>NC_060125.1:21717001-22967001 GCF_021461395.2 Schistocerca americana | reverse complement strand
GACCCGTATTAGCTTCCGCTACACCTCTGCAGGTGCAGTTTATTCCTTGGACCTTCACATTGACGATGAAACACAGAAATGGCATCGGAATTAAATACAAAAGGCACAATGCCGCCTTAAGTACAAGAATAGAGACTCTTCTTACAGTCGGTGCTTTGAGCATTCCCTGCGAGACCAGTATTAGTTTCCGATACACCACTGCAGGTTCAATGTATTCCTTGGAACTTCACACTGACGATGAAACACAGAAATCGCATCGGAATCAAATACAAAAGGCGCAATGCCGCCTTAAGTACAAGAATAGAGACTTTTCTTGCAGTCGATGGTTTGAGCATTCCCTGTGAGACCAGTATTAGTTTCCGATACACCACTGCAGGTTCAAAGTATTCCTTGGACCTTCACATTGACGATGAAACAAAGAAATCGCATCGGATTTAAATACAAAACGCACAATGCCGCCTTATGTACAAGAATAGAGACTCTTCTTACAGTCGGTGCTTTGAGCATTCCTTGTGAGACCAGTATTAGTTACTGCTACACCTCTGCAGGTTCAATGTATTCCTTGGATCTTCACATTGACGATGATACACAGAAATCGCATCGGAATTAAGTACAAAAGGCACAATGTCGCCTTAAGTACAAGAATAGAGACTCTTCTTACAGTCGGTGCTTTGAGCATTCCCTGTGAGACCAGTATTAGTTTCCGCTACACCTCTGCAGGTTCAGTATATTCCTTGGATCTTCACGTTGACGATGAAACACAGAAATCGCATCGGAATGAAATACAAAAGGCACAATGCCACCTTAAGTACAAGAATAGAGACTCTTCTTACAGTCGGTGCTTTGAGCATTCCCTGTGAGACCAGTATTAGTTTCCGCTACACCTCTGCAGGTTCAATGTATTCCTTGGACCTTCACCTTGACGATGAAACACAGAAATGGCATCGGAATTAAATACAAAAGGCACAATGCCGCATTAAGTACAAGAATGGAGACTCTTCTTACAGTCGGTGCTTTGAGCATTCCCAGTGAGACCAGTATTAGTTTCCGATACACCACTGCAGATTCAATGTATTCCTTGGACCTTCACATTGACGATGAAACACAGAAATGGCATCGGAATTAAATACAAAAGGCACAATGCCGCCTTAAGTACAAGAATAGAGACTCTTCTTACAGTCGGTGCTATGAGCATTCCCTGTGAGACCAGTATTAGTTTCCGGTACACCTCTGCAGGTTCAGTTTGTTCCTAGGACCTTCACATTGACGATAAAACACAGAAATGGCATCGGAATTAAATACAAAACGCACAATGCCACATTAAGTACAAGAATAGAGACTCGTCTTACAGTCGGTGCTTTGAGCATTCCCTGTGAGACCAGTATTAGTTTCCGATACACCACTGCAGTTCAATGTATTCCTTGGACCTTCACATTGACGATGAAACTCAGAAATCGCATCGGAATTAAATACAAAAGGCACAATGCCGCCTTAAGTACATGAATAGAGACTCTTCTTACAGTCGGTGCTTTGAGCATTCCCTGTGAGACCAGTATTAGTTTCCGCTACACCTCTGCAGGTTCAGATTATTTCTTGGACCTTCACATTGACGATGAAACACAGAAATGGCATCGGAAGTAAATACAAAAATCACAATGCCGCCTTAAGTACAAGAATGGAGAATCTTCTTACCGTCGGTGCTTTGAGCATTCCCTGTGAGACCAGTATTAGTTTCCGCTACACCACTGCATGTTCAGTTTATTCCTTAGACCTTCACATTGACGATGAAACACCGAAATGGCATCGGAATTAAATACAAAAGGCTCAATGCCGCCTTAAGTACAAGAATGGAGACTCTTCTTACAGTCGGTGCTTTGAGCATTCCCTGTGAGACCCGTATTAGTTTCCGCTACACCTCTGCAGGTGCAGTTTATTCCTTGGACCTTCACATTGACGATGAAACACAGAAATGGCATCGGAATTAAATACAGAAGGCACAATGCCGCCTTAAGTACAAGAATAGAGACCCTTCTTACAGTCGGTGCTTTGAGCATTCGCTGTGAGACCAGTATTAGTTTCCGATACACCACTGCAGGTTCAATGTATTCCTTGGAACTTCACACTGACGATGAAACACAGAAATCACATCGCAATCAAATACAAAAGGCGCAATGCGCCTTAAGTACAAGAATAGAGACTCTTCTTGCAGTCGGTGCTTTGTGCATTCCCTGTGAGACCAGTATTAGTTTCCGATACACCACTGCAGGTTCAAAGTATTCCTTGGACCTTCACATTGAGGATGAAACACAGAAATCGCATCGGAATTAAATACAAAACGCACAATGCCGCCTTATGTACAAGAATAGAGACTCTTCTTACAGTCGGTGCTTTGAGTATTCCCTGTGAGACCAGTATTAGTTACCGCTACACCTCTGCAGGTTCAATGTATTCCTTGGATCTTCACATTGACGATGATACACAGAAATCGCATCGGAATTAAGTACAAAAGGCACAATGCCGCCTTAAGTACAAGAATAGAGACTCTTCTTACAGTCGGTGCTTTGAGCATTCCCTGTGAGACCAGTATTAGTTTCCGCTACACCTCTGCAGGTTCAGTATATTCCTTGGATCTTCACATTGACGATGAAACACAGAAATCGCATCGGAATCAAATACAAAAGGCACAATGCCACCTTAAGTACAAGAATAGAGACTCTTCTTACAGTCGGTGCTTTGAGCATTCCCTGTGAGACCAGTATTAGTTTCCGCTACACCTCTGCAGGTTCAATGTATTTCTTGGACCTTCACATTGACGATGAAACACAGAAATGGCATCGGAATTAAATACAAAAGGCACAATGCCGCCTTAAGTACAAGAATGGAGACTCTTCTTACAGTTGGTGCTTTGAGCATTCCCTGTGAGACCAGTATTAGTTTCCGATACACCACTGCAGGTTCAATGTATTCCTTGGACCTTCACATTAACGATGAAACACAGAAATGGCATCGGAATTAAATACGAAAGGCACAATGCCGCCTTAAGTACAAGAATAGAGACTCTTCTTACAGTTGGTGCTTTGAGCATTCCCTGTGTGACCAGTATTAGTTTCCGATACACCACTGCAGGTTCAATGTATTCCTTGGACTTTCACATTAACGATGAAACACAGAAATGGCATCGGAATTAAATACAAAAGACACAATGCCGCCTTAAGTACAAGAATAGAGACTCTTCTTGCAGTCGGTGCTTTGAGCATTCCCTGTGAGACCAGTATTAGTTTCCGATACACCACTGCAGGTTCAATGTATGCCTTGGACCTTCACATTGACGATAAAACACAGAAATGGCATCGGAATTAAATACAAAACGCACAATGCTGCCTTATGTACAAGAATAGAGACTCTTCTTACAGTCGGTGCTTTGAGCATTCCCTGTGAGACCAGTATTAGTTTCCGGTACACCTCTGCAGGTTCAGTATATTCCTTGGATCTTCACGTTGACGATGAAACACAGAAATCGCATCGGAATTAAATACAAAAGGCACAATGCCACCTTAAGTACAAGAATAGAGTCTCTTCCTACAGTCGGTGCTTTAAGCATTCCCTGTGAGACCAGTATTAGTTTCCGCTACACCTCTGCAGGTTCAATGTATTCCTTGGACCTTCACATTGACGATGAAACACAGAAATGGCATCGGAATTAAATACAAAAGACACAATGCCGCCTTAAGTACAAGAATGAAGACTCTTCTTACAGTCGGTGCTTTGAGCATTCCCAGTGAGACCAGTATTAGTTTCCGATACACCACTGCAGGTTCAAAGTATTCCTTGGACCTTCACATTGACGATGAAACACAGAAATGGCACCGAAATTAAATACAAAAGGCACAATGCCGCCTTAAGTACAAGAATAGAGACTCTTCTTACAGTCGGTGCTTTGAGCATTCCCTGTGAGACCAGTATTAGTTTCCGGTACACCTCTGCAGGTTCAGTTTATTCCTAGGACCTTCACATTGACGATAAAACACAGAAATGGCATCGGAATTAAATACAAAACGCACAATGCCGCCTTAAGTACAAGAATAGAGACTCGTCTTACAGTCGGTGCTTTGAGCATTCCCTGTGAGACCAGTATTAGTTTCCGATACACCACTGCAGGTTCAATGTATTCCTTGGACCTTCACATTGACGATGAAACTCAGAAATCGCATCGGAATTAAATACAAAAGGCACAATGCCGCCTTAAGTACAAGAATAGAGACTCTTCTTACAGTCGGTGCATTGAGCATTCCCTGTGAGACCAGTATTAGTTTCCGCTACACCTCTGCAGGTTCAGATTATTCCTTGGACCTTCACATTGACGATGAAACACAGAAATGGCATCGGAAGTAAATACAAAAGGCACAATGCCGCCTTATGTACAAGAATGGAGAATCTTCTTACCGTCGGTACTTTGAGCATTCCCTGTGAGACCAGTATTAGTTTCCGCTACACCACTGCAGGTTCAGTTTATTCCTTAGACCTTCACATTGACGATGAAACACCGAAATGGCATCGGAATTAAATACAAAAGGCACAATGCCGCCTTAAGTACAAGAATGGAGACTCTTCTTACAGTCGGTGCTTTGAGCATTCCCTGTGAGACCCGTATTAGTTTCCGCTACACCTCTGCAGGTGCAGTTTATTCCTTGGACCTTCACATTGACGATGAAACACAGAAATGGCATCGGAATTAAATACAAAAGGCACAATGCCGCCTTAAGTACAAGAATAGAGACCCTTCTTACAGTCGGTGCTTTGAGCATTCCCTGTGAGACCAGTATTAGTTTCCGATACACCACTGCAGGTTCATTGTATTCCTTGGAACTTCACACTGACGATGAAGCACAGAAATCGCATCGAAATCAAATACAAAAGGCGCAATGCCGCCTTAAGTACAAGAATAGAGTCTCTTCTTGCAGTCGGTGCTTTGAGCATTCCCTGTGAGACCAGTATTAGTTTCCGATACACCACTGCAGGTTCAAAGTATTCCTTGGACCTTCACATTGACGATGAAACACAGAAATCGCATCGGAATTAAATACAAAACGCACAATGCCGCCTTATGTACAAGAATAGAGGCTCTTCTTACAGTCGGTGCTTTGAGCATTCCCTGTGAGACCAGTATTAGTTACCGCTACTCCTCTTCAGGTTCAATGTATTCCTTGGATCTTCACATTGACGATGATACACAGAAATCGCATCGGAATTAAGTACAAAAAGCACAATGCCGCCTTAAGTACAAGAATAGAGACTCTTCTTACAGTCGGTGCTTTGAGCATTCCCTGTGAGACCAGTATTAGTTTCCGCTATACCTCTGCAGGTTCAGTATATTCCTTGGATCCTCACATTGACGATGAAACACAGAAATGGCATCGGAATTAAATACAAAAGGCACAATGCCACCTTAAGTACAAGAATAGAGACTCTTCTTACAGTCGGTGCTTTGAGCATTCCCTGTGAGACCAGTATTAGTTTCCGCTACACCTCTGCAGGTTCAATGTATTCCTTGGACCTTCACATTGACGATGAAACACAGAAATGGCATCGGAATTAAATACAAAAGGCACAATGCCGCCTTAAGTACAAGAATGGAGACTCTTCTTACAGTCGGTGCTTTGAGCATTCCCTGTGAGACCAGTATTAGTTTCCGATACACCACTGCATGTTCATTGTATTCCTTGGACCTTCACATTGACGATGAAGCACAGAAATGGCATGGGAATTAAATACAAAAGGCACAATGCCGCCTTAGGTACAAGAATAGAGACTCTTCTTACAGTCGGTGCTTTGAGCATTCCCTGTGAGGCCAGTAGTAGTTTCCGATACACCACTGCAGGTTCAATGTATTCCTTGGACTTTCACATTAACGATGAAACACAGAAATGGCATCTGAATTAAATACAAAAGACACAATGCCGCCTTAAGTACAAGAATAGAGACTCTTCTTACAGTCGGTGTTTTGAGCATTCCCTGTGAGACCAGTATTAGTTTCCGCTACACCTCTGCAGGTTCAGTTTATTCCTTGGACCTTCACATTGACGATGAAACCTAGAAGTCGCATCGGAATTAAATACAAAAGGCACGATGCCGCCTTAAATACAAGAATAGAGACTCTTCTTACAGTCGGTGCTTTGAGCATTCCCTGTGAGACCAGTATTAGTTTCCGCTACACCTCTGCACGTTCAGTTTCTTCCTTGGACCTTCACATTGACGATGAAACACAGAAATGGCATCGGAATTAAATACAAAACAAACAATGCCGCCTTAAGTACAAGAATAGAGACTCTTCTTACAGTCGGTGCTTTGAGCATTTCCTGTGAGACCAGTATTAGTTTCCGATACACCACTGCAGGTTCAATGTATGCCTTGGACCTTCACATTGACGATAAAACACAGAAATGGCATCGGAATTAAATACAAAACGCACAATGCCGCATTAAGTACAAGAATAGAGACTCTTCTTACAGTCGGTGCTTTGAGCACTCCCTGTGAGACCAGTATTAGTTTCCGCTACACCTCTGCAGGTTCAGTTTATTCTTTGGACCTTCACATTGACGATGAAACACAGAAATGGCAACGGAATTAAATACAAAAGGCACAATGCCGCCTTAAGTACAAGTATAGAGACTCTTCTTGCAGTCGGTGCTTTGAGCATTCCCTGTGAGACCAGTATTAGTTTCCGAAACACCACTGCAGGTTCAATGTATTCCTTGGACCTTCACATTGACGATGAAACACTGAAATCGCATCGGAATTAAATACAAAACGCACAATGCTGCCTTATGTACAAGAATAGAGACTCTTCTTACAGTCGGTGCTTTGAGCATTCCCTGTGAGACCATTATTAGTTACCGCTACACCTCTGCAGGTTCAATGTATTCCTTGGATCTTCACATTGACGATGATACACAGAAATCGCATCGGAATTAAGTACAAAAGGCACAATGCCGCCTTAAGTACAAGAATAGAGACTCTTCTTACAGTCGGTGCTTTGAGCATTCCCTGTGAGACCAGTATTAGTTTCCGCTACACCTCTGCAGGTTCAATGTATTCCTTGGACCTTCACATTGACGATGAAACACAGAAATGGCATCGGAATTAAATACAAAAGGCACAATGCCGCCTTAAGTACAAGAATGGAGACTCTTCTTACAGTCGGTGCTTTGAGCATTCCCTGTGAGACCAGTATTAGTTTCCGATACACCACTGCAGGTTCATTGTATTCCTTGGACCTTCACATTGACGATGAAACACAGAAATGGCATGGGAATTAAATACAAAAGGCACAATGCCGCCTTAGGTACAAGAATAGAGACTCTTCTTACAGTCGGTGCTTTGAGCATTCCCTGTGAGGCCAGTATTAGTTTCCGATGCACCACTGCAGGTTCAATGTATTCCTTGGACTTTCACATTAACGATGAAACACAGAAATGGCATCTGAATTAAATACAAAAGATACAATGCCGCCTTAAGTACAAGAATAGAGACTCTTCTTACAGTCGGTGTTTTGAGCATTCCCTGTGAGACCAGTATTAGTTTCCGCAACACCTCTGCAGGTTCAGTTTATTCCTTGGACCTACACATTGACGATGAAACCTAGAAGTCGCATCGGAATTAAATACAAAAGGCACGATGCCGCCTTAAATACAAGAATAGAGACTCTTCTTACAGTCGGTGCTTTGAGCATTCCCTGTGAGACCAGTATTAGTTTCCGCTACACCTCTGCACGTTCAGTTTCTTCCTTGGACCTTCACATTGACGATGAAACACAGAAATGGCATCGGAATTAAATACAAAACAAACAATGCCGCCTTAAGTACAAGAATAGAGACTCTTCTTACAGTCGGTGCTTTGAGCATTTCCTGTGAGACCAGTATTAGTTTCCGATACACCACTGCAGGTTCAATGTATGCCTTGGACCTTCACATTGACGATAAAACACAGAAATGGCATCGGAATTAAATACAAAACGCACAATGCCGCATTAAGTACAAGAATAGAGACTCTTCTTACAGTCGGTGCTTTGAGCACTCCCTGTGAGACCAGTATTAGTTTCCGCTACACCTCTGCAGGTTCAGTTTATTCTTTGGACCTTCACATTGACGATGAAACACAGAAATGGCAACGGAATTAAATACAAAAGGCACAATGCCGCCTTAAGTACAAGTATAGAGACTCTTCTTGCAGTCGGTGCTTTGAGCATTCCCTGTGAGACCAGTATTAGTTTCCGAAACACCACTGCAGGTTCAATGTATTCCTTGGACCTTCACATTGACGATGAAACACTGAAATCGCATCGGAATTAAATACAAAACGCACAATGCTGCCTTATGTACAAGAATAGAGACTCTTCTTACAGTCGGTGCTTTGAGCATTCCCTGTGAGACCATTATTAGTTACCGCTACACCTCTGCAGGTTCAATGTATTCCTTGGATCTTCACATTGACGATGATACACAGAAATCGCATCGGAATTAAGTACAAAAGGCACAATGCCGCCTTATGTACAAGAATAGAGACTCTTCTTACAGTCGGTGCTTTGAGCATTCCCTGTGAGACCAGTATTAGTTTCCGCTACACCTCTGCAGGTTCAGTATATTCCTTGGATCTTCACATTGACGATGAAACACAGCAATCGCTTCGGAATTAAATACAAAGGGCACAATGCTACCTTAAGTACAAGAATAGAGGCTCTTCTTACAGTCGGTGCTTTGAGCATTCCCTGTGAGACCAGTATTAGTTTCCGCTACACCTCTGCAGGTTCAATGTATTCCTTGGACCTTCACATTGACGATGAAACACAGAAATGGCATCGGAATTAAATACAAAAGGCACAATGCCGCCTTAAGTACAAGAATAGAGACTCTTCTTACAGTCGGTGCTTTGAGCATTCCCTGTGAGATCAGTATTAGTTTCCGATACACCACTGCATGTTCAATGTATTCCTTGGACCTTCACATTGACGATGAAACACAGAAATGGCATCGGAATTAAATACAAAAGGCACAATGCCGCCTTAAGTACAAGAATTGAGACTCTTCTTACAGACGGTGCTTTGAGCATTCCCTGTGAGACCAGTATTAGTTTCCGATACACCACTGCAGGTTCAATGTATTCCTTGGACTTTCACATTGACGATGAAACACAGAAATGGCATCGGAATTAAATACAAAAGACACAATGCCGCCTTAAATACAAGATTAGAGACTCTTCTTACAGTCGGTGCTTTGAGCATTCCCTGTGAGACCAGTATTAGTTTCCGATACACCACTGCAGGTTCAATGTATGCCTTGGACCTTCGCATTGACGATGAAACACAGAAATCGCATCGAAATTAAATACAAAAGGCACAATGCCGCCTTAAGTACAAGAATAGAGACTCTTCTTACAGTCGGTGCTTTTACCATTCCCTGTGAGACCAGTATTAGTTTCCGCTACGCCTCTGCGGGTTCAGTTTATTCCTAGGACCTTCACATTGACGATAAAACACAGAAATGGCATCGGAATTAAATACAAAACGCACAATGCCGCCTTAAGTACAAGAATAGTGACTCTTCTTACAGTCGGTGCTTTGAGCACTCCCTGTGAGACCAGTATTAGCTTCCGCTACACCTCTGCAGGTTCAGTTTATTCTTTGGACCTTCACATTGACGATGAAACACAGAAATGGCATCGGAATTAAATACAAAAGGCACAATGCCGCCTTAAGTACAAGAATAGAGAATCTTCTTACAGTCGGTGCTTTGAGCATTCCCTGTGAGACCAGTATTAGTTTCCGGTACACCTCTGCAGTTTCAGTTTATTCCTTGGACCTTCACATTGACGATGAAACACAGAAATGGCATCGGAATTAAATACAAATGGCACAATGCCGCCTTAAGTACAAGAACAGAGACTCTTCTTACAGTCGGTGCTGTGAGCATTCCCTGTGAGACCAGTATTAGTTTCCGATACACCACTGCAGGTTCAATGTATTCCTTGGAACATCACATTGACGATGAAACACATAAATCGCATCGGAATTAAATTCAAAAGGCACAATGCCGCCTTAAGTACAAGAATAGAGACTCTTCTTACAGTCGGTACTTTGAGCATTCCCTGTGAGACCAGTATTAGTTTCCGCTACACCTCTGCAGGTTCAGTTTATTCCTTGGACCTTCACATTGACGATGAAACACAGAAATGGCATCGGAATTAAATACAAAAGACACAATGCCGCCTTAAATACAAGATTAGAGACTCTTCTTACAGTCGGTGCTTTGAGCATTCCCTGTGAGACCAGTATTAGTTTCCGATACACCACTGCAGGTTCAATGTATGCCTTGGACCTTCGCATTGACGATGAAACACAGAAATCGCATCGGAATTAAATACAGAAGTCACAATGCCGACTTAAGTACAAGAATAGAGACTCTTCTTACAGTCGGTGCTATGAGCATTCCCTGTGAGACCAGTATTAGTTTCCGCTACACCTCTGCAGGTTCAGATTATTCCTTGGACCTTCACATTGACGATGAAACACAGATATGGCATCGGAAGTAAATACAAAATGCACAATGCCGCCTTAAGTACAAGAGTAGAGACTCTTCTTACCGTCGGTCTTTTGAGCATTCCCTGTGAGACCAGTATTAGTTTCCGATACACCGCTGCAGGTTCAATGTATTCCTTGGACCTTCACATTGACGATGAAATACAGAAATCGCATCGGAATTAAATACAAAAGGCACAATGCCACCTTCAGTACAAGAATAGAGACTCTTCAAACAGTCGGTGCTTTGAGCATTCCCTGTAAGACCAGTATTAGTTTCCGCTACATCTCTGCAGGTTCAATGTATTCCTTGGACCTTCACATTGACGATGAAACACAGAAATGGCATCGGAATTAAATACAAAAGGCACAATGCCGCCTTAAGTACAAGAATAGAGACTCTTCTTACAGTCGGTGCTTTGAGCATTCCCTGCGAGACCAGTATTAGATTCCGGTACACCTCTGCAGGTTCAGTTTATTCCTTGGACCTTCACATTGACGATGAAACACAGAAATGGCATCGGAATTAAATACAAATAGCACAATGCCTCCTTAAGTACAAGAATGGAGACTCTTCTTACAGTCGGTGCTTTGAGCATTCCCTGTGAGACCATTATTAGTTTCCGATACACCACTGCAGGTTCAATGTATTCCTTGGAACATCACATTGACGATGAAACACATAAATCGCATCTGAATTAAATACAAAAGGCACAATGCCGCCTTAAGTACAAGAATAGAGACTCTTCTTACAGTCGGTGCTTTGAGCATTCCCTGTGAGACCAGTATTAGTTTCCGCTACACCTCTGCAGGATCAGTATATTCCTTGGACCTTCACATTGACGATGAAACACAGAAATGGCGTAGGAATTAAATACAAAAGGCACAATGCCGCCTTAAGTACAAGAATAGAGACTCTTCTTACAGTCGGTGCTTTGAGCATTCCCTGTGAGACCAGTATTAGTTTCCGCTACACCTCTGCAGGTTCAGTTTATTCCTTGGACCTTCACATTGACGATGAAACCTAGAAGTCGCATCGGAATTAAATACAAAAGGCACGATGCCGCCTTAAGTACAAGAATAGAGACTCTTCTTACAGTCGGTGCTTTGAGCATTCCCTGTGAGACCAGTATTAGTTTCCGCTACACCTCTGCACGTTCAGTTTCTTCCTTGGACCTTCACATTGACGATGAAACACAGAAATGGCATCGGAATTAAATACAAAACAAACAATGCCGCCTTAAGTACAAGAATAGAGACTCTTCATACAGTCGGTGCTTTGAGCATTTCCTGTGAGACCAGTATTAGTTTCCGATACACCACTGCAGGTTCAATGTATTCCTTGGACCTTCACATTGAGAGTGAAACACAGAAATCGCATCGGAATTAAATACAAAAGGCACAATGCCGCCTTAAGTACAAGAATAGAGACTCATCTTACAGTCGGTGCTTTGAGCATTCCCTGTGAGACCAGTATTAGTTTCCGCTACACCTCTGCAGGTTCAGTTTATTCCTTGGACCTTCACATTGACGATGAAACACAGAAATCGCATCGGAATTAAATACAGAAGGCACAATGCCGCCTTAAGTACAAGAATAGAGACTCTTCTTACAGTCGGTGCTTTGAGCATTCCCTGTAAGACCAGTATTAGTTCCCGCTACACCTCTGCAGGTTCGATGTATTCCTTGGACCTTCACATTGACGATGATACACAGAAATCGCATCGGAAATAAACACAAAAGGCACAATGCCGCCTTAAGTACAAGAATACAGACTCTTCTTACAGTCGGTGCTTTGAGCATTCCCTGTGAGACCAGTATTAGTTTCCGATGCACCACTGCAGGTTCAATGTATTCCTTGGACCTTCACATTGACGATGAAACACAGAAATCGCATCGGAATTAAATACAAAAGGCACAATGCCACCTTAAGTACAAGAATAGAGACTCTTCTAACAGTCGGTGCTTTGAGCATTCTCTCTAAGACCAGTATTAGTTTCCGTTACATCTCTGCAGGTTCAATGTATTCCTTGGACCTTCACATTGACGATGAAACACAGAAATGGCATCGGAATTAAATACAAAAGGCACAATGCCGCCTTAAGTACAAGAATAGAGACTCTTCTTCCTGTCGGTGCTTTGAGCATTCCCTGTGAGACCAGTATTAGTTTCCGATACACCACTGCAGGTTCAATGTACTCCTTGGACTTTCACATTGACGATGAAACACAGAAATGGCATCTGAATTAAATACAAAAGGCCCAATGCCGCCCTAAGTACAAGAATAAAGACTCTTCTTACAGTCGGTGCTTTGAGCATTCCCTGTAAGACCAGTATTAGTTTCCGATACACCACTGCATGTTCAATGTATTCCTTGGACTTTCACATTGACGATGAAACACAGAAATGGCATCGGAATTAAATACAAAAGGCACAATGCCGCCTTAAGTACAAGAATAAAGACTCTTCTTACAGTCGGTGCTTTGAGCATTCCCTGTGAGACCAGTATTAGTTTCCGGTACACCTCTGCAGGTTCAGTTTATTCCTTGGACCTTCACATTGACGATGAAACACAGAAATGGCATCGGAATTAAATACAAATCGCACAATGCCTCCTTAAGTACAAGAATAGAGACTCTTCTTACAGTCGGTGCTTTGAGCATTCCCTGTGAGACCAATATTAGTTTCCGATACACCACTGCAGGTTCAATGTATTCCTTGGAACATCACATTGACGATGAAACACATAAATCGCATCGGAATTAAATACAAAAGGCACAATGCCGCCTTAAGTACAAGAATAGAGACTCTTCTTACAGTCGGTGCTTTGAGCATTCCCTGTGAGACCAGTATTAGTTTCCGCTACACCTCTGCAGGTTCAGTATATTCCTTGGACCTTCACATTGACGATGAAACACAGAAATGGCATCGGAATTAAATACAAAAGGCACAATGCCGCCTTAAGTACAAGAATAGAGACTCTTCTTACAGTCGGTGCTTTGAGCATTCCCTGTGAGACCAGTATTAGTTTCCGCTACACCTCTGCAGGTTCAGTTTATTCCTTGGACCTTCACATTGACGATGAAACCTAGAAGTCGCATCGGAATTAAATACAAAAGGCACGATGCCGCCTTAAGTACAAGAATAGAGACTCTTCTTACAGTCGGTGCTTCGAGCATTCCCTGTGAGACCAGTATTAGTTTCCGCTACACCTCTGCACGTTCAGTTTATTCCTTGGACCTTCACATTGACGATGAAACACAGAAATCGCATCGGAATTAAATACAAAACGCACAATGCCGCCTTAAGTACAAAAATAGAGACTCTTCTTACAGTCGGTGCTTTGAGCATTTCCTGTGAGACCAGTATTAGTTTCCGATACACCACTGCAGGTTCAATGTATTCCTTGGACCTTCACATTGAGAGTGAAACACAGAAATCGCATCGGAATTAAATACAAAAGGCACAATGCCGCCTTAAGTACAAGAATAGAGACTCTTCTTACAGTCGGCGCTTTGAGCATTCCCTGTGAGACCAGTATTAGTTTCCGCTACACCTCTGCAGGTTCAGTTTATTCCTTGGACCTTCACATTGACGATGAAACACAGAAATCGCATCGGAATTAAATACAGAAGGCACAATGCCGCCTTAAGTACAAGAATAGAGACTCTTCTTACTGTCGGTGCTTTGAGCATTCAATGTAAGACCAGTATTAGTTCCCGCTACACCTCTGCAGGTTCGATGTATTCCTTGGACCTTCACATTGACGATGATACACAGAAATCGCATCGGAATTAAATACAAAAGGCACAATGCCGCCTTAAGTACAAGAATTCAGACTCTTCTTACAGTCGGTGCTTTGAGCATTCCCTGTGAGACCAGTATTAGTTTCCGATGCACCACTGCCGGTTCAATGTATTCCTTGGACCTTCACATTGACGATGAAACACAGAAATCGCATCGGAATTAAATACAAAAGGTACAATGCCGCCATAAGTACAGGAATAGAGACTCTTCCTACAGTCGGTGCTTTGAGCATTCCCTGTGAGACCTGTATTAGTTTCCGATACACCACTGCAGGTTCAATGTATTCCTTGGAACTTCACATTGACGATGAAACTCAGAAATCGCATGGGAATCAAATACAAAAGGCACAATGCCGCCTTAAGTACAAGAATAGAGACTCTTCTTACAGTCGGTGCTTTGAGTATTCCCTGTGAGACCAGTATTAGCTTCCGATACTCCTCTGCAGGTTCAGTTTATTCCTTGGACCTTTACATTGACGATGAAACACAGAAATGGCATCTGAATTAAATACAAAAGGCACAATGCCGCCTTAAGTACAAGAATAGAGCCTCTTCTTACAGTCGGTGCTTTGAACATTCGCTGTGAGACCAGTATTAGTTTCCGATACACCACTGCTGGTTCAGATTTTTCCTTGGACCTTTACATTGACGATGAAACACAGATATGGCATCGGAAGTAAATACAAAAGGCACAATGCCGCCTTAAGTACAAGAATAGAGACTCTTCTTACCGTCGGTGTTTTGAGCATTCCCTGTGAGACCAGTATTAGTTTCCGATACACCACTGCAGGTTCAATGTATTCCTTGGACCTTCACATTGACGATGAAACACAGAAATCGCATCGGAATTAAAAACAAAAGGCACAATGCCACCTTAAGTACAAGAATAGAGACTCTTCTAACAGTCGGTGCTTTGAGCATTCCCTGTGAGACCAGTATTAGTTTCCGCTACATCTCTGCAGGTCAATGTATTCCTTGGACCTTCACATTGACGATGAAACACAGAAATGGCATCGGAATTAAATACAAAAGGCACAATGCCGCCTTAAGTACAAGAATAGAGACTCTTCTTCCAGTCGGTGCTTTGAGCATTCCCTGTGTGACCAGTATTAGTTTCCGATACACCACTGCAGGTTCAATGTATTCCTTGGACCTTCACATTGACGATGAAACACAGAAATCCCATCGGAATTAAATACAAAAGGCACAATGCCGCCATAAGTACAAGAATAGAGACTCATCTTACAGTCGGTGCTTTGAGCATTCCCTGTGAGCCAGTATTAGTTTCCGCTACACCTCTGCAGGTTCAGTTTATTCCTTGGACCTTCACATTGACGATGAACACAGAAATGGCATCGGAATTAAATACAAATGGCACAATGCCGCCTTAAGTACAGGAATAGAGACTCTTCTTACAGTCGGTGCTTTGAGCATTCCCTGTGAGACCAGTATTAGTTTCCGATACACCACTGCAGGTTCAATGTATTCCTTGGACCTTCACATTGACGATGAAACACAGAAATGGCATCGGAATTAAATACAAAAGGCACAATGCCGCCTTAAGTACAAGAATAGAGACTCTTCTTACAGTCGGTGCTTTGAGCATTCCCTGTGAGACCAGTATTAGTTTCCGATACACCACTGCAGGTTCAATGTATTCCTTGAACCTTCACTTTGACGATGAAACACAGAAATGGCATCGGAATTAAATACAAAAGCCACAATGCCGCCTTAAGTACAAGAATAGAGACTCTTCTTACAGTCGGTTTTTTGAGCATTCCCTGTGAGACCAGTATTAGTTTCCGATACACCACCGCAGGTTCAATGTATTTCTTGGACCTTCACATTGACCATGAAACACAGAAATCGCATCGGAATTAAATCCAAAACGCACAATGCCGCCTTAAGTACAAGAAGACAGACTCTACTTACAGTCGGTGCTTTGAGCATTCCCTGTGAGACCAGTATTAGTTTCCGATACACCACTGCAGGTTCAATGTATTCCTTGGACCTTCACATTGACGATGAAATACAGAAATGGCATCGGAATTAAATCCAAAACCACAATGCCGCCTTAAGTACAAGAATAAAGGCTCCTCTAACCGTCGGTGCTTTGAGCATTCCTTGTGAGACCAGTATTAGTTTCCGCTACACCTCTGCAGGTTCCGTTTATTCCTTGGACCATCACAGTGACGATGAAACACAGAAATGACATCGGAATTAAATACAAAAGGCAAAATGCCGCCTTAAGTACGAGAATAGAGACTCTTCTTACAGTCGGTGCTTTGAGCATTCCCCGTGAGACCAGTATTAGTTTCCGATACACCACTGCAGGTTCAATTTATTCCTTGGACCTTCACATTGACGATGAAACACAGAAATCGAATCGGAATGAAATCCAAACGCACAATGCCGCCTTAAGTATAAGAATAGAGACTCTACTTATAGTCGGTGCTTTGAGCATTCCCTGTGAGACCAGTATTAGTTTCCAATACTCCACTGCAGGTTCAATGTATTCCTTGGACCTTCACATTGACGATGAAATACAGAAATCGCATCGGAATCAAATACATAAGGCACAATGCCGCCTTAAGTACAAGAATAGAGACTCTTCTTACTGTCGGTGCTTTGAGCATTCCCTGTGAGACCAGTAATAGTATCCGATACACCACTGCAGGTTCAATCTATTCCTTGGACATACACATTGACGATGAAACACTGAAATTACATCGGAATTAAATACAAAAGGAACAATGCCGCCTCAAGTACAAGAATAGAGACTCCTCATACCGTCGGTGCTTTGAGCATTTCCTGTGAGACCAGTATTCGTTTCCGATACACCACTGGAAGTTCAATAAATTCCTTGGACATTCACATTGACGATGAAACACTGAAATTACATCGGAATTAAATACAAAAGGTACAATTCCGCCTTAAGTACCAGAATAGAGACTCTTCTTACCGTCGGTGCTTTGAGCATTCCCTGTGAGACCAGTATTAGTTTCCGCTACACCTCTGCAAGTTCAGTTTATTCCTTGGACCTTCACATTGACGTAGAAACACAGAAATGGCATCGGAATTAAATACAAAAGGCACAATGCCGCCTTAAGTACAAGAATAGAGACTCTTCTTACAGTCGGCGCTTTGAGCATTCCCTGTGAGACCAGTATTAGTTTCCGCTACACCTCTGCAGGTTCAGTTTATTCCTTGGACCTTCACATTGACGATGAAACACAGAAATCGCATCGGAATTAAATACAGAAGGCACAATGCCGCCTTAAGTAGAAGAATAGAGTCTCTTCTTACAGTCGGTGCTTTGAGCATTCCCTGTAAGACCAGTATTAGTTCCTGCTACACCTCTGCAGGTTCAATGTATTCCTTGGACCTTCACATTGACGATGATACACAGAAATCGCATCGGAATTAAATACAAAAGGCACAATGCCGCCTTAAGTACAAGAATACAGACTCTTCTTACAGTCGGTGCTTTGAGGATTCCCTGTGAGACCAGTATTAGTTTCCGATGCACCACTGCAGGTTCAATGTATTCCTTGGACCTTCACATTGACGATGAAACACAGAAATCGCATCGGAATTAAATACAAAAGGTACAATGCCGCCATAAGTACAAGAATAGAGACTCTTCTAACAGTCGGTGCTTTGAGCATTCCCTGTGAGACCAGTATTAGTTTCCGCTACATCTCTGCAGGTTCAATGTATTCCTTGGACCTTCACATTGACGATGAAACACAGAAATGGCATCGGAATTAAATACAAAAGGCACAATGCCGCCTTAAGTACAAGAATAGAGACTCTTCTTCCAGTCGGTGCTTTGAGCATTCCCTGTGTGACCAGTATTAGTTTCCGATACACCACTGCAGGTTCAATGTATTCCTTGGACCTTCACATTGACGATGAAACACAGAAATGGCATCGGATTTAAATACAAAAGGCACAATGCCGCCTTACGTACAAGAATAGAGACTCTTCTTACAGTCGGTGCTTTGAGCATTCCCTGTGAGACCAGTATTAGTTTCCGATACACCACTGCAGGTTCAATGTATTCCTTGAACCTTCACTTTGACGATGAAACACAGAAATGGCATCGGAATTAAATACAAAAGCCACAATGCCGCCTTAAGTACAAGAATAGAGACTCTTCTTACAGTCGGTTTTTTGAGCATTCCCTGTGAGACCAGTATTAGTTTCCGATACACCGCCGCAGGTTCAATGTATTTCTTGGACCTTCACATTGACCATGAAACACAGAAATCGCATCGGAATTAAATCCAAAACGCACAATGCCGCCTTAAGTACAAGAAGACAGACTCTACTTACAGTCGGTGCTTTGAGCATTCCCTGTGAGACCAGTATTAGTTTCCGATACACCACTGCAGGTTCAATGTATTCCTTGGACCTTCACATTGACGATGAAATACAGAAATGGCATCGGAATTAAATCCAAAAGAACAATGCCGCCTTAAGTACAAGAATAAAGGCTCCTCTTACCGTCGGTGCTTTGAGCATTCCCTGTGAGACCAGTATTAGTTTCCGCTACACCTCTGCAGGTTCCGTTTATTCCTTGGACCATCACAGTGACGATGAAACACAGAAATGACATCGGAATTAAATACAAAAGGCAAAATGCCGCCTTAAGTACGAGAATAGAGACTCTTCTTACAGTCGGTGCTTTGAGCATTCCCTGTGAGACCAGTATTAGTTTCCGATACACCACTGCAGGTTCAATGTATTCCTTGGACCTTCACATTGACGATGAAACACAGAAATCGAATCGGAATGAAATCCAAAACGCACAATGCCGCCTTAAGTATAAGAATAGAGACTCTACTTATAGTCGGTGCTTTGAGCATTCCCTGTGAGACCAGTATTAGTTTCCAATAGTCCACTGCAGGTTCAATGTATTTCTTGGACCTTCACATTGACGATGAAATACAGAAATCGCATCGGAATCAAATACATAAGGCACTATGCCGCCTTAAGTACAAGAATAGAGACTCTTCTTACTGTCGGTGCTTTGAGCATTCCCTGTGAGACCAGTATTAGTTTCCGCTACACCTCTGCAGGTTCAATCTATTCCTTGGACATACACATAGACGATGAAACACTGAAATTGCATCGGAATTAAATACAAAAGGAACAACGCCGCCTCAAGTACAAGAATAGAGACTCCTCATACCGTCGGTGCTTTGAGCATTTCCTGTGAGACCAGTATTAGTTTCCGGTACACCTCTGCAGGTTCAGTTTATTCCTTGGACCTTCACATTGACGATGAAACACAGAAATGGCATCGGAATTAAATACAAATCGCACAATGCCTCCTTAAGTACAAGAATAGAGACTCTTCTTACAGTCGGTGCTTTGAGCATTCCCTGTGAGACCATTATTAGTTTCCGATACACCACTGCAGGTTCAATGTATTCCTTGGAACATCACATTGACGATGAAACACATAAATCGCATCGGAATTAAATACAAAAGGCACAATGCCGCCTTAAGTACAAGAATAGAGACTCTTCTTACAGTCGGTGCTTTGAGCATTCCCTGTGAGACCAGTATTAGTTTCCGCTACACCTCTGCAGGTTCAGTATATTCCTTGGACCTTCACATTGACGATGAAACACAGAAATGGCATCGGAATTAAATACAAAAGGCACAATGCCGCCTTAAGTACAGGAATAGAGACTCTTCTTACAGTCGGTGCTTTGAGCATTCCCTGTGAGACCAGTATTAGTTTCCGCTACACCTCTGCAGGTTCAGTTTATTCCTTGGACCTTCACATTGACGATGAAACCTAGAAGTCGCATCGGAATTAAATACAAAAGGCACGATGCCGCCTTAAGTACAAGAATAGAGACTCTTCTTACAGTCGGTGCTTCGAGCATTCCCTGTGAGACCAGTATTAGTTTCCGCTACACCTCTGCACGTTCAGTTTATTCCTTGGACCTTCACATTCACGATAAAACACAGAAATCGCATCGGAATTAAATACAAAACGCACAATGCCGCCTTAAGTACAAAAATAGAGACTCTTCTTACAGTCGGTGCTTTGAGCATTTCCTGTGAGACCAGTATTAGTTTCCGATACACCACTGCAGGTTCAAGGTATTCCTTGGACCTTCACATTGAGAGTGAAACACAGAAATCGCATCGGAATTAAATACAAAAGGCACAATGCCGCCTTAAGTACAAGAATAGAGACTCTTCTTACAGTCGGCGCTTTGAGCATTCCCTGTGAGACCAGTATTAGTTTCCGCTACACCTCTGCAGGTTCAGTTTATTCCTTGGACCTTCACATTGACGATGAAACACAGAAATCGCATCGGAATTAAATACAGAAGGCACAATGCCGCCTTAAGTACAAGAATAGAGACTCTTCTTACTGTCGGTGCTTTGAGCATTCAATGTAAGACCAGTATTAGTTCCCGCTACACCTCTGCAGGTTCGATGTATTCCTTGGACCTTCACATTGACGATGATACACAGAAATCGCATCGGAATTAAATACAAAAGGCACAATGCCGCCTTAAGTACAAGAATTCAGACTCTTCTTACAGTCGGTGCTTTGAGCATTCCCTGTGAGACCAGTATTAGTTTCCAATAGTCCACTGCAGGTTCAATGTATTCCTTGGAAATTCACATTGACGATGAAACACAGAAATCGCATGGGAATCAAATACAAAAGGCACAATGCCGCCTTAAGTACAAGAATAGAGACTCTTCTTACAGTCGGTGCTTTGAGCATTCCCTGTGAGACCAGTATTAGCTTCCGATACTCCTCTGCAGGTTCAGTTTATTCCTTGGACCTTTACATTGACGATGAAACACAGAAATGGCATCGGAATTAAATACAAAAGGCACAATGCCGCCTTAAGTACAAGAATAGAGCCTCTTCTTACAGTCGGTGCTTTGAACATTCGCTGTGAGACCAGTATTAGTTTCCGATACACCACTGCTGGTTCAGATTTTTCCTTGGACCTTTACATTGACGATGAAACACAGATATGGCATCGGAAGTAAATACAAAAGGCACAATGCCGCCTTAAGTACAAGAATAGAGACTCTACTTACAGTCGGTGCTTTGAGCATTCCCTGTGAGACCAGTATTAGTTTCCGATACACCACTGCAGGTTCAATGTATTCCTTGGACCTTCACATTGACGATGAAATACAGAAATGGCATCGGAATTAAATCCAAAAGAACAATGCCGCCTTAAGTACAAGAATAAAGGCTCCTCTTACCGTCGGTGCTTTGAGCATTCCCTGTGAGACCAGTATTAGTTTCCGCTACACCTCTGCAGGTTCCGTTTCTTCCTTGGACCATCACAGTGACGATGAAACACAGAAATGACATCGGAATTAAATACAAAAGGCAAAATGCCGCCTTAAGTACGAGAATAGAGACTCTTCTTACAGTCGGTGCTTTGAGCATTCCCTGTGAGACCAGTATTAGTTTCCGATACACCACTGCAGGTTCAATGTATTCCTTGGACCTTCACATTGACGATGAAACACAGAAATCGAATCGGAATGAAATCCAAAACGCACAATGCCGCCTTAAGTATAAGAATAGAGACTCTACTTATAGTCGGTGCTTTGAGCATTCCCTGTGAGACCAGTATTAGTTTCCAATAGTCCACTGCAGGTTCAATGTATTTCTTGGACCTTCACATTGACGATGAAATACAGAAATCGCATCGGAATCAAATACATAAGGCACTATGCCGCCTTAAGTACAAGAATAGAGACTCTTCTTACTGTCGGTGCTTTGAGCATTCCCTGTGAGACCAGTATTAGTTTCCGCTACACCTCTGCAGGTTCAATCTATTCCTTGGACATACACATAGACGATGAAACACTGAAATTGCATCGGAATTAAATACAAAAGGAACAACGCCGCCTCAAGTACAAGAATAGAGACTCCTCATACCGTCGGTGCTTTGAGCATTTCCTGTGAGACCAGTATTAGTTTCCGGTACACCTCTGCAGGTTCAGTTTATTCCTTGGACCTTCACATTGACGATGAAACACAGAAATGGCATCGGAATTAAATACAAATCGCACAATGCCTCCTTAAGTACAAGAATAGAGACTCTTCTTACAGTCGGTGCTTTGAGCATTCCCTGTGAGACCATTATTAGTTTCCGATACACCACTGCAGGTTCAATGTATTCCTTGGAACATCACATTGACGATGAAACACATAAATCGCATCGGAATTAAATACAAAAGGCACAATGCCGCCTTAAGTACAAGAATAGAGACTCTTCTTACAGTCGGTGCTTTGAGCATTCCCTGTGAGACCAGTATTAGTTTCCGCTACACCTCTGCAGGTTCAGTATATTCCTTGGACCTTCACATTGACGATGAAACACAGAAATGGCATCGGAATTAAATACAAAAGGCACAATGCCGCCTTATGTACAGGAATAGAGACTCTTCTTACAGTCGGTGCTTTGAGCATTCCCTGTGAGACCAGTATTAGTTTCCGCTACACCTCTGCAGGTTCAGTTTATTCCTTGGACCTTCACATTGACGATGAAACCTAGAAGTCGCATCGGAATTAAATACAAAAGGCACGATGCCGCCTTAAGTACAAGAATAGAGACTCTTCTTACAGTCGGTGCTTCGAGCATTCCCTGTGAGACCAGTATTAGTTTCCGCTACACCTCTGCACGTTCAGTTTATTCCTTGGACCTTCACATTCACGATAAAACACAGAAATCGCATCGGAATTAAATACAAAACGCACAATGCCGCCTTAAGTACAAAAATAGAGACTCTTCTTACAGTCGGTGCTTTGAGCATTTCCTGTGAGACCAGTATTAGTTTCCGATACACCACTGCAGGTTCAAGGTATTCCTTGGACCTTCACATTGAGAGTGAAACACAGAAATCGCATCGGAATTAAATACAAAAGGCACAATGCCGCCTTAAGTACAAGAATAGAGACTCTTCTTACAGTCGGCGCTTTGAGCATTCCCTGTGAGACCAGTATTAGTTTCCGCTACACCTCTGCAGGTTCAGTTTATTCCTTGGACCTTCACATTGACGATGAAACACAGAAATCGCATCGGAATTAAATACAGAAGGCACAATGCCGCCTTAAGTACAAGAATAGAGACTCTTCTTACTGTCGGTGCTTTGAGCATTCAATGTAAGACCAGTATTAGTTCCCGCTACACCTCTGCAGGTTCGATGTATTCCTTGGACCTTCACATTGACGATGATACACAGAAATCGCATCGGAATTAAATACAAAAGGCACAATGCCGCCTTAAGTACAAGAATTCAGACTCTTCTTACAGTCGGTGCTTTGAGCATTCCCTGTGAGACCAGTATTAGTTTCCAATAGTCCACTGCAGGTTCAATGTATTCCTTGGAAATTCACATTGACGATGAAACACAGAAATCGCATGGGAATCAAATACAAAAGGCACAATGCCGCCTTAAGTACAAGAATAGAGACTCTTCTTACAGTCGGTGCTTTGAGCATTCCCTGTGAGACCAGTATTAGCTTCCGATACTCCTCTGCAGGTTCAGTTTATTCCTTGGACCTTTACATTGACGATGAAACACAGAAATGGCATCGGAATTAAATACAAAAGGCACAATGCCGCCTTAAGTACAAGAATAGAGCCTCTTCTTACAGTCGGTGCTTTGAACATTCGCTGTGAGACCAGTATTAGTTTCCGATACACCACTGCTGGTTCAGATTTTTCCTTGGACCTTTACATTGACGATGAAACACAGATATGGCATCGGAAGTAAATACAAAAGGCACAATGCCGCCTTAAGTACAAGAATAGAGACTCTTCTTACCGTCGGTGTTTTGAGCATTCCCTGTGAGACCAGTATTAGTTTCCGATACACCACTGCAGGTTCAATGTATTCCTTGGACCTTCACATTGACGATGAAACACAGAAATCGCATCGGAATTAAAAACAAAAGGCACAATGCCACCTTAAGTACAAGAATAGAGACTCTTCTAACAGTCGGTGCTTTGAGCATTCCCTGTGAGACCAGTATTAGTTTCCGCTACATCTCTGCAGGTCAATGTATTCCTTGGACCTTCACATTGACGATTAAACACAGAAATGGCATCGGAATTAAATACAAAAGGCACAATGCCGCCTTAAGTACAAGAATAGAGACTCTTCTTCCAGTCGGTGCTTTGAGCATTCCCTGTGTGACCAGTATTAGTTTCCGATACACCACTGCAGGTTCAATGTATTCCTTGGACCTTCACATTGACGATGAAACACAGAAATCCCATCGGAATTAAATACAAAAGGCACAATGCCGCCATAAGTACAAGAATAGAGACTCATCTTACAGTCGGTGCTTTGAGCATTCCCTGTGAGCCAGTATTAGTTTCCGCTACACCTCTGCAGGTTCAGTTTATTCCTTGGACCTTCACATTGACGATGAACACAGAAATGGCATCGGAATTAAATACAAATGGCACAATGCCGCCTTAAGTACAGGAATAGAGACTCTTCTTACAGTCGGTGCTTTGAGCATTCCCTGTGAGACCAGTATTAGTTTCCGATACACCACTGCAGGTTCAATGTATTCCTTGGACCTTCACATTGACGATGAAACACAGAAATGGCATCGGAATTAAATACAAAAGGCACAATGCCGCCTTAAGTACAAGAATAGAGACTCTTCTTACAGTCGGTGCTTTGAGCATTCCCTGTGAGACCAGTATTAGTTTCCGATACACCACTGCAGGTTCAATGTATTCCTTGAACCTTCACTTTGACGATGAAACACAGAAATGGCATCGGAATTAAATACAAAAGCCACAATGCCGCCTTAAGTACAAGAATAGAGACTCTTCTTACAGTCGGTTTTTTGAGCATTCCCTGTGAGACCAGTATTAGTTTCCGATACACCACCGCAGGTTCAATGTATTTCTTGGACCTTCACATTGACCATGAAACACAGAAATCGCATCGGAATTAAATCCAAAACGCACAATGCCGCCTTAAGTACAAGAAGACAGACTCTACTTACAGTCGGTGCTTTGAGCATTCCCTGTGAGACCAGTATTAGTTTCCGATACACCACTGCAGGTTCAATGTATTCCTTGGACCTTCACATTGACGATGAAATACAGAAATGGCATCGGAATTAAATCCAAAACCACAATGCCGCCTTAAGTACAAGAATAAAGGCTCCTCTTACCGTCGGTGCTTTGAGCATTCCTTGTGAGACCAGTATTAGTTTCCGCTACACCTCTGCAGGTTCCGTTTATTCCTTGGACCATCACAGTGACGATGAAACACAGAAATGACATCGGAATTAAATACAAAAGGCAAAATGCCGCCTTAAGTACGAGAATAGAGACTCTTCTTACAGTCGGTGCTTTGAGCATTCCCCGTGAGACCAGTATTAGTTTCCGATACACCACTGCAGGTTCAATTTATTCCTTGGACCTTCACATTGACGATGAAACACAGAAATCGAATCGGAATGAAATCCAAAACGCACAATGCCGCCTTAAGTATAAGAATAGAGACTCTACTTATAGTCGGTGCTTTGAGCATTCCCTGTGAGACCAGTATTAGTTTCCAATACTCCACTGCAGGTTCAATGTATTCCTTGGACCTTCACATTGACGATGAAATACAGAAATCGCATCGGAATCAAATACATAAGGCACAATGCCGCCTTAAGTACAAGAATAGAGACTCTTCTTACTGTCGGTGCTTTGAGCATTCCCTGTGAGACCAGTAATAGTATCCGATACACCACTGCAGGTTCAATCTATTCCTTGGACATACACATTGACGATGAAACACTGAAATTACATCGGAATTAAATACAAAAGGAACAATGCCGCCTCAAGTACAAGAATAGAGACTCCTCATACCGTCGGTGCTTTGAGCATTTCCTGTGAGACCAGTATTCGTTTCCGATACACCACTGGAAGTTCAATAAATTCCTTGGACATTCACATTGACGATGAAACACTGAAATTACATCGGAATTAAATACAAAAGGTACAATTCCGCCTTAAGTACCAGAATAGAGACTCTTCTTACCGTCGGTGCTTTGAGCATTCCCTGTGAGACCAGTATTAGTTTCCGCTACACCTCTGCAAGTTCAGTTTATTCCTTGGACCTTCACATTGACGTAGAAACACAGAAATGGCATCGGAATTAAATACAAAAGGCACAATGCCGCCTTAAGTACAAGAATAGAGACTCTTCTTACAGTCGGCGTTTTGAGCATTCCCTGTGAGACCAGTATTAGTTTCCGCTACACCTCTGCAGGTTCAGTTTATTCCTTGGACCTTCACATTGACGATGAAACACAGAAATCTCATCGGAATTAAATACAGAAGGCACAATGCCGCCTTAAGTACAAGAATAGAGTCTCTTCTTACAGTCGGTGCTTTGAGCATTCCCTGTAAGACCAGTATTAGTTCCTGCTACACCTCTGCAGGTTCAATGTATTCCTTGGACCTTCACATTGACGATGATACACAGAAATCGCATCGGAATTAAATACAAAAGGCACAATGCCGCCTTAAGTACAAGAATACAGACTCTTCTTACAGTCAGTGCTTTGAGGATTCCCTGTGAGACCAGTATTAGTTTCCGATGCACCACTGCAGGTTCAATGTATTCCTTGGACCTTCACATTGACGATGAAACACAGAAATCGCATCGGAATTAAATACAAAAGGTACAATGCCGCCATAAGTACAAGAATAGAGAGTCTTCTAACAGTCGGTGCTTTGAGCATTCCCTGTGAGACCAGTATTAGTTTCCGCTACATCTCTGCAGGTTCAATGTATTCCTTGGACCTTCACGTTGACGATGAAACACAGAAATGGCATCGGAATTAAATACAAAAGGCACAATGCCGCCTTAAGTACAAGAATAGAGACTCTTCTTCCAGTCGGTGCTTTGAGCATTCCCTGTGTGACCAGTATAAGTTTCCGATACACCACTGCAGGTTCAATGTATTCCTTGGACCTTCACATTGACGATGAAACACAGAAATCCCATCGGAATTAAATACAAAAGGCACAATGCCGCCATAAGTACAAGAATAGAGACTCATCTTACAGTCGGTGCTTTGAGCATTCCCTGTGAGACCAGTATTAGTTTCCGCTACACCTCTGCAGGTTCAGTTTATTCCTTGGACCTTCACATTGACGATGAACACAGAAATGGCATCGGAATTAAATACAAATGGCACAATGCCGCCTTAAGTACAGGAATAGAGACTCTTCTTACAATCGGTGCTTTGAGCATTCCCTGTGAGACCAGTATTAGTTTCCGATACACCACTGCAGGTTCAATGTATTCCTTGGACCTTCACATTGACGATGAAACACAGAAATGGCATCGGAATTAAATACAAAAGGCACAATGCCGCCTTACGTACAAGAATAGAGACTCTTCTTACAGTCGGTGCTTTGAGCATTCCCTGTGAGACCAGTATTAGTTTCCGATACACCACTGCAGGTTCAATGTATTCCTTGAACCTTCACTTTGACGATGAAACACAGAAATGGCATCGGAATTAAATACAAAAGCCACAATGCCACCTTAAGTACAAGAATAGAGACTCTTCTTACAGTCGGTTTTTTGAGCATTCCCTGTGAGACCAGTATTAGTTTCCGATACACCACCGCAGGTTCAATGTATTTCTTGGACCTTCACATTGACCATGAAACACAGAAATCGCATCGGAATTAAATCCAAAACGCACAATGCCGCCTTAAGTACAAGAAGACAGACTCTACTTACAGTCGGTGCTTTGAGCATTCCCTGTGAGACCAGTATTAGTTTCCGATACACCACTGCAGGTTCAATGTATTCCTTGGACCTTCACATTGACGATGAAATACAGAAATGGCATCGGAATTAAATCCAAAAGAACAATGCCGCCTTAAGTACAAGTATAAAGTCTCCTCTTACCGTCGGTGCTTTGAGCATTCGTTGTGAGACCAGTATTAGTTTCCGCTACACCTCTGCAGGTTCCGTTTATTCCTTGGACCATCACAGTGACGATGAAACACAGAAATGACATCGGAATTAAATACAAAAGGCAAAATGCCGCCTTAAGTACGAGAATAGAGACTCTTCTTACAGTCGGTGCTTTGAGCATTCCCTGTGAGACCAGTATTAGTTTCCGATACACCACTGCAGGTTCAATGTATTCCTTGGACCTTCACATTGACGATGAAACACAGAAATCGAATCGGAATGAAATCCAAAACGCACAATGCCGCCTTAAGTATAAGAATAGAGACTCTACTTATAGTCGGTGCTTTGAGCATTCCCTGTGAGACCAGTATTAGTTTCCAATAGTCCACTGCAGGTTCAATGTATTCCTTGGACCTTCACATTGACGATGAAATACAGAAATCGCATCGGAATCAAATACATAAGGCACAATGCCGCCTTAAGTACAAGAATAGAGACTCTTCTTACTGTCGGTGCTTTGAGCATTCCCTGTGAGACCAGTAATAGTATCCGATACACCACTGCAGGTTCAATCTATTCCTTGGACATACACATTGACGATGAAACACTGAAATTACATCGGAATTAAATACAAAAGGAACAATGCCGCCTCAAGTACAAGAATAGAGACTCCTCATACCGTCGGTGCTTTGAGCATTTCCTGTGAGACCAGTATTCGTTTCCGATACACCACTGGAAGTTCAATAAATTCCTTGGACATTCACATTGACGATGAAACACTGAAATTACATCGGAATTAAATACAAAAGGTACAATTCCGCCTTAAGTACCAGAATAGAGACTCTTCTTACCGTTGGTGCTTTGAGCATTCCCTGTGAGACCAGTATTAGTTTCCGCTACACCTCTGCAAGTTCAGTTTATTCCTTGGACCTTCACATTGACGTAGAAACACAGAAATGGCATCGGAATTAAATACAAAAGGCACAATGCCGCCTTAAGTACGAGAATAGACACTCTTCATACACTCGGTGCTTTCAGCATTCCCTGTGAGACCAGTATTAGTTTCCGATACACCACTGCAGGTTCAATGTATTCCTTGGACCTTCACATTGACGATGAAACACAGATATCGCATCGGAATTAAATACAAAACGCACAATGCCGCCTTAAGTACAAGAATACAGACTCTACTTACAGTCGGTGCTTTGAGCATTCCCTGTGGGACCAGTATTAGTTTCCGATACACCACTGCAGGTTCAATGTATTCCTTGGACCTTCACATTGACGATGAAATACAGAAATCGCATCGGAATCAAATACAAAAGGCACAATGCCGCCTTAAGTACAAGAATAGAGACTCTTCTTACAGTCGGTGCTTTGAGCATTCCCTGTGAGACCAGTAATAGTATCCTATACACCACTGCAGGTTCAATCTATTCCTTGGACATACACATTGACGATGAAACACTGAAATTACATCGGAATTAAATACAAAAGGTACAATGCCGCCTTAAGTACAAGAATAGAGACTCTTCATACCGTCGGTGCTTTAAGCATTCCCTGTGAGACCAGTATTAGTTTCCGCTACACCTCTGCAGGTTCGGTTTATTCCTTGGACCTTCACATTGACGATGAAACACAGAAATGGCATCGGAATTAAATACAAAAGGCACAATGCCGCCTTAAGTACAAGAATAGAGACTCTGTTTACAGTCGGTGCCTTGAGCATTCCCTGTGAAACCAGTATTAGTTTACGCTACACCTCTGCAGGTTCAGTTTATTCCTTGGACCTTCACATTGAGGATGAAACACAGAAATCGCATCAGAATTAAATACGAAACTCACAATGCCGCCTTAAGTACAAGAATAGAGACTCTTCTTACTGTCGGTGCTTTGAGCATTCCCTGTGAGACCAGTATTAGTATCCGATACACCACTGCAGGTTCAATCTATTCCTTGGACATACACATAGACGATGAAACACTGAAATTGCATCGGAATTAAATACAAAAGGAACAACGCCGCCTCAAGTACAAGAATAGAGACTCCTCATACCGTCGGTGCTTTGAGCATTTCCTGTGAGACCAGTATTCGTTTCCGATACACCACTGGAGGTTCAATAAATTCCTTGGACATTCACATTGACGATGAAACACTGAAATTACATCGGAATTAAATACAAAAGGAACAATTCCGCCTTAAGTACCAGAATAGAGACTCTTCTTACCGTCGGTGCTTTGAGCATTCCCTGTGAGACCAGTATTAGTTTCCGCTACACCTCTGCAAGTTCAGTTTATTCCTTGGACCTTCACATTGACGTAGAAACACAGAAATGGCATCGGAATTAAATACAAAAGGCACAATGCCGACTTAAGTACGAGAATAGACACTCTTCTTACAGTCGGTGCTTTTAGCATTACCTGTGTGACCAGTATTAGTTTCCGATACACCACTGCAGGTTCAATGTATTCCTTGGACCTTCACATTGACGATGAAACACAGAAATGGCATCGGAATTAAATACAAAAGGCACAATGCCGCCTTAAGTACCAGAATAGGGACTCTTCTTACAGTCGGTGCTTTCAGCATTCCCTGTGAGACCAGTATTAGTTTCCGATACACCACTGCAGGTTCAATGTATTCCTTGGACCTTCACATTGACGATGAAACACAGACATCGCATCGGAATTAAATACAAAACGCACAATGCCGCCTTAAGTACAAGAATACAGACTCTACTTACAGTCGGTGCTTTGAGCATTCCAGGTGGGACCAGTATTAGTTTCCGATACACCACTGCAGGTTCAATGTATTCCTTGGACCTTCACATTGACGATGAAATACCGAAATCGCATCGGAATCAAATACAAAAGGCACAATGCCGCCTTAAGTACAAGAATTGAGACTCTTCTTACAGTCGGTGCTTTGAGCATTCCCTGTGAGACCAGTAATAGTATCCTATACACCACTGCAGGATCAATCTATTCCTTGGACATACACATTGACGATGAAACACTGAAATTACATCGGAATTAAATACAAAAGGTACAATGCCGTCTTAAGTACAAGAATAGAGACTCTTCATACCGTCGGTGCTTTGAGCATTCCCTGTGAGACCAGTATTAGTTTCCGCTACACCTCTGCAGGTTCGGTTTATTCCTTGGACCTTCACATTGACGATAAAACACAGAAATGGCATCGGAATTAAATACAAAAGGCACAATGCCGCCTTATGTACAAGAATAGAGACTCTGTTTACAGTCGGTGCCTTGAGCATTCCCTGTGAGACCAGTATTAGTTTACGCTACACCTCTGCAGGTTCAGTTTATTCCTTGGACCTTCCAATTGAGGATGAAACACAGAAATCGCATCAGAATTAAATACGAAAGGCACAATGCCGCCTTAAGTACAAGAATAGAGACTCTTCTTACAGTCCGTGCTTTGAGCATTCCCTGTGAGACCAGTATTAGTTTCCGCTACACCTCTGCAGGTTCAATTTATTCCTTGGACCTTCACATTGACGATGAAACGCAGAAATCGCATCGGAATTAAATGCAAAAGGCACAATGCCGCCCTAAGTACAAGAATAGAGACTCTTGTTACAGTCGGTGCTTTGAGCATTCCCTGTGAGACCAGTATTAGTTTCCGCTACACCTCTGCAGGTTCAGTTTATTCCTTGGACCTTCACATTGACGATGAAACACAGAAATGGCATCGGAATTAAATAGAAAAGGCACAATGCAGCCTTAAGTACAAGAATAGAGACTCTTCTTACAGTCGGTGCTTTGAGCATTCCCTGTGAGACCAGTATTAGTTTCCGATACACCTCTGCAGGTTCAATGTATTCATTGGACCTTCACATTGACGATGAAACGCAGAAATCGCATCGGAATTAAATACAAAAGGCACAATGCCGCCTTAAGTACAACAATAGATACTCTTCTTACAGTCGGTGCTTTAAACATTCCCTGTGAGAGCAGTATTAGTTTCCGATACGCCACTGCCGGGTCAATGTATTCCTTGGACCTTTGAATTGACGATGATACAAAGAAATCGCATCGGAATTAAATACAAAGGGCACAATTCCGCCTCAAGTACATGAATGGACACTCATCTTACAGTCGATGCTTTGAGCATTCCCTGTGAGACCAGTATTAGTTTCCGATACACCACTCCAGGTTCAATGTATTCCTTGGACCTTCAAATTGACGATGATACACAGAAATCGCATCGGAATTAAATACAAAGGGCACAATGCCGCCGTAAGTACAAGAATAGAGACTCTTCTTACTGTCGGTGCTTTGAGCATTCCCTGTGAGACCGGTATTAGTTTCCGATACACCACTGCAGTTTCAATGTATTCCTTGGACCTTCAAATTGACGATGATACACAGAAATCGCATCGGAATTAAATACAAAAGGCACAATGCCGCCTTAAATACAAGAATAGAGACTCTTCTTACAGTCTGTGCTTTGAGCATTCCCTGTGAGACCAGTATTAGTTTCTGATACGCCACTGCAGGTTCAGTGTATTCCTAGGACCTTCAAATTGACGATGATACACAGAAATCGCATCGGAACTAAATACAAAAGGCACAATGCCGCCTTAAGTACTAGAATAGAGACTCTTCTTACAGTCGGTGCTTTGAGCATTCCCTGTGAGACCAGTATTAGTTTCCGCTACACCTCTGCAGGTTCAGTTTATTCCTTGGACCTTTACATTGACGATGAAACACAGAAATGGCATCGGCATTAAATACAAAAGGCACAATGCCGCCTTAAGTACAAGAATAGAGACTCTTCTTACAGTCGGTGCTTTGAGCATTCCCTGTGAGACCAGTAATAGTAACCGATACACCACTGCAGGTTCAATGTATTCCTTGGACCTTCACATTGACGATGAAACACAGAAATGGCATCGGAATTAAATGCAAAAGGCACAATGCCGCCTCAAGTACAAGAATAGAGACTCTTCTTACAGTCGGTGCTTTGAGAATTCCCTGTGAGACCAGTATTAGTTTCCGCTACACCCCTGTAGGTTCAGTTTATTCCTTGGACCTTCACATTGACGATGAAACACAAAAATGGCATCGGAATTAAATACAAAAGGCACAATGCCGCCATAAGTACAAGAATAGAGACTCTTCTTGCAGTCGGTGCTTTGAGCATTCCCTGTTAGACTAGTAATAGTATCCGATACACCACTGCAGGTTCAATGTATTCCTTGGACCTTCACATTGACGATGAAACATAGAAATCGCATCGGAATGAAATACAAAAGGCACAATGCCGCCTTAAGTACAAGAATAGGGACTCTTCTTACAGTCGGAGCTTTGAGCATTCCCTGTGAGACCAGTAATAGTAACCGATACACCACTGCAGGTTCAATGTATTCCTTGGACTTTCACATTGACGATGAAACACAGAAATGGCTTCGGAATTAAATACAAAAGGCACAATGCCGCCTTAATTACAAGAATAGAGACTCTTCTTACAGTCGGTGCTTTGAGAATTCCCTGTGAGACCAGTATTAGTTTCCGCTACACCCCTGCAGGTTCAGTTTATTCCTTGGACCTTCACATTGACGATGAAACACAAAAATGGCATCGGAATTAAATACAAAAGGCACAATGCCGCCTTAAGTACAAGAATAGAGACTCTTCTTACAGTCGGTGCTTTGAGCATTCCCTGTGAGACCAGTATTAGTTTCCGATACACCACTGCAAGTTCAATGTATTCCTTGGACCTTCACATTGACGATGAACTACAGAAATCGCATCGGAATCAAATACAAAAAGCACAATGCCGCCTTAAGTACAAGAATAGAGACTCTTCTTACAGTTGGTGCTTTGAACATTCCCTGTGAGACCAGTAATAGTATCCGATACACCACTGCAGGTTCAATCTATTCCTTGGACATACACATTGACGATGAAACACTGAAATTACATCAGAATTAAATACAAAAGGAACAATGCCGCCTTAAGTACAAGAATATAGACTCTTCTTACCGTCGGTGTTTTGAGCATTCCCTGCGAGACCAGTATTAGTTTCCGATACACCTCTGCAGGTTCAATGTATTCCTTGGACCTTCACATTGACGATGAAACGCAGAAATCGCATCGGAATTAAATACAAAAGGCACAATGCCGCCTTAAGTACAAGAATAGAGACTCTTCTTATAGTCGGTGCTTTAAACATTCCCTGTGAGAGCAGTATTAGTTTCCGATACGCCACTGCCGGGTCAATGTATTCCTTGGACCTTCGAATTGACGATGATACAAAGAAATCGCATCGGAATTAAATCCAAATGGCACAATTCCGCCTTAAGTACATGAATAGACACTCATCTTACAGTCGATGCTTTGAGCATTCCCTGTGAGACCAGTATTAGTTTCCGATACACCACTGCAGGTTCAATGTATTACTTGGACCTTGACATTGACGATGAAACACAGAAATCGCATCGGAATTAAATACAAAAGGCACAATGCCGCCTTAAGTACAAGAATAGAGACTCTTCCTACAGTCGGTGCTTTGAGCATTCCCTGTGAGACCAGTATTAGTTTCCGATACAACACTGCAGGTTCAATGTATTCCTTGGACCTTCAAATTGGCGATGATACACAGAAATCGCATCGGAATTAAATACAAAAGGCACAATGCCGCCTTAAGTACAAGAATAGAGACTCTTCTTACAGTCGGTTCTTTGAGCATTCCCTGTGAGACCAGTATTAGTTTCCGATACGCCACTGCAGGTTCAGTGTATTCCTAGGACCTTCAAATTGACGATGATACACAGAAATCGCATCGGAACTAAATACAAAAGGCACAATGCCGCCTTAAGTACTAGAATAGAGACTCTTCTTACAGTCGGTGCTTTGAGCATTCCCTGTGAGACCAGTATTAGTTTCCGTTACACCTCTGCAGGTTCAGTTTACTCCTTGGATGTTTACATTGACGATGAAACACAGAAATGGCATCGGCATTAAATACAAAGGGCACAATGCCGCCTTAAGTACAAGAATAGAGACTCTTCTTACAGTCGGTGCTTTGAGCATTCCCTGTGAGACCAGTAATAGTAACCGATACACCACTGCAGGTTCAATGTATTCCTTGGACCTTCACATTGACGATGAAACTCAGAAATGGCATCGGAATTAAATTCAAAATGCACAATGCCGCCTTAAGTACAAGAATAGAGACTCTTCTTACAGTCGGTGCTTTGAGAATTCCCTGTGAGACCAGTATTAGTTTCCGCTACACACCTGCAGGTTCAGTTTATTCCTTGGACCTTCACATTGACGATGAAACACAAAAATGGCAACGGAATTAAATACAAAAGGCACACTGCCGCCTTAAGTACAAGAATAGAGACTCTTCTTACAGTCGGTGTTTTGAGCATTCCCTGTGAGACCAGTAATAGTATCCGATACACCACTGCAGGTTCAATGTATTCCTTGGACCTTCACATTGACGATGAAACATAGAAATCGCATCGGAATTAAATACAAAAGGCACACTGCCGCCTTAAGTACAAGAATAGAGACTCTTCTTACAGTCGGAGCTTTGAGCATTCCCTGTGAGACCAGTAATAGTAACCGATACACCACTGCAGGTTCGATGTATTCCTTGGACTTTCACATTGACGATGAAACACAGAAATGGCTTCGGAATTAAATACAAAAGGCACAATGCCGCCTTAAGTACAAGAATAGAGACTCTTCTTACAGTCGGTGCTTTGAGAATTCCCTGTGAGACCAGTATTAGTTTCCGATAAACCCCTGCAGGTTCAGTTTATTACTTGGACCTTCACATTGACGATGAAACACAAAAATGGCAACGGAATTAAATACAAAAGGCACAATGCCGCCTTAAGTACAAGAATAGAGACTCTTCTTACAGTCGGTGCTTTGAGAATTCCCTGTGAGACCAGTATTAGTTTCCGCTACACCCCTGCAGGTTCAGTTTATTCCTTGGACCTTCACATTGACGATGAAACACAAAAATGGCATCGGAATTAAATACAAAAGGCACAATGCCGCCTTAAGTACAAGAATAGAGACTCTTCTTACAGTCGGTGCTTTGAGCATTCCCTGTGAGACCAGTAATAGTATCCGATACACCACTGCAGGTTCAATGTATTCCTTGGACCTTCACATTGACGATGAAACATAGAAATCGCATCGGAATTAAATACAAAAGGCACACTGCCGCCTTAAGTACAAGAATAGAGACTCTTCTTACAGTCGGAGCTTTGAGCATTCCCTGTGAGACCAGTAATAGTAACCGATACACCACTGCAGGTTCAATGTATTCCTTGGACTTTCACATTGACGATGAAACACAGAAATGGCTTCGGAATTAAATACAAAAGGCACAATGCCGCCTTAAGTACAAGAATAGAGACTCTTCTTACAGTCGGTGCTTTGAGAATTCCCTGTGAGACCAGTATTAGTTTCCGATAAACCCCTGCAGGTTCAGTTTATTCCTTGGACCTTCACATTGACGATGAAACACAAAAATGGCAACGGAATTAAATACAAAAGGCACAATGCCGCCTTAAGTACAAGAATAGAGACTCTTCTTACAGTCGGTGCTTTGAGCATTCCCTGTGAGACCAGTAATAGTATCCGGTACAACCACTGCAGGTTCAGTTTATTCCTTGGACATACACATTGACGATGAAACACAGAAATTACATCGGAATAAAATACAAAATAACAATGCCGCCTTAAGTACAAGAATAGAGACTCTTCTTACAGTCGGTGCTTTGAGCATTCCCTGTGAGACCAGTATTAGTATCCGCTACACCTCTGCAGGTTCAGTTTATTCGTTGGACCTTCACATTGACGATGAAACACAGAAATGGCATCGGAATTAAATACAAAAGGCACAATGCTGCCTTAAGTACAAGAATAGAGACTCTTCTTTCAGTCGGTGCTTTGAGCATTCCCTGTGAGACAAGTAATAGTATCAGATACACCACTGCAGGTTCAATGTATTCCTTGGACCTTCACATTGACGATGAAACACAGAAACCGCATCGGAATCAAATACAAAAGGCAGAATGCCGCCTTAAGTACAAGAATAGAGACTCTTCTTACAGTCGGTGCTTTGAGCATTCCCTGTGAGACCAGTAATAGTATCCGATACACCACTGCAGGTTCTATCTATTCCTTGGACAACACATTGACGATGAAACACAGAAATTACATCGGAATTAAATACAAAAGGAACAATGCCGCCTTAAGTACAAGAATAGAGACTCTTCTTACAGTCGGTGCTTTGAGCATTCCCTGTGAGACCAGTATTAGTTTCCGCTACACCTCTGCAGGTTCAGTTTATTCCTTGGACCTTTACATTGACGATGAGACACAGAAATGGCATCGGCATTAAATACAAAAGGCACAATGCCGCCTTAAGTACAAGAATAGAGACTCTTCTTACAGTCGGAGCTTTGAGCATTCCCTATGAGACCAGTAATAGTAACCGATACACCACTGCAGGTTCAATGAATTCCTTGGACTTTCACATTGACGATGAAACACAGAAATGGCTTCGGAATTAAATACAAAAGGCACAATGCCGCCTTAAGTACAAGAATAGAGACTCTTCTTACAGTCGGTGCTTTGAGCATTCCCTGTGAGACCAGTATTAGTTTCCGCTACACCTCTGCAGGTTCAGTTTTTTCCTTGGACTTTCACATTGACGATGAAACACAGAAATGGCTTCGGAATTAAATACAAAAGGCACAATGCCGCCTTAAGTACAAGAATAGAGACTCTTCTTACAGTCGGAGCTTTGAGCATTCCCTGTGAGACCAGTAATAGTAACCGATACACCACTGCAGGTTCAATCTATTCCTTGGACATACACATTGACGATGAAACACAGAAATTACATCGGAATTAAATACAAAAGGAACAATGCCGCCTTAAGTACAAGAATAGAGACTCTTCTTACAGTCGGTGCTTTGAGAATTCCCTGTGAGACCAGTATTATTTTCCGCTACACCTCTGCAGGTTCAGTTTTTTCCTTGGACCTTCATATTGATGATGAAACACAGAACTGGCATCGGAATTAAATACAAAAGGCACAATGCCGCCTTAAGTACAAGAATAGAGACTCTTCTTACAGTCGGTGCTTTGAGAATTCCCTGTGAGACCAGTATTAGTTTCCGCTACACCCCTGCAGGTTCAGTTTATTCCTTGGACCTTCACATTGACGATGAAACACAAAAATGGCATCGGAATTAAATACAAAAGACACAATGCCGCCTTAAGTACAAGAATAGAGACTCTTCTTTCAGTCGGTGCCTTGAGCATTCCCTGTGAGACCAGAAATAGTATCCGATACACCACTGCAGGTTCAGTTTATTCCTTGGACATACATATTGACGATGAAACACAGAAATGACATCGGAATTAAATACAAAAGGAACAATGCCGCCTTAAGTACAAGAATAGAGACTCTTCTTACAGTCGGTGCTTTGAGCATTCCCTGTGAGACCAGTAATAGTATCCGATACACCACTGCAGGTTCAATGTATTCCTTGGACCTTCACATTGACGATGAAACACAGAAACCGCATCGGAATCAAATACAAAAGGCAGAATGCCGCCTTAAGTACAAGAATAGAGACACATCTTACAGTCGGTGCTTTAAGCATTCCCTGTGAGAAGAGTAATATTATCCGATACACCACTGCAGGTTCAATGTATTCCTTGGACCTTCACATTAACGATGAAACACAGAAATCGCATCGGAATTAAATACAAAAGGCACATTGCCGTCTTAAGTACAAGAATAGACACTCTTCTTACAGTCGGTGCTTTGAGCATTCCCTGTGAGACGAGTATTAGTTTCCGATACACCACTGCAGGTTCAATCTATTCCTTGGACATACACATTGACAATGAAACACAGAAATTACATCGGAGTTAAATACAAAAGGAACAATGCCGCCTTAAGTACAAGAATAGAGACTCTTCTTACCGTCGGTGCTTTGAGCATTCCCTGTGCGACCAGTAATAGTATCCGATACACCACTGCAGGTTGAATGTATTACTTGGACCTTCACATTGACGATGAAACATAGAAATCGCATCGGAATTAAATACAAAAGGCACAATGCCGCCATAAGTACCAGAATAGAGACTCCTCTTACAGTCGGAGCTTTGAGCATTCCCTGTGAGACCAGTAATAGTAACCGATACACCACTGCAGGTTCAATGTATTCCTTGGGCTTTCACATTGTCGATGAAACACAGAAATGGCATCGGAATTAAATACAAAAGGCACAATGCCGCCTTAAGTACAAGAATAGAGACTCTTCTTACAGTCGGTGCTTTGTGAATTCCCTGTGAGACCAGTATTAGTGTCCGATACACCACTGCAGGTTCAATGTATTCCATGGACCTTCACGTTGACGATGAAACACAGAGATCGCATCGGAATCAAATACAAAAGGCACAATGCCGCCTTAAGTACAAGAATAGAGACTCTTCTTACAGTCGGTGCTTTGAGCATTCCCTGTGAGACCAGTAATAGTATCCGATACACCACTGCAGGTTCAATCTATTCCTTGGACATACACATTGACGATGAAACACAGAAATTACATAGGAATTAAATACAAAAGGAACAATGCCGCCTTTAGTACAAGAATAGAGACTCTTCTTACCGTCGGTGCTTTGAGCATTCCCTGTGAGACCACTATTAGTTTCCGCTACACCTCTGCAGGTTCAGTTTATTCCTTGGACCTTCACATTGACGATGAAACACAGAAATGGCATCGGAATTAAATACAAAACGCACAATGCCGCCTTAAGTACAAGAATAGAGACTCTTATTACAGTCGGTGCTTTTAACATTCCCAGTGAGACCAGTAATAGTATCCGATACACCACTGCAGGTTCAATGTATTCCTTGGACACACAAATTGACGATGAAACACAGAAATTACATCGGAATTAAATACAAAAGGAACATTGCCGCCTTAAGTACAAGAATAGAGACTCTTCTCACAGTCGGAGCTTTGAGCATTCCCTGTGAGACCAGTATTAGTTTCCGCTACACCTCTGCAGGTTCGGTTTATTCCTTGGACCTTCACATTGACGATGAAACACAGAAATGGCATCGGAATTAAATCCAAAGGGCACAATGCCGCCTTAGGTACAAATATAGAGACTCTTCTTACAGTCGGTGCTTTGAGCATTCCCAGTGAGACCAGTAATAGTATCCGACACACCACTGCAGGTTCAATCTATTCCTTGGACATACACATTGACGATGAAACACAGAAATTACATCGGAATTAAATACAAGAGGAACAATGCCGCCTTAAGTACAAGAATAGAGACTATTCTTACCGTCGGTGCTTTGAGCATTCCCTGTGAGAGCAGTATTAGTTTCCGATACACCACTGGAGGTTCAATGAATTCCTTGGACATTCACATTGACGATGAAACACTGAAATAACATCGGAATTAAATACAAACGGCACAATGCCGCCTTAAGTACAAGAATAGAGACTCTTCTTACAGTCGGTGCTTTGAGCATTCCCTGTGAGACCAGTAATAGTATTCGATACACCACTGCAGGTTCAATCTATTCCTTCGACATACACATTGACGATGAAACACAGAAATTACATCGGAATTAAATACAAGAGGAACAATGCCGCCTTAAGTACAAGAATAGAGACTCTTCTTACCGTCGGTGCTTTGAGCATTCCCTGTGCGACCAGTATTAGTTTCCGATACACCACTGCAAATTCAATGTATTCCTTGGACCTTCACATTGACGATGAAACACTGAAATTACATCGGAATTAAATACAAAAGCACAATGCCGCCTTAAGTACAAGAATAGAGACTCTTCTTACCGTCGGTGCTTTAAGCATTCCCTGTGAGACCAGTATTAATTTCTGCTACACCTCTGTAGGTTCAGTTTATTCCTTGGACCTTCACATTGACGATGAAACACAGAAATCGCATCGGAATTAAATACAAAAGGCACAGTGCCGCCTTAAGTACAAGAATGGAGACTCTTCTTACAGTCGGTGCTTTGAGCATTCCCTGTGAGACCAGTATTAGTTTCCGATACACCACTGCAGGTTCAATGTATTCCCTGGACCTTCACATTGACGATGAAACACAGAAATGGCATCGGAAGTAAATACAAAAGGCACAATGCCCCCATAAGTACAAGAATAGAGACTCTTCTTACAGTCGGAGCTTTGAGCATTCCCTGTGAGACCAGTAATAGTTTCCGCTACACCTCTGCAGGTTCAATGTATTCCTTGGACCTGCCCATTGACGATGAAACGCAGAAAACGCATCGGAATTAAATACAAAAGGCACAATGCCGCCTTAAGTACAAGAATAGAGACTCTTCTTACAGTCGGTGCTTTAAACATTTCCTGTGAGACCAGTATTAGTTTCCGATACGCCACTGCAGGTTCAATGTATTCCTTGGATCTTCAAATTGACGATGATACACAGAAATCGGATAGGAATAAAATACAAAAGGCACAATGCCGCCTTAAGTACAAGAATAGAAACTCTTCTTACTGTCGGTGCTTTGAGCATTCCCTGTGAGGCCAGTATTAGTTTCCGATACACCACCGCAGGTTCAATGTATTCCTTGGACCTTCACATTGACGATGAAACAAATAAATCGCATCGGAATTAAATACAAAAGGCACAATGTCGCCTTAAGTACAAGAATAGAGACTCTTCTTACAGTCGGTGCTTTGAGCAATCCCTGTGAGACCAGCATTAGTTTCCGCTACACCTCTGCAGGTTCAGTTTATTCCTTGGACCTTCACATTGACGATGAAACACAGAAATGGCATCGGAATTAAATACAAAAGGCACAATGCCGCCTTAAGGACAAGAATAGAGACTCTCCTTACAGTCGGTGCTTTGAGCATTCCCTGTGAGACCAGTATTATTTTCCGATACACCACTGCAGGTTCAATGTATTCCTTGGACCTTCACATTGACGATGAAACACAGAAATGGCATCGGAATTAAATACAAAAGGCACAATGCCGCCTTAAGTACAAGAATACAGACTCTACTTACAGTCGGTGCTTTGAGCATTCCCTGTGAGACCAGTATTAGTTTCCGATACACCACTGCAGGTTCGGTTTATTCCTTGGACCTACACATTGACGATGAAACACGAAATGGCATCGGAATTAAATCCAAAGGGCACAATGCCGCCTTAGGTACAAGAATAGAGACTCTTCTTACAGTCGGTGCTTTGAGCATTCCCTGTGAGACCAGTAATAGTATCCGATACGCCACTGCAGGTTCAATCTATTCCTTGGACATACACATTGACGACGAAACACAGAGATTACATCGGAATTAAATACAAAAGGGACAATGCCGCCTTAAGTACAAGAATAAAAACGATTCTTACCGTCGGTGCTTTGAGAATTCCCTGTGAGACCAGTATTAGTTTCCGATACACCACTGGAGAATCATTGAATTCCCTGGACCTTGACACTGACGATGAAACACTGAAATTACATCGGAATTAAATACAAAAGGCACAATGCCGCCTTAAGTACAAGAAAGAGACTCTTCTTACAGTCTGTGCTGTGAGCATTCCCTGTGAGACCAGTAATAGTATCCGATACACCACAGCCGTTTCAATCTATTCCTTGGACATACACACTGACGACGAAACACAGAAATCAGATCGGTATTAAATACAAAAGGAACAATGCCGCCTTAAGTACAAGAATTGAGACTCTTCTTACAGTCGGTACTTTGAGCATTCCCTGTGAGACCAGTATTAGTTTCCGATACACCACTGGAGGTTCAATGAATACCTTGGACCTTCACATTGACGATGAAACACTGAAATTACATCGGAATTAAATACAAAAGGCACAATGCCGCCTTAAGTAGAAGAATAGAGACACTTCTTACAGTCGGTGCTTTAAGCATTCCCTGTGAGACCAGTAATAGGATCCGATACACCACTGCAGGTTCAACTTATTCCTTGGACCTTCACATTGACGATGAAACACAGAAATCGCATCGGAATTAAATACAAAAGGCACAATGCTGCCTTAAGTACAAGAATAGAGACTCTTCTTACAGTCGGTGCTTTGAGCATTCCCTGTGAGACGAGTATTAGTTTCCGATACACCACTGCAGGTTCAATGTATTCCTTGGACTTTCACATTGACGATGAAACACAGAAATGGCGTCGGAATTAAATCCAAAACGCACAATGCCGCCTTAAGTACAAGAATAGAGACTCTTCTTACAGTCGGTGGTTAGAGCATTCCCTGTGAGACCAGTAAGAGTATCCGATACACCACAGCAGGTTCATTCTATTCCTTGGACATACACATTGACGATGAAACACAGAAATTACATCGGAATTAAATACAAAAGGAACAATGCCGCCTTAAGTACAAGAATAGAGACTCTTCTTACCGTCGGTGCTTTGAGCATTCCCTGTGAGACCAGTATTAGTTTCCGATACACCACTGGAGGTTCAATGAATTCCTGGGACATTCACATCGACGATGATACACTGAAATTACATCGGAATTAAATACAAATGGCACAATGCCGCCTTAAGTACAAGAATAGAGACTCTTCATACAGTCGGTGGTTTGAGCATTCCCTGTGAGACCAGTAATAGTATTCGATACACCACTGCAGGTTCAACCTATTCCTTCGACATACGCATTGACGATGAAACACAGAAATTACATCGGAATTAATTACAAAAGGAACAATGCCGCCTTAAGTACAAGAATAGAGACTCTTCTTACCGTCGGTGCTTTGAGCATTCCCTGTGAGACCAGTATTAGTTTCCGATACACCACTGCAAATTCAATGTATTCCTTGGACCTTCACATTGACGATGAAACACTGAAATTACATCGGAATTAAATACAAAAGGCACAAAGCCGCCTTAAGTACAAGAATAGAGACTCTTCTTACCGTCGGTGCTTTGAGCATTCCCTGTGAGACCAGTATTAGTTTCCGCTACACTTCTGCAGGTTCAGTTTATTTCTTGGACCTTCACATTGACGATGAAACACAGAAATCGCATCGGAATTAAATACAAAAGGCACAATGCCGCCTTAAGTACAAGAATAGAGACTCTACTTACAGTCGGTGCTTTGAGCATTCCCTGTGAGACCAGTATTAGTTTCCGATACACCACTGCAGGTTCAATGTATTCCCTGGACCTTCACATTGACGATGAAACACAGAAATATCATCGGAAGTAAATACTAAAGGCACAATGCCCCCATAAGTACAAGAATAGAGACTCTTCATACAGTCGGAGCTTTGAGCATTCCCTGTGAGACCAGTAATAGTTTCCGCTACGCCTCTGCAGGTTCAATGTATTCCTTGGACCTGCCCATTGACGATGAAACGCAGGAATCGCATCGGAATTAAATACAAAAGGCACAATGACGCCTTAAATACAAGAATAGAGACTCTTCTTACAGTCGGTGCTTTAAACATTCCCTGTGAGACCAGTATTAGTTTCCGATACGCCACTGCAGGTTCAATGTATTCCTTGGATCTTCAAATTGACGATGATACACAGAAATCGGATAGAAATGAAATACAAAATGCACAATGCCGCCTTAAGTACAAGAATAGAGACTCTTCTTACAGTCGGTGCTTTGAGCATTCCCTGTGAGACCAGTATTAGTTTCCGCTACACCTCTGCAGGTTCAGTTTATTCCTTGGACCTTCACATTGACGATGAAACACAGAAATGGCATCGGAATTAAATACAAAAGGCACAATGCCGCCTTAAGTACAGGAATAGAGACTCCTCTTATAGTCGGTGCTTTGAGCATTCCCTGTGAGACCAGTATTATTTTCCGATACACCACTGCAGGTTCAATGTATTCCATGGACCTTCACATTGACGATGAAACACAGAAATCGCATCGGAATTAAATCCAAAACGCACAATGCTGGCATAAGTACAAGAATACAGACTCTACTTACAGTCGGTGCTTTGAGCATTCCCTGTGAGACCAGTATTAGTTTCCGATACACCACTGCAGGTTCAATGTATTCCTTGGACCTTCACATTGACGATGAAATACAGAAATCGCATCGGAATCAAATACAAAAGGCACAATGCCGCCTAAAGTACAAGAATAGAGACTCTGCTTACAGTCGGTGCTTTGAGCATTCCCTGTGAGATCAGTAATAGTATCCGATACACCACTGCTGGTTCAATCTGTTCCTTGGACATACACATTGACGATGAAACACTGAAATTACATAGGAATTAAATACAAAAGGAACAATGCCGCCTTAAGTACAAGAATGGAGACTAATCTTACCGTCGATGCTTTGAGCATTTCCTGTAAGGCCATTATTAGTTTCCGATACATCACTGGAGGTTCAATTAATTCCTTGGACATTCACAATGACGATGAAACACTGAAATTACATCGGAATTAAATACAAAAGGCACAATGCCGCCTTAAGTACAAGAATACAGACTCTACTTACAGTCGGTGCTTTGAGCATTCCCTGTGAGACCAGTATTAGTTTCCGATACACCACTGCAGGTTCGGTTTATTCCTTGGACCTTCACATTGACGATGAAACACGAAATGGCATCGGAATTAAATCCAAAGGGCACAATGCCGCCTTAGGTACAAGAATAGAGACTCTTCTTACAGTCGATGCTTTGAGCATTCCCTGTGAGACCAGTAATATTATCCGATACACCACTGCAGGTTCAATCTATTCCTTGGACATACACATTGACGACGAAACACAGAGATTACATCGGAATTAAATACAAAAGGAACAATGCCGCCTTAAGTACAAGAATAAAAACGATTCTTACCGTCGGTGCTTTGAGAATTCCCTGTGAGACCAGTATTAGTTTCCGATACACCACTGGAGGTTCATTGAATTCCTTGGACCTTGACATTGACGATGAAACACTGAAATTACATCGGAATTAAATACAAAAGGCACAATGCCGCCTTAAGTACAAGAAAGAGACTCTTCTTACTGTCTGTGCTGTGAGCATTCCCTGTGAGACCAGTAATAGTATCCGATACACCACAGCCGTTTCAATCTATTCCTTGGACATACACACTGACGATGAAACACAGAAATCAGATCGGAATTAAATACAAAAGGAACAATGCCGCCTTAAGTACAAGAATTGAGACTCTTCTTACAGTCGGTGCTTTGAGCATTCCCTGTGAGACCAGTATTAGTTTCCGATACACCACTGGAGGTTCAATGAATACCTTGGACCTTCACATTGACGATGAAACACTGAAATTACATCGGAATTAAATACAAAAGGCACAATGCCGCCTTAAGTACAAGAATAGAGACACTTCTTACAGTCGGTGCTTTAAGCATTCCCTGTGAGACCAGTAATAGTATCCGATACACCACTGCAGGTTCAATGTATTCCTTGGACCTTCACATTGACGATGAAACACAGAAATCGCATCGGAATTAAATACAAAAGGCACAATGCTGAATTAAGTACAAGAATAGAGACTCTTCTTACAGTCGGTGCTTTGAGCATTCCCTGTGAGACGAGTATTAGTTTCCGATACACCACTGCAGGTTCAATGCATTCCTTGGACTTTCACATTGACGATGAAACACAGAAATGGCGTCGGAATTAAATCCAAAACGCACAATGCCGCCTTAAGTACAAGAATAGAGACTCTTCTTACCGTCGGTGCTTTGAGCATTCCCTGTGAGACCAGTATTAGTTTCCGATACACCATTGCAGGTACAATGTATTCCCTGGACCTTCACATTGACGATGAAACACAGAAATGGCATCGGAAGTCAATACTAAAGGCACAATGCCCCCATAAGTACAAGAATAGAGACTCTTCATACAGTCGGAGCTTTGAGCATTCCCTGTGAGACCAGTAATAGTTTCCGCTACACCTCTGCAGGTTCAATGTATTCCTTGGACCTGCCCATTGACGATGAAACGCAGGAATCGCATCGGAGATAAATACAAAAGGCACAATGCCGCCTTAAGTACAAGAATAGAGACTCTTCTTACAGTCGGTGCTTTAAACATTCCCTGTGAGACCAGTATTAGTTTCCGATACGCCACTGCAGGTTCAATGTATTCCTTGGATCTTCAAATTGACGATGATACACAGAAATCAGATAGGAATGAAATACAAAAGGCACAATGCCGCCTTAAGTACAAGAATAGAGACTCTTCTTACAGTCGGTGCTTTGAGCATTCCCTGTGAGACCAGTATTAGTTTCCGCTACACCTCTGCAGGTTCAGTTTATTCCTTGGACCTTCACATTGACGATGAAACACAGAAATGGCATCGGAATTAAATACAAAAGGCACAATGCCGCCTTAAGTACAGGAATAGAGACTCTTCTTATAGTCGGTGCTTTGAGCATTCCCTGTGAGACCAGTATTATTATCCGATACACCACTGCAGGTTCAATGTATTCCTTGGACCTTCACATTGACGATGAAACACAGAAATCGCATCGGAATTAAATCCAAAACGCACAATGCTGGCATAAGTACAAGAATACAGACTCTACTTACAGTCGGTGCTTTGAGCATACCCTGTGAGACCAGTATTAGTTCCCGATACACCACTGCAGGTTCAATGTATTCCTTGGACCTTCACATTGACGATGAAATACAGAAATCGCATCGGAATCAAATACAAAAGGCACAATGCCGCCTAAAGTACAAGAATAGAGACGCTTCTTACAGTCGGTGCTTTGAGCATTCCCTGTGAGATCAGTAATAGTATCCGATACACCACTGCTGGTTCAATCTATTCCTTGGACATACACATTGACGATGAAACACTGAAATTACATAGGAATTAAATACAAAAGGAACAATGCCGCCTTAAGTACAACAATAGAGACTCATCTTACCGTCGATGCTTGGAGCATTCCCTGTAAGGCATTTATTAGTTTCCGATACATCACTGGAGGTTCAATTAATTCCTTGGACATTCACAATGACGATGAAACACTGAAATTACATCGGAATTAAATACAAAAGGTACAATGCCGCCTTAAGTACAAGAATAGAGACTCTTCTTACCGTCGGTGCTTTGAGCATTCCCTGTGAGACCAGTATTAGTTTCCGCTACACCTCTGCACGTTCAGATTATTCCTTGGACCTTCACATTGACGATGAAACACAGAAATGGAATCGGAATTAAATACAAAAGGCACAATGCCGCCTTAGGTACAAGAATAGAGACTCTTCTTACAGTCGGTGCTTTGGGCATTCCCTGTGAGACCAGTATTAGTTTCCGCTACACCTCTGCAGGTTCAGATTATTCCTTGGACCTTCACGTTGACGATGAAACACGGAAATCGCATCGCAATTAAATACAAAAGGCACAATGCCGCCTTAAGTACAAGAATAGAGACTCTTCTTACAGTCGGTGCTTTGAGCATTCCCTGTGAGACCAGTATTAGTTTCCGATACACCACTGGAGGTTCAATGAATTCCTTGGGCATTCACATTGACGACGAAACACTGAAATTACATCGGAATTAAATACAAAGGGCACAATGCCGCCTTAAGTACAAGAATAGAGACTCTTCTTACAGTCGGTGCTTTGAGCATTCCCTGTGAGACCAGTAATAGTATTCGATACACCACTGTAGGTTCAATCTATTCCTTGGACATACACATTGACGATGAAACACAGAAATTACATCGGAATTAAATACAAAAGGAAAAATGCCGCCTTAAGTACAAGAATAGAGACTCTTCTTACCGTCGGTGCTTTGAGCATTCCCTGTGAGACCAGTAATCGTATCCGATACACCACTGCAGGTTCAATGTATTCCTTGGACCTTCACATTGACGATGAAACATAGAAATCGCATCGGAATTAAATACAAAAGTCACAGTGCCGCCTTAAGTACAAGAATAGAGACTCTTCTTATAGTTGGAGCTTTGAGCATTCCCTGTGAGACCAGTAATAGTAACCGATACACCACTGTTGGTTCAATGTATTCCTTGGACTTTCACATTGACGATGAAACACAGAAATGGCATCGGAATTAAATACAAAAGGCACAATGCCGCCTTAAGTACAAGAATAGAGACTCTTCTTACAGTCGGTGCTTTGAGCCTTCCCTGTGAGACCAGTATTAGTTTCCGCTACACCTCTGCAGGTTCAGTTTTTTCCTTGGACCTTCACATTGACGATGAAACACAGAAATCGCATCGGAATTAAGTACAAAAGGCACAATGCCGCCTTAAGTACAAGAATAGAGACTCTTCCTACAGTCGGTGCTTTGAGCATTCCCTGTGAGACCAGTAATAGTATCCGATACACCACTGGAGGTTCAATGTATTCCTTGGACCTTCACGTTGACGATGAAATACAGAGATCGCATCGGAATCAAATACAAAAGGCACAATGCCGCCTTAAGTACAAGAATAGAGGCTCTTCTTACAGTCGGTGCTTTGAGCATTCCCTGTGAGACCAGTATTAGTTTCCGCTACACCTCTGCAGGTTCAGTTTATTCCTTGGACCTTCACATTGACGATGAAACACAGAAATCGCATCGGAATTAAATACAAAAGGCACAATGCTGCCTTAAGTACAAGAATAGTGACTCTTCTTACAGTCGGTGCTTTGAGCATTCCCTGTGAGACCAGTACTAGTTTCCGCTACACCTCTGCAGGTTCAGTTTATTCCTTGGACCTTCACATTGACGATGAAACACAGAAATGGCATCGGAATTAAATACAAAAGGCACAATGCCGCCTTAAGTACACGAATAGAGACTCTGCTTACAGTCGGTGCTTTGAGCATTCCCTGTGAGACCAGTAATAGTATCCGATACACCACTGCAGGTTCAATCTATTCCTTGGACATACACATTGACGATGAAACACAGAAATTACATCGGAATTAAATACAAAAGGAACAATGCCGCCTTAAGTACAAGAATAGAGACTCTTCATACCGTCTGTGCTTTGAGCATTCCGTGTGAGACCTGTATTAGTTTCCGATACATAACTGCAGGTTCAATCTATTCCTTTGACATACACATTGACGATGAAATACAGAAATTACATCGGAATTAAATACAAAAGGAACAATGCAGCCTTAAGTACAAGAATAGAGACTCTTCTTACCGTCGGTACTTTGAGCATTCCCTGTGAGACCACTACTAGTTTCCGCTACACCTCTGCAGGTTCAGTTGATTCCTTGGACCTTCACATTGACGTTGAAACACAGAAATGGCATCGGAATTAAATACAAAACGCACAATGCCACCTTAAGTACAAGAATAGAGACTCTTATTACAGTCGGTGCTTTGAGCATTCCCTGTGAGACCAGTATTAGTTTCCGATACACCACTGCAGGTTCAATGTATTCCTTGGACCTTCACATTGACGATGAAACACAGAAATGGCATCGGAATTAAATCCAAAACGCACAATGCCGCCTTAAGTACAAGAATAGAGACTCTTCTTACAGTCGGTGCTTTGAGCATTCCCTGTGAGACCAGTAATAGTATCCGATACACCACTGCAGGTTCAATGTATTCCTTGGACACACACATTGACGATGAAACACAGAAATTACATCGGAATTAAATACAATAGGAACAACGCCGCCTTATGTACAAGAAAAGAGACTCATCTTACCGTCGGTGCTTTGAGCATTCCCTGTGAGACCAGTATTAGTTTCCGCTACACCTCTGCAGGTTCGGTTTATTCCTTGGACCTTCACATTGACGATGAAACACAGAAATGGCATCGGAATTAAATCCAAAGGGCACAATGCCGCCTTATGTACAAGAATAGAGACTCTTCTTACAGTCGGTGCTTTGAGCATTCCCTGTGAGACCAATAATAGTATCCGATACACCACTGCAGGTTTAATCTATTCCTTGGACATACACATTGACGACGAAACACAGAGATTACATCGGAATTAAATACAAAAGGAACAATGCCGTCTTATATACAAGAATAAAAACCATTCTTACCGCCGGTGCTTTGAGAATTCCCTGTGAGACCAGTATTAGTTTCCGATACACCACTGGAGGTTCAATGAATTCCTTGGACCTTCACATTGACGATGAAACACTGAAATTACATCGGAATTAAATACAAAAGGCACAATGCCGCCTTAAGTACAAGAATAGAGACACTTCTTACAGTCGGTGCTTTGAGCATTCCCTGAGAGACAAGTATTAGTTTCCGATACACCACTGCAGGTTCAATGTATTCCTTGGACCTTCACATTGACGATAAAACACTGAAATTACATCGGAATTAAATACAAAAGGCACAATGCCGCCTTAAGTGCAAGAATAGAGACTCTTCTTACAGTCGGTGCTTTGAGCATTCCCTGTGAGACAAGTATTAGTTTCCGCTACACCTCTGCAGGTTCAGTTTATTCCTTGGACCTTCACATTGACGATAAAACACAGAAATCGCATCGGAATTAAATACAAAAGGCACAATGTTGCCTTAAGTACAAGAATAGAGACTCTTCTTACAGTCGGTGCTTTGAGCATTCCCTGTGAGACAAGTATTAGTTTCCGCTACACCTCTGCAGGTTCAGTTTATTCCTTGGACCTTAACATTGACGATGAAACACAGAAATGGCATCGGAATTAAATACAAAAGGCACAATGCCGCCTTAAGTACAAGAATAGAGACTCTTCTTACAGTCGGTGCTTTGAGCATTCCCTGTGAGACCAGTATTAGTTTCCGATACACCACTGCAGGTTCAATGTATTCCCTGGAGCTTCACATTGACGATGAAACACAGAAATGGCATCGGAAGTAAATACAAAAATCACAATGCCCCCATAAGTACAAGAATAGAGACTCTTCTTACAGTCGGTGCTTTGAGCATTCCCTGTGAGACCAGTAATAGTTTCCGCTACACCTCTGCAGGTTCAATGTATTCCTTGGACCTGCCCATTGACGATGAAACGCAGAAATCGCATCGGAATTTAATACAAAAGGCACAATGCCGCCTTAAGCACAAGAATAGAGGCTCTTCTTACAGTCGGTGCTTTAAACATTCCCTGTGAAACCAGTATTAGTTTCCGATACACCACTGCAGGTTCAATGTATTCCTTGGATCTTCAAATTGACGATGATACACAGAAATCGGATAGGAATGAAATACAAAAGGCACAATGCCGCCTTAAGTACAAGAATAGAGACTCTTCTTACAGTCGGTGCTTTGAGCATTCCCTGTGAGACCAGTATTAGTTTCCGCTACACCTCTGCAGGTTCAGTTTATTCCTTGGACCTTCACATTGACGATGAAACACAGAAAAGGCATCGGAATTAAATACAAAAGGCACAATGCCGCCTTAAGTACAAGAATAGAGACTCTTCTTACAGTCAGTGCTTTGAGCATTCCCTGTGAGACCAGTATTATTTTCCGATACACCACTGCAGGTTCAATGTATTCCTTGGACCTTCACATTGACGATGAAACACAGAAATCGCATCGGAATTAAATCCAAAACGCACAATGCCGGCATAAGTACAAGAATACAGACTCTACTTACAGTCGGTGCTTTGAGCATTCCCTGTGAGACCAGTATTAGTTTCCGATACAGCACTGCAGGTTCAATGTATTCCTTGGACCTTCACATTGACGATGAAATACAGAAATCGCATCGGAATCAAATACAAAAGGCACAATGCCGCCTTAAGTACAAGAATAGAGACTCTTCTTACCGTCGGTGCTTTGAGCATTCCCTGTAAGACCATTATTAGTTTCCGATACACCACTGGAGGTTCAATGAATTCCTTGGACCTTCACATTGACGATGAAACACTGATATTACATCGGAATTAAATACAAAAGGCACAATGCCGCCTTAAGTACAAGAATAGAGAAACTTCTTACAGTCGGTGCTTTGAGCATTCCCTGAGAGACAAGTATTAGTTTCCGATACACCACTGCAGGTTCAATGTATTCCTTGGACCTTCACATTGACGATAAAACACTGAAATTACATCGGAATTAAATACAAAAGGCACAATGCCGCCTTAAGTACAAGAATAGAGACTCTTCTTACAGTCGGTGCTTTGAGCATTCCCTGTGAGACAAGTATTAGTTTCCGCTACACCTCTGCAGGTTCAGTTTAATCCTTGGACCTTCACATTGACGATAAAACACAGAAATCGCATCGGAATTAAATACAAAAGGCACAATGCTGCCTTAAGTACAAGAATAGAGACTCTTCTTACAGTCGGTGCTTTGAGCATTCCCTGTGAGACCAGTATTAGTTTCCGCTACACCTCTGCAGGTTCAGTTTATTCCTTGGACCTTAATATTGACGATGAAACACAGAAATGGCATCGGAATTAAATACAAAAGGCACAATGCCGCCTTAAGTACAAGAATAGAGACTCTTCTTACAGTCGGTGCTTTGAGCATTCCCTGTGAGACCAGTAATAGTTTCCGCTACACCTCTGCAGGTTCAATGTATTCCTTGGACCTGCCCATTGACGATGAAACGCAGAAATCGCATCGGAATTAAATACAAAAGGCACAATGCCGCCTTAAGCACAAGAATAGAGGCTCTTCTTACAGTCGGTGCTTTAAACATTCCCTGTGAGACCAGTATTAGTTTCCGATACACCACTGCAGGTTCAATGTATTCCTTGGATCTTCAAATTGACGATGATACACAGAAATCGGATAGGAATGAAATACAAAAGGCACAATGCCGCCTTAAGTACAAGAATAGAGACTCTTCTTACAGTCGGTGCTTTGAGCATTCCCTGTGAGACCAGTATTAGTTTCCGCTACACCTCTGCAGGTTCAGTTTATTCCTTGGACCTTCACATTGACGATGAAACACAGAAAAGGCATCGGAATTAAATACAAAAGGCACAATGCCGCCTTAAGTACAAGAATAGAGACTCTTCTTACAGTCATTGCTTTGAGCATTCCCTGTGAGACCAGTATTATTTTCCGATACACCACTGCAGGTTCAATGTATTCCTTGGACCTTCACATTGACGATGAAACACAGAAATCGCATCGGAATTAAATCCAAAACGCACAATGCCGGCATAAGTACAAGAATACAGACTCTACTTACAGTCGGTGCTTTGAGCATTCCCTGTGAGACCAGTATTAGTTTCCGATACAGCACTGCAGGTTCAATGTATTCCTTGGACCTTCACATTGACGATGAAATACAGAAATCGCATCGGAATCAAATACAAAAGGCACAATGCCGCCTAAAGTACAAGAATAGAGACTCTTCTTACAGTCGGTGCTTTGAGCATTCCCTGTGAGATCAGTAATAGTGTCCGATACACCACTGCAGTTTCAATCTATTCCTTGGACATACACATTGACGATGAAACACTGAAATTACATAGGAATTAAATACAAAATTAACAATGCCGCCTTAAGTACAAGAATAGAGACTCTTCTTACCGTCGGTGCTTTGAGCATTCCCTGTAAGACCATTATTAGTTTCCGATACACCACTGAAGGTTCAATTAATTCCTTGGACATTCACAATGACGATGAAACACTGAAATTACATCGGAATGAAATACAAAAGGTACAATGCGCCTTAAGTTCAAGAATAGAGACTCTTCTTACAGTCGGTGCTTTGAGCATTCCCTGTGAGACCAGTATTAGTTTCCGCTACACCTCTGCAGGTTCAGTTTATTCCTTGGACCTACACATTGACGATGAAACACAGAAATGGCATCGGAATTAAATACAAAAGGCACAATGCGCCTTAAGTACAAGAATAGAGACTCTTCTTACAGTCGGTGCTTTGAGCATTCCCTGTGAGACCAGTATTAGTTTCCGCTCCACCTCTGCAGTTCTAATTTATTCCTTGGACCTTTACATTGACGATGAAACTCAGAAATCGAATCGGAATTAAATACAAAAGGCACAATGTGAAACTAAGTACAAGAATAGAGAATCTTCTTACAGTCGGTGCTTCAAACATTCCCTGTGGGACCAGTATTAGTTTCCGATACGCCACTGCAGGTTCAATGTATTCCTTGGACCTTCAAATTGACGATGATACACAGAAATCGCATAGGAATTAAATACAAAAGGCACAAGGCCGCCTTAAGTACAAGAATAGAGACTCTTCTTACAGTCGGTGCTTTGAGCATTCCCTGTGAGACCAGTATTAGTGTCCGATACACCACTGCAGGTTCAATGATTTCCTTGGACCTTCACATTGACGATGAAACACTGAAATTACATCGGAATTAAATACAAAAGGCACAATGCCGCCTTAAGTACAAGAAAGAGACTCTTCTTACAGTCGGTGCTGTGAGCATTCCCTGTGAGACCAGTAATAGTATCCGATACACCACTGCAGGTTCAATCTATTCCTTGGACATACACATTGACGATGTAACACAGAAATTACATCGGAATTAAATACAAAAGGAACAATGCCGCCTTAAGTACAAGAATAGAGACTCTTCTTACCGTCGGTGCTTTGAGCATTCCCTGTGAGACCAGTATTAGATTCCGATACACCACTGGAGGTTCAATGAATTCCTTGGACCTTCACATTGACGATGAAACACTGAAATTACATAGGAATTAAATACAAAAGGCACAATGCCGCCTTAAGTACAAGAATATAGACACTCATTACAGTCAGTGCTTTAAGCATTTCCTGTGAGAAGAGTAATAGTATCCGATACACCACTGCAGGTTCAATGTATTCCTTGGACCTTCACATTGACGATGAAACATAGAAATCGCATCGGAATTAAATACAAAAGGCACAATGCCGCCTTAAGTACAAGAATAGAGACTCTTCTTACAGTCGGTGCTTTGAGCATTCCCTGTGAGACCAGTAATAGTATCCGATACACCACTGCAGGTTCATTCTATTCCTTGGACATACACATTGACGATGAAACACAGAAATTACATCGGAATTAAATACAAAAGGAACAATGCCGCCTTATGTACAAGAATAGAGACTCTTCTTACCGTCGGTGCTTTGAGCATTCCCTGTGAGACCAGTATTAGTTTCCGATACACCACTGGAGGTTCAATGAATTCCTTGGACATTCACATTGACGATGAAACACTGAAATTACATCGGAATTAAATACAAACGGCACAATGCCGCCTTAAGTACAAGAATAGAGACTCTTCTTACAGTCGGTGCTTTGAGCATTCCCTGTGAGACCAGTAATAGTATTCGATACACCACTGCAGGTTCAATCTATTCCTTGGACATACACATTGACAATGAAACACAGATATTACATCGGAATTAAATACAAAAGAAGATTGCAGCCTTAAGTACAAGAATAGAGACTCTTCTTACCGTCGGTGCTTTGAGCATTCCCTGTGAGACCAGTAATAGTATCCGATACACAACTGCAGGTTCAATGTATTCCTTGGACCTTCACATTGACGATGAAACACAGAAATCGCATCGGAATTAAATCCAAAACGCACAATGCCGGCATAAGTACAAGAATACAGACTCTACTTACAGTCGGTGCTTTGAGCATTCCCTGTGAGACCAGTATTAATTTCCGATACACCACTGCAGGTTCAATGTATTCCTTGGACCTTCACATTGACGATGAAATACAGAAATCGCATCGGAATCAAATACAAATGGCACAATGCCGCCTAAAGTACAAGAATAGAGACTCTTCTTACAGTCGGTGCTTTGAGCATTCCCTGTGAGATCAGTAATAGTATCCGATACACCACTGCAGGTTCAATCTATTCCTTGGACATACACATTGACGATGAAACACTGAAATTACATAGGAATTAAATACAAAAGGAACAATGCCGCCTTAAGTACAAGAATAGAGACTCTTCTAACTGTCGGTGCTTTGAGCATTCCCTGTAAGACCATTATTAGTTTCCGATACACCACTGAATGTTCAATTAATTCCTTGGACATTCACAATGACGATGAAACACTGAAATTACATCGGAATTAAATACAAAAGGTACAATGCCGCCTTAAGTACAAGAATAGAGACTCTTCTTACCGTCGGTGCTTTGAGCATTCCCTGTGAGACCAGTATTAGTTTCCGCTACACCTCTGCAGTTCTAATTTATTCCTTGGACCTTTACATTGACGATGAAACGCAGAAATCGAATCGGAATTAAATACAAAAGGCACAATGCGGCCTTAAGTACAAGAATAGAGAATCTTCTTACAGTCGGTGCTTTAAACATTCCCTGTGGGACCAGTATTAGTTTCCGATACGCCACTGCAGGTTCAAAGTATTCCTTGGACCTTCAAATTGACGATGATACACAGAAATCGCATAGGAATTAAACACAAAAGGCACAAGGCCGCCTTAAGTACAAGTATAGAGACTCTTCTTACAGTCGGTGCTTTGAGCATTCCCTGTGAGACCAGTATTAGTTTCCGCTACACCTCTGCAGGTTCAGTTTATTCCTTGGACCTTCACATTGATGATGAAACACAGAAATCGCATCGGAATTAAGTACAAATGGCACAATGCTGCCTTAAGTACAAGAATAGAGACTCTTCTTACAGTCGGTGCTTTGAGCATTCCCTGTGAGACCAGTATTAGTTTCCGCTACACCTCTGCAGGTTCAGTTTATTCCTTGGACCTTCACATTGACGATGAAACACAGAAATGGCATCGGAATTAAATACAAAAGGCACAATGCCGCCTTAAGTACAAGAATAGAGACTCTTCTTACAGTCGGTGCTTTGAGCATTCCCTGTGAGACCAGTATTAGTTTCCAATACACCACTGCAGGTTCAATGTATTCCCTGGACCTTCACATTGACAATGAAACACAGAAATTGCATCGGAAGTAAATACAAAAATCACAATGCCCCCATAAGTACAAGAATAGAGACTCTTCTTAAAGTCGGTGCTTTGAGCATTCCCTGTGAGACCAGTAATAGTTTTCGCTACACCTCTGCAGGTTCAATGTATTTCTTGGACCTGCCCATTGACGATGAAACGCAGAAATCGCATCGGAATTAAATACAAAAGGCACAATGCCGCCTTAAGTACAAGAATAGAGACTCTTCTTACAGTCGGTGCTTTAAACATTCCCTGTGAGACCAGTATTAGTTTCCGATACACCACTGCAGGTTCAATGTATTCCTTGGATCTTCAAATTGACGATGATACACAGAAATCGGATAGGAATGAAATACAAAAGGCACAGTGCCGCCTTAAGTACAAGAATAGAGACTCTTCTTACAGTCGGTGCTTTGAGCATTCCCTGTGAGACCAGTATTAGTTTCCGCTACACCTCTGCAGGTTCAGTTTATTCCTTGGACCTTCACATTGCCGATGAAACACAGAAATGGCATCGGAATTAAATACAAAAGGCACAATGCCGCCTTAAGTACAAGAATAGAGACTCTTCTTACAGTCGGTGCTTTGAGCATTCCCTGTGAGACCAGTATTATTTTCCGATACACCACTGCAGGTTCAATGTATTCCTTGGACCTTCACATTGACGATGAAACACAGAAATCGCATCGGAATTAAATCCAAAATTCACAATGCCGGCATAAGTACAAGAATACAGACTCTACTTACAGTCGGTGCTTTGAGCATTCCCTGTGAGACCAGTATTAGTTTCCGATACACCACTGCAGGTTCAATGTATTCCTTGGACCTTCACATTGACGATGAAATACAGAAATCGCATCGGAATCAAATACAAAAGGCACAATGCCGCCTAAAGTACAAGAATAGAGACTCTTCTTACAGTCGGTGCTTTGAGCATTCCCTGTGAGATCAGTAATAGTATCCGATACACCACTGCAGGTTCAATCTATTCCTTGGACATACACATTGACGATGAAACACTGAAATTACATAGGAATTAAATACAAAAGGAACAATGCCGCCTTAAGTACAAGAATAGAGACTCTTCTTACCGTCGGTGCTTTGAGCATTCCCTGTAAGACCATTATTAGTTTCCGATACACCACTGAAGGTTCAATTAATTCCTTGGACATTCACAATGACGATGAAACACTGAAAGTACATCGGAATTAAATACAAAAGGTACAATGCCGCCTTAAGTACAAGAATAGAGACTCTTCTTACCATCGGTGCTTTGAGCATTCCCTGTGAGACCAGTATTAGTTTCCGCTACACCTCTGCACGTTTAGTTTATTCCATGGACCTACACATTGACGATGAAACACAGAAATGGCATCGGAATTAAATACAAAAGGCACAATGCGCCTTAAGTACAAGAATAGAGACTCTTCTTACAGTCGGTGCTTTGAGCATTCCCTGTGAGACCAGTATTAGTTTCCGCTACACCTCTGCAGGTTCAGTTTAATCCTTGGACCTTCACGTTGACGATGAAACACGGAAATCGCATCGGAATTAAATACAAAAGGCACAATGCCGCCTTAAGTACAAGAATATAGACACTTCTTACAGTCGGTGCTTTAAGCATTCCCTGTGAGAAGAGTAATAGTATCCGATACACCACTGCAGGTTCAATGTATTCCTTGGACCTTCACATTGACGATGAAACATAGAAATCGCATCGGAATTAAATACAAAAGGCACAATGCCGCCTTAAGTACAAGAATAGAGACTCTTCTTACAGTCGGTGCTTTGAGCATTCCCTGTGAGACCAGTAATAGTATCCGATACACCACTGCAGGTTCATTCAATTCCTTGGACATACACATTGACGATGAAACACAGAAATTACATCGGAATTAAATACAAACGGCACAATGCCGCCTTAAGTACAAGAATAGAGACTCTTCTTACAGTCGGTGCTTTGAGCATTCCCTGTGAGACCAGTAATAGTATTCGATACACCACTGCAGGTTCAATCTATTCCTTGGACATACACATTGACAATTGAACACAGAAATTACATCGGAATTAAATACAAAAGGAACAACGCCGCCTTAAGTACAAGAATAGAGACTCTTCTTACCGTCGGTGCTTTGAGCATTCCCTGTGAGACCAGTAATAGTATCCGATACACCACTGCAGGTTCAATGTATTCCTTGGACCTTCACATTGACGATGAAACATAGAAATCGCATCGGAATTAAATACAAAAGGCACAATGCCGCCTTAAGTACAAGATTAGAGACTCCTCTTACTGTCGGAGCTTTGAGCATTCCCTGTGAGACCAGTAATAGTAACCGATACACCACTGCTGGTTCAATGTATTCCTTGGACTTTCACATTGACGATGAAACCCAGAAATGGCATCGGAATTAAATACAAAAGGCACAATGCCGCCTTAAGTACAAGAATAGAGACTCTTCTTACAGTCGGTGCTTTGAGAATTCCCTGTGAGACCAGTATTAGTTTCCGCTACACCCCTGCAGGTTCAGTTTATTCCTTGGACCTTCACATTGACGATGAAACACAAAAATGGCATCGGAATTAAATACAAAAGGCACAATGCCGCCTTAAGTACAAGAATAGTGACTCTTCTTGCAGTCGGTGCTTTGAGCATTCCCTGTGAGACCAGTAATAGTATCCGATACACCACTGCAGGTTCAATCTATTCCTAGGACATACACATTGACGATGAAACACAGAAATTACATCGCAATTAAATACAAAAGGAACAATGCCGCCTTAAGTACAAGAATAGAGACTCTTCTTACAGTCTGTGCTTTGAGCATTCCCTGTGAGACCAGTATTAGTTCCGCTACACCTCTGCAGGTTCAGATTTTTCCTTGGACCATCACATTGACGATGAAACACAGAAATGGCATCGGAATTAAATACAAAAGGCACAATGCCGCCTTAAGTACAAGAATAGAGACTCTTCTTACAGTCGGTGCTTTGAGCATTCCCTGTGAGACCAGTAATAGTATCCGATACACCACTGCAGGTTCAATGTATTCCTTGGACTTTCACGTTGACGATGAAACACAGAGATCGCATCGGAATCAAATACAAAAGGCACAATGCCGCCTGAAGTACAAGAATAGAGACTCTTCTTACAGTCGGTGCTTTGAGCATTCCCTGTGAGACCAGTAATAGTATCCGATACACCACTGCAGGTTCATTCTATTCCTTGGACATACACATTGACGATGAATCACAGAAATTACATCGGAATTAAATACAAAAGGAACAATGCCGCCTTTAGTACAAGAATAGAGACTCTTCATACCGTCGGTGCTTTGAGCATTCCGTGTGAGACGGGTATTAGTTTCCGATACACCACTGCAGGTTCAATCTATTCCTTTGACATACAGATTGACGATGAAATACAGAAATTACATCGGAATTAAATACAAAAGGAACAATGCAGCCTTAAGTACAAGAATAGAGACTCTTCTTACCGTCGGTGCTTTGAGCATTCCCTGTGAGACCACTATTAGTTTCCGCTACACCTCTGCAGGTTCAGTTTATTCCTTGGACCTTCACATTGACGATGAAACACAGAAATGGCATCGGAATTAAATACAAAACGCACAATGCCGCCTTAAGTACAAGAATAGAGACTCTTATTACAGTCGGTGCTTTGAGCATTCCCTGTGAGACCAGTATTAGTTTCCGATACACCACTGCAGGTTCAATGTATTCCTTGGACCTTCAAATTGACGATGAAACACAGAAATGGCATCGGAATTAAATCCAAAACGCACAATGCGACCTTAAGTACAAGAATAGAGACTCTTCTTATAGTCGGTGCTTTGAGCATTCCCTGTGAGACCAGTAATAGTATCCGATACACCACTGCAGGTTCAATGTATTCCTTGGACACACTCATTGACGATGAAACACAGAAATTACATCGGAATTAGATACAAAAGGAACAACGCCGCCTTAAGTACAAGAATAGAGACTCTTCTTACAGTCGGTGGTTTGAGCATTCCCTGTGAGACCAGTATTAGTTTCCGCTACACCTCTGCAGGTTCGGTTTATTCCTTGGACCTTCACATTTACGATGAAACACAGAACTGGCATCGGAATTAAATCCAAACGGCACAATGCCGCCTTAGGTACAAGAATAGAGACTCTTCTTACAGTCGGTGCTTTGAGCATTCCCTGTGAGACCAGTAATAGTATCCGATACACCACTGTAGGTTCAATCTATTTCTTGGACATACACATTGACGACGAAACACAGAGATTACATCGGAATTAAATACAAAAGGAACAATGCCGCCATAAGTACAAGAATAAAAACCATTCTTACCGTCGGTGCTTTGGGAATTCCCTGTGAGACCAGTATTAGTTTCCGATACACCACTGGAGGTTCAATGAATTCCTTAGACCTTCACATTGACGATGAAACACTGAAATTACATCGGAATTAAATACAAAAGGCACAATGCCGCCCTAAGTACAAGAAAGAGACTCTTCTTACAGTCGGTGCTGTGAGCATTCCCTGTGAGACCAGTAATAGTATCCGATACACCACTGCAGTTTCTATCTATTCCTTGGACATACACATTGACGATGAAACACAGAAATTACATCGGAATTAAATACAAAAGGAACAATGCCGCCTTAAGTACAAGAATTGAGACTCTTCTTACCGTCGGTGCTTTGAGCATTAACTGTGAGACCAGTATTAGTTTCCGATACACCACTGGAGGTTCAATGAATTCCTTGGACCTTCACATTGACGATGAAACACTGAAATTACGTCGGAATTAAATACAAAAGGCACAATGCTGCCTTAAGTACAAGAATAGAGACTCTTCTTACTGTCGGTGCTTTGAGCATTCCCTGTGAGACGAGTATTAGTTTCCGGTACACCACTGCAGGTTCAATGTATCCCCTTGGACCTTCACATTGACGATGAAACACAGAAATGGCGTCGGAATTAAATCCAAAACGCACAATGCCGCCTTAAGTACAAGAATAGAGACTCTTCTTACCGTCAAAGATTTGAGCATTCCCTGTGAGACCAGAACTAGTTTCCGCTACACCTCTGCGGGTTCAGTTTATTCCTTGGACCTTCACATTGACGATGAAACACAGAAATCGCATCGGAATTAAATACAAAAAGCACAATGCCGCCTTATGTTCAAGAATAGAGACTCTTCTTACAGTCGGTGGTTAGAGCATTCCCTGTGAGACCAGTAATAGTATCCGATACACCACTGCAGGGTCATTCTATTCCTTGGACATACACATTGACGATGAAACACAGAAATTACATCGGAATTAAATACAAAAGGAACATTGCCGCCTTAAGTACAAGAATAGAGACTCTTCTTACCGTTGGTGCTTTGAGCATTCCCTGTGAGACCAGTATTAGTTTCCGATACACCACTGGAGGTTCAATGAATTCCTTGGACATCCACATTGACGATGAAACACTGAAATTACATCGGAATTAAATACAAAAGGCACAATGCCGCCTTATGTACAAGAATACAGATTCTTCTTACCGTCGGTGCTTTGAGCATTCCCTGTGAGACCAGTATTAGTTTCCGCTACACCTCTGCAGGTTCAGTTTATTCCTTGGACCTTCACATTGACGATGAAACACAGAAATCGCTTCGGAATTAAATACAAAAGGCACAATGCCGCCTTAAGTACAAGAATAGAGACTCTTCTTACAGTCGGTGCTTTGAGCATTCCCTGTGAGACCAGTATTAGATTCCGATACACCACTGCAGGTTCAATGTATTCCCTGGACCTTCACATTGACGATGAAACACAGAAATGGCATCGGAAGTAAATACAAAAGGCACAATGCCCCCATAAGTACAAGAATTGAGACTCTTCTTACAGTCGGTGCTTTGAGCATTCCCTGTGAGACCAGTAATAGTTTCCGCTACACCTCTGCAGGTTTAATGTATTCCTTGGACCTGCCCATTGACGATGAAACGCAGAAATTGCATCGGAATTAAATACAAAAGGCACAATGCCGCCTTAAGTACAAGAATAGAGACTCTTCTTACAGTCGGTGCTTTAAACATTCCCTGAGAGACTAGTATTAGTTTCCGATACCCCACTGCAGGTTCAATGTATTCCTAGGATCTACAAATTGACGATGATACACAGAAATCGGATAGGAATGAAATACAAAAGGCACAATGCCGCCTTAAGTACAAGAATAGAGACTCTTCTTACAGTCGGTGCTTTGAGCATTCCCTGTGAGACCAGTATTAGTTTCCGATACACCACCGCTGGTTCAATGTATTCCTTGGACCTTCACATTGACGATGAAACATAGAAATCGCATCGGAATTAAATACAAAAGGCACAATGCCGCCTTAAGTACAAGAATAGAGACTCTTCTTACAGTCGGTGCTTTGAGCATTCCCTGTGAGACCAGTATTATTTTCCGATACACCACTGCCGGTTCAATGTATTCCTTGGACCTCCACATTGACGATGAAACACAGAAATCGCATCGGAATTGAATCCAAAACGCACAATGCCGGCATATGTACAAGAATACAGACTCTACTTACAGTCGGTGCTTTGAGCATTCCCTGTGAGACCAGTATTAGTTTCCGATACACCACTGCAGGTTCAATGTATTCCTTGGACCTTCACATTGACGATGAAATACAGAAATCGCATCGGAATCAAATAGAAATGGCACAATGCCGCCTAAAGTACAAGAATAGAGACACTTCTTACAGTCGGTGCTTTGAGCATTCCCTGTGAGATCAGTAATAGTATCCGATACACCACTGCAGGTTCAATCTATTCCTTGGACATACACATTGACGATGAAACACTGAAATTACATGGGAATTAATTACAAAAGGAACAATGCCGAATTAAGTACAAGAATAGAGACTCTTCTTACCGTCGGTGCTTTGAGCATTCCCTGTAAGACCATTATTAGTTTCCGATACACCAATGGAGGTTCAATTAATTCCTTGGACATTCACAATGACGATGAAACACTGAAATTACATCGGAATTAAATACAAAAGGTACAATGCCGCCTTAAGTACAAGAATGGAGACTCTTCTTTTCGTCGGTGCTTTGAGCATTCCCTGTGAGACCAGTATTAGTTTCCGCTACACCTCTGCACGTTCAGTTTATTCCTTGGACCTTCACATTGACGATGAAACACAGAGATCGCATCGGAATCAAATACAAAAGGCACAATGCCGCCTGAAGTACAAGAATAGAGACTCTTCTTACAGTCGGTGCTTTGAGCATTCCCTGTGAGACCAGTAATAGTATCCGATACACCACTGCAGGTTCATTCTATTCCTTGGACATACACATTGACGATGAATCACAGAAATTACATCGGAATTAAATACAAAAGGAACAATGCCGCCTTTAGTACAAGAATAGAGACTCTTCATACCGTCGGTGCTTTGAGCATTCCGTGTGAGACGGGTATTAGTTTCCGATACACCACTGCAGGTTCAATCTATTCCTTTGACATACAGATTGACGATGAAATACAGAAATTACATCGGAATTAAATACAAAAGGAACAATGCAGCCTTAAGTACAAGAATAGAGACTCTTCTTACCGTCGGTGCTTTGAGCATTCCCTGTGAGACCACTATTAGTTTCCGCTACACCTCTGCAGGTTCAGTTTATTCCTTGGACCTTCACATTGACGATGAAACACAGAAATGGCATCGGAATTAAATACAAAACGCACAATGCCGCCTTAAGTACAAGAATAGAGACTCTTATTACAGTCGGTGCTTTGAGCATTCCCTGTGAGACCAGTATTAGTTTCCGATACACCACTGCAGGTTCAATGTATTCCTTGGACCTTCAAATTGACGATGAAACACAGAAATGGCATCGGAATTAAATCCAAAACGCACAATGCGGCCTTAAGTACAAGAATAGAGACTCTTCTTACAGTCGGTGCTTTGAGCATTCCCTGTGAGACCAGTAATAGTATCCGATACACCACTGCAGGTTCAATGTATTCCTTGGACACACTCATTGACGATGAAACACAGAAATTACATCGGAATTAAATACAAAAGGAACAACGCCGCCTTAAGTACAAGAATAGAGACTCTTCTTACAGTCGGTGGTTTGAGCATTCCCTGTGAGACCAGTATTAGTTTCCGCTACACCTCTGCAGGTTCGGTTTATTCCTTGGACCTTCACATTTACGATGAAACACAGAACTGGCATCGGAATTAAATCCAAACGGCACAATGCCGCCTTAGGTACAAGAATAGAGACTCTTCTTACAGTCGGTGCTTTGAGCATTCCCTGTGAGACCAGTAATAGTATCCGATACACCACTGTAGGTTCAATCTATTTCTTGGACATACACATTGACGACGAAACACAGAGATTACATCGGAATTAAATACAAAAGGAACAATGCCGCCATAAGTACAAGAATAAAAACCATTCTTACCGTCGGTGCTTTGGGAATTCCCTGTGAGACCAGTATTAGTTTCCGATACACCACTGGAGGTTCAATGAATTCCTTGGACCTTCACATTGACGATGAAACACTGAAATTACATCGGAATTAAATACAAAAGGCACAATGCCGCCCTAAGTACAAGAAAGAGACTCTTCTTACAGTCGGTGCTGTGAGCATTCCCTGTGAGACCAGTAATAGTATCCGATACACCACTGCAGTTTCTATCTATTCCTTGGACATACACATTGACGATGAAACACAGAAATTACATCGGAATTAAATACAAAAGGAACAATGCCGCCTTAAGTACAAGAATTGAGACTCTTCTTTCCGTCGGTGCTTTGAGCATTCCCTGTGAGACCAGTATTAGTTTCCGATACACCACTGGAGGTTCAATGAATTCCTTGGACCTTCACATTGACGATGAAACACTGAAATTACGTCGGAATTAAATACAAAAGGCACAATGCTGCCTTAAGTACAAGAATAGAGACTCTTCTTACTGTCGGTGCTTTGAGCATTCCCTGTGAGACGAGTATTAGTTTCCGGTACACCACTGCAGGTTCAATGTATCCCCTTGGACCTTCACATTGACGATGAAACACAGAAATGGCGTCGGAATTAAATCCAAAACGCACAATGCCGCCTTAAGTACAAGAATAGAGACTCTTCTTACCGTCAAAGATTTGAGCATTCCCTGTGAGACCAGAACTAGTTTCCGCTACACCTCTGCGGGTTCAGTTTATTCCTTGGACCTTCACATTGACGATGAAACACAGAAATCGCATCGGAATTAAATACAAAAAGCACAATGCCGCCTTATGTACAAGAATAGAGACTCTTCTTACAGTCGGTGGTTAGAGCATTCCCTGTGAGACCAGTAATAGTATCCGATACACCACTGCAGGGTCATTCTATTCCTTGGACATACACATTGACGATGAAACACAGAAATTACATCGGAATTAAATACAAAAGGAACATTGCCGCCTTAAGTACAAGAATAGAGACTCTTCTTACCGTTGGTGCTTTGAGCATTCCCTGTGAGACCAGTATTAGTTTCCGATACACCACTGGAGGTTCAATGAATTCCTTGGACATCCACATTGACGATGAAACACTGAAATTACATCGGAATTAAATACAAAAGGCACAATGCCGCCTTATGTACAAGAATACAGATTCTTCTTACCGTCGGTGCTTTGAGCATTCCCTGTGAGACCAGTATTAGTTTCCGCTACACCTCTGCAGGTTCAGTTTATTCCTTGGACCTTCACATTGACGATGAAACACAGAAATCGCTTCGGAATTAAATACAAAAGGCACAATGCCGCCTTAAGTACAAGAATAGAGACTCTTCTTACAGTCGGTGCTTTGAGCATTCCCTGTGAGACCAGTATTAGATTCCGATACACCACTGCAGGTTCAATGTATTCCCTGGACCTTCACATTGACGATGAAACACAGAAATGGCATCGGAAGTAAATACAAAAGGCACAATGCCCCCATAAGTACAAGAATTGAGGCTCTTCTTACAGTCGGTGCTTTGAGCATTCCCTGTGAGACCAGTAATAGTTTCCGCTACACCTCTGCAGGTTTAATGTATTCCTTGGACCTGCCCATTGACGATGAAACGCAGAAATTGCATCGGAATTAAATACAAAAGGCACAATGCCGCCTTAAGTACAAGAATAGAGACTCTTCTTACAGTCGGTGCTTTAAACATTCCCTGAGAGACCAGTATTAGTTTCCGATACCCCACTGCAGGTTCAATGTATTCCTAGGATCTACAAATTGACGATGATACACAGAAATCGGATAGGAATGAAATACAAAAGGCACAATGCCGCCTTAAGTACAAGAATAGAGACTCTTCTTACAGTCGGTGCTTTGAGCATTCCCTGTGAGACCAGTATTAGTTTCCGATACACCACCGCTGGTTCAATGTATTCCTTGGACCTTCACATTGACGATGAAACATAGAAATCGCATCGGAATTAAATACAAAAGGCACAATGCCGCCTTAAGTACAAGAATAGAGACTCTTCTTACAGTCGGTGCTTTGAGCATTCCCTGTGAGACCAGTATTATTTTCCGATACACCACTGCCGGTTCAATGTATTCCTTGGACCTCCACATTGACGATGAAACACAGAAATCGCATCGGAATTGAATCCAAAACGCACAATGCCGGCATATGTACAAGAATACAGACTCTACTTACAGTCGGTGCTTTGAGCATTCCCTGTGAGACCAGTATTAGTTTCCGATACACCACTGCAGGTTCAATGTATTCCTTGGACCTTCACATTGACGATGAAATACAGAAATCGCATCGGAATCAAATAGAAATGGCACAATGCCGCCTAAAGTACAAGAATAGAGACACTTCTTACAGTCGGTGCTTTGAGCATTCCCTGTGAGATCAGTAATAGTATCCGATACACCACTGCAGGTTCAATCTATTCCTTGGACATACACATTGACGATGAAACACTGAAATTACATGGGAATTAATTACAAAAGGAACAATGCCGAATTAAGTACAAGAATAGAGACTCTTCTTACCGTCGGTGCTTTGAGCATTCCCTGTAAGACCATTATTAGTTTCCGATACACCAATGGAGGTTCAATTAATTCCTTGGACATTCACAATGACGATGAAACACTGAAATTACATCGGAATTAAATACAAAAGGTACAATGCCGCCTTAAGTACAAGAATGGAGACTCTTCTTTTCGTCGGTGCTTTGAGCATTCCCTGTGAGACCAGTATTAGTTTCCGCTACACCTCTGCACGTTCAGTTTATTCCTTGGACCTTCACATTGACGATGAAACACAGAAATGGCATCGGAATTAAATACAAATGGCACAATGCCGCCTTACGTACAAGAATAGAGACTCTTCTTACAGTCGGTGCTTTGAGCATTCCATGTGAGACCAGTATTAGTATCCGCTACACCTCTGCAGGTTCAGTTTATTCCTTGGACCTTCACGTTGACGATGAAACACGGAAATCGCATCGCAATTAAATACAATAGGCACAATGCCGCCTTAAGTATAAGAATAGAGACTCTTCTTACAGTCGGTGCTTTGAGCATTCCCTGTGAGACCAGTATTAGTTTCCCCAACACCTCTGCAGTTTTAATTTTTTTCTTTGGACCTTCTCATTGACGATGAAACGCAGAAATCGCATCGGAATTAAATACAAAAGGCACAATGCGGCCTTAAGTACAAGAATAGAGACTCTTCTTACAGTCGGTGCTTTTAGCATTCCCTGTGAGACCAATATAAGTTTCCGATACACCACTGCATTTACAATGTATTCATTGGTCCTTCAAATTGACGATGATACACAGAAATCGCATCGGAATTAAGTACAAAAGGCACAATGCCGCCTTAAGTATGAGGATAGAGACTCTTCTTACAGTCGGTGCTTTGAGCATTCCCTGTGAGACCAGTAATAGTATCCGATACACCACTGCAGGTTCAATGTATTCCCTGGACCTTCGCATTGACGATGAAACAGAGAAATGGCATCGGAATTAAATACAAAAGGCACAATGCCGCCTTAAGTACAAGAAAGAGACTCTTCTTACAGTCGGTGCTTTGAGCATTCCCTGTGAGACCAGTCTTAGTTTCCGCTACACCTCTGCAGGTTCGGTTTATTCCTTGGCCCTTCACATTGACGATGAAACACAGAAATGGCATCCGAATTATATCCAAGGGGCATAATGCCGCCTTAAGTACAAGAATAGAGCCTCTTTTTACAGTCGGTGCTTTGAGCACTCCCTGTGAGACCAGTAATAGTATCCGATACACCACTGCAGGTTCAATCTATTCCTTGGACATACACAATGACGACGAAACACAGAGATTGCATCGGAATTAAATACAAAAGGAACAATGCCGCCTTAAGTACAAGAATAAAAACCATTCTTACCGTCGGTGCTTTGAGAATTCCCTGTGAGACCAGTTTTAGTTTCCGATACACCACTGGAGGTTCAATGAATTCCTTGGACCTTCACATTGACGATGAAACACTGAAATTACATCGGAATTAAATACAAAAGGCACAATGCCGCCTTAAGTACAAGAAAGAGACTCTTCTTACAGTCGGTGCTGTGAGCATTCCCTGGGAGACCAGTAATAGTATCCGATACACCACTGCAGGTTCAATCTATTCCTTGGACATACACATTGACGATGAAACACAGTAATTTCATCGGAATTAAATACAAAAGGAACAATGCCGCCTTAAGTACAAGTATACAGACTCTTCTTACCGTCGGTGCTTTGAGCATTCCCTGTGCGACCAGTATTAGTTTCCGATACACCACTGGAGGTTCAATGAATTCCTTGGACCTTCCCATTGACGATGAAACACAGAAATCGCATCGGAATTAAATACAAAAGGCACAATGCCGCCTTAAGTACAAGAATAGAGACTCTTCTTACAGTCGGTGGTTAGAGCATTCCCTGTGAGACCAGTAATAGTATCCGATACACCACTGCAGGTTCATTCTATTTCTTGGACATACACATTGACGTGAAACACAGAAATTACATCGGAATTAAATACAAAAGGAACAATGCAGCCTTAAGTACAAGAAAAGAGACTCTTCTTACCGTCGGTGCTTTGAGCATTCCCTGTGAGACCAGTATTAGTTTCCGATACACCACTGGAGGTTCAATGAATTCCTTGGACATTCACATTGACGATGAAACACTGAAATTACATCGGAATTAAATACAAACGGCACAATGCCGCCTTAAGTACAAGAATAGTGACTCTTCTTACAGTCGGTGATTTGAGAATTCCCTGTGAGACCAGTATTAGTTTCCGCTAAACCCCTGCAGGTTCAGTTTATTCCTTGGACCTTCACATTGACGATGAAACACAAAAATGGCATCGGAATTAAATACAAAAGGCACAATGCCGCCTTAAGTACAAGAATAGAGACTCTTCTTACCGTCGGTGCTTTGAGCATTCCCTGTGAGACCAGTAATAGTATCCGATACACCACTGCAGGTTCAATGTATTCCTTGGATCTACAAATTGACGATGATACACAGAAATCGGATAGGAATGAAATACAAAAGGCACAATGCCGCCTTAAGTACAAGAATAGAGACTCTTCTTACTGTCGGTGCTTTGAGCATTCCCTGTGAGACCAGTATTAGTTTCCGATACACCACCGCAGGTTCAATGTATTCCTTGGACCTTCACATTGACGATGAAACATAGAAATCGCATCGGAATTAAATATAAAAGGCACAATGCCGCCTTAAGTACAAGAATAGAGACTCTTCTTACAGTCGGTGCTTTGAGCATTCACTGTGAGACCAGTATTAGTTTCCGCTACACCTCTGCAGGTTCAGTTTATTCCTTGGACCTTCACATTGACGATGAAACACAGAAATGGCATCGGAATTAAATACAAAAGGCACAATGCCGCCTTAAGTACAAGAATAGAGACTCTTCTTACAGTCGGTGCTTTGAGCATTCCCTGTGAGACCAGTATTATTTTCCGATACGCCACTGTAGGTTCAATGTATTCCTTGGACCTCCACATTGACGATGAAACACAGAAATCGCATCGGAATTAAATCCAAGACGCACAATGCCGGCATATGTACAAGAATACAGACTCTACTTACAGTCGGTGCTTTGAGCATTCCCTGTGAGACCAGTATTAGTTTCCGATACACCACTGCAGGTTCAATGTATTCCTTGGACCTTCACATTGACGATGAAATACAGAAATCGCATCGGAATCAAATACAAATGGCACAATGCCGCCTAAAGTACAAGAATAGAGACTCTTCTTACAGTCGGTGCTTTGAGCATTCCCTGTGAGACCAGTATTAGTTTCCGCTACACCTCTGCAGGTTCAGTTTATTCCTTGGACCTTCACGTTGTCGATGAAACACGGAAATCGCATCGCAATTAAATACAAAAGGCACAATGCCGCCTTAAGTATAAGAATAGAGACTCTTCTTACAGTCGGTGCTTTGAGCATTCCCTGTGAGACCAGTATTAGTTTCCGCTACACCTCTGCAGTTTTAATTTTTTTCCTTGGACCTTCACATTGACGATGAGACGCAGAAATCGCATCGGAATTAAATACAAAAGGCACAATGCGGCCTTAAGTACAAGAATAGAGACTCTTCTTACAGTCGGTGCTTTTAGCATTCCCTGTGAGACCAGTATAAGTTTCCGATACACCACTGCATTTACAATGTATTCATTGGTCCTTCAAATTGACGATGATACACAGAAATCGCATCGGAATTAAGTACAAAAGGCACAATGCCGCCTTAAGTATGAGAATAGAGACTCTTCTTACAGTCGGTGCTTTGAGCATTCCCTGTGAGACCAGTAATAGTATCCGATACACCACTGCAGGTTCAATGTATTCCCTGGACCTTCGCATTGACGATGAAACACAGAAATGGCATCGGAATTAAATACAAAAGGCACAATGCCGCCTTAAGTACAAGAAAGAGACTCTTCTTACAGTCGGTGCTTTGAGCATTCCCTGTGAGACCAGTTTTAGTTTCCGCTACACCTCTGCAGGTTCGGTTTATTCCTTGGCCCTTCACATTGACGATGAAACACAGAAATGGCATCGGAATTAAATCCAAAGGGCATAATGCCGCCTTAAGTACAAGAATAGAGCCTCTTTTTACAGTCGGTGCTTTGAGCACTCCCTGTGAGACCAGTAATAGTATCCGATACACCACTGCAGGTTCAATCTATTCCTTGGACATACACATTGACGACGAAACACAGAGATTGCATCGGAATTAAATACAAAAGGAACAATGCCGCCTTAAGTAAAAGAATAAAAACCATTCTTACCGTCGGTGCTTTGAGAATTCCCTGTGAGACCAGTATTAGTTTCCGATACACCACTGGAGGTTCAATGAATTCCTTGGACCTTCACATTGACGATGAAACACTGAAATTACATCGGAATTAAATACAAAAGGCACAATGCCGCCTTAAGTACAAGAAAGAGACTCTTCTTACAGTCGGTGCTGTGAGCATTCCCTGTGAGACCAGTATTATTTTCCGATACGCCACTGTAGGTTCAATGTATTCCTGGGACCTCCACATTGACGATGAAACACAGAAATCGCATCTGAATTAAATCCAAAACGCACAATGCCGGCATATGTACAAGAATACAGACTCTACTCACTGTCGGTGCTTTGAGCATTCCCTGTGAGACCAGTATTAGTTTCCGATACACCACTGCAGGTTCAATGTATTCCTTGGACCTTCACATTGACGATGAAATACAGAAATCGCATCGGAATCAAATACAAATGGCACAATGCCGCCTAAAGTACAAGAATAGAGACTCTTCTTACCGTCGGTGCTTTGAGCATTCCCTGTGAGATCAGTAATAGTATCCGATACACCACTGCAGGTTCAATCTATTCCTTGGACATACACATTGACGATGAAACACTGAAATTACGTGGGAATTAATTACAAAAGGAACAATGCCGCCTTAAGTACAAGAATAGAAACTCTTCTTACCGTCGGTGCTTTGAGCATTCCCTGTACGACCATTATTAGTTTCCGATACACCAATGGAGGTTCAATTAATTCCTTGGACATTCACAATGATGATGAAACACTGAAATTACATCGGAATTAAATACAAAAGGTACAATGCCACCTTAAGTACAAGAATTGAGACTCTTCTTTCCGTCGGTGCTTTGAGCATTCCCTGTGAGACCAGTATTAGTTTCCGCTACACCTCTGCACGTTCAGTTTATTCCTTGGACCTTCACATTGACGATGAAACACAGAAATGGCATCGGAATTAAATACAAAAGGCACAATGCCGCCTTAAGTACAAGAATAGAGACTCTTCTTACAGTCGGTGCTTTGAGCATTCCCTGTGAGACCAGTATTAGTTTCCGCTACACCTCTGCAGGTTCAGTTTATTCCTTGGACCTTCACGTTGACGATGAAACACGGAAATCGCATCGCAATTAACTACAAAAGGCACAATGCCGCCTTAAGTATAAGAATAGAGACTCTTCTTACAGTCGGTGCTTTGAGAATTCCCTGTGAGACCAGTATTAGTTTCCGCTACACCTCTGCAGTTTTAATTTTTTTTCCTTGGACCTTCACATTTACGATGAAACGCAGAAATCGCATCGGAATTAAATACAAAAGGCACAATGCGGCCTTAAGTACAAGAATAGAGACTCTTCTTACAGTCGGTGCTTTTAGCATTCCCTGTGAGACCAGTATAAGTTTCCGATACACCACTGCATTTACAATGTATTCATTGGTCCTTCAAATTGACGATGATACACAGAAATCGCATCGGAATTAAGTACAAAAGGCACAATGCCGCCTTAAGTATGAGAATAGAGACTCTTCTTACAGTCGGTGCTTTGAGCATTCCCTGTGAGACCAGTAATAGTATCCGATACACCACTGCAGGTTCAATGTATTCCCTGGACCTTCGCATTGACGATGAAACACAGAAATGGCATCGGAATTAAATACAAAAGGCACAATGCCGCCTTAAGTACAAGAAAGAGACACTTCTTACAGTCGGTGCTTTGAGCATTCCCTGTGAGACCAGTTTTAGTTTCCGCTACACCTCTGCAGGTTCGGTTTATTCCTTGGCCCTTCACATTGACGATGAAACACAGAAATGGCATCGGAATTAAATCCAAAGGGCATAATGCCGCCTTAAGTACAAGAATAGAGCCTCTTTTTACAGTCGGTGCTTTGAGCACTCCCTGTGAGACCAGTAATAGTATCCGATACACCACTGCAGGTTCAATCTATTCCTTGGACATACACATTGACGACGAAACACAGAGATTGCATCGGAATTAAATACAAAAGGAACAATGCCGCCTTAAGTACAAGAATAAAAACCATTCTTACCGTCGGTGCTTTGAGAATTCCCTGTGAGACCAGTATTAGTTTCCGATACACCACTGGAGGTTCAATGAATTCCTTGGACCTTCACATTGACGATGAAACACTGAAATTACATCGGAATTAAATACAAAAGGCACAATGCCGCCTTAAGTACAAGAAAGAGACTCTTCTTACAGTCGGTGCTGTGAGCATTCCCTGGGAGACCAGTAATAGTATCCGATACACCACTGCAGGTTCAATCTATTCCTTGGACATACACATTGACTATGAAACACAGTAATTTCATCGGAATTAAATACAAAAGGAACAATGCCGCCTTAAGTACAAGTATAGGGACTCTTCTTACCGTCGGTGCTTTGAGCATTCCCTGTGAGACCAGTATTAGTTTCCGAAACACCACTGGAGGTTCAATGAATTCCTTGGACCTTCCCATTGACGATGAAACACTGAAATTACATCGGAATTAAATACAAAAGGCACAATGCCGCCTTAAGTACAAGAATAGAGACTCTTCTTACAGTCGGAGCTTTGAGCATTCCCTGTGAGACCAGTAATAGTAACCGATACACCACTGCTGGATCAATGTATTCCTTGGACTTTCACATTGACGATGAAACACAGAAATGGCATCGGAATTAAATACAAAAGGCACAATGCCGCCTTAAGTACAAGAATAGTGACTCTTCTTACAGTCGGTGATTTGAGAATTCCCTGTGAGACCAGTATTAGTTTCCGCTAAACCCCTGCAGGTTCAGTTTTTTCCTTGGACCTTCACATTGACGATGAAACACAAAAATGGCATCGGAATTAAATACAAAAGGCACAATGCCGCCTTAAGTACAAGGATAGAGACTCTTCTTACCGTCGGTGCTTTGAGCATTCCCTGTGAGACCAGTAATAGTATCCGATACACCACTGCAGGTTCAATCTATTCCTTGGACATACACATTGACGATGAAACACAGAAATTACATCGGAATTAAATACCAAAGGAACAATGCCGCCTTAAGTACAAGAATAGAGACTCTTCTTACAGTCGGTGCTTTGAGCATTCCCTGTGAAACCAGTATTAGTTTCCGCTACACCTCTGCAGGTTCAGTTTTTTCCCTGGACCTTCACATTGACGATGAAACACAGAAATGACATCGGAATTAAATACAAAAGGCACAGTGCCGCCTTAAGTACAAGAATAGAGACTCTTCTTACAGTCGGTGCTTTGAGCATTCCCTGTGAGACCAGTAATAGTACCCGATACACCACTGCAGGTTCAATGTATTCCATGGACCTTCACGTTGACGATGAAACACAGAGATCGCATCGGAATCAAATACAAAAGGCACAATGCCGCCTTAAGTACAAGAATAGAGACTCTTCTTACAGTCGGTGCTTTGAGCATTCCCTGTGAGACCAGTAATAGTATCCGATACACCACTGCAGGTTCAATCAATTCCTTGGACATACACATTGACGATGAAACACAGAAATTACATCGGAATTAAATACCAAAATAACAATGCCGCCTTAAGTACAAGAATAGAGACTCTTCTTACAGTCGGTGCTTTGAGCATTCCCTGTGAGACCAGTATTAGTTTCCGCTACACGTCTACAGGTTCAGTTTTTTCCCTGGACCTTCACATTGACGATGAAACACAGAAATGGCATCGGAATTAAATACAAAAGGCACAATGCCGCCTTAAGTACAAGAATAGAGACTCTTCTTACAGTCGGTGCTTTGAGCATTCCCTGTGAGACCAGTATTAGTTTCCGCTACACCTCTGCAGGTTCAGTTTATTCCTTGGACCTTCACGTTGACGATGAAACACGGAAATCGCTTCGCAATTAAATACAAAAGGCACAATGCCGCCTTAAGTATAAGAATAGAGACTCTTATTACAGTCGGTGCTTTGAGCATTCCCTGTGAGACCAGTATTAGTTTCCGCTACACCTCTGCAGTTTTAATTTTTTTCCTTGGACCTTCACATTGACGATGAAACGCAGAAATCGCATCGGAATTAAATACAAAAGGCACAATGCGGCCTTAAGTACAAGAATAGAGACTCTTCTTACAGTCGGTGCTTTTAGCATTCCCTGTGAGACCAGTATAAGTTTCCGATACACCACTGCATTTACAATGTATTCATTGGTCCTTCAAATTGACGATGATACACAGAAATCGCATCGGAATTAAGTACAAAAGGCACAATGCCGCCTTAAGTATGAGAATAGAGACTCTTCTTACAGTCGGTGCTTTGAGCATTCCCTGTGAGACCAGTAATAGTATCCGATACACCTCTGCAGGTTCAATGTATTCCCTGGACCTTCGCATTGACGATGAAACACAGAAATGGCATCGGAATTAAATACAAAAGGCACAATGCCGCCTTAAGTACAAGAAAGAGACTCTTCTTACAGTCGGTGCTTTGAGCATTCCCTGTGAGCCCAGTTTTAGATTCCGCTACACCTCTGCAGGTTCGGTTTATTCCTTGGCCCTTCACATTGACGATGAAACACAGAAATGGCATCGGAATTAAATCCAAAGGGCATAATGCCGCCTTAAGTACAAGAATAGAGCCTCTTTTTACAGTCATTGCTTTGAGCACTCCCTGTGAGACCAGTAATAGTATCCGATACACCACTGCAGGTTCAATCTATTCCTTGGACATACACATTGACGACGAAACACAGAGATTGCATCGGAATTAAATACAAAAGGAACAATGCCGCCTTAAGTACAAGAATAAAAACCATTCTTACCGTCGGTGCTTTGAGAATTCCCTGTGAGACCAGTATTAGTTTCCGATACACCACTGGAGGTTCAATGAATTCCTTGGACCTTCACATTGACGATGAAACACTGAAATTACATCGGAATTAAATACAAAAGGCACAATGCCGCCTTAAGTACAAGAAAGAGACTCTTCATACAGTCGGTGCTGTGAGCATTCCCTGTGAGACCAGTATTATTTTCCGATACGCCACTGTAGGTTCAATGTATTCCTTGGACCTCCACATTGACGATGAAACACAGAAATCGCATCTGAATTAAATCCAAAACGCACAATGCCGGCATATGTACAAGAATACAGACTCTACTTACAGTCGGTGCTTTGAGCATTCCCTGTGAGACCAGTATTAGTTTCCGATACACCACTGCAGGTTCAATGTATTCCTTGGACCTTCACATTGACGATGAAATACAGAAATCGCATCGGAATCATTTACAAATGGCACAATGCCGCCCAAAGTACAAGAATAGAGACTCTTCTTACAGTCGGTGCTTTGAGCATTCCCTGTGAGATCAGTAATAGTATCCGATACACCACTGCAGGTTCAATCTATTCCTTGGACATACACATTGACGATGAAACACTGAAATTACATGGGAATTAATTACAAAAGGAACAATGCCGCCTTAAGTACAAGAATAGAGACTCTTCTTACCGTCGGTGCTTTGAGCATTCCCTGTAAGACCATTATTAGTTTCCGATACACCAATGGAGGTTCAATTAATTCCTTGGACATTCACAATGATGATGAAACACTGAAATTACATCGGAATTAAATACAAAAGGTACAATGCCACCTTAAGTACAAGAATAGAGACTCTTCTTTCCGTCGGTGCTTTGAGCATTCCCTGTGAGACCAGTATTAGTTTCCGCTACACCTCTGCACGTTCAGTTTATTCCTTGGACCTTCACATTGACGATGAAACACAGAAATGGCATCGGAATTAAATACAAAAGGCACAATGCCGCCTTAAGTACAAGAATAGAGACTCTTCTTACAGTCGGTGCTTTGAGCATTCCCTGTGAGACCAGCATTAGTTTCCGCTACACCTCTACAGGTTCAGTTTATTCCTTGGACCTTCACGTTGACGATGAAACACGGAAATCGCATCGCAATTAAATACAAAAGGCACAATGCCGCCTTAAGTATAAGAATAGAGACTCTTCTTACAGTCGGTGCTTTGAGCATTCCCTGTGAGACCAGTATTAGTTTCCGCTACACCTCTGCAGTTTTAATTTTTTTTCTTGGACCTTCACATTGACGATGAAACGCAGAAATCGCATCGGAATTAAATACAAAAGGCACAATGCGGCCTTAAGTACAAGAATAGAGACTCTTCTTACAGTCGGTGCTTTTAGCATTCCCTGTGAGACCAGTATAAGTTTCCGATACACCACTGCATTTACAATGTATTCATTGGTCCTTCAAATTGACGATGATACACAGAAATCGCATCGGAATTAAGTACAAAAGGCACAATGCCGCCTTAAGTATGAGAATAGAGACTCTTTTTACAGTCGGTGCTTTGAGCATTCCCTGTGAGACCAGTAAATGTATCCGATACACCACTGCAGGTTCAATGTATTCCCTGGACCTTCGCATTGACGATGAAACACAGAAATGGCATCGGAATTAAATACAAAAGGCACAATGCCGCCTTAAGTACAAGAAAGAGACTCTTCTTACAGTCGGTGCTTTGAGCATTCCCTGTGAGACCAGTTTTAGTTTCCGCTACACCTCTGCAGGTTCGGTTTATTCCTTGGCCCTTCACATTGACGATGAAACACAGAAATGGCATCGGAATTAAATCCAAAGGGCATAATGCCGCCTTAAGTACAAGAATAGAGCCTCTTTTTACAGTCGGTGCTTTGAGCACTCCCTGTGAGACCAGTAATAGTATCCGATACACCACTGCAGGTTCAATCTATTCCTTGGACATACACATTGACGACGAAACACAGAGATTGCATCGGAATTAAATACAAAAGGAACAATGCCGCCTTAAGTACAAGAATAAAAACCATTCTTACCGTCGGTGCTTTGAGAATTTCCTGTGAGACCAGTATTAGTTTCCGATACACCACTGGAGGTTCAATGAATTCCTTGGACCTTCACATTGACGATGAAACACTGAAATTTCATCGGAATTAAATACAAAAGGCACAATGCCGCCTTAAGTACAAGAAAGAGACTCTTCTTACAGTCGGTGCTGTGAGCATTCCCTGGGAGACCAGTAATAGTATACGATACACCACTGCAGGTTCAATCTATTCCTTGGACATACACATTGACGATGAAACACAGTAATTTCATCGGAATTAAATACAAAAGGAACAATGCCGCCTTAAGTACAAGTATAGAGACTCTTCTTACCGTCGGTGCTTTGAGCATTCCCTGTGAGACCAGTATTAGTTTCCGATACACCACTGGAGGTTCAATGAATTCCTTGGACCTTCCCATTGACGATGAAACACTGAAATTACATCGGAATTAAATACAAAAGGCACAATGCCGCCTTAAGTACAAGAATAGAGACTCTTCTTACCGTCGGTGCTTTGAGCATTCCCTGTGTGACTAGTAATAGTATCCGATACACCACTGCAGGTTCAATGTATTCCTTGGACCTTCACATTGACGATGAAACATAGAAATCGCATCGGAATTAAATACAAAAGGCACAATGCCGCCTTAAGTACAAGAATAGAGACTCTTCTTACAGTCGGAGCTTTGAGCATTCCCTGTGAGACCAGTAATAGTAACCGATACACCACTGCTGGATCAATGAATTCCTTGGACTTTCACATTGACGATGAAACACAGAAATGGCATCGGAATTAAATACAAAAGGCACAATGCCGCCTTAAGTACAAGAATAGTGACTCTTTTTACAGTCGGTGATTTGAGAATTCCCTGTGAGACCAGTATTAGTTTCCGCTAAACCCCTGCAGGTTCAGTTTTTTCCTTGGACCTTCACATTGACGATGAAACAAAAAAATGGCATCGGAATTAAATACAAAAGGCACAATGCCGCCTTAAGTACAAGGATAGAGACTCTTCTTACCGTCGGTGCTTTGAGCATTCCCTGTGAGACCAGTAATAGTATCCGATACACCACTGCAGGTTCAATCTATTCCTTGGACATACACATTGACGATGAAACACAGAAATTACATCGGAATTAAATACCAAAGGAACAATGCCGCCTTAAGTACAAGAATAGAGACTCTTCTTACAGTCGGTGCTTTGAGCATTCCCTGTGAGACCAGTATTTGTTTCCGCTACACCTCTGCAGGTTCAGTTTTTTCCCTGGACCTTCACATTGACGATGAAACACAGAAATGACATCGGAATTAAATACAAAAGGCACAATGCCGCCTTAAGTACAAGAATAGAGACTCTTCTTACAGTCGGTGCTTTGAGCATTCCCTGTGAGACCAGTAATAGTACCCGATACACCACTGCAGGTTCAATGTATTCCATGGACCTCCACGTTGACGATGAAACACAGAGATCGCATCGGAATCAAATACAAAAGGCACAATGCCGCCTTAAGTACAAGAATAGAGACTCTTCTTACAGTCGGTGCTTTGAGCATTCCCTGTGAGACCAGTAATAGTATCCGATACACCACTGCAGGTTCAATCTATTCCTTGGACATACACATTGACGATGAAACACAGAAATTACATCGGAATTAAATACCAAAGGAACAATGCCGCCTTAAGTACAAGAATAGAGACTCTTCTTACAGTCGGTGCTTTGAGCATTCCCTGTGAGACCAGTATTAGTTTCCGCTACACCTCTGCAGGTTCAGTTTTTTCCCTGGACCTTCACATTGACGATGAAACACAGAAATGACATCGGAATTAAATACAAAAGGCACAATGCCGCCTTAAGTACAAGAATAGAGACTCTTCTTACAGTCGGTGCTTTGAGCATTCCCTGTGAGACCAGTAATAGTACCCGATACACCACTGCAGGTTCAATGTATTCCATGGACCTCCACGTTGACGATGAAACACAGAGATCGCATCGGAATCAAATACAAAAGGCACAATGCCGCCTTAAGTACAAGAATAGAGACTCTTCTTACAGTCGGTGCTTTGAGCATTCCCTGTGAGACCAGTAATAGTATCCGATACACCACTGCAGGTTCAATCTATTCCTTGGACATACACATTGACGACGAAACACAGAAATTACATCGGAATTAAATACCAAAGGAACAATGCCGCCTTAAGTACAAGAATAGAGACTCTTCTTACAGTCGGTGCTTTGAGCATTCCCTGTGAGACCAGTATTAGTTTCCGCTACACCTCTACAGGTTCAGTTTTTTCCCTGGACCTTCACATTGACGATGAAACACAGAAATGGCATCGGAATTAAATACAAAAGGCACAATGCCGCCTTAAGTACAAGAATAGAGTTTCTTCTTACAGTCGGTGCTTTGAGCATTCCCTGTGAGACCAGTAATAGTACCCGATACACCACTGCAGGTTCAATGTATTCCATGGACCTTCACGTTGACGATGAAACACAGAGATCGCATCGGAATCAAATACAAAAGGCACAATGCCGCCTTAAGTACAAGAATAGAGACTCTTCTTACTGTCGGTGCTTTGAGCATTCCCTGTGAGACCAGTATTAGTCTCCGCTACACCTCTGCAGTTTCAGTTTATTCCTTTGAGCTTCACATTGTCGATGAAACACAGAAATGGCATCGGAATTAAATACAAAAGGCACAATGCCGCCTTAAGTACAAGAATAGAGACTCTTCTTGCAGTCGGTGATTTGAGAATTCCCTGTGAGACTAGTATTAGTTCCCGCTACACCCCTGCAGGTTCCGTTTATTCCTTGGACCATCACATTGACAATGAAACACAAAAATGGCATCGGAATTAAATCCAAAACGCACAATGCCGCCTTAAGCAGAAGAACAGAGACTCTTCTTACAGTCGGTGCTTTGAGCATTCCCTGTGAGACCAGTAATAGTATCCGATACACCACTGCAGGTTCAATGTATTCCTTGGACACACACATTGACGATGAAACACAGAAATTACATCGGAATTAAATACAAAAGTAACAACGCCGCCTTAAGTACAAGAATAGAGACTCTTCTTACAGTCGGTGCTTTGAGCATTCCCTGTGAGACCAGCATTAGTTTCCGCTACACCTCTGCAGGTTCGGTTTATTCTTTGGACCTTCACATTGACGATGAAACACAGAAATGGCATCGGAATTAAATCCAAAGGGCACAATGCCGCCTTAAGTACAAGAATAGCGACTCTTCTTACAGTCGGTGCTTTGAGCATTCCCTGTGAGACCAGTAATAGTATCCGATACACCACTGCAGTTTTAATCTATTCCTTGGACATACACATTGACGACGAAACACAGAGATTACATCGGAATTAAATACAAAAGGAACAATGCCGCCTTAAGTGCAAGAATAAAAACCATTCTTACCGTCGGTGCTTTGAGAATTCCCTGTGAGACCAGTATTAGTTTCCGATACACCACTGGAGGTTCAATGAATTCCTTGGACGTTCACATTGACGATGAAACACTGAAATTACATCGGAATTAAATACAAAAGGCACAATGACGCCTTAAGTACAAGGAAGAGACTCTTCTTACAGTCGGTGCTGTGAGCATTCCCTGTGAGACCAGTAATAGTATCCGATACACCACTGCAGGTTCAATCTATTCCTTGGACATACACATTGACGATGAAACACCGAAATTACATCGGAATTAAATACAAAACGAACAATGCCGCCTTAAGTACAAGAATAGAGACTCTTCCTACCGTCGGTGCTTTGAGCATTCCCTGTGAGACCAGTATTAGTTTCCGATACACCACTGCAGGTTCAATGAATTCCTTGGACCTTCACATTGACGAATATACACTAAAATTACATCGGAATTAAATACAAAAGGCACAATGCCGCCTTAAGTACAAGAATAGAGACACTTCTTACAGTCGGTGCTTTGAGCATTCCCTGTGAGACCAGTAATAGTATTCGATACACCACTGCAGGTTCAATCTATTCCTTGGACATACACATAGACGACGATACACAGAAATTACATCGGAATTAAATACAAAAGGAACAATGCCGCCTTAAGTACAAGAATAGAGACTCTTCTTACCGTCGGTGCTTTGAGCATTCCCTGTGAGACCAGTATTAGTTTCCGATACACCACTGCAGGTACAATGTATTCCTTGGACCTTCACATTGACGATGAAACACTGAAATTACATCGGAATTGTACAAAAGGCACAATGCCGCCTTAAGTACAAGAATAGAGACTCTTCTTACCGTCGGTGCTTTGATCATTCCCTGTGAGACCAGTATTAGTTTCCGATACACCTCTGCAGGTTCAGTTTATTCCTTGGACCTTCACATTGACGATGAAACACAGAAATCTCATCGGAATTAAATACAAAAGGCACAATGCCGCCTTAAGTACAAGAATGGAGACTCTTCTTACAGTCGGTGCTTTGAGCATTCCCTGTGAGACCAGTAGTAGTTTCCGCTACACCTCTGCAGGTTCAGTTTATTCCTTGGACCTTCACATTGACGATGAAACACAGAAATGGCATCGGAATTAAATACAAAAGGCACAATGCCGCCTTAAGTACAAGAATAGAGACACTTCTTACAGTCGGTGGTTAGAGCATTCCCTGTGAGACCAGTAATAGTATCCGATACACCACTGCAGGTTCATTCTATTCCTTGGACATACACATTGACGATGAAACACAGAAATTACATCGGAATTAAATACAAACGGCACAATGCCGCCTTAAGTACAAGAATAGAGACTCTTCTTACCGTCGGTGCTTTGAGCATTCCCAGTGAGACCAGTATTAGTTTCCGATACACCACTGCAGGTTCAATGTATTCCTTGGACCTTCACATTGACGATGAAACACTGAAATTACACCGGAATTAAATACAAAAGGCACAATGCCGCCTTAAGTACAAGAATAGAGACTCTTCTTACCGTCGGTGGTTTGAGCATTCCCTGTGAGACCAGTATTATTTTCCGATACACCACTGGAGGTTCAATGAATTCCTTGGACATTCACATTGACGATGAAACACTGAAATTACATCGGAATTAAATACAAACGGCACAATGCCGCCATAAGTACAAGAATAGAGACTCTTCTTACAGTCGGTGCTTTGAGCTTTCCCTGTGAGACCAGTAATAGTATTCGATACACCACTGCAGGTTCAATCTATTCCTTGGACATACACATTGACGATGAAACACAGAAATTACATCGGAATTAAATACAAAAGGAACAATGCCGCCTTAAGTACAAGAATAGAGACTCTTCTTACTGTCGGTGCTTTGAGCATTCCCTGTGAGACCAGTATTAGTTTCCGATACACCACTGCAGGTTCAAAGTATTCCTTGGACCTTCACATTGACGATGAAACACTGAAATTACATCGGAATTAAATACAAAAGGCACAATGCCGCCTGAAGTACAAGAATAGAGACTCTTCTTACCGTCGGTGCTTTGATCATTCCCTGTGAGACCAGTAGTAGTTTCCGCTACACCTCTGCAGGTTCAGTTTATTCCTTGGACCTTCACATTGACGATGAAACACAGAAATGGCATCGGAATTAAATACAAAAGGCACAATGCCGCCTTAAGTACAAGAATAGAGACTCTTCTTACAGTCGGTGCTTTGAGCACTCCCTGTGGGACCAGTATTAGTTTCCAATACACCACTGCAGGTTCAATGTATTCCGTGGACCTTCACATTGACGATGAAACACAGAAATGGCATCCGAAGTAAATACAAAAGGCACAATGCCCCCATAAGTACAAGAATAGAGACTCTTCTTACAGTCTGTGCTTTGAGCATTCCCTGTGAGACCAGTAATAGTTTCCGCTACACCTCTGCAGGTTCAATGTATTCCTTGGACCTGCCCATTGACGATGGAACGCAGAAATCGCATCGGAATTAAATACAAAAGGCTCAATGCCGCCCTAAGTACAAGAATAGAGACTCTTTTTACAGTCGGTGCTTTAAACATTCCCTGTGAGACCAGTATTAGTTTCCGATACACCACTGCAGGTTCAATGTAATCCTTGTATCTTCAAATTGACGATGATACACAGAAATCGGATAGGAATGAAATACAAAAGGCACAATGCCGCCTTAAGTACAAGAATAGAGACTCTTCTTACCGTCGGTGGTTTGAGCATTCCCTGTGAGACCAGTATTATTTTCCGATACACCACTGGAGGTTCAATGAATTCCTTGGACATTCACATTGACGATGAAACACTGAAATTACATCGGAATTAAATACAAACGGCACAATGCCGCCATAAGTACAAGAATAGAGACTCTTCTTACAGTCGGTGCTTTGAGCTTTCCCTGTGAGACTAGTAATAGTATTCGATACACCACTGCAGGTTCAATCTATTCCTTGGACATACACATTGACGATGAAACACAGAAATTACATCGGAATTAAATACAAAAGGAACAATGCCGCCTTAAGTACAAGAATAGAGACTCTTCTTACCGTCGGTGCTTTGAGCATTCCCTGTGAGACCAGTATTAGTTTCCGATACACCACTGCAGGTTCAAAGTATTCCTTGGACCTTCACATTGACGATGAAACACTGAAATTACATCGGAATTAAATACAAAAGGCACAATGCCGCCTGAAGTACAAGAATAGAGACTCTTCTTACCGTCGGTGCTTTGATCATTCCCTGTGAGACCAGTATTAGTTTCCGATACACCTCTGCAGCTTCATTTTATTCCTTGGACCTACACATTGACGATGAAACACAGAAATCTCATCGGAATTAAATACAAAAGGCACAATGCCGCCTTAAGTACAAGAATAGAGACTCTTCTTACAGTCGGTGCTTTGAGCATTCCCTGTGAGACCAGTAGTAGTTTCCGCTACACCTCTGCAGGTTCAGTTTATTCCTTGGACCTTCACATTGACGATGAAACACAGAAATGGCATCGGAATTAAATACAAAAGGCACAATGCCGCCTTAAGTACAAGAATAGAGACTCTTCTTACAGTCGGTGCTTTGAGCACTCCCTGTGGGACCAGTATTAGTTTCCAATACACCACTGCAGGTTCAATGTATTCCGTGGACCTTCACATTGACGATGAAACACAGAAATGGCATCCGAAGTAAATACAAAAGGCACAATGCCCCCATAAGTACAAGAATAGAGACTCTTCTTACAGTCTGTGCTTTGAGCATTCCCTGTGAGACCAGTAATAGTTTCCGCTACACCTCTGCAGGTTCAATGTATTCCTTGGACCTGCTCATTGACGATGAAACGCAGAAATCGCATCGGAATTAAATACAAAAGGCACAATGCCGCCCTAAGTACAAGAATAGAGACTCTTTTTACAGTCGGTGCTTTAAACATTCCCTGTGAGACCAGTATTAGTTTCCGATACACCACTGCAGGTTCAATGTAATCCTTGGATCTTCAAATTGACGATGATACACAGAAATCGGATAGGAATGAAATACAAAAGGCACAATGCCGCCTTAAGTACAAGAATAGAGACTCTTCTTACAGTCGGTGCTTTGAGCATTCCCTGTGAGACCAGTATTAGTTTCCGATACACCACCGCAGGTTCAATGTATTCCTTGGACCTTCACATTGACGATGAAACACAGAAATCGCATCGGAATTAAATACAAAAGGCACAATGCCGCCTTAAGTACAAGAATAGAGACTCTTCTTACAGTCGGTGTTTTGAGCATTCATTGTGAGACCAGTAGTAGTTTCCGCTACACCTCTGCAGGTTCAGTTTATTCCTTGGACCTTCACACTGACGATGAAACACAGAAATGGCATCGGAATTAAATACAAAAGGCACAATGCCGCCTTAAGTACAAGATTAGAGACTCTTCTTACAGTCGGTGCTTTGAGCATGCCCTGTGGGACCAGTATTAGTTTCCGATACACCACTGCAGGTTCAATGTATTCCGTGGACCTTCACATTGACGATGAAACACAGAAATGGCATCCGAAGTAAATACAAAAGGCACAATGCCCCCATAAGTACAAGAATAGAGACTCTTCTTACAGTCTGTGCTTTGAGCATTCCCTGTGAGACCAGTAATAGTTTCCGCTACAACTCTGCAGGTTCAATGTATTCCTTGGACCTGCCCATTGACGATGAAACGCAGAAATCGCATCGGAATTAAATACAAAAGGCACAATGCCGCCCTAAGTACAAGAATAGAGACTCTTTTTACAGTCGGTGCTTTAAACATTCCCTGTGAGACCAGTATTAGTTTCCGATACACCACTGCAGGTTCAATGTAATCCTTGGATCTTCAAATTGACGATGATACACAGAAATCGGATAGGAATGAAATACAAAAGGCACAATGCCGCCTTAAGTACAAGAATAGAGACTCTTCTTACCGTCGGTGGTTTGAGCATTCCCTGTGAGACCAGTATTATTTTCCGATACACCACTGGAGGTTCAATGAATTCCTTGGACATTCACATTGACGATGAAACACTGAAATTACATCGGAATTAAATACAAACGGCACAATGCCGCCATAAGTACAAGAATAGAGACTCTTCTTACAGTCGGTGCTTTGAGCTTTCCCTGTGAGACTAGTAATAGTATTCGATACACCACTGCAGGTTCAATCTATTCCTTGGACATACACATTGACGATGAAACACAGAGATTACATCGGAATTAAATACAAAAGGAACAATGCCGCCTTAAGTACAAGAATAGAGACTCTTCTTACCGTCGGTGCTTTGAGCATTCCCTGTGAGACCAGTATTAGTTTCCGATACACCACTGCAGGTTCAAAGTATTCCTTGGACCTTCACATTGACGATGAAACACTGAAATTACATCGGAATTAAATACAAAAGGCACAATGCCGCCTGAAGTACAAGCATAGAGACTCTTCTTACCGTCGGTGCTTTGATCATTCCCTGTGAGACCAGTATTAGTTTCCGATACACCTCTGCAGCTTCAGTTTATTCCTTGGACCTACACATTGACGATGAAACACAGAAATCTCATCGGAATTAAATACAAAAGGCACAATGCCGCCTTAAGTACAAGAATAGAGACTCTTCTTACAGTCGGTGCTTTGAGCATTCCCTGTGAGACCAGTAGTAGTTTCCGCTACACCTCTGCAGGTTCAGTTTATTCCTTGGACCTTCACATTGACGATGAAACACAGAAATGGCTTCGGAATTAAATACAAAAGGCACAATGCCGCCTTAAGTACAAGAATAGAGACTCTTCTTACAGTCTGTGCTTTGAGCATTCCCTGTGAGACCAGTAATAGTTTCCGCTACACCTCTGCAGGTTCAATGTATTCCTTGGACCTGCCCATTGACGATGAAACGCAGAAATCGCATCGGAATTAAATACAAAAGGCACAATGCCGCCCTAAGTACAAGAATAGAGACTCTTTTTACAGTCGGTGCTTTAAACATTCCCTGTGAGACCAGTATTAGTTTCCGATACACCACTGCAGGTTCAATGTAATCCTTCGATCTTCAAATTGACGATGATACACAGAAATCGGATAGGAATGAAATACAAAAGGCACAATGCCGCCTTAAGTACAAGAATAGAGACTCTTCTTACAGTCGGTGCTTTGAGCATTCCCTGTGAGACCAGTATTAGTTTCCGATACACCACCGCAGGTTCAATGTATTCCTTGGACCTTCACATTGACGATGAAACACAGAAATCGCATCGGAATTAAATACAAAAGGCACAATGCCGCCTTAAGTACAAGAATAGAGACTCTTCTTACAGTCGGTGCTTTGAGCATTCATTGTGAGACCAGTAGTAGTTTCCGCTACACCTCTGCAGGTTCAGTTTATTCCTTGGACCTTCACACTGACGATGAAACACAGAAATGGCATCGGAATTAAATACAAAAGGCACAATGCCGCCTTAAGTACAAGATTAGAGACTCTTCTTACAGTCGGTGCTTTGAGCATTCCCTGTGGGACCAGTATTAGTTTCCGATACACCACTGCAGGTTCAATGTATTCCGTGGACCTTCACATTGACGATGAAACACAGAAATGGCATCCGAAGTAAATACAAAAGGCACAATGCCCCCATAAGTACAAGAATAGAGACTCTTCTTACAGTCTGTGCTTTGAGCATTCCCTGTGAGACCAGTAATAGTTTCCGCTACACCTCTGCAGGTTCAATGTATTCCTTGGTCCTGCCCATTGACGATGAAACGCTGAAATCGCATCGGAATTAAATACAAAAGGCACAATGGCGCCCTAAGTACAAGAATAGAGACTCTTTTTACAGTCGGTGCTTTAAACATTCCCTGTGAGACCAGTATTAGTTTCCGATACACCACTGCAGGTTCAATGTAATCCTTGGATCTTCAAATTGACGATGATACACAGAAATCGGATAGGAATGAAATACAAAAGGCACAATGCCGCCTTAAGTACAAGAATAGAGACTCTTCTTACAGTCGGTGCTTTGAGCATTCCCTGTGAGACCAGTATTAGTTTCCGATACACCACTGCAGGTTCAATGTATTCCTTGGACCTTCACATTGACGATGAAACACAGAAATCGCATCGGAATTAAATACAAAAGGCACAATGCCGCCTTAAGTACAAGAATAGAGACACTTCTTACAGTCGGTGGTTAGAGCATTCCCTGTGAGACCAGTATTATTTTCCGATACACCACTGGAGGTTCAATGAATTCCTTGGACATTCACATTGACGATGAAACACTGAAATTACATCGGAATTAAATACAAACGGCACAATGCCGCCATAAGTACAAGAATAGAGACTCTTCTTACAGTCGGTGCTTTGAGCTTTCCCTGTGAGACTAGTAATAGTATTCGATACACCACTGCAGGTTCAATCTATTCCTTGGACATACACATTGACGATGAAACACAGAGATTACATCGGAATTAAATACAAAAGGAACAATGCCGCCTTAAGTACAAGAATAGAGACTCTTCTTACCGTCGGTGCTTTGAGCATTCCCTGTGAGACCAGTATTAGTTTCCGATACACCACTGCAGGTTCAAAGTATTCCTTGGACCTTCACATTGACGATGAAACACTGAAATTACATCGGAATTAAATACAAAAGGCACAATGCCGCCTGAAGTACAAGCATAGAGACTCTTCTTACCGTCGGTGCTTTGATCATTCCCTGTGAGACCAGTATTAGTTTCCGATACACCTCTGCAGCTTCAGTTTATTCCTTGGACCTACACATTGACGATGAAACACAGAAATCTCATCGGAATTAAATACAAAAGGCACAATGCCGCCTTAAGTACAAGAATAGAGACTCTTCTTACAGTCGGTGCTTTGAGCATTCCCTGTGAGACCAGTAGTAGTTTCCGCTACACCTCTGCAGGTTCAGTTTATTCCTTGGACCTTCACATTGACGATGAAACACAGAAATGGCTTCGGAATTAAATACAAAAGGCACAATGCCCCCATAAGTACAAGAATAGAGACTCTTCTTACAGTCTGTGCTTTGAGCATTCCCTGTGAGACCAGTAATAGTTTCCGCTACACCTCTGCAGGTTCAATGTATTCCTTGGACCTGCCCATTGACGATGAAACGCAGAAATCGCATCGGAATTAAATACAAAAGGCACAATGCCGCCCTAAGTACAAGAATAGAGACTCTTTTTACAGTCGGTGCTTTAAACATTCCCTGTGAGACCAGTATTAGTTTCCGATACACCACTGCAGGTTCAATGTAATCCTTCGATCTTCAAATTGACGATGATACACAGAAATCGGATAGGAATGAAATACAAAAGGCACAATGCCGCCTTAAGTACAAGAATAGAGACTCTTCTTACAGTCGGTGCTTTGAGCATTCCCTGTGAGACCAGTATTAGTTTCCGATACACCACCGCAGGTTCAATGTATTCCTTGGACCTTCACATTGACGATGAAACACAGAAATCGCATCGGAATTAAATACAAAAGGCACAATGCCGCCTTAAGTACAAGAATAGAGACTCTTCTTACAGTCGGTGCTTTGAGCATTCATTGTGAGACCAGTAGTAGTTTCCGCTACACCTCTGCAGGTTCAGTTTATTCCTTGGACCTTCACACTGACGATGAAACACAGAAATGGCATCGGAATTAAATACAAAAGGCACAATGCCGCCTTAAGTACAAGATTAGAGACTCTTCTTACAGTCGGTGCTTTGAGCATTCCCTGTGGGACCAGTATTAGTTTCCGATACACCACTGCAGGTTCAATGTATTCCGTGGACCTTCACATTGACGATGAAACACAGAAATGGCATCCGAAGTAAATACAAAAGGCACAATGCCCCCATAAGTACAAGAATAGAGACTCTTCTTACAGTCTGTGCTTTGAGCATTCCCTGTGAGACCAGTAATAGTTTCCGCTACACCTCTGCAGGTTCAATGTATTCCTTGGTCCTGCCCATTGACGATGAAACGCTGAAATCGCATCGGAATTAAATACAAAAGGCACAATGGCGCCCTAAGTACAAGAATAGAGACTCTTTTTACAGTCGGTGCTTTAAACATTCCCTGTGAGACCAGTATTAGTTTCCGATACACCACTGCAGGTTCAATGTAATCCTTGGATCTTCAAATTGACGATGATACACAGAAATCGGATAGGAATGAAATACAAAAGGCACAATGCCGCCTTAAGTACAAGAATAGAGACTCTTCTTACAGTCGGTGCTTTGAGCATTCCCTGTGAGACCAGTATTAGTTTCCGATACACCACTGCAGGTTCAATGTATTCCTTGGACCTTCACATTGACGATGAAACACAGAAATCGCATCGGAATTAAATACAAAAGGCACAATGCCGCCTTAAGTACAAGAATAGAGACACTTCTTACAGTCGGTGGTTAGAGCATTCCCTGTGTGACCAGTAATAGTATCCGATACACCACTGCAGGTTCATTCTATTCCTTGGACATACACATTGACGATGAAACACAGAAATTACATCGGAATTAAATACAAACGGCACAATGCCGCCTTAAGTACAAGAATAGAGACTCTTCTTACCGTCGGTGCTTTGAGCTTTCCCTGTGAGACCAGTATTAGTTTCCGATACACCACTGCAGGTTCAATGTATTCCTTGGACCTTCACATTGACGATGAAACACTGAAATTACATCGGAATTAAATACAAAAGGCACAATGCCGCCTTAAGTACAAGAATAGAGACTCTTCTTACCGTCGGTGGTTTGAGCATTCCCTGTGAGACCAGTATTATTTTCCGATACACCACTGGAGGTTCAGTGAATTCCTTGGACATTCACATTGACGATGAAACACTGAAATTACATCGGAATTGTACAAAAGGCACAATGCCGCATTAAGTACAAGAAGAGAGACTCTTCTTACCGTCGGTGCTTTGATCATTCCCTGTGAGACCAGTATTAGTTTCCGATACACCTCTGCAGGTTCAGTTTCTTCCTTGGACCTTCACATTGACGATGAAACACAGAAATCGGATAGGAATGAAATACAAAAGGCACAATGCCGCCTTAAGTACAAGAATAGAGACTCTTCTTACAGTCGGTGCTTTGAGCATTCCCTGTGAGACCAGTAGTAGTTTCCGCTACACCTCTGCAGGTTCAGTTTATTCCTTGGACCTTCACATTGACGATGAAACACAGAAATGGCATCGGAATTAAATACAAAAGGCACAATGCCGCCTTAAGTACAAGAATAGAGACTCTTCTTACAGTCGGTGCGTTGAGCATTCCCTGTGGGACCAGTATTAGTCTCCGATACACCACTGCAGGTTCAATGTATTCCGTGGACCTTCACATTGACGATGAAACACAGAAATGGCATTCGAAGTAAATACAAAAGGCACAATGCCCCCATAAGTACAAGAATAGAGACTCTTCTTACAGTCTGTGCTTTGAGCATTCCCTGTGAGACCAGTAATAGTTTCTACTACACCTCTGCAGGTTCAATGTATTCCTTGGTCCTGCCCATTGACGATGAAACGCAGAAATCGCATCGGAATTAAATACAAAAGGCACAATGCCGCCCTAAGTACAAGAATAGAGACTCTTCTTACAGTTGGTGATTTGAGCATTCCCTGTGAGACGAGTATTAGTTTCCGATACACCACTGCCGGTTCAATGTATTCCTTGGACCTTCACATTGACGATGAAACACAGAAATCGCATCGGAATTAAATACAAAAGGCACAATGCCGCCTTAAGTACAAGAATAGAGACACTTCTTACAGTCGGTGGTTAGAGCATTCCCTGTGAGACCAGTAATAGTATCCGATACACCACTGCAGGTTCATTCTATTCCTTGGACATACACATTGACGATGAAACACAGAAATTACATCGGAATTAAATACAAACGGCACAATGCCGCCTTAAGTACAAGAATAGAGACTCTTCTTACCGTCGTTGCTTTGAGCTTTCCCTGTGAGACCAGTATTAGTTTCCGATACACCACTGCAGGTTCAATGTATTAATTGGACCTTCACATTGACGATGAAACACTGAAATTACATCGGAATTAAATACAAAAGGCACAATGCCGCCTTAAGTACAAGAATAGAGACTCTTCTTACCGTCGGTGGTTTGAGCATTCCCTGTGAGACCAGTATTATTTTCCGATACACCACTGGAGGTTCAATGAATTCCTTGGACATTCACATTGACGATGAAACACTGAAATTACATCGGAATTAAATACAAAAGGCACAATGCCGCCATAAGTACAAGAATAGAGACTCTTCTTACAGTCGGTGCTTTGAGCATTCCCTGTGAGATCAGTAATAGTATTCGATACACCACTGCAGGTTCAATCTATTCCTTGGACATACACATTGACGATGAAACACAGAAATTACATCGGAATTAAATACAAAAGGAACAATGCCGCCTTAAGTACAAGAATAGAGACTCTTCTTACCGTCGCTGCTTTGAGCATTCCCTGTGAGACCAGTATTAGTTTCCGATACACCACTGCAGGTTCAATGTATTCCTTGGACCTTCACATTGACGATGAAACACTGAAATTACATCGGAATTAAATACAAAAGGCACAATGCCGCCTTAAGTACAAGAATGCAGACTCTTCTTACCGTCGGTGCTTTGATCATTCCCTGTGAGACCAGTATTAGTTTCCGATACACCTCTGCAGGTTCAGTTTATTCCTTGGACCTTCACATTGACGATGAAACACAGAAATCTCATCGGAATTAAATACAAAAGGCACAATGCCGCCTTAAGTACAAGAATAGAGACTCTTCTTACAGTCGGTGCTTTGAGCATTCCCTGTGGGACCAGTATTAGTTTCCGATACACCACTGCCGGTTCAATGTATTCCGTGGACCATCACATTGACGATGAAACACAGAAATGGCATCCGAAGTAAATACAAAAGGCACAATGCCCCCATAAGTACAAGAATAGAGACTCTTCTTACAGTCTGTGCTTTGAGCATTCCCTGTGAGACCAGTAATAGATTCCGCTACACCTCTGCAGGTTCAATGTATTCCTTGGACCTGCCCATTGACGATGAAACGCAGAAATCGCATCGGAATTAAATACAAAAGGCACAATGCCGCCCTAAGTACAAGAATAGAGACTCTTTTTACAGTCGGTGCTTTAAACATTCCCTGTGAGACCAGTATTAGTTTCCGATACACCACTGCAGGTTCAATGTAATCCTTGGATCTTCAAATTGACGATGATACACAGAAATCGGATAGGAATGAAATACAAAAGGCACAATGCCGCCTTAAGTACAAGAATAGAGACTCTTCTTACAGTCGGTGCTTTGAGCATTCCCTGTGAGACCAGTATTAGTTTCCGATACACCACCGCAGGTTCAATGTATTCCTTGGACCTTCACATTGACGATGAAACACAGAAATCGCATCGGAAATAAATACAAAAGGCACATGCCGCCTTAAGTACAAGTATAGAGACTCTTCTTACAGTCGGTGCTTTGAGCATTCCCTGTGAGACCAGTATTAGTTTCCGCAACACTTCTGCAGGTTCAGTTTATTCCTTGGACCTTCACATTGACGATGAAACACAGAAATGGCATCGGAATTAAATACAAAAAGCACAATGCCGCCTTAAGTACAAGAATAGAGACTCTTCTTACAGTCGGTGCTTTGAGCATTCCCTGTGAGACCAGTATTATTTTCCGATACACCACTGCAGGTTCAATGTATTCCTTGGACCTTCACATTGACGATGAAACACAGAAATCGCATCGGAATTAAATCCAAAACGCACAATGCCGGCATAACTACAAGAATAGAGACTCTTCTTACAGTCGGTGCTTTGAGCATTCCCTGTGAAACGAGTATTAGTTTCCGATACACCACTGCCAGTTCAATGTATTCCTTGGACCTTCACATTGACGATGAAACACAGAAATGGCGTCGGAATTAAATCCAAAACGCACAATGCCGCCTTAAGTACAAGAATAGAGACTCTTCTTACCGCCGGTGCTTTGAGCATTCCCTGTGAGACCAGTATTAGTTTCCGTCACACCTCTGCGGGTTCAGTTTATTCCTTGGACCTTCACATTGACGATGAAACACAGAAATCGCATCGGAATTAAATACAAAAGGCACAATGCCGCCTTAAGTACAAGAATAGCGACACTTCTTACTGTCGGTGGTTAGAGCATTCCCTGTGAGACCAGTAATAGTATCCGATACACCACTGCAGGTTCATTCTATTCCTTGGACATACACATTGACGATGAAACACAGAAATTACATCGGAATTAAATACAAACGGCACAATGCCGCCTTAAGTACACGAATAGAGCCTCTTCTTACCGTCGGTGCTTTGAGCATTCCCTGTGAGACCAGTATTAGTTTCCGATACACCACTGCAGGTTCAATGTATTCCTTGGACCTTCACATTGACGATGAAACACAGAAATTACATCGGAATTAAATACAAAAGGCACAATGCCGCCTTAAGTACAAGAATAGAGACTCTTCTTACCGTCGGTGCTTTGAGCATTCCCTGTGAGACCAGTATTATTTTCCGATACACCACTGGAGGTTCAATGAATTCCTTGGACATTCACATTGACGATGAAACACTGAAATTAAATCGGAATTAAATACAAACGGCACAATGCCGCCATAAGTACAAGAATAGAGACTCTTCTTACAGTCGGTGCTTTGAGCATTCCCTGTGAGACCAGTAATAGTATTCGATACACCACTGCAGGTTCAATCTATTCCTTGGACATACACATTGACGATGAAACACAGAAATGACATCGGAATTAAATACAAAAGGAACAATGCCGCCTTAAGTACAAGAATAGAGACTCTTCTTACCGTCGGTGCTTTGAGCATTCCCTGTGAGACCAGTATTAGTTTCCGATACACCACTGCAGGTTCAATGTATTCCTTGGACCTTCACATTGACGATGAAACACAGAAATGGCATCGGAAGTAAATACAAAAGGCACAATGCCCCCATAAGTACAAGAATAGAGACTCTTCTTACAGTCTGTGCTTTGAGCATTCCCTGTGAGAACAGTAATAGTTTCCGCTACACCTCTGCAGGTTCAATGTATTCCTTGGACCTGCCCATTGACGATGAAACGCAGAAATCGCATCGGAATTAAATACAAAAGGCACAATGCCGCCCTAAGTACAAGAATAGAGACTCTTTTTACAGTCGGTGCTTTAAACATTCCCTGTGAGACCAGTATTAGTTTCCGATACACCACTGCAGGTTCAATGTAATCCTTGGATCTTCAAATTGACGATGATACACAGAAATCGGATAGGAATGAAATACAAAAGGCACAATGCCGCCTTAAGTACAAGAATAGAGACTCTTCTTACAGTCGGTGCTTTGAGCATTCCCTGTGAGACCAGTATTAGTTTCCGATACACCACCGCAGGTTCAATGTATTCCTTGGACCTTCACATTGACGATGAAACACAGAAATCGCATCGGAATTAAATACAAAAGTCACAATGCTGCCTTAAGTACAAGAATAGAGACTCTTCTTACAGTCGGTGCTTTGTGCATTCCCTGTGAGACCAGTATTAGTTTCCGCTACACTTCTGCAGGTTCAGTTTATTCCTTGGACGTTCACATTGACGTTGAAACACAGAAATGGCATCGGAATTAAATACAAAAGGCACAATGCCGCCTTATTAAAAGAATAGAGACTCTTCTTACAGTCGGTGCTTTGAGCATTCCCTGTGAGACCAGTATTATTTTCCGATACACCACTGCAGGTTCAATGTATTCCTTGGACCTTCACATTGACGATGAAACACAGAAATCGCATCGGAATTAAATCCAAAACGCACAATGCCGGCATAAGTACAAGAATACAGACTGTACTTACAGTCGGTGCTTTGAGCATTCCCTGTGAGACCAGTATTAGTTTCCGATACACCACTGCTGGTTCAATGTATTCCTTGGACCTTCACATTGACGATGAAATACAGAAATCGCATCGGAATCAAATACAAAAGGCACAATGCCGCCTAAAGTACAAGAATAGACACACTTCTTACAGTCGGTGCTTTGAGCATTCCCTGTGAGATCAGTAATAGTATCCGATACACCACTGCAGGTTCAATCTATTCCTTGGACATACACATTGACGATGAAACACTGAAATTACATAGGAAATAAATACTAAAGGAACAATGACGCCTTAAGTACAAGAATAGAGACTCTTCTTACCGTCGGTGCTTTGAGCATTCCCTGTAAGACCATTATTAGTTTCCGATACACCACTGAAGGTTCAATTAATTCCTTGGACATTCACAATGACGATGAAACACTGAAATTACATCGGAATTAAATACAAAAGGTACAATGCCGCCTTAAGTACAAGAATAGAGACTCTTCTTACCGTCGGTGCTTTGAGCATTCCCTGTGAGTCCAGTATTAGTTTCCGCTACACCTCTGCACGTTCAGTTTATTCCTTGGACCTACACATTGACGATGAAACACAGAAATGGCAGCGGAATTAAATACAAAAGGCACAATGCGCCTTAAGTACAAGAATAGAGACTCTTCTTACAGTCGGTGCTTTGAGCATTCCCTGTGAAACCAGTATTAGTTTCCGCTACACCTCTGCAGGTTCAGTTTATTCCTTGGACCTTCACGTTGACGATGAAACACGGAAATCGCATCGGAATTAAATACAAAAGGCACAATGCCGCCTTAAGTACAAGAATAGAGACTCTTCTTACAGTCGGTGCTTTGGGCATTCCCTGTGAGACCAGTATTAGTTTCCGCTACACCTCTGCAGTTTTAATTTATTCTTTGGATCTTCCCATTGACGATGAATCGCAGAAATCGCATCGGAATTAAATACAAAGGGCACAATGCGGCCTTAAGTACAAGAATAGAGACTCTTCTTACAGTCGGTGCTTTAAACATTCCCTGTGAGACCAGTATTAGTTTCCGATACAACAATGCAGGTTCAATGTATTCCTTGGACCTTCACATTGACGATGAAATACAGATATCGCATCGGAATCAAATACAAAATGCACAATGCCGCCTTAAGTACAAGAATAGAGACTCTTATTACAGTCGGTGCTTTGAGCATTCCCTGTGAGACCAGTAATAGTATCCGATACGCCACTGCAGGTTCAATCTATTCCTTGGACATACACATTGAGGATGAAACACAGAAATTACATCGGAATTAAATACAAAAGGAACAATGCCGCCTTAAGTACAAGAATAGAGACTCTTCTTACCGTCGGTGCTTTGAGCATTCCCTGTGAGACCAGTATTAGTTTCCGATACACCACTGGACGTTCAATGAATTCCTTGGACCTTCACATTGACGATGAAACACTGAAATTACATAGGAATTAAATACAAAAGGCACAATGCCGCCTTAAGTACAAGAATAGAGACACTTCTTACAGTCGGTGCTTTAAGCATTCCCTGTGAGAAGAGTTATAGTATCCGATACACCATTGCAGGTTCAATGTATTCCTTGGACCTTCACATTGACGATGAAACACAGAAATCGCATCGGAATTAAATACAAAAGGCACAATGCCGCCTTAAGTACAAGAATAGAGACTCTTCTTACAGTCGGTGCTTTGAGCATTCCCTGTGAGACGAGTATTAGTTTCCGATACACCACTGCAGGTTAAATGTATTCCTTGGCCCTTTACATTGACGATGAAACACAGAAATGGCGTCGGAATTAAGTCCAAAACGCACAATGCCGCCTTAAGTACAAGAATAGAGACTCTTCTTACAGTCGGTGGTTAGAGCATTACCTGTGAGACCAGTAATAGTATCCGATACACCACTGCTGGTTCATTCTATTCCTTGGACATACACATTGACGATGAAACACAGAAATTAAATCGGAATTAAATACAAAAGGAACAATGCCGCCTTAAGTACAAGAATAGAGACTCTTCTTACCGTCGGTGCTTTGAGCATTCCCTGTGAGACCAGTAATAGTATCCGATACACCACTGCAGGTTCAATGTATTCCTTGGACCTTCACATTGCGATGAAACATAGAAATCGCATCGGAATTAAATACAAAAGGCACAATGCCGCCTTAAGTACAAGAATAGAGACTCCTCTTACAATCGGAGCTTTGAGCATTCCCTGTGAGACCAGTAATAGTAACCGATACACCACTGCAGGTTCAATGTATTCCTTGGACTTTCACATTGACGATGAAACACAGAAATGGCATCGGAATTAAATACAAAAGGCACAATGCCGCCTTAAGTACTAGAATAGAGACTCTTCTTACAGTCGGTGCTTTGAGAATTCCCTGTGAGACCAGTATTAGTTTCCGCTACACCCCTGCAGGTTCAGTTTATTCCTTGGACCTTCACATTGACGATGAAACACAAAAATGGCATCGGAATTAAATACAAAGGCACAATGCCGCCTTAAGTACAAGAATAGAGACTCTTCTTACAGTCGGTGCTTTCAGCAATCCCTGTGAGACCAGTAATAGTATTCGATACACCACTGCAGGTTCAATCTATTCCTTGGACATACACATTGACGATGAAACACAGAAATTACATCGCAATTAAATACAAAAGGAACAACGCCGCCTTAAGTACAAGAATAGAGACTCTTCTTACAGTCGGTGCTTTGAGCATTCCCTGTGAGACCAGTATTACTTTCCGCTACACCTCTGCAAGTTCAGATTTTTCCTTGGACCATCACATTGACGATGAAACACAGAAATGGCATCGGAATTAAATACAAAAGGCACAATGCCGCCTTAAGTACAAGAATAGAGACTCTTCTTACAGTCGGTGCTTTGAACATTCCCTGTGAGACCAGTAATAGTATCCGATACACCACTGCAGGTTCAATGTATTCCTTGGACTTTCACGTTGATGATGAAAGACAGAGATCGCATCGGAATCAAATACAAAAGGCACAATGCCGCCTTAAGTACAAGAATAGAGAGTCTTCTTACAGTCGGTGCTTTGAGCATTCCCTGTGAGACCAGTAATAGTATCCGATACACCACTGCAGGTTCATTCTATTCCTTGGACATACCCATTGACGATGAAACACAGAAATTACATCGCAATTAAATACAAAAGGAACAATGCCGCCCTTAGTACAAGAATAGAGACTCTTCTTACCGTCGGTGCTTTGAGCATTCCCTGTGAGACCAGTATTAGTTTCCGATACACCACTGGAGGTTTAATGAATTCCTTGGACATTCACATTGTCGATGAAACACTGAAATTACATCGGAATTAAATACAAAAGGCACAATCCCGACTTAAGTACAAGAATAGAGACTCTTCTTACCGTCGGTGCTTTGAGCATTCCCTGTGTGACCAGTATTAGTTTCCGCTACACCTCTGCAGTTTCAGTTTATTCCTTTGACCTTCACATTGACGATGAAACACAGAAATGGCATCGGAATTAAATACAAAAGACACAATGCCGCCTTAAGTACAAGAATAGAGACTCTTCTTACAGTCGGTGCTTTGAGAATTCCCTGTGAGACTAGTATTAGTTTCCGCTACACCCCTGCAGGTTCACTTTATTCCTTGGACCTTCACATTGACGATGAAACACAAAAATGGCATCGGAATTAAATACAAAAGGCACAATGCCGCCTTAAGTACAAGAATAGAGACTCTTCTTACAGTCGGTGCTTTGAGCATTCCCTGTGAGACCAGTAATAGTATCCGATACACCACTGCAGGTTCAATCCATTCCTTGGACATACACATTGACGATGAAACACAGAAATTACATCGGAATTAAATACAAAAGGAACAATGCCGCCTTAAGTACAAGAATAGAGACTCTTCATACCGTCGGTGCTTTGAGCATTCCGTGTGAGACCAGTATTAGTTTCCGATACACCACTGCAGGTTCAATCTATTCCTTTGACATACACATTGACGATGAAATACAGAAATTACATCGGAATTAAATACGAAAGGAACAATGCCGCCTTAAGTACAAGAATAGAGACTCTTCTTACCGTCGGTGCTTTGAGCATTCCCTGTGAGACCAGTAATAGTATCCGATACACCACTGCAGGTTCAATCCATTCCTTGGACATACACATTGACGATGAAACACTGAAATTACATCGGAATTAAATACAAAAGGCACAATGCCGCCTTAAGTACAAGAATAGAGACTCTTCTTACAGTCGGTGCTTTGAGCATTCCCTGTGAGACCAGTAATAGTATCCGATACGCCACTGCAGGTTCAATCTATTCCTTGGACATACACATTGAGGATGAAACACAGAAATTACATCGGAATTAAATACAAAAGGAACAATGCCGCCTTAAGTACAAGAATAGAGACTCTTCTTACCGTCGGTGCTTTGAGCATTCCCTGTGAGACCAGTATTAGTTTCCGATACACCACTGGACGTTCAATGAATTCCTTGGACCTTCACATTGACGATGAAACACTGAAATTACATAGGAATTAAATACAAAAGGCACAATGCCGCCTTAAGTACAAGAATAGAGACACTTCTTACAGTCGGTGCTTTAAGCATTCCCTGTGAGAAGAGTTATAGTATCCGATACACCATTGCAGGTTCAATGTATTCCTTGGACCTTCACATTGACGATGAAACACAGAAATCGCATCGGAATTAAATACAAAAGGCACAATGCCGCCTTAAGTACAAGAATAGAGACTCTTCTTACAGTCGGTGCTTTGAGCATTCCCTGTGAGACGAGTATTAGTTTCCGATACACCACTGCAGGTTAAATGTATTCCTTGGCCCTTTACATTGACGATGAAACACAGAAATGGCGTCGGAATTAAGTCCAAAACGCACAATGCCGCCTTAAGTACAAGAATAGAGACTCTTCTTACAGTCGGTGGTTAGAGCATTACCTGTGAGACCAGTAATAGTATCCGATACACCACTGCTGGTTCATTCTATTCCTTGGACATACACATTGACGATGAAACACAGAAATTAAATCGGAATTAAATACAAAAGGAACAATGCCGCCTTAAGTACAAGAATAGAGACTCTTCTTACCGTCGGTGCTTTGAGCATTCCCTGTGAGACCAGTAATAGTATCCGATACACCACTGCAGGTTCAATGTATTCCTTGGACCTTCACATTGCGATGAAACATAGAAATCGCATCGGAATTAAATACAAAAGGCACAATGCCGCCTTAAGTACAAGAATAGAGACTCCTCTTACAATCGGAGCTTTGAGCATTCCCTGTGAGACCAGTAATAGTAACCGATACACCACTGCAGGTTCAATGTATTCCTTGGACTTTCACATTGACGATGAAACACAGAAATGGCATCGGAATTAAATACAAAAGGCACAATGCCGCCTTAAGTACTAGAATAGAGACTCTTCTTACAGTCGGTGCTTTGAGAATTCCCTGTGAGACCAGTATTAGTTTCCGCTACACCCCTGCAGGTTCAGTTTATTCCTTGGACCTTCACATTGACGATGAAACACAAAAATGGCATCGGAATTAAATACAAAGGCACAATGCCGCCTTAAGTACAAGAATAGAGACTCTTCTTACAGTCGGTGCTTTCAGCAATCCCTGTGAGACCAGTAATAGTATTCGATACACCACTGCAGGTTCAATCTATTCCTTGGACATACACATTGACGATGAAACACAGAAATTACATCGCAATTAAATACAAAAGGAACAACGCCGCCTTAAGTACAAGAATAGAGACTCTTCTTACAGTCGGTGCTTTGAGCATTCCCTGTGAGACCAGTATTACTTTCCGCTACACCTCTGCAAGTTCAGATTTTTCCTTGGACCATCACATTGACGATGAAACACAGAAATGGCATCGGAATTAAATACAAAAGGCACAATGCCGCCTTAAGTACAAGAATAGAGACTCTTCTTACAGTCGGTGCTTTGAACATTCCCTGTGAGACCAGTAATAGTATCCGATACACCACTGCAGGTTCAATGTATTCCTTGGACTTTCACGTTGATGATGAAAGACAGAGATCGCATCGGAATCAAATACAAAAGGCACAATGCCGCCTTAAGTACAAGAATAGAGAGTCTTCTTACAGTCGGTGCTTTGAGCATTCCCTGTGAGACCAGTAATAGTATCCGATACACCACTGCAGGTTCATTCTATTCCTTGGACATACCCATTGACGATGAAACACAGAAATTACATCGCAATTAAATACAAAAGGAACAATGCCGCCCTTAGTACAAGAATAGAGACTCTTCTTACCGTCGGTGCTTTGAGCATTCCCTGTGAGACCAGTATTAGTTTCCGATACACCACTGGAGGTTTAATGAATTCCTTGGACATTCACATTGTCGATGAAACACTGAAATTACATCGGAATTAAATACAAAAGGCACAATCCCGACTTAAGTACAAGAATAGAGACTCTTCTTACCGTCGGTGCTTTGAGCATTCCCTGTGTGACCAGTATTAGTTTCCGCTACACCTCTGCAGTTTCAGTTTATTCCTTTGACCTTCACATTGACGATGAAACACAGAAATGGCATCGGAATTAAATACAAAAGACACAATGCCGCCTTAAGTACAAGAATAGAGACTCTTCTTACAGTCGGTGCTTTGAGAATTCCCTGTGAGACTAGTATTAGTTTCCGCTACACCCCTGCAGGTTCACTTTATTCCTTGGACCTTCACATTGACGATGAAACACAAAAATGGCATCGGAATTAAATACAAAAGGCACAATGCCGCCTTAAGTACAAGAATAGAGACTCTTCTTACAGTCGGTGCTTTGAGCATTCCCTGTGAGACCAGTAATAGTATCCGATACACCACTGCAGGTTCAATCCATTCCTTGGACATACACATTGACGATGAAACACAGAAATTACATCGGAATTAAATACAAAAGGAACAATGCCGCCTTAAGTACAAGAATAGAGACTCTTCATACCGTCGGTGCTTTGAGCATTCCGTGTGAGACCAGTATTAGTTTCCGATACACCACTGCAGGTTCAATCTATTCCTTTGACATACACATTGACGATGAAATACAGAAATTACATCGGAATTAAATACGAAAGGAACAATGCAGCCTTAAGTACAAGAATAGAGACTCTTCTTACCGTCGGTGCTTTGAGCATTCCCTGTGAGACCAGTATTAGTTTCCGATACACCACTGCAGGTTCAATGTATTCCTTGGACCTTCACATTGACGATGAAACACAGAAATGGCATCGGAAGTAAATACAAAAGGCACAATGCCCCCATAAGTACAAGAATAGAGACTCTTCTTACAGTCTGTGCTTTGAGCATTCCCTGTGAGACCAGTAATAGTTTCCGCTACACCTCTGCAGGTTCAATGTATTCCTTGGACCTGCCCATTGACGATGAAACGCAGAAATCGCATCGGAATAAAATACAAAAGGCACAATGCCGCCCTAAGTACAAGAATAGAGACTCTTTTTACAGTCGGTGCTTTAAACTTTCCCTGTGAGACCAGTATTAGTTTCCGATACACCACTGCAGGTTCAATGTAATCCTTGGATCTTCAAATTGACGATGATACACAGTAATCGGATAGGAATGAAATACAAAAGGCACATTGCCGCCTTAAGTACAAGAATAGAGACTCTTCTTACAGTCGGTGCTTTGAGCATTCCCTGTGAGACCAGTATTAGTTTCCGATACAATACCGCAGGTTCAATGTATTCCTTGGACCTTCACATTGACGATGAAACACAGAAATCGCATCGGAATTAAATACAAAAGTCACAATGCTGCCTTAAGTACAAGAATAGAGACTCTTCTTACAGTCGGTGCTTTGTGCATTCCCTGTGAGACCAGTATTAGTTTCCGCTACACTTCTGCAGGTTCAGTTTATTCCTTGGACGTTCACATTGACGATGAAACACAGAAATGGCATCGGAATTAAATACAAAAGGCACAATGCCGCCTTATTAAAAGAATAGAGACTCTTCTTACAGTCGGTGCTTTGAGCATTCCCTGTGAGACCAGTATTATTTTCCGATACACCACTGCAGGTTCAATGTATTCCTTGGACCTTCACATTGACGATGAAACACAGAAATCGCATCGGAATTAAATCCAAAACGCACAATGCCGGCATAAGTACAAGAATACAGACTCTACTTACAGTCGGTGCTTTGAGCATTCCCTGTGAGACCAGTATTAGTTTCCGATACACCACTGCAGGTTCAATGTATTCCTTGGACCTTCACATTCACGATGAAATACAGAAATCGCATCGGAATCAAATACAAAAGGCACAATGCCGCCTAAAGTACAAGAATAGACACACTTCTTACAGTCGGTGCTTTGAGCATTCCCTGTGAGATCAGTAATAGTATCCGATACACCACTGCAGGTTCAATCTATTCCTTGGACATACACATTGACGATGAAACACTGAAATTACATAGGAAATAAATACAAAAGGAACAATGACGCCTTAAGTACAAGAATAGAGACTCTTTTTACCGTCGGTGCTCTGAGCATTCCCTGTAAGACCATTATTAGTTTCCGATACACCACTGAAGGTTCAATTAATTCCTTGGACATTCACAATGACGATGAAACACTGAAATTACATCGGAATTAAATACAAAAGGTACAATGCCGCCTTAAGTACAAGAATAGAGACTCTTCTTACCGTCGGTGCTTTGAGCATTCCCTGTGAGTCCAGTATTAGTTTCCGCTACACCTCTGCACGTTCAGTTTATTCCTTGGACCTACACATTGACGATGAAACACAGAAATGGCATCGGAATTAAATACAAAAGGCACAATGCGCCTTAAGTACAAGAATAGAGACTCTTCTTACAGTCGGTGCTTTGAGCATTCCCTGTGAAACCAGTATTAGTTTCCGCTACACCTCTGCAGGTTCAGTTTATTCCTTGGACCTTCACGTTGACGATGAAACACGGAAATCGCATCGGAATTAAATACAAAAGGCACAATGCCGCCTTAAGTACAAGAATAGAGACTCTTCTTACAGTCGGTGCTTTGAGCATTCCCTGTGAGACCAGTATTAGTTTCCGCTACACCTCTGCAGTTTTAATTTATTCTTTGGATCTTCCCATTGACCATGAATCGCAGAAATCGCATCGGAATTAAATACAAAAGGCACAATGCGGCCTTAAGTACAAGAATAGAGACTCTTCTTACAGTCGGTGCTTTAAACATTCCCTGTGAGACCAGTATTAGTTTCCGATACAACAATGCAGGTTCAATGTATTCCTTGGACCTTCACATTGACGATGAAATACAGATATCGCATCGGAATCAAATACAAAATGCACAATGCCGCCTTAAGTACAAGAATAGAGACTCTTATTACAGTCGGTGCTTTGAGCATTCCCTGTGAGACCAGTAATAGTATCCGATACGCCACTGCAGGTTCAATCTATTCCTTGGACATACACATTGAGGATGAAACACAGAAATTACATCGGAATTAAATACAAAAGGAACAATGCCGCCTTAAGTACAAGAATAGAGACTCTTCTTACTGTCGGTGCTTTGAGCATTCCCTGTGAGACCAGTATTAGTTTCCGATACACCACTGGACGTTCAATGATTTCCTTGGACCTTCACATTGACGATGAAACACTGAAATTACATAGGAATTAAATACAAAAGGCACAATGCCGCCTTAAGTACAAGAATAGAGACACTTCTTACAGTCGGTGCTTTAAGCATTCCCTGTGAGAAGAGTTATAGTATCCGATACACCATTGCAGGTTCAATGTATTCCTTGGACCTTCACATTGACGATGAAACACAGAAATCGCATCGGAATTAAATACAAAAGGCACAATGCCGCCTTAAGTACAAGAATAGAGACTCTTCTTACAGTCGGTGCTTTGAGCATTCCCTGTGAGACGAGTATTAGTTTCCGATACACCACTGCAGGTTCAATGTATTCCTTGGCCCTTTACATTGACGATGAAACACAGAAATGGCGTCGGAATTAAGTCCAAAACGCACAATGCCGCCTTAAGTACAAGAATAGAGACTCTTCTTACAGTCGGTGGTTAGAGCATTACCTGTGAGACCAGTAATAGTATCCGATACACCACTGCTGGTTCATTCTATTCCTTGGACATACACATTGACGATGAAACACAGAAATTAAATCGGAATTAAATACAAAAGGAACAATGCCGCCTTAAGTACAAGAATAGAGACTCTTCTTACCGTCGGTGCTTTAAGCATTCCCTGTGAGACCAGTAATAGTATCCGATACACCACTGCAGGTTCAATGTATTCCTTGGACCTTCACATTGCGATGAAACATAGAAATCGCATCGGAATTAAATACAAAAGGCACAATGCCGCCTTAAGTACAAGAATAGAGACTCCTCTTACAGTCGGAGCTTTGAGCATTCCCTGTGAGACCAGTAATAGTAACCGATACACCACTGCAGGTTCAATGTATTCCTTGGACTTTCACATTGACGATGAAACACAGAAATGGCATCGGAATTAAATACAAAAGGCACAATGCCGCCTTAAGTACTAGAATAGAGACTCTTCTTACAGTCGGTGCTTTGAGAATTCCCTGTGAGACCAGTATTAGTTTCCGCTACACCCCTGCAGGTTCAGTTTATTCCTTGGACCTTCACATTGACGATGAAACACAAAAATGGCATCGGAATTAAATACAAAGGCACAATGCCGCCTTAAGTACAAGAATAGAGACTCTTCTTACAGTCGGTGCTTTCAGCAATCCCTGTGAGACCAGTAATAGTATTCGATACACCACTGCAGGTTCAATCTATTCCTTGGATATACACATTGACGATGAAACACAGAAATTACATCGCAATTAAATACAAAAGGAACAACGCCGCCTTAAGTACAAGAATAGAGACTCTTCTTACAGTCGGTGCTTTGAGCATTCCCTGTGAGACCAGTATTAGTTTCCGCTACACCTCTGCAAGTTCAGATTTTTCCTTGGACCATCACATTGACGATGAAACACAGAAATGGCATCGGAATTAAATACAAAAGGCACAATGCCGCCTTAAGTACAAGAATAGAGACTCTTCTTACAGTCGGTGCTTTGAACATTCCCTGTGAGACCAGTAATAGTATCCGATACACCACTGCAGGTTCAATGTATTCCTTGGACTTTCACGTTGATGATGAAAGACAGAGATCGCATCGGAATCAAATACAAAAGGCACAATGCCGCCTTAAGTACAAGAATAGAGAGTCTTCTTACAGTCGGTGCTTTGAGCATTCCCTGTGAGACCAGTAATAGTATCCGATACACCACTGCAGGTTCATTCTATTCCTTGGACATACCCATTGACGATGAAACACAGAAATTACATCGCAATTAAATACAAAAGGAACAATGCCGCCCTTAGTACAAGAATAGAGACTCTTCTTACCGTCGGTGCTTTGAGCATTCCCTGTGAGACCAGTATTAGTTTCCGATACACCACTGGAGGTTTAATGAATTCCTTGGACATTCACATTGTCGATGAAACACTGAAATTACATCGGAATTAAATACAAAAGGCACAATCCCGACTTAAGTACAAGAATAGAGACTCTTCTTACCGTCGGTGCTTTGAGCATTCCCTGTGTGACCAGTATTAGTTTCCGCTACACCTCTGCAAGTTCAGTTTATTCCTTGGACCTTCACATTGACGTAGAAACACAGAAATGGCATCGGAATTAAATACAAAAGGCACAATGCCGCCTTAAGTACAAGAATAGAGACTCTTCTTACAGTCGGTGCTTTGAGAATTCCCTGTGAGACTAGTATTAGTTTCCGCTACACCCCTGCAGGTTCACTTTATTCCTTGGACCTTCACATTGACGATGAAACACAAAAATGGCATCGGAATTAAATACAAAAGGCACAATGCCGCCTTAAGTACAAGAATAGAGACTCTTCTTACAGTCGGTGCTTTGAGCATTCCCTGTGAGACCAGTAATAGTATCCGATACACCACTGCAGGTTCAATCCATTCCTTGGACATACACATTGACGATGAAACACAGAAATTGCATCGGAATTAAATACAAAAGGAACAATGCCGCCTTAAGTACAAGAATAGAGACTCTTCATACCGTCGGTGCTTTGAGCATTCCGTGTGAGACCAGTATTAGTTTCCGATACACCACTGCAGGTTCAATCTATTCCTTTGACATACACATTGACGATGAAATACAGAAATTACATCGGAATTAAATACGAAAGGAACAATGCAGCCTTAAGTACAAGAATAGAGACTCTTCTTACCGTCGGTGCTTTGAGCATTCCCTGTGAGACCACTATTAGTTTCTGCTACACCTCTGCAGGTTCAGTTTATTCCTTTGACCTTCACATTGACGATGAAACACAGAAATGGCATCAGAATTAAATACAAAACGCACAATGCCGCCTTAAGTACAAGAATAGAGACTCTTATTACAGTCGGTGCTTTGAGCATTCCCTGTGAGACCAGTATTAGTTTCCGATACACCACTGCAGGTTCAATGTATTCCTTGGACCTTCAAATTGACGATGAAACACAGAAATGGCATCGGAATTAAATCCAAAACGCACAATGCCGCCTTAAGTACAAGAATAGAGACTCTTCTTACAGTCGGTGCTTTGAGCATTCCCTGTGAGACCAGTAATAGTATCCGATACACCACTGCAGGTTCAATGTATTCCTTGGACACACACATTGACGATGAAACACAGAAATTACATCGGAATTAAATACAAAAGGAACAACGCCGCCTTAAGTACAAGAATAGAGACTCTTCTTACAGTCGGTGGTTTGAGCATTCCCTGTGAGACCAGTATTAGTTTCCGCTACACCTCTGCAGGTTCGGTTTATACCTTGGACCTTCACATTGACGATGAAACACAGAAATGGCATCGGAATTAAATCCAAAGGGCACAATGCCGCCATAGGTACAAGAATAGAGACTCTTCTTACAGTCGGTGCTTTGAGCATTCCCTGTGAGACCAGTAATAGTATCCGATACATCACTGCAGGTTCAATCTATTCCTTGGACATACACATTGACGACGAAACACAGAGATTACATCGGAATTAAATACAAAAGGAACAATGCCGCCATAAGTACAAGAATAAAAACCATTCTTACCGTCGGTGCTTTGAGAATTCCCTGTGAGACCAGTATTAGTTTCCGATACACCACTGGAGGTTCAATGAATTCCTTGGACCTTCACATTGACGATGAAACACAGAAATGGCATCGGAATTAAATACAAAAGGCACAATGCCGCCTTAAGTACAAGAAAGAGACTCTTCTTACAGTCGGTGCTGTGAGCATTCCCTGTGAGACCAGTAATAGTATCCGATTCACCACTGCAGGTTCAATCTATTCCTTGGACATGCACATTGTCGATGAAACACAGAAATTACATCGGAATTAAATACAAAAGGATCAATGCCGCCTTATGTACAAGAATTGAGACTCTTCTTACCGTCGGTGCTTTGAGCATTCCCTGTGAGACCAGTATTAGTTTCCGATACACCACTGGAGGTTCAATGAATTCCTTGGACCTTCACATTGACGATGAAACACTGAAATTAAATCGGAATTAAATACAAAAGACACAATGCCGCCTTAAGTACAAGAATAGAGACACTTCTTACAGTCGGTGCTTTAAGCATTCCCTGTGAGACCAGTAATAGTATCCGATACACCACTGCAGGTTCAATCTATTCCTTGGACCTTCACATTGACGATAAAACACAGAAATCGCATCGGAATTATATACAAAAGGCACAATGCTGCCTTAAGTACAAGAATAGAGACTCTTCTTACAGTCGGTGCTTTGAGCATTCCCTGTGAGACGAGTATTAGTTTCCGGTACACCACTGCAGGTTCAATGTATTCCTTGGACCTTCACATTGACGATGAAATACAGAAATGGCGTCGGAATTAAATCCAAAACGCACAACGCCGCCTTAAGTACAAGAATAGAGACTCTTCTTACCGTCGGTGCTTTGAGCACACCCTGTGAGACCAGTATTAGTTTCCGCTACACCTCTGTGGGTTCAGTTTATTCCTTGGACCTTCACATTGACGATGAAACACAGAAATCGCATCGGAATTAAATACAAAAGGCACAATGCCGCCTTAAGTACAAGAATAGAGACTCTTCTTACAGTCGGTGGTTAGAGCTTTCCCTGTGAGACCAGTAATAGTATCCAATACACCACTGCAGGTTCATTCTATTCCTTTGACATACACATTGACGATGAAACACAGAAATTACATCGGAATTAAATACAAAAGGAACAATGCCGCCTTAAGTACAAGAATAGAGACTCTTCTTACCGTTGGTGCTTTGAGCATTCCCTGTGAGACCAGTATTAGTTTCCGATACACCACTGAAGGTTCAATGAATTCCTTGGACATTCACATTGACGATGAAACACTGAAATTAGATCGGAATTAAATACAAACGGCACAATGCCGCCTTAAGTACAAGAATAGAGACTCTTCTTACAGTCGGTGCTTTGAGCATTCCCTGTGAGACCAGTAATAGTATTCGATACACCACTGCAGGTTCAATCTATTCCTTCGACATACACATTGACGATGAAACACAGAAATTACATCGGAATTAAATACAAAAGGAACAATGCCGCCTTAAGTACAAGAATAGAGACTCTTCTTACCGTCGGTGCTTTGAGCATTCCCTGTGAGACCAGTATTAGTTTCCGATACACCACTGCAAATTCAATGTATTCCTTGGACCTTCACATTGACGATGAAACACTGAAATTACATCGGAATTAAATACAAAAGGCACAATGCCACCTTAAGTACAAGAATAGAGACTCTTCTTACCGTCGGTGCTTTGAGCATTCCCTGTGAGACCAGTATTAGTTTCCGCTACACCTCTGCAGGTTCAGTTTATTCCTTGGACCTTCACATTGACGATGAAACACAGAAATCGCATCGGAATTAAATACAAAAGGCACAATGCCGCCTTAAGTACAAGAATAGAGACTCTTCTTACAGTCGGTGCTTTGAGCATTCCCTGTGAGACCAGTATTAGTTTCCGATACACCACTGCAGGTTCAATGTATTCCCTGGACCTTCACATTGACGATGAAACACAGAAATGGCATCGGAAGTAAATACAAAAGGCACAATGCCCCCATAAGTACAAGAATAGATACTCTTCTTATAGTCGGTGCTTTGAGCATTCCCTGTGAGACCAGTATTAGTTTCCGATACACCACTGCAGGTTCAATGTATTCCTTGGACCTTCAAATTGACGATGAAACACAGAAATGGCATCGGAATTAAATCCAAAACGCACAATGCCGCCATAAGTACAAGAATAGGGACTCTTCTTACAGTCGGTGCTTTGAGCATTCCCTGTGAGACCAGTAATAGTATCCGATACACCACTGCAGGTTCAATGTATTCCTTGGACCTTCAAATTGTCGATGAAACACAGAAATGGCATCGGAATTAAATCCAAAACGCACAATGCCGCCTTAAGTACAAGAATAGAGACTCTTCTTACAGTCGGTGCTTTGAGCATTCCCTGTGAGACCAGTAATAATATCCGATACACCACTGCAGGTTCAATGTATTCCTTGGACACACACATTGACGATGAAACACAGAAATTACATCGGAATTAAATACAAAAGGAACAACGCCGCCTTAAGTACAAGAATAGAGACTCTTCTTACAGTCGGTGGTTTGAGCATTCCCTGTGAGACCAGTATTAGTTTCCGCTACACCTCTGCAGGTTCGGTTTATACCTTGGACCTTCACATTGACGATGAAACACAGAAATGGCATCGGAATTAAATCCAAAGGGCACAATGCCGCCATAGGTACAAGAATAGAGACTCTTCTTACAGTCGGTGCTTTGAGCATTCCCTGTGAGACCACTATTAGTTTCCGCTACACCTCTGCAGGTTCAGTTTATTCCTTTGACCTTCACATTGACGATGAAACACAGAAATGGCATCGGAATTAAATACAAAACGCACAATGCCGCCTTAAGTACAAGAATAGAGACTCTTATTACAGTCGGTGCTTTGAGCATTCCCTGTGAGACCAGTATTAGTTTCCGATACACCACTGCAGGTTCAATGTATTCCTTGGACCTTCACATTGACGATGAAAAACCGAAATCGCATCGGAATCAAATACAAAAGGCACAATGCCGCCTAAAGTACACGAATAGAGACTCTTCTTACAGTCGGTGCTTTGAGCATTCCCTGTGAGATCAGTAATAGTATCCGATACACCACTGCAGGTTCAATCTATTCCTTGGACATACACATTGACGATGAAACACTGAAATTACATAGGAATTAAATACAAAAGGAACAATGCCGCCTTAAGTACAAGAATAGTGACTCTTCTTACCGTCGGTGCTTTGAGCATTCCCTGTAAGACCATTATTAGTTTCCGATACACCACTGAAGGTTCAATTAATTCCTTGGATATTCACAATGACGATGAAACACTGAAATTACATCGGAATTAAATACAAAAGGTACAATGCCGCCTTAAGTACAAGAATAGAGACTCTTCTTACCGTCGGTGCTTTGAGCATTCCCTGTGAGACCAGTATTAGTTTCCGCTACACCTCTGCACGTTCAGTTTATTCCTTGGACCTACACATTGACGATGAAACACAGAAATGGCATCGGAAGTAAATACAAAAGGCACAATGCCCCCATAAGTACAAGAATAGAGACTCTTCTTACAATCGGTGCTTTGAGCATTCCCTGTGAGACCAGTAATAGTTTCCGCTACACCTCTGCTGGTTCAATGTATTCCTTGGTCCTGCCCATTGACTATGTAACGCAGAAATCGCATCGGAATTAAATGCAAAAGGCACAATGCCGCCCTAAGTACAAGAATAGAGACTCTTCTTCAGTCGGTGCTTTAAACATTCCCTGTGAGACCAGTATTAGTTTCCGATACACCACTGCAGGTTCAATGTATTCCTTGGATCTTCAAATTGACGATCATACACAGAAATCGGATAGGAATGAAATACAAAAGGCACAATGCCGTCTTAAGTACAAGAATAGAGACTCTTCTTACAGTCGGTGCTTTGAGCATTCCCTGTGAGACCAGTATTAGTTTCCGATACACCACCGCAGGTTCAATGTATTCCTTGGACCTTCACATTGACGATGAAACGTAGAAATCGCATCGGAATTAAATACAAAAGGCACAATGCCGCCTTAAGTACAAGAATAGAGACTCTTCTTACAGTCGGTGTTTTGAGCATTCCCTGTGAGACCAGTATTAGTTTCCGCTACACCTCTGCATGTTCAGTTTATTCCTTGGACCTTCACATTGACGGTGAAACACAGAAATGGCATCGGAATTAAATACAAAAGGCACAATGCCGCCTTAAGTACAAGAATAGAGACTCTTCTTACAGTCGGTGCTTTGAGGATTCCCTGTGAGACCAGTATTATTTTCCGATACACCACTGCAGGTTCAATGTATTCCTTGGACCTTCACGTTGACGATGAATCACAGAAATCGCATCGGAATTAAATCCAAAACGCACAATGCCGGCATAAGTACAAGAATACAGACTCTACTTACAGTCGGTGCTTTGAGCTTTCCCTGTGAGACCAGTATTAGTTTCCGATACACCACTGCAGGTTAAATGTATTCCTTGGACCTTCACATTGACGATGAAATACAGAAATGGCATCGGAATCAAATACAAAAGGCACAATGCCGCCTAAAGTACAAGAATAGAGACTCTTCTTACAGTCGGTGCTTTGAGCATTCCCTGTGAGATCAGTAATAGTATCCGATACACCACTGCAGGTTCAATCTATTCCTTGGACATACACATTGACGATGAAACACTGAAATTACATAGGAATTAAATACAAAAGGAACAATGCCGCCTTAAGTACAAGAATAGAGACTCTTCTTACCGTCGGTGCTTTGAGCATTCCCTGTAAGACCATTATTAGTTTCCGATGCACCACTGAAGGTTCAATTAATTCCTTGGACATTCACAATGACGATGAAACTCTGAAATTACATCGGAATTAAATACAAAAGGTACAATGCCGCCTTAAGTACAAGAATAGAGACTCTTCTTACCGTCGGTGCTTTGAGCATTCCCTGTGAGACCAGTATTAGTTTCCGCTACACCTCTGCACGTTCAGTTAATTCCTTGGACCTACACATTGACGATGAAACACAGAAATGGCATCGGAATTAAATACAAAAGGCACAATGCGCCTTAAGTACAAGAATAGAGACTCTTCTTACAGTCGGTGCTTTGAGCATTACCTGTGAGACCAGTATTAGTTTCCGCTACACCTCTGCAGGTTCAGTTTATTCCTTGGACCTTCACGTTGACGATGAAACACGGAAATCGCATCGGATTTAATACAAAAGGCACAATGCCGCCTTAAGTACAAGAATAGAGACTCTTCTTACCGTCGGTGATGTAAGCATTCCCTGTGAGACCAGTATTAGTTTCCGATACACCACTGGAGGTTCAATGTATTCCTTGGACCTTCACATTGACGATAAAACACAGAAATCGCATCGGAATTAAATACAAAAGGCACAATGCCGCCTTAAGTACAAGAATACAGACTCTCCTTACAGTCGGTGCTTTGAGCATTCCCTGTGAGACCAGAATTAGTTTCCGATACACCACTGCAGGTTCAATGTATTCCTTGGACCTTCACATTGACGATGAAACGCAGAAATCGCATCGGAATTAAATACTAAAGGCACAATGCCGCCTTAAGTACAAGAATAGAGACTCTTTTTACAGTCGGTGCTTTGAGCATTCCCTGTGAGACCAGTATTAGTTTCCGATACGCCACTGCAGGTTCAATGAATTCCTTGGACCTTCAAATTGACGATGATACACAGAAATCGAATCGGAATTAAATACAAAAGGCACAATGCTGACTTAAGTACAAGAATAGAGACTCATCTTACAGTCGGTGCTTTGAGCATTCCCTGTGAGACCAGTATTAGTTTCCGATACACCACTGCAGGTTCAATGTATTCCTTGAACCTTCACATTGAAGATGAAACACGGAGATCGCAATGGAATTAAATACAAAAGGCACAATTCCGCCTTAAGTACAAGAATAGAGAGTCTTCTTACAGTCGGTGCTTTGAGCATTCCCTGTGAGACCAGTATAAGTTTCCGATACACCACTGCAGGTTCAATGTATTCCTGGGAACATCAAATTGACGATGATACACAGAAACCGCATAGGAATTAAATACAAAAGGCACAATGCCGCCTTAAGTACAAGAATAGAGACTCTTCTTACAGTCGGTGCTTTGAGCATTCCCTGTGAGACCAGTAACAGTATCCGATACACCACTGCAGGTCCAATGTATTCCTTGGACCTTCACATTGACGATGAAACACAGAAATGGCATCGGAATTAAATACAAAAGGCACAATGCCGCCTTAAGTACAAGAATAGAGACTCTTCTTACAGTCGGTGCTTTGAGCATTCCCTGTGGGACCAGTAATAGTATCCGATACACCTCTGCAGGCTCAGTTTATTCCTTGGACCTTCACATTGACGATGAAACACAGAAATGGCATCGGAATTAAATACAAAAGGCACAATGCCGCCTTAAGTACAAGAATACAGACTCTTCCTACAGTCGCTGCTTTGAGCAGTCCCTGTGAGACCAGTATTAGTTTCCGCTATACCTCTGCAGGTTCTGTTTATTCCTTGGACCTTCACATTGAAGATAAGGCACGGAGATCGAATCGGAATTAAATACAAAAGGCACAATGCCGCCTTAAGTACAAGAATAGAGACTCTTCTTACAGTCGGAGCTTTGAGCATTCCCTGTGAGACCAGTATTAGTTTCCGCTACACTTCTGCAGTTTTAATTTATTCCTTGGACTTTCACATTGACGATGAAACGCAGAAATCGCATCGGAATTAAATACAAAAGGCACAATGCCGCCTTAAGTACAAGAATAGAGACTCTTTCTACAGTCGGTGCTTTAAACATTCCCTGTGAGACCAGTATTAGTTTCCGATACGCCACTGCAGGTTCAATGTATTCCTTGGACGTTCAAATTGACTATGATACACAGAAATCGCATAGGAATTAAATACAAAAGGCACAATGCCGCCTTAAGTACAAGAATAGAGACTCTTCTTACAGTCGGTGCTTTGAGCATTCCCTGTGAGACCAGTATTAGTGTCCGCTACACCTCTGCAGGTTTAGTTAATTCCTTGGACCTTCACATTGACGATGAAACATAGAAATGGCATCGCAATTAAATACAAATGGCACAATGCCACCTTAAGTACAAGAATAGAGACTCTTCTTACAGTCGATGCTTTGAGCATTCCCTGTGAGACCAGTATTAGTTTCCGATACACCACTGCAGGTTCAATGTATTCCTTGGACCTTCACATTGACGATGAAACACAGAAATCGCATCGGAATTAAATCCAAAACGCACAATGCCGCCTTAAGTACAAGAATACAGACTCTACTTACAGTCGGTGCTTTGAGCATTCCCTGTGAGACCAGTATTAGTTTCCGATACAACACTGCAGGTTCAATGTATTCCTTGGACCTTCACATTGACGATGAAATACAGAAATCGCATCGGAATCAAATACAAAAGGCACAATGCCGCCTTAAGTACAAGAATAGAGACTCTTCATACAGTCGGTGCTTTGAGCATTCCCTGTGAGACCAGTAATAGTTTCCGCTACACCTCTGCAGGTTCAGTTTATTCTTTGGACCTTCACATTCACGGTGAAACACAGAAATGGCATCGGACTTAAATACAAAAGGCACAATGCGCCTTAAGTACAAGAATATAGACCCTTCTTACAGTCGGTGCTTTGAGCATTCCCTGTGAGACCAGTATTATTTTCCGATACACCACTGCAGGTTCAATGTATTCCTTGGACCTTCACATTGACGATGAAACACAGAAATCGCATCGGAATTAAATCCAAAACGCACAATGCCGGCATAAGTACAAGAATACAGACTCTACTTACAGTCGGTGCTTTGAGCATTCCCTGTGAGACCAGTATTAGTTTCCGATACACCACTGCAGGTTCAATGTATTCCTTGGACCTTCACATTGACGATGAAATACAGAAATCGCATCGGAATCAAATACAAAAGGCACAATGCCGCCTAAAGTACAAGAATAGAGACTCTTCTTACAGTCGGTGCTTTGAGCATTCCCTGTGAGATCAGTAATAGTATCCGATACACCACTGCAGGTTCAATCTATTCCTTGGACATACACATTGACGATGAAACACTGAAATTACATAGGAATTAAATACAAAAGGAACAATGCCGCCTTAAGTACAAGAATAGTGACTCTTCTTACCGTCGGTGCTTTGAGCATTCCCTGTAAGACCATTATTAGTTTCCGATACACCACTGAAGGTTCAATTAATTCCTTGGACATTCACAATGACGATGAAACACTGAAATTACATCGGAATTAAATACACAAGGTACAATGCCGCCTTAAGTACAAGGATAGAGACTCTTCTTACCGTCGGTGCTTTGAGCATTCCCTGTGAGACCAGTATTAGTTTCCGCTACACCTCTGCACGTTCAGTTTATTCCTTGGACCTACAGATTGACGATGAAACATAGAAATGGCATCGGAATTAAATACAAAAGGCACAATGCGCCTTAAGTACAAGAATAGAGAGTCTTCTTACAGTCGGTGCTTTGAGCATTCCCTGTGAGACCAGTATTAGTTTCCGCTACACCTCTGCAGGTTCAGTTTATTCCTTGGACCTTCACGTTGACGATAAAACACGGAAATCGCATCGGAATTAAATACAAATGGCACAATGCCGCCTTAAGTACAAGATACAGACTCTTCTTACAGTCGGTGCTTTGAGCATTCCCTGTGAGACCAGTATTAGTTTCCGCTATACCTCTGCAGTTTTAAATTATTCCTTGGACCTTCACATTGACGATGAAACGCAGAAATCGCATCGAAATTAAATACAAAAGGCACAATGCGGCCTTAAGTACAAGAATAGAGAGTCTTCTTACTGTCGGTGCTTTAAACATTCCCTGTGAGACCAGTATTAGTTTCCGATACAACGCTGCAGGTTCAATGTATTCCTTGGACCTTCACATTGACGATGAAATACAGAAATCGCATCGGAATCAAATAAAAAATGCACAATGCCGCCTTAAGTACAAGAATAGAGACTCTTATTACAGTCGGTGCTTTGAGCATTCCCTGTGAGACCAGTAATAGTATCCGATACACCACTGCAGGTTCAATCTATTCCTTGGACATACACATTGACGATGAAACACAGAAATCGCATCGGAATTAAATACAAAAGGCACAATGCCGCCTTAAGTACAAGAATACAGACTCTCCTTACAGTCGGTGCTTTGAGCATTCCCTGTGAGACCAGTATTAGTTTCCGATACACCACTGCAGGTTCAATGTATTCCTTGGACCTTCACATTGACGATGAAACGCAGAAATCGCAATGGAATTAAATACAAAAGGCACAATGCCGCCTTATGTACAAGAATAGAGACTCTTTTTACAGTCGGTGCTTTGAGCATTCCCTGTGAGACCAGTATTAGTTTCCGATACGCCACTGCAGGTTCAATGAATTCCTTGGACCTTCAAATTGACGATGATACACAGAAATCGCATCGGAATTAAATACAAAAGGCACAATGCTGACTTAAGTACAAGAATAGAGACTCATCTTACAGTCGGTGCTTTGAGCATTCCCTGTGAGACCAGTATTAGTTTCCGATACACCACTGCAGGTTCAAGGTATTCCTTGGACCTTCACATTGACGATGAAACAAGAAGTCGCATCTGAATTAAATACAAAAGGCACAATGCCGCCTTAAGTACAAGAATAGAGACTCTTCTTACAGTCGGTGCTTTGAGCATTCCCTGTGAGACCAGTATAAGTTTCCGATACACCACTGCAGGTTCAATGTATTCCTTGGACCTTCACATTGACGATGAAACACAGAAATGGCATCGGAATTAAATACAAAAGGCACAATGCCGCCTTAAGTACAAGAATAGAGACTCTTCTTACAGTCGGTGCTTTGAGCATTCCCTGTGGGACCAGTAATAGTATCCGATACACCTCTGCAGGCTCAGTTTATTCCTTGGACCTTCACATTGACGATGAAACACAGAAATGGCATCGGAATTAAATACAAAAGGCACAATGCCGCCTTAAGTACAAGAATACAGACTCTTCTTACAGTCGGTGGTTTGAGCATTCCCTGTGAGACCAGTATTAGTTTCCGCTATACCTCTGCAGGTTCAGTTTATTCCTTGGACCTTCACATTGAAGATGAAACACGGAGATCGCATCGGAATTAAATACAAAAGGCACAATGCCGCCTTAAGTACAAGAATTGAGACTCTTCTTACAGTCGGAGCTTTGAGCAATCCCTGTGAGACCAGTATTAGTTTCCGCTACACTTCTGCAGTTTTAATATATTCCTTGGACTTTCACATTGACGATGAAACGCAGAAATCGCATCGGAATTAAATACAAAAGGCACAATGCCGCCTTAAGTACAAGAATAGAGACTCTTTCTACAGTCGGTGCTTTAAACATACCTTGTGAGACCAGTATTAGTTTCCGATACGCCACTGCAGGTTCAATGTATTCCTTGGACCTTTAAATTGACTATGATACACAGAAATCGCATAGGAATTAAATACAAAAGGCACAATGCCGCCTTAAGTACAAGAATAGAGACTCTTCTTATAGTCGGTGCTTTGAGCATTCCCTGTGAGTTCAGTATTGGTTTCCGATACACCACTGCAGGTTCAATGTATTCCTTGGACCTTCACATTGACGATGAAACACAGATTTCGCATCGGAATTAAATACAAAAGGCACAATTCCGCCATGAGTACAAGAATAGAGACTCTTCTTAGAGTCGGTGCTTTGAGCATTCCCTGTGAGACCAGTATTAGTGTCCGCTACACCTCTGCAGGTTCAGTTAATTCCTTGGACCTTCACATTGACGATGAAACATAGAAATGGCATCGCAATTAAATACAAATGGCACAATGCCACCTTAAGTACAAGAATAGAGACTCTTCTTACAGTCGATGCTTTGAGCATTCCCTGTGAGACCAGTATTAGTTTCCGATACACCACTGCAGGTTCAATGTATTCCTTGGACCTTCACATTGACGATGAAACACAGAAATTGCATCGGAATTAAATCCAAAACGCACAATGCCGCCTTAAGTACAAGAATACAGACTCTACTTACAGTCGGTGCTTTGAGCATTCCCTGTGAGACCAGTATTAGTTTCCGATACAACACTGCAGGTTCAATGTATTCCTTGGTCCTTCACATTACGATGAAACGCAGAAATCGCATCGGGATTAAATTCAAAAGGCACAATGCCGCCTTAAGTACAAGAATGGAGACTCTTTTTACAGTCGGTGCTTTGAGCATTCCCTGTGAGACCAGTATTAGTTTCCGATACGCCACTGCAGGTTCAATGTATTCCTTGGACCTTCAAATTGACGATGATACACAGAAATCGCATCGGAATTAAATACAAAAGGCACAATGCCGCCTTAAGTACAAGAATAGAGACTCATCTTACAGTCGGTGCTTTGAGCATTCCCTGTGAGACCAGTATTAGTTTCCGATACACCACTGCAGGTTCAATGTATTCCTTGGACCTTCACATTGACGATGAAACACAGAAATCGCATCGGAATGAAGTACAAAAGGCACAATGCCGCCTTAAGTATAAGAATAGAGACCCTTCTTACTGTCGGTGCTTTGAGCATTCCCTGTGAGACCAGTAATAGTATCCGATACACCACTCAGGTTCATTGTATTCCTTGGACCTTCACATTGACGATAAAACACAGAAATGGCATCGGAATTAAATACAAAAGGCACAATGCCGCCTTAAGTACGAGAATAGAGACTCTTCTTACAGTCGGTGCTTTGAGAATTCCCTGTGAGGCCAGTATTAGTTTCCGCTACACCTCTGCAAGTTCAGATTATTCCCTGGACCTTCACATTGACGATGAAACACAGAAATGGCATCGGAATTAAATACAAAAGGCACAATGCCTCCTTAAGTACAAGAATAGAGACTCTTCTTACAGTCGGTGCTTTGAGCATTCCCAGTGTGACCAGTAATAGTATCCGATACACCACTGCAGGTTCAATGTATTCCTTGGGCCTTTACATTGACGATGAAACACAGAAATGGCATCGGAATTAAATACAAAAGGCACAATGCCGCCTTAAGTACAAGAATAGAGACTCTTCTTACAGTCGGTGCTTTGTGCATTCCCTGTGAGACCAGGAATAGTATCCGATACACCACTGCAGATTCAATCTATTCCTTGGACATACACATTGATGATGAAACACAGAAATTACATCGGAATTAAATACAAAAGGAAAAATGCCGCCTTATGTACAAGAATAGAGACTCTTCTTACAGTCGGTGCTTTGAGCATTCCCTGTGAGACCAGTATTAGTTTCCGAATCACCACTGCAGGTTCAATGTATTCCTTGGACCTTCAAATTGACGATGATACACAGAAATCGCATCGGAATTAAATACAAAAAGCACAATGCCGCCTTAAGTACAAAAATATAGACTCTTCTTAGAGTCGGTGCTTTGAGCATTCCCTGTGAGACCAGTATTAGTTTCCGATACACCACTGCAAGTTCAATGTTTCCTTGAACCTTCACATTGACGATGAAACACAGAAATCGCATCGGAATTAAATTCAAAACGCACAATTTCGCATTAAGTACAAGAATACAGACTTTACTTACAGTCGGTGCTTTGAGCATTCCCTGTGAGACCAGTATTAGTTTTCGATACACCACTGCAGGTTCAATGTATTCCTTGGACCTTCACATTGACGATGAAACACAGAAATCGCAACGGAATCAAATACAAAAGGCACAATGCCGCCTTAAGTGCAATAATAGAGACTCTTCTTACAGTCGGTGCTTCGAGCATTCCCTGTGAGACCAGTAATAGTATCCGATACAGCACTGCAGGTTCAATATATTCCTTGGACATACACATTGACGATGAAACACTGAAATTACATCGGAATTAAATACAAAAGGAACAATGCCGCCTTAAGTACAAGAATAGAGACTCTTCTTACCGTCGGTGCTTTGAGCATTCCCTGTGAGACCAGTATTAGTTTCCGATACACCACTGGAGGTTCAATGAATTCCTTGGACATTCACATTGACGATGAAGCACTGAAATTACATCGGAATTAAATACAAAAGGCACAATGCCGCCTTAAGTACTAGAATAGGGACTCTTCTTACCGTCGGTGCTTTGAGCATTCCCTGTGAGACCAGTATTAGTTTCCGCTACACCTCTGCAGGTTAAGTTTATTCCTTGGACCATCACATTGACGATGAAACACAGAAATGGCATCGGAATTAAATAGAAAAGGCACAATGCCGCCTTAAGTACAAGAATAGAGACTCTTCTTACAGTCGGTGCTTTGAGCATTCCCTGTGAGACCAATAATAGTATCCGATACACCACTGCAGGTTCAATGTATTCCTTGGACATACACATTGACGATGAAACACAGAAATCGAATCGGAATTAAATACAAAAGGCACAATGCCGCCTTAAGTACAAGAATTGAGACTCTTCTTACAGTCAGTGCTTTGAGCATTCCCTGTGAGACCAGTAATAGTATCCGATACACCACTGCAGGTTCAATGTATTCTTTGGTCCTTCACATTGACGATGAAACACAGAAATGGCATCGGAATTAAATACAAAAGGCACAATGCCGCCTTAAGTAAAAGAATAGAGACCCTTCTTACAGTCGGTGCTTTGAGCATTCCCTGTGAGACCAGTAATAGTATCCGATACACCACTGCAGGTTCAATGTATACCTTGGACTTTCACATTGACGATGAAACACAGAAATGGCATCGGAATTAAATACAAAAGGCACAATGCCGCCTTAAGTACAAGAATAGAGACTCTTCTTACAGTCGGTGCTTTGAGCATTCCCTGTGAGACCAGTAATAGTATCCGATACACCACTGCAGGTTCAATGTATTCCTTGGACCTTCACATTGACGATGAAACACAGAAATGGCATCGGAATTAAATACAAAAGGCACAATGCAGCCTTAAGTACAAGGATAGGGGCTCTTCTTACCAACGGTGCTTTGAGCATTCCCTGTGAGACCAGTAATAGTGTCCGATACAGCACTGCAGGTTCAATATATTCCTTGGACATTCACATTGACGATGAAGCACTGAAATTACATCGGAATTAAATACAAAAGGCACAATGCCGCCTTAGGTACAAGAATAGGGACTCTTCTTACCGTCGGTGCTTTGAGCATTCCCTGTGAGACCAGTATTAGTTTCCGCTACACCTCTGCAGGTTCAGTTTATTCCTTGGACCTTCACATTGACGATGAAACACAGAAATGGCATCGGAATTAAATACAAAAGGCATAATGCCGCCTTAAGTACATGAATAGAGACTCTTCTTACAGTCGGTGCTTTGAGCATTCCCTGTGGGACCAGTAATAGTATCCGATACACCACTGCAGGTTCAATGTATTCCTTGGACCTTCACATTGACGATGAAACACAGAAATGGCATCGGAATTAAATACAAAAGGCACAATGCAGCCTTAAGTACAAGGATAGGGGCTCTTCTTACCAACGGTGCTTTGAGCATTCCCTGTGAGACCAGTAATAGTATCCGATACACTACTGCAGGTTCAATGTATTCCTTGGACCTTCACATTGACGATGAAACACAGAAATAGCATCGGAATTAAATTCAAAAGGCACAACGCCGCCTTAAGTACAAGAATAGAGACTCTTCTTACAGTCGGTGCTTTGAGCATTCCCTGTGAGACCAGTAATAGTATCCGATACACCACTGCAAGTTCAATGTATTCCTTGGACCTTAACATTGACGATGAAACACAGAAATCGCATCGGAATTAAATACAAAAGGCCCAATGCTGCCTTAAGTACAAGAATAGAGACTCTTCTTACAGTCGGTGCTTTGAGCATTCCCTGTGAGACCAGTAATAGTATCCGATACACCACTGCAGGTTCAATGTATTCCTTGGACCTTCTCATTGACGATGAAACACAGAAATGGCATCGGAATTAAATACAAAAGGCACAATGCAGCCTTAAGTACAAGGATAGGGGCTCTTCTTACCAATGGTGCTTTGAGCATTCCCTGTGAGACCAGTAATAGTATCCGATACACCACTACAGGTTCAATGTATTCCTTGGACCTTCACATTGACGATGAAACACAGAAATAGCATCGGAATTACATACAAAAGGCACAACGCCGCCTTAAGTACAAGAATAGAGACTCTTCTTACAGTCGGTGCTTTGAGCATTCCCTGTGAGACCAGTAATAGTATCCGATACACCACTGCAGGTTCAATGTATTCCTTGGACCTTCACATTGACGATGAAACACAGAAATCGCATCGGAATTAAATACAAAAGGCCCAATGCGGCCTTAAGTACAAGAATAGAGACTCTTCTTACAGTCGGTGCTTTAAGCATTCCCTGTGAGACCAGGAAAAGTATCCGATACACCGCTGCAGGTTCAATGTATGCCTTGGACCTTCACAATGATGATGAAACACAGAAATGGCATCCGAATTAAATACAAAAAGCACAATGCCGCCGTAAGTACAAGAATAGAGACTCTTCTTACAGTCGAAGCTTTGAGCATTCCCTGTTGGACCAATATTAGTTTCCGCTACACCTCTGCAGGTTCCGTTTATTCCTTGGACGTTCACATTGACGATGAAACACCGAAATGCATCAGAATTAAATACAAAAGGCACAATGCCGCCTTAAGTGCAAGAATAGAGACTCTTCTTACAGTCGGTGCTTTGAGCATTCCCTGTGAGACCAGTAATAGTATCCGATACACCACTGCAGGTTCAATGTATTCCTTGGACCTTCACATTGACGATGAAACACGGAAATCGCATCGGAATCAAATACAAAATGCACAATGCCGCCTTAAGTACAAGAATAGAGACTCTCCTTACAGTCGGTGCTTTGAGCATTCCCTGTGAGACCAGTAATAGTATCCGATACACCACTGTAGGTTCAATCTATTCCTTGGACATACACATTGACGATGAAACACAGAAATTACATCGGAATGAAATACAAAAGGAACAATGCCGCCTTAAGTACAAGAATAGAGACTCTTCTTACCGTCGGTGCTTTGAGCATTCCCTGTGAGATCAGTATTAGTTTCCGATACACCACTGGATGGGTAGATCACATAACTAATGACAAAGTGTTGAATAGGATTGGGGAGAAGGGAAGTTTGTGGCACAACTTGACCAGAAGAAGGGATCGGTTGGTAGAACATGTTCTGAGGCATCAAGGGATCATCAATTTAGTATTGGAGGGCAGCGTGGACGGTAAAAATCGTAGTGGGAGACCAAGAAATGAATACACTAAGCAGATTCAGAAGGATGTAGGTTGCAGTAGGTACTGGGAGATGAAAAAGCTTGCACAGGATAGAGTAGCATGGAGAGCTGCATCAAACCAGTCTCAGGACTGAAGACCACAACACCAACAACACCACTGGATGTTCAATGAATTCCTTGGACATTCACATTGACGATGAAACACTGAAATTACATCGGAATTAAATACAAAGGCACAATGCCGCCTTAAGTACAAGAATAGAGACTCTTCTTACAGTCGGTGCTTTGAGCATTCCCTGTGAGACCAGTAATAGTATCCGATACACCACTGCAGGTTCAATGTATTCCTTGGACCTTCACATTGACGATGAAACACAGAAATGGCATCGGAATTAAATACAAAAGGCACAATGCAGCCTTAAGTACAAGGATAGGGGCTCTTCTTACCAATGGTGCTTTGAGCATTCCCTGTGAGACCAGTAATAGTATCCGATACACCACTACAGGTTCAATGTATTCCTTGGACCTTCACATTGACGATGAAACACAGAAATAGCATCGGAATTACATACAAAAGGCACAACGCCGCCTTAAGTACAAGAATAGAGACTCTTCTTACAGTCGGTGCTTTGAGCATTCCCTGTGAGACCAGTAATAGTATCCGATACACCACTGCAGGTTCAATGTATTCCTTGGACCTTCACATTGACGATGAAACACAGAAATCGCATCGGAATTAAATACAAAAGGCCCAATGCGGCCTTAAGTACAAGAATAGAGACTCTTCTTACAGTCGGTGCTTTGAGCATTCCCTGTGAGACCAGTAATAGTATCCGATACACCACTGCAGGTTCAATGTATTCCTTGGACCTTCACATTGACGATGAAACACAGAAATGGCATCGGAATTAAATACAAAACGCACAATGCCGCTTTAAGTACAAGAATAGAGACTCTTCTTACAGTCGGTGCATTGAGCATTCCCTGTGAGACCAGTATTAGTTTCCGATACACCACTCCAGGTTCAATGTATCCCTTGGACCTTCACATTGACGAAGAAACACAGAAATGGCATCGGAATTAAATCCAAAACGCACAATGCCGATTTAAGTACAAGAATAGGGACTCTTCTTACAGTCGGTGCTTTGAGCATTCCCTGTGAGACCAGTAATAGTATCCGATACACCACTGCAGGTTCAATCTATTCCTTGGACATACACATTGACGATGAAACACAGAAATTACATCGGAATTAAATATAAAAGGAACACTGCCGCCTTAAGTACAAGAATAGAAACTCTTCTTACAGTCGGTGCTTTGAGCATTCCCTGTAAGACCAGTATTAGTTTACGCTACACACCTGCAGGTTCAGTTTATTCCTTGGACCTTCACATTGACGATGAAACGCAGAAATGGCATCGGAATTAAATACAAAAGGCACAATGACGCCTTAAGTATAAGAATAGAGACTATTCTTACCGTCGGTGCTTTGAGCATATCCTGTGAGACCAGTAATAGTATCCGATACACCACTGGAGGTTCAATCTATTACTTGGACATACACATGGACGATGAAACACAGAAATGACATCGGAATTAAATACAAAAGGAACAATGCCGCCTTAAGTACAAGAATAGAGACTCTTCTTACCGTCGGTGCTTTGAGCATTCCCTGTGAGACCAGCATTAGTTTCCGATACACCACTGGAGTTTCAATGAATTCCTTGGACCATCACATTGACGATGAAACACTGAAATTACATCGGAATTAAATACAAAAGGCACAATGCCGCCTTAAGTACAAGAAAGAGACACTTCTTACAGTCGGTGATTTGAGCATTCCCTGTGAGACCAGTTTACGTTTCCGATACACCTCTGAGGGTTCAATCAATTCCTTGGACCTTCACATTGACGATGAAACACTGAAATTACATCTTAATTAAATACAAAAAGCACAATGCCGCCTTAAGTACTAGAATAGAGACTCTTCTTACAGTCGGTGCTATGAGCATTCCCTGTGAGACCAGTAATAGTATCGGATACACCACTGCAGGTTCAAAGTATTCCTTGGACCTTCACATTGACGATGAAACACAGAAATCGCATCGGAATTAAATACAAAATTCACAATGCCGCCTTAAGTACAAGAATAGAGACTCTTCTTACAGTCGGTGCTTTGAGCATTCCCTGTGAGACCAGTAATAGTATCCGATACACCACCGCAGGTTCAATCTATTCCTTGGACATACACATTGACGATGAAACACAGAAATCGCATCGGAATTAAATACAAAAGGCACAGAGCCGCCTTAAGTACAAGAATAGAGACTCTTCTTAAAGTCGGTGTTTTGAGCATTCCCTGTGAGACCAGTAATAGTATCCGATACACCACCGCAGGTTCAATCTATTCCTTGGACATACACATTGACTATGAAATACAGAAATTACATCGGAATTAAATTCAAAAGGCACAACGCCGCCTTAAGTACAAGAATAGAGACTCTTCTTACAGTCGGTGCTTTGAGCATTCCCTGTGAGACCAGTAATAGTATCCGATACACCACTGCAGGTTCAATGTATAACTTGGACCTTAACATTGACGATGAAACACAGAAATCGCATCGGAATTAAATACAAAAGGCCCAATGCTGCCTTAAGTACAAGAATAGAGACTCTTCTTACAGTCGGTGCTTTGAGCATTCCCTGTGAGACCAGTAATAGTATCCGATACACCACTGCAGGTTCAATGTATTCCTTGGACCTTCACATTGACGATGAAACACAGAAATGGCATCGGAATTAAATACAAAAGGCACAATGCAGCCTTAAGTACAAGGATAGGGGCTCTTCTTACCAATGGTGCTTTGAGCATTCCCTGTGAGACCAGTAATAGTATCCGATACACCACTACAGGTTCAATGTATTCCTTGGACCTTCACATTGACGATGAAACACAGAAATAGCATCGGAATTACATACAAAAGGCACAACGCCGCCTTAAGTACAAGAATAGAGACTCTTCTTACAGTCGGTGCTTTGAGCATTCCCTGTGAGACCAGTAATAGTATCCGATACACCACTGCAGGTTCAATGTATTCCTTGGACCTTCACATTGACGATGAAACACAGAAATCGCATCGGAATTAAATACAAAAGGCCCAATGCGGCCTTAAGTACAAGAATAGAGACTCTTCCTACAGTCGGTGCTTTGAGCATTCCCTGTGAGACCAGGAATAGTATCCGATACACCGCTGCAGGTTCAATGTATGCCTTGGACCTTCACAATGACGATGAAACACAGAAATGGCATCCGAATTAAATACAAAAAGCACAATGCCGCCTTAAGTATAAGAATAGAGACTCTTCTTACAGTCGGTGCTTTGAGCATTCCCTGTTGGACCAATATTAGTTTCCGCTACACCTCTGCAGGTTCCGTTTATTCCTTGGACGTTCACATTGACGATGAAACACCGAAATGCATCAGAATTAAATACAAAAGGCACAATGCCGCCTTAAGTGCAAGAATAGAGACTCTTCTTTCAGTCGGTGCTTTGAGCATTCCCTGTGAGACCAGTAATAGTATCCGATACACCACTGCAGGTTCAATGTATTCCTTGGACCTTCACATTGACGATGAAACACGGAAATCGCATCGGAATCAAATACAAAATGCACAATGCCGCCTTAAGTACAAGAATAGAGACTCTTCTTACAGTCGGTGCTTTGAGCATTCCCTGTGAGACCAGTAATAGTATCCGATACACCACTGTAGGTTCAATCTACTCCTTGGACATACACATTGACGATGAAACACAGAAATTACATCGGAATGAAATACAAAAGGAACAATGCCGCCTTAAGTACAAGAATAGAGACTCTTCTTACCGTTGCTGCTTTGAGCATTCCCTGTGAGATCAGTATTAGTTTCCGATACACCACTGGATGGGTAGATCACATAACTAATGACAAAGTGTTGAATAGGATTGGGGAGAAGGGAAGTTTGTGGCACAACTTGACCAGAAGAAGGGATCGGTTGGTAGAACATGTTCTGAGGCATCAAGGGATCATCAATTTAGTATTGGAGGGCAGCGTGGAGGGTAAAAATCGTAGAGGGAGACCAAGAAATGAATACAATAAGCAGATTCAGAAAAATGTAGTTTGCAGTAGGTACTGGGAGATGAAAAAGCTTGCACAGGATAGAGTAGCATGGAGAGCTGCATCAAACCAGTCTCAGGACTGAAGACCACAACAACAACAACACCACTGGATGTTCAATGAATTCCTTGGACATTCACATTGACGATGAAACACAGAAATTACATCGGAATTAAATACAAAGGCACAATGCCGCCTTAAGTACAAGAATAGAGACTCTTCTTACCGTCGGTGCTTTGAGCATTCCCTGTGAGACCAGTATTAGCTTCCGCTACACCTCTGCAAGTTCAGTTTATTCCTTGGACCTTCACATTAACGATGAAACACAGAAATGGCATCGGAATTAAATACAAAACGCACAATGCCGCTTTAAGTACAAGAATAGAGACCCTTCTTACAGTCGGTGCATTGAGCATTCCCTGTGAGACCAGTATTAGTTTCCGATACACCACTGCAGGTTCAATGTATCCCTTGGACCTTCACATTGACGAAGAAACACAGAAATGGCATCGGAATTAAATACAAAAGGCACAATGCAGCCTTAAGTACAAGGATAGGGGCTCTTCTTACCAACGGTGCTTTGAGCATTCCCTGTGAGACCAGTAATAGTATCCGATACAGCACTGCAGGTTCAATATATTCCTTGGACATTCACATTGACAATGAAGCACTGAAATTACATCGGAATTAAATACAAAAGGCACAATGCCGCCTTAGGTACAAGAATAGGGACTCTTCTTACCGTCGGTGCTTTGAGCATTCCCTGTGAGACCAGTATTAGTTTCCGCTACACCACTGCAGGTTCAGTTTATTCCTTGGACCTTCACATTGACGATGAAACACAGAAATGGCATCGGAATTAAATACAAAAGGCATAATGCCGCCTTAAGTACATGAATAGAGACTCTTCTTACAGTCGGTGCTTTGAGCATTCCCTGTGAGACCAATAATAGTATCCGATACACCACTGCAGGTTCAATGTATTCCTTGGACATACACATTGACGATGAAACACAGAAATAGCATCGGAATTAAATACAAAAGGCACAACGCCGCCTTAAGTACAAGAATAGAGACTCTTCTTACAGTCGGTGCTTTGAGCATTCCCTGTGAGACCAGTAATAGTATCCGATACACCACTGCAGGTTCAATGTATTCCTTGGACCTTCACATTGACGATGAAACACAGAAATGGCATCGGAATAAAATACAAAAGGCACAATGCAGCCTTAAGTACAAGGATAGGGGCTCTTCTTACCAACGGTGCTTTGAGCATTCCCTGTGAGACCAGTAATAGTATCCGATACACTACTGCAGGTTCAATGTATTCCTTGGACCTTCACATTGACGATGAAACACAGAAATAGCATCGGAATTAAATTCAAAAGGCACAACGCCGCCTTAAGTTCAAGAATAGAGACTCTTCTTACAGTCGGTGCTTTGAGCATTCCCTGTGAGACCAGTAATAGTATCCGATACACCACTGCAGGTTCAATGTATTCCTTGGACCTTCACATTGACGATGAAACACAGAAATCGCATCGGAATTAAATACAAAAGGCCCAATGCTGCCTGAAGTACAAGAATAGAGACTCTTCTTACAGTCGGTGCTTTGAGCATTCCCTGTGAGACCAGTAATAGTATCCGATACACCACTGCAGGTTCAATGTATTCCTTGGACCTTCACATTGACGATGAGACACAGAAATGGCATCGGAATTAAATACAAAAGGCACAATGCAGCCTTAAGTACAAGGATAGGGGCTCTTCTTACCAATGGTGCTTTCAGCATTCCCTGTGAGACCAGTAATAGTATCCGATACACCACTACAGGTTCAATGTATTCCTTGGACCTTCACATTGACGATGAAACACAGAAATAGCATCGGAATTACATACAAAAGGCACAACGCCGCCTTAAGTACAAGAATAGAGACTCTTCTTACAGTCGGTGCTTTGAGCATTCCCTGTGAGACCAGTAATAGTATCCGATACACCACTGCAGGTTCAATGTATTCCTTGGACCTTCACATTGACGATGAAACACAGAAATCGCATCGGAATTAAATACAAAAGGCCCAATGCGGCCTTAAGTACAAGAATAGAGACTCTTCTTACAGTCGGTGCTTTGAGCATTCCCTGTGAGACCAGGAATAGTATCCGATACACCGCTGCAGGTTAAATGTATGCCTTGGACCTTCACAATGACGATGAAACACAGAAATGGCATCCGAATTAAATACAAAAAGGACAATGCCGCCTTAAGTACAAGAATAGAGACTCTTCTTACAGTCGGTGCTTTGAGCATTCCCTGTTGGACCAATATTAGTTTCCGCTACACCTCTGCAGGTTCCGTTTATTCCTTGGACGTTCACATTGACGATGAAACACCGAAATGCATCAGAATTAAATACAAAAGGCACAATGCCGCCTTAAGTGCAAGAATAGAGACTCTTCTTACAGTCGGTGCTTTGAGCATTCCCTGTGAGACCAGTAATAGTATCCGATACACCACTGCAGGTTCAATGTATTCCTTGGACCTTCACATTGACGATGAAACACGGAAATCGCATCGGAATCAAATACAAAATGCACAATGCCGCCTTAAGTACAAGAATAGAGACTCTTCTTACAGTCGGTGCTTTGAGCATTCCCTGTGAGACCAGTAATAGTATCCGATACACCACTGTAGGTTCAATCTATTCCTTGGACATACACATTGACGATGAAACACAGAAATTACATCGGAATGAAATACAAAAGGAACAATGCCGCCTTAAGTACAAGAATAGAGACTCTTCTTACCGTCGGTGCTTTGAGCATTCCCTGTGAGATCAGTATTAGTTTCCGATACACCACTGGACGGGTAGATCACATAACTAATGAGAAAGTATTGAATAGGATTGGGGAGAAGGGAAGTTTGTGGCACAACTTGACCAGAAGAAGGGATCGGTTGGTAGAACATGTTCTGAGGCATGAAGGGATCATCAATTTAGTATTGGAGGGCAGCGTGGAGGGTAAAAATCGTAGAGGGAGACCAAGAAATGAATACACTAAGCAGATTCAGAAGGATGTAGGTTGCAGTAGGTACTGGGAGATGAAAAAGCTTGCACAGGATAGAGTAGCATGGAGAGCTGCATCAAACAAGTCTCAGGACTGAAGACCACAACAACAACAACACCACTGGATGTTCAATGAATTCCTTGGACATTCACATTGACGATGAAACACTGAAATTACATCGGAATTAAATACAAAGGCACAATGCCGCCTTAAGTACAAGAATAGAGACTCTTCTTACCTTCGGTGCTTTGAGCATTCCCTGTGAGACCAGTATTAGCTTCCGCTACACCTCTGCAAGTTCAGTTTATTCCTTGGACCTTCACATTAACGATGAAACACAGAAATGGCATCGGAATTAAATACAAAACGCACAATGCCGCTTTAAGTACAAGAATAGAGACTCTTCTTACAGTCGGTGCATTGAGCATTCCCTGTGAGACCAGTATTAGTTTCCGATACACCACTGCAGGTTCAATGTATCCCTTGGACCTTCACATTGACGAAGAAACACAGAAATGGCATCGGAATTAAATCCAAAACGCACAATGCCGATTTAAGTACAAGAATAGGGACTCTTCTTACAGTCGGTGCTTTGAGCATTCCCTGTGAGACCAGTAATAGTATCCGATACACCACTGCAGGTTCAATCTATTCCTTGGACATACACATTGACGTCGAAACACAGAAATTACATCGGAATTAAATATAAAAGGAACACTGCCGCCTTAAGTACAAGAATAGAAACTCTTCTTGCAGTCGGTGCTTTGAGCATTCCCTGTGAGACCAGTATTAGTTTACGCTACACACCTGCAGGTTCAGTTTATTCCTTGGACCTTCACATTGACGATGAAACGCAGAAATGGGATCGGAATTAAATACAAAAGGCACAATGACGCCTTAAGTATAAGAATAGAGACTATTCTTACCGTCGGTGCTTTGAGCATATCCTGTGAGACCAGTAATAGTATCCGATACACCACTGGAGGTTCAATCTATTCCTTGGACATACACATGGACGATGAAACACAGAAATGACATCGGAATTAAATACAAAAGGAACAATGCCGCCTTAAGTACAAGAATAGAGACTCTTCTTACCGTCGGTGCTTTGAGCATTCCCTGTGAGACCAGCATTAGTTTCCGATACACCACTGGAGTTTCAATGAATTCCTTGGACCATCACATTGACGATGAAACACTGAAATTACATCGGAATTAAATACAAAAGGCACAATGCCGCCTTAAGTACAAGAAAGAGACACTTCTTACAGTCGGTGCTTTGAGCATTCCCTGTGAGACCAGTATACGTTTCCGATACACCTCTGAGGGTTCAATGAATTCCTTGGACCTTCACATTGACGATGAAACACTGAAATTACATCTTAATTAAATACAAAAAGCACAATGCCGCCTTAAGTACAAGAATAGAGACTCTTCTTACAGTCGGTGCTATGAGCATTCCCTGTGAGACCAGTAATAGTATCCGATACACCACTGCAGGTTCAAAGTATTCCTTGGACCTTCACATTGACGATGAAACACAGAAATCGCATCGGAATTAAATACAAAATTCACAATGCCGCCTTAAGTACAAGAATAGAGACTCTTCTTACAGTCGGTGCTTTGAGCATTCCCTGTGAGACCAGTAATAGTATCCGATACACCACCGCAGGTTCAATCTATTCCTTGGACATACACATTGACGATGAAACACAGAAATCGCATCGGAATTAAATACAAAAGGCACAGAGCCGCCTTAAGTACAAGAGTAGAGACTCTTCTTAAAGTCGGTGTTTTGAGCATTCCCTGTGAGACCAGTAATAGTATCCGATACACCACCGCAGGTTCAATCTATTCCTTGGACATACACATTGACTATGAGTTACAGAAATTACATCGGAATTAAATACAAAAGGAACAATGTCGCCTTAAGTACAAGAATAGAAACTCTTCTTACCGTCGGTGCTTTAAGCATTCCCTATGAGACCAGTAATAGCTTCCGATACACCACTGAAGGTTCAATGAATTCCTTGGACGTTCACATTGACGATGAAACACTGAAATTTCGTCGGAATTAAAAACAAAAGGCACAATGCCGCCTTAAGTACAAGAATAGAGACTCTGCTTACAGTCGGTGCTTTGAGCATTCCCTGTGAGACCAGTAATAGTATCCGATACACCTCTTCAGGTTCAATCTATTCCTTGGACATACACGTTGCCGATGAAACACAGAAATTACATCGGAATTAAATACAAAAGGAACAATGAAGCCTTAAGTACAAGAATAGAGACTCTTCTCACCGTCGGTGCTTTGAGCATTCCCTGTGAGACCAGTATTAGTTCCGATACACCACTGGAGGTTCAATGTATTCCTTGGACCTTCACATTGACGATGAAACACTGAAATTACATCGGAAATAAATACAAAGGGCACAATGCCGCCTTAAGTACAAGAATAGAGGCTCTTCTTACAGTCGGTGCTATGAGCATTCCCTGTGAGACCAGTATTAGTTTCCGCTACACCTCTGCAGGTTCAGTTTATTTCTTGGACATTCACATTGACGATGAAACACAGAAATCGCATCGGAATTAAATACAAAAGGCACAACGCCGCCTTAAGTACAAGAATAGAGACTCTTCTTACAGTCGGTGCTTTGAGCATTCCCTGTGAGACCAGTAATAGTATCCGATACACCACTGCAGGTTCAATCTATTCCTTGGACATACACATTGACGATGAAACACAGAAATTACATCGGAATTAAATACAAAAGGAACAATGCCGTCTTAAGTACAAGAATAGAGACTCTTCTTACAGTCGGTGCTTTGAGCATTCCCTGTGAGACTAGTATTAGTTTCCGATACACCACTGGAGGTTCAATGAATTCCTTGGACATTCTCATTGACGATGAAACACTGAAATTACATCGGAATTAAATACAAAAGGCACAATGCCGCCTTAAGTACAAGAAGAGAGACTCTTCTTACAGTCGGTGCTTTGAGCATTCCCTGTGAGACCAGTAATAGTATCCGATACACAACTGCAGGTTCAATCTATTCCTTGGACATACACATTCACGATGAAACACAGAAATTACATAGGAATTAAATACAAAAGGAACAATGCCGCCTTAAGTACAAGAATAGAGACTCTTCTTACCGTCGGTGCTTTGAGCATTCCCTGTGAGACCACTATTAGTTTCCGATACACCACCGGAGGTTCAATGAATTCCTTGGACATTCACATTGACGATGAAACACTGAAAATACGTCAGAATTAAATACAAAAGCCACAATGCCGCCTTAAGTACAAGAATAGAGACTCTTCTTACAGTCTGTGCTTTGAGCATTCCCTGTGAGACCACTATTAGTTTCCGCTACACCTCTGCCGGTTCAGTTTATTCCTTGGACCTTCACATTGACGGTGAAACACAGAAATCGCATCGGAATTAAATACAAAAGGCACAATGCCGCCTTAAGTACAAGAATAGTGAGTCTTCTTACAGTCGGTGCTTTGAGCATTCCCTGTGAGACCAGTAATAGTATCCGATACACCACTGCAGGTTCAGTCTATTCCTTGGATATACACATTGACGATGAAACACAGAAATTACATCGGAATTAAATACAAAAGGAACAATGCCGCCTTAAGTACAAGAATAGAGACTCTTCTTACAGTCGGTGCTTTGAGCATTCCCTGTGAGACCAGTATTAGTTTCCGCTACACCTCTGCAGGTTCAGTTTATTCCTTGGACCTTCACATTGACGATGAAACACAGAAATCGCATCGGAATTAAATACAAAAGGCACAATGACGCCTTAAGTACAAGAATAGAGACTCTTCTTACAGTCGGTGCTTTGAGCATTCCCTGTGAGACCAGTAATAGTATCCGATACACCACTGTAGGTTCAATGTATTCCTTGGACCTTCACATTGACGATGAAACACAGAAATGGCATCGAAATTAAATCCAAAACGCACAATGCCGCCTTAAGTACAAGTATAGAGACTCTTCTTACCGTCGGTGCTTTGAGCATTCCCTGTGAGACCAGAATTAGTTTCCGATACACCACTGCAGGTTCAATGTATTCCTTGGCCCTTCACATTGACGATGAGACACAGAAATGGCAACTGAATTAAATCCAAAACGCAGAATGCCGCCTTATGTACATGAATAGAGACTCTTCTTACCGTAGGTGCTTTGAGCATTCCCTGTGAGACCAGTATTAGTTTCCGCTACACCTCTGCAGGTTCAGTTTATTCCTTGGACCTTCACATTGACGATGAAACACAGAAATCGCATCGGAATTAAATACAAAAGGCACAGAGCCGCCTTAAGAACAAGAATAGAGACTCTTCTTACCGTCGGTGCTTTGAGCATTCCCTGTGAGACCACTATTAGTTTCCGATACACCACCGGAGGTTCAATGAATTCCTTGGACATTCACATTGACGATGAAACACTGAAAATACGTCAGAATTAAATACAAAAGGCACAATGCCGCCTTAAGTACAAGAATAGAGACTCTTCTTACAGTCTGTGCTTTGAGCATTCCCTGTGAGACCACTATTAGTTTCCGCTACACCTCTGCCGGTTCAGTTTATTCCTTGGACCTTCACATTGACGATGAAACACAGAAATCGCATCGGAATTAAATACAAAAGGCACAATGCCGCCTTAAGTACAAGAATAGTGAGTCTCCTTACAGTCGGTGCTTTGAGCATTCCCTGTGAGACCAGTAATAGTATCCGATGCACCACTGCAGGTTCAGTCTATTCCTTGGATATACACATTGACGATGAAACACAGAAATTACATCGGAATTAAATACAAAAGGAACAATGCCGCCTTAAGTACAAGAATAGGGACTCTTCTTACAGTCGGTGCTTTGAGCATTCCCTGTGAGACCAGTATTAGTTTCCGCTACACCTCTGCAGGTTCAGTTTATTCCTTGGACCTTCACATTGACGATGAAACACAGAAATCGCATCGGAATTAAATACAAAAGGCACAATGACGCCTTAAGTACAAGAATAGAGACTCTTCTTACAGTCGGTGCTTTGAACATTCCCTGTGAGACCAGTATAAGTTTCCGATACACCACTGCAGGTTCAATGTATTCCTTGGACCTTCACATTGACGATGAAACACTGAAATTACATCGGAATTAAATACAAAAGGAACAATGTCGCCTTAAGTACAAGAATAGAAACTCTTCTTACCGTCGGTGCTTTGAGCATTCCCTATGAGACCAGTAACAGTTTCCGATACACCACTGGAGGTTCAATGAATTCCTTGGACATTCACATTGACGATGAAACACTGAAATTTCGTCGGAATTAGAAACAAAAGGCACAATGCCGCCTTAAGTACAAGAATAGAGACTCTTCTTACAGTCGGTGCTTTGAGCATTCCCTGTGAGACCAGTAATAGTATCCGATACACCACTTCAGGTTCAATCTATTCCTTGGACATACACATTGCCGATGAAACACAGAAATTACATCGGAATTAAATACAAAAGGAACAATGAAGCCTTAAGTACAAGAATAGAGACTCTTCTTACAGTCGGTGCTTTGAACATTCCCTGTGAGACCAGTATAAGTTTCCGATACACCACTGCAGGTTCAATGTATTCCTTGGACCTTCACATTGACGATGAAACACTGAAATTACATCGGAATTAAATACAAAAGGCACAATGCCGCCTTAAGTACAAGAATAGAGACTCTTCTTACAGTCGGTGCTTTGAGCATTCCCTGTGAGACCAGTAATAGTACCCGATACACAACTGCAGGTTCAATCTATTCCTTGGACATACACATTCACGATGAAACACAGAAATTACATAGGAATTAAATACAAAAGGAACAATGCCGCCTTAAGTACAAGAATAGAGACTCTTCTTACCGTCGGTGCTTTGAGCATTCCCTGTGAGACCACTATTAGTTTCCGATACACCACCGGAGGTTCAATGAGTTCCTTGGACATTCACATTGACGATGAAACACTGAAAATACGTCAGAATTAAATACAAAAGGAACAATGCCGTCTTAAGTACAAGAATAGAGACTCTTCTTACAGTCTGTGCTTTGAGCATTCCCTGTGAGACCACTATTAGTTTCCGCTACACCTCTGCCGGTTCAGTTTATTCCTTGGACCTTCACATTGACGATGAAACACAGAAATCGCATCGGAATTGAATACAAAAGGCACAATGCCGCCTTAAGTACAAGAATAGTGAGTCTTCTTACAGTCGGTGCTTTGAGCATTCCCTGTGAGACCAGTAATAGTATCCGATACACCACTGCAGGATCAGTCTATTCCTTGGATATACACATTGACGATGAAACACAGAAATTACATCGGAATTAAATAGAAAAGGAACAATGCCACCTTAAGTACAAGAATAGAGACTCTTCTTACAGTCGGTGCTTTGGGCATTCCCTGTGAGACCAGTATTAGTTTCCGCTACACCTCTGCAGGTTCAGTTTATTCCTTGGACCTTCACAATGACGATGAAACACAGAAATCGCATCGGAATTAAATACAAAAGGCACAATGACGCCTTAAGTACAAGAATAGAGACTCTTCTTACAGTCGGTGCTTTGAGCATTCCCTGTGAGACCAGTAATAGTATCCGATACACCACTGTAGGTTCAATCTATTTCTTGGACATACACATTGACGATGAAACACTGAAATTATATCGGAATTAAATACAAAAGAAATAATGCCGCCTTAAGTACAAGAATAGAGACTCTTCTTACCGTCGGTGCTTTGAGCATTCCCTGTGAGACCAGTATTAGTTTCCGATACTTCACTGGATGGGTAGATCACATAACTAATGAGGACGTATTGAATAGGATTGGGGAGAAGAGAAGTTTGTGGCACAACTTGACCAGAAGATGGGATCGGTTGGTAGGACATGTTCTGAGGCATCACGGGATCACCAATTTAGTATTGGAGGGCACCGTGGAGGGTAAAAATCGTAGAGGGAGACCAAGAAATGAATACACTAAGCAGATTCAGAACGATGTAGGTTGCAGTAGGTACTGGGAGATGAAAAAGCTTGCACAGGATAGAGTAGCATGGGGAGCTGCATCAAACCAGTCTCAGGACTGAAGACCACAACAACAACAACACCACTGGAGGTTCAATGAATTCCTTGGACATTCACATTGACGATGAAACACTGAAATTACATCGGAATTAAATACAAAAGGTACAATGCCGCCTTAAGAACAAGAATAGAGCCTCTTCTTACCGTCGGTGCTTTGAGCATTCCCAGTGAGACCAGTATTAGCTTCCGCTACACCTCTGCAGGTTCAGTTTATTCCTTGGACCTTCACATTGACGATGAAACACAGAAATGGTATCGGAATTAAATCCAAAACGCACAATGCCGCCTTAAGTACAAGAATAGAGACTCTTCTTACCGTCGGTGCTTTGAGCATTCCCTGTGAGACCAGTAATAGTATCCGATACACCACTGCAGGTTCAATCTATTCCTTGGACATACACATTGGCGATGAAGCATAGAAATGGCATCGGAATTAAATACAAAAGGCACAATGCCGCCTTAAGTACAAGAATAGAGACTCTTCTAACAGTCGGTGTATTGAGCATTCCCTGAGAGACCAGTATTAGTTTCCCATACACCACTGCAGGTTCAATGTATTCCTTGGACCTTCACATTGACGATGAAACACAGAAATCGCATCGGAATTAAATACAAAAGGCACAATGCCGCCATGAGTACAAGAATAGAGACCCTTCTTACAGTCGGTGCTTTGAGCATTGCCTGTGAGACCAGTATTAGTTTCCGCTACACCTCTGCAGTTTCAGTTTATTCCTTGGACCTTCACATTGACGATGAAACATAGAAATGGCATCGGAATTAAATAGAAAAGGCACAATGCCGCCTTAAGTACAAGAATAGAGACTCTTCTTACAGTCGGTGCTCTGAGCGTTCCCTATGAGACCAGTAACAGTTTCCGATACACCACTGGAGGTTCAATGAATTCCTTGGACATTCACATTGACGATGAGACACTGAAATTTCGTCGGAATTAAAAACAAAAGGCACAATGCCGCCTTAAGTACAAGAATAGAGACTCTTCTTACAGTCGGTGCTTTGAGCATTCCCTGTGAGACCAGTAATAGTATCCGATACACCACTTCAGGTTCAATCTATTCCTTGGACATTCACATTGACGATGAAACACTGAAATTTCATCGGAATTAAATACAAAAGGTACAATGCCGCCTTAAGTGCAAGAATAGGGACTCTTCTTACCGTCGGTGCTTTGAGCATTCCCTGTGAGACCAGTATTAGTTTCCGCTACACCTCTGCAGGTTCAGTTTATTCCTTGGACCTTCACATTGACGATGAAACACCGAAATGGCATCGGAATTAAATACAAAAGGCTCAATGCCGCCTTAAGTACAAGAATAGAGACTCATCTTACAGTCGGTGCTTTGAGCCTTCCCTGTGAGACCAGTATTAGTTACCGTAACACCACTGCAGGTTCAATGTATTCCTTGGACCTTCACATTGACGATAAAACACAGAAATCGCATCGGAATTAAATCAAAAGGTACAATGCCGCCTTAAGTACAAGAATAGGGACTCTTCTTACAGTCGGTGCTTTGAGCATTGCCTGTGAGACCAGTATAAGTTTCCGATACACCACTGCAGGTTCAATGTATTCCTTGGACCTTCAAATTGACGATGATACACAGAAATCACATAGGAAATAAATACAAAAGGCACAATGCCGCCTTAAGTACAAGAATAGGGACTCTTCTTACCGTCGGTGCTTTGAGCATTCCCTGTGAGACCAGTAATAGTATCCGATACACCACTGCAGGTTCAATGTATTCCTTGGACCTACACATTGACGATGAAACACAGAAATGGCATCGGAATGAAATACAAAAGGCACAATGCCGCCTTAAGTACAACAATAGGGACTCTTCTTACCGTCGGTGCTTTGAGCATCAGCTGTGAGACCAATAATAGTATCCGATATACCACTGCAGGTTCAATGTATTCCTTGGACCATCACATTGACGATGAATCACAGAAATGGCATCGGAATTAAATACAAAAGGCACAATGCCGCCTTAAGTACAAGAATAGGGACTCTTCTTACCGTCGGTGCTTTCAGCATTTCCTGTGAGACCAGTAATAGTATCCGATACACCACTGCAGGTTCAATGTATTCCTTGGACCTTCACATTGACGATGAAACACAGAAATGGCATCGGAATTAAATACAAAAGGCACAATGCCGCCTTAAGTACAAGAATATAGAGACTCTTCTTACAGTCGGTGATTTGAGCATTCCCTGTGAGACCAGTAATAGTATCCGATACACCACTGCAGATTCAATCTATTCCTTGGACATACACATTGACGATGAAACACAGAAATTACATCGGAATTAAATACAAAAGGAAAAATTCCGCCTTAAGTACAAGAATAGAGACTCTTCTTACAGTCGGTGCTTTGAGCATTCCCTGTGAGACCAGTATTAGTTTCCGATACACCACTGCTGGTTCAATGTATTCCTTGGACCTTCAAATTGACGATGAGACACAGAAATCGCATCCGAATTAAATACAAAAGGAACAATGCCGCCTTAAGTACAAGAATAGAGACTCTTCTTACAGTCGGTGCTTTGAGCATTCCCTGTGAGACCAGTATTAGTTTCCGATACGCCGCTGCAGGTTCAATGTATTCCTTGGACCTTCAAATTGACAATGATACACAGAAATCGCATCGGAATTAAATACAAAAGGCACAATGCCGCCTTAAGTACAAGAATAGAGACTCTTTCTACAGTCGGCGCTTTGAGCATTCCCTGTGAGACCAGTAATAGTATCCGATACACCACTGGAGGTTCAATGAATTCCTTGGACATTCACATTGACGATGAAACACTGAAATTACATCGGAATTAAATACAAAATGCACAATGCCGCCATAAGTACAAGAATGGAGACTCTTCTTACCGTCGGTGCTTTGAGCATTCCCTGTGAGACCAGTATTAGCTTCCGCTAGACCTCTGCAGGTTCAGTTTATTCCTTTGACCTTCACATTGACGATGAAACACAGAAATGGCATCGGAATTAAATACAAAACGCACAATGCCGCCTTAAGTACAAGAATAGAGACTCTTCTTACAGCCGGTGCTTTGAGCATTCCCTGTGAGACCAGTATTAGTTTCCGATACACCACTGCAGTTTCAATGTATTCCTTGGACCTTCACATTGACGATGAAACACAGAAATGGCATCGGAAGTAAATCCAAAACGCACAATGCCGCCTTAAGTACAAGAATAGGCACTCTTCTTACAGTGGGTGCTTTGAGCAATCCCTGTGAGACCAGTAATAGTATCCGATACACCACCTCAGGTTCAATCTATTCCTTGGACATACACATTGACGATGAAACACAGAAATTACATCGGAATTAAATACAAAAGGAACAATGCCGCCTTAACTACAAGAATAGAGGCTCTTCTTACCGTCGGTGCTTTGAGCATTCCCTGTGAGACCAGTATTAGTTTCCGATACACCACTGGACGTTCAATGAATTCCTTGGACCTTCACATTGACGATGAAACACTGAAATTACATCTTAATTAGATACAAAAGGCACAATGCCGCCTTAAGTACAAGAATAGAGACTCTTCTTACAGTCGATGCGATGAGCATTCCCTGTGAGACCAGTAATAGTATCCGATACACCACTGCAGGTTCAATGTATTCCTTGGACCTTCACATTGACGATGAAACAATGAAATCGCATCGGAATTAAATACAAAAGGCACAATGCCGCCTTAAGTACAAGTATAGAGACTCTTCTTACAGTGGGTGCTTTGAGCATTCCCTGTGAGACCAGTATTAGTTTCCGATACACCACTGCAGGTCCAATGTATTCCTTGGAGCTTCACATTGACGATGAAACACAGAAATGGCATCGGAATTAAATCCAAAACGCACAATGCCGCCTTACGTACAAGAAAAGAGACTCTTCTTACCGTCGGTGCTTTGAGCATTCCCTGTGAGACCAGTATTAGTTTCCCATACACCACTGCAGGTTCAATGCATTCCTTGGACCTTCACATTGACGATGAAACACTGAAATTTCATCGGAATTAAATACAAAAGGTACAATGCCGCCTTAAGTGCAAGAATAGGGACTCTTCTTACCGTCGGTGCTTTGAGCATTCCCTGTGAGACCAGTATTAGTTTCCGCTACACCTCTGCAGGTTCAGTTTATTCCTTGGACCTTCACATTGACGATGAAACACCGAAATGGCATCGGAATTAAATACAAAAGGCTCAATGCCGCCTTAAGTACAAGAATAGAGACTCATCTTACAGTCGGTGCTTTGAGCCTTCCCTGTGAGACCAGTATTAGTTACCGTAACACCACTGCAGGTTCAATGTATTCCTTGGACCTTCACATTGACGATAAAACACAGAAATCGCATCGGAATTAAATCAAAAGGTACAATGCCGCCTTAAGTACAAGAATAGGGACTCTTCTTACAGTCGGTGCTTTGAGCATTGCCTGTGAGACCAGTATAAGTTTCCGATACACCACTGCAGGTTCAATGTATTCCTTGGACCTTCAAATTGACGATGATACACAGAAATCACATAGGAAATAAATACAAAAGGCACAATGCCGCCTTAAGTACAAGAATAGGGACTCTTCTTACCGTCGGTGCTTTGAGCATTCCCTGTGAGACCAGTAATAGTATCCGATACACCACTGCAGGTTCAATGTATTCCTTGGACCTACACATTGACGATGAAACACAGAAATGGCATCGGAATTAAATACAAAAGGCACAATGCCGCCTTAAGTACAACAATAGGGACTCTTCTTACCGTCGGTGCTTTGAGCATTAGCTGTGAGACCAATAATAGTATCCGATATACCACTGCAGGTTCAATGTATTCCTTTTTACCATCACATTGACGATGAATCACAGAAATGGCATCGGAATTAAATACAAAAGGCACAATGCCGCCTTAAGTACAAGAATAGGGACTCTTCTTACCGTCGGTGCTTTCAGCATTTCCTGTGAGACCAGTAATAGTATCCGATACACCACTGCAGGTTCAATGTATTCCTTGGACCTTCACATTGACGATGAAACACAGAAATGGCATCGGAATTAAATACAAAAGGCACAATGCCGCCTTAAGTACAAGAATATAGAGACTCTTCTTACAGTCGGTGAATTGAGCATTCCCTGTGAGACCAGTAATAGTATCCGATACAACACTGCAGATTCAATCTATTCCTTGGACATACACATTGACGATGAAACACAGAAATTACATCGGAATTAAATACAAAAGGAAAAATTCCGCCTTAAGTACAAGAATAGAGACTCTTCTTACAGTCGGTGCTTTGAGCATTCCCTGTGAGACCAGTATTAGTTTCCGATACACCACTGCTGGTTCAATGTATTCCTTGGACCTTCAAATTGACGATGAGACACAGAAATCGCATCCGAATTATTTACAAAAGGAACAATGCCGCCTTAAGTACAAGAATAGAGGCTCTTCTTACAGTCGGTGCTTTGAGCATTCCCTGTGAGACCAGTATTAGTTTCCGATACACCACTGCAGGTTCAATGTATTCCTTGGACCTTCAAATTGACGATGATACACAGAAATCGCATGGGAATTAAATGCAAAAGGCACAATGCCGCCTTAAGTACAAGAATAGAGACTCTTCTTACAGTCGGTGCTTTGAGCATTCCCTGTGAGACCAGTATTAGTTTCCGATACACCACTGCAGGTTCAATGTATTCCTTGGACCCTCAAATTGACGATGATACACAGAAATCGCATCGGAATTAAATACAAAAGGCACAATGCCGCCTTAAGTACAAGAGTAGAGACTCTTCTTACAGTCGGTGCTTTGGGCATTCCCTGTGAGACCAGTAATAGTTTCCGATACGCCGCTGCAGGTTCAATGTATTCCTTGGACCTTCAAATTGACAATGATACACAGAAATCGCATCGGAATTAAATACAAAAGGCACAATGCCGCCTTAAGTACAAGAATAGAGACTCTTTCTACAGTCGGTGCTTTGAGCATTCCCTGTGAGACCAGTAATAGTATCCGATACACCACTGGAGGTTCAATGAATTCCTTGGACATTCACATTGACGATGAAACACTGAAATTACATCGGAATTAAATACAAAATGCACAATGCCGCCATAAGTACAAGAATGGAGACTCTTCTTACCGTCGGTGCTTTGAGCATTCCCTGTGAGACCAGTATTAGCTTCCGCTAGACCTCTGCAGGTTCAGTTTATTCCTTTGACCTTCACATTGACGATGAAACACAGAAATGGCTTCGGAATTAAATACAAAACGCACAATGCCGCCTTAAGTACAAGAATAGAGACTCTTCTTACAGTCGGTGCTTTGAGCATTCCCTGTGAGACCAGTATTAGTTTCCGATACACCACTGCAGGTTCATTGTATTCCTTGGACCTTCACATTGACGATGAAACACAGAAATGGCATCGGAAGTAAATCCAAAACGCACAATGCCGCCTTAAGTACAAGAATAGGCACTCTTCTTACAGTGGGTGCTTTGAGCAATCCCTGTGAGACCAGTAATAGTATCCGATACACCACCTCAGGTTCAATCTATTCCTTGGACATACACATGGACGATGAAACACAGAAATTACATCGGAATTAAATACAAAAGGAACAATGCCGCCTTAACTACAAGAATAGAGGCTCTTCTTACCGTCGGTGCTTTGAGCATTCCCTGTGAGACCAGTATTAGTTTCCGATACACCACTGGACGTTCAATGAATTCCTTGGACCTTCACATTGACGATGAAACACTGAAATTACATCTTAATTAAATACAAAAGGCACAATGCCGCCTTAAGTACAAGAATAGAGACTCTTCTTACAGTCGATGCGATGAGCATTCCCTGTGAGACCAGTAATAGTATCCGATACACCACTGCAGGTTCAATGTATTCCTTGGACCTTCACATTGACGATGAAACAATGAAATCGCATCGGAATTAAATACAAAAGGCACAATGCCGCCTTAAGTACAAGTATAGAGACTCTTCTTACAGTGGGTGCTTTGAGCATTCCCTGTGAGACCAGTATTAGTTTCCGATACACCACTGCAGGTCCAATGTATTCCTTGGAGCATCACATTGACGATGAAACACAGAAATGGCATCGGAATTAAATCCAAAACGCACAATGCCGCCTTAAGTACAAGAAAAGAGACTCTTCTTACCGTCGGTGCTTTGAGCATTCCCTGTGAGACCAGTATTAGTTTCCCATACACCACTGCAGGTTCAATGCATTCCTTGGACCTTCACATTGACGATGAAACACAGAAATGGCATCGGAATTAAATCCAAAACGCACAATGCCGCCTTATGTACAAGAATAGAGACTCTTCTTACCTTCGGTGCTTTGAGCATTCCCTGTGAGACCAGTATTAGCTTCCGCTACACCTCTGCAGGTTCAGTTTATTCCTTGGACCTTCAAATTGACGATGATACACAGAAATCGCATCGGAATTAAATGCAAAAGGCACAATGCCGCCTTAAGTACAAGAATAGAGACTCTTCTTACAGTCGGTGTTTTGAGCATTCCCTGTGAGACCAGTATTAGTTTCCGTTACACCACTGCAGGTTCAATGTATTCCTTGGACCTTCAAAATGACGATGATACACAGAAATCGCATCGGAATTAAATACAAAAGGCACAATGCCGCCTTAAGTACAAGAGTAGAGACTTTTCTTACAGTCGGTGCCTTGGGCATTCCCTGTGAGACCAGTAATAGTTTCCGATACGCCACTGCAGGTTCAATGTAGTCCTTGGACCTTCAAATTGACAATGATACACAGAAATCGCGTCGGAATTAAATACAAAGGCACAATGCCGCCTTAAGTACAAGAATAGGGACTCTTCTAACCGTCGGTGCTTTGAGCATTCCCTGTGAGACCAGTATTAGTTTCCGCTACACCTCTGCAGATTCAGATTATTCCTTGGACCTTCACACTGACGATGAAACACAGAAATGGCATCGGAATTAAATACAAAAGGCACAATGCCGCCTTAAGTACAAGAATAGAGACTCTTCTTACAGTCGGTGCTTTGAGCTTTCCCTGTGAGACCAGTAATAGTATCCGATACACCACTGCAAGTTCAATGTATTCCTTGGACCTTCACATTGACGATGAAACACAGAAATGGCATCGGAATTAAATACAAAAAAGCAAAATGCCGCCTTAAGTACAAGAATAGAGACTCTTCTTACAGTGGGTGCTTTGAGCATTCCCTGTGAGACCAGTAATAGTATCCGATACACCACTGCAGGTTCAATGTATTCCTTGGACCTTCACATTGACGATGAAACACAGAAATCGCATCGGAATTAAATACAAAAAGCACAAAGCCGCCTTAAGTACAAGAATAGAGACTCTTCTTACAGTCGGTGATTTGAGCATTCCCTGTGAGACCAGTAATAGTATCCGATACACCACTGCAGGTTCAATGTATTCCTTGGACCTACACATTGACGATGAAACACAGAAATGGCATCGGAATTAAATACAAAAGGCACAATGCCGCCTTAAGTACAACAATAGGGACTCTTCTTACCGTCGGTGCTTTGAGCATTAGCTGTGAGACCAATAATAGTATCCGATATACCACTGCAGGTTCAATGTATTCCTTGGACCTTCACATTGACGATGAATCACAGAAATGGCATCGGAATTAAATACAAAAGGCACAATGCCGCCTTAAGTACAAGAATAGGGACTCTTCTTACCGTCGGTGCTTTCAGCATTCCCTGTGAGACCAGTAATAGTATCCGATACACCACTGCAGGTTCAATGTATTCCTTGGACCTTCACATTGACGATGAAACACAGAAATGGCATCGGAATTAAATACAAAAGGCACAATGCCGCCTTAAGTACAAGAATAGAGACTCTTTCTACAGTCGGTGCTTTGAGCATTCCCTGTGAGATCAGTAATAGTATCCGATACACCACTGCAGGTTCAATGTATTCCTTGGACCTTCACATTGACGATGAAACACAGAAATCGCATCGGAATTAAATACAAAAGGCCCAATGCCGCCTTAAGTACAAGAATAGAGACTCTTCTTACAGTCGGTGCTTTGAGCATTCCCTGTGAGACCAGTAATAGTAACCGATACACCATTGCAGGTTCAATGTATTCCTTGGACCTTCACAATGACGATGAAACACAGAAATGGCATCGGAATTAAATGCAAAAGGCACAATGCCGCCTTAAGTACAAGAATAGAGACTCTTCTTACAGTCGGTGCTTTGAGCATTCCCTGTGGGACCAATATTAGTTTCCGCTACACCTCTGCAGGTTCAGTTTATTCCTTGGACGTTCACATTGACGATGAAACACCGAAATGGCATCAGAATTAAATACAAAAGGCACAATGCCGCTTTAAGTACAAGAATAGAGGCTCTTCTTACCGTCGGTGCTTTGAGCATTCCCTGTGAGACCAGTAATAGTATCCGATACACCACTGCAGGTTCAGTCTATTCCTTGGACATACACATTGACGATGAAACACAGAAATTACATCGGAATTAAATACAAAAGGAACAATGCCGCCTTAAGTACAAGAATAGAGACTCTTCTTACCGTCGGTGCTTTGAGCATTCCCTGTGAGACCAGTATTATTTTTCGATACACCACTGGATGGGTAGATCACATAACTAATGAGGAAGTATTGAATAGGATTGGGGAGAAGAGAAGTTTGTGGCACAACTTGACCAGAAGAAGGGATCGGTTGGTAGGACATGTTCTGAGGCATCAAGGGATCACCAATTTAGTATTCGAGGGCAGCGTGGAGGGTAAAAATCGTAGAGGGAGACCAAGAAATGAATACACTAAGCAGATTCAGAAGGATGTAGGTTGCAGTAGGTACTGGGAGATGAAAAAGCTTGCATAGGATAGAGCAGCATGGAGAGCTGCATCAAACCAGTCTCAGGACTGAAGACCACAACAACAACAACACCACTGGAGGTTCAACGAATTCCTTGGACATTCACATTGACGATGAAACACTGAAATTACATCGGAATTAAATACAAAATGCACAATGCCGCCTTAAGTACAAGAATATAGACTCTTCTTACCGTCGGTGCTTTGAGCACTCCCTGTGAGACCAGTATTAGCTTCCGCTACACCTCTGCAGGTTCAGTTTATTCCTTGGACCTTCACATTGACGATGAAACACAGAAATGGCATCGGAAGTAAATCCAAAACGCACAATGCCGCCTTAAGTACAAGAATAGGGACTCTTCTTACAGTGGGTGCTTTGAGCAATCCCTCTGAGACCAGTAATAGTATCCGATACACCACCTCAGGTTCAATCTATTCCTTGGGCATACACATTGACGATGAAACACAGAAATTACATCGGAATTAAATACAAAGGGAACAATGCCGCCTTAAGTACAAGAATAGAGACTCTTCTTACAGTCGGTGCTTTGAGCATTCCCTGTGTGGACCAGTATTCGTTTCCGCTACACCCCTGCAGGTTCAGTTTACACCTTGGACCTTCACATTGACGATGAAACACAGAAATGGCATTGGAATTAAATACAAAAGGCACAATGCCGCCTTAAGTACAAGAATAGAGACTCTTCTTACAGTCGGTGCTTTGAGCATTCCCTGTGAGACCAGTATTAGTTTCCGTTACACCACTGCAGGTTCAATGTATTCCTTGGACCTTCAAAATGACGATGATACACAGAAATCGCACCGGATTTAAATACAAAAGGCACAATGCCGCATTAAGTACAAGAGTAGAGACTCTTCTTACAGTCGGTGCCTTGGGCATTCCCTGTGAGACCAGTAATAGTTTCCGATACGCCACTGCAGGTTCAATGTATTCCTTGGACCTTCAAATTGACAATGATACACAGAAATCGCGTCGGAATTAAATACAAAGGCACAATGCCGCCTTAAGTACAAGAATAGGGACTCTTCTTACCGTCGGTGCTTTGAGCATTCCCTGTGAGACCAATATTAGTTTCCGCTACACCTCTGCAGATTCAGATTATTCCTTGGACCTTCACATTGACGATGAAACACAGAAATGGCATCGGAATTAAATACAAAAGGCACAATGCCGCCTTAAGTACAAGAATAGAGACTCTTCTTACAGTCGGTGCTTTGAGCTTTCCCTGTGAGACCAGTAATAGTATCCGATACACCACTGCAGGTTCAATGTATTCCTTGGACCTTCACATTGACGATGAAACACAGAAATGGCATCGGAATTAAATACAAAAGGCAAAATGCCGCCTTAAGTACAAGAATAGAGACTCTTCTTACAGTGGGTGCTTTGAGCATTCCCTGTGAGACCAGTAATAGTATCCGATACACCACTGCAGGTTCAATGAATTCCTTGGACCTTCACATTGACGATGAAACACAGAACTCGCATCGGAATTAAATACAAAAAGCTCAATGCCGCCTTAAGTACAAGAATAGAGACTCTTCTTACAGTCGGTGATTTGAGCATTCCCTGTGAGACCAGTAATAGTATCCGATACACCACTGCAGGTTCAATGTATTCCTTGGACCTACACATTGACGATGAAACACAGAAATGGCATCGGAATTAAATACAAAAGGCACAATGCCGCCTTAAGTACAACAATAGGGACTCTTCTTACCGTCGGTGCTTTGAGCATTAGCTGTGAGACCAATAATAGTATCCGATATACCATTGCAGGTTCAATGTATTCCTTGGACCTACACATTGACGATGAATCACAGAAATGGCATCGGAATTAAATACAAAAGGCACAATGCCGCCTTAAGTACAAGAATCGGGACTCTTCTTACCGTCGGTGCTTTCAGCATTCCCTGTGAGACCAGTAATAGTATCCGATACACCACTGCAGGTTCAATGTATTCCTTGGACCTTCACATTGACGATGAAACACAGAAATGGCATCGGAATTAAATACAAAAGGCACAATGCCGCCTTAAGTACAAGAATAGAGACTCTTTCTACAGTCGGTGCTTTGAGCATTCCCTGTGAGATCAGTAATAGTATCCGATACACCACTGCAGGTTCAATGTATTCCTTGGACCTTCACATTGACGATGAAACACAGAAATCGCATCGGAATTAAATACAAAAGGCCCAATGCCGCCTTAAGTACAAGAATAGAGACTCTTCTTACAGTCGGTGTTTTGAGCATTCCCTGTGAGACCAGTAATAGTAACCGATACACCACTGCAGGTTCAATGTATTCCTTGGACCTTCACATTGACGATGAAACACAGAAATCGCATCGGAATCAAAAACAAAAGGCACAATGCCGCCTTAAGTACAAGAATAGAGACTCTTCTTACAGTCGGTGCTTTGAGCATTCCCTGTGAGACCAGTAATAGTATCCGATACACCACCGCAGTTTCAATGTATTCCTTGGACCTTCACATTGACGATGAAACACAGAAATCGCATCGGAATCAAAAACAAAAGGCACAATGCCGCCCTAAGTACAAGAATAGAGACTCTTCTTACAGTCGGTGCTTTGAGCATTCCCTGTGAGACCAGTAATAGTATCCGATACACCACTGCAGGTTCAGTCTATTCCATGGACATACACATTGACGATGAAACACAGAAATTACATCGGAATTGAATACAAAAGGAACAATGCCGCCTTAAGTACAAGAATAGGGACTCTTCTTACAGTGGGTGCTTTGAGCAATCCCTGTGAGACCAGTAATAGTATCCGATACACCACCTCAGGTTCAATCTATTCCTTGGACATACACATTGACGATGAAACACAGAAATTACATCGGAATTAAATACAAAGGGAACAATGCCGCCTTAAGTACTAGAATAGAGACTCTTCTTACAGTCGGTTCTTTGAGCATTCCCTGTGAGGCCAGTATTAGTTTCCGCTACACCTCTGCAGGTTCAGTTTATACCTTGGCCTTCACATTGACGATGAAACACAGAAATGGCATTGGAATTAAATACAAAAGGCACAATGCCGCCTTAAGTACAAGAATAGAGACTCTTCTTACCGTCGGTGCTTTGAGCATTCCCTGTGAGACCAGTAATAGTATCCGATACACCACTGCAGGATCAATCTATTCCTTGGACATACACATGGACGATGAAACACAGAAATTACATCGTAATTAAATACAAAAGGCACAATGCCGCCTTAAATACAGGAATAGAGACTCTTCTTACAGTCGATGCGATGAGCATTCCCTGTGAGACCAGTAATAGTATCCGATACACCACTGCAGGTTCAATGTATTCCTTGGACCTTCACATTGACGATGAAACACAGAAATGGCATCGGAATTAAATACAAAAGGCACAATGCCGCCTTAAGTACAAGAATAGAGACTCTTTCTACAGTCGGTGCTTTGAGCATTCCCTGTGAGATCAGTAATAGTATCCGATACACCACTGCAGGTTCAATGTATTCCTTGGACCTTCACATTGACGATGAAACACAGAAATCGCATCGGAATTAAATACAAAAGGCACAATGCCGCCTTAAGTACAAGAATAGAGACTCTTCTTACAGTCGGTGCTTTGAGCATTCCCTGTGAGACCAGTAATAGTAACCGATACACCATTGCAGGTTCAATGTATTCCTTGGACCTTCACAATGACGATGAAACACAGAAATGGCATCGGAATTAAATGCAAAAGGCACAATGCCGCCTTAAGTACAAGAATAGAGACTCTTCTTACAGTCGGTGCTTTGAGCATTCCCTGTGGGACCAATATTAGTTTCCGCTACACCTCTGCAGGTTCAGTTTATTCCTTGGACGTTCACATTGACGATGAAACACCGAAATGGCATCAGAATTAAATACAAAAGGCACAATGCCGCTTTAAGTACAAGAATAGAGGCTCTTCTTACAGTCGGTGCTTTGAGCATTCCCTGTGAGACCAGTAATAGTATCCGATACACCACTGCAGGTTCAGTCTATTCCTTGGACATACACATTGACGATGAAACACAGAAATTACATCGGAATTAAATACAAAAGGAACAATGCCGCCTTAAGTACAAGAATAGAGACTCTTCTTACCGTCGGTGCTTTGAGCATTCCCTGTGAGACCAGTATTATTTTTCGATACACCACTGGATGGGTAGATCACATAACTAATGAGGAAGTATTGAATAGGATTGGGGAGAAGAGAAGTTTGTGGCACAACTTGACCAGAAGAAGGGATCGGTTGGTAGGACATGTTCTGAGGCATCAAGGGATCACCAATTTAGTATTCGAGGGCAGCGTGGAGGGTAAAAATCGTAGAGGGAGACCAAGAAATGAATACACTAAGCAGATTCAGAAGGATGTAGGTTGCAGTAGGTACTGGGAGATGAAAAAGCTTGCATAGGATAGAGCAGCATGGAGAGCTGCATCAAACCAGTCTCAGGACTGAAGACCACAACAACAACAACACCACTGGAGGTTCAACGAATTCCTTGGACATTCACATTGACGATGAAACACTGAAATTACATCGGAATTAAATACAAAATGCACAATGCCGCCTTAAGTACAAGAATATAGACTCTTCTTACCGTCGGTGCTTTGAGCATTCCCTGTGAGACCAGTATTAGCTTCCGCTACACCTCTGCAGGTTCAGTTTATTCCTTGGACCTTCACATTGACCATGAAACACAGAAATGGCATCGGAAGTAAATCCAAAACGCACAATGCCGCCTTAAGTACAAGAATAGGGACTCTTCTTACAGTGGGTGCTTTGAGCAATCCCTCTGAGACCAGTAATAGTATCCGATACACCACCTCAGGTTCAATCTATTCCTTGGGCATACACATTGACGATGAAACACAGAAATTACATCGGAATTAAATACAAAGGGAACAATGCCGCCTTAAGTACAAGAATAGAGACTCTTCTTACAGTCGGTGCTTTGAGCATTCCCTGTGTGGACCAGTATTCGTTTCCGCTACACCCCTGCAGGTTCAGTTTACACCTTGGACCTTCACATTGACGATGAAACACAGAAATGGCATTGGAATTAAATATAAAAGGCACAATGCCGCCTTAAGTACAAGAATAGAGACTCTTCTTACCGTCGGTGCTTTGAGCTTTCCCTGTGAGACCAGTAATAGTATCCGATACACCACTGCAGGTTCAATGTATTCCTTGGACCTTCACATTGACGATGAAACACAGAAATGGCATCGGAATTAAATACAAAAGGCAAAATGCCGCCTTAAGTACAAGAATAGAGACTCTTCTTACAGTGGGTGCTTTGAGCATTCCCTGTGAGACCAGTAATAGTATCCGATACACCACTGCAGGTTCAATGAATTCCTTGGACCTTCACATTGACGATGAAACACAGAACTCGCATCGGAATTAAATACAAAAAGCACAATGCCGCCTTAAGTACAAGAATAGAGACTCTTCTTACAGTCGGTGATTTGAGCATTCCCTGTGAGACCAGTAATAGTATCCGATACACCACTGCAGGTTCAATGTATTCCTTGGACCTACACATTGACGATGAAACACAGAAATGGCATCGGAATTAAATACAAAAGGCACAATGCCGCCTTAAGTACAACAATAGGGACTCTTCTTACCGTCGGTGCTTTGAGCATTAGCTGTGAGACCAATAATAGTATCCGATATACCATTGCAGGTTCAATGTATTCCTTGGACCTTCACATTGACGATGAATCACAGAAATGGCATCGGAATTAAATACAAAAGGCACAATGCCGCCTTAAGTACAAGAATCGGGACTCTTCTTACCGTCGGTGCTTTCAGCATTCCCTGTGAGACCAGTAATAGTATCCGATACACCACTGCAGGTTCAATGTATTCCTTGGACCTTCACATTGACGATGAAACACAGAAATGGCATCGGAATTAAATACAAAAGGCACAATGCCGCCTTAAGTACAAGAATAGAGACTCTTTCTACAGTCGGTGCTTTGAGCATTCCCTGTGAGATCAGTAATAGTATCCGATACACCACTGCAGGTTCAATGTATTCCTTGGACCTTCACATTGACGATGAAACACAGAAATCGCATCGGAATTAAATACAAAAGGCCCAATGCCGCCTTAAGTACAAGAATAGAGACTCTTCTTACAGTCGGTGTTTTGAGCATTCCCTGTGAGACCAGTAATAGTAACCGATACACCACTGCAGGTTCAATGTATTCCTTGGACCTTCACATTGACGATGAAACACAGAAATCGCATCGGAATCAAAAACAAAAGGCACAATGCCGCCTTAAGTACAAGAATAGAGACTCTTCTTGCAGTCGGTGCTTTGAGCATTCCCTGTGAGACCAGTAATAGTATCCGATACACCACCGCAGTTTCAATGTATTCCTTGGACCTTCACATTGACGATGAAACACAGAAATCGCATCGGAATCAAAAACAAAAGGCACAATGCCGCCTTAAGTACAAGAATAGAGACTCTTCTTACAGTCGGTGCTTTGAGCATTCCCTGTGAGACCAGTAATAGTATCCGATACACCACTGCAGGTTCAGTCTATTCCATGGACATACACATTGACGATGAAACACAGAAATTACATCGGAATTGAATACAAAAGGAACAATGCCGCCTTAAGTACAAGAATAGGGACTCTTCTTACAGTGGGTGCTTTGAGCAATCCCTGTGAGACCAGTAATAGTATCCGATACAACACATCAGGTTTAATCTATTCCTTGGACATACACATTGACGATGAAACACAGAAATTACATCGGAATTAAATACAAAGGGAACAATGCCGCCTTAAGTACAAGAATAGAGACTCTTCTTACAGTCGGTTCTTTGAGCATTCCCTGTGAGGCCAGTATTAGTTTCCGCTACACCTCTGCAGGTTCAGTTTATACCTTGGCCTTCACATTGACGATGAAACACAGAAATTGCTTTGGAATTAAATACAAAAGGCACAATGCCGCCTTAAGTACAAGAATAGAGACTCTTCTTACCGTCGGTGCTTTGAGCATTCCCTGTGAGACCAGTAATAGTATCCGATACACCACTGCAGGATCAATCTATTCCTTGGACATACACATGGACGATGAAACACAGAAATTACATCGTAATTAAATACAAAAGGCACAATGCCGCCTTAAATACAGGAATAGAGACTCTTCTTACAGTCGATGCGATGAGCATTCCCTGTGAGACCAGTAATAGTATCCGATACACCACTGCAGGTTCAATGTATTCCTTGGACCTTCACAATGACGATGAAACACTGAAATCGCATCGGAATTAAATACAAAACGCACAATGCCGCCTTAAGTACAAGAATAGAGACTCTTCTTACAGTCGGTGCTTTGAGCATTCCCTGTGAGACCAGTATTAGTTTCCGATACACCACTGCAGGTTCAATGTATTCCTTGGAGCTTCACATTGACGATGAAACACAGAAATGGCATCGGAATTAAATACAAAACGCACAATGCCGCATTAAGTACAAGAATAGAGACTCTTCTTACCGTCGGTGCTTTGAGCATTCCCTGTGAGACCAGTATTAGTTTCCCATACACCACTGCAGGTTCAATGCATTCCTCGGACCTTCACATTGACGATGAAACACAGAAATGGTATCGGAATTAAATCCAAAACGCACAATACCGCCTTATGTACAAGAATAGAGACTCTTCTTACCTTCGGTGCTTTGAGCATTCCCTGTGAGACCAGTATTAGCTTCCGCTACACCTCTGCAGGTTCAGTTTATTCCTTGGACCTTCACATTGACGATGAAACACATAAATCGCATCGGAATTAAATACAAAAGGCACAATGCCGCCTTAAGTACAAGAATAGAGACTCTTCTTACAGTCGGTGCTTTGAGCATTCCCTGTGTGACCAGTAATAGTATCCGATACACCACCGAAGGTTCAATCTATTCCTTGGACATACACATTGACGATGAAACACAGAAATTACATCGGAATTAAATACAAAAGGAACAATGCCGCCTTAAGTACAAGAATAGAGACTCTTCTTACCGTCGGTGCTTTGAGCATTCCCTGTGACACCAGTATTAGCTTCCGCTACACCTCTGCAGGTTCAGTTTATTCCTTGGTCCTTCACATTGACGATGAAACACAGAAATGGCATCGGAATTAAATCCAAAACGCACAATGCCGAATTAAGTACCAGAATAGGGACTCTTCTTACAGTCGGTGCTCTGAGCATTCCCTGTGAGACCAGTAATAGTATCCGATACACGACTGCACGTTCAATCTATTCCTTGGACATACACATTGGCGATGAAACACAGAAATTACATCGGAATTAAATACAAAAGGAACAATGCCGAATTAAGTACAAGAATAGAGACTCTTCTTACAGTCGGTGCTTTGAGCATTCCCTGTGAGACCAGTATTAGTATCCGCTACACCTCTGCAGGTTCAGTTTATTCCTTGGACCTTCACATTGACGATGAAACACAGAAATGGCATCGGAATTAATTACAAAAGGCACAATGCCGCCTTAAGTACAAGAATAGAGACTCTTCTTACCGTCGGTGCTTTGAGCATTCCCTGTGAGACCAGTAATAGTATCCGATACACCACTGCAGGTTCAATCTATTCCTTGGACATACACATGGACGATGAAACACAGAAATTACATCGGAATTAAATACAAAAGGAACAATGCCGCCTTAAGTACAAGAATAGAGACTCTTCTTACGGTCGGTGCTTTGAGCATTCCCTGTGAGACCAGTATTAGTTTCCGATACACCACTGGAGGTTCAATGAATTCCTTGGACCATCACAATGACGATGAAACACTGAAATTACATCGGAATTAAATACAAAAGGCACAATGCCGCCTTAAGTACAAGAAAGAGACTCTTCTTACAGTCGGTGCTTTGAGCATTCCCTGTGAGACCAGTAATAGTATCCGATACACCACTGCAGGTTCAATCTATTCCTTGGACATACACATTGGCGATGAAACACAGAAATTACATCGGAATTAAATACAAAAGGAACAATGCCGCCTTAACTACAAGAATAGAGACTCTTCTTACAGTCGGTGCTTTGAGCATTCCCTGTGAGACCAGTATAAGTTTCCGATACACCTCTGAGAGTTCAATGAATTTTTTGGACCTTCACATTGACGATGAAACACTGAAATTATATCTTAATTAAATACAAAAGGCACAATGCCGCCTTAAGTACAAGAATAGAGACTCTTCTTACAGTCGGTGCTATGAGCATTCCCTGTGAGACCAGTAATAGTATCCGATACACCACTGCAGGTTCAATGTATTCCTTGGACCTTCACATTGACGATGAAACACAGAAATCGCATCGGAATTAAATACAAAAGGCACAATGCCGCCTTAAGTACAAGAATAGAGACTCTTCTTACAGTCGGTGCTTTGAGCATTCCCTGTGAGACCAGTATTAGTTTCCGCTACACCTCTGCAGGTTCAGTTTATTCCTTGGACCTTCACATTGACGATGAAACGCAGATATCGCATCGGAATTAAATACAAAAGGCACAATGCCGTCTTAAGTACAAGAATAGAGACTCTTTTTACAGTCGGTGCTTTGAGCATTCCCTGTGAGACCAGTAATAGTATCCGATACACCACCGCAGGTTCAATCTATTCCTTGGACATACACATTGACGATGAAACACAGAAATTACATCGGAATTAAATACAAAAGGAACAATGAAGCCTTAAGTACAAGAATAGAGACTCTTCTTACAGTCGGTGCTTTGAGCATTCCCTGTGAGACCAGTATTAGTTTCCGATACACCACTGCAGGTTCAATGTATTCTTGGACATTCACATTGACGATGAAACACTGAAATTACATCGGAATTAAATAAGAAAGGGCACAATGCCGCCTTAAGTACAAGAATAGAGGCTCTTCTTACAGTCGGTGCTTTGAGCATTCAATGTGAGACCAGTATTAGTTTCCGCTACACCTCTGCAGGTTCAGTTTATTCCTTGGACATTCACATTGACGATGAAACACAGAAATCGCATCGGAATTAAATACAAAAGGCACAATGCCGCCTTAAGTACAAGATTAGAGACTCTTCTTACAGTCGGTGCTTTGAGCATTCCCTGTGAGACCAGTAATAGTATCCGATACACAACTGCAGGTTCAATCTATTCCTTGGACATACACATTGACGATGAAACACAGAAATTACATCGGAATTAAATACAAAAGGAACTATGCCGCCTTAAGTACAAGAATAGAGACTCTTCTTACCGTCGGTGCTTTGAGCATTCCCTGTGAGACCAGTATTAGTTTCCGATACACCACTGGAGGTTCAATGAATTCCTTGGACATTCACATTGACGATGAAACACTGAAATTACATCGGAATTAAATACAAAAGGCACAATGCCGCCTTAAGTACAAGAATAGAGACTCTTCTTACCGTCGGTGCTTTGAGCATTCCCTGTGAGACCAGTATTAGTTTCCGATACACCACTGGATGGGTAGATCACATAACTAATGAGGAAGTATTGAATAGGATTGGGGAGAACAGAAGTTTGTGGCACAACTTAACCAGAAGAGGGGATCGGTTGGTAGGACATGTTCTGAGGTATCAAGGGATCACCAATTTAGTATTTGAGGGCAGCGTGGAGGGGAAAAATCGTAGAGGGAGACCAAGAAATGAATACGCTAAGCAGATTCAGAAGGATGTAGGTTGCAGTAGGTACTGGGAGATGAAAAAGCTTGCACAGGATAGAGTAGCATGGAGAGCTGCATCAAACCAGTCTCAGGACTGAAGACCGCAACAACAACAACACCACTGGAGGTTCAATGAATTCCTTGGACATTCACATTAACGATGAAACACTGAATTTATATTGGAATTAAATACAAAAGGCACAATGCCGCCTTAAGTACAAGAATAGAGACTCTTCTTACCGTCGGTGCTTTGAGCATTCCCTGTGAGACCAGTATGAGCTTCCGCTACACCTCTGCAGGTTCAGTTTTTTCCTTGGACCTTCACATTGACGATGAAACACAGAAACGGCATCGGAATTAAATACAAAACGCACAATGCCGCCTTAAGTACAAGAATAGAGACTCTTCTTACAGTCGGTGCTTTGAGCATTCCCTGTGAGACCAGTATTAGTTTCCGATACACCACTGCAGGTTCAATGTATTCCTTGGACCTTCACATTGACGATGAAACACAGAAATCGCATCGGAATTAAATACAAAATGCACAATGCCGCCTTAAGTACAAGAATAGAGACTCTTCTTACTGTCGGTGCCTTGAGCATTCCCTGTGAGACCAGTATTACTTTCCGATACACCACTGCAGGTTCAGTGTATTCGTTGGACCTTCACATTGACGATGAAACACTGAAATTACATTGGAATTAAATACAAAGGGCACAATGCCGCCTTAGGTACAAGAATAGAGGCTCTTCTTACAGTCGGTGCTTTGAGCATTCCCTGTGAGACCAGTAATAGTATCCGATACACCACTGCAGGTTCAATCTATTCCTTGGACATACACATTCACGATGAAACACAGAAATTACATAGGAATTAAATACAAAAGGAACAATGCCGCCTTAAATACAAGAATAGAGACTCTTCTTACCGTCGGTGCTTTGAGCATTCCCTGTGAGACCAGTATTAGTATCCGATACATCACTGGAGGTTCAATGAATTCCTTGGACATTCACATTGACGATGAAACATTGAAATTACATCGGTATTAAATACAAAAGGCACAATGCCGCCTTAAGTACAAGAATAGAGACTCTTCTTACAGTCTGTGCTTTGAGCAATCCCTGTGAGACCAGCATTAGTTTTCGCTACACCTCTGCAGGTTCAGTTTATTCCTTGGACCTTCACATTGACGATGAAACACAGAAATCGCATCGGAATTAAATACGAAACGCACAATGTCGCCTTAAATACAAGAATAGTGACTCTTCTTACAGTCGGTGGTTTGAGCATTGCCTGTGAGACCAGTAATAGTATCCGATACACCACTGCAGGTTCAATCTATTCCTTGGACATACACATTGACGATGAAACACAGAAATTACATCGGAATTAAATACAAAAAGAACAATGGCGCCTTAAGTACAAGAATAGAGGCTCTTCTTACAGTCTGTGCTTTGAGCATTCCCTGTGAGAGCAGTATTAGTTTCCGCTACACCTCTGCAGGTTCAGTTTATTCCTTGGACCTTCACATTGACGATGAAACACAGAAATCGCATTGGAATTAAATACAAAAGGCACAATGACGCCTTAAGTACAAGAATAGAGACTCTTCTTACAGTCGGTGCTTTGAGCATTCTCTGTGAGACCAGTATTAGTTTCCGATACACCACTGGAGGTTCAATGAATTCCTTGGACCATCACAATGACGATGAAACACTGAAATTACATCGGAATTAAATACAAAAGGCACAATGCCGCCTTAAGTACAAGAAAGAGACTCTTCTTACAGTCGGTGCTTTGAGCATTCCCTGTGAGACCAGTAATAGTATCCGATACACCACTGCAGGTTCAATCTATTCCTTGGACATACACATTGGCGATGAAACACAGAAATTACATCGGAATTAAATACAAAAGGAACAATGCCGCCTTAAGTACAAGAATAGAGACTCTTCTTACCGTCGGTGCTTTGAGCATTCCCTGTGAGACCAGTATTAGTTTCCGATACACCACTGGAGGTTCAATGAATTCCTTGGACCATCACAATGACGATGAAACACTGAAATTACATCGGAATTAAATACAAAAGGCACAATGCCGCCTTAAGTACAAGAAAGAGACTCTTCTTACAGTCGGTGCTTTGAGCATTCCCTGTGAGACCAGTAATAGTATCCGATACACCACTGCAGGTTCAATCTATTCCTTGGACATACACATTGGCGATGAAACACAGAAATTACATCGGAATTAAATACAAAAGGAACAATGCCGCCTTAACTACAAGAATAGAGACTCTTCTTACCGTCGGTGCTTTGAGCATTCCCTGTGAGACCAGTATAAGTTTCCGATACACCTCTGAGAGTTCAATGAATTCCTTGGACCTTCTCATTGACGATGAAACACTGAAATTATATCTTAATTAAATACAAAAGGCACAATGCCGCCTTAAGTACAAGAATAGAGACTCTTCTTACAGTCGGTGCTATGAGCATTCCCTGTGAGACCAGTAATAGTATCCGATACACCACTGCAGGTTCAATGTATTCCTTGGACCTTCACATTGATGATGAAACACAGAAATCGCATCGAAATTAAATACAAAAGGCACAATGCCGCCTTAAGTACAAGAATAGAGACTCTTCTTACAGTCGGTGCTTTGAGCATTCCCTGTGAGACCAGTATTAGTTTCCGCTACACCTCTGCAGGTTCAGTTTATTCCTTGGACCTTCACATTGACGATGAAACACAGATATCGCATCGGAATTAAATACAAAAGGCACAATGCCGTCTTATGTACAAGAATAGAGACTCTTTTTACAGTCGGTGCTTTGAGCATTCCCTGTGAGACCAGTAATAGTATCCGATACACCACCGCAGGTTCAATCTATTCCTTGGACATACACATTGACGATGAAACACAGAAATTACATCGGAATTAAATACAAAAGGAACAATGAAGCCTTAAGTACAAGAATAGAGACTCTTCTTACCGTCGGTGCTTTGACCATTCCCTGTGAGACCAGTATTAGTTTCCGATACACCACTGCAGGTTCAATGTATTCCTTGGACATTCACATTGACAATGAAACACTGAAATTACATCGGAATTAAATAAGAAAGGGCACAATGCCGCCTTAAGTACAGGAATAGAGGCTCTTCTTACAGTCGGTGCTTTGAGCATTCCCTGTGAGACCAGTATTAGTTTCCGCTACACCTCTGCAGGTTCAGTTTATTCCTTGGACATTCGCATTGACGATGAAACACAGAAATCGCATCGGAATTAAATACAAAAGGTACAATGCCGCCTTAAGTACAAGAATAGAGACTCTTCTTACAGTCGGTGCTATGAGCATTCCCTGTGAGACCAGTAATAGTATCCGATACACCACTGCAGGTTCAATCTATTCCTTGGACATACACATTGACGATGAAACACAGAAATTACATCGGAATTAAATACAAAAGGAACTATGCCGCCTTAAGTACAAGAATAGAGACTCTTCTTACCGTCGGTGCTTTGAGCATTCCCTGTGAGACCAGTATTAGTTTCCGATACACCACTGGAGGTTCAATGAATTCCTTGGACATTCACATTGACGATGAAACACTGAAATTACATCGGAATTAAATACAAAAGGAACAATGCCGCCTTAAGTACAAGAATAGAGACTCTTCTTACCGTCGGTGCTTTGAGCATTCCCTGTGAGACCAGTATTAGTTTCCGATACACCACTGGATGGGTAGATCACACAACTAATGGGGAAGTATTAAATAGGATTGGGGAGAAGAGTAGTTTGTGGCACAACTTGACCAGAAGAGGGGATCGGTTGGTAGGACATGTTCTGAGGCATCAAGGGATCACCAATTTAGTATTTGAGGGCAGCGTGGAGGGGAAAAATCGTAGAGGGAGACCAAGAAATGAATACACTAAGCAGATTCAGAAGGATGTAGGTTGCAGTAGGTACTGGGAGATGAAAAAGCTTGCACAGGATAGAGTAGCATGGAGAGCTGCATCAAACCAGTCTCAGGACTGAAGACCACAACAACAACAACAACACTGGAGGTTCAATGAATTCCTTGGACATTCACATTGACGATGAAACACTGAATTTATATCGGAATTAAATACAAAAGGCACAATGCCGCCTTAAGTACAAGAATAGAGACTCTTCTTACCGTCGGTGCTTTGAGCATTCCCTGTGAGACCAGTATGAGCCTCCGCTACACCTCTGCAGGTTCAGTTTTTTCCTTGGACCTTCACATTGACGATGAAACACAGAAACGGCATCGGAATTAAATACAAAACGCACAATGCCGCCTTAAGTACAAGAATAGAGACTCTTCTTACAGTCGGTGCATTGAGCATTCCCTGTGAGACCAGTATTAGTTTCCGATACACCACTGCAGGTTCAATGTATTCCTTGGACCTTCACATTGACGATGAAACACAGAAATGGCATCGGAATTAAATCCAAAACGCACAATGCCGCCTTAAGTACAAGAATAGAGACTCTTCTTACAGTCGGTGCTTTGAGCATTCCCTGTGAGACCAGTAATAGTATCCGATACACCACTGCAGGTTCAATCTATTCCTTGGACATAAACATTGACGATGAAACACAGAAATTACATCGGAATTAAATACAAAAGGGACAATGCCGCCTTAAGTACGAGAATAGAGACTCTTCTTACCGTCGGTGCTTTGAGCATTCCCTGTGAGACCAGTAATAGTATCCGATACACCACTGCAGGTTAGATCTATTCCTTGGACATACACATGGACGATGAAACACAGAAATTACATCGGAATTAAATACAAAAGGAACAATGCCGCCTTAAGTACAAGAATAGAGACTCTTCTTACCGTCGGTGCTTTCAGCATTCCCTGTGAGACCAGTATTAGTTTCCGATACACCACTGGAGGTTCAATGAATTCCTTGGACCATCACATTGACGATGAATCACTGAAATTACATCGGAATTAAATACAAAAGGCACAATTCCGCCTTAAGTACAAGAATAGAGACTCTTCTTAGTCGGTGCTTTGAGCATTCCCTGTGAGACCAGTATTAGTATCCGATACACCACTGCAGGTTCAATGTATTCCTTGGACCTTCACATTGACGATGAAACACAGAAATCGCATCGGAATTAAATACAAAATGCACAATGCCGCCTTAAGTACAAGAATAGAGACTCTTCTTACAGTCGGTGCCTTGAGCATTCCCTGTGAGACCAGTATTAGTTTCCGATACACCACTGCAGGTTCAGTGTATTCGTTGGACCTTCACATTGACGATGAAACACAGAAATGGCATCGGAATTAAATCCAAAACGCACAATGCCGCCTTATGTACAAGAATAGATACTCTTCTTACCGTCGGTGCTTTGAGCATTCCCTCTGAGACCAGTATTAGTTTCCGATACACCACTGCAGGTTCAATGTATTCCTTGGACCTTCACATTGACGATGAAACACAGAAATGGCATCGGAATTAAATCCAAAACGCACAATGCCGCCTTATGTACAAGAATAGAGACTATTCTTACCGTCGGTGCTTTGAGCATTCCCTGTGAGACCAGTATTAGTTTCCGCTACACCTCTGCAGGTTCAGTTTATTCCTTGGACCTTCACATTGACGATGAAACACAGAAATCGCATCGGAATTAAATACAAAAGGCACAATGCCGCCTTAAGTACGAGAATAGAGACTCTTCTTACAGTCGGTGCTTTGAGCATTCCCTATGAGACCAGTATTAGTTTCCGATACACCACTGGAGGTTCAATGAATTCGTTGGACATTCACATTGACGATGAAACACTGAAATTACATCGGAATTAAATACAAAAGGCACAATGCCGCCTTAAGTACAAGAATAGAGACTCTTCTTACAGTCGGTGCTTTGAGCGTTCCCTGTGAGACCAGTAATAGTATCCGATACACCACTGCAGGTTCAATCTAATCCTTTGACATACACATTGACGATGAAACACAGAAATTACATCGGAATTAAATACAAAAGGAACAATGAAGCCTTAAGTACAAGAATAGAGTCTCTTCTTACCGTCGGTGCTTTAAGCATTCCCTGTGAGACAAGTCTAAGTTTCCGATACACCACTGCAGGTTCAATGTATTCCTTGGACCTTCACATTGACGATGAAATACTGAAATTACATTGGAATTAAATACAAAGGGCACAATGCCGCCTTAGGTACAAGAATAGAGGCTCTTCTTACAGTAGGTGCTTTGAACATTCCCTGTGAGACCAGTATTAGTTTCCGCTACACCTCAGCAGGTTCAGTTTATTCCTTGGACATTCACATTGACGATGAAACACAGAAATCGCATCGGAATTAAATACAAAAGGCACAATGCCGCCTTAAGTACAAGAATAGAGACTCTTCTTACAGTCGGTGCTTTGAGCGTTCCCTGTGAGACCAGTAATAGTATCCGATACACCACTGCAGGTTCAATCTAATCCTTTGACATACACATTGACGATGAAACACAGAAATTACATCGGAATTAAATACAAAAGGAACAATGAAGCCTTAAGTACAAGAATAGAGTCTCTTCTTACCGTCGGTGCTTTAAGCATTCCCTGTGAGACCAGTCTAAGTTTCCGATACACCACTGCAGGTTCAATGTATTCCTTGGACCTTCACATTGACGATGAAATACTGAAATTACATTGGAATTAAATACAAAGGGCACAATGCCGCCTTAGGTACAAGAATAGAGGCTCTTCTTACAGTCGGTGCTTTGAACATTCCCTGTGAGACCAGTATTAGTTTCCGCTACACCTCAGCAGGTTCAGTTTATTCCTTGGACATTCACATTGACAATGAAACACAGAAATCGCATCGGAATTAAATACAAAAGGCACAATGCCGCCTTAAGTACAAGAATAGAGACTCTTCTTACAGTCGGTGCTTTGAGCATTCCCTGTGAGACCAGTAATAGTATCCGATACACCACTGCAGGTTCAATCTATTCCTTGGACATACACATTGACGATGAAGCACAGAAATTACATCGGAATTAAATACAAAAGGAACAATGCTGCCTTAAGTACAAGAATAGAGACTCTTGTTACCGTCGGTGCTTTGAGCATTCCCTGTGAGACCAGTATTAGTTTCCGATACACCACTGGAGGTTCAATGAATTCCTTGAACTTTCACATTGACGATGAAACACTGAAATTACATCGGAATTAAATACAAAAGGCACAATGCCGCCTTAAGTACAAGAATAGAGACTCTTCTTACAGTCGGTGCTTTGAGCATTCCCTGTGAGACCAATAATAGTATCCGATACATCACCGCAGGTTCAATCTATTCCTTGGATATACACATTCACGATGAAACACAGAAATTACATAGGAATTAAATGCAAAAGGAACAATGCCGCCTTAAATACAAGAATAGAGACTCTTCTTACCGTCGGTGCTTTGAGCATTCCCTGTGAGACCAGTATTAGTCTCCGATACACCACTGGAGGTTCAATGAATTCCTTGGACATTCACATTGACGATGAAACACTGAAATTACATCGGTATTAAATACAAAAGGCACAATGCCGCCTTAAGTACAATTATAGAGACTCTTCTTACAGTCTGTGCTTTGAGCAATCCCTGTGAGCCCAGCATTAGTTTTCGCTACACCTCTGCAGGTTCAGTTTATTCCTTGGACCTTCACATTGACGATGAAACACAGAAATCGCATCGGAATTAAATACAAAACGCACAATGTCGCCTTAAATACAAGAATAGTGACTCTTCTTACAGTCGGTGCTTTGAGCATTGCCTGTGAGACCAGTAATAGTATCCGATACACCACTGCAGGTTCAATCTATTCCTTGGACATACACATTGACGATGAAACACAGAAATTACATCGGAATTAAATACAGAAGGAACAATGGCGCCTTAAGTACAAGAATAGAGACTCTTCTTACAGTCTGTGCTTTGAGCATTCCCTGTGAGACCAGTATTAGTTTCCGCTACACCTCTGCAGGTTCAGTTTATTCCTTGGACCTTCACATTGACGATGAAACACAGAAATCGCATTGGAGTTAAATACAAAAGGCACAATGACGCCTTAAGTACAAGAATAGAGACCCTTCTTACAGTCGGTGCTTTGAGCAATCTCTGTGAGACCAGTAATAGTATCCGATACACCACTGTAGGTTCAATCTATTCCTTGGACATACACATTGACGATGAAACACAGAAATTACATCGGAATTAAATACAAAAGGAACAATGCCACCTTAAGTACAAGAATAGAGACTCTTCTTACCGTCGGTGCTTCGAGCATTCCCTGTGAGACCAGTATTAGTTTCCGATAGACCACTGGAGGTTCAATGAATTCCTTGGACATTCACATTGACGATGAAACACTGAAATTACATCGGAATTACATACAAAAGGCACAATGCCGCCTTAAGTACAAGAATAGAGACTCTTCTTACCGTCGGTGCTTTGAGCATTCCCTGTGAGACCAGTAATAGTATCCGATACACCACTGCAGGTTCAATCTATTCCTTGGACATACACATTGACGATGAAAAACACAAATTACATCGGAATTAAATACAAAAGGAACAATGCCGCCTTAAGTACAAGATTAGAGACTCTTCTTACCGTCGGTGCTTTGAGCATTCCATGTGAGACCAGTATTAGTTTCCGATACACCACTGGAAGTTCAATGAATTCCTTGGACATTCACATTGACGTTGAAACACTGAAATTACATCGGAATTATATACAAAAGTCACAATGCCGCCTTAAGTACAGGAATAGAGACTCTGCTAACAGTCTGTGCTTTGAGCATTCCCTGTGAGACCAGTATTAGTTTCTGCAACCCCTCTGCAGGTTCAGTTTATTCCTTGGACCATCATATTGACAATGAAACACAGAATTCGCATCGGAATTAAATACAAAAGGCACAATGCCGCGTTAAGTACAAGAATAGTGACTCTTCTTACAGTCGGTGCTTTGAGCATTCCCTGTGAGACCAGTATTAGTTTCCGCTACACCTCTGCAGGTTCAGTTTATTCCTTGGACCTTCACATTTACGATGAAACACAGAAATGGCATCGGAATTAAATACAAAAGGCACAATGCTGCCTTAAGTACAAGAATAGAGACTCTTCTTACAGTCGGTGCTTTGAGCATTCCCTGTGAGACAAGTATTAGTTTCCGATACACCACTACAGGTTCAGTTTATTCCTTGGACCTTCACATTGACGATGAAACACAGATATCGCATCGGAATTAAATACAAAAGGCACAATGCCGTCTTATGTACAAGAATAGAGACTCTTTTTACAGTCGGTGCTTTGAGCATTCCCTGTGAGACCAGTAATAGTATCCGATACACCACCGCAGGTTCAATCTATTCCTTGGACATACACATTGACGATGAAACACAGAAATTGCATCGGAATTAAATACAAAAGGAACAATGAAGCCTTAAGTACAAGAATAGAGACTCTTCTTACCGTCGGTGCTTTGACCATTCCCTGTGAGACCAGTATTAGTTTCCGATACACCACTGCAGGTTCAATGTATTCCTTGGACATTCACATTGACGATGAAACACTGAAATTACATCGGAATTAAATAAGAAAGGGCACAATGCCGCCTTAAGTACAAGAATAGAGGCTCTTCTTACAGTCGGTGCTTTGAGCATTCCCTGTGAGACCAGTATTAGTTTCCGCTACACCTCTGCAGGTTCAGTTTATTCCTTGGACATTCACATTGACGATGAAACACAGAAATGGCATCGGAATTTAATCCAAAACGCACAATGCCGCCTTAAGTACAAGAATAGAGACTCTTCTTACAGTCGGTGCTTTGAGCATTCCCTGTGAGACCAGTAATAGTATCCGATACACCACTGCAGGTTCAATCTATTCCTTGGACATAAACATTGACGATGAAACACAGAAATTACATCGGAATTAAATACAAAAGGGACAATGCCGCCTTAAGTACGAGAATAGAGACTCTTCTTACCGTCGGTGCTTTGAGCATTCCCTGTGAGACCAGTAATAGTATCCGATACACCACTGCAGGTTAGATCTATTCCTTGGACATACACATGGACGATGAAACACAGAAATTACATCGGAATTAAATACAAAAGGAACAATGCCGCCTTAAGTACAAGAATAGAGACTCTTCTTACCGTCGGTGCTTTCAGCATTCCCTGTGAGACCAGTATTAGTTTCCGATACACCACTGGAGGTTCAATGAACTCCTTGGACCATCACATTGACGATGAATCACTGAAATTACATCGGAATTAAATACAAACGGCACAATTCCGCCTTAAGTACAAGAATAGAGACTCTTCTTAGTCGGTGCTTTGAGCATTCCCTGTGAGACCAGTATTAGTATCCGATACACCACTGCAGGTTCAATGTATTCCTTGGACCTTCACAATGACGATGAAACACAGAAATCGCATCGGAATTAAATACAAAATGGACAATGCCGCCTTAAGTACAAGAATAGAGACTCTTCTTACAGTCGGTGCCTTGAGCATTCCCTGTGAGACCAGTATTAGTTTCCGATACACCACTGCAGGTTCAGTGTATTCGTTGGACCTTCACATTGACGATGAAACACAGAAATGGCATCGGAATTAAATCCAAAACGCACAATGCCGCCTTATGTACAAGAATAGACACTCTTCTTACCGTCGGTGCTTTGAGCATTCCCTGTGAGACCAGTATTAGTTTCCGATACACCACTGCAGGTTCAATGTATTCCTTGGACCTTCACATTGACGATGAAACACAGAAATGGCATCGGAAATAAATCCAAAACGCACAATGCCGCCTTATGTACAAGAATAGAGACTATTCTTACCGTCGGTGCTTTGAGCATTCCCTGTGAGACCAGTATTAGTTTCCGATAGACCACTGGAGGTTCAATGAATTCCTTGGACATTCACATTGACGATGAAACACTTAAATTACATCGGAATTACATACAAAAGGCACAATGCCGCCTTAAGTACAAGAATAGAGACTCTTCTTACCGTCGGTGCTTTGAGCATTCCCTGTGAGACCAGTAATAGTATCCGATACACCACTGCAGGTTCAATCTATTCCTTGGACATACACATTGACGATGAAAAACACAAATTACATCGGAATTAAATACAAAAGGAACAATGCCGCCTTAAGTACAAGATTAGAGACTCTTCTTACCGTCGGTGCTTTGAGCATTCCATGTGAGACCAGTATTAGTTTCCGATACACCACTGGAAGTTCAATGAATTCCTTGGACATTCACATTGACGTTGAAACACTGAAATTACATCGGAATTATATACAAAAGTCACAATGCCGCCTTAAGTACAAGAATAGAGACTCTGCTAACAGTCTGTGCTTTGAGCATTCCCTGTGAGACCAGTATTAGTTTCTGCAACCCCTCTGCAGGTTCAGTTTATTCCTTGGACCATCACATTGACAATGAAACACAGAATTCGCATCGGAATTAAATACAAAAGGCACAATGCCGCGTTAAGTACAAGAATAGTGACTCTTCTTACAGTCGGTGCTTTGAGCATTCCCTGTGAGACCAGTATTAGTTTCCGCTACACCTCTGCAGGTTCAGTTTATTCCTTGGACCTTCACATTTACGATGAAACACAGAAATGGCATCGGAATTAAATACAAAAGGCACAATGCTGCCTTAAGTACAAGAATAGAGACTCTTCTTACAGTCGGTGCTTTGAGCATTCCCTGTGAGACAAGTATTAGTTTCCGATACACCACTACAGGTTCAGTTTATTCCTTGGACCTTCACATTGACGATGAAACACAGATATCGCATCGGAATTAAATACAAAAGGCACAATGCCGTCTTATGTACAAGAATAGAGACTCTTTTTACAGTCGGTGCTTTGAGCATTCCCTGTGAGACCAGTAATAGTATCCGATACACCACCGCAGGTTCAATCTATTCCTTGGACATACACATTGACGATGAAACACAGAAATTGCATCGGAATTAAATACAAAAGGAACAATGAAGCCTTAAGTACAAGAATAGAGACTCTTCTTACCGTCGGTGCTTTGACCATTCCCTGTGAGACCAGTATTAGTTTCCGATACACCACTGCAGGTTCAATGTATTCCTTGGACATTCACATTGACGATGAAACACTGAAATTACATCGGAATTAAATAAGAAAGGGCACAATGCCGCCTTAAGTACAAGAATAGAGGCTCTTCTTACAGTCGGTGCTTTGAGCATTCCCTGTGAGACCAGTATTAGTTTCCGCTACACCTCTGCAGGTTCAGTTTATTCCTTGGACATTCACATTGACGATGAAACACAGAAATGGCATCGGAATTTAATCCAAAACGCACAATGCCGCCTTAAGTACAAGAATAGAGACTCTTCTTACAGTCGGTGCTTTGAGCATTCCCTGTGAGACCAGTAATAGTATCCGATACACCACTGCAGGTTCAATCTATTCCTTGGACATAAACATTGACGATGAAACACAGAAATTACATCGGAATTAAATACAAAAGGGACAATGCCGCCTTAAGTACGAGAATAGAGACTCTTCTTACCGTCGGTGCTTTGAGCATTCCCTGTGAGACCAGTAATAGTATCCGATACACCACTGCAGGTTAGATCTATTCCTTGGACATACACATGGACGATGAAACACAGAAATTACATCGGAATTAAATACAAAAGGAACAATGCCGCCTTAAGTACAAGAATAGAGACTCTTCTTACCGTCGGTGCTTTCAGCATTCCCTGTGAGACCAGTATTAGTTTCCGATACACCACTGGAGATTCAATGAATTCCTTGGACCATCACATTGACGATGAATCACTGAAATTACATCGGAATTAAATACAAACGGCACAATTCCGCCTTAAGTACAAGAATAGAGACTCTTCTTAGTCGGTGCTTTGAGCATTCCCTGTGAGACCAGTATTAGTATCCGATACACCACTGCAGGTTCAATGTATTCCTTGGACCTTCACAATGACGATGAAACACAGAAATCGCATCGGAATTAAATACAAAATGGACAATGCCGCCTTAAGTACAAGAATAGAGACTCTTCTTACAGTCGGTGCCTTGAGCATTCCCTGTGAGACCAGTATTAGTTTCCGATACACCACTGCAGGTTCAGTGTATTCGTTGGACCTTCACATTGACGATGAAACACAGAAATGGCATCGGAATTAAATCCAAAACGCACAATGCCGCCTTATGTACAAGAATAGACACTCTTCTTACCGTCGGTGCTTTGAGCATTCCCTGTGAGACCAGTATTAGTTTCCGATACACCACTGCAGGTTCAATGTATTCCTTGGACCTTCACATTGACGATGAAACACAGAAATGGCATCGGAAATAAATCCAAAACGCACAATGCCGCCTTATGTACAAGAATAGAGACTATTCTTACCGTCGGTGCTTTGAGCATTCCCTGTGAGACCAGTATTAGTTTCCGCTACACCTCTGCAGGTTCAGTTTATTCCTTGGACCTTCACATTGACGATGAAACACAGAAATCGCATCGGAATTAAATACAAAAGGCACAATGCCGCCTTAAGTACGAGAAAAGAGACTCTTCTTACAGTCGGTGCTTTGAGCATTCCCTATGAGACCAGTATTAGTTTCCGATACACCACTGGAGGTTCAATGAATTCGTTGGACATTCACATTGACGATGAAACACTGAAATTACATCGGAATTAAATACAAAAGGCACAATGCCGCCTTAAGTACAAGAATAGAGACTCTTCTTACAGTCGGTGCTTTGAGCGTTCCCTGTGAGACCAGTAATAGTATCCGATACACCACTGCAGGTTCAATCTAATCCTTTGACATACACATTGACGATGAAACACAGAAATTACATCGGAATTAAATACAAAAGGAACAATGAAGCCTTAAGTACAAGAATAGAGTCTCTTCTTACCGTCGGTGCTTTAAGCATTCCCTGTGAGACCAGTCTAAGTTTCCGATACACCACTGCAGGTTCAATGTATTCCTTGGACCTTCACATTGACGATGAAATACTGAAATTACATTGGAATTAAATACAAAGGGCACAATGCCGCCTTAGGTACAAGAATAGAGGCTCTTCTTACAGTAGGTGCTTTGAACATTCCCTGTGAGACCAGTATTAGTTTCCGCTACACCTCAGCAGGTTCAGTTTATTCCTTGGACATTCACATTGACGATGAAACACAGAAATCGCATCGGAATTAAATACAAAAGGCACAATGCCGCCTTAAGTACAAGAATAGAGACTCTTCTTACAGTCGGTGCTTTGAGCATTCCCTGTGAGACCAGTAATAGTATCCGATACACCACTGCAGGTTCAATCTATTCCTTGGACATACACATTGACGATGAAGCACAGAAATTACATCGGAATTAAATACAAAAGGAACAATGCCGCCTTAAGTACAAGAATAGAGACTCTTCTTACCGTCGGTGCTTTGAGCATTCCCTGTGAGACCAGTATTAGTTTCCGATACACCACTGGAGGTTCAATGAATTCCTTGGACTTTCACATTGACGATGAAACACTGAAATTACATCGGAATTAAATACAAAAGGCACAATGCCGCCTTAAGTACAAGAATAGAGACTCTTCTTACAGTCGGTGCTTTGAGCATTCCCTGTGAGACCAATAATAGTATCCGATACATCACCGCAGGTTCAATCTATTCCTTGGACATACACATTCACGATGAAACACAGAAATTACATAGGAATTAAATGCAAAAGGAACAATGCCGCCTTAAATACAAGAATAGAGACTCTTCTTACCGTCGGTGCTTTGAGCATTCCCTGTGGGACCAGTATTAGTCTCCGATACACCACTGGAGGTTCAATGAATTCCTTGGACATTCACATTGACGATGAAACACTGAAATTACATCGGTATTAAATACAAAAGGCACAATGCCGCCTTAGGTACAATTATAGAGACTCTTCTTACAGTCTGTGCTTTGAGCAATCCCTGTGAGACCAGCATTAGTTTTCGCTACACCTCTGCAGGTTCAGTTTATTCCTTGGACCTTCACATTGACGATGAAACACAGAAATCGCATCGGAATTAAGTACAAAACGCACAATGTCGCCTTAAATACAAGAATAGTGACTCCTCTTACAGTCGGTGCTATGAGCATTCCCTGTGAGACCAGTAATAGTATCCGATACACCACTGCAGGTTCAATCTATTCCTTGGACATACACATTGACGATGAAACACAGAAATTACATCGGAATTAAATACAAAAGGAACTATGCCGCCTTAAGTACAAGAATAGAGACTCTTCTTACCGTCGGTGCTTTGAGCATTCCCTGTGAGACCAGTATTAGATTCCGATACACCACTGGAGGTTCAATGAATTCCTTGGACATTCACATTGACGATGAAACACTGAAATTACATCGGAATTAAATACAAAAGGCACAATGCCGCCTTAAGTACAAGAATAGAGACTCTTCTTACCGTCGGTGCTTTGAGCATTCCCTGTGAGACCAGTATTAGTTTCCGATACACCACTGGATGGGTAGATCACACAACTAATGAGGAAGTATTAAATAGGATTGGGGAGAAGAGACGTTTGTGGCACAACTTGACCAGAAGAGGGGATCGGTTGGTAGGACATGTTCTGAGGCATCAAGGGATCACCAATTTAGTATTTGAGGGCAGCGTGGAGGGGAAAAATCGTAGAGGGAGACCAAGAAATGAATACACTAAGCAGATTCAGGAGGATGTAGGTTGCAGTAGGTACTGGGAGATGAAAAAGCTTGCACAGGATAGAGTAGCATGGAGAGCTGCATCAAACCAGTCTCAGGACTGAAGACCACAACAACAACAACACCACTGGAGGTTCAATGAATTCCTTGGACATTCACATTGACGATGAAACACTGAATTTATATCGGAATTAAATACAAAAGGCACAATGCCGCCTTAAGTACAAGAATAGAGACTCTTCTTACCGTCGGTGCTTTGAGCATTCCCTGTGAGACCAGTATGAGCTTCCGCTACACCTCTGCAGGTTCAGTTTTTTCCTTGGACCTTCACATTGACGATGAAACACAGAAACGGCATCGGAATTAAATACAAAACGCACAATGCCGCCTTAAGTACAAAAATAGAGACTCTTCTTACAGTCGGTGCTTTGAGCATTCCCTGTGAGACCAGTATTAGTTTCCGATACACCACTGCAGGTTCAATGTATTCCTTGGACCTTCACATTGACGATGAAACACAGAAATGGCATCGGAATTAAATCCAAAACGCACAATGCCGCCTTAAGTACAAGAATAGAGACTCTTCTTACAGTCGGTGCTTTGAGCATTCCCTGTGAGACCAGTAATAGTATCCGATACACCACTGCAGGTTAGATCTATTCCTTGGACATACACATGGACGATGAAACACAGAAATTACATCGGAATTAAATACAAAAGGAACAATGCCGCCTTAAGTACAAGAATAGAGACTCTTCTTACCGTCGGTGCTTTCAGCATTCCCTGTGAGACCAGTATTAGTTTCCGATACACCACTGGAGGTTCAATGAATTCCTTGGACCATCACATTGACGATGAATCACTGAAATTACATCGGAATTAAATACAAAAGTCACAATGCCCCCTTAAGTACAAGAAGGTGACTCTTCTTACAGTCGGTGCTTTGAGCATTCCCTGTGAGACCAGTAATAGTATCCGATACACCACTGCAGGTTCAGTCTATTCCTTGGACATACACATTGACGATGAAACACAGAAATTACATCGGAATTAAATACAAAAGGAACAATGCCGCCTTAAGTACAAGAATAGAGACTCTTCTTACCGTCGGTGCTTTGAGCATTCCCTGTGAGACCAGTATAAGTTTCCGATACACCTCTGAGGGTTCAATGAATTCCTTGGACCTTCACATTGACGATGAAACACTGAAATTACATATTAATTAAATACAAAAGGCACAATTCCGCCTTAAGTACAAGAATAGAGACTCTTCTTAGTCGGAGCTTTGAGCATTCCCTGTGAGACCAGTAATAGTATCCGATACACCACTGCAGGTTCAATGTATTCCTTGGACCTTCACATTGACGATGAAATACTGAAATTACATTGGAATTAAATACAAAGGGCACAATGCCGCCTTAGGTACAAGAATAGAGGCTCTTCTTACAGTCGGTGCTTTGAACATTCCCTGTGAGACCAGTATTAGTTTCCGCTACACCTCAGCAGGTTCAGTTTATTCCTTGGACATTCACATTGACGATGAAACACAGAAATCGCATCGGAATTAAATACAAAAGGCACAATGCCGCCTTAAGTACAAGAATAGAGACTCTTCTTACAGTCGGTGCTTTGAGCATTCCCTGTGAGACCAGTAATAGTATCCGATACACCACTGCAGGTTCAATCTATTCCTTGGATATACACATTGACGATGAAGCACAGAAATTACATCGGAATTAAATACAAAAGGAACAATGCCGCCTTAAGTACAAGAATAGAGACTCTTCTTACCGTCGGTGCTTTGAGCATTCCCTGTGAGACCAGTATTAGTTTCCGATACACCACTGGAGGTTCAATGAATTCCTTGGACTTTCACAATGACGATGAAACACTGAAATTACATCGGAATTAAATACAAAAGGCACAATGCCGCCTTAAGTACAAGAATAGAGACTCTTCTTACAGTCGGTGCTTTGAGCATTCCCTGTGAGACCAATAATAGTATCCGATACATCACCGCAGGTTCAATCTATTCCTTGGACATACACATTCACGATGAAACACAGAAATTACATAGGAATTAAATGCAAAAGGAACAATGCCGCCTTAAATACAAGAATAGAGACTCTTCTTACCGTCGGTGCTTTGAGCATTCCCTGTGAGACCAGTATTAGTCTCCGATACACCACTGGAGGTTCAATGAATTCCTTGGACATTCACATTGACGATGAAACACTGAAATTACATCGGTATTAAATACAAAAGGCACAATGCCGCCTTAGGTACAACTATAGAGACTCTTCTTACAGTCTGTGCTTTGAGCAATCCCTGTGAGACCAGCATTAGTTTTCGCTACACCTCTGCAGGTTCAGTTTATTCCTTGGACCTTCACATTGACGATGAAACACAGAAATCGCATCGGAATTAAATACAAAACGCACAATGTCGCCTTAAATACAAGAATAGTGACTCTTCTTACAGTCGGTGCTTTGAGCATTGCCTGTGAGACCAGTAATAGTATCCGATACAAAACTGCAGGTTCAATCTATTCCTTGGACATACACATTGACGATGAAGCACAGAAATTACATCGGAATTAAATACAAAAGGAACAATGGCGCCTTAAGTACAAGAATAGAGACGCTTCTTACAGTCTGTGCTTTGAGCATTCCCTGTGAGACCAGTATTAGTTTCCGCTACACCTCTGCAGGTTCAGTTTATTCCTTGGACCTTCACATTGACGATGAAACATAGAAATCGCATTGGACTTAAATACAAAAGGCACAATGACGCCTTAAGTACAAGAATAGAGACCCTTCTTACAGTCGGTGCTTTGAGCAATCTCTGTGAGACCAGTAATAGTATCCGATACACCACTGTAGGTTCAATCTATTCCTTGGACATACACATTGACGATGAAACACAGTAATTACATCGGAATTAAATACAAAAGGAACAATGCCACCTTAAGTACAAGAATAGAGACTCTTCTTACCGTCGGTGCTTTGAGCATTCCCTGTGAGACCTGTATTAGTTTCCGATACACCACTGGAGGTTCAATGAATTCCTTGGACATTCACATTGACGATGAAACACTGAAATTACATCGGAATTACATACAAAAGGCACAATGCCGCCTTAAGTACAAGAATAGAGACTCTTCTTACAGTCGGTGCTTTGAGCATTTGCTGTGAGACCAGTAATAGTATCCGATACACCACTGCAGGTTCAATCTATTCCTTGGACATACACATTGACGATGAAAAACACAAATTACATCGGAATTAAATACAAAAGGAACAATGCCGCCTTAAGTACAAGATTAGAGACTCTTCTTACCGTCGGTGCTTTGAGCATTCCATGTGAGACCAGTATTAGTTTCCGATACACCACTGGAAGTTCAATGAATTCCTTGGACATTCACATTGACGTTGAAACACTGAAATTACATCGGAATTATATACAAAAGTCACAATGCCGCCTTAAGTACAAGAATAGAGACTCTGCTTACAGTCTGTGCTTTGAGCATTCCCTGTGAGACCAGTATTAGCTTCTGCTACACCTCTGCAGGTTCAGTTTATTCCTTGGACCATCACATTGACAATGAAACACAGAATTCGCATCGGAATTAAATACAAAAGGCACAATGCCGCGTTAAGTACAAGAATAGTGACTCTTCTTACAGTCGGTGATTTGAGCATTCCCTGTGAGACCAGTATTAGTTTCCGCTACACCTCTGCAGGTTCAGTTTATTCCTTGGACCTTCACATTGACGATGAAACACAGAAATGGCATCGTAATTAAATACAAAAGGCACAATGCTGCCTTAAGTACAAGAATAGAGACTCTTCTTACAGTCGGTGCTTTGAGCATTCCCTGTGAGACAAGTATTAGTTTCCGATACACCACTACAGGTTCAATGTATTCCTTGGTCCTTCACATTGACGATGAAACACAGAAATCGCATCGGAATCAAATACAAAAGGCACAATGCCGCCTTAAGTACAAGAATAGAGACTCTTCTTACGGTCGGTGCTTTGAGCATTCCCTGTGAGACCAGTCATAGTATCCGATACACCACTGCAGGTTCAATCTATTCCTTGGACATACACATTGACGATGAAACACAGAAATGGCATCGGAATGAAATACAAAAGGCACAATGCCGCCTTAAGTACAAGAATACAGACTCTTCTTACAGTCTGTGCTTTGAGCATTCCCTGTGAGACCAGTATTAGTTTCCGCTACACCTCTGCAGGTTCAGTTTATTCCTTGGACCTTCACATTGACGATGAAACACAGAAATCGCATCGGAATTAAATACAAAAGGCACATTGCCGTCTTAAGTACAAGAATAGTGACTCTTCTTACAGTCGGTGCTTTGAGCAATCCCTGTGAGACCAGTATTAGTTTCCGCTACAACTCTGCAGGTGCAGTTTATTCCTTGGACCTTCACATTGACGATGAAACATAGAAATGGGATCGGAAGTAAATACAAAAGGCACAATGCTGCCTTAAGTACAAGAATAGAGACTCTTCTCACAGTCGGTGCTTTGAGCATCCCCTGTGAGACAAGTATTAGTTTCCGATACACCACTGCAGGTTCAATGTATTCCTTGGACCTTCACATTGACGATGAAACAAAGAAATCGCATCGGAATCAAATACAAAAGGCACAATGCCGCCTTAAGTACAAGAATAGTGACTCTTCTTACAGTCGGTGCTTTGAGCATTCCCTGTGAGACCAGTAATAGTATCCGAAACACCACTGCAGGTTCAATCTATTCCTTGGACATACACATTGACGATGAAACACAGAAATGGCATCGGAATTAAATACAAAAGGCACAATTCAGCCATAAGTACAAGAATAGAGACTCTTCTTACAGTCGGTGCTTTGAGCATTCCCTGTGAGACCAGTATTAGTTTCCGATACACCACTACAGGTTCAATGTATTCCTTGGACCTTCACATTGACGATGAAACACAGAAATCGCATCGGAATCAAATACAAAAGGCACAATGCCGCCTTAAGTACATGAATAGAGACTCTTCTTACAGTCGGTAATTCGAGCATTCCCTGTGAGACCAGTGATAGCATCCGATACACCACTGCAGGTTCAATCTATTCCTTGGACATACACATTGACGATGAAATACAGAAATGGAATCGGAATTAAATACAAAAGGCACAATGCCGCCTTAAGTACAAGAATAGAGACTCTTCTTACAGTCGGTGCTTTGAGCATTCCCTGTGAGACCAGTATTAGTTTCCGATACACCACGGCAGGTTCAATGTATTATTTGGACCATCACATTGACGATGAATCACAGAAATGGCATCGGAATTAAATAAAAATCGCACAATGCCGCCTTAAGTACAAGAATAGAGAATCTTCTTCCAGTCGGTGCTTTGAGCATTCCCTGTGAGACCAGTAATAGTATCCGATACACCACTGCAGGTTCAATCTATTCCTTGGACATACACATTGACGATGTAACACAGAAATTATATCGGAATTAAATACAAAAGGAACAATGCCGCCTTAAGTACAAGAATAGAGACTCTTCTTACCGTCGGTGCTTTGAGCATTCCCTGTGAGACCAGTATTAGTTTCCGCTACACCTCTGCAGTTTCAGTTTATTCCTTGGACCTTCACATTGACGATGAAACACAATAATGGCATCGGAATTAAATACAAAAGGCACAATGCCGCCATAAGTACAAGAATAGAGACTCTTCTTACAGTCTGTGCTTTGAGCATTCCCTGTGCGACCAGTATTAGTTTCCGATACACCACTGCAGGTTCAATGAATTCCTTGGACATTCACATTGACGATGAAACACTGAAATTACATCGGAATTAAATACAAAAGGCACAATGCCGCCTTAAGTACAAGAATAGAGACTCTTCTTACAGTCGGCGCTTTGAGCATTCCCTGTGAGACCAGTAATAGTATCTGATACACCACTGCAGGTCCAATCTATTCCTTGGACATACACATTGACGATGAAACACAGAAATTACATCGGAATTAAATACAAAAGGAACAATGCCGCCTTAAGTACAAAAATAGAGACTCTTCTTACCGCCGGTGCTTTTGAGCATTCCCTGTGAGACCAGTATTAGTTTCCGATACACCACTGGAGGTTCAATGAATTCCTTGGACATTCACATTGAAGAAGAAACACTGAAATTACATCGGAATCAAATACAAAAGGCACAATGCCGCCTTAAGTACAAGAATAGAGACTCTTCACACAGTCGGTGCGTTGAGCATTCCCTGTGAGACCAGTAATAGTATCCGATACACCACTGCAGGTTCAATCTATTCCTTGGACATACACATTGACGATGAAACACAGAAATACATCGGAATTAAATAGAAAAGGAACAAGGCCGCCTTAAGTACAAGAATAGAGACTCTTCTTACCGTCGGTGCTTTGAGTATTGCCTGTGAGACCAGTATTAGTTTCCGATACACCACTGGAGGTTAAATGAATTCCTTGGACATTCTCATTGACGATGAAACACTGAAATTACATCGGAATTAAATACAAAAGGCACAATGCCGCCTTAAGTACAAGAATAGAGGCTCTTCTTACAGTCTGTGCTTTGAGCATTCCCTGTGAGACCAGTATTAGTTTCCGCTACACCTCTGCAGGTTCAGTTTATTCCTAGGACCTTCACATTGACGATGAAACACAGAAATCGCATCGGAATTAAATACAAAAGGCACAATGCCGCCTTAAGTACAAGAATAGTGCCTCTTCTTACTGTCGGTGCTTTGAGCATTCCCTGTGAGACCAGTAATAGCATCCGATACACCACTGCTGGTTCAATCTATTCCTTGGACATACACATTGACGATGAAACACAGAAATTAGATAGGAATTAAATTCAAAAGGAACAATGCCGCCTTAAGTACAAGAATGGAGACTTTTCCTACAGTCTGTGCTTTGAGCATTCCCTATGAGACCAGTATTAGTTTCCGCAACACCTCTGCAGGTTCAGTTTATTCCTTGGACCTTCACATTGCCGACGAAACACAGAAATGGCATCGGAATTAAATACGAAAGGCACAATACAGCCTTAAGTACAAGAATAGAGACTCTTCTTGCAGTCGGTGCTTTGAGCACTCCCTGTGAGACCAGTATTGGTTTCCGATACACCACTGCAGGTTCAATGTATTCCTTGGACCTTCACATTGACGATGAAACACAGAAATCGCATCGGAATCAAATTCAAAAGGCACATGCCGCCTTATGTACAAGAATAGAGACTCTTCTTACAGTCGGTGCTTTGAGCATTCCCTGTGAGACCAGTAATAGTATCCGATACACCACTGCAGGTTCAATCTATTCCTTGGACATACACATTGACGATAAAACACAGAAATGGCATCGGAATTAAATACAAAAGGCACAATGCCGCCTTAATTACAAGAATAGAGACTCTTCCTACAGTCGGTGCTTTGAGCATTATCTGTGAGACCACTATTAGTTTCCGATACACCACTACAGGTTCAATGTATTCCTTGGACCTTCACATTGACGATGAAACACAGAAATCGCATCGGAATCAAATACAAAAGGCACAATGCCGCCTTAAGTACAAGAATAGAGACTCTTCTTACAGTCTGTGCTTTGAGCATTCCCTGTGCGACCAGTATTAGTTTCCGATACACCACTGCAGGTTCAATGAATTCCTTGGACATTCACATTGACGATGAAACACTGAAATTACATCGGAATTAAATACAAAAGGCACAATGCCGCCTTAAGTACAAGAATAGAGACTCTTCTTACAGTCGGCGCTTTGAGCATTCCCTGTGAGACCAGTAATAGTATCTGATACACCACTGCAGGTCCAATCTATTCCTTGGACATACACATTGACGATGAAACACAGAAATTACATCGGAATTAAATACAAAAGGAACAATGCCGCCTTAAGTACAAAAATAGAGACTCTTCTTACCGCCGGTGCTTTTGAGCATTCCCTGTGAGACCAGTATTAGTTTCCGATACACCACTGGAGATTCAATGAATTCCTTGGACATTCACATTGACGAAGAAACACTGAAATTACATCGGAATCAAATACAAAAGGCACAATGCCGCCTTAAGTACAAGAATAGAGACTCTTCACACAGTCGGTGCGTTGAGCATTCCCTGTGAGACCAGTAATAGTATCCGATACACCACTGCAGGTTCAATCTATTCCTTGGACATACACATTGACGATGAAACACAGAAATGGCATCGGAATTAAATACAAAAGGCACAATGCCGCCTTAAGTACAAGAATAGAGACTCTTCTTAAAGTCGGTGCTTTGAGCATTCCCTGTGAGACCAGTACAAGTTTCCGATTCACCACTGCAGGTTCAATGTATTCCTTGGACCTTCACATTGACGACGAAACACAGAAATGGCATCGGAATAAAATCCAAAACGCACAATTCCGCCTTAAGTACAAGTATAGAGACTCTTCTTACAGTCGGTGCTTTGAGCATTCCCTGTGAGACCAGTAATAGTATCTGATACACCACTGCAGGTCCAATCTATTCCTTGGACATACACATTGACGATGAAACACAGAAATTAGATCGGAATTAAATTCAAAAGGAACAATGCCGCCTTAAGTACAAGAATGGAGACTTTTCCTACAGTCTGTGCTTTGAGCATTCCCTATGAGACCAGTATTAGTTTCCGCAACACCTCTGCAGGTTCAGTTTATTCCTTGGACCTTCACATTGCCGACGAAACACAGAAATGGCATCGGAATTAAATACGAAAGGCACAATACAGCCTTAAGTACAAGAATAGAGACTCTTCTTGCAGTCGGTGCTTTGAGCACTCCCTGTGAGACCAGTATTAGTTTCCGATACACCACTGCAGGTTCAATGTATTCCTTGGACCTTCACATTGACGATGAAACACAGAAATCGCATCGGAATCAAATTCAAAAGGCACATGCCGCCTTAAGTACAAGAATAGAGACTCTTCTTACAGTCGGTGCTTTGAGCATTCCCTGTGAGACCAGTAATAGTATCCGATACACCACTGCAGGTTCAATCTATTCCTTGGACATACACATTGACGATAAAACACAGAAATGGCATCGGAATTAAATACAAAAGGCACAATGCCGCCTTAATTACAAGAATAGAGACTCTTCCTACAGTCGGTGCTTTGAGCATTATCTGTGAGACCACTATTAGTTTCCGATACACCACTACAGGTTCAATGTATTCCTTGGACCTTCACATTGACGATGAAACACAGAAATCGCATCGGAATCAAATACAAAAGGCACAATGCCGCCTTAAGTACAAGAATAGAGACTCTTCTTACAGTCGGTGCTTTGAGCATTCCCTGTGAGACCAGTAATAGTATCCGATACACCACTGCCGGTTCAATCTATTCCTTGGACATACACATTGACGATGAAACACAGAAATGGCATCGGAATTAAATACAAAATGCACAATGCCGCCTTAAGTACAAGAATAGAGACTCTTCCTACAGTCGGTGCTTTGAGCATTCCCTGTGAGACCACTATTAGTTTCCGATACACCACTACAGGTTCAATGTATTCCTTGGACCTTCACATTGACGATGAAACACAGAAATCGCATCGGAATCAAATAGAAAAGGCACAATGCCGCCTTAAGTACAAGAATAGAGACTCTTCTTACAGTCGGTGCTTTGAGCATTCCCTGTGAGACCAGTAATAGTATCCGATACACCACTGCAGGTTCAATGTATTCCCTGGACCTTCACATTGACGATGAAACACAGAAATGGCATCGGAATTAAATACAAAATGCACAATGCCGCCTTAAGTACAAGAATAGGGACTCTTCTTACAGTCGGTGCTTTGAGCATTCCCTCTGACACCAGTATTAGTTTCCGATACACCACTGCAGGTTCAGTGTATTCTTTGGACTTCACATTGACGATGAAACACTGAAATTACATCGGACTTAAATACTAAGGGAACAATGTCGCCTTAAGTACAAGAGTAGAGACTCTTCTTACCGTCGGTGCTTTGAGTATTACCTGTGAGACCAGTATTAGTTTCCGATACACCACTGTAGCTTCAATGTATTCCTTGGACATACACATTGACGATGAAACACTGAAATTACATCGGAATTAAATACAAAGGGCACAATGACGCCTTAACTACAAGAAGAATGAGACTTCTTAGAGTCTGTGCTTTGATCCTTTCCTGTGAGACCAGTATTAGTCTCCGATATACCACTGCAGGTTAAATGTATTCCATGGTCCTTCACATTGACGATGAAACACAGAAATCGCATCGGAATTACATACAAAAGGCACAATGGCGCCCTAAGTACAAAAATGGAGACTCATCTTACAATCGGTACTTCGAGCATTCCCTGAGAGACCAATATTAATTTCCGCTACACCACTGCCGGTTCAATGTATTCCTTGGACCTTCACATTGACGATGAAACACAGAAATCGCAACGGAATTAAACACCAAAGGCACAATGCCTCCTTAAGTACAAGAATAGAGACTCTTCTTACCGTCGGTGCTTAGAGCATTCCCTGTAAGACCAGTATTAGTTTCCGATAAACCACTGGAGGTTCAATGAATTCCTTGGACATACATATTGACGATGATACACTAAAATTACATCGGAATTAAATACAAAAGGCACAATGAGGCCTTATGTACAAGGATAGAGACTCTTCTTACAGTCGGTGCTTTGAGCATTCCCTGTGAGACCAGTATTAGTTTCCGATACACCACTGCAGGTTCAATGTATTCCTTGGACATACATATTGACGATGAAACACTGAAATTACATCGGAATTATATACAAAAGGCACAATGCCGCCATAAGTGCAAGAAGAGTGAGACTTCTTAGAGTCTGTGTTTTGATCCTTTCCTGTGCGACCCGTATTAGTTTTCGATACGCCACTGCAGGCTCAATGTATTCCTTGAACCTTCAAATTGACGATGATACACAGAATTCGCAACGGAATTAAATACAAAAGGCATGATGCCGCCTTATGTACAAGAATACAGACTCTACTTACAGTCGGTGCTTTGAGCATTCCCTGTGAGACCAGTATTAGTTTCCGATACACCACTGCAGGTTCAATGTATTCCTTGGACCTTCACATTGACGATGAAACACAGAAATCGCATCGGAATCAGATACAAAAGGCACAATGCCGCCTTAAGTACAAGAATAGAGACTCTTCTTACAGTCGGTGCTTTGAGCATTCACTGTGAGACCAGTAATAGTATCCGATACACGATTGCAGGTTCAATCTATTCCTTGGACATACACATTGACAACGAAACACTGAAATTACATGGGAATTAAATACAAAAGGAACAATGCCGCCTTAAGTACAAGAAAAGAGACTCTTCTTACAGTCGGTGCTTTGAGCATTCCCTGTGAGACCAGTATTAGTTTCCGATACACCACTGCAGGTTCAATGTATTCCTTGGACCTTCACATTGACGATGAAACACAGAAATGGCATCAGAATCAAATACAAAAGGCACAATACCGCCGTAAGTACAAGAATAGAGACCCTTCTTACAGTCGGTGTTTTGAGCATTCCCTGTGAGACCAGTAATAGTATCCGATACACCACTGCAGGTTCAATCTATTCCTTGGACATACACATTGACTATGAAACACTGAAATACATCGGAATTAAATACAAAAGAAACAATGCCGCCATAAGTACAAGAATACAGACTCTTCTTATAGTCGGTGCTTTAAGCATTCCATGTGAGACCAGTATTAGTTTTCGATACACCACTACAGGTTCAATGTATTCCTTGGACCTTCACATTGACGATGAAACACAGAAATCGCATCGGAATTAAGTCCAAAACGCACAATGCCGCATTAAGTACAAGAATACAGACTCTACTTACAGTCGGTGCATTGAGCATTCCCTGTGAGACCAGTATTAGTTTCCTATACACATTTACAGGTTCAATGTATTCCTTGGACCTTCACATTGACAATGAAACACAGAAATCGCAACGGAATTAAATCCAAAACGCACAATGCCGCCTTAAGTACAAGAATACAGACTCTACTTACAGTCGGTGCTTTGAGCATTCCCTGTGAGACCAGAATTAGTTTCCGATACACCACTACAGGTTCAATGTATTCCTTGGACCTTCACATTGACGATGAAACACAGAAATCACATCGGAATTAAATACCAAAGGCACAATGCCCCCTTATGTACAAGAATAGAGGCTCTTCTTACCGTCGGTGCTTTGAGCATTCCTGTGAGACCAGTATTAGTTTCCGATACACCACTGCAGGTTCAATGTATTCCTTGGACATACACATTGACGATGAAACACTGAAATTACATCGGAATTATATACAAAAGGCACAATGCCGCCATAAGTGCAAGAAGAGTGAGACTTCTAAGAGTCTGTGTTTTGATCCTTTCCTGTGCGACCCGTATTAGTTTTCGATACGCCACTGCAGGTTCAATGTATTCCTTGGACCTTCACATTGACGATGATACACAGAATTCGCAACGGAACTAAATACAAAAGGCACAATGCCACCTTAAGTACAAGAATAGAGACTCTTCTAATAGTCGGTGCTTTGAGGTTTCCCTGTGAGACTAGTATTAGTTTCCGATACACCTCTGCAGGTTCAATGTATTTCTTGGACCTTCACATTGTCGATTAAATACAGAAATCGCATCGGAATTAAATACAAAAGGCACAATGCCGCCTTAAGTAGAAGAATAGAGACTCTTCTTACTGTCGGTGCTTTGAGCATTCCCTGTGGGACCAGTATTAGTTTCCGAAACATCACTGCAGGTTCAGTGTATTCCTTGGACCGTCACATTGACGATGAAACACAGTAATGGCATCGGAATTAAATACAAAGGGCACAATGCCGCCTTAAGTAGAAGAATAGAGACTCTTCTTACAGTCTGTGCTTTGAGCATTCCCTGTGCGACCAGTATTAGTTTCCGATACACCACTGGAGGTTCAATGAATTCCTAGGACATTCACATTGACGATGAAACACTGAAATTACATCGGAATTAAATACAAAAGGCACAATGCCGCCTTAAGTACAAGAATAGAGACTCTTCTTACAGTCGGCGCTTTGAGCATTCCCTGTGAGACCAGTAATAGTATCCGATACACCACTGCAGGTCCAATCTATTCCTTGGACATACACATTGACGATGAAACACAGAAATTACATCGGAATTAAATACAAAAGGAACAATGCCGCCTTAAGTACAAGAATAGAGACTCTTCTTACAGTCGGTGCTTTGAGCATTCCCTGTGAGGCCAGTATTAGTTTCCGACACACCACTGGAGTTTCAATGAATTCCTTGGACATTCACATTGACGATGAAACACTGAAATAACATCGGAATGAAATAAAAAAGGCACAATACCGTCTTAAGTACACGAATAGAGACTCTTCTTACAGTCGGTGATTTCAGCAATCCCTGTGAGACCAGTAATAGTATCCGATACACCACTGCAGGTTCAATCAATTCCTTGGACATACACATTGACGATGAAACACAGAAATTACATCGGAATTAAATACAAAAGGAACAATGCCGCCATAAGTACAAGAACAGAGACTCTTCTTACTGTCGGTGCTTTGAGCATTCCCTGTGAGACCAGTATTAGTTTCCGCTACACCTCTGCAGGTTCAGTTTATTCCTAGGACCTTCACATTGACAATGAAACACAGAAATCGCATCGGAATTAAATACAAAAGGCACAATGCCGCCTTAAGTACAAGAATAGTGACTCTTCTTACAGTCGGTGCTTTGAGCATTCCCTGTGAGACCCGTAATAGTATCCGATAAACCACTGCTGGTTCAATCTATTCCTTGACATTGACGATGAAACACAGAAATTACATCGGAATTAAATACAAAAGGATAAATGCCGCCTTAAGTACAAGAATAGAGACTCTTCTTACAGTCTGTGCATTGAGCATTCCCTGTGAGACCAGTATTAGTTTCCGCTACACCTCTGCAGGTTCAGTTTATTCCTTGGACCTTCACATTGCCGATGAAACGCAGAAATGGCATCGGAATTAAATATTAAAGGCACAATGCAGCCTTAAGTACAAGAATAGAGACTCTTCTTACAGTCGGTGCTTTGAGAATTCCCTGCGAGACCAGTATTAGTTTCCGATACACCACTGCAAGTTCAATGTATTCCTTGGACCTTCACATTGACGATGAAACACAGAAATCGCATCGGAATCAAATTGAAAAGGCACAATGCCGCCTTAAGTACAAGAATAGAGACTCTTCTTACAGTCGGTGCTTTGAGCATTCCCTGTGAGACCAGTAATAGTATCCGATACACCACTGCAGGTTCAATCTATTCCTTGGACATACACATTGACGATAAAACACAGAAATGGCATCGGAATAAAATTCAAAAGGCTCAATGCCGCCTTAAGTACAAGAATAGAGACTGTTCTTACAGTCGGTGCTTTGAGCATTCCCTGTGAGACCAGTATTAGTTTCCGCTACACCTCTGCAGGTTCAGTTTATTCCTTGGACCTTCACATTGACGATGAAACACAGAAATGGCATCGGAATTAAATTCAAAAGGCACAATGTCGCCTTAAGTACAAGAATAGAGACTCTTCTTACAGTCGGTGCTTAGAGCATTCCCTGTGAGACCAGTATTAGTTTCCGATACACCACTGCAGGTTCAATGTATTCCTTGGACCTTCAAATTGACGATGAAACACAGAAATCACATCGGAATTAAATCCAAAACGCACAATACCGCCTTAAGTACAAGAATACAGACTTTACTTACAGTCGGTGCTTTGAGCATTCCCTGTGAGACCAGTATTAGTTTCCGATACACCACTGCAGGTTCAATGTATTCCTTGGACCTTCACATTGACGATGAAACACAGAAATCGCATCGGAATCAAATACAAAAGGCACAATGCCGCCTTAAGTACAAGAATAGAGACTCTTCTTACAGTCGGTGCTTTGAGCATTCCCCGTGAGACCAGTAATAGTATCCGATACACCACTGCAGGTTCAAATTATTCCTTGGACATACACATTGACGATGAAACACTGAAATTACACCGGACTTAAATACAAAAGGAAGAATGTCGCCTTAAGTACAAGAGTACAGACTCTTCTTACCGTCGGTGCTTTGAGCATTCCCTGTGAGACCAGTATTAGTTTCCAATACACCACTGTAGGTTCAATGTATTCCTTGGACATACACATTGACGATGAAACACTGAAATTACATCGGAATTAAATACAAAGGGCACAATGACGCTTTAATTACAAGAAGAATGAGACTTCTTAGAGTCTGTGCTTTGATCCTTTCCTGTGTGACCAGTATTAGTATCCGATATACCACTGCAGGTTAAATGTATTCCATGACGATGAAACACAGAAATCGCATCGGAATTAAACACCAAAGGCACAATGCCTCCTTAAGTAATAGAATAGAGACTCTTCTTACAGTCGGTGCTTTGAGCATTCCCTGTGAGACCAGTATTAGTTTCCGATACACCACTGCAAGTTCAATATATTCCTTGGACCTTCACATTGACGATGAAACACAGATATCGCATCGGAATCAAATTGAAAAGGCACAATGCCGCCTTAAGTACAAGAATAGAGACTCTTCTTACAGTCGGTGCTTTGAGCATTCCCTGTGAGACCAGTATTAGTTTCCGCTACACCTCTGCAGGTTCAGATTATTCCTTGGACCTTCACATTGACGATGAAACACAGAAATCGCATGGGAATTAAATCCAAAACGCACAATGCCGCCATAAGTACAAGAATACAGACTCTACTTAAAGTCGGGGCTTTGAGCATTCCCTGTGAGACCAGTATTAGTTTCCGATACACCACTGCAGGTTCAATGTATTCCTTGGACCTTCACATTGACGATGAAACACAGAAATCGCATCGGAATCAAATACAAAAGGCACAATGCTGCCTTAAGTACAAGAATAGAGACTCTTCTTACAGTCGATGCTTTGAGCATTCCCTGTGAGACCAGTATTAGTTTCCGATACACCACTGCAGGTTCAGTGTATTCCTTGGACCTTCACATTGACGATGAAACACAGAAATCACATCGGAATCAAATACAAAAGGCACAATGCCGCCTTAAGTACAAGAATAGAGACTATTCTTACAGTCGGTGCTTTGGGCATTCCCTGTGAGACCAGTAATAGTATCCGATACACCACTCCAGGTTCTATCTATTCCTTGGACATACACATTGACGATGAAACACTGAAATTACATCGGAATTATATACAAAAGGCACAATGCCGCCATAAGTGCAAGAAGAGTGAGACTTCTTAGAGTCTGTGTTTTGATCCTTTCCTGTGCGCCCCGTATTAGTTTTCGATACGCCACTGCAGGTTCAATGTATTCCTTGGACTTTCAAATTGACGATGATACACAGAATTCGCAACGGAATTAAATACAAAAGTCACAATGGCACCTTAAGTACAGGAATAGAGACTCTTCTTATAGTCGGTGCTTTGAGGTTTCCCTGTGAGACCAGTATTAGTTTCTGATACACCTCTGCAGGTTCAATGTATTCCTTGGACCTTCACATTGACGATTAAACACAGAAATCGCATCCTAATTAAATATAAAAGGCACAATGCCGCCTTAAGTAGAAGAATAGAGACTCTTCTTACTGTATGTGCTTTGAGCATTCCCTGTGGGACCAGTATTAGTTTCCGAAACATCACTGCAGGTTCAGTGTATTCCTTGGACTTTCACATAGACGAAGAAACACAGAAATGGCATCGGAATTAAATACAAAGGTCGCAATGCCACCTTAAGTACAAGAATAAACACTCGGTGCTTTGAGCATTCCCTGTGTGACCAGTATTAGTTTCCGATACACCACTGCAGGTTCAATGTATTCCTTGGACATACACATTGACGAAGAAACACTGAAATTACATCGGAATTAAATACAAAAGGCACAATGCCACCATAAGTGCAAGAAGAGTGAGACTTCTTAGAGACTGTGTTTTGATATTTTCCAGTGCGACCCGTACTAGTTTCCGATACGCCACTGCAGGATAAATGTATTCCTTGACCCTTCACATTGACGATTAAACACAGAAATCGCATCGGAATTAAATACAAAAGGCACAACGCCGCCTTAAGTACAAGAATAGAGTTTCTTCTTACGGTCGGTGTTTGAGCATTCCCTGTAAGACCAGTATTAGTTTCCGATACGCCACTGGAGGTTCAATGTATTCCTTGGACATTCACATTGACGATGAAACACTGACATTACATCGGAATTAAATACAAAAGGCACAATGATGCCTTAAGTATAAGAATAGAGACTCTTCTAACAGTCGGTGCTTTGAGCATTCCCAGTAAGACCAGTATTAGTTTCCGATACACCACAGCAGGTACAATGTATTCCTTCGACCTTCACATTGACGATGAAACAAAGAAATTGCATCGGAATTAAATACAAAAGCCACAATGCCGCCTTAAGTACATGAATAGAGACTCTTCTTACTGTCGGTGCTTTGAGCATTCCCTGTGAGTCCAGTATAAGTTTCCGATACACCACTGCAGGATCAATGTATTCCGTGGACATTCACATTGACTATGAAACACTAAAATTACATCGGAATTAAATACAAAGGGCACAATGCCGCCATAAGTGCAAGAAGAGTGAGATTTCTTACAGTCTGTGATTTGACCCTTTCCTGTGCGACCCGTATTAGTTTCCGATACGCCACTGCAGGTTCTATGTATTCCTTGGACCATCACATTGACGATTAAACACAGAAATCGCATCGGAATTAAATACAAAAGGCACAATGCCTCCTTAAGTACATGAATAGAGACTCTTCTTACTGTCGGTGCTTTGAGCATTCCCTGTGAGACCAGTATTAGTTTCCGATACACCACTGCAGGTTCAATGTATTCCTTGGACATACACATTGACGATGAAACACTGGACCTACATCGGAATTAAATACAAAAGGCAAATTGCCGCCATAAGTGCAAGAAGAGTGAGACTTCTTAGAGTCTGTGTTTTGATCCTTTCCTGTGCGACCCGTATTAGTTTTCGATACGCCACTGCAGGTTCAATTTATTCCTTGGACCTTCAAATTGACGATGATACACAGAATAGAGACTCTTCTTACAGTCGGTGCTTTGAGCATTCCCTGTGAGAGCAGTATTAGTTTTCGATACGCCACTGCAGGTTCAATGTATTCCTTGAACATTCAAATTGACGATGATACACAGAATTCGTAACGGAATTAAATACAAAAGGCACAATGCCGCCTTAAGTACAAGAATACAGACTCTACTTACAGTCGGTGCTTTGACCATTCCCTGTGAGACAAGTATTAGTTTCCGACACACCACTGCAGGTTCAATGTATTCCTTGGACCTTCACATTGACGATGAAACACAGAAATCGCATCGGAATCAAATACAAAAGGCACAATGCCGCCTTAAGTACAAGAATAGAGACTCTTCTTACAGTCGGTACTTTGAGTATTCCCTGTGAGACCAGTAATAGTATCCGATACACCATTGCAGGTTCAATCTATTCCTTGGACATACACATTGACGACGAAACACTGAAATTACATCGGAATTTAATACAAAAGGAACAATGCCGCCTTAAGTACAAGAAAAGAGACTCTTCTTACAGTCAGTGCTTTGAGCATTCCCTGTGAGACCAGTATTAGTTTCCGATACACCACTGCAGGTTCAATGTATCCCTTGGACCTTCACATTGACGATGAAACACAGAAATCGCATCGGAATTAAATACAAAAGTAAAAATGCCGCCTTAAGTACAAGAATAGAGACTATTCTTACAGTCGGTGCTTTGAGCATTCCCTGTGAGACCAGTAATAGTATCCGATACACCACTGCAGGTTCAATCTATTCCTTGGACATACACATTGACGATGAAACACTGAAATACATCGGAATTAAATACAAATGAAACAATGCCGCCTTAAGTACAAGAATACAGACTCTTCTTACAGTCGGTGCTTTAAGCATTCCATGTGAGACCAGTATTAGTTTTCGATACACCACTACAGGTTCAATGTATTCCTTGGACCTTGACATTGACGATGTAACACAGAAATCGCATCGGAATTAAATCCAAAACGCACAATGCCACCTTAAGTACAAGAATACAGACTATACTTACAGTCGGTGCATTGAGCATTCCCTGTGAGACCAGTATTAGATTCCTATACACCACTACAGGTTCAATGAATTCCTTGGACCTTCACATTGACAATGAAACACAGAAATCGCAACGGAATTAAATCCAAAACGCACAATGCCGCCTTAACTACAAGATTACAGACTCTACTTACAGTCGGTGCTTTGAGAATTCCCTGTGAGACCAGTATTAGTTTCCGATACACAACTGCAGGTTCAATGTATTCCTTGGACCTTCACATTGACGATGAAACACAGAAATCACATCGGAATGAAATACTAAAGGCACAATGCCGCCTTATGTACAAGAATAGAGGCTCTTCTTACCGTCGGTGCTTTGAGCATTCCCTGTGAGACCAGTATTAGATTCCGATACACCACTGCCGGTTCAATGTATTCCTTGTACATACACATTGACGATGAAACATTGAAATTACATCGGAATTATATACAAAAGGCACAATGCCGCCATAAGTGCAAGAAGAGTTAGACTTCTTAGAGTCTGTGTTTTGATCCTTTCCTGTGCGACCCGTATTAGTTTTCGATACGCCACTGCAGGTTCAATTTATTCCTTGGACCTTCAAATTGACGATGATACACAGAATTCGCAACGGAATTAAATACAAAAGGCACAATGCCACCTTAAGTACAAGAATAGAGACTCTTCTTATAGTCGGTGCTTTGAGGTTTCCCTGTGAGACCAGTATTAGTTTCCGATACACCTCTGCAGGATCAATGTATTTCTTGGACCTTCACATTGACGATTAAACACAGAAATCGCATCGGAATTAAATACAAAAGGAACAATGTCGCCTTAAGTAGAAGAATAGAGACTCTTCTTACTGTCGGTGCTTTGAGCATTCCCTGTGGGACCAGTATTAGTTTCCGGAACATCACTGCAGGTTCAGTGTATTCCTTGGACATTCACATTGACGATGAAACACAGAAATGGCATCGGAATTAAATACAAAGGTCACAATGCCGTTTTAAGTACAAGAATAAACACTCGGTGCTTTGAGCAATCCCTGTGTGACCAGTAATAGTTTCCGATACACCACTGCAGGTTCAATGCATTCCTAGGACCTTCACATTGACGATGAAACACAGAAATCGCATCGGAATTACATACAAAAGGCACAATGCCGAACTAAGTACAAGAATATAGTCTCTTCTCACAGTCGGTGCTTCGAGTATTCCCTGTGAGACCAGTATTAGTATCCGATACACCACTGCAGGTTCAATGTATTCCTTGGACATACACATTGCCTATGAAACACTAAAATTACATCGGAATTAAATACAAATGGCACAATGCCGTCATAAGTGCAAGAAGAGTGAGATTGCTTAGAGTCTGTGATTTGACCCTTTCCTGTGCGACCCGTATTAATTTCCGATACGCCACTGCAGGTTCTATGTATTGCTTGGACCACCACATTGACGATTAAACACAGAAATCGCATCGGAATTAAATACAAAAGGCACAATGCCGCCTTAAGTACAAGAATAGACACTCTTCTTACAGTCGGTGCTTTGAGCATTCCCTGTGAGCCCAGTATTAGTTTCCGATTCACCACTGGAGGTTCAATGTATTCCTTGGACATTCACATTGACGATGAAACACTGAAATTACATCGGAATTAAATAAAAAAGGCACAATGATGCCATAAGTATAAGAATAGAGACTCTTCTAACAGTCGGTGCTTTGAGCATACCCAGGAAGACCAGTATTAGTTTCCGATACACCACAGCAGGTTCTATGTATTCCTTCGACCTTCACATTGACGATGAAACACAGAAATTGCATCGGAATTAAATACAAAAGCCACAATGCCGCCTTAAGTACAAGAATAGAGACTCTTCTTACTGTCGGTGCTTTGAGCATTCCCTGTGAGACCAGTATTAGTTTCCTATACACCACTGCAGGTTCAATGTATTCCTTAGACATACACATTGACGATGAAACACTGGACCTACATCGGAATTAAATACAAAAGGGAAAATGCCGCCATAAGTGCAAGAAGAGTGAGACTTCTTAGAGTCTGTGTTTTGATCCTTTCCTGTGCGACCCGTATCAGATTTCGATACGCCACTGCAGCTTCAATGTATACCTTGGACCTTCAAATTGGCGCTGAAACACAGAAATCGCATCGGAATTAAATACAAAAGACACAATACCGCCTTAAATTCAAGAATAGAGACTCTTCTTGCAGTCGGTGCTTTGAGCATTCCCTGTGAGAGCAGTATTAGTTTCCGATACACCACTGCAGGTTCAATGTACTCCTTGGACCTTCTCATTGACGATTAAACACAGAAATCACATCGGAATTAAATAGAAAAGGCACAATGCCGCCTTAAGTACAAAAATAGAGACTCTTCTTACAGTCGGTGTTTTGAGCATTCCCTGCGAGACCAGTATTAGTTTCCGCTACACCACTGCTGGTTCAATATATTCGTTGGACCTTCACATTGACGATAAAGCACAGAAATCGCATCGGAATTAAATACAAAAGGAACAATGCCGCCTTAAGTACAAGAATAGAGACTCTTCTTACGGTCGGTGCTTTGAGCATTCCGTGTGAGACCAGTATTAGTTTCCGATATACCACTGGAGGTTCAATGTATTCCTTGGACATTCACATTGTCGATGAAACACTGAAATTACATCGGAATTAAATACAAAAGGCACAATGATGCCTTAAGTACAAGAATAGAGACTCTTCTAACAGTCGGTGTATTCAGCATTCCCTGTAAGACCAGTATTAGTTTCCGATACACCACTGCAGGTTCAATGTATTCCTTCGACATACACATTGACGATGAAACACTGAAATTACATCGGAATTAAATACAAAAGGCACAATGCAGCCATAAGTGCAAGAAGAGTGAGACTTCTTAAAGTCTGTGTTTTGATCCTTACCTGTGCGACTCGTATTAGTTTCCGATACGCCACTGCAGGTTCAATGTATTCCTTGTACCTTCACATTGTCGATGAAATACAGGAATCGCATCGGAATTAAATACAAAAGGCACAATTCCGCCTTAAGTACAAGAATAGAGACTCTTCTTACTGTCGGTGTTTTGAGCATTCCCTGTGAGACCAATATTAGTATCCGATACAATACTGCAGGATAATTGTATTCCTTGGACATACACATTGACGATGAAACACTGGACCTACATCGGAATTAAATACAAAAGGCAAATTGCCGCCATAAGTGCAAGAAGAGTGAGACTTCTTAGAGTCTGTGTTTTGATCCTTTCCTGTGCGACCCGTATTAGTTTTCGATACGCCACTGCAGCTTCAATGTATTCCTTGGACCTTCAAATTGACGATGAAACATAGAAATCGCATCGGAATTAAATACAAAAGGCACAATACCTCCTTAAATTCAAGAATAGAGACTCTTCTTACAGTCGGTGCTTTGAGCATTCCCTGTGAGAGCAGTATTAGTTTTCGATACGCCACTGCAAGTTCAATGTATTGCTTGAACCTTCAAATTGACGATGATACACAGAATTCGCAACGGAATTAAATACAAAAGGCACAATGCCGCCCTAAGTACAAGAATACAGACTCTACTTTCAGTCGGTGCTTTGAGCATTCCCTGTGAGACAAGTATTAGTTTCCGATACACCACTGCAGGTTCAATGTATTCCTTGGACCTTCACATTGACGATGAAACACAGAAATCACATCGGAATCGAATACAAAAGGCACAATGCCGCCTTAAGTACAAGAATAGAGACTCTTCTTACAGTCGGTGCTTTGAGTATTCCCTGTGAGACCAGTAATAGTATCCGATACACCATTGCAGGTTCAATCTATTCCTCGGACATACACATTGACGACGAAACACTGAAATTACATCGGAATTAAATACAAAAGGAACAATGCCGCCTTAAGTACAAGAAAAGAGACTCTTCTTACAGTCAGTGCTTTGAGCATTCCCTGTGAGACCAGTATTAGTTTCCGATACGCCACTGGAGGTTCAATGTATTCCTTGGACCTTCACATTGACGATGAAACACAGAAATCGCATCGGAATTAAATACAAAAGGCACAATGCCGCCTTAAGTACAAGAATAGAGACTATTCTTACAGTCGGTGCTTTGAGCATTCCCTGTGAGACCAGTAATAGTATCCGATACACCACTGCAGGTTCAATCTATCCCTTGGACATACACATTGACGATAAAACACAGAAATGGCATCGGAATTAAATACAAAAGGCACAATGCCGCCTTAAGTACAAGAATAGAGACTCTTCTTACAGTCGGTGCTTTGAGCATTCCCTGTGAGACCAGTATTAGTTTCCGCTACACCTCTGCAGGTTCAGTTTATTCCTTGGACCTTCACATTGACGATGAAACACAGAAATGGCAGCGGAATTAAATTCAAAAGGCACAATGTCGCATTAAGTACAAGAATAGAGACTCTTCTTACAGTCGGTGCTTTGAGCATTCCCTGTGAGACCAGTATTAGTTTCCGATACACCACTGCAGGTTCAATGGATTCCTTGGACCTTCACATTGGCGATGAAACACAGAAATCGCATGGGAATTAAATCCAAAACGCACAATGCCGCCTTAAGTACAAGAATACAGACTCTACTTACAGTCGGTGCTTTGAGCATTCCCTGTGAGACCAGTATTAGTTTCCGATACACCACTGCAGGTTCAATGTATTCCTTGGACATACACATTGACGAAGAAACACTGAAATTACATCGGAATTAAGTACAAAAGGCACAATGCCACCATAAGTGCAAGAAGAGTGAGACTTCTTAGAGACTGTGTTTTGATATTTTCCTGTGCGACCCGTACTAGTTTCCGATACGCCACTGCAGGATAAATGTATTCCTTCACCCTTCACATTGACGATTAAACACAGAAATCGCATCGGAATTAAATACAAAAGGCACAACGCCGCCTTAAGTACAAGAATAGAGTCTTTTCTTACGGTCGGTGTTTGAGCATTCCCTGTAAGACCAGTATTAGTTTCCGATACGCCACTGGAGGTTCAATGTATTCCTGGGACATTCACATTGACGATGAAACACTGAAATTACGTCGGAATTAAATACAAAAGGCACAATGCCGCCATAAGTGCAAGAAGAGAGAGACTTCTTAGAGTCTGTGTTTTGATCCTCTCCTGTGCGACCCGTATTAGTTTTCGATACGCCACTGCAGGATCAATGTATTCCTTTGTCCTTCACATTGACGATTAAACACAGAAATCGCATCGGAATTAAATACAAAAGGCACAATGCCGCCCTAAGTACAAGAATACAGTTTCTTCTCACAGTCGGTGCTTCGAGTATTCCCTGTGAGACCAGTACTAGTTTCCGATACACCACTGCAGGATCAATGTATTCCTTGGACATTCACATTGACTATGAAACACTAAAATTACATCGGAATTAAATACAAAGGGCACAATGCCGCCATAAGTGCAAGAAGAGTGAGATTTCTTACAGTCTGTGATTTGACCCTTTCCTGTGCGACCCGTATTAGTTTCCGATACGCCACTGCAGGTTCTATGTATTCCTTGGACCATCACATTGACGATTAAACACAGAAATCGCATCGGAATTAAATACAAAAGGCACAATGCCGCCTTAAGTACAGGAATAGAGACTCTTCTTACTGTCGGTGCTTTGAGCATTCCCTGTGAGACCAGTATTAGTTTCCGATACACCACTGCAGGTTCAATGTATTCCTTGGACATACACATTGACGATGAAACACTGGACCTACATCGGAATTAAATACAAAAGGCAAATTGCCGCCATAAGTGCAAGAAGAGTGAGACTTCTTAGAGTCTGTGTTTTGATCCTTTCCTGTGCGACCCGTATTAGTTTTCGATACGCTACTGCAGGTTAAATGTATTCCTTGGACTTTCAAATTGACGATGAAACACAGAAATCGCATCGGAATTAAATACAAAAGGCACAATGCCACCTTAAGTACAAGAACCGAGACCCTTCTTTCAGTCGGTGCTTTGAGCATTCCCTGTGAGACCAGTATAAGTTTCCGATACACCGCTGCAGGTTCAATGTATTCCTTGGACCTTCACCATGACGATTAAACACAGAAATCACATCGGAATGAAATACAAAAAGAACAATGCCGCCTTAAGTACAAGAATAGAGGCTCTTCTTACAGTCGGTGCTTTGAGCATTCCCTGTGAGACCAGTATTAGTTTCCGCTACACCACTGCTGGTTCAATATATTCGTTGGACCTTCACATTGACGATAAAGCACAGAAATCGCATCTTAATTAAATACAAAAGGAACAATGCCGCCTTAAGTACAAGAATAGAGACTCTTCTTACGGTCGGTGCTTTGAGCATTCCGTGTGAGACCAGTATTAGTTTCCGATATACCACTGGAGGTTCAATGTATTCCTTGGACATTCACATTGACGATGAAACACTGAAATTACATCGGAATTAAATACAAAAGGCACAATGATGCCTTAAGTACAAGAATAGAGACTCTTCTAACAGTCGGTGTATTCAGCATTCCCTGTAAGACCAATATTAGTATCCGATACAATACTGCAGGATAATTGTATTCCTTGGACATACACATTGACGATGAAACACTGGACCTACATCGGAATTAAATACAAAAGGCAAATTGCCGCCATAAGTGCAAGAAGAGTGAGACTTCTTAGAGTCTGTGTTTTGATCCTTTCCTGTGCGACCCGTATTAGTTTTCGATACGCCACTGCAGCTTCAATGTATTCCTTGGACCTTCAAATTGACGATGAAACATAGAAATCGCATCGGAATTAAATACAAAAGGCACAATACCTCCTTAAATTCAAGAATAGAGACTCTTCTTACAGTCGGTGCTTTGAGCATTCCCTGTGAGAGCAGTATTAGTTTTCGATACGCCACTGCAAGTTCAATGTATTGCTTGAACCTTCAAATTGACGATGATACACAGAATTCGCAACGGAATTAAATACAAAAGGCACAATGCCGCCTTAAGTACAAGAATACAGACTCTACTTTCAGTCGGTGCTTTGAGCATTCCCTGTGAGACAAGTATTAGTTTCCGATACACCACTGCAGGTTCAATGTATTCCTTGGACCTTCACATTGACGATGAAACACAGAAATCGCATCGGAATCAAATACAAAAGGCACAATGCCGCCTTAAGTACAAGAATAGAGACTCTTCTTACAGTCGGTGCTTTGAGTATTCCCTGTGAGACCAGTAATAGTATCCGATACACCATTGCAGGTTCAATCTATTCCTCGGACATACACATTGACGACGAAACACTGAAATTACATCGGAATTAAATACAAAAGGAACAATGCCGCCTTAAGTACAAGAAAAGAGACTCTTCTTACAGTCAGTGCTTTGAGCATTCCCTGTGAGACCAGTATTAATTTCCGATACACCACTGCAGGTTCAATGTATCCCTTGGACCTTCACATTGACGATGAAACACAGAAATCGCATCGGAATTAAATACAAAAGGCACAATGCCGCCTTAAGTACAAGAATAGAGACTATTCTTACAGTCGGTGCTTTGAGCATTCCCTGTGAGACCAGTAATAGTATCCGATACACCACTGCAGGTTCAATCTATCCCTTGGACATACACATTGACGATAAAACACAGAAATGGCATCGGAATTAAATACAAAAGGCACAATGCCGCCTTAAGTACAAGAATAGAGACTCTTCTTACAGTCGGTGCTTTGAGCATTCCCTGTGAGACCAGTATTAGTTTCCGCTACACCTCTGCAGGTTCAGTTTATTCCTTGGACCTTCACATTGACGATGAAACACAGAAATGGCAGCGGAATTAAATTCAAAAGGCACAATGTCGCCTTAAGTACAAGAATAGAGACTCTTCTTACAGTCGGTGCTTTGAGCATTCCCTGTGAGACCAGTATTAGTTTCCGATACACCACTGCAGGTTCAATGTATTCCTTGGACCTTCACATTGACGATGAAACACAGAAATCGCATGGGAATTAAATCCAAAACGCACAATGCCGCCTTAAGTACAAGAATACAGACTCTACTTACAGTCGGTGCTTTGAGCATTCCCTGTGAGACCAGTATTAGTTTCCGATACACCACTGCAGGTTCAATGTATTCCTTGGACCTTCACATTGACGATGAAACACAGAAATCGCATCGGAATCAAATACAAAAGGCACAATGCTGCCTTAAGTACAAGAATAGAGACTCTTCTTACAGTCGGTGCTTTGAGCATTCCCTGTGAGACCAGTATTAGTTTCCGATACACCACTGCAGGTTCAGTGTATTTCTTGGACCTTCACATTGACGATGAAACACAGACATCACATCGGAATCAAATACAAAAGGCACAATGCCGCCTTAAGTACAAGAATAGAGACTATTCTTACAGTCGGTGCTTTGGGCATTCCCTGTGGGACCAGTATTAGTTTCCGAAACATCACTGGAGGTTCAGTGTATTCCTTGGACTTTCACATAGACGAAGAAACACAGAAATGGCATCGGAATTAAATACAAAGTTCGCAATGCCACCTTAAGTACAAGAATAAACACTCGGTGCTTTGAGCATTCCCTGTGTGACCAGTATTAGTTTCCGATACACCACTGCAGGTTCAATGTATTCCTTGGACATACACATTGACGAAGAAACACTGAAATTACATCGGAATTAAGTACAAAAGGCACAATGCCACCATAAGTGCAAGAAGAGTGAGACTTCTTAGAGACTGTGTTTTGATATTTTCCTGTGCGACCCGTACTAGTTTCCGATGCGCCACTGCAGGATAAATGTATTCCTTCACCCTTCACATTGACGATTAAACACAGAAATCGCATCGGAATTAAATACAAAAGGCACAACGCCGCCTTAAGTACAAGAATAGAGTCTTTTCTTACGGTCGGTGTTCGAGCATTCCCTGTAAGACCAGTATTAGTTTCCGATACGCCACTGGAGGTTCAATGTATTCCTTGGACATTCACATTGACGATGAAACACTGAAATTACGTCGGAATTAAATACAAAAGGCACAATGCCGCCATAAGTGCAAGAAGAGAGAGACTTCTTAGAGTCTGTGTTTTGATCCTCTCCTGTGCGACCCGTATTAGTTTTCGATACGCCACTGCAGGATCACTGAATTCCTTTGTCCTTCACATTGACGATTAAACACAGAAATCGCATCGGAATTAAATACAAAAGGCACAATGCCGCCCTAAGTACAAGAATACAGTTTCTTCTCACAGTCGGTGCTTCGAGTATTCCCTGTGAGACCAGTATTAGTTTCCGATACACCACTGCAGGATCAATGTATTCCTTGGACATTCACATTGACTATGAAACACTAAAATTACATCGGAATTAAATACAAAGGGCACAATGCCGCCATAAGTGCAAGAAGAGTGAGATTTCTTACAGTCTGTGATTTGACCCTTTCCTGTGCGACCCGTATTAGTTTCCGATACGCCACTGCAGGTTCTATGTATTCCTTGGACCATCACATTGACGATTAAACACAGAAATCGCATCGGAATTAAATACAAAAGGCACAATGCCGCCTTAAGTACAGGAATAGAGACTCTTCTTACTGTCGGTGCTTTGAGCATTCCCTGTGAGACCAGTATTAGTTTCCGATACACCACTGCAGGTTCAATGTATTCCTTGGACATACACATTGACGATGAAACACTGGACCTACATCGGAATTAAATACAAAAGGCAAATTGCCGCCATAAGTGCAAGAAGAGTGAGACTTCTTAGAGTCTGTGTTTTGATCCTTTCCTGTGCGACCCGTATTAGTTTTCGATACGCCACTGCAGGTTCAATTTATTCCTTGGACCTTCAAATTGACGATGATACACAGAATTCGCAACGGAATTAAATACAAAAGGCACAATGCCACCTTAAGTACAAGAATAGAGACTCTTCTTATTGTCGGTGCTTTGAGGTTTCCCTGTGAGACCAGTATTAGTTTCCGATACACCTCTGCAGGATCAATGTATTCCTTGGACCTTCACATTGACGATTAAACACAGAAATCGCATCGGAATTAAATACAAAAGGAGCAATGTCGCCTTAAGTAGAAGAATAGAGACTCTTCTTACTGTCGGTGCTTTGAGCATTCCCTGTGGGACCAGTATTAGTTTCCGGAACATCACTGCAGGTTCAGTGTATTCCTTGGACATTCACATTGACGATGAAACACAGAAATGGCATCGGAATTAAATACAAAGGTCACAATGCCGTTTTAAGTACAAGAATAAACACTCGCTGCTTTGAGCAATCCCTGTGTGACCAGTATTAGTTTTCGATACACCACTGCAGGTTCAATGCATTCCTAGGACCTTCAAATTGACGATGAAACACAGAAATCGCATCGGAATTAAATACAAAAGGCACAATACCTCCTTAAATTCAAGAATAGATACTCTTCTTACAGTCGGTGCTTTGAGCATTCCCTGTGAGAGCAGTATTAGTTTTCGATACGCCACTGCAGGTTCAATGTATTCCTTGGACCTTCACATTGACGATGAAACACAGAAATCGCATCGGAATCAAATACAAAAGGCACAATGCCGCCTTAAGTACAAGAATAGAGACTCTTCTTACAGTCGGTGCTTTGAGTATTCCCTGTGAGACCAGTAATAGTATCCGATACACCATTGCAGGTTCAATCTATTCCTTGGACATACACATTGACGACGAAACACTGAAATTACATCGGAATTAAATGCAAAAGGAACAATGCCGCCATAAGTACAAGAAAAGAGACTCTTCTTACAGTCAGTGCTTTGAGCATTCCCTGTGAGACCAGTATTACTTTCCGATACACCACTGCAGGTTCAATGTATCCCTTGGACCTTCACATTGACGATGAAACACAGAAATCGCATCGGAATTAAATACAAAAGGCACAATGCCGCCTTAAGTACAAGAAAAGAGACGATTCTTACAGTCGGTGCTTTGAGCATTCCCTGTGAGACCAGTAATAGTATCCGATACACCACTGCAGGTTCAATCTATTCCTTGGACATACACATTGACGATGAAACACTGAAATACATCGGAATTAAATACAAATGAAACAATGCCGCCTTAAGTACAAGAATACAGACTCTTCTTACAGTCGGTGCTTTAAGCATTCCATGTGAGACCAGTATTAGTTTTCGATACACCACTACAGGTTCAATGTATTCCTTGGACCTTGACATTGACGATGTAACACAGAAATCGCATCGGAATTAAATCCAAAACGCACAATGCCACCTTACGTACAAGAATACAGACTATACTTACAGTCGGTGCATTGAGCATTCCCTGTGAGACCAGTATTAGATTCCTATACACCACTACAGGTTCAATGTATTCCTTGGACCTTCACATTGACAATGAAACACAGAAATCGCGACGGAATTAAATCCAAAACGCACAATGCCGCCTTAACTACAAGATTACAGACTCTACTTACAGTCGGTGCTTTGAGCATTCCCTGTGAGACCAGTATTAGTTTCCGATACACCACTGCAGGTTCAGTGTATTCCTTGGACCTTCACATTGACGATGAAACACAGAAATCACATCGGAATGAAATACTAAAGGCACAATGCCGCCTTATGTACAAGAATAGAGGCTCTTCTTACCGTCGGTGCTTTGAGCATTCCCTGTGAGACCAGTATTAGATTCCCATACACCACTGCAGGTTCAATGTATTCCTTGGACATACACATTGACGATGAAACACTGAAATTACATCGGAATTATATACAAAAGGCACAATGCCGCCATAAGTGCAAGAAGAGTGAGACTTCTTAGAGTCTGTGTTTTGATCCTTTCCTGTGCGACCCGTATTAGTTTTCGATACGCCACTGCAGGTTCAATTTTTTCCTTGGACCTTCAAAGTGACGATGATACACAGAATTCGCAACGGAATTAAATACAAAAGGCACAATGCCACCTTAAGTACAAGATTAGAGACTCTTCTTATAGTCGGTGCTTTGAGGTTTCCCTGTGAGACCAGTATTAGTTTCCGATACACCTCTGCAGGATCAATGTATTCCTTGGACCTTCGCATTGACGATTAAACACAGAAATCGCATCGGAATTAAATACAAAAGGAACAATGTCGCCTTAAGTAGAAGAATAGAGACTCTTCTTACTGTCGGTGCTTTGAGCATTCCCTGTGGGACCAGTATTAGTTTCCGGAACATCACTGCAGGTTCAGTGTATTCCTTGGACATTCACATTGACGATGAAACACAGAAATGGCATCGGAATTAAATACAAAGGTCACAATGCCGTTTTAAGTACAAGAATAAACACTCGGTGCTTTGAGCAATTACTGTGTGACCAGTATTAGTTTCCGATACACCACTGCAGGTTCAATGCATTCCTAGGACCTTCACATTGACGATGAAACACAGAAATCGCATCGGAATTACATACAAAAGGCACAATGCCGAACTAAGTACAAGAATATAGTCTCTTCTCACAGTCGGTGCTTCGAGTATTCCCTGTGAGACCAGTATTAGTTTCCGATACACCACTGCAGGTTCAATGTATTCCTTGGACATACACATTGACTATGAAACACTAAAATTACATCGGAATTAAATACAAATGGCACAATGCCGTCATAAGTGCAAGAAGAGTGAGATTGCTTAGAGTCTGTGATTTGACCCTTTCCTGTGCGACCCGTATTAATTTCCGATACGCCACTGCAGGTTCTATGTATTGCTTGGACCATCACATTGACGATTAAACACAGAAATCGCATCGGAATTAAATACAAAAGGCACAATGCCGCCTTAAGTACAAGAATAGACACTCTTCTTACAGTCGGTGCTTTGAGCATTCCCTGTGAGACCAGTATTAGTTTCCGATTCACCACTGGAGGTTCAATGTATTCCTTGGACATTCACATTGACGATGAAACACTGAAATTACATCGGAATTAAATAAAAAAGGCACAATGATGCCATAAGTATAAGAATAGAGACTCTTCTAACAGTCGGTGCTTTGAGCATACCCAGGAAGACCAGTATTAGTTTCCGATACACCACAGCAGGTTCTATGTATTCCTCCGACCTTCACATTGACGATGAAACACAGAAATTGCATCGGAATTAAATACAAAAGCCACAATGCCGCCTTAAGTACAAGAATAGAGACTCTTCTTACTGTCGGTGCTTTGAGCATTCCCTGTGAGACCAGTATTAGTTTCCTATACACCACTGCAGGTTCAATGTATTCCTTAGACATACACATTGACGATGAAACACTGGACCTACATCGGAATTAAATACAAAAGGCAAAATGCCGCCATAAGTGCAAGAAGAGTGAGACTTCTTAGGGTCTGTGTTTTGATCCTTTCCTGTGCGACCCGTATCAGATTTCGATACGCCACTGCAGCTTCAATGTATACCTTGGACCTTCAAATTGGCGCTGAAACACAGAAATCGCATCGGAATTAAATACAAAAGACACAATACCGCCTTAAATTCAAGAATAGAGACTCTTCTTGCAGTCGGTGCTTTGAGCATTCCCTGTGAGAGCAGTATTAGTTTCCGATACACCACTGCAGGTTCAATGTACTCCTTGGACCTTCACATTGACGATTAAACACAGAAATCACATCGGAATTAAATAGAAAAGACACAATGCCGCCTTAAGTACAAAAATAGAGACTCTTCTTGCAGTCGGTGCTTTGAGTATTCCCTGCGAGACCAGTATTAGTTTCCTATACACCACTGCAGGTTCTGTGTATTCCTTGGACCTTCACATTGACGATGAAACACAGAAATGGCATCGGAATTAAATACAAAAGGCACAATGCCGCATTAAGTACAAGAATAGACACTCTTCTTACAGTCAGTGCTTTGAGCATTCCCTGTGAGACCAGTATTAGTTTCCGATACACCACTGCAGGTTCAATGTATTCCTTGGACCTTCACATTGACGATGAAACACAGAAATCGCATCGAAATAAAATTCAAAAGGAACAATGCCGCCTTAAGTACAAGAATAGAGACTCTTCTTACAGTCGGTGATTTGAGCAATCCCTGTGAGACCAGTATTAGTTTCCGATACACCACTGCAGGTTCAATGTATTCCTTGGACATACACATTGACGATGAAACACTGAAATTACATCGGAATTAAATACAAAAGGCACAATGCCGCCATAAGTGCAAGAACAGTGAGACTTCTTAGTGTCGGTGTTTGATCCTTTCCTTTGCGACCCGTATTAGTTTTCGATACGCTACTGCAGGTTAAATGTATTCCTTGGACTTTCAAATTGACGATGAAACACAGAAATCGCATCGGAATTAAATACAAAAGGCACAATGCCACCTTAAGTACAAGAACCGAGACTCTTCTTTCAGTCGGTGCTTTGAGCATTCCCTGTGAGACCAGTATAAGTTTCCGATACACCGCTGCAGGTTCAATGTATTCCTTGGACCTTCACATTGACGATTAAACACAGAAATCACATCGGAATGAAATACAAAAAGAACAATGCCGCCTTAAGTACAAGAATAGAGACTCTTCTTACAGTCGGTGCTTTGAGCATTCCCTGTGAGACCAGTATTAGTTTCCGCTACACCACTGCTGGTTCAATATATTCGTTGGACCTTCACATTGACGATGAAGCACAGAAATCGCATCGGAATTAAATACAAAAGGAACAATGCCGCCTTATATACAAGAATAGAGACTCTTCTTACGGTCGGTGCTTTGAGCATTCCGTGTGAGACCAGTATTAGTTTCCGATATACCACTGGAGGTTCAATGTATTCCTTGGACATTCACATTGACGATGAAACACTGAAATTACATCGGAATTAAATACAAAAGGCACAATGATGCCTTAAGTACAAGAATAGAGACTCTTCTAACAGTCGGTGTATTCAGCATTCCCTGTAAGACCAGTATTAGTTTCCGATACACCACTGCAGATTCAATGTATTCCTTCGACATACACATTGACGATGAAACACTGAAATTACATCGGAATTAAATACAAAAGGCACAATGCCGCCATAAGTGCAAGAAGAGTGAGACTTTTGAAAGTCTGTGTTTTGATCCTTACCTGTGCGACTCGTATTAGTTTCCGATACGCCACTGCAGGTTCAATGTATTCCTTGGACCTTCACATTGTCGATGAAATACAGGAATCGCATCGGAATTAAATACAAAAGGCACAATTCCGCCTTAAGTACAAGAATAGAGACTCTTCTTACTGTCGGTGTTTTGAGCATTCCCTGTGAGACCAATATTAGTATCCGATACAATACTGCAGGATAATTGTATTCCTTGGACATACACATTGACGATGAAACACTGAAATTACATCGGAATCAAATACAAAAGGAACGATATCGCCTCAAGTACAAGAATAGAGACTCTTCTTACTGTCGGTGTTTTGAGCATTCCCTGTGAGACCAGTATTATTTCCGATACAACACTGCAGGTTCAATGTATTCCTTGGACATACACCTTGACGATGAAAAACTGAAATTACATCGGAATTAAATACATAGGGCACAATGACACCTTAAGTACAAGAACAGAGACTCTTCTTTCAGTCGGAGCTTTGAGCATTCCCTGTGAGACCAGTATTAGTTTCCGATACACCACTGCAGGGTCAATGTATTCCTTGGACCATCACATCGACGATTAAACACAGAAATCACATCGGTATTAAATACAAAAAGAACAATGCCGCCTTAAGTACAAGAATAGAGACTCTTCTTACAGTCGGTGCTTTGAGCATTCCCTGTGAGACCAGTATTAGTTTCCGATACACCACTGCAGGTTCTGTGTATTCCTTGGACCTTCACATTGACGATGAAACACAGAAATGGCATCGGAATTAAATACAAAAGGCACAATGCCGCATTAAGTACAGGAATAGACACTCTTCTTACAGTCAGTGCTTTGAGCATTCCCTGTGAGACCAGTATTAGTTTCCGATACGCCACTGGAGGTTCAATGTACTCCTTGGACCTTCACATTGACGATGACACACAGAAATTGCATCGCAATTATATACAAAAGCCACAATGCCGCCTTAAGTAGAAGAATAGAGACTCATCTTACAATCGGTGCTTTGAGCATTCCCTGTGAGACCAGTATTAGTTTCCGATACACCACTGCAGGTTCAATGCATCCCTTGGACATACCCATTGACGATGAAACACTGAAATTACATCGGAATTAAATACAAAAGGCACAATGCCGCCATAAGTGCAAGTACAGTGAGACTTCTTAGAGTCTGTGTTTTGATCCTTTCCTGTGCGACCCGTATTAGTTTTCGATACGCCACTGCAGGTTAAATGTATTCCTTGGACCTTCAAATTGACGATGAAACACAGAAATCGCATCGGAAATAAATACAAAAGACACAATGCCGCCTTAGGTACATGAACAGATGCTCTTCTTTCAGTCGGTGTTTTGAGCGTTCCCTGTGAGACCAGTATTAGTTTCCGATACACCACTGCAGGTTCAATGTATTCCTTGGACCTTCACATTAAACGATTACACACAGAAATCACATCGGAATTAAATACAAAAAGAACAATGCCGCCTTAAGTACAAGAATAGACACTCTTCATACAGACGTTGTTTGAGCATTCCCTGTGAGACTAGTATTAGTTTCCGATACACCACTGCAGGTTCAATGTATTCCTTGGACCTTCACATTGACGATGAAACACAGAAATCGCATTGGAATTAAATACAAAAGGCACAATGCCGCTTTAAGTACAAGAATAGAGACAATTCTTACAGTCTGTGCTTTGAGCGTTCCCTGTGAGACCAGTATTAGTTTCCGATACGCCACTGCAGGTTCAATGTATTCCTTGGACCTTCACATTGACGATGAAACACAGGAATCGCATCGGAATTAAATACAAAAGGCACAATTCCGCCTTATGTACAAGAATAGAGACTCTTCTTACTGTCGGTGTTTTGAGCATTCCCAGTGAGACCAATATTAGTATCCGATACAATACTGCAGGTTAATTGTATTCCTTGGACATACACATTGACGATGAAACACTGAAATTACATCGGAATTAAATACAAAAGGAACGATATCGCCTTAAGTACAAGAATAGAGACTCTTCTTACTGTCGGTGTTTTGAGCATTCCCTGTGAGACCAGTATTATTTCCGATACAATACTGCAGGTTCAATGTATTCCTTGGACATGCACCTTGACGATGAAAAACTGAAATTACATCGGAATTAAATACATAGGGCACAATGACACCTTAAGTACAAGAACAGAGACTCTTCTTTCAGTCGGAGCTTTGAGCATTCCCTGTGAGACCAGTATTAGTTTCCGATACACCACTGCAGGTTCAATGTATTCCTTGGACCATCACATCGACGATTAAACACAGAAATCACATCGGTATTAAATACAAAAAGAACAATGCCGCCTTAAGTTCAAGAATAGAGACTCTTCTTACAGTCGGTGCTTTGAGCATTCCCTGTGAGACCAGTATTAGTTTCCGATACACCACTGCAGGTTCAGTGTATTCCTTGGACCTTCACATTGACGATGAAACACAGAAATGGCATCGGAATTAAATACAAAAGGCACAATGCCGCATTAAGTACAGGAATAGACACACTTCTTACAGTCAGTGCTTTGAGCATTCCCTGTGAGACCAGTATTAGTTTCCGATACACCACTGCAGATTCAATGTATTCCTTGGACATACACATTGACGATGAAACACTGAAATTAAATCGGAATTAAATACAAAAGGAAAAATGCCGCCTTAAGTACAAGAGTAGAGACTCTTCTTACTGTCGGTGCTTTGAGCATTCCCTGTGAGACCAGTATTAGTTTCCGATACACCACTGCAAGTTCTATGTATTCCTTGGAAATACACATTGACGATGAAACACTGAAATTACGTAGGAATTAAATACAAAGAGCACAATGACGCCTTAAGTACATGCAGAGTGAGACTTCTTAGAGTCTGTGCTTTGATCCTTTCCTGTGCGACCCGTATTAGTTTTCGTTACGGCACTGCAGGTTAAATGTATTCCTTGGACTTTCAAATTGACGATGAAACACAGAAATCGCATCGGAATTAAATACAAAAGGCACAATGCCACCTTAAGTACAAGAACAGAGACTCTTCTTTCAGTCGGTGCTTTGAGCATTCCCTGTGAGACCAGTATTAGTTTCCGATACACCACTGCAGGTTCAGTGAATTCGTTGGGCCTTCACATTGACGATGAAACACAGAAATGGCAACGGAATTAAATACAAAAGACACAATGCCGCCTTAAGTACAAGAATAGAGACTCTTCTTAGAGTCGGTACTTTGAGCATTCCCTGTGAGACCAATATTAGTATCCGATACACCACTGCAGATTCAATGTATTCCTTGGACCTTCACATTGACGATTAAACACAGAAATCACATCGGAATTAAATACAAGAAGAACAATGCCGCCTTAAGTACAAGAATAGGGACTCTTCTTACAGACGGTGTTTGAGCATTCCCTGTGAGACTAGTATTAGTTTCCGATACACCACTGCAGGTTCAATGTATTCCTTGGACCTTCACATTGACGATGAAACACAGAAATCGTATCGGAATTAAATACAAGAGGCACAATACCGCCTTAAGTACAAGAATACACACTCTACTTACAGTCGGTGTTTTGAGCATTCCCTGTGAGACCAGTATTAGTTTCCGATACACCACTGCCGGGAATTAAATACATAAGACACAATGCCGCTTTAAGTACAAGAATAGAGACTATTCTTACAGTCTGTGCTTTGAGCGTTCCCTGTGAGACCAGTATTAGTATCCGATACACCACTGCAGATTCAATGTATACTTTGGACATACACATTGACGATGAATCACTGCAATTACATCGGAATTAAATACAAAAGGAACAATGCCACCTTAAGTAGAAGAATAGAGACTCCTCTTACTGTCGGTGCTTTGAGCATTCCCTGTGAGACCAGTATTAGTTTCCGATACACCACTGCATGTTCAATGTATTCCTTGGACTTTCACATTGTCGATGAAACACCGAAATCGCATTGGAATTAAATACAAAAGGCTCAATGCCGCCTTAAGTACAAGAATAGAGACTCTTCTTACAGTTGTGCTTTGAGCATTCCCTATGAGACCACTATTAGTATCCGCTTCACCACTGCAACTTCAATGTATTCCTTGGAAATACACATTGACGATTAAACACAGAAATCACATCGGAATTAAATTCAAGAAGAACAATGCCGCCTTAAGTACAAGAATAGGGACTCTTCTTACAGACGGTTTTTGAGCATTCCCTGTGAGACTAGTATTAGTTTCCGATACGCCACTGCAGGTTCAATGTATTCCATGGACCTTCACATTGACGGTGAAACACAGAAATCGCATCGGAGTTAAATACAAAAGGAACAATATCGCCTTAAGTACAAGAATAGAGACTCTTCTTACTGTCGGTGTTTTGAGCATTCCCTGAGGGACCAGTATTATTTTCCGATACAATACTGCAGGTTCAGTGTATTCCATGGACTTACACATTGACAATGAAACACTGAAATTACATCGGAATTAAATACAAAGGGCACATAGCGCCTTAAGTACAAGCAGAGTGAGACTTCTTAGAGTCTGTGCTTTGATCCTTTCCTGTGAGACCAGTATTGGTTTCCGATATACCACTGCAGGTTCAATGTATGCCTTGGACCTTCACATAGACGAAGAAACACATACATCACATCGGAATTAAATACCAAAGGCACAATGCCGCCTTAAGTTCAAGAATAGAGACTCTTCTTACAGTCGGTGCTTTGAGCATTCCCTGTAAGACAAGTATTAGTTTCCGATACACCACTGCAGGTTCAATGTATTCTTTGGACCTTCACATTGATGATTATACACAGAAATCGCATCGGAATTAAATACAAAAGGCACAATGCCGCCTTAAGTACAAGAATAGAGACTCTGCTTACAGTCGGTGCTTTGAGCATTCCCTGTGAGACCAGTATTAGTTTCCGATACGCCACTGCAAGTTCAGTGTATTCCTTGGACTTTCACATCGACGATGAACCACAGAAATGGCATCGGAATTAAATACAAAGGGCACAATGCCGCCTTAAGCACATGAATAGACACTCTTCTTACAGTCGGTGCTTTGAGCATTCCCTGTGAGACCAGTATTAGTTTCCGCTACACCACTGCTGGTTCAATATATTCCTTGGACCTTCACAATGACGATGAAGCACAGAAATCGCATCGGAATTAGATACAAAAGGCACAATGCCGCCTTAAGTACAAGTATAGAGACTCTTCTTACGGTCGGTGCTTTGAGCATTCCCTGTGAGACCAGTATTAGTTTCCGATACACCATTGGAGGCTCAATGTATTCCTTGGACATTCACATTGACGATGAAACACTGAAATTACATCGGAATTAAGTACAAAAGGCACAATGATGCCTTAAGTACAAAAATAGAGACTCTTCTAACAGTCGGTGTTTTGAGCATTCCCTGTTAGAACAGTATTAGTTTCAGATACACCACTGCAGGTTCAATGTATTCCTTGGACCTTCACATTGACGATGAAACACAGAAATTGCATCGGAATTAAATACAAAAGACACAATGCCGCCATAAGTGCAAGAACAGTGAGACTTCTTAGAGTCTGTGTTTTGATCCTTTCCTGTGTGACCCGGATTAGTTTTCGATACGCCACTGCAGGTTAAATGTATTCCTTGGACCTTCAAATTGACGATGAATCTCAGAAATCGCATCGGAATTAAATACGAAAGGCACAATTCCGCCTTAAGTACAAGAACAGAGACTCTTCTTTCAGTCGATGCTTTGAGCATTCCCTGTGAGACCAGTATTAGTTTCCGATACACCACTGCAGGAACAATGTATTCCTTGGACCTTTCATATTGACTATTAAACACAGAAATCACATCGGAATTAAATACAAAAAGAACAATGCCGCCTTAAGTACAAGAATAGGGACTCATCTTACCGTCGGTGCTTTGAGCATTCCCTGTGAGACCAGTATTAGTTTCCCATACACCAATGCTGGTTCAGTGTATTCCTAGGACCTTCACATTGACGATGAAACACAGAAATGGCATCGGAATTAAATACAAAAGGCACAATGCCGCATTAAGTTCAGGAATAGACATTCTTCTTACAGTCAGTGATTTGAGCATTCCCTGTGAGACCAGTATTAGTTTCCGATACACCACTGCAAGTTCAATGTATTCCTTGGACTTTCACATTGACGATGAAACACAGAAATCGCATCGGAATTAAACACAAAAGGCACAATGCCGCCTTAAGTACAAGAATACAGACTCTACTTACAGTCGGTGCTTTGAGCATTCCCTGTGAGACCAGTATTAGTTTTCGATACACCACTGCAGGTTCAATGTATTCCTTGGACCTTCACATTGACGATTAAACACAGAAATCACATCGGAATTAAATACAAAAGGCACAATTCCGCCTTAAGTACAAGAATAGAGACTCTTCTTACAGTCGGTGCTTTGAGCATTCCCTGTGAGACCAGTATTAGTTTCCGATACGCCACTGCAGGTTCAGTGTATTCCTTGGACTTTCACATCGACGATGAACCACAGAAGTGGCATCGGAACTAAATACAAAGGGCACAATGCCGCCTTAAACACATGAATAGACACTCTTCTTACAGTCGGTGCTTTGAGCATTCCCTGTGAGACCAGTATTAGTTTCCGCTACACCACTGCTGGTTCAATATATTCCTTGGACCTTCACATTGACGATGAAGCACAGAAATCGCATCGGAATTAAATACAAAAGGCACAATGCCGCCTTAAGTACAAGTATAGAGACTCTTCTTACGGTCGGTGCTTTGAGCATTCCCTGTGAGACCAGTATTAGTTTCCGATACACCATTGGAGGCTCAATGTATTCCTTGGACATTCACATTGACGATGAAACACTGAAATTACATCGGAATTAAATACAAAAGGCACAATGATGCCTTAAGTACAAAAATAGAGACTCTTCTAACAGTCGGTGCTTTGAGCATTCCCTGTAAGACCAGTATTAGTTTCCGATACACCACTGCAGGTTCAATGTATTCCTTGGACCTTCACAATGACGATGAAACACAGAAATTGCATCGGAATTAAATACAAAAGCCACAATGCCGCCTTAAGCACAAGAATAGAGACTCTTCTTACTGTCGGTGCTTTGAGCATTCTCTGTGAGACCAGTATTAGTTTCCGATACACCTCAGCAGGATCAATGTATTCCTTCGACATACACATTGACGATGAAACACTAAAATTACATCGGAATTAAATACAAAAGACACAATGCCGCCATAAGTGCAAGAACAGTGAGACTTCTTAGAGTCTGGGTTTTGATCCTTTCCTGTGCCACCCGTATTAGTTTTCGATACGCCACTGCTGGTTAAATGTATTCCTTGGACCTTAAAATTGACGATGAAACACATAAATCGCATCTGAATTAAATACGAAAGGCACAATGCCGCCTTAAGTACAAGAACAGAGACTCTTCTTTCAGTCGGTGCTTTGAGCATTCCCTGTGAGACCAGTATTAGTTTCCGATACACCACTGCAGGTACAATGTATTCATTGGACCTTCACATTGACGATTAAACACAGAAATCACATCGGAATTAAATACAAAAAGAACAATGCCGCCTTAAGTAAAAGAATATAGACTCTTCTTACAGTCGGTGCTTTTAGCATTCCCTGTGAGACCAGTATTAGTTTCCCATACACCACTGCAGGTTCAGTGTATTCCTAGGACCTTCACATTGACGATGAAACACAGAAATGGCATCGGAATTAAATACAAAAGGCACAATGCCGCAATAAGTACAGGAATAGACATTCTTCTTACAGACAGTGCTTTGAGCATTCCCTGTGAGACCAGTATTAGTTTCCGATACACCACTGCAAGTTCAATGTATTCCTTGGACTTTCACATTGACGATGAAACACAGAAATCGGATCGGAATTAAACACAAAAGGCACAATGCCGCCTTAAGTACAAGAATACAGACCCTACTTACAGTGGGTGCTTTGAGCAATCCCTGTGAGACCAGTAATAGTATCCGATACACCACCTCAGGTTCAATCTATTCCTTGGACATACACATTGACGATGAAACACAGAAATTACATCGGAATTAGATACAAAAAGAACAATGCCGCCTTAAGACAAGAATAGAGACTCTTCCTACAGTCGGTGCTTTGAGCATTCCCTGTGAGACCAGTATTAGTTCCCGATACACCACTGCAGGTTCAATGTATTCCTTGGACCTTCACATTGACGATTAAACACAGGAATCACATCGGAATTAAATACAAAAGGCACTATGCCGCCTTAAGTACAAGAATACAGACTCTTCTTACAGTCGGTGCCTTGAGCATTCCCTGTGAGACCAATATTAGTGTCCGATACACCACTGGAGGTTCAATGTATTCCTTGGACCTTCACATTGACGATGACACACAGAAATTGCATCGGAAATATATACAATACCCGCAATGCCGCCTTAAGTACAAGAATAGAGACTCTTCTTACAGTCGGTGCTTTGAGCATTCATTGTGAGACCAGTATTAGTTTCCGATACACCACTGCAGGTTCAATGTATTCCTTGGACATACACATTGACGATGAAACACTGAAATTGCATCGAAATTAAATACAAAAGGCACAATGCCGCCGTATGTGCAAGAACAGTGAGACTACTTAGAGTCTGTGTTTTGATCCATTCCTGTGCGATCCGTATTAGTTTTCGTTACGCCACTGCAGGTTAAATGTATTCCTCGAACCTTCAAATTGACGATGAAACACAGAAATCGCATCGGAATAAAATACAAAAGGCACAATGCCGCCTTAAGTACAAGAATACAGACTCTCCTTACAGTCGGTGATTTGAGCATTTCCTGTGAGACCAGTATTAGTAATAGATACACCACAGCAGGTTCAATGTATTCCTTGGAGCTTCACATTGACGATATAACACAGAAATCGCAATGGAAATAAACTCAAAAGGCACAATGCCGCCATAAGTACAAGGGTAGAGACTCTTCTTACAGTCTGTGCTTTCAGCATTCCCTGTGAGACCAGTATTAGTATCCGATACACCACTGCAGATTCAATGTATTCCTTGGACATACACATTGACGATGAAACACTGAAATTACATCGGAATTAAATACAAAAGGAACAATGCCGCCTTAAGTACAAGAATAGAGACTCTTCTTACTGTCGGTGCTTTGAGCATTCCCTGTGAGACCAGTATTAGTTTCCGATACACCACTGCAAGTTCAATGTATTCCTTGGAAATACACATTGACGATGAAACACTGAAATTACATCGGAATTAAAAACAAAGGGCACAATGACGCCTTAAGTACTGGCAGAGTGAGACTTCTTAGTGTCTGTGCTTTGATCCTTTCCTTTGAGACCAGTATTAGTTTCCGATACACCACTGCAGATTCAATGTATTCTTTGGACATACACATTGACGATGAAACACTGCAATTACATCGGAATTAAATACAAAGGGAACAATGCCACCTTAAGTACAAGAATAGAGACTCCTCTTACTGTCGGTGCTTTCAGCATTCCCTGTGAGACCAGTATTAGTTTCCGATACACCACTGCATGTTCAATGTATTCCTTGGAATTTCACATTGACGATGAAACACAGAAAACGCATTGGAATCAAATACAAAAGGCTCAATGCCGCCTTAAGTACAAGAATAGAGACTCTTCTTACAGTCTATGCTTTGAGCATTCCCTATGAGACCAGTATTAGTATCCGCTTCACCACTGCAAATTCAATGTATTCCTTGGACATACACATTGACGATGAAAGACTGAAATTACATCGGAATAAAATACAAAAGGCACAATGCCGCCATAAGTGCAAGAAGAGTGAGACTTCTTAAAATCTGTGTTTTGATCCTTTCCTGTGCGACCCGTATTAGTTTCCGATACGCCACTGCAGGTTCAATGTATTCCTTGGACCTTCACATTGACGATGAAACACAGAAATCGCATCGGAATTAAATACTAAAGGCACAATGCCGCCTTAATTACAAGAATAGAGACTCTTCTTACAGTCGGTGCTACGAGTATTCCCTGTCCGAGCAGTATTAGTTTCCGATACACCCCTGCAGGTTCAATGTATTCCTTGGACATACACATTGACGATGAAAAACTGAAATTACTTCGGAATTAAGTACAAAAGGCCCAATGCCGCCATTAGTGCAAGAAGAGTGAGACTTCTTAGAGTCTGTGTTTTGATCCTTTCCTGTGCGACCCGTATTAGTTTTCGATACCCCACTGCAGGTTCAATGTATTCTTTGGACCTTCACATTGACGATGATATACAGAAATCGCATCGGAATTAAATACAAAAGGCACAATGCCGCCTTAAGTACAAGAATAGAGACTCTTCTTACAGTCGGTGCTTTGAGCATTCCCTGTGAGACCAGTATTAGTTTCCGATACGCCACTGCACGTTCAGTGTATTCCTTGGACTTTCACATCGACGATGAACCACAGAAATGGCATCGGAATTAAATACAAAGGGCACAATGCCGCCTTAAGCACATGAATAGACACTCTTCTTACAGTCGGTGCTTTGAGCATTCCCTGTGAGACCAGTATTAGTTTCCGCTACACCACTGCTGGTTCAATATATTCCTTGGACCTTCACAATGACGATGAAGCACAGAAATCGCATCGGAATTAGATACAAAAGGCACAATGCCGCCTTAAGTACAAGTATAGAGACTCTTCTTACGGTCGGTGCTTTGAGCATTCCCTGTGAGACCAGCATTAGTTTCCGATACACCATTGGAGGCTCAATGTATTCCTTGGACATTCACATTGACGATGAAACACTGAAATTACATCGGAATTAAATACAAAAGGCACAATGATGCCTTAAGTACAAAAATAGAGACTCTTCTAACAGTCGGTGCTTTGAGCATTCCCTGTTAGAACAGTATTAGTTTCCGATACACCACTGCAGGTTCAATGTATTCCTTGGACCTTCACATTAACGATGAAACACAGAAATTGCATCGGAATTAAATACAAAAGACACAATGCCCCCATAAGTGCAAGAACAGTGAGACTTCTTAGAGTCTGTGTTTTGATCCTTTCCTGTGTGACCCGTATTAGTTTTCGATACGCCACTGCAGGTTAAATGTATTCCTTGGACCTTCAAATTGACGATGAATCACAGAAATCGCATCGGAATTAAATACGAAAGGCACAATTCCGCCTTAAGTACAAGAACAGAGACTCTTCTTTCAGTCGGTGCTTTGAGCATTCCCTGTGAGACCAGTATTAGTTTCCGATACACCACTGCAGGAACAATGTATTCCTTGGACCTTTCATATTGACTATTAAACACAGAAATCACATCGGAATTAAATACAAAAAGAACAATGCCGCCTTAAGTACAAGAATAGGGACTCATCTTACCGTCGGTGCTTTGAGCATTCCCTGTGAGACCAGTATTAGTTTCCCATACACCAATGCTGGTTCAGTGTATTCCTAGGACCTTCACATTGACGATGAAACACAGAAATGGCATCGGAATTAAATACAAAAGGCACAATGCCGCATTAAGTTCAGGAATAGACATTCTTCTTACAGTCAGTGATTTGAGCATTCCCTGTGAGACCAGTATTAGTTTCCGATACACCACTGCAAGTTCAATGTATTCCTTGGACTTTCACATTGACGATGAAACACAGAAATCGCATCGGAATTAAACACAAAAGGCACAATGCCGCCTTAAGTACAAGAATACAGACTCTACTTACAGTCGGTGCTTTGAGCATTCCCTGTGAGACCAGTATTAGTTTTCGATACACCACTGCAGGTTCAATGTATTCCTTGGACCTTCACATTGACGATTAAACACAGAAATCACATCGGAATTAAATACAAAAGGCACAATTCCGCCTTAAGTACAAGAATAGAGACTCTTCTTACAGTCGGTGCTTTGAGCATTCCCTGTGAGACCAGTATTAGTTTCCGATACGCCACTGCAGGTTCAGTGTATTCCTTGGACTTTCACATCGACGATGAACCACAGAAATGGCATCGGAATTAAATACAAAGGGCACAATGCCGCCTTAAACACATGAATAGACACTCTTCTTACAGTCGGTGCTTTGAGCATTCCCTGTGAGACCAGTATTAGTTTCCGCTACACCACTGCTGGTTCAATATATTCCTTGGACCTTCACATTGACGATGAAGCACAGAAATCGCATCGGAATTAAATACAAAAGGCACAATGCCGCCTTAAGTACAAGTATAGAGACTCTTCTTACGGTCGGTGCTTTGAGCATTCCCTGTGAGACCAGTATTAGTTTCCGATACACCATTGGAGGCTCAATGTATTCCTTGGACATTCACATTGACGATGAAACACTGAAATTACATCGGAATTAAATACAAAAGGCACAATGATGCCTTAAGTACAAAAATAGAGACTCTTCTAACAGTCGGTGCTTTGAGCATTCTCTGTAAGACCAGTATTAGTTTCCGATACACCACTGCAGGTTCAATGTATTCCTTGGACCTTCACATTGACGATTAAACACAGAAATCACATCGGAATTAAATACAAAAAGAACAATGCCGCCTTAAGTAAAAGAATATAGACTCTTCTTACAGTCGGTGCTTTGAGCATTCCCTGTGAGACCAGTATTAGTTTCCCATACACCACTGCAGGTTCAGTGTATTCCTAGGACCTTCACATTGACGATGAAACACAGAAATGGCATCGGAATTAAATACAAAAGGCACAATGCCGCAATAAGTACAGGAATAGACATTCTTCTTACAGACAGTGCTTTGAGCATTCCCTGTGAGACCAGTATTAGTTTCCGATACACCACTGCAAGTTCAATGTATTCCTTGGACTTTCACATTGACGATGAAACACAGAAATCGGATCGGAATTAAACACAAAAGGCACAATGCCGCCTTAAGTACAAGAATACAGACTCTACTTACAGTGGGTGCTTTGAGCAATCCCTGTGAGACCAGTAATAGTATCCGATACACCACCTCAGGTTCAATCTATTCCTTGGACATACACATAGACGATGAAACACAGAAATTACATCGGCATTAAATACAAAGGGAACAATGCCGCCTTAAGACAAGAATAGAGACTCTTCCTACAGTCGGTGCTTTGAGCATTCCCTGTGAGACCAGTATTAGTTCCCGATACACCACTGCAGGTTCAATGTATTCCTTGGACCTTCACATTGACGATTAAACACAGGAATCACATCGGAATTAAATACAAAAGGCACAATGCCGCCTTAAGTACAAGAATACAGACTCTTCTTACAGTCGGTGCCTTGAGCATTCCCTGTGAGACCAATATTAGTGTCCGATACACCACTGCAGATTCAATGTATTCCTTGGACATACACATTGACGATGAAACACTGAAATTACATCGGAATTAAATACAAAAGGAACAATGCCGCCTTAAGTACAAGAATAGAGACTCTCCTTACAGTCGGTGATTTGAGCATTTCCTGTGAGACCAGTATTAGTTTCCGATACACCACTGCAGGTTCAATGTATTCCTTGGACCTTCACATTGACGATGAAACACAGAAATTGCATCGGAAATATATACAATACCCGCAATGCCGCCTTAAGTACAAGAATAGAGACTCTTCTTACAGTCGGTGCTTTGAGCATTCATTGTGAGACCAGTATTAGTTTCCGATACACCACTGCAGGTTCAATGTATTCCCTGGACATACACATTGACGATGAAACACTGAAATTGCATCGGAATTAAATACAAAAGGCACAATGCCGCCGTATGTGCAAGAACAGTGAGACTACTTAGAGTCTGTGTTTTGATCCATTCCTGTGCGATCCGTATTAGTTTTCGTTACGCCACTGCAGGTTAAATGTATTCCTCGAACCTTCAAATTGACGATGAAACACAGAAATCGCATCGGAATAAAATACAAAAGGCACAATGCCGCCTTAAGTACAAGAATACAGACTCTCCTTACAGTCGGTGATTTGAGCATTTCCTGTGAGACCAGTATTAGTATCCGATACACCACAGCAGGTTCAATGTATTCCTTGGAGCTTCACATTGACGATATAACACAGAAATCGCATTGGAAATAAACTCAAAAGGCACAATGCCGCCTTAAGTACAAGGATAGAGACTCTTCTTACAGTCTGTGCTTTCAGCATTCCCTGTGAGACCAGTATTAGTATCCGATACACCACTGCAGATTCAATGTATTCCTTGGACATACACATTGACGATGAAACACTGAAATTACATCGGAATTAAATACAAAAGGAACAATGCCGCCTTAAGTACAAGAATAGAGACTCTTCTTACTGTCGGTGCTTTGAGCATTCCCTGTGAGACCAGTATTAGTTTCCGATACACCACTGCAAGTTCAATGTATTCCTTGGAAATACACATTGACGATGAAACACTGAAATTACATCGGAATTAAATACAAAGGGCACAATGACGCCTTAAGTACTGGCAGAGTGAGACTTCTTAGAGTCTGTGCTTTGATCCTTTCCTTTGAGACCAGTATTAGTTTCCGATACACCACTGCAGATTCAATGTATTCTTTGGACATACACATTGACGATGAAACACTGCAATTACATCGGAATCAAATACAAAGGGAACAATGCCACCTTAAGTACAAGAATAGAGACTCCTCTTACTGTCGGTGCTTTCAGCATTCCCTGTGAGACCAGTATTAGTTTCCGATACACCACTGCATGTTCAATGTATTCCTTGGAATTTCACATTGACGATGAAACACAGAAATCGCATTGGAATCAAATACAAAAGGCTCAATGCCGCCTTAAGTACAAGAATAGAGACTCTTCTTACAGTCTATGCTTTGAGCAATCCCTATGAGACCAGTATTAGTATCCGCTTCACCACTGCAAATTCAATGTATTCCTTGGACATACACATTGACGATGAAAGACTGAAATTACATCGGAATAAAATACAAAAGGCACAATGCCGCCATAAGTGCAAGAAGAGTGAGACTTCTTAAAATCTGTGTTTTGATCCTTTCCTGTGCGACCCGTATTAGTTTCCGATACGCCACTGCAGGTTCAATGTATTCCTTGGACCTTCACATTGACGATGAAACACAGAAATCGCATCGGAATTAAATACCAAAGGCACAATGCCGCCTTAATTACAAGAATAGAGACTCTTCTCACAGTCGGTGTTACGAGTTTTCCCTGTCCGAGCAGTATTAGTTTCCGATACACCCCTGCAGGTTCAATGTATTCCTTGGACATACACATTGACGATGAAAAACTGAAATTACTTCGGAATTAAGTACAAAAGGCCCAATGCCGCCATTAGTGCAAGAAGAGTGAGACTTCTTAGAGTCTGTGTTTTGATCCTTTCCTGTGCGACCCGTATTAGTTTTCGATACCCCACTGCAGGTTAAATGTATTCCTTTGACTTTCAAATTGACGATGAAACACAGAAATCGCTTTGGAATTAAATGCAAAAGGCACAATGCCACCTTAAGTACGAGAACAGAGACTCTTCTTTCAGTTGGTGCTTTGAGCATTCCCTGTGAGACCAGAATTAGTTTCCGATACACCACTGCAGGTTCGTTGCATTCCTTGGGCCTTCACATTGACGATGAAACACAGAAATGGCAACGGAATTAAATACAAAAGGCACAATGCCGCCTTAAGTACAAGAATAGAGACTATTCTTAGAGTCGGTGCTTTGAGCATTCCCTGTGAGACCAATATTAGTATCCGATACACCACTGCAGGTTCAATGTATTCCTTGGACCTTCACATTGACGATTATAAACAGAAACCACATCGGAATTAAATACAAAAAGAACAATGCCGGCTTAAGTACAAGAATAGGGACTCTTCTTACAGACGGTGTTTGAGCATTCCCTGTGAGACTAGTATTAGTTTAAGATACACCACTGCAGGGTCAATGTATTCCTTGGACCTTCACATTGACGATGAAACACAGAAATCGCATCGGAATTAAATACAAAAGGCACAATGCCGCCTTAAGTACAAGAATACAGACTCTACTTACAGTCGGTGTTTTGAGCATTCCCTGTGAGACCAGTATTAGTTTCCGATACACCACTGCAGGTTCAATGTATTCCTTGGACTTTCAAATTGACGATGAAACACAGGAGTCGCATTGGAATTAAATACATAAGACACAATGCCGCTTTAAGTACAAGAATAGAGACTATTCTTACAGTCTGTGCTTTGAACGTTCCCTGTGAGACCAGTATTAGTATCCGATAGACCACTGCAAATTCAATGTATTCTTTGGACATACACATTGACGATGAAACACTGCAATTACATCGGAATTAAATACAAAAGGAACAATGCCACCTTAAGTACAAGATTAGAGACTCCTCTGACTGTCGGTGCCTTGAGCGTTCCCTGTGAGACCAGTATTAGTTTCCGATACACCACTGCATGTTCAATGTATTCCTTGGACTTTCACATTGACGAAGAAACACATAAATCACATCGGAATTAAATACCAAAGGCACAATGCCGCCTTAAGTTCAATAATAGAGACACTTCTTACAGTCGGTGCTTTGAGCATTCCCTGTGAGACCAGTATTAGTTTCCGATACACCATTGGAGGCTCAATGTATTCCTTGGACATTCACATTGACGATGAAACACTGAAATTACATCGGAATTAAATACAAAAGGCACAATGATGCCTTAAGTACAAAAATAGAGACTCTTCTAACAGTCGGTGCTTTGAGCATTCCCTGTAAGACCAGTATTAGTTTCCGATACACCACTGCAGGTTCAATGTATTCCTTGGACCTTCACATTGACGATGAAACACAGAAATTGCATCGGAATTAAATACAAAAGCCACAATGCCGCCTTAAGCACAAGAATAGAGACTCTTCTTACTGTCGGTGCTTTGAGCATTCTCTGTGAGACCAGTATTAGTTTCCGATACACCTCAGCAGGTTCAATGTATTCCTTCGACATACACATTTACGATGAAACACTAAAATTACATCGGAATTAAATACAAAAGACACAATGCCGCCATAAGTGCAAGAACAGTGAGACTTCTTAGAGTCTGGGTTTTGATCCTTTCCTGTGCGACCCCTATTAGTTTTCGATACGCCACTGCAGGTTAAATGTATTCCTTGGACCTTCAAATTGACGATGAAACACATAAATCGCATCTGAATTAAATACGAAAGGCACAATGCCGCCTTAAGTACAAGAACAGAAACTCTTCTTTCAGTCGGTGCTTTGAGCATTCCCTGTGAGACCAGTATTAGTTTCCGATACACCACTGCAGGTACAATGTATTCCTTGGACCTTCACATTGACGATTAAACACAGAAATCACATCGGAATTAAATACAAAAAGAACAATGCCGCCTTAAGTAAAAGAATATAGACTCTTCTTACAGTCGGTGCTTTGAGCATTCCCTGTGAGACCAGTATTAGTTTCCCATACACCACTGCAAATTCAATGTATTCCTTGGAAATACACATTGACGATGAAACACTGAAATTACATCGGAATTAAATACAAAGGGCACAATGACGCCTTAAGTACTGGCAGAGTGAGACTTCTTAGAGTCTGTGCTTTGATCCTTTCCTTTGAGACCAGTATTAGTTTCCGATACACCACTGCAGATTCAATGTATTCCTTGGACCTTCACATTGACGATGAAACACTGAAATTACATCGGAATTAAATACAAAAGGCACAATGCCGCCGTATGTGCAAGAACAGTGAGACTTCTTAGAGTCTGTGTTTTGATCCATTCCTGTGCGATCCGTATTAGTTTTCGTTACGCCACTGCAGGTTAAATGTATTCCTCGAACCTTCAAATTGACGATGAAACACAGAAATCTCATCGGAATAAAATACAAAAGGCACAATGCCGCCTTAAGTACAAGAATACAGACTCTCCTTACAGTCGGTGATTTGAGCATTCCCTTTGAGACCAGTATTATTTTCCGATACAATACTGCAGGTTCAGTGTATTCCGTGGACATACACATTGACGATGAAACACTAAAATTACATCGGAATTAAATACAAAAGACACAATGCCGCCATAAGTGCAAGAACAGTGAGACTTCTTAGAGTCTGGGTTTTGATCCTTTCCTGTGCGACCCGTATTAGTTTCCGATACACCACTGCAGGTACAATGTATTCCTTAGACCTTCACATTGACGATTAAACACAGAAATCACATCGGAATTAAATACAAAAAGAACAATGCCGCCTTAAGTAAAAGAATATAGACTCTTCTTACAGTCGGTGTTTTGAGCAATCCCTGTGAGACCAGTAATAGTATCCGATACACCACCTCAGGTTCAATCTATTCCTTGGACATACACATTGACGATGAAACAAAGAAATTACATCGGAATTAAATACAAAGGGAACAATGCCGCCTTAAGTACAAGAATAGAGACTCTTCTTACAGTCGGTGCTTTGAGCATTCCCTGTGAGACCAGTATTAGTTCCCGATACACCACTGCAGGTTCAATGTATTCCTTGGACCTTCACATTGACGATTAAACACAGAAATCACATCGGAATTAAATACAAAAGGCACAATGCCGTATTAAGTACAAGAATACAGACTCTTCTTACAGTCGGTGCTTTGAGCAATTCCTGTGAGACCAATATTATCGTCCGATACACCACTGCAGATTCAATGTATTCCTTGGACCTTCACATTGACGATGACACACAGAAATTGCATCGTAATTATATACAAAACCCGCAATGCCGCCTTAAGTACAAGAATAGAGACTCTTCTTAGAGTCGGTGCTTTGAGCATTCATTGTGAGACCAGTATTAGTTTCCGATACACCACTGCAGGTTCAATGTATTCCTTGGACATACACATTGACGATGAAACACTGAAATTACATCGGAATTAAATACAAAAGGCACAATGCCGCCGTATGTGCAAGAACAGTGAGACTTCTTAGAGTCTGTGTTTTGATCCATTCCTGTGCGATCCGTATTAGTTTTCGTTACGCCACTGCAGGTTAAATGTATTCCTTGGAGCTTCATATTGACGATATAACACAGAAATCGCATTGGAATTAAACTCAAAAGGCACAATGCCGCCTTAAGTACAAGGATAGAGACTCTTCTTGCAGTCTGTGCTTTCAGCATTCCCTGTGAGACCAGTATTAGTATCCGATACACCACTGCAGATTCAATGTATTCCTTGGACATACACATTGACGATGAAACACTGAAGTTACATCGGAATTAAATACAAAAGGAACAATGCCGCCTTAAGTACAAGAATAGAGACTCTTCTTACTGTCGGTGCTTTGAGCATTCCCTGTGAGACCAGTATTAGTTTTCGATACACCACTGCAAGTTCAATGTATTCCTTGGAAATACACATTGACGATGAAACACTGAAATTACATCGGAATTAAATACAAAGGGCACAATGACGCCTTAAGTACTGGCAGAGTGAGACTTCTTAGAGTCTGTGCTTTGATCCTTTCCTTTGAGACCAGTATTAGTTTCCGATACACCACTGCAGATTCAATGTATTCTTTGGACATACACATTGACGATGAAACACTGCAATTACATCGGAATTAAATACAAAGGGAACAATGCCACCTTAAGTACAAGAATAGAGACTCCTCTTACTGTCGGTGCTTTCAGCATTCCCTGTGAGACCAGTATTACTTTCCGATACACCACTGCATGTTCAATGTATTCCTTGGAATTTCACATTGACGATGAAACACAGAAATCGCATTGGAATCAAATACAAAAGGCTCAATGCCGCCTCAAGTACAAGAATAGAGACTCTTCTTACAGTCTATGCTTTGAGCATTCCCTATGAGACCAGTATTAGTATCCGCTTCACCACTGCAAATTCAATGTATTCCTTGGACATACACATTGACGATGAAAGACTGAAATTACATCGGAATAAAATACAAAAGGCACAATGCCGCCATAAGTGCAAGAAGAGTGAGACTTCTTAAAATCTGTGTTTTGATCCTTTCCTGTGCGACCCGTATTAGTTTCCGATACGCCACTGCAGGTTCAATGTATTCCTTGGACCTTCACATTGACGATGAAACACAGAAATCGCATCGGAATTAAATACCAAAGGCACAATGCCGCCTTAATTACAAGAATAGAGACTCTTCTCACAGTCGGTGCTACGAGTATTCCCTGTCCGAGCAGTATTAGTTTCCGATACACCCCTGCAGGTTCAATGTATTCCTTGGACATACGCATTGACGATGAAAAACTGAAATTACTTCGGAATTAAGTACAAAAGGCCCAATGCCGCCATTAGTGCAAGAAGAGTGAGTCTTCTTAGAGTCTGTGTTTTAATCCTTTCCTGTGCGACCCGTATTAGTTTTCGATACGCCACTGCAGGTTAAATGTATTCCTTTGACTTTCAAATTGACGATGAAACACAGAAGTCGCATTGGAATTAAATACATAAGACACAATGCCGCTTTAAGTGCAAGAATAGAGACTATTCTTACAGTCTGTGCTTTGAACGTTCCCTGTGAGACCAGTATTAGTATCCGATACACCACTGCAGATTCAATGTATTCTTTGGACATACACATTGACGATGAAACACTGCAATTACATCGGAATTAAATACAAAAGGAACAATGCCACCTTAAGTACAAGATTAGAGACTCCTCTGACTGTCGGTGCCTTGAGCATTCCCTGTGAGACCAGTATTAGTATCCGCTTCACCACTGCAAATTCAATGTATTCCTTGGACATACACATTGACGATGAAACACTGAAATTACATCGGAATTAAATACAAACGGAACAATATCGCCTTAAGTACAAGAATAGAGACTCTTCTTACTGTCGGTGTTTTGAGCATAACCTTTGAGACCAGTATTATTTTCCGATACAATACAGCAGGTTCAGTGTATTCCGTGGACATACACATTGACGATGAAACACTGAAATTACATCGGAATTAAATACAAAGGGCACAATGACGCCTTAAGTACGAGCAGAGTGAGACTTCTTAGAGTCTGTGCTTTGATCCTTTCCTGTGAGACCAGTATTTGTTTCCGATATACCACTGCAGGTTCAATGTATTCCTTGGACTTTCACATTGACGAAGAAACACATAAATCACATCGGAATTAAATACCAAAGGCACAATGCCGCCTTAAGTTCAATAATAGAGACACTTCTTACAGTCGGTGCTTTGAGCATTCCCTGTGAGACCAGTATTAGTTTCCGATACACCACTGCAGGTTCAATGTATTCTTTGGACCTTCACATTGACGATTATACACAGAAATCGCATCGGAATTAAATACAAAAGGCACAATGCCGCCTTAAGTACAAGAATACACACTCTTCTTACAGTCGGTGCTTTGGGCATTCCCTGTGAGACCAGTATTAGTTTCCGCTACACCACTGCTGGTTCAATATATTCCGTGGACCTTCACATTGACGATGAAGCACAGAAATCGCATCGGAATTAAATACAAAAGGCACAATGCCGCCTTAAGTACAAGAATAGAGACTCTTCTTACGGTCGGTGTTTTGAGCATTCCCTGTGAGACCAGTATTAGTTTGCGATACACCATTGGAGGCTCAATGTATTCCTTGGACATTCACATTGACGATGAAACACTGAAATTACATCGGAATTAAATACAAAAGGCACAATGAAGCCTTACGTACAAGAATAGGGACTCTTCTAACAGTCGGTGCTTTGAGCATTCCCTGTAAGACCAGTATTAGTTTCCGATACACCACTGCAGGTTCAATGTATTCCTTGGACCTTCCCATTGACGATGAAACACAGAAATTGCATCGGAATTAAATACAAAAGCCACAATGCCGCCTTATGCACAAGAATAGAGACTCTTCTTACTGTCGGTGCTTTGAGCATTCCCTGTGAGACCAGTATTAGTTTCCGGTACACCACTGCAGGTTCAATGTATTCCTTCGACATACACATTGACGATGAAACACTAAAATTACATCGGAATTAAATACAATAGGCACAATGCCGCCATAAGTGCAAGAACAGTGAGACTTCTTAGAGTCTGTGTTTTGATCCTTTCCTGTGCGACCCGCATTAGTTTTCGATACGCTACTGCAGGTACAATGTATTCCTTGGACCTTCGCATTGACGATTAAACACAGAAATCACATCGGAATTAAATACAAAAAGAACAATGCCGCCCTAAGTACAAGAATAGAGACTCTTCCTACAGTCGGTGCTTTGAGCATTCCCTGTGAGACCAGTATTAGTTTCCCATACACCACCCCAGGTTCAATGTATTCCTTGGACCTTCACATTGACGATGAAACACAGAAATCGCATCGGAATTAAATACAAATCGCACAATGCCGCCCTAAGTACAAGAATAGAGACTCTTCCTACAGTCGGTGCTTTGAGCATTCCCTGTGAGACCAGTATTAGTTTCCCATACACCACCCCAGGTTCAATGTATTCCTTGGACCTTCACATTGACGATGAAACACAGAAATCGCATCGGAAATAAATACGAAAGGCACAATGCCGCCTTAAGTACAAGAACAGAGACTCTTCTTTCAGTCGGTGCTTGGATCACTCCCTGTGAGACCAGTATTAGTTTCCGATACACCACTGCAGGTACAATGTATTCCTTGGACCTTCGCATTGACGATTAAACACAGAAATCACATCGGAATTAAATACAAAAAGAACAATGCCGCCCTAAGTACAAGAATAGAGACTCTTCCTACAGTCGGTGCTTTGAGCATTCCCTGTGAGACCAGTATTAGTTTCCCATACACCACCCCAGGTTCAATGTATTCCTTGGACCTTCACATTGACGATGAAACACAGAAATCGCATCGGAATTAAATACAAATCGCACAATGCCGCCTTAAGTACAAGAATTGTGACTTATCTTACAGTCGGTGCTTTGAGCATTCCCTGTGAGACCAGTATTAGTTTCCGATACACCACTGCCGGTTCAATGTATTCCTTCGACCTTCACATTGACGATGAAACACAGAAATCGCATCTGAATTAAATACAAAAGGCACAATGCCACCTAAAGTACAAGAATAGAAACTCTTCTTACAGTCGGTGCTCTGAGCATTCCCTGTGAGACCAGTATTAGTTTCCGACACACCACTGCCGGTTCAATGTATTCCTAGGTCTTTTACATTGACGAAGAAACACAGAAATCGCATCGGAGTTAAATACAAAAGGCACAATGCCGTCTTAAGTACAAGAATAGAGTCTCTTCTTACAGTCGGTGCTATGAGCATTCCCTGTGAGACAAGTATTAGTTTCCGATACACCACTGCAGGTTCAATGTATTCCTTGGACCTTCACATTGACGATGAAACACAGAAAACGCATCGGAATTAAATACAAAAGGCTCAATGCCGCCTTAAGTACAAGAATAGAGACTCTTCTTACAGTCGGTGTTTTGAGCATTCCCTGTGAGACCAGTGTTAGTTTCCGATACACCACTGTAGGTTCAATGTATCCCTTGGACCTACACATTGACGATGAAACACTGAGTTCGCATCGAAATTATATTCAAAAGGCACTATGCCATCTTAAGTACAAGAATAGAGACTCTTCTTATACTCGGTGCTTTGAGCATTCCCTGTGAGACCAGTATTAGTCTCCGATCCACCACTGCAGGCTCAATGTATTCCTTGGACCTTCACATTGACGATGAAACACAGAAATCGTATCGCAATGAAAGACAAAAGGCAAACTGCCGCGTAAGTACAAGAATAGAGACTCTTTTTACAGTCGGTGCTTTCAGCAATCCCTGTGAGACCAGTATTAGTTTGCGATACACCTCAGCAGGTTCAATGTATTCATAGGACCTTCACATTGTCGATGAAACACAGAAATCGCATCGGAATTAAATACAAATCGCACAATGCCGCCTTAAGTACAAGAATTGTGACTTATCTTACAGTCGGTGCTTTGAGCATTCCCTGTGAGGCCAGTATTAGTTTCCGATACACCACTGCAGGTTCAATGTATTCCTTGGACCTTCACATTGACGATGAAACACAGAAATCGTAACGCAATGAAATACAAAAGGCAAACTGCCGCGTAAGTACAAGAATAGAGACTCTTCTTACAGTCGGTGCTTTGAGCATTCCCTGTGAGACCAGTATTAGTTTCCGATACACCACTCCAGGTTCAATGTAATCCTTGGACATTCACATTGACGATGAAACACAGAAATCGCATCGGAATGAAATACAAAAGGCGAACTGCCGCGTAAGTACAAGAAAAGAGACTCTTCTTACAGTCGGTGCTTTCAGCATTCCCTGTGAGACCAGTATTAGTTTCCGATTCACCTCAGCAGGTTCAATGTATTCCTAGGACCTTCACATTGACGATGAAACACAGAAATCGCATGGGAATTAAATACAAAAGGCACAATGTCGCCTTAAGTACAAGAATAGAGACTCTTCTTACACTTGGTGCATTGAGCATTCCCTGTGAGACCAGTATTAGTTTCCGATACACCTCAGCAGGTTCAATGTAATCCTAGGACTTTCACATTGACGATGAAACACTGAAATCGCATCGGAATTAAATACAAAAAACACAATGTCGCCTTAAGTACAAGAATAGAGACTCTTCTTACAGTCGGTGTTTTGAGCATTCCCTGTGAGACCAGTATTAGTTTCCGATACACCTCAGCAGGTTCAATGTATTCCTAGGACCTTCACATTGACGATGAAACACAGAAATCGCATCGGAATTAAATACAAAAGGCACAATATCGCCTTATGTACAAGAATAGAGACTCTTCTTACAGTCGGTGCTTTGAGCATTCCCTGTGAGACCAGTATTAGTTTCCGATACACCACTCCAGGTCAATGTATTCCTTGGACATTCACATTGACGATGAAACACAGAAATCGCATAGGAATGACAAACAAAAGGCAAACTGCCGCGTAAGTACAAGAATAGAGACTCTTCTTACAGTCGGTGCTTTCAGCAATCCCTGTGAGACCAGTATTAGTTTCCGATACACCTCAGCAGGATCAATGTATTCCTAGGACCTTCATATTGACGATGAAACACAGAAATCGCATCGGAATTAAATACAAAAGGCACAACGACGCCTTAAGTACAAGAATTGGGACTCTTCTTACTGTCGGTGCTTTGAGCATTCCCTGTGAGACCAGTATTAGTTTCCGATACACCACTCCAGGTTCAATGTAATCCTTGGACATTCACATTGACGATGAAACACAGAAATCGCATCGGAATTAAATTCAAAAGGCACTATGCCATCTTAAGTACAAGAATAGAGACTCTTCTTACTGTCGGTGCTCTGAGCATTCCCTGTGAGACCAGTATTAGTTTCCGATACACCACTCAAGGTTCAATGTATTCCTTGGACCTTGACATTGACGATAAAACACAGAAATCCCATCGGAGTTAAATACAGAAGGCACAATTCCGCCTTAAGTACAAGAACAGAGACTCTTCTTACTGTCGGTGCCTTGAGCATTCCCTATGAGACCAGTATTAGTTTCCGATACACCACTGCAGGTTCAATGTATTCCTTGGACCTTCACATTGACGATGAAACACAGAAATCGCATCGGAATTAAATACAAAACGCGCAATGCCGCCTTAAGTACAAGAATAGAGACTCTTCTTACAGTCGGTGCTTTGAGCATTCCCTGTGAGACCAGTATTACTTTCTTATACACCACTGCAGGTTCAATGAATTACTTGGACCTTCACATTGACGATGAAACACAGAAATCGCATCGGAATTAAGAACAAAAGGCACAATGCCGTCATCAGTACTAGAATATAGACTCTTCTTACAGTCGGTGCTTTGAGCATTCCCTGTGAGACCAGTATTGGTTTCCGATACACCACTGCAGGTTCAATGTATTCCTTGGACATTCACATGGACGATGAAATCCAGAAATCGCATCAGAATTAAACACAAAAGGCGCAATGCCACCTTAAGTACAAGAATAGAAACTCTTCTTACAGTCGGTGCTTTGAGCATTCCCTGTGGGACCAGTATTACTTTCTGATACACCACTGCATGTTGAATGTATTCCTTGGACCTTCACATTGACGATGAAACACAGAAAACGCATCGGAATTAAATACAATAGGCACAATGCCGTCTTAAGTACAAGAATAGAGACTCTTCTTACAGTCGGTGCTTTCAGCATTCCCTGTGAGACCAGTATTAGTTTCCGATACACCTCAGCAGGTTCAATATATTCCTAGGACCTTCACATTGACGATGAAACACAGAAATCGAATCGGAATTAAATACAAAAGGCACAATGTGGCCTTAAGTACAAGAATAGACACTCTTCTTACAGTCGGTGACTTGAGCATTCCCTGTGAGACCATTATTAGTTTCCGATACACCACTGCAGGTTCAATATATTCCTTGGACCTTCACAATGACAATGAAACACATAAATCGCATCGGAATTAAATACAAAAGGCACAATGCCGCATTAAGTACAAGAATAGAGACTCTTCTTACAGTCGGTGCTTTGAGCATTCCCTGTGAGACCAGAATTAGTTTCCGATACACCACTCCAGGTTCAATGAATTCCTTGGCCCTTCACATTGACGATGAAACACTGAAATCGCATCGGAATGAAATACAAAAGGCAAACTGCCGCGTAAGTACAAGAATAGAGACTCTTCTTACAGTCGGTGCTTTGAGCATTCCCTGTGAGACCAGTATTAGTTTCCGATACACCTCAGCAGGTTCAATGTATTCCTAGGACCTTCACATTGACGATGAAACACAGAAATCGCATCGGAATTAAATACAAATGGCACAATGTCGCCTTAAGTACAAGAATAGAGACTCCTCTCACAGTCGGTGCTTTGAGCATTCCCTGTGAGACCAGAATTAGCTTCCGATACACCACTGTAGGTTCAATGTATTCCTTGGACCTTCACATTGACGATGAAACACAGAAATCGCATCGGAATTAAATCCAAAAGGCGCAATGCCGCCTTAAGTACAAGAATAGAGACTCTTCTTACAGTCGGTGTTTTCAGCATTCCCTGTGAGACCAGTATTAGTTTCCGATACACCGCAGCAGGTTCAGTGTATTCCTTGGACCTTCACATTGACGATGAAACACAGAAATCGCATCGGAATTAAATACAAAAGGCACAATGTCGCCTTAAGTACAAGAATAGAGACTCTTCTTACAGTCGGTGCTTTGAGCATTCCCAGTGAGACCAGTATTAGATTCCGACACACCACTGCAGGTTCAATGTATTCCTTGGACCTTCACATTGACGATGAAACACAGGAATCGCATCGGAATTAAATACAAAAGGCACAATACCGTCTTAAGTACAAGAATAGAGACTCTTCTTACAGTCGGTGCTTTCAGCATTCCCTGTCAGACCAGTATTAGTTTCCGATACACCTCAGTAGGTTCAATGTATTCCTAGGACCTTCACATTGACGATGAAACACAGAAATCGCATCGGAATTAAATACAAAAGGCACAATGTCGACTTAAGTACAAGACTAGACACTCTTCTTACAGTCGGTGCTTTGAGCATTCCCTGTGAAACCAGTATTAGTTTCCGATACACCACTGCAAGTTCAGTGTATTCCTAGTACCTTCACATTGACGATGAAGCACAGAAACCGTATCGGAATTAAATACAAAAGGCACAATGCCGTCTTAAGTACGTGAATAGAGACTCTTCTTACAGTCGGTGCTTTCAGCATTCCCTGTGAGACCAGTATTAGTTTCCGATACACCTCAGCAGGTTCAATGTATTCCTAGGACCTTCACATTGACGATGAAACACAGAAATCGCATCGGAATTAAATACAAAAGGCACAATGTGGCCTTAAGTACAAGAATAGACACTCTTCTTACAGTCGGAGCTTTAAGCATTCCCTGTGAGACCAGTATTAGTTTCCGATACACCACTGCAGGTTCAATATATTTCTTGGACCTTCACATTGACGATGAAACACATAAATCGCAACGGAATTAAATACAATAGGCACAATGCCGCATTAAGTACAAGAATAGAGACTCTTATTACAGTCGGTGCTTTGAGCATTCCCTGTGAGACCAGAATTAGTTTCCGATACACCACTCCAGGTTCAATGTATTCCTTGGACCTTCACATTGACGATGAAACACAGAAATCGCATCGGAATGAAATACAAAAGGCAAACTGCCGAGTAAGTACAAGAATAGAGACTCTTCTTACAGTCGGTGCTTCGAGCATTCCTTGTGAGACCAGTATTAGTTTCCGATACACCACTGCAGGTTCAATATATTCCTTGCACCCTCACATTGACGATGAAACACATAAATCGCATCGGAATTAAATACAAAAGGCACAATGCCGCATTAAGAACAAGAATAGAGACTCTTCCTTCAGTCGGTGCTTTGAGCATTCCCTGTGAGACCAGAATTAGTATCCGATACACCACTCCAGGTTCAATGTATTCCTTGGACCTTCACATTGACGATGAAACACATGAATCGCATCGGGATGAAATGCAAAATGCAAACTGAAGCGTAAGTAGAAGAATAGAGACTCTTCTTACAGTCGGTGCTTCGAGCATTCGCGGTGAGACCAGTATTAGTTTACGATACACCTCAGCAGGTTCAATGTATTCCTAGGACCTTCACATTGACGATGAAACACAGAAATCGCATGGGAATTAAATACAAAAGGCACAATGTCGCCTTAAGTACAAGAATAGAGACTCTTCTTACACTCGGTGCTTCGAGCATTCCCTGTGAGACCAGTATTAGTTTCTGATACACCACTGCAGGTTCAGTGTATTCCTTGGACCTTCACATTGACGATGAAACACAGATATCGCATCGGAATTAAATACAAAAGGCGCAATGCCGCCTTAAGTGCAAGTATAGAGACTCTTCTTACAGTCGGTGATTTGAGCATTCCCTGTGAGACCAGTATTAGTTTCTGATACACCACTGCAAGTTCAATGTATTGCTTGGACCTTCACATTGACGATGAAACACAGAAATCGCATCCGAGTTAAATACAAAAGGCACATTGCCACCTTAAGTGCAAGAATAGAGACTCTTCTTACTGTCGGTGCTTTAAGAATTCCCTGTGAGACCAGTAATAGTTTCCGATACACCACTGCAAGTTCAATGTATTCCTTGGACCTTCACATTGACGTTGAAACACAGAAATCGCATCGGAATTAAATACAAAAGGCGCAATGCCGCCTTAAGTAAAAGAATAGAGACTCTTCTTACGGTCGGTGCTTTGAGCATTCCCTGTGAGACCAGTATTAGTTTCTGATACACCACTGCAGGTTCAATGTATTCCTTGGACCTTCACATTAAGGATGAAACACAGAAATCGCATCGGAATTAATTACAAAAGGCACAGTGCCATCATAAGTACAAGAATAGAGACTCGTCTTACAGTCTGTGCTTTGAGCATTTCCTGTGAGACCAGTATTAGTTTCCGATACACCACTGCAAGTTCAATGTATTCCTTGGACCTTCACATTGACGATGAAACACAGAAATCGCATCGCAATTAAATACAAAACGCGCAATGCCGCCTTAAGTACAAGAATAGAGACTCTTCTTACAGTCGGTGCTTTGAGCATTCCCTGTGAGACCAGTATTACTTTCTTATACACCACTGCAGGTTCAATGAATTACTTGGACCTTCACATTGACGATGAAACACAGAAATCGCATCGGAATTAAGAACAAAAGGCACAATGCCGTCATCAGTACTAGAATATAGACTCTTCTTACAGTCGGTGCTTTGAGCATTCCCTGTGAGACCAGTATTGGTTTCCGATACACCACTGCAGGTTCAATGTATTCCTTGGACATTCACATGGACGATGAAGTCCAGAAATCGCATCGGAATTAAACACAAAAGGCGCAATGCCACCTTAAGTACAAGAATAGAAACTCTTCTTACAGTCGGTGCTTTGAGCATTCCCTGTGAGACCAGTATTACTTTCTGACACACCACTGCATGTTGAATGTATTCCTTGGACCTTCACATTGACGATGAAACACAGAAAACGCATCGGAATTAAATACAATAGGCACAATGCCGTCTTAAGTACAAGAATAGAGACTCTTCTTACAGTCGGTGCTTTCAGCATTCCATGTGAGACCAGTATTAGTTTCCGATACACCTCAGCAGGTTCAATATATTCCTAGGACCTTCACATTGACGATGAAACACAGAAATCGAATCGGAATTAAATACAAGAGGCACAATGTGGCCTTAAGTACAGGAATAGACACTCTTTTTACAGTCGGTGACTTGAGCATTCCCTGTGAGACCATTATTAGTTTCCGATACATCACTGCAGGTTCAATATATTCCTTGGACCTTCACAATGACAATGAAACACATAAATCGCATCGGAATTAAATACAAAAGGCACAATGCCGCATTAAGTACAAGAATAGAGACTCTTCTTACAGTCGGTGCTTTGAGCATTCCCTGTGAGACCAGAATTAGTTTCCGATACACCACTCCAGGTTCAATGAATTCCTTGGCCCTTCACATTGACGATGAAACACTGAAATCGCATCGGAATGAAATACAAAAGGCAAACTGCCGCGTAAGTACAAGAATAGAGACTCTTCTTACAGTCGGTGCTTTGAGCATTCACTGTGAGACCAGTATTAGTTTCCGATACACCTCAGCAGGTTCAATGTATTCCTAGGACCTTCACATTGACGATGAAACACAGAAATCGCATCGGAATTAAATACAAAAGGCACAATGTCGCCTTAAGTACAAGAATAGAGACTCCTCTCACAGTCGGTGCTTTGAGCATTCCCTGTGAGACCAGAATTAGCTTCCGATACACCACTGTAGGTTCAATGTATTCCTTGGACCTTCACATTGACGATGAAACACAGAAATCGCATCGGAATAAAATCCAAAAGGCGCAATGCCGCCTTAAGTACAAGAATAGAGACTCTTCTTACAGTCGGTGTTTTCAGCATTCCCTGTGAGACCAGTATTAGTTTCCGATACACCGCAGCAGGTTCAGTGTATTCCTTGGACCTTCACATTGACGATGAAACACAGAAATCGCATGGGAATTAAATACAAAAGGCACAATGTCGCCTTAAGTACAAGAATAGAGACTCTTCTTACAGTCGGTGCTTTGAGCATTCCCAGTGAGACCAGTATTAGATTCCGACACACCACTGCAGGTTCAATGTATTCCTTGGACCTTCACATTGACGATGAAACACAGGAATCGCATCGGAATTAAATACAAAAGGCACAATACCGTCTTAAGTACAAGAATAGAGACTCTTCTTACAGTCGGTGCTTTCAGCATTCCCTGTCAGACCAGTATTAGTTTCCGATACACCTCAGTAGGTTCAATGTATTCCTAGGACCTTCACATTGACGATGAAACACAGAAATCGCATCGGAATTAAATACAAAAGGCACAATGTCGACTTAAGTACAAGACTAGACACTCTTCTTACAGTCGGTGCTTTGAGCATTCCCTGTGAAACCAATATTAGTTTCCGATACACCACTGCAAGTTCAGTGTATTCCTAGTACCTTCTCATTGACGATGAAGCACAGAAACCGTATCGGAATTAAATACAGAAGGCACAATGCCGTCTTAAGTACGTGAATAGAGACTCTTCTTACAGTCGGTGCTTTCAGCATTCCCTGTGAGACCAGTATTAGTTTCCGATACACCTCAGCAGGTTCAATGTATTCCTAGAACCTTCACATTGACGATGAAACACAGAAATCGCATCGGAATTAAATACAAAAGGCACAATGTGGCCTTAAGTACAAGAATAGACACTCTTCTTACAGTCGGAGCTTTGAGCATTCCCTGTGAGACCAGTATTAGTTTCCGATACACCACTGCAGGTTCAATATATTTCTTGGACCTTCACATTGACGATGAAACACATAAATCGCAACGGAATTAAATACAATAATCACAATGCCGCATTAAGTACAAGAATAGAGACTCTTATTACAGTCGGTGCTTTGAGCATTCCCTGTGAGACCAGAATTACTTTCCGATACACCACTCCAGGTTCAATGTATTCCTTGGACCTTCACATTGACGATGAAACACAGAAATCGCATCGGAATGAAATACAAAAGGCAAACTGCCGAGTAAGTACAAGAATAGAGACTCTTCTTACAGTCGGTGCTTTCAGCATTCCCTGTGAGACCAGTATTAGTTTCCGATACACCTCAGCAGTTTCAATGAATTCCTAGGAGCTTCACATTGACGATGAACGCAGAAATCGCATTGGAATTAATTACAAAAGGCGCAATGCCGCCTTAAGTACAAGAATAGAGACTCTACTTACAGTCGGTGCTTTGAGCATTCCCAGTGAGACCAGTATTAGATTCCGACACACCACTGCAGGTTCAATGTATTCCTTGGACCATCACATTGACGATGAAACACAGAAATCGCATCGGAATTAAATACAAAAGGCACAATGACGTCTTAAGTACAAGAATAGGGACTCTTCTTACAGTCGGTGCTTTCAGCATTCCCTGTGAGACCAGTATTAGTTTCCGATACACCTCAGCAGGATCAATGTATTCCTAGGACCTTCACATTGACGATGAAACACAGAAATCGCATCGGAATTAAATACAAAAGGCACAATGTGGCCTTAAGTACAAGAATAGACACTCTTCTTACAGTCGGTGCTTTGAGCATTCCTTGTAAGACCAGTATTAGTTTCCGATACACCACTGCAGGTTCAATATATTCCTTGCACCCTCACATTGACGATGAAACACATAAATCGCATCGGAATTAAATACAAAAGGCACAATGACGTCTTAAGTACAAGAATAGAGACTCTTCTTACAGTCGGTGCTTTCAGCATTCCCTGTGAGACCAGTATTAGTTTCCGATACACCTCAGCAGGATCAATGTATTCCTAGGACCTTCACATTGACGATGAAACACAGAAATCGCATCGGAATTAAATACAAAAGGCACAATGTGGCCTTAAGTACAAGAATAGACACTCTTCTTACAGTCGGTGCTTTGAGCATTCCTTGTGAGACCAGTATTAGTTTCCGATACACCACTGCAGGTTCAATATATTCCTTGCACCCTCACATTGACGATGAAACACATAAATCGCATCGGAATTAAATACAAAAGGCACAATGCCGCATTAAGTACAAGAATAGAGACTCTTCTTACAGTCGGTGCTTTGAGCATTCCCTGTGAGACCAGAATTAGTATCCGATACACCACTCCAGGTTCAATGTATTCCTTGGACCTTCACATTGACGATGAAACACAGAAATCGCATCGGGATGAAATACAAAATGCAAACTGCCGCGTAAGTAGAAGAATGGAGACTCTTCTTACAGTCGGTGCTTCGAGCATTCGCGGTGAGACCAGTATTAGTTTCCGATACACCTCAGCAGGTTCAATGTATTCCTAGGACCTTCACATTGACGATGAAACACAGAAATCGCATCGGAATTAAATACAAAAGGCACAATGTCGCCTTATGTACAAGAATAGAGACTCTTCTTACACTCGGTGCTTTGAGCATTCCCTGTGAGACCAGTATTAGTTTCTGATACACCACTGCAGGTTCAATGTATTCCTTGGACCTTCACATATACGATGAAACACAGATATCGCATCGGAATTAAATACAAAAGGCGCAATGCCGCCTTAAGTGCAAGTATAGAGACTCTTCTTACAGTCGGTGATTTGAGCATTCCCTGTGAGACCAGTATTAGTTTCTGATACACCACTGCAAGTTCAATGTATTGCTTGGACCTTCACATTGACGATGAAACACAGAAATCGCATCCGAGTTAAATACAAAAGGCACAATGCCACCTTAAGTGCAAGAATAGAGACTCTTCTTACTGTCGGTGCTTTAAGAATTCCCTGTGAGACCAGTAATAATTTCCGACACACCACTGCAAGTTCAATGTATTCCTTGGACCTTCACATTGACGATGAAACACAGAAATCGCATCGGAATTAAATACAAAACGCGCAATGCCGCCTTAAGTAAAAGAATAGAGACTCTTCTTACGGTCGGTGCTTTGAGCATTCCCTGTGAGACCAGTATTAGTTTCTGATACACCACTGCAGGTTCAATGTATTCCTTGGACCTTCACATTGACGATGAAACACAGATATCGCATCGGAATTAAATACAAAAAGCGCAATGCCGCCTTAAGTGCAAGTATAGAGACTCTTCTTACAGTCGGTGATTTGAGCATTCCCTGTGAGACCAGTATTAGTTTCTGATACACCACTGCAAGTTCAATGTATTGCTTGGACCTTCACATTGACGATGAAACACAGAAATCGCATCCGAGTTAAATACAAAAGGCACAATGCAACCTTAAGTGCAAGAATAGAGACTCTTCTTACTGTCGGTGCTTTAAGAATTCCCTGTGAGACCAGTAATAGTTTCCGATACACCACTGCAAGTTCAATGTATTCCTTGGACCTTCACATTGACGATGAAACACAGAAATCGCATCGGAATTAAATACAAAACGCGCAATGCCGCCTTAAGTACAAGAATAGAGACTCTTCTTACAGTCGGTGCTTTGAGCATTCCCTGTGAGACCAGTATTACTTTCTTATACACCACTGCAGGTTCAATGAATTACTTGGACCTTCACATTGACGATGAAACACAGAAATCGCATCGGAATTAAGAACAAAAGGCACAATGCCGTCATAAGTACTAGAATATAGACTCTTCTTACAGTCGGTGCTTTGAGCATTCCCTGTGAGACCAGTATTGGTTTCCGATACACCACTGCAGTTTCAATGTATTCCTTGGACATTCACATGGACGATGAAATCCAGAAATCGCATCGGAATTAAACACAAAAGGCGCAATGCCACCTTAAGTACAAGAATAGAAACTCTTCTTACAGTCGGTGCTTTGAGCATTCCCTGTGAGACCAGTATTACTTTCTGATACACCACTGCATGTTGAATGTATTCCTTGGACCTTCACATTGACGATGAAACACAGAAAACGCATCGGAATTAAATACAATAGGCACAATGCCGTCTTAAGTACAAGAATAGAGACTCTTCTTACAGCCGGTGCTTTCAGCATTCCCTGTGAGACCAGTATTAGTTTCCGATACACCTCAGCAGGTTCAATATATTCCTAGGACCTTCACATTGACGATGAAACACAGAAATCGAATCGGAATTAAATACAAAAGGCACAATGTGGCCTTAAGTACAAGAATAGACACTCTTCTTACAGTCGGTGACTTGAGCATTCCCTGTGAGACCATTATTAGTTTCCGATACACCACTGCAGGTTCAATATATTCCTTGGACCTTCACAATGACAATGAAACACATAAATCGCATCGGAATTAAATACAAAGGGCACAATGCCGCATTAAGTACAAGAATAGAGACTCTTCTTACAGTCGGTGCTTTGAGCATTCCCTGTGAGACCAGAATTAGTTTCCGATACACCACTCCAGGTTCAATGAATTCCTTGGCCCTTCACATTGACGATGAAACACTGAAATCGCATCGGAATGAAATACAAAAGGCAAACTGCCGCGTAAGTACAAGAATAGAGACTCTTCTTACAGTCGGTGCTTTGAGCATTCCCTGTGAGACCAGTATTAGTTTCCGATACACCTCAGCAGGTTCAATGTATTCCTAGGACCTTCACATTGACGATGAAACACAGAAATCGCATCGGAATTAAATACAAAAGGCACAATGTCGCCTTAAGTACAAGAATAGAGACTCCTCTCACAGTCGGTGCTTTGAGCATTCCCTGTGAGACCAGAATTAGCTTCCGATACACCACTGTAGGTTCAATGTATTCCTTGGACCTTCACATTGACGATGAAACACAGAAATCGCATCGGAATTAAATCCAAAAGGCGCAATGCCGCCTTAAGTACAAGAATAGAGACTCTTCTTACAGTCGGTGTTTTCAGCATTCCCTGTGAGACCAGTATTAGTTTCCGATACACCGCAGCAGGTTCAGTGTATTCCTTGGACCTTCACATTGACGATGAAACACAGAAATCGCATCGGAATTAAATACAAAAGGCACAATGTCGCCTTAAGTACAAGAATAGAGACTCTTCTTACAGTCGGTGCTTTGAGCATTCCCAGTGAGACCAGTATTAGATTCCGACACACCACTGCAGGTTCAATGTATTCCTTGGACCTTCACATTGACGATGAAACACAGGAATCGCATCGAAATTAAATACAAAAGGCACAATACCGTCTTAAGTACAAGAATAGAGACTCTTCTTACAGTCGGTGCTTTCAGCATTCCCTGTCAGACCAGTATTAGTTTCCGATACACCTCAGTAGGTTCAATGTATTCCTAGGACCTTCACATTGACGATGAAACACAGAAATCGCATCGGAATTAAATACAAAAGGCACAATGTCGACTTAAGTACAAGACTAGACACTCTTCTTACAGTCGGTGCTTTGAGCATTCCCTGTGAAACCAGTATTAGTTTCCGATACACCACTGCAAGTTCAGTGTATTCCTAGTACCTTCACATTGACGATGAAGCACAGAAACCGTATCGGAATTAAATACAAAAGGCACAATGCCGTCTTAAGTACGTGAATAGAGACTCTTCTTACAGTCGGTGCTTTCAGCATTCCCTGTGAGACCAGTATTAGTTTCCGATACACCTCAGCAGGTTCAATGTATTCCTAGGACCTTCACATTGACGATGAAACACAGAAATCGCATCGGAATTAAATACAAAAGGCACAATGTGGCCTTAAGTACAAGAATAGACACTCTTCTTACAGTCGGAGCTTTGAGCATTCCCTGTGAGACCAGTATTAGTTTCCGATACACCACTGCAGGTTCAATATATTTCTTGGACCTTCACATTGACGATGAAACACATAAATCGCAACGGAATTAAATACAATAGGCACAATGCCGCATTAAGTAGAAGAATAGAGACTCTTATTACAGTCGGTGCTTTGAGCATTCCCTGTGAGACCAGAATTAGTTTCCGATACACCACTCCAGGTTCAATGTATTCCTTGGACCTTCACATTGACGATGAAACACAGAAATCGCATCGGAATGAAATACAAAAGGCAAACTGCCGAGTAAGTACAAGAATAGAGACTCTTCTTACAGTCGGTGCTTTCAGCATTCCCTGTGAGACCAGTATTAGTTTCCGATACACCTCAGCAGGTTCAATGAATTCCTAGGAGCTTCACATTGACGATGAAACGCAGAAATCGCATTGGAATTAATTACAAAAGGCGCAATGCCGCCTTAAGTACAAGAATAGAGACTCTACTTACAGTCGGTGCTTTGAGCATTCCCAGTGAGACCAGTATTAGATTCCGACACACCACTGCAGGTTCAATGTATTCCTTGGACCATCACATTGACGATGAAACACAGAAATCGCATCGGAATTAAATACAAAAGGCACAATGACGTCTTAAGTACAAGAATAGAGACTCTTCTTACAGTCGGTGCTTTCAGCATTCCCTGTGAGACCAGTATTAGTTTCCGATACACCTCAGCAGGATCAATGTATTCCTAGGACCTTCACATTGACGATGAAACACAGAAATCGCATCGGAATTAAATACAAAAGGCACAATGTGGCCTTAAGTACAAGAATAGACACTCTTCTTACAGTCGGTGCTTTGAGCATTCCTTGTGAGACCAGTATTAGTTTCCGATACACCACTGCAGGTTCAATATATTCCTTGCACCCTCACATTGACGATGAAACACATAAATCGCATCGGAATTAAATACAAAAGGCACAATGCCGCATTAAGTACAAGAATAGAGACTCTTCTTACAGTCGGTGCTTTGAGCATTCCCTGTGAGACCAGAATTAGTATCCGATACACCACTCCAGGTTCAATGTATTCCTTGGACCTTCACATTGACGATGAAACACAGAAATCGCATCGGGATGAAATACAAAATGCAAACTGCCGCGTAAGTAGAAGAATAGAGATTCTTCTTACAGTCGGTGCTTCGAGCATTCACGGTGAGACCAGTATTAGTTTCCGATACACCTCAGCAGGTTCAATGTATTCCTAGGACCTTCACATTGACGATGAAACACAGAAATCGCATCGGAATTAAATACAAAAGGCACAATGTCGCCTTAAGTACAAGAATAGAGACTCTTCTTACACTCGGTGCTTTGAGCATTCCCTGTGAGACCAGTATTAGTTTCTGATACACCACTGCAGGTTCAATGTATTCCTTGGACCTTCACATTGACGATGAAACACAGATATCGCATCGGAATTAAATACAAAAGGCGCAATGCCGCCTTAAGTGCAAGTATAGAGACTCTTCTTACAGTCGGTGATTTGAGCATTCCCTGTGAGACCAGTATTAGTTTCTGATACACCACTGCAAGTTCAATGTATTGCTTGGACCTTCACATTGACGATGAAACACAGAAATCGCATCCGAGTTAAATACAAAAGGCACAATGCCACCTTAAGTGCAAGAATAGAGACTCTTCTTACTGTCGGTGCTTTAAGAATTCCCTGTGAGACCAGTAATAGTTTCCGATACACCACTGCAAGTTCAATGTATTCCTTGGACCTTCACATTGACGTTGAAACACAGAAATCGCATCGGAATTAAATACAAAAGGCGCAATGCCGCCTTAAGTAAAAGAATAGAGACTCTTCTTACGGTCGGTGCTTTGAGCATTCCCTGTGAGACCAGTATTAGTTTCTGATACACCACTGCAGGTTCAATGTATTCCTTGGACCTTCACATTAAGGATGAAACACAGAAATCGCATCGGAATTAGTTACAAAAGGCACAATGCCATCATAAGTACAAGAATAGAGACTCGTCTTACAGTCTGTGCTTTGAGCATTTCCTGTGAGACCAGTATTAGTTTCCGATACACCACTGCAAGTTCAATGTATTCCTTGGACCTTCACATTGACGATGAAACACAGAAATCGCATCGGAATTAAATACAAAACGCGCAATGCCGCCTTAAGTACAAGAATAGAGACTCTTCTTACAGTCGGTGCTTTGAGCATTCCCTGTGAGACCAGTATTACTTTCTTATACACCACTGCAGGTTCAATGAATTACTTGGACCTTCACATTGACGATGAAACACAGAAATCGCATCGGAATTAAGAACAAAAGGCACAATGCCGTCATCAGTACTAGAATATAGACTCTTCTTACAGTCGGTGCTTTGAGCATTCCCTGTGAGACCAGTATTGGTTTCCGATACACCACTGCAGGTTCAATGTATTCCTTGGACATTCACATGGACGATGAAATCCAGAAATCGCATCGGAATTAAACACAAAAGGCGCAATGCCACCTTAAGTACAAAAATAGAAACTCTTCTTACAGTCGGTGCTTTGAGCATTCCCTGTGAGACCAGTATTACTTTCTGATACACCACTGCATGTTGAATGTATTCCTTGGACCTTCACATTGACGATGAAACACAGAAAACGCATCGGAATTAAATACAATAGGCACAATGCCGTCTTAAGTACAAAAATAGAGACTCTTCTTACAGTCGGTGCTTTCAGCATTCCCTGTGAGACCAGTATTAGTTTCCGATACACCTCAGCAGGTTCAATATATTCCTAGGACCTTCACATTGACGATGAAACACAGAAATCGAATCGGAATTAAATACAAAAGGCACAATGTGGCCTTAAGTACAAGAATAGACACTCTTCTTACAGTCGGTGACTTGAGCATTCCCTGTGAGACCATTATTAGTTTCCGATACACCACTGCAGGTTCAATATATTCCTTGGACCTTCACAATGACAATGAAACACATAAATCGCATCGGAATTAAATACAAAAGGCACAATGCCGCATTAAGTACAAGAATAGAGACTCTTCTTACAGTCGGTGCTTTGAGCATTCCCTGTGAGACCAGAATTAGTTTCCGATACACCACTCCAGGTTCAATGAATTCCTTGGCCCTTCACATTGACGATGAAACACTGAAATCGCATCGGAATGAAATACAAAAGGCAAACTGCCGCGTAAGTACAAGAATAGAGACTCTTCTTACAGTCGGTGCTTTGAGCATTCCCTGTGAGACCAGTATTAGTTTCCGATACACCTCAGCAGGTTCAATGTATTCCTAGGACCTTCACATTGACGATGAAACACAGAAATCGCATCGGAATTAAATACAAAAGGCACAATGTCGCCTTAAGTACAAGAATAGAGACTCCTCTCACAGTCGGTGCTTTGAGCATTCCCTGTGAGACCAGAATTAGCTTCCGATACACCACTGTAGGTTCAATGTATTCCTTGGACCTTCACATTGACGATGAAACACAGAAATCGCATCCGAATTAAATCCAAAAGGCGCAATGCCGCCTTAAGTACAAGAATAGAGACTCTTCTTACAGTCGGTGTTTTCAGCATTCCCTGTGAGACCAGTATTAGTTTCCGATACACCGCAGCAGGTTCAGTGTATTCCTTGGACCTTCACATTGACGATGAAACACAGAAATCGCATCGGAATTAAATACAAAAGGCACAATGTCGCCTTAAGTACAAGAATAGAGACTCTTCTTACAGTCGGTGCTTTGAGCATTCCCAGTGAGACCAGTATTAGATTCCGACACACCACTGCAGGTTCAATGTATTCCTTGGACCTTCACATTGACGATGAAACACAGGAATCGCATCGGAATTAAATACAAAAGGCACAATACCGTCTTAAGTACAAGAATAGAGACTCTTCTTACAGTCGGTGCTTTCAGCATTCCCTGTCAGACCAGTATTAGTTTCCGATACACCTCAGTAGGTTCAATGTATTCCTAGGACCTTCACATTGACGATGAAACACAGAAATCGCATCGGAATTAAATACAAAAGGCACAATGTCGACTTAAGTACAAGACTAGACACTCTTCTTACAGTCGGTGCTTTGAGCATTCCCTGTGAAACCAGTATTAGTTTCCGATACACCACTGCAAGTTCAGTGTATTCCTAGTACCTTCACATTGACGATGAAGCACAGAAACCGTATCGGAATTAAATACAAAAGGCACAATGCCGTCTTAAGTACGTGAATAGAGACTCTTCTTACAGTCGGTGCTTTCAGCATTCCCTGTGAGACCAGTATTAGTTTCCGATACACCTCAGCAGGTTCCATGTATTCCTAGGACCTTCACATTGACGATGAAACACAGAAATCGCATCGGAATTAAATACAAAAGGCACAATGTGGCCTTAAGTACAAGAATAGACACTCTTCTTACAGTCGGAGCTTTGAGCATTCCCTGTGAGACCAGTATTAGTTTCCGATACACCACTGCAGGTTCAATATATTTCTTGGACCTTCACATTGACGATGAAACACATAAATCGCAACGGAATTAAATACAATAGGCACAATGCCGCATTAATTACAAGAATAGAGACTCTTATTACAGTCGGTGCTTTGAGCATTCCCTGTGAGACCAGAATTAGTTTCCGATACACCACTCCAGGTTCAATGTATTCCTTGGACCTTCACATTGACGATGAAACACAGAAATCGCATCGGAATGAAATACAAAAGGCAACCTGCCGAGTAAGTACAAGAATAGAGACTCTTCTTACAGTCGGTGCTTTCAGCATTCCCTGTGAGACCAGTATTAGTTTCCGATACACCTCAGCAGGTTCAATGAATTCCTAGGAGCTTCACATTGACGATGAAACGCAGAAATCGCATTGGAATTAATTACAAAAGGCGCAATGCCGCCTTAAGTACAAGAATAGAGACTCTACTTACAGTCGGTGCTTTGAGCATTCCCAGTGAGACCAGTATTAGATTCCGACACACCACTGCAGGTTCAATGTATTCCTTGGACCATCACATTGACGATGAAACACAGAAATCGCATCGGAATTAAATACAAAAGGCACAATGACGTCTCAAGTACAAGAATAGAGACTCTTCTTACAGTCGGTGCTTTCAGCATTCCCTGTGAGACCAGTATTAGTTTCCGATACACCTCAGCAGGATCAATGTATTCCTAGGACCTTCACATTGACGATGAAACACAGAAATCGCATCGGAATTAAATACAAAAGGCACAATGTGGCCTTAAGTACAAGAGTAGACACTCTTCTTACAGTCGGTGCTTTGAGCATTCCTTGTGAGACCAGTATTAGTTTCCGATACACCACTGCAGGTTCAATATATTCCTTGCACCCTCACATTGACGATGAAACACATAAATCGCATCGGAATTAAATACAAAAGGCACAATGACGTCTTAAGTACAAGAATAGAGACTCTTCTTACAGTCGGTGCTTTCAGCATTCCCTGTGAGACCAGTATTAGTTTCCGATACACCTCAGCAGGATCAATGTATTCCTAGGACCTTCACATTGACGATGAAACACAGAAATCGCATCGGAATTAAATACAAAAGGCACAATGTGGCCTTAAGTACAAGAATAGACACTCTTCTTACAGTCGGTGCTTTGAGCATTCCTTGTGAGACCAGTATTAGTTTCCGATACACCACTGCAGGTTCAATATATTCCTTGCACCCTCACATTGACGATGAAACACATAAATCGCATCGGAATTAAATACAAAAGGCACAATGCCGCATTAAGTACAAGAATAGAGACTCTTCTTACAGTCGGTGCTTTGAGCATTCCCTGTGAGACCAGAATTAGTATCCGATACACCACTCCAGGTTCAATGTATTCCTTGGACCTTCACATTGACGATGAAACACAGAAATCGCATCGGGATGAAATACAAAACGCAAACTGCCGCGTAAGTAGAAGAATAGAGACTCTTCTTACAGTCGGTGCTTCGAGCATTCGCGGTGAGACCAGTATTAGTTTCCGATACACCTCAGCAGGTTCAATGTATTCCTAGGACCTTCACATTGACGATGAAACACAGAAATCGCATCGGAATTAAATACAAAAGGCACAATGTCGCCTTAAGTACAAGAATAGAGACTCTTCTTACACTCGGTGCTTTGAGCATTCCCTGTGAGACCAGTATTAGTTTCTGATACACCACTGCAGGTTCAATGTATTCCTTGGACCTTCACATTGACGATGAAACACAGATATCGCATCGGAATTAAATACAAAAGGCGCAATGCCGCCTTAAGTGCAAGTATAGAGACTCTTCTTACAGTCGGTGATTTGAGCATTCCCTGTGAGACCAGTATTAGTTTCTGATACACCACTGCAAGTTCAATGTATTGCTTGGACCTTCACATTGACGATGAAACACAGAAATCGCATCCGAGTTAAATACAAAAGGCACAATGCCAAATTAAGTGCAAGAATAGAGACTCTTCTTACTGTCGGTGCTTTAAGAATTCCCTGTGAGACCAGTAATAGTTTCCGATACACCACTGCAAGTTCAATGTATTCCTTGGACCTTCACATTGACGTTGAAACACAGAAATCGCATCGGAATTAAATACAAAAGGCGCAATGCCGCCTTAAGTAAAAGAATAGAGACTCTTCTTACGGTAGGTGCTTTGAGCATTCCCTGTGAGACCAGTATTAGTTTCTGATACACCACTGCAGGTTCAATGTATTCCTTGGACCATCACATTGACGATGAAACACAGAAATCGCATCGGAATTAAGTACAAAAGGTGCAATGCCGCATTAAGTACAAGAATAGAGACTCTTCTTACAGTCGGTGCTTTGAGCATTCCCTGTGAGACCAGTATTAGTTTCCGATACAGCACTGCACGTTCAATGTATTCCTTGGACCATCACATTGACGATGAAACACAGAAATCGCATCGGAATTAAGTACAAAAGGTGCAATGCCGCATTAAGTACAAGAATAGAGACTCTTCTTACAGTCGGTGCTTTGAGCATTCCCTGTGAGACCAGTATTAGTTTCCGATACAGCACTGCACGTTCAATGTATTCCTAGGACCTTCACATTGACGATGAAACACAGAAATCGCATCGGAATTAAATACAAAAGGCAGAATGTCGCCATAAGTACAAGAATAGACACTCTTCTTACAGCCGGTGCTTTGAGCATTCCCTGTGAGACCAGTATTAGTTTCCGATACATCACTGCAGGTTCAATGTATTCCTTGGACCTTCACATTGACGATGAAACACAGAAATCGCATCGGAATTAAATACAAAAGGCACAATGCCGCATTAAGTTCAAGAATAGAGACTCTTCTTACAGTCGGTGCTTTGATCATTTCCTGTGAGACCAGAATTAGTTTCCGATACACCACTGCAGGTTCAATGTAATCCTTGGACCTTCACATTGACGATGAAACACAGAAATCGCATCGGAATGAAAAACAAAAGGAAAACTGCCGCGTACGTGCAAGAATAGGGACTCTTCTTACAGTCGGTGCTTTGAGCATTCCCTGTGAGACCAGTATTAGTTTCCGATACACCTCAGCAGGTTCAATGTTTTCCTAGGACCTTCACATTGACGATGAAACACAGAAACCGCATCGGAATTAAATACAAAAGGCACAATGTCGCCTTAAGTACAAGAATAGAGACTCTTCTTACACTCGGTGCTTTGAGCACTCCCCGTGAGACCAGTATTAGTTTCTGATACACCACTGCAGGTTCAATGTATTCCTTGGACGATGAAACACAGATATCGCATCGGAATTAAATCCAAAAGGCGCAATGCAGCCTTAAGTACAAGTATAGAGACTCTTCTTACAGTCGGTGATTTGAGCATTCCCTGTGAGACCAGTATTAGTTTCTGATACACCACTGCAGGTTCAATGTATTGCTTGGACCTTCACATTGACGATGAAACACAGAAATCGCATCGGAGTTAAATACAAAAGGCACAATGCCACCTTAAGTGCAAGAATAGAGACTCTTCTTACTGTCGGTGCTTTGAGAACTCCCTGTGAGACCAGTAATAGTTTCCGATACACCACTGCAGGTTCAATGTATTCCTTGGACCTTCACATTGACGTTGAAACACAGAAATCGCATCCTAATTAAATACAAAAGCGCAATGCCGACATAAGTAAAAGAATAGAGACTCTTCTTACGGTCGGTGCTTTGAGCATTCCCTGTGAGACCAGTATTAGTTTCTGATACACCACTGCAGGTTCAATGTATTCCTTGGACCTTCACATTGACGATTAAACACAGAAATCTGATCGGAATTAATTACAAAAGGCACAATGCCATCATAAGTACAAGAATAGAGACTCTTCTTACAGTCTGTGCTTTGAGCATTCCCTGTGAGACCAGTATTAGTTTCCGATACACCACTGCAGGTTCAATGTATTCCTTGGACCATCACATTGACGATGAAACACAGAAATCGCATCGGAATTAAGTACAAAAGGTGCAATGCCGCCTTAAGTACAAGAATACAGACTCTTCTTACAGTCGGTGCTTTGAGCATTCCCTGTGAGACCAGTATTAGTTTCCGATACACCACTGCAGGTTCAATGCATTCCTTGGACCTTCACATTGACGATGAAACACAGAAATCGCATCGGAATTAAATACAAAAGGCACAATGCCGCATTAAGTACAAGAATAGAGACTCTTCTTACAGTCGGTGCTTTCAGCATTCACTGTGAGACCAGTATTAGTTTCCGATACACCTCAGCAGGTTCAATGTATTCCTAGGACCTGCACATTGACGATGAAACACAGAAATCGCATCGGAATTAAATACAAAAGGCACAATGTTGCCTTAAGTACAAGAATAGACACTCTTGTTACAGTCGGTGCTTTGAGCATTCCCTGTGAGACCAGTATTAGTTTCTGATACACCACTGAATGTTCAATGTATTCCTTGGACCTTGACATTGACGATGAAACACAGAAATCGCATCGGAATTAAATACAAAAGGCACAATGTGGCCTTAAGTACAAGAATAGACACTCTTCTTACAGTCGGTGCTTTGAGCATTCCCTGTGAGACCAGTATTAGTTTCCGATACACCACTGCAGGTTCAATATATTCCTTGGACCTCCACATTGACGATGAAACACATAAATCGCATCGGAATTAAATACAAAAGGCACAATGCCGCATTAAGTACAAGAATAGAGACTCTTATTACTGTCGGTGCTTTGAGAATTCCCTGTGAGACCAGTATTAGTTTCCGATACACCACTGCAGGTTCAATGTATTCCGTGGACCTTCACATTGACGATGAAACACAGAAATCGCATTGGAATTAAATACAAAAGGCGCAATGCCGCCTTAAGTACAAGAATAGAGACTCTTCTTATAGTCGGTGCTTTGAGCATTCCCTGTGAGACCAGTATTATATTCCGATACACCTCAGCAGGATCAATGTATTCCTAGGACCTTCACATTGACGATGAAACGCAGAAATCACATCGGAATTAAATACAAAAGGCACAATGTCGCCTTAAGTACAAGAATAGACACTCTTCTTACAGCCGGTGCTTTGAGCATTCCCTGTGAGACCAGTATTAGTTTCCGATTCACCACTGCAGGTTCAATGTATTCCTTGGACCTCCACATTGACGATGAAACACAGAAATCGCATCGGAATTAAATACAAAAGGCACAATGCCGCATTAAGTACAAGAATAGAGACTCTTCTTACAGTCTGTGCTTTGATCATTTCCTGTGAGACCAGAATTAGTTTCCGATACACCACTGCAGGTTCAATGTATTCCTTGGACCTTCACATTGACGATGAAACACAGAAATCGCATCGGAATGAAATACAAAAGGCAAACTGCCGCGTACGTACATGAATGGAGACTCTTCTTACAGTCGGTGCTTTCAGCATTTCCTTTGAGTCCAGTATTAGTTTCCGATACACCTCAGCAGGTTCAATGTATTCCTAGGACCTTCACATTGACGATGAAACACAGAAATCGCATCGGAATTAAATACAAAAGGCACAATGTCGCCTTAAGTACAAGAATAGAGACTCTTCTTACACTCGGTGCTTTGAGCATTCCCTGTGAGACCAGTATTAGTTTCTGATACACCACTGCAGGTTCAATGTATTCCTTGGACCTTCACATTGACGATGAAACACAGATATCGCATCGGAACTAAATACAAAAGGCGCAATGCCGCCTTAAGTACAAGTATAGAGACTCTTCTTACAGTCGGTGATTTGAGCATTCCCTGTGAGACCAGTATTAGTTTCTGATACACCACTGCAGGTTCAATGTATTGCTTGGACCTTCACATTGACGATGAAACACAGAAATCGCATCCGAGTTAAATACAAAAGGCACAATGCCACCTTAAGTGCAAGAATAGAGACTCTTCTTACTGTCGGTGCTTTAAGAATTCCCTGTGAGACCAGTAACAGTTTCCGATACACCACTGCAAGTTCAATGTATTCCTTGGAGCTTCACACTGACGTTGAAACACAGAAATCGCATCGGAATTAAATACAAAAGGCGCAATGCCGCCTTAAGTAAAAGAATAGAGACTCTTCTTACGGTCGGTGCTTTGAGCATTCCCTGTGAGACCAGTATTAGTTTCTGATACACCACTGCAGGTTCAATGTATTCCTTGGACCTTCACATTGACGATGAAACACAGAAATCGCATCGGAATTGATTACAAAAGGCACAATGCCATCATAAGTACAAGAATAGAGACTCTTCTTGCAGTCTGTGCTTTGAGCATTTCCTGTGAGACCAGTATTAGTTTCCGATACACCACTGCAGGTTCAATGTATTCCTTGGACCATCACATTGACGATGAAACACAGAAATCGCATCGGAATTAAGTACAAAAGGTGCAATGCCGCCTTAAGTACAAGAATAGAGACTCTTCTTACAATCGGTGCTTTGAGCATTCCCTGTGAGACCAGTAATAGTTTTCGATACACCACTGCAAGTTCAATGTATTCCTAGGACCTTCACATTGACGATGAAACACAGAAATCGCATCGGAATTAAATACAAAAGGCACAATGTCGCCCTAAGTACAAGAATAGAGACCCTTCTTACACTCGGTGCTTTGAGCACTCCCTGTGAGACCAGTATTAGTTTCTGATACACCACTGCAGGTTCAATGTATTCCTTGGACCTTCACATTGACGATGAAACACAGAAATCGCATCGGAATGAAATCCAAAAGGCAAACTGCCGCGTACGTACAAGAATAGAGACTCTTCTTACAGTCGGTGCTTTCAGCATTCCCTGTGAGACCAGTATTAGTTTCCGATACACCTCAGCAGGTTCAATGTATTCCTAGGACCTTCACATTCACGATGAAACACAGAAATCGCATCGGAATTAAATACAAAAGGCACAATGTCGCCTTAAGTACTAGAATAGAGGCTCTTCTTACACTCGGTGTTTTGAGCACTCCCTGTGAGACCAGTATTAGTTTCTGATACACCACTGCAGGTTCAATGTATTCCTTGGACCTTCACATTGACGATGAAACACAGATATCGCATCGGAATTAAATACAAAAGGCGCAATGCCGCCTTAAGTACAAGTATAGAGACTCTTCTTACAGTCGGTGATTTGAGCATTCCCTGTGAGACCAGTATTAGTTTCTGATACACCACTGCAGGTTCAATGTATTGCTTGGACCTTCACATTGACGATGAAGCACAGAAATCGCATCGGAGTTAAATACAAAAGGCACAATGACACCTTAAGTGCAAGAATAGAGACTCTTCTTACTGTCGGTGCTTTAAGAATTCCCTGTGAGACCAGTAATAGTTTCCGATACACCACTGCAGGTTCAATGTATTCCTTGGACCTTCACATTGACGTTGAAACACAGAAATCGCATGGCAATTAAATACCAAAGGCGCAATGCCGACTTAAGTAAAAGAATAGAGACTCTTCTTACGGTCGGTGCTTTGAGCATTCCCTGTGAGACCAGTATTAGTTTCTGATACACCACTGCAGGTTCAATGTATTCCTTGGACCTTCACATTGACGATTAAACACAGAAATCGCATCGGAATCAATTACAAAATGCACAATGCCATCATAAGTACAAGAATAGAGGCTCTTCTTACAGTCTGTGCTTTGAGCATTCCCTGTGAGACCAGTATTAGTTTCCGATACACCACTGCAGGTTCAATGTATTCCTTGGACCATCATATTGACGATGAAACACAGAAATCGCATCGGAATTAAGTACAAAAGGTGCAATGCCGCCTTAAGTACAAGAATAGAGACTCTTCTTACAGTCGGTGCTTTGAGCATTCCCTGTGAGACCAGTATTAGTTTCCGATACACCACTGCAGGTTCAATGTATTCCTTGGACCTTCACATTGACGATGAAACACAGAAATCGCGTCGGAATTAAATACAAAAGGCACAATGCCGCATTAAGTACAAGAATAGAGACTCTTCTTACAGTCGGTGCTTTGATCATTTCCTGTGAGACCAGAATTAGTTTCCGATACACCACTGCAGGTTCAATGTATTCCTTGGACCTTCACATTGACGATGAAACACAGAAATCGCATCGGAATGAAATCCAAAAGGCAAACTGCCGCGTACGTACAAGAATAGAGACTCTTCTTACAGTCGGTGCTTTCAGCATTCCCTGTGAGACCAGTATTAGTTTCCGATACACCTCAGCAGGTTCAATGTATTCCTAGGACCTTCACATTCACGATGAAACACAGAAATCGCATCGGAATTAAATACAAAAGGCACAATGTCGCCTTAAGTACAAGAATAGAGACTCTTCTTACACTCGGTGTTTTGAGCACTCCCTGTGAGACCAGTATTAGTTTCTGATACACCACTGCAGGTTCAATGTATTTCTTGGACCTTCACATTGACGATGAAACACAGATATCGCATCGGAATTAAATATAAAAGGCGCAATGCCGCCTTAAGTACAAGTATAGAGACTCTTCTTACAGTCGGTGATTTGAGCATTCCCTGTGAGACCAGTATTAGCTTCTGATACACCACTGCAGGTTCAATGTATTGCTTGGACCTTCACATTGACGATGAAACACAGAAATCGCATAGGAGTTAAATACAAAAGGCACAATGCCACCTTAAGTGCAAGAATAGAGACTCTTCTTACTGTCGGTGCTTTAAGAATTCCCTGTGAGACCAGTAATAGTTTCCGATACACCACTGCAGGTTCAATGTATTCCTTGGACCTTCACATTGACGTTGAAACACAGAAATCGCATCGGAATTAAATACAAAAGGCGCAATGCCGCCTTAAGTAAAAGAATAGAGACTCTTCTTACGGTCGGTGCTTTGAGCATTCCCTGTGAGACCAGTATTAGTTTCTGATACACCACTGCAGGTTCAATGTATTCCTTGGACCTTCACATTGACGATGAAACACAGAAATTGCATCGGAATTAATTACAAAAGGCACAATGACATCATAAGTTCAAGAATAGAGACTCTTCTTACTGTCTGTGCTTTGAGCATTCCCTGTGAGACCAGTATTAGTTTCCGATACACCACTGCAGGTTCAATGTATTCCTTGGACCATCACATTGACGATGAAACACAGAAATCGCATCGGAATTAAGTACAAAAGGTGCAATGCCGCCTTAAGTACAAGAATAGAGACTCTTCTTACAGTCGGTGATTTGAGCATTCCCTGTGAGACCAGTATTAGTTTCCGATACACCACTGCAGGTTCAATGTATTCCGTGGACCTTCACATTGACAATGAAACACAGAAATCGCATTGGAATTAAATACAAAAGGCGCAATGCCGCCTTAAGTACAAGAATAGAGACTCTTCTTATAGTCGGTGCTTTGAGCATTCCCTGTGAGACCAGTATTATATTCCGATACACCTCAGCAGGATCAATGTATTCCTAGGATCTTCACATTGACGATGAAACGCAGAAATCACATCGGAATTAAATACAAAAGGCACAATGTCGCCTTAAGTACAAGAATAGACACTCTTCTTACAGCCGGTGCTTTGAGCATTCCCTGTGAGACCAGTATTAGTTTCCGATTCACCACTGCAGGTTCAATGTATTCCTTGGACCTCCACATTGACGATGAAACACAGAAATCGCATCGGAATTAAATACAAAAGGCACAATGCCGCATTAAGTACAAGAATAGAGACTCTTCTTACAGTCTGTGCTTTGATCATTTCCTGTGAGACCAGAATTAGTTTCCGATACACCACTGCAGGTTCAATGTATTCCTTGGACCTTCACATTGACGATGAAACACAGAAATCGCATCGGAATGAAATACAAAAGGCAAACTGCCGCGTACGTACATGAATGGAGACTCTTCTTACAGTCGGTGCTTTCAGCATTTCCTTTGAGTCCAGTATTAGTTTCCGATACACCTCAGCAGGTTCAATGTATTCCTAGGACCTTCACATTGACGATGAAACACAGAAATCGCATCGGAATTAAATACAAAAGGCACAATGTCGCCTTAAGTACAAGAATAGAGACTCTTCTTACACTCGGTGCTTTGAGCATTCCCTGTGAGACCAGTATTAGTTTCTGATACACCACTGCAGGTTCAATGTATTCCTTGGACCTTCACATTGACGATGAAACACAGATATCGCATCGGAATTAAATACAAAAGGCGCAATGCCGCCTTAAGTACAAGTATAGAGACTCTTCTTACAGTCGGTGATTTGAGCATTCCCTGTGAGACCAGTATTAGTTTCTGATACACCACTGCAGGTTCAATGTATTGCTTGGACCTTCACATTGACGATGAAACACAGAAATCGCATCCGAGTTAAATACAAAAGGCACAATGCCACCTTAAGTGCAAGAATAGAGACTCTTCTTACTGTCGGTGCTTTAAGAATTCCCTGTGAGACCAGTAACAGTTTCCGATACACCACTGCAAGTTCAATGTATTCCTTGGAGCTTCACATTGACGTTGAAACACAGAAATCGCATCGGAATTAAATACAAAAGGCGCAATGCCGCCTTAAGTAAAAGAATAGAGACTCTTCTTACGGTTGGTGCTTTGAGCATTCCCTGTGAGACCAGTATTAGTTTCTGATACACCACTGCAGGTTCAATGTATTCCTTGGACCTTCACATTGACGATGAAACACAGAAATCGCATCGGAATTGATTACAAAAGGCACAATGCCATCATAAGTACAAGAATAGTGACTCTTCTTGCAGTCTGTGCTTTGAGCATTTCCTGTGAGACCAGTATTAGTTTCCGATACACCACTGCAGGTTCAATGTATTCCTTGGACCATCACATTGACGATGAAACACAGAAATCGCATCGGAATTAAGTACAAAAGGTGCAATGCCGCCTTAAGTACAAGAATAGAGACTCTTCTTACAGTCGGTGCTTTGAGCATTCCCTGTGAGACCAGTAATAGTTTTCGATACACCACTGCAAGTTCAATGTATTCCTAGGACCTTCACATTGACGATGAAACACAGAAATCGCATCGGAATTAAATACAAAAGGCACAATGTCGCCCTAAGTACAAGAATAGAGACCCTTCTTACACTCGGTGCTTTGAGCACTCCCTGTGAGACCAGTATTAGTTTCTGATACACCACTGCAGGTTCAATGTATTCCTTGGACCTTCACATTGACGATGAAACACAGAAATCGCATCGGAATGAAATCTAAAAGGCAAACTGCCGCGTACGTACAAGAATAGAGACTCTTCTTACAGTCGGTGCTTTCAGCATTCCCTGTGAGACCAGTATTAGTTTCCGATACACCTCAGTAGGTTCAATGTATTCCTAGGACCTTCACATTCACGATGAAACACAGAAATCGCATCGGAATTAAATACAAAAGGCACAATGTCGCCTTAAGTACAAGAATAGAGGCTCTTCTTACACTCGGTGTTTTGAGCACTCCCTGTGAGACCAGTATTAGTTTCTGATACACCACTGCAGGTTCAATGTATTCCTTGGACCTTCACATTGACGATGAAACACAGATATCGCATCGGAATTAAATACAAAAGGCGCAATGCCGCCTTAAGTACAAGTATAGAGACTCTTCTTACAGTCGGTGATTTGAGCATTCCCTGTGAGACCAGTATTAGTTTCTGATACACCACTGCAGGTTCAATGTATTGCTTGGACCTTCACATTGACGATGAAGCACAGAAATCGCATCGGAGTTAAATACAAAAGGCACAATGACACCTTAAGTGCAAGAATAGAGACTCTTCTTACTGTCGGTGCTTTAAGAATTCCCTGTGAGACCAGTAATAGTTTCCGATACACCACTGCAGGTTCAATGTATTCCTTGGACCTTCACATTGACGTTGAAACACAGAAATCGCATGGCAATTAAATACCAAAGGCGCAATGCCGACTTAAGTAAAAGAATAGAGACTCTTCTTACGGTCGGTGCTTTGCGCATTCCCAATGAGACCAGTATTAGTTTCTGATACACCACTGCAGGTTCAATTTATTCCTTGGACCTTCACATTGACGATTAAACACAGAAATCGCATCGGAATCAATTACAAAATGCACAATGCCATCATAAGTACAAGAATAGAGGCTCTTCTTACAGTCTGTGCTTTGAGCATTCCCTGTGAGACCAGTATTAGTTTCCGATACACCACTGCAGGTTCAATGTATTCCTTGGACCATCACATTGACGATGAAACACAGAAATCGCATCGGAATTAAGTACAAAAGGTGCAATGCCGCCTTAAGTACAAGAATAGAGACTCTTCTTACAGTCGGTGCTTTGAGCATTCCCTGTGAGACCAGTATTAGTTTCCGATACACCACTGCAGGTTCAATGTATTCCTTGGACCTTCACATTGACGATGAAACACAGAAATCGCGTCGGAATTAAATACAAAAGGCACAATGCCGCATTAAGTACAAGAATAGAGACTCTTCTTACAGTCGGTGCTTTGATCATTTCCTGTGAGACCAGAATTAGTTTCCGATACACCACTGCAGGTTCAATGTATTCCTTGGACCTTCACATTGACGATGAAACACAGAAATCGCATCGGAATGAAATCCAAAAGGCAAACTGCCGCGTACGTCCAAGAATAGGGACTCTTCTTACAGTCGGTGCTTTCAGCATTCCCTGTGAGACCAGTATTAGTTTCCGATACACCTCAGCAGGTTCAATGTATTCCTAGGACCTTCACATTCACGATGAAACACAGAAATCGCATCGGAATTAAATACAAAAGGCACAATGTCGCCTTAAGTACAAGAATAGAGACTCTTCTTACACTCGGTGTTTTGAGCACTCCCTGTGAGACCAGTATTAGTTTCTGATACACCACTGCAGGTTCAATGTATTTCTTGGACCTTCACATTGACGATGAAACACAGATATCGCATCGGAATTAAATATAAAAGGCGCAATGCCGCCTTAAGTACAAGTATAGAGACTCTTCTTACAGTCGGTGATTTGAGCATTCCCTGTGAGACCAGTATTAGCTTCTGATACACCACTGCAGGTTCAATGTATTGCTTGGACCTTCACATTGACGATGAAACACAGAAATCGCATAGGAGTTAAATACAAAAGGCACAATGCCACCTTAAGTGCAAGAATAGAGACTCTTCTTACTGTCGGTGCTTTAAGAATTCCCTGTGAGACCAGTAATAGTTTCCGATACACCACTGCAGGTTCAATGTATTCCTTGGACCTTCAAATTGACGTTGAAACACAGAAATCGCATCGGAATTAAATACAAAAGGCGCAATGCCGCCTTAAGTAAAAGAATAGAGACTCTTCTCACGGTCGGTGCTTTGAGCATTCCCTGTGAGACCAGTATTAGTTTCTGATACACCACTGCAGGTTCAATGTATTCCTTGGACCTTCACATTGACGATGAAACACAGAAATTGCATCGGAATTAATTACAAAAGGCACAATGACATCATAAGTTCAAGAATAGAGACTCTTCTTACTGTCTGTGCTTTGAGCATTCCCTGTCAGACCAGTATTAGTTTCCGATACACCACTGCAGGTTCAATGTATTCCTTGGACCATCACATTGACGATGAAACACAGAAATCGCATCGGAATTAAGTACAAAAGGTGCAATGCCGCCTTAAGTACAAGAATAGAGACTCTTCTTACAGTCGGTGATTTGAGCATTCCCTGTGAGACCAGTATTAGTTTCCGATACACCACTCCAGGTTCAATGTATTCCTAGGACCTTCACATTGACGATGAAACACAGAAATCACATCGGAATTAAATACAAAAGGCACAATGTCGCCTTAAGTACAAGAATAGACACTCTTCTTACAGCCGGTGCTTTGAGCATTCCCTGTGAGACCAGTATTAGTTTCCGATACACCACTGCAGGTTCAATGTATTCCTTGGACCTTCACATTGACGATGAAACACAGAAATCGCATCGGAATTAAATACAAAAGGCACAATGCCGCATTAAGTACAAGAATAGAGACTCCTCTTACAGTCGGTGCTTTGAACATTTCCTGTGAGACCAGAATTAGTTTCCGATACACCACTGCAGGTTCAATGTATTCCTTGGACCTTCACATTGACGATGAAACACAGAAATCGCATCGGCATGAAATACAAAAGGCAAACTGCCGCGTACGTACAAGAATTGGGACGCTTCTTACTGTCGGTGCTTTCAGCATTCCCTGTGAGACCAGTATTAGTTTCCGATACACCTCAGCAGGTTCAATGTATTCCTAGGACCTTCACATTCACGATGAAACACAGAAATCGCATAGGAATTAAATACAAAAGGCACAATGTCGCCTTAAGTACAAGAATAGAGACTCTTCTTACACTCGGTGCTTTGAGCACTCCCTGTGAGACCAGTATTAGTTTCTGATACACCACTGCAGGTTCAATGTATTTCTTGGACCTTCACATTGACGATGAAACACAGATATCGCATCGGAATTAAATATAAGAGGCGCAATGCCGCCTTAAGTACAAGTATAGAGACTCTTCTTACAGTCGGTGATTTGAGCATTCCCTGTGAGACCAGTATTAGCTTCTGATACACCACTACAGGTTCAATGTATTGCTTGGACCTTCACATTGACGATGAAACACAGAAATCGCATAGGAGTTAAATACAAAAGGCACAATGCCACCTTAAGTGCAAGAATAGAGACTCTTCTTACTGTCGGTGCTTTAAGAATTCCCTGTGAGACCAGTAATAGTTTCCGATACACCACTGCAGGTTCAATGTATTCCTTGGACCTTCACATTGACGTTGAAACACAGAAATCGCATCGGAATTAAATACAAAAGGCGCAATGCCGCCTTAAGTAAAAGAATAGAGACTCTTCTTACGGTCGGTGCTTTGAGCATTCCCTGTGAGACCAGTATTAGTTTCTGATACACCACTGCAGGTTCAATGTATTCCTTGGACCTTCACATTGACGATGAAACACAGAAATTGCATCGGAATTAATTACAAAAGGCACAATGACATCATAAGTTCAAGAATAGAGACTCTTCTTACTGTCTGTGCTTTGAGCATTCCCTGTGAGACCAGTATTAGTTTCCGATACACCACTGCAGGTTCAATGTATTCCTTGGACCATCACATTGACGATGAAACACAGAAATCGCATCGGAATTAAGTACAAAAGGTGCAATGCCGCCTTAAGTACAAGAATAGAGACTCTTCTTACAGTCGGTGCTTTGAGCATTCCCTGTGAGACCAGTATTAGTTTCCGATACACCACTCCAGGTTCAATGTATTCCTAGGACCTTCACATTGACGATGAAACACAGAAATCACATCGGAATTAAATACAAAAGGCACAATGTCGCCTTAAGTACAAGAATAGACACTCTTCTTACAGCCGGTGCTTTGAGCATTCCCTGTGAGACCTGTATTAGTTTCCGATAAACCACTGCAGGTTCAATGTATTCCTTGGACCATCACATTGACGATGAAACACAGATATCGCATCAGAATTAAATACAAAAGGTGCAATGCCGCCTTAAGTACAGGAATAGAGACTCTTCTTACAGTCGGTGCTTTGAACATTTCCTGTGAGACCAGAATTAGTTTCCGATACACCACTGCAGGTTCAATGTATTCCTTGGACCTTCACATTGACGATGAAACACAGAAATCGCATCGGCATGAAATACAAAAGGCAAACTGCCGCGTACGTACAAGAATTGTGACTCTTCTTACAGTCGGTGCTTTCAGCATTCCCTGTGAGACCAGTATTAGTTTCCGATACACCTCAGCAGGTTCAATGTATTCCTAGGACCTTCACATTGACGATGAAACACAGAAATTGCCTCGGAATTAAATACAAAAGGCACAATGTCGCCTTAAGTGCAAGAATAGAGACTCTTCTTACACTCGGTGCTTTGAGCACTCCCTGTGAGACCAGTATTACCTTCTGATACACAACTGCAGGTTCAATGTGATCTTTGGACCTTCACATTGACGATGAAACACAGAAATCGCATCGCAATTAATTACAAAAGGCACAATGCCGTCATCAGTACAAGAATAGAGACTCTTCTTACAGTCGGTGCTTTGAGCATTCCCTGTGAGACTAGAATTAGTTTCCGATACACCACTGCAGGTTCTATGTATTCCTTGGACATTCACATTGACGATGAAACCCAGAAATCGCATCGGAATTAAATACAAAAGGCGCAATGCCACCTTAAGTACAAGCATAGAGACTCTTCTTACAGTCGATGCTTTGAGCATTCTCTGTGAGACCAGTATTAGTTTCCGATACACCACTGCAGGTTCAATGTATTCCTTGGACCTTCACATTGACGATGAAACACAGAGATCGCATCCGAATTAAATACAATTGGCACAATGCCGTCTTAGGTACAAGAATAGAGACTCTTCTTACAGTCGGTGCTATGAGCATTCCCTGTGAGACCTGTATTAGTTTCCGATAAACCACTGCAGGTTCAATGTATTCCTTGGACCTTCACATTGACGATGAAACACAGAAATCGCATCGGAATTAAATACAAAAGGCACAATGCCGCATTAAGTACAAGAATAGAGGCCCTTCTTACAGTCGGTGCTTTTGAGCATTCCCTGTGAGACCAGTATTAGTTTAAGATACACCACTGCAGGTTCAATGTATTCCTTGGACCTTCACATTGACGATGAAACACAGAAATCGCATCGGCATGAAATACAAAAGGCAAACTGCCGCGTACGTACAAGAATTGGGACTCTTCTTACAGTCGGTGCTTTCAGCATTCCCTGTGAGACCAGTATTAGTTTCCGATACACCTCAGCAGGTTCAATGTAATCCTAGGACCTTCACATTGACGATGAAACACAGAAATCGCCTCGGAATTAAATACAAAAGGCACAATGTCGCCTTAAGTGCAAGAAGAGAGACTCTACTTACACTCGGTGCTTTGAGCACTCCCTGTGAGACCAGTATTAGTTTCTGATACACCACTGCAGGTTCAATGTATTCCTTGGACCTTCACATTGACGATGAAACACAGATATCGCATCGGAATTAAATACAAAAGGCGCAATGCCGCCTTAAGTACAAGTATAGAGACTCTTCTTACAGTCGGTGATTTGAGGATTCCCTGTGAGACCAGTATTAGTTTCTGATACACCACTGCAGGTTCAATGTATTGCTTGGACCTTCACATTGACGATGAAACACAGAAATGGCATCGGAATTAAATTCAAAAGGCACTATGCCAACTTAAGTACAAGAATAGAAACTCTTCTTACAGTCGGTGCTTTGAGCATTCCCTGTGAGACCAGTAATAGTTACTGATACACCACTGCAGGTTCAATGTATTCCTTGCACCTTTAGATTGACGACGAAACACAGAAATCGCATCGGATTTAAATACAGAAGGCACAATGCCGCCGTAAGTACAAGAACAGAGACTCTTCTTACAGTCGGTGCCTTGAGCATTCCCTATGAGACCAGTATTAGTTTCCGATACACCACTGCCGGTTCAATGTGTTCCTTGGACCTTCACATTGACGATGAAACACAGAAATCGCATTGGAATTAAATACAAAAGGCGCAATGCCGCCTTAACTACAAGAATAGAGACTCTTCTTACAGTCGGTGCTTTGAGCATTTCCTGTGAGAAAAGTATTACTTTCCGATACACCACTGCAGGTTCAATGTATTCCTTGGACCTTCATATTGACAATGAAACACAGAAATCGCATCGGAATTAAATTGAAAAGGCGCAATGCCGCCTTAAGAACAAGAATAGAGACTCTTCTTACAGTCGGTGCTTTGCGCACTCCCTGTGAGACCAGTATTACTTTCTGATACACAACTGCCGGTTCAATGTGATCTTTGGACCTTCACATTGACGATGAAACACAGAAATCGCATCGGAATTAAGTACAAAAGGCACAATGCCGTCATCAGTACAAGAATAGAGACTCTTCTTACAGTCGGTGCTTTGAGCATTCCCTGTGAGACCAGAATTAGTTTCCGATACACCACTGCAGGTTTTATGTATTCCTTGGATATTCACATTGACGATGAAACCCAGAAATCGCATCGGAATTAAATACAAAAGGCGCAATGCCACCTTAAGTACAAGCATAGAGACTCTTCTTACAGTCGATGCTTTGAGCATTCCCTGTGAGACCAGTATTAGTTTCCGATACACCACTGCAGGTTCAATGTATTCCTTGGACCTTCACATTGACGATGAAACACAGAAATCGCATCCGAATTAAATACAATTGGCACAATGCCGTCTTAAGTAGAAGAATAGAGCCTCTTCTTACAGTCGGTGCTATAAGCATTCCCTGTGAGACGTGTATTAGTTTCCGATACACCACTGCAGGTTCAATGTATTCCTTGCACCTTCACATTGACGATGAAACACAGAAATCGCATCGGAATTAAATAAAAATCGCACAATGCCGCCTTAAGTACAAGAATTGTGACTCTTCTTACAGTCGGTGCTTTGAGCACTCCCTGTGAGACCAGTATTAGTTTCCGATACACAACTGCAGGTTAAATGTATTCCTTGGACCTTCACATTGACGATGAAACACAGAAATCGCATCGGAATTAAATTCAAAAGGCACTATGCCATCTTAAGTACAAGAATAGAGACTCATCTTACAGTCGGTGCTTTGAACATTCCCTGTGAGACCAGTATTAGTTTCCGATACACCACTGAAGGTTCAATGTATTCCTTGGACTTGACATTGACGATGAAACACAGAAATCGCATCGGAATTAAATACAAAAGGCACAATGCCGCCTTAAGTACAGTAATAGAGACTCTTCATACAGTCGGTGCTTTGAGCATTCCCTGTGAGACCAGTATTTGTTTCCGATACACCACTGCAGGTTCAATGTATTCCTTGGACCTTCACATTGACAATGAATCGCAGAAATCGCATTGGAATTAATTACAAAAGGCGCAATGCCGCCTTAAGTACAAGAATAGAGACCTTTCTTACAGTCGGTGCTTTGAACATTCCCTGTGAGACCAGTATTACTTTCTGATACACAACTGCAGGTTCAATGTGATCCTTGGACCTTCACATTGACGATGAAACAAAGAAATCGCATCGGAATTAAGTACAAAAGGCACAATGCCGTCATCAGTACAAGAATAGAGACTCTTCTTACAGTCGGTGCTTGAGCATTCCCTGTGAGACCAGAATTAGTTTCCGATACACCACTGCAGGTTCTATGTATTCCTTGGACATTCACATTGACGATGAAACCCAGAAATCGCATCGGAATTAAATACAAAAGGCGCAATGCCACCTTAAGTACAAGCATAGAGACTCTTCTCACAGTCGATCCTTTGAGCATTCCGTGTGAGACCAGTATTAGTTTCCGATACACCACTGCAGGTTTAATGTATTCCTAGGACCTTCACATTGACGATGAAACACAGATATCGCATCCGAATTAAATACGATTGGCACAATGCCGTCTTAAGTACAAGAATAGAGACTCTTCTTACAGTCGGTGCTATGAGCTTTCCCTGTGAGACCTGTATTAGTATCCGATACACCTCTGCAGGTTCAATGTATTCCTTGGACCTTCACATTGACGATGAAACACAGAAATCGCATCGGAATTAAATACAAATCGCACAATGCCGCCTTAAGTACAAGAATTGTGACTCTTCTTACAGTCGGTGCTTTGAGCATTCCCTGTGAGACCATTATTAGTTTCCGATACACCACTGCAGGTTCAATGTATTCCCTCGACCTTCACATTGACGATGAAACACAGAAAACGCATCTGCATTAAATACAAGAGGCATAATACCGCCTTAAGTATAAGAATAGAAACTCTTCTTACAGTCGGTGCTTTGAGCATTCCCTGTGAGACCAGTATTAGTTACCGATACACCACTGCAGGTTCAATGTATTCCTAGGACCTTCACATTGACGAAGAAACACAGAAATCACATCGGAGTTAAATACAAAAGGCACAATGCCGTCTTAAGTACAAGAATAGAGGCTCTTCTTACAGTCGGTGCAATGAGCATTCCCTGTGAGACCAGTATTAGTTTCCGCTACACCACTGCAGGTTCAATGTATACCTTGGACCTTCACATTGACGATGAAACACAGAAAACGCATCGGAGTTAAATACAAAAGGCCCAATGCCGCCTTAAGTACAAGAATAGAGACTCTTCTTACAGTCGGTGTTTTGAGGATTCCCTGTGAGACCAGTGTTAGTTTCCGATACACCACTGCAGGTTCAATGTATTCCTTTGACCTTCACATTGACGATGAAACACAGAATTCGCATCGGAATTAAATTCAAAAGGTACTATGCCTTCTTAAGTACAAGAATAGAGTCTCTTCTTACAGTCGGTGCTTTGAGCATTCCCTGTGAGACCAGTATTAGTTTCGGATACACCTTTGAAGGTTCAATGTATTCCTTGGACTTGACATTGACGATGAAACACAGAAATCGCATCCGAGTTAAATAGAAAAGGCACAATGGCACCTTAAGTGCAAGAATAGAGACTCTTCTTACTGTCGGTGCTTTAAGAATTCCCTGTGAGACCAGTAATAGTTTCCGATACACCACTGCAAGTTCAATGTATTCCTTGGACCTTCACATTGACGTTGAAACACAGAAATCGCATCGGAATTAAATACAAAAGGCGCAATGCCGCCTTAAGTAAAGGAATAGAGACTCTTCTTACGGTCGGTGCTTTGAGCATTCCCTGTGAGACCAGTATTAGTTTCTGATACACCACTGCAGGTTCAATGTATTCCTTGGACCTTCACATTGACGATGAAACACAGAAATCGCATCGGAATTAATTACAAAAGGCACAATGCCATCATAAGTACAAGAATAGAGACTCTTCTTACAGTCTGTGCTTTGAGCATTGCCTGTGAGACCAGTATTAGTTTCCGATACACCACTGCAGGTTCAATGTATTCCTTGGACCATCACATTGACGATGAAACACAGAATTCGCATCGGAATTAAGTACAAAAGGTGCAATGCCGCCTTAAGTACAAGAATAGAGACTCTTCTTACAGTCGGTGCTTTGAGCATTCCCTGTGAGACCAGTATTAGTTTCCGATACAGCACTGCACGTTCAATGTATTTCTAGGACCTTCACAGTGACGATAAAACACAGAAATCGCATCGGAATTAAATACAAAAGGCACAATGCCGCATTAAGTACAAGAATAGAGACTCTTCTTACAGTCGGTGCTTTGATCATTTCCTGTAAGACCAGAATTAGTTTCCGATACACCACTGCAGGTTCAATGTATTCCTTGGACCTTCACATTGACGATTAAACACAGAAATCGCATCGGAATTAATTACAAAAGGCACAATGCCATCATAAGTACAAGAATAGAGACTCTTCTTACAGTCTGTGCTTTGAGCATTCCCTGTGTGACCAGTATTAGTTTCCGATACACCACTGCAGGTTCAATGTATTCCTTGGACCATCACGTTGACGATGAAACACAGAATACGCATCGGAATTAAGTACAAAAGGTGCAATGCCGCCTTAAGTACAAGAATAGAGACTCTTCTTACAGTCGGTGCTTTAAGCATTCCCTGTGAGACCAGTATTAGTTTCCGATACACCACTGCAGGTTCAATGTATTCCTTGGACCTTCACATTGACGATGAAACACAGAAATGGCATCGGAATTAAATACAAAAGGCACAATGCCGCATTAAGTACAAGAATAGAGACTCTTCTTACAGTCGGTGCTTTGATCATTTCCTGTAAGACCAGAATTAGTTTCCGATACACCACTGCAGGTTCAATGTATTCCTTGGACCTTCACATTGACGATGAAACACAGAAATCGCATCGTAATGAAATACTAAAGGCAAACTGCCGCGTACGTACAAGAATAGAGACTCTTCTTACAGTCGGTGCTTTCAGCATTCCCTTTGAGACCAGTATTAGTTTCCGATACACCTTTGCAGGTTCAATGTATTCCTTGGACCTTCACATTGACGATGAAACACAGAAATCGCATCGGAATTAAATACAAAAGGCACAATGCCGCATTAAGTACAAGAATAGAGACTCTTCTTACAGTCGGTGCTTTGATCATTTCCTGTGAGACCAGAATTAGTTTCCGATACACCACTGCAGGTTCAATGTATTCCTTGGACCTTCACATTGACGATGAAACACAGAAATCGCATCGGCATGAAATACAAAAGGCAAACTGCCGCGTACGTACAAGAATTGGGACTCTTCTTCCAGTCGGTGCTTTCAGCATTCCCTGTGAGACCAGTATTAGTTTCCGATACACCTCAGCAGGTTCAATGTATTCCTAGGACCTTCACATTGACGATGAAACACAGAAATCGCCTCGGAATTAAATACAAAAGGCACAATGTCGCCTTAAGTACAACAATAGAGACTCTTCTTACACTCGGTGCTTTGAGCACTTCCTGTGAGACCAGTACTAGTTTCTGATACACCACTGCAGGTTCAATGTATTCCTTGGACCTTCACATTGACGATGAAACACAGATATCGCATCGGAATTAAATACAAAAGGCGCAATGCCGCCTTAAGTACAAGTATAGAGACTCTTCTTACAGTCGGTGATTTGAGCATTCCCTGTGAGACCAGTATTAGTTTCTGATACACCACTGCAGGTTCAATGTATTGCTTGGACCTTCACATTGACGATGAAACACAGAAATCGCATCGGAGTTAAATACAAAAGGCACAATGCCACCTTAAGTGCAAGAATAGAGACTCTTCTTACTGTCGGTGCTTTAAGAATTCCCTGTGAGACCAGTAATAGTTTCCGATACACCACTGCAGGTTCAATGTATTCCTTGGACCATCACATTGACGTTGAAACACAGAAATCGCATCGGAATTAAATACAAAAGGCGCAATGCCGCGTTAAGTAAAAAAATAGAGACTCTTCTTACGGTCGGTGCTTTGAGCATTCCCTGTGAGACCAGTATTAGTTTCTGATACACCACTGCAGGTTCAATGTATTCCTTGGACCTTCACATTGACGATGAAACACAGAAATCGCATCGGAATTAATTACAAAAGGCACAATGCCATCATAAGTACAAGAATAGAGACTCTTCTTACAGTCTGTGCTTTGAGCATTCCCTGTGCGACCAGTATTAGTTTCCAATACACCACTGCAGGTTCAATGTATTCCTTGGACCTTCACATTGACGATGAAACACAGAAATCGCATCGGAATGAAATACAAAAGGCAAACTGCCGCTTACGTACAAGAATAGAGACTCTTCTTACAGTCGGTACTTTCAGCATTTCCTTTGAGTCCAGTATTAGTTTCCCATACACCTCAGCAGGTACAATGTTTTCCAAGGACCTGCACATTGACGATGAAACACAGAAACCGCATCGGAATTAAATACAAAAGGCACAATGTCGCCTTAAGTACAAGAATAGAGACTCTTCTTACACTCGGTGCTTTGAGCACTCCCTGTGAGACCAGTATTAGTTTTTGATACACCACTGCAGGTTCAATGTATTCCTTGGACCTCCACATTGACGATGAAAGACAGATATCGCATCGGAATTAAATACAAAAGGCGCAATGCCGCCTTAAGTACAAGTATAGAGACTCTTCTTACAGTCGGTGATTTGAGCATTCCCTGTGAGACCAGTATTAGCTTCTGATACACCACTGCAGGTTCAATGTATTGCTTGGACCTTCAAATTGACGATGAAACACAGAAATCGCATCGGAGTTAAATACAAAAGGCACAATGCCACCTTAAGTGCAAGAATAGAGACTCCTCTTACTGTCGGTGCTTTAAGAATTCCCTGTGAGACCAGTAATAGTTTCCGATACACCACTGCAGGTTCAATGTTTTCCTTGGACCTTCACATTGACGTTTAAACACAGAAATCGCATCGGAATTAAATACAAAAGGCGCAATGCCGCCTTAAGCAAAAGAATAGAGACTCTTCTTACGGTCGGTGCTTTGAGCATTCCCTGTGAGACCAGTATTAGTTTCTGATACACCACTGCAGGTTCAATGTATTCCTTGGACCTTCACATTGACGATGAAACACAGAAATTGCATCGGAATTAATTACAAAAGGCACAATGACATCATAAGTACAAGAATAGAGACTCTTCTTAGAGTCTGTGCATTGAGCATTCCCTGTGAGACCAGTATTAGTTTCCGATACACCACTGCAGGTTCAATGTATTCCTTGGACCATCACACTGACGATGAAACACAGAAATCGCATCGGAATTAAGTACAAAAGGTGCAATGCCGCCTTAAGTACAAGAATAGAGACTCTTCTTACAGTCGGTGCTTTGAGCATTCCCTGTGAGACCAGTATTAGTTTCCGATACACCACTGCAGGTTCAATGTATTCCTAGGACCTTCACATTGACGATGAAACACAGAAATCACATCGGAATTAAATACAAAAGGCACAATGTCGCCTTAAGTACAAGAATAGACACTCTTCTTACAGCCGGTGCTTTGAGCATTCCCTGTGAGACCAGTATAAGTTTCCGATACACCTTTGCAGGTTCAATGTATTCCTTGGACCTTCACATTGACGATGAAACACAGAAATCGCATCGGAATTAAATACAAAAGGCACAATGCCGCATTAAGTACAAGAATAGAGACTCTTCTTATAGTCGGTGCTTTGATCATTTCCTGTGAGACCAGAATTAGTTTCCGATACACCACTGCAGGTTCAATGTATTCCTTGGACCTTCACATTGACGATGAAACACAGAAATCGCATCGGCATGAAATACAAAAGGCAAACTGCCGCGTACGTACAAGAATTGGGACTCTTCTTACAGTCGGTGCTTTCAGCATTCCCTGTGAGACCAGTATTAGTTTCCGATACACCTCAGCAGGTTCAATGTATTCCTAGGACCTTCACATTGACGATGAAACACAGAAATCGCCTCGGAATTAAATACAAAAGGCACAATGTCGCCTTAAGTACAACAATAGAGACTCTTCTTACACTCGGTGCTTTGAGCACTTCCTGTGAGACCAGTACTAGTTTCTGATACACCACTGCAGGTTCAATGTATCCCTTGGACCTTCACATTGACGATGAAACACAGATATCGCATCGGAATTAAATACAAAAGGCGCAATGCCGCCTTAAGTACAAGTATAGAGACTCTTCTTACAGTCGGTGATTTGAGCATTCCCTGTGAGACCAGTATTAGTTTCTGATACACCACTGCAGGTTCAATGTATTGCTTGGGCCTTCACATTGACGATGAAACACAGAAATCGCATCGGAGTTAAATACAAAAGGCACAATGCCACCTTAAGTGCAAGAATAGAGACTCTTCTTACTGTCGGTGCTTTAAGAATTCCCTGTGAGACCAGTAATAGTTTCCGATACACCACTGCAGGTTCAATGTATTCCTTGGACCATCACATTGACGTTGAAACACAGAAATCGCATCGGAATTAAATACAAAAGGCGCAATGCCGCCTTAAGTAAAAAAATAGAGACTCTTCTTACGGTCGGTGCTTTGAGCATTCCCTGTGAGACCAGTATTAGTTTCTGATACACCACTGCAGGTTCAATGTATTCCTTGGACCTTCACATTGACGATGAAACACAGAAATCGCATCGGAATTAAGTACAAAAGGTGCAATGCCGCCTTAAGTACAAGAATAGAGACTCTTCTTACAGTCGGTGCTTTGAGCATTCCCTGTGAGACCAGTATTAGTTTCCGATACACCACTGCAGGTTCAATGTATTCCTTGGACCTTCACATTGACGATGAAACTCAGAAATCGCATCGGAATTAAATACAAAAGGCACAATGCCGCATTAAGTACAATAATAGAGACTCTTCTTACTGTCGGTGCTTTGAGCATTCCCTTTGAGACCAGTATTAGTTTCTGATACACCACTGCAGGTTCAATGTATTCCTTGGAACTTCACATTGATGATGAAACACAGAAATCGCATCGGAATTAAATACAAAAGGCACAATGCCGTCTTAAGTACAAGAATAGAGACTCTTCTTACAGTCGGTGCTATGAGCATTCCCTGTGAGACCAGTATTAGTTTCCGATACACCACTGCAGGTTCAATGTATTCCTTGGACCTTCACATTGACGATGAAACACAGAAATGGCAACGGAATTAAATTCAAAAGGCACTATGCCATCTTAAGTACAAGAATAGAGACTCTTCTTACAGTCGGTGCTTTGAGCAGTCCCTGTGAGACCAGTATTAGTTTCCGATACACCACTGAAGGTTCAATGTATTCCTTGGACCTTGACATTGACGATGAAACACAGAAATCGCATCGGAATTAAATACAAAATTCACAATGCCGCCTTAAGTACAAGAATGGAGACTCTTCTTACAGTCGGTGCTTTGAGCATTCCCTGTGAGACCAGTATCAGTTTCCGATACACCACTGCAGGTTCAATGTATTCCTTGGACCTTCACATTGACGATGAAACGCAGAAATCGCATTGGAATTAATTACAAAAGGCGCAATGCCGCCTTAAGTACAAGAATAGAGACTCTTCTTACAGTCGGTGCTTTGAACATTCATTGTGTGACCAGTATTAGTTTCTGATACACCACTGCAGGTTCAATGTATTCCTTGCACCTTGAGATTGACCATGAAACACAGAAATCGCATCGGAGTTAAATACAGAAGGCACAATGCCGCCTTAAGTACCAGAACAGAGACTCTTCTTACAGTCGGTGCCTTGAGCATTCCCTATGAGACCAGTATTAGTTTCCGATACACCACTGCCGGTTCAATGTGTCCCTTGGACCTTCACATTGACGATGAAACACAGAAATCGCATTGGAATTAAATACAAAAGGCGCAATGCCGCCTTAACTACAAGAGTAGAGACTCTTCTTACAGTCGGTGCTTTGAGCATTCCCTGTGAGAAAAGTATTACTTTCCGATACACCACTGCAGGTTCAATGTATTCCTTGGACCTTCATATTGACAATGAAACACAGAAATCGCATCGGAATTAAATTGAAAAGGCGCAATGCCGCCTTAAGAACAAGAATAGAGACTCTTCTTACAGTTGGTGCTTTGAGCACTCCCTGTGAGACCAGTATTACTTTCTGATACACAACTGCAGGTTCAATGTGATCTTTGGACCTTCACATTGACGATGAAACACAGAAATCGCATCGGAATTAAGTACAAAAGGCACAATGCCGTCATCAGTACAAGAATAGAGACTCTTCTTACAGTCGGTGCTTTAAGCATTCCCTGTGAGACCAGAATTAGTTTCCGATACACCACTGCAGGTTCTATGTATTCCTTGGACATTCACATTGACGATGAAACCCAGAAATCGCATCGGAATTAAATACAAAAGGCGCAATGCCACCTTACGTACAAGCATAGAGACTCTTCTTACAGTCGATGCTTTGAGCATTCCCTGTGAGACCAGTATTAGCTTCCGATACACCACTGCAGGTTCAATGTATTCCTTGGACCTTCACATTGACGATGAAACACAGAAATCGCATCCGAATTAAATACAATTGGCAAAATGCCGTGTTAAGTACAAGAATAAAGACTCTTCTTACAGTCGGTGCCATGAGCATTCCCTGTGAGACCTGTATTAGTTTCCGATACACCACTGCAGGTTCAATGTATTCCTTGGACCTTCACATTGACGATGAAACACAGAAATCGCATCGGAATTAAATAAAAATCGCACAATGCCGCCTTAAGTACAAGAATTGTGACTCTTCTTACAGTCGGTGCTTTGAGCATTCCCTGTGAGACCAGTATTAGTTTCCGATACACAACTGCAGGTTAAATGTATTCCTTGGACCTTCACATTGACGATGAAACACAGAATTCGCATCGGAATTAAATTCAAAAGGCACTATGCCATCTTAAGTACAAGAATAGAGACTCTTCTTACAGTCGGTGCTTTGAACATTCCCTGTGAGACCAGTATTAGTTTCCGATACACCACTGAAGGTTCAATGTATTCCTTGGACTTGACATTGACGAAGAAACACAGAAATCGCATCGGAATTAAATACAAAAGGCACATTGCCGCCTTAAGTACAGGAATAGAGACTCTTCTTACAGTCGGTGCTTTGAGCATTCCCTGTGAGACCAGTATTAGTTTCCGATACACCACTGCAGGTTCAATGTATTCCTTGGACCTTCACATTGACGATGAAACGCAGAAATCGCATTGGAATTAATTACAAAAGGCGCAATCCCGCCTTAAGTACAAGAATAGAGACTCTTCTTACAGTCGGTGCTTTGAACATTCCCTGTGAGACCAGTATTAGTTTGTGATACACCACTGCAGGTTCAATGTATTTCTTGCACCTTTACATTGACGATGAAACACAGAAATGGCATCGGAGTTAAATACAGAAGGCACAATGCCGCCTTAAGTACAAGAACAGAGACTCTTCTAACTGTCGGTGCCTTGAGCATTCCCTTTGAGTCCAGTATTAGTTTCCGATACACCACTGCCGGTTCAATGTGTTCCTTGGACCTTCGCATTGACGGTGAAACACAAAAATCGCATTATAATTAAATACAAAAGGTGCAATGCCGCCTGAACTACAGGAATAGAGACTCTTCTTACAGTCGGTGCTTTGAGCAATCCCTGTGAGAAAAGTATTACTTTCCGATACACCACTGCAGGTTCAATGTATTCCTTGGACCTTCATATTGACAATGAAACACAGAAATCGCATCTGAATTAAATTGAAAAGGCGCAATGCCGCCTTAAGGACAAGAATAGAGACTCTTCTTACAGTCGGTGCTTTGAGCACTCCCTGTGAGGCCAGTATTACTTTCTGATACACAACTGCAGGTTCAATGTAATCCTTGGACCTTCACATTGACGATGAAACAAAGAAATCGCATCGGAATTAAGTACAAAAGGCACAATGCCGTCATCAGTACAAGAATAGAGACTCTTCTTACAGTCGGTGCTTTGAGCATTCCCTGTGAGACCAGAATTAGTTTCCGATACACGACTGCAGAATCTATGTATTCCTTGGACATTCACATTGACGATGAAACCCAGAAATCGCATCGGAATTAAATACAAAAGGCGCAATGCCACCTTAAGTACAAGCATAGAGACTCTTCTTACAGTCGATGCTTTGAGCATTCCGTGTGAGACCAGTATTAGTTTCCGATACACCACTGCAGGTTCAATGTATTCCTTGGACCTTCACATTAACGATGAAACACAGAAATCGCATCCGAATTAAATACAATTGGCACAATGCCGTCTTAAGTACAAGAATAGAGACTCTTCTTACAGTCGATGCTATGAGCTTTCCCTGTGAGACCTGTATTAGTTTCCGATACACCTCTGCAGGTTCAATGTATTCCTTGGACCTTCACATTGACGATGAAACACAGAAATCGCATCGGAATTAAATACAAATCGCACAATGCCGCCTTAAGTACAAGAATTGTGACTCTTCTTACAGTCGGAGCTTTCAGCATTCCCTGTGAGACCAGTATTAGTTTCCGATACACCACTGCAGGTACAATATATTCCTTGGACCTTCACATTGATGATGAAACACAGAAATCGCATCGGAATGAAATACAAACGGCAAACTGCCACGTAAGTACAAGAATAAAGACTCGTCTTACAGTCTGTGTTTCGAGCATTCCCTGTGAGACCAGTATTAGTTCCCGATACACCACTGCAGGTTCAATGTATTCCTTGGACCTTCACATTGACGATGAAACACAGAAATCGCATCGGAATTAAATACAAAAGGCACAATGTCACCAAGAACAAGAATAGAGACTCTCTTTACAGTCGGTGCTTTGAGCATTCCCTGTGAGACCAGTATTAGTTTCCGATACACCACTGCCGGTTCAATGTATTCCTTGGACCTTCACATTGACGATGAAACACATAAACCGCATCGGAATTAAATACAAAAGGCACAATGCCGCCTTAAGTACAAGAATAGAGACTTTTCTTACGGTCGGTGCTTTGAGCATTCCCTGTGAGACCGGTATTAGTTTCCGATACACCACTGCAGGTTCAATGTATTCCTCGGACCTTCACATTGACGCTGAAACACAGATATTACATCGGAATTAAATACAAAAGGCACAATGCCGCCTTAAGTACAAGAATAGAGACTCTTCTTACAGTCGGTGTTTTGAGCATTCCCTGTGAGACCAGTATTAGTTTCCAATACACCACTGCAGGTTCAATGTATTCCTTGGACAAACACATTGCCGATGAAAAACAGAAATTATATCGGAATTAAATACAAAAGACACAATGCCGTCTTAAGAGCAAGAATAGGGACTCTTCTTACAGTCGGTGCTTTGAGCATTCCCTGTGAGACTAAAATTAGTTTCCGATACACCACTGCAAGTTCAATGTATTCCTTGGACATACACATTGACGATGAAACACTGAAATTACATCGGAATTAAATACAAAAGACTCAATGCCGCCTTAAGTACAAGAGGAGTGAGGCTTCTTAGAGTCTGTGTTTTATCCATTCCTGTGAGACCAGTATTAGTTTCCGATACACCACTGCAGGCACAATGTATCCCTTGGACCTTCACATTGACGATGAAACACAGAAATCGCATCGGAATTAAATTCAAAAGGCACAATGCCGCCTTAAGTACAAGAATAGAGACCCTTCTGACAGTCGGTGCTATGAGCATTCCCTGTGAGACCAGTATTAGTTTCCGATACACCACTGCGGTTAAAAGTATCCCTTGGACCTTCACATTGACGATGAAACACAGATATCGCATTGGAATTAAATTCAAAAGGCACAATGCCGTCATAAGTACACGAATAGAGACTCATCTTGCAGTCGGTGCTTTGAGCATTCCCTGTGAGACCAGTATTAGTTTCCGATACACAACTGCAGGTTCAATGTATTCCTTGGACCTTCACATTGACGATGAAACACAGAAATCGCATCGGAATTAAATACAAAAGGCACAATGCCGCATTAAGTACAAGAATAGAGGCCCTTCTTACAGTCGGTGCTTTGAGCATTCCCTGTGAGACCAGTATTAGTTTAAGATACACCACTGCAGGTTCAATGTATTCCTTGGACCTTCACATTGACGATGAAACACAGAAATCGCATCGGAATTGAATACAAAAGTGCAATGCCGCCTTAAGTACAAGAATAGAGACTCTTCTTACACTCGGTGCTTTGAGCACTCCCTGTGAGACCAGTATTAGTTTCTGATACACCACTGCAGGTTCAATGTATTCCTCGGACCTTCACATTGACGATGAAACACAGATATCGCATCGGAATTAAATACAAAAGGCGCAATGCCGCCTTAAGTACAAGTATAGAGACTCTTCTTACAGTCGGTGATTTGAGCATTCCCTGTGAGACCAGTATTAGTTTCTGATACACCACTGCAGGTTCAATGTATTGCTTGGACCTTCACATTGACGATGAAACAGAGAAATCGCATTGGAAATAATTACAGAAGGCACAATGCCATCATAAGAACTAGAATAGAGACTCTTCTTACAGTCTGGGCTTTGAGCATTCCCTGTGAGACCAGTATTAGTTTCCGATACACCACTGCAGGTTCAATGTATTCCTTGGACCTTCACATTGACGATGAAACACAGAAATCGCATCGGAATTAAGTACAAAAGGTGCAATGCCGCCTTAAGTACAAGAATAGAGCCTCTTCTTACAGTCGGTGCTTTGAGCATTCCCTGTGAGACCAGTATTAGTTTCCGATACACCACTGCAGGTTCAATGTATTCCTTGGACCTTCACATTGACGATGAAACTCAGAAATCGCATCGGAATTAAATACAAAAGGCACAATGCCGCATTAAGTACAATAATAGAGACTCTTCTTACAGTCGGTGCTATGAGCATTCCCTGTGAGACCAGTATTATTTTCCGATACACGACTGCCGGTTCAATGTGTTCCTTGGACCTTCATATTGACAACGAAACACAGAAATCGCATCGGTATTAAATTGAAAAGGCGCAATGCCGCCTTAAGAACAAGAATAGAGACTCTTCTTACAGTTGGTGCTTTGAGCACTCCCTGTGAGACCAGTATTACTTTCTGATACACAACTGCAGGTTCAATGTGATCTTTGGACCTTCACATTGACGATGAAACACAGAAATCGCATCGAATTAAGTACAAAAGGCACAATGCCGTCATAAGTACAAGAATAGAGACTCTTCTTACAGTCGGTGCTTTGAGCATTCCCTGTGTGACCAGAATTAGTTTCCGATACACGACTGCAGGTTCTATGTACTCCTTGGACATTCACATTGAATATGAACCACAGAAATCACATCGGAATTAAATACAAAAGGCGCAATGCCGCCTTAAGTACAAGAATAGAGACTCTTTTTACAGTCGGTGCTTTGAGCATTCCCTGTGAGACCAGAATTAGTTTCCGATACACCACTCCAGGTTCAATGTATTCCTTGGACATTCACAATGACGATGAAACACAGAAATCGCATCGGAATGAAATACAAAAGCCAAACTGCCGCGTAAGTACAAGAATAGAGACTCTTCTTACAGACGGTGCTTTCAGCTTCCCTGTGAGACCAGTATTAGTTTCCGATACACCTCAGCAGGTTCAATGTATTCCTAGGACCTTCACATTGACGATGAAACACAGAAATCGCATCGGAATTAAATACAAAAAGCACAATGTCGCATTAAGTACAAAAATAGAGACTCTTCTTGCAGTCGGTGTTTTGAGCATTCCCTGTGAGACCAGAATTAGTTTCCGATACACCACTCCAGGTTCAACGTAATCCTTGGACCTTCACATTGACGATGAAACACAGAAATCGCATCGGAATTAAATACAAAAGGCACAATGTCACCAAGAACAAGAATAGAGACTCTCTTTACAGTCGGTGCTTTGAGCATTCCCTGTGAGACCAGTATTAGTTTCCGATACACCACTGCCGGTTCAATGTATTCCTTGGACCTTCACATTGACGATGAAACACATAAACCGCATCGGAATTAAATACAAAAGGCACAATGCCGCCTTAAGTACAAGAATAGTGACTTTTCTTACGGTCGGTGCTTTGAGCATTCCCTGTGAGACCGGTATTAGTTTCCGATACACCACTGCAGGTTCAATGTATTCCTCGGACCTTCACATTGACGCTGAAACACAGTAATTACATCGGAATTAAATACAAAAGGCACAATGCAGCCTTAAGTACAAGAATAGAGACTCTTCTTACAGTCGGTGTTTTGAGCATTCCCTGTGAGACCAGTATTAGTTTCCAATACACCACTGCAGGTTCAATGTATTCCTTGGACAAACACATTGCCGATGAAAAACAGAAATTATATCGGAATTAAATACAAAAGACACAATGCCGTCTTAAGAGCAAGAATAGGGACTCTTCTTACAGTCGGTGCTTTGAGCATTCCCTGTGAGACCAAAATTAGTTTCCGATACACCACTGCAAGTTCAATGTATTCCTTGGACATACACATTGACGATGAAACACTGAAATTACATCGGAATTAAATACAAAAGACTCAATGCCGCCTTAAGTACAAGAGGAGTGAGGCTTCTTAGAGTCTGTGTTTTATCCATTCCTGTGAGACCAGTATTAGTTTCCGATACACCACTGCAGGCACAATGTATCCCTTGGACCACCACATTGACGATGAAACACAGAAATCGCATCGGAATTAAATTCAAAAGGCACAATGCCGCCTTAAGTACAAGAATAGAGACCCTTCTGACAGTCGGTGCTATGAGCATTCAATGTGAGACCAGTATTAGTTTCCGATACACCACTGCGGGTTAAAAGTATCCCTTGGACCTTCTCATTGACGATGAAACACAGATATCGCATTGGAATTAAATTCAAAAGGCACAATGCCGTCATAAGTACACGAATAGAGACTCATCTTGCAGTCGGTGCTTTGAGCATTCCCTGTGAGACCAGTATTAGTTTCCGATACACAACTGCAGGTTCAATGTATTCCTTGGACCTTCACATTGACGATGAAACACAGAAATCGCATCGGAATTAAATTCAAAAGGCACAATGCCGCATTAAGTACAAGAATAGAGGCCCTTCTTACAGTCGGTGCTTTGAGCATTCCCTGTGAGACCAGTATTAGTTTAAGATACACCACTGCAGGTTCAATGTATTCCTTGGACCTTCACATTGACGATGAAACACAGAAATCGCATCGGAATTAAATACAAAAGGTGCAATGCCGCCTTAAGTACAAGAATTGAGACTCTTCTTACACTCGGTGCTTTGAGCACTCCCTGTGAGACCAGTATTAGTTTCTGATACACCACTGCATGTTCAATGTATTCCTCGGACCTTCACATTGACGATGAAACACAGATATCGCATCGGAATTAAATACAAAAGGCGCAATGCCGCCTTAAGTACAAGTATAGAGATTCTTCTTACAATCGGTGATTTGAGCATTCCCTGTGAGACCAGTACTAGTTTCTGAAACACCACTGCAGGTTCAATGTATTGCTTGGACCTTCACATTGACGATGAAACAGAGAAATCACATCGGAATTAATTACAAAAGGCACAATGCCATCATAAGTACAAGAATAGAGACTCTTCTTACAGTCTGTGCTTTGAGCATTCCCTGTGAGACCAGTATTAGTTTCCGATACACCACTGCAGGTTCAATGTATTCCTTGGACCTTCACATTGACGATGAAACACAGAAATCGCATCGGAATTAAGTACAAAAGGTGCAATGCCGCCTTAAGTACAAGAATAGAGACTCTTCTTACAGTCGGTGCTTTGAGCATTCCCTGTGAGACCAGTATTAGTTTCCGATACACCACTGCAGGTTCAATGTATTCCTTGGACCTTCACATTGACGATGAAACTCAGAAATCGCATCGGAATTAAATACAAAAGGCACAATGCCGCATTAAGTCCAATAATAGAGACTCTTCTTACAGTCGGTGCTTTGAGCATTCCCTTTGAGACTAGTATTAGTTTCTGATACACCACTGCAGGTTCAATGTATTCCTTGGAACTTCACATTGACGATGAAACACAGAAATCGCATCGGAATTAAATACAAAAGGCACAATGCCGTCTTAAGTACAAGAATAGAGACTCTTCTTACAGTCGGTGCTATGAGCATTCCCTGTGAGACCAGTATTAGTTTCCGATACACCACTGCAGGTTCAATGTATTCCTTGGACCTTCACATTGACGATGAAACACAGAAATGGCATCGGAATTAAATTCAAAAGGCACTATGCCATCTTAAGTACAAGAATAGAGACTCTTCTTACAGTCTGTGCTTTGAGCAGTCCCTGTGAGACCAGTATTAGTTTCCGATACACCACTGAAGGTTCAATGTATTCCTTGGACCTTGACATTGACGATGAAACACAGAAATCGCATCGGAATTAAATACAAACGGCACAATGCCGCCTTAAGTACAAGAATGGAGACTCTTCTTACAGTCGGTGCTTTGAGCATTCCCTGTGAGACCAGTATCAGTTTCCGATACACCACTGCAGGTTCAATGTATTCCTTGGACCTTCACATTGACGATGAAACGCAGAAATCGCATTGGAATTAATTACAAAAGGCGCAATGCCGCCTAAAGTACAAGAATAGAGACTCTTCTTACAGTCGGTGCTTTGAACATTCCCTGTGAGACCAGTATTAGTTTCTGATACACCACTGCAGGTTCAATGTATTCCTTGCACCTTTAGATTGACCATGAAACACAGAAATCGCATCGGAGTTAAATACAGAAGGCACAATGCCGCCTTAAGTACAAGAACAGAGACTCTTCTTACAGTCGGTGCCTTGAGCATTCCCTATGAGACCAGTATTAGTTTCCGATACACAACTGCCGGTTCAATGTGTTCCTTGGACCTTCACATTGACGATGAAACACAGAAATCGCATTGGAATTAAATACAAAAGGCGCAATGCCGCCTTAACTACAAGAATAGAGACTCTTCTTACAGTCGGTGCTTTGAGCATTCCCTGTGAGAAAAGTACTACTTTCCGATACACCACTGCAGGTTCAATGTATTCCTTGGAGCTTCATATTGACAATGAAACACAGAATTCGCATCGGAATTAAATTCAAAAGGCACTATGCCATCTTAAGTACAAGAATAGAGACTCTTCTTACAGTCGGTGCTTTGAACATTCCCTGTGAGACCAGTATTAGTTGCCGATACACCACTGAAGGTTCAATGTATTCCTTGGACTTGACATTGATGATGAAACACAGAAATCGCATCGGAATTAAATACAAAAGGCACAATGCCGCCTTAAGTACAGGAATAGAGACTCTTCTTACAGTCGGTGCTTTGAGCATTCCCTGTGAGACCAGTATTAGTTTCCGATACACCACTGCAGGTTCAATGTATTCCTTGGACCTTCACATTGACGATGAAACGCAGAAATCGCATTGGAATTAATTACAAAAGGCGCAATCCCGCCTTAAGTACAAGAATAGAGACTCTTCTTACAGTCGGTGCTTTGAACATTCCCTGTGAGACCAGTATTAGTTTGTGATACACCACTGCAGGTTCAATGTATTTCTTGCACCTTTACATTGACGGTGAAACACAGAATTTGCATCGGAGTTAAATACAGAAGGCACAATGCCGCCTTAAGTACAAGAACAGAGACTCTTCTTACTGTCGGTGCCTTGAGCATTCCCTTTGAGTCCAGTATTAGTTTCCGATACACCACTGCCGGTTCAATGTATTCCTTGGACCTTCATATTGACAATGAAACACAGAAATCGAATCTGAATTAAATTGAAAAGGCGCAATGCCGCCTTAAGGACAAGAATAGAGACTCTTCTTACAGTCGGTGCTTTGAGCACTCCCTGTGAGACCAGTATTACTTTCTGATACACAACTGCAGGTTCAATGTGATCCTTGGACCTTCACATTGACGATGAAACAAAGAAATCGCATCGGAATTAAGTACAAAAGGCACAATGCCGTCATCAGTACAAGAATAGAGACTCTTCTTACAGTCGGTGCTTTGAGCATTCCCTGTGAGACCAGAATTAGTTTCCGATACACGACTGCAGGTTCTATGTATTCCTTGGACATTCACAGTGACGATGAAACCCAGAAATCGCATCGGAATTAAATACAAAAGGCGCAATGCCACCTTAAGTACAAGCATAGAGACTCTTCTTACAGTCGATGCTTTGAGCATTCCGTGTGAGACCAGTATTAGTTTCCGATACACCACTGCAGGTTCAATGTATTCCTTGGACCTTCACATTAACGATGAAAAACAGAAATCGCATCGGAATTAAATACAAATCGCACAATGCCGCCTTAAGTACAAGAATTGTGACTCTTCTTACAGTCGGTGCTTTCAGCATTCCCTGTGAGACCAGTATTAGTTTCCGATACACCACTGCAGGTACAATATATTCCTTGGACCTTCACATTGATGATGAAACACAGAAATCGCATCGGAATGAAATTCAAACGGCAAACTGCCGCGTAAGTACAAGAATAAAGACTCGTCTTACAGTCTGTGTTTTGAGCATTCCCTGTGACACCAGAATTACTTTCCGATACACCACTGCAGGTTCAATGTATTCCTTGGACCTTCATATTGACAATGAAACACAGAAATCGAATCTGAATTAAATTGAAAAGGCGCAATGCCGCCTTAAGGACAAGAATAGAGACTCTTCTTACAGTCGGTGCTTTGAGCACTCCCTGTGAGACCAGTATTACTTTCTGATACACAACTGCAGGTTCAATGTGATCCTTGGACCTTCACATTGACGATGAAACAAAGAAATCGCATCGGAATTAAGTACAAAAGGCACAATGCCGTCATCAGTACAAGAATAGAGACTCTTCTTACAGTCGGTGCTTTGAGCATTCCCTGTGAGACCAGAATTAGTTTCCGATACACGACTGCAGGTTCTATGTATTCCTTGGACATTCACAGTGACGATGAAACCCAGAAATCGCATCGGAATTAAATACAAAAGGCACAATGTCGCCTTAAGTACAAGAATAGAGACTCTTCTTACAGTCGGTGCTTTGAGCATTCCCTGTGAGACCAGTATTAGTTTCCGATACACCACTCCAGGTTCAATGTATTCCTTGGACATTCACAATGACGATGAAACACAGAAATCGCATCGGAATGAAATACAAAAGCCAAACTGCCGCGTAAGTACAAGAATAGAGACTCTTCTTACAGTCGGTGCTTTCAGCTTCCCTGTGAGACCAGTATTAGTTTCCGATACACCTCAGCAGGTTCAATGTATTCCTAGGACCTTCACATTGACGATGAAACACAGAAATCGCATCGGAATTAAATACAAAAAGCACAATGTCGCATTAAGTACAAAAATAGAGACTCTTCTTGCAGTCGGTGTTTTGAGCATTCCCTGTGAGACCAGAATTAGTTTCCGATACACCACTCCAGGTTCAACGTAATCCTTGGACCTTCACATTGACGATGAAACACAGAAATCGCATCGGAATGAAATACAAAAGCCAAACTGGCGCGTAAGTACAAGAATAGAGGCTCTTCTTACAGTCGATGATTTCAGCTTCCCTGTGAGACCAGTATTAGTTTCCGATACACCACTCCAGGTTCAATGTATTCCTTGGACATTCACATTGACGATGAAACACAGAAATCGCATCGGAATTAAGTACAAAAGGCACAATGCCGCCTTATGTACAAGAATAGAGACTCTTCTTACGGTAGGTGCTTTGAGCATTCCCTGTGAGACCAGTATTAGTTTCCGATACACCACTGCAGGTACAATATATTCCTTGGACCTTCACATTGATGATGAATCACAGAAATCGCATCGGAATGAAATACAAACGGCAAACTGCCGCGTAAGTACAAGAATAAAGACTCGTCTTACAGTCTGTGTTTTGAGCATTCCCTGTGAGACCAGTATTAGTTCCCGATACACCACTGCAGGTTCAATGTATTCCTTGGACCTTCACATTGACGATGAAACACAGAAATCGCATCGGAATTAAATACAAAAGGCACAATGTCACCAAAAACAAGAATAGAGACTCTCTTTACAGTCGGTGCTTTGAGCATTCCCTGTGAGACCAGTATTAGTTTCCGATACACCACTGCAGGTTCAATGTATTCCTTGCACCTTTAGATTGACCATGAAACACAGAAATCGCATCGGAGTTAAATACAGAAGGCACAATGCCGCCTTAAGTACAAGAACAGAGACTCTTCTTACAGTCGGTGCCTTGAGCATTCCCTATGAGACCAGTATTAGTTTCCGATACACAACTGCCGGTTCAATGTGTTCCTTGGACCTTCACATTGACGATGAAACACAGAAATCGCATTGGAATTAAATACAAAAGGCGCAATGCCGCCTTAACTACAAGAATAGAGACTCTTCTTACAGTCGGTGCTTTGAGCATTCCCTGTGAGAAAAGTACTACTTTCCGATACACCACTGCAGGTTCAATGTATTCCTTGGAGCTTCATATTGACAATGAAACACAGAATTCGCATCGGAATTAAATTCAAAAGGCACTATGCCATCTTAAGTACAAGAATAGAGACTCTTCTTACAGTGGGTGCTTTGAACATTCCCTGTGAGACCAGTATTAGTTTCCGATACACCACTGAAGGTTCAATGTATTCCTTGGACTTGACATTGACGATGAAACACAGAAATCGCATCGGAATTAAATACAAAAGGCACAATGCCGCCTTAAGTACAGGAATAGAGACTCTTCTTACAGTCGGTGCTTTGAGCATTCCCTGTGAGACCAGTATTAGTTTCCGATACACCACTGCAGGTTCAATGTATTCCTTGGACCTTCACATTGACGATGAAACGCAGAAATCGCATTGGAATTAATTACAAAAGGCGCAATCCCGCCTTAAGTACAAGAATAGAGACTCTTCTTATAGTCGGTGCTTTGAACATTCCCTGTGAGACCAGTATTAGTTTGTGATACACCACTGCAGGTTCAATGTATTTCTTGCACCTTTACATTGACGGTGAAACACAGAATTTGCATCGGAGTTAAATACAGAAGGCACAATGCCGCCTTAAGTACAAGAACAGAGACTCTTCTTACTGTCGGTGCCTTGAGCATTCCCTTTGAGTCCAGTATTAGTTTCCGATACACCACTGCCGGTTCAATGTGTTCCTTGGACCTTCACATTGACGGTGAAACACAAAAATCGCATTATAATTAAATACAAAAGGCGCAATGCCGCCTGAACTACAGGAATAGAGACTCTTCTTACAGTCGGTGCTTTGAGCATTCCCTGTGAGAAAAGTATTACTTTCCGATACACCACTGCAGGTTCAATGTATTCCTTGGACCTTCATATTGACAATGAAACACAGAAATCGAATCTGAATTAAATTGAAAAGGCGCAATGCCGCCTTAAGGACAAGAATAGAGACTCTTCTTACAGTCGGTGCTTTGAGCACTCCCTGTGAGACCAGTATTACTTTCTGATACACAACTGCAGGTTCAATGTGATCCTTGGACCTTCACATTGACGATGAGACAAAGAAATCGCATCGGAATTAAGTACAAAAGGCACAATGCCGTCATCAGTACAAGAATAGAGACTCTTCTTACAGTCGGTGCTTTGAGCATTCCCTGTGAGACCAGAATTAGTTTCCGATACACGACTGCAGGTTCTATGTATTCCTTGGACATTCACAGTGACGATGAAACCCAGAAATCGCATCGGAATTAAATACAAAAGGCGCAATGCCACCTTAAGTACAAGCATAGAGACTCTTCTTACAGTCGATGCTTTGAGCATTCCGTGTGAGACCAGTATTAGTTTCCGATACACCACTGCAGGTTCAATGTATTCCTTGGACCTTCACATTAACGATGAAACACAGAAATCGCATCGGAATTAAATACAAATCGCACAATGCCGCCTTAAGTACAAGAATTGTGATTCTTCTTACAGTCGGTGCTTTCAGCATTCCCTGTGAGACCAGTATTAGTTTCCGATACACCACTGCAGGTACAATATATTCCTTGGACCTTCACATTGATGATGAAACACAGAAATCGCATCGGAATGAAATACAAACGGCAAACTGCCGCGTAAGTACAAGAATAAAGACTCGTCTTACAGTCTGTGTTTTGAGCATTCCCTGTGACACCAGAATTACTTTCCGATACACCACTGCAGGTTCAATGTATTCCTTGGACCTTCATATTGACAATGAAACACAGAAATCGAATCTGAATTAAATTGAAAAGGCGCAATGCCGCCTTAAGGACAGGAATAGAGACTCTTCTTACAGTCGGTGCTTTGAGCACTCCCTGTGAGACCAGTATTACTTTCTGATACACAACTGCAGGTTCAATGTGATCCTTGGACCTTCACATTGACGATGAAACAAAGAAATCGCATCGGAATTAAGTACAAAAGGCACAATGCCGTCATCAGTACAAGAATAGAGACTCTTCTTACAGTCGGTGCTTTGAGCATTCCCTGTGAGACCAGAATTAGTTTCCGATACACGACTGCAGGTTCTATGTATTCCTTGGACATTCACAGTGACGATGAAACCCAGAAATCGCATCGGAATTAAATACAAAAGGCACAATGTCGCCTTAAGTACAAGAATAGAGACTCTTCTTACAGTCGGTGCTTTGAGCATTCCCTGTGAGACCAGTATTAGTTTCCGATACACCACTCCAGGTTCAATGTATTCCTTGGACATTCACAATGACGATGAAACACAGAAATCGCATCGGAATGAAATACAAACGCCAAACTGCCGCGTAAGTACAAGAATAGAGACTCTTCTTACAGTCGGTGCTTTCAGCTTCCCTGTGAGACCAGTATTAGTTTCCGATACACCTCAGCAGGTTCAATGTATTCCTAGGACCTTCACATTGACGATGAAACACAGAAATCGCATCGGAATTAAATACAAAAAGCACAATGTCGCATTAAGTACAAAAATAGAGACTCTTCTTGCAGTCGGTGTTTTGAGCATTCCCTGTGAGACCAGAATTAGTTTCCGATACACCACTCCAGGTTCAACGTAATCCTTGGACCTTCACATTGACGATGAAACACAGAAATCGCATCGGAATGAAATACAAAAGCCAAACTGGCGCGTAAGTACAAGAATAGAGGCTCTTCTTACAGTCGATGCTTTCAGCTTCCCTGTGAGACCAGTATTAGTTTCCGATACACCACTCCAGGTTCAATGTATTCCTTGGACATTCACATTGACGATGAAACACAGAAATCGCATCGGAATTAAGTACAAAAGGCACAATGCCGCCTTATGTACAAGAATAGAGACTCTTCTTACGGTAGGTGCTTTGAGCATTCCCTGTGAGACCAGTATTAGTTTCCGATACACCACTGCAGGTACAATATATTCCTTGGACCTTCACATTGATGATGTATCACAGAAATCGCATCGGAATGAAATACAAACGGCAAACTGCCGCGTAAGTACAAGAATAAAGACTCGTCTTACAGTCTGTGTTTTGAGCATTCCCTGTGAGACCAGTATTAGTTCCCGATACACCACTGCAGGTTCAATGTATTCCTTGGACCTTCACATTGACGATGAAACACAGAAATCGCATCGGAATTAAATACAAAAGGCACAATGTCACCAAAAACAAGAATAGAGACTCTCTTTACAGTCGGTGCTTTGAGCATTCCCTGTGAGACCAGTATTAGTTTCCGATACACCACTGCCGGTTCAATGTATTCCTTGGACCTTCACATTGACGATGAAACACATAAACCGCATCGGAATTAAATACAAAAGGCACAATGCCGCCTTAAGTACAAGAATAGTGACTTTTCTTACGGTCGGTGCTTTGAGCATTCCCTGTGAGACCGGTATTAGTTTCCGATACACCACTGCAGGTTCAATGTATTCCTCGGACCTTCACATTGACGCTGAAACACAGATATTACATCGGAATTAAATACAAAAGGCACAATGCCGCCTTAAGTACAAGAATAGAGACTCTTCTTACAGTCGGTGTTTTGAGCATTCCCTGTGAGACCAGTATTAGTTTCCAATACACCACTGCAGGTTCAATGTATTCCTTGGACAAACACATTGCCGATGAAAAACAGAAATTATATCGGAATTAAATACAAAAGACACAATGCCGTCTTAAGAGCAAGAATAGGGACTCTTCTTACAGTCGGTGCTTTGAGCATTCCCTGTGAGACCAAAATTAGTTTCCGATACACCACTGCAAGTTCAATGTATTCCTTGGACATACACATTGACGATGAAACACGGAAATTACATCGGAATTAAATACAAAAGACTCAATGCCGCCTTAAGTACAAGAGGAGTGAGGCTTCTTAGAGTCTGTGTTTTATCCATTCCTGTGAGACCAGTATTAGTTTCCGATACACCACTGCAGGCACAATGTATCCCTTGGACCACCACATTGACGATGAAACACAGAAATCGCATCGGAATTAAATTCAAAAGGCACAATGCCGCCTTAAGTACAAGAATAGAGACCCTTCTGACAGTCGGTGCTATGAGTATTCCCTGTGAGACCAGTATTAGTTTCCGATACACCACTGCGGGTTAAAAGTATCCCTTGGACCTTCACATTGACGATGAAACACAGATATCGCATTGGAATTAAATTCAAAAGGCACAATGCCGTCATAAGTACACGAATAGAGACTCATCTTGCAGTCGGTGCTTTGAGCATTCCCTGTGAGACCAGTATTAGTTTCCGATACACAACTGCAGGTTCAATGTATTCCTTGGACCTTCACATTGACGATGAAACACAGAAATCGCATCGGAATTAAATACAAAAGGCACAATGCCGCATTAAGCACAAGAATAGAGGCCCTTCTTACAGTCGGTGCTTTGAGCATTCCCTGTGAGACCAGTATTAGTTTAAGATACACCACTGCAGGTTCAATGTATTCCTTGGACCTTCACATTGACGATGAAACACAGAAATCGCATCGGAATTAAATACAAAAGGTGCAATGCCGCCTTAAGTACAAGAATAGAGACTCTTCTTACACTCCGTGCTTTGAGCACTCCCTGTGAGACCAGTATTAGTTTCTGATACACCACTGCAGGTTCAATGTATTCCTCGGACCTTCACACTGACGAAGAAACACAGATATCGCATCGGAATTAAATACAAAAGGCGCAATGCCGCCTTAAGTACAAGTATAGAGACTCTTCTTACAATCGGTGATTTGAGCATTCCCTGTGAGACCAGTACTAGTTTCTGATACACCACTGCAGGTTCAATGTATTGCTTGGACCTTCACATTGACGATGAAACAGAGAAATCGCATCGGAATTAATTACAAAAGGCACAATGCCATCATAAGTACAAGAATAGAGACTCTTCTTACAGTCTGTGCTTTGAGCATTCCCTGTGAGACCAGTATTAGTTTCCGATACACAACTGCAGGTTCAATGTATTCCTTGGACCTTCACATTGACGATGAAACACAGAAATCGCATCGGAATTAAGTACAAAAGGTGCAATGCCGCCTTAAGTACAAGAATAGAGACTCTTCTTACAGTCGGTGCTTTGAGCATTCCCTGTGAGACCAGTATTAGTTTCCGATACACCACTGCAGGTTCAATGTATTCCTTGGACCTTCACATTGACGATGAAACTCAGAAATCGCATCGGAATTAAATACAAAAGGCACAATGCCGCATTAAGTACAATAATAGAGACTCTTCTTACAGTCGGTGCTTTGAGCATTCCCTTTGAGACCAGTATTAGTTTCTGATACACCACTGCAGGTTCAATGTATTCCTTGGAACTTCACATTGACGATGAAACACAGAAATCGCATCGGAATTAAATACAAAAGGCACAATGCCGTCTTAAGTACAAGAATAGAGACTCTTCTTACAGTCGGTGCTATGAGCATTCCCTGTGAGACCAGTTTTAGTTTCCGATACACCACTGCAGGTTCAATGTATTCCTTGGACCTTCACATTGACGATGAAACACAGAAATGGCATCGGAATTAAATTCAAAAGGCACTATGCCATCTTAAGTACAAGAATAGAGACTCTTCTTGCAGTCGGTGCTTTGAGCAGTCCCTGTGAGACCAGTATTAGTTTCCGATACACCACTGAAGGTTCAATGTATTCCTTGGACCTTAACATTGACGATGAAACACAGAAATAGCATCGGAATTAAATACAAACGGCACAATGCCGCCTTAAGTACAAGAACGGAGACTCTTCTTACAGTCGGTGCTTTGAGCATTCCCTGTGAGACCAGTATCAGTTTCCGATACACCACTGCAGGTTCAATGTATTCCTTGGACCTTCACATTGACGATGAAACGCAGAAATCGCATTGGAATTAATTACAAAAGGCGCAATGCCGCCTAAAGTACAAGAATTGAGACTCTTCTTACAGTCGGTGCTTTGAACATTAACTGTGAGACCAGTATTAGTTTCTGATACACCACTGCAGGTTCAATGTATTCCTTGCACCTTTAGATTGACCATGAAACACAGAAATCGCATCGGAGTTAAATACAGAAGGCACAATGCCGCCTTAAGTACAAGAACAGAGACTCTTCTTACAGTCGGTGCCTTGAGCATTCCCTATGAGACCAGTATTAGTTTCCGATACACCACTGCCGGTTCAATGTGTTCCTTGGACCTTCACATTGACGATGAAACACAGAAATCGCATTGGAATTAAATACAAAAGGCGCAATGCCGCCTTAACTACAAGAATAGAGACTCTTCTTACAGTCGGTGCTTTGAGCATTCCCTGTGAGAAAAGTACTACTTTCCGATACACCACTGCAGGTTCAATGTATTCCTTGGAGCTTCATATTGACAATGAAACACAGAAATCGCACCGGAATTAAATTGAAAAGGCGCAATGCCGCTTAAGAACAAGAATAGAGACTCTTCTTACAGTTGGTGCTTTGAGCACTCCCTGTGAGACCAGTATTACTTTCTGATACACAACTGCAGGTTCAATGTGATCTTTGGACCGTCACATTGACGATGAAACACAGAAATCGCATCGGAATTAAGTACAAAAGGCACAATGCCGTCATCAGTACAAGAATAGAGACTCTTCTTACAGTCGGTGCTTTGAGCATTCCCTGTGAGACCAGAATTAGTTTCCGATACACCACTGCAGGTTCTATGTATTCCTTGGACATTCACATTGACGATGAAACCCAGAAATCGCATCGGAATTAAATACAAAAGGCGCAATGCCACCTTAAGTACAAGCATAGAGACTCTTCTTACAGTCGATGCTTTGAGCATTCCCTGTGAGACCAGTATTAGTTTCCGATACACCACTGCAGGTTCAATGTATTCCTTGGACCTTCACATTGACGACGAAACACAGAAATCGCATCCGAATTAAATACAATTGGCACAATGCCGTCTTAAGTACAAGAATAGAGACTCTTCTTACAGTCGGTGCTATGAGCATTCCCTGTGAGACCTGTATTAGTTTCCGATACACCACTGCAGGTTCAATGTATTCCTTGGACCTTCACATTGACGATGAAACACAGAAATCGCATCGGAATTAAATAAAAATAGCACAATGCCGCCTTAAGTACAAGAATTGTGACTCTTCTTACAGTCGGTGCTTTGAGCATTCCCTGTGAGACCAGTATTAGTTTCCGATACACAACTGCAGGTTAAATGTATTCCTTGGACCTTCACATTGACGATGAAACACAGAATTCGCATCGGAATTAAATTCAAAAGGCACTATGCCATCTTAAGTACAAGAATAGAGACTCTTCTTACAGTCGGTGCTTTGAACATTCCCTGTGAGACCAGTATTAGTTTCCGATACACCACTGAAGGTTCAATGTATTCCTTGGACTTGACATTGACGATGAAACACAGAAATCGCATCGGAATTAAATACAAAAGGCACAATGCCGCCTTAAGTACAGGAATAGAGACTCTTCTTACAGTCGGTGCTTTGAGCATTCCCTGTGAGACCAGTATTAGTTTCCGATACACCACTGCAGGTTCAATGTATTCCTTGGACCTTCACATTGACGATGAAACACAGAAATGGCATCGGAATTAAATTCAAAAGGCACTATGCCATCTTAAGTACAAGAATAGAGACTCTTCTTACAGTCGGTGCTTTGAGCAGTCCCTGTGAGACCAGTATTAGTTTCCGATACACCACTGAAGGTTCAATGTATTCCTTGGACCTTAACATTGACGATGAAACACAGAAATCGCATCGGAATTAAATACAAACGGCACAATGCCGCCATAAGTACAAGAATGGAGACTCTTCTTACAGTCGGTGCTTTGAGCATTCCCTGTGAGACCAGTATCAGTTTCCGATACACCACTGCAGGTTCAATGTATTCCTTGGACCTTCACATTGACGATGAAACGCAGAAATCGCATTGGAATTAATTACAAAGACGCAATGCCGCCTAAAGTACAAGAATTGAGACTCTTCTTACAGTCGGTGCTTTGAACATTCCCTGTGAGACCAGTATTAGTTTCTGATACACCACTGCAGGTTCAATGTATTCCTTGCACCTTTAGATTGACCATGAAACACAGAAATCGCATCGGAGTTAAATACAGAAGGCACAATGCCGCCTTAAGTACAAGAACAGAGACTCTTCTTACAGTCGGTGCCTTGAGCATTCCCTATGAGACCAGTATTAGTTTCCGATACACCACTGCCAGTTCAATGTGTTCCTTGGACCTTCACATTGACGATGAAACACAGAAATCGCATTGGAATTAAATACAAAAGGCGCAATGCCGCCTTAACTACAAGAATAGAGAATATTCTTACAGTCGGTGCTTTGAGCATTCCCTGTGAGAAAAGTACTACTTTCCGATACACCACTGCAGGTTCAATGTATTCCTTGGAGCTTCATATTGACAATGAAACACAGAAATCGCACCGGAATTAAATTGAAAAGGCGCAATGCCGCTTAAGAACAAGAATAGAGACTCTTCTTACAGTTGGTGCTTTGAGCACTCCCTGTGAGACCAGTATTACTTTCTGATACACAACTGCAGGTTCAATGTGATCTTTGGACCGTCACATTGACGATGAAACACAGAAATCGCATCGGAATTAAGTACAAAAGGCACAATGCCGTCATCAGTACAAGAATAGAGACTCTTCTTACAGTCGGTGCTTTAAGCATTCCCTGTGAGACCAGAATTAGTTTCCGATACACCACTGCAGGTTCTATGTATTCCTTGGACATTCTCATTGACGATGAAACCCAGAAATCGCATCGGAATTAAATACAAAAGGCGCAATGCCACCTTAAGTACAAGCATAGAGACTCTTCTTACAGTCGATGCTTTGAGCATTCCCTGTGAGACCAGTATTAGTTTCCGATACACCACTGCAGGTTCAATGTATTCCTTGGAGCTTCACATTGACGATGAAACACAGAAATCGCATCCGAATTAAATACAATTGGCACAATGCCGTCTTAAGTACAAGAATAGAGACTCTTCTTACAGTCGGTGCTATGAGCATTCCCTGTGAGACCTGTATTAGTCTCCGATACACCACTGCAGGTTCAATGTATTCCTTGGACCTTCACATTGACGATGAAACACAGAAATCGCATCGGAATTAAATAAAAATAGCACAATGCCGCCTTAAGTACAAGAATTGTGACTCTTCTTACAGTCGGTGCTTTGAGCATTCCCTGTGAGACCAGTATTAGTTTCCGATACACAACTGCAGGTTAAATGTATTCCTTGGACCTTCACATTGACGATGAAACACAGAATTCGCATCGGAATTAAATTCAAAAGGCACTATGCCATCTTAAGTACAAGAATAGAGACTCTTCTTACAGTCGGTGCTTTGAACATTCCCTGTGAGACCAGTATTAGTTTCCGATACACCACTGAAGGTTCAATGTATTCCTTGGACTTGACATTGACGATGAAACACAGAAATCGCATCGGAATTAAACACAAAAGGCACAATGCCGCCTTAAGTACAGGAATAGAGACTCTTCTTACAGTCGGTGCTTTGAGCATTCCCTGTGAGACCAGTATTAGTTTCCGATACACCACTGCAGGTTCAATGTATTCCTTTTACCTTCACATTGACGATGAAACGCAGAAATCGCATTGGAATTAATTACAAAAGGCGCAATCCCGCCTTAAGTACAAGAATAGAGACTCTTCTTACAGTCGGTGCTTTGAACATTCCCTGTGAGACCAGTATTAGTTTGTGATACACCACTGCAGGTTCAATGTATTTCTTGCACCTTTACGTTGACGGTGAAACACAGAATTTGCATCGGAGTTAAATACAGAAGGCACAATGCCGCCTTAAGTACAAGAACAGAGACTCTTCTTACTGTCGGTGCCTTGAGCATTCCCTTTGAGTCCAGTATTAGTTTCCGATACACCACTGCCGGTTCAATGTGTTCCTTGGACCTTCACATTGACGGTGAAACACAAAAATCGCATTATAATTAAATACAAAAGGCGCAATGCCGCCTGAACTACAGGAATAGAGACTCTTCTTACAGTCGGTGCTTTGAGCATTCCCTGTGAGAAAAGTATTACTTTCCGATACACCACTGCAGGTTCAATGTATTCCTTGGACCTTCATATTGACAATGCAACACAGAAATCGAATCTGAATTAAATTGAAAAGGCGCAATGCCGCCTTAAGGACAAGAATAGAGACTCTTCTTACAGTCGGTGCTTTGAGCACTCCCTGTGAGACCAGTATTACTTTCTGATACACAACTGCAGGTTCAATGTGATCCTTGGACCTTCACATTGACGATGAAACAAAGAAATCGCATCGGAATTAAGTACAAAAGGCACAATGCCGTCATCAGTACAAGAATAGAGACTCTTCTTACAGTCGGTGCTTTGAGCATTCCCTGTGAGACCAGAATTAGTTTCCGATACACGACTGCAGGTTCTATGTATTCCTTGGACATTCACAGTGACGATGAAACCCAGAAATCGCATCGGAAATAAATACAAAAGGCGCAATGCCACCTTAAGTACAAGCATAGAGACTCTTCTTACAGTCGATTCTTTGAGCATTCCGTGTGAGACCAGTAGTAGTTTCCGATACACCACTGCAGGTTCAATGTATTCCTTGGACCTTCACATTAACGATGAAACACAGAAATCGCATCGGAATTAAATACAAATCGCACAATGCCGCCTTAAGTACAAGAATTGTGACTCTTCTTACAGTCAGTGCTTTCAGCATTCCCTGTGAGACCAGTATTAGTTTCCGATACACCACTGCAGGTACAATATATTCCTTGGACCTTCACATTGATGATGAAACACAGAAATCGCATCGGAATGAAATACAAACGGCAAACTGCCGCGTAAGTACAGGAATAAAGACTCGTCTTACAGTCTGTGTTTTGAGCATTCCCTGTGACACCAGAATTACTTTCCGATACACCAATGCAGGTTCAATGTATTCCTTGGACCTTCATATTGACAATGAAACACAGAAATCGAATCTGAATTAAATAGAAAAGGCGCAATGCCGCCTTAAGGACAAGAATAGAGACTCTTCTTACAGTCGGTGCTTTGAGCACTCCCTGTGAGACCAGTATTACTTTCTGATACACAACTGCAGGTTCAATGTGATCCTTGGACCTTCACATTGACGATGAAACAAAGAAATCGCATCGGAATTAAGTACAAAAGGCACAATGCCGTCATCAGTACAAGAATAGAGACTCTTCTTACAGTCGGTGATTTGAGCATTCCCTGTGAGACCAGAATTAGTTTCCGATACACGACTGCAGGTTCTATGTATTCCTAGGACATTCAAAGTGACGATGAAACCCAGAAATCGCATCGGAATTAAATACAAAAGGCGCAATGCCACTTTAAGTACAAGCATAGAGACTCTTCTTACAGTCGATGCTTTGAGCATTCCGTGTGAGACCAGTATTAGTTTCCGATACACCACTGCCGGTTCAATGTATTCCTTGGACCTTCACATTGACGATGAAACACATAAACCGCATCGGAATTAAATGCAAAAGGCACAATGCCGCCTTAAGTACAAGAATAGAGACTTTTCTTACGGTCGGTGCTTTGAGCATTCCCTGTGAGACCGGTATTAGTTTCCGATACACCACTGCAGGTTCAATGTATTCCTCGGACCTTCACATTGACGCTGAAACACAGATATTACATCGGAATTAAATACATAAGGCACAATGCCGCCTTAAGTACAAGAATAGAGACTCTTCTTACAGTCGGTGTTTTGAGCATTCCCTGTGAGACCAGTATTAGTTTCCAATACACCACTGCAGGTTCAATGTATTCCTTGGACAAACACATTGCCGATGAAAAACAGAAATTATATCGGAATTAAATACAAAAGACACAATGCCGTCTTAAGAGCAAGAATAGGGACTCTTCTTACAGTCGGTGCTTTGAGCATTCCCTGTGAGACCAAAATTAGTTTCCGATACACCACTGCAAGTTCAATGTATTCCTTGGACATACACATTGACGATGAAACACTGAAATTACATCGGAATTAAATACAAAAGACTCAATGCCGCCTTAAGTACAAGAGGAGTGAGGCTTCTTAGAGTCTGTGTTTTATCCATTCCTGTGAGACCAGTATTAGTTTCCGATACACCACTGCAGGCACAATGTATCCCTTGGACCTTCACATTGACGATGAAACACAGAAATCGCATCGGAATTAAATTCAAAAGGCACAATGCCGCCTTAAGTAGAAGAATAGAGACCCTTCTGACAGTCGGTGCTATGAGCATTCCCTGTGAGACCAGTATTAGTTTCCGATACACTACTGCGGGTTAAAAGTATCCCTTGGACCTTCACATTGACGATGAAACACAGATATCGCATTGGAATTAAATTCAAAAGGCACAATGCCGTCATAAGTACACGAATAGAAACTCATCTTGCAGTTGGTGCTTTGAACATTCCCTGTGAGACCAGTATTAGTTTCCGATACACAACTGCAGGTTCAATGTATTCCTTGGACCTTCACATTGACGATGAAACACAGAAATCGCATCGGAATTAAATACAAAAGGCACAATGCCGCGTTAAGTACAAGAATAGAGGCCCTTCTTACAGTCGGTGCTTTGAGCATTCCCTGTGAGACCAGTATTAGTTTAAGATACACCACTGCAGGTTCAATGTATTCCTTGGACCTTCACATTGACGATGAAACACAGAAATCGCATCGGAATTAAATACAAAAGGTGCAATGCCGCCTTAAGTACCAGAATAGAGACTCTTCTTACACTCGGTGCTTTGAGCACTCCCTGTGAGACCAGTATTAGTTTCTGATACACCACTGCAGGTTCAATGTATTCCTCGGACCTTCACATTGACGATGAAACACAGATATCACATCGGAATTAAATACAAAAGGCGCAATGCCGCCTTAAGTACAAGTATAGAGACTCTTCTTACAGTCGGTGATTTGAGCATTCCCTGTGAGACCAGTATTAGTTTCTGATACACCACTGCAGGTTCAATGTATTGCTTGGACCTTCACATTGACGATGAAACAGAGAAATCGCATCGGAATTAATTACAAAAGGCACAATGCCATCATAAGTACAAGAATAGAGACTTTTCTTACAGTCTGTGCTTTGAGCATTCCCTGTGAGACCAGTATTAGTTTCCGATACACCACTGCAGGTTCAATGTATTCCTTGGACCTTCACATTGACGATGAAACACAGAAATGGCATCGGAATTAAATTCAAAAGGCACTATTCCATCTTAAGTACAAGAGTAGAGACTCTTTTTAAAGTCGGTGCTTTGAGCAGTCCCTGTGAGACCAGTATTAGTTTCCGATACACCACTGAAGGTTCAATGTATTCCTTGGACCTTGACATTGACGATGAAACACAGAAATCGCATCGGAATTAAATACAAAAGGCACAATGCCGCCTTAAGTACAAGAATGGAGACTCTTCTTACAGTCGGTGCTTTGAGCATTCCCTGTGAGACCAGTATCAGTTTCCGATACACCACTGCAGGTTCAATGTATTCCTTGGACCTTCACATTGACGATGAAACGCAGAAATCGCATAGGAATTAATTACAGAAGGCGCAATGCCGCCTTAAGTACAAGAATAGAGACTCTTCTTACAGTCGGTGCTTTGAACATTCCCTGTGAGACCAGTATTAGTTTCTGATACACCACTGCAGGTTCAATGTATTCCTTGCACCTTTAGATTGACCATGAAACACAGAAATCGCATCGGAGTTAAATACAGAAGGCACAATGCCGCCTTAAGTACAAGAACAGAGACTCTTCTTACAGTCGGTGCCTTGAGCATTCCCTATGAGACCAGTATTAGTTTCCGATACACCACTGCCGGTTCAATGTGTTCCTTGGACCTTCACATTGACGATGAAACACAGAAATCGCATTGGAATTAAATACAAAAGGCGCAATGCCGCCTTAACTACAAGAATAGAGACTCTTCTTACAGTCGGTGCTTTGAGCATTCCCTGTGAGAAAAGTATTACTTTCCGATACACCACTGCAGGTTCAATGTATTCCTTGGACCTTCAAATTGACAATGAAACACAGAAATCGCATCGGAATTAAATTGAAAAGGCGCAATGCCACCTTAAGAACAAGAATAGAGACTCTTCTTACAGTTGGTGCTTTGAGCACTCCCTGTGAGACCAGTATTACTTTCTGATACACAACTGCAGGTTCAATGTGAACTTTGGACCTTCACATTGACGATGAAACACAGAAATCGCATCGGAATTAAGTACAAAAGGCACAATGCCGTCATCAGTACAAGAATAGAGACTCTTCTTACAGTCGGTGCTTTGAGCATTCCCTGTGAGATCAGAATTAGTTTCCGATACACCACTGCAGGTTCTATGTATTCCTAGGACATTCACATTGACGATGAAACCCAGAAATCGCATCGGAATTAAATACAAAAGGCGCAATGCCACTTTAAGTACAAGCATAGAGACTCTTCTTACAGTCGATGCTTTGAGCATTCCCTGTGAGACCAGTATTAGTTTCCGATACACCACTGGAGGTTCAATGTATTCCTTTGACCTTCACATTGACGATGAAACACAGAAATCGCATCCGAATTAAATACAATTGGCACAATGCCGTCTTAAGTACAAGAATAGAGACTCTTCTTACAGTCGGTGCTATGAGCATTCCCTGTGAGACCTGTATTAGTTTCCGATACACCACTGCAGGTTCATTGTATTCCTTGGACCTTCACATTGACGATGAAACACAGAAATCGCATCGGAATTAAATACAAATCGCACAATGCCGCCTTAAGTACAAGAATTGTGACTCTTCTTACAGTCGGTGCTTTGAGCATTCCCTGTGAGACCAGTATTAGTTTCCGATACACAACTGCAGGTTAAATGTATTCCTTGGACCTTCACATTGACGATGAAACACAGAATTCGCATCGGAATTAAATTCAAAAGGCACTATGCCATCTTAAGTACAAGAATAGAGACTCTTCTTACAGTCGGTGCTTTGAACATTCCCTGTGAGACCAGTATTAGTTTCCGCTACACCACTGAAGGTTCAATGTATTCCTTGGACTTGACATTGACGATGAAACACAGAAATCGCATCGGAATTAAATACAAAAGGCACAATGCCGCCTTAAGTACAGGAATAGAGACTCTTCTTACAGTCGGTGCTTTGAGCATTCCCTGTGAGACCAGTATTAGTTTCCGATACACCACTGCAGGTCCAATGTATTCCTTGGACCTTCACATTGACGTTGAAACGCAGAAATCGCATTGGAATTAATTACAAAAGGCGCAATCCCGCCTTAAGTACAAGAATAGAGACTCTTCTTACAGTCGGTGCTTTGAACATTCCCTGTGAGACCAGTATTAGTTTCTGATACACCACTGCAGGTTCAATGTATTCCTTGCACCTTTAGATTGACCATGAAACACAGAAATCGCATCGGAGTTAAATACAGAAGGCACAATGCCGCCTTAAGTACAAGAACAGAGACTCTTCTTACAGTCGGTGCCTTGAGCATTCCCTATGAGACCAGTATTAGTTTCCGATACACCACTGCCGGTTCAATGTGTTCCTTGGACCTTCACATTGACGATGAAACACAGAAATCGCATTGGAATTAAATACAAAAGGCGCAATGCCGCCTTAACTACAAGAATAGAGACTCTTCTTACAGTCGGTGCTTTGAGCATTCCCTGTGAGAAAAGTATTACTTTCCGATACACCACTGCAGGTTCAATGTATTCCTTGGACCTTCAAATTGACAATGAAACACAGAAATCGCATCGGAATTAAATTGAAAAGGCGCAATGCCGCCTTAAGAACAAGAATAGAGACTCTTCTTACAGTTGGTGCTTTGAGCACTCCCTGTGAGACCAGTATTACTTTCTGATACACAACTGCAGGTTCAATGTGAACTTTGGACCTTCACATTGACGATGAAACACAGAAATCGCATCGGAATTAAGTACAAAAGGCACAATGCCGTCATCAGTACAAGAATAGAGACTCTTCTTACAGTCGGTGCTTTGAGCATTCCCTGTGAGACCAGAATTAGTTTCCGATACACCACTGCAGGTTCTATGTATTCCTAGGACATTCACATTGACGATGAAACCCAGAAATCGCATCGGAATTAAATACAAAAGGCGCAATGCCACTTTAAGTACAAGCATAGAGACTCTTCTTACAGTCGATGCTTTGAGCATTCCCTGTGAGACCAGTATTAGTTTCCGATACACCACTGGAGGTTCAATGTATTCCTTTGACCTTCACATTGACGATGAAACACAGAAATCGCATCCGAATTAAATACAATTGGCACAATGCCGTCTTAAGTACAAGAATAGAGACTCTTCTTACAGTCGGTGCTATGAGCATTCCCTGTGAGACCTGTATTAGTTTCCGATACACCACTGCAGGTTCATTGTATTCCTTGGACCTTCACATTGACGATGAAACACAGAAATCGCATCGGAATTAAATACAAATCGCACAATGCCGCCTTAAGTACAAGAATTGTGACTCTTCTTACAGTCGGTGCTTTGAGCATTCCCTGTGAGACCAGTATTAGTTTCCGATACACAACTGCAGGTTAAATGTATTCCTTGGACCTTCACATTGACGATGAAACACAGAATTCGCATCGGAATTAAATTCAAAAGGCACTATGCCATCTTAAGTACAAGAATAGAGACTCTTCTTACAGTCGGTGCTTTGAAAATTCCCTGTGAGACCAGTATTAGTTTCCGCTACACCACTGAAGGTTCAATGTATTCCTTGGACTTGACATTGACGATGAAACACAGAAATCGCATCGGAATTAAATACAAAAGGCACAATGCCGCCTTAAGTACAGGAATAGAGACTCTTCTTACAGTCGGTGCTTTGAGCATTCCCTGTGAGACCAGTATTAGTTTCCGATACACCACTGCAGGTCCAATGTATTCCTTGGACCTTCACATTGACGTTGAAACGCAGAAATCGCATTGGAATTAATTACAAAAGGCGCAATCCCGCCTTAAGTACAAGAATAGAGACTCTTCTTACAGTCGGTGCTTTGAACATTCCCTGTGAGACCAGTATTAGCTTGTGATACACCACTGCAGGTTCAATGTATTTCTTGCACCTTTACATTGACGATGAAACACAGAAATGGCATCGGAGTTAAATACAGAAGGCACAATGCCGCCTTAAGTACAAGAACAGAGACTCTTCTTACTGTCGGTGCCTTGAGCATTCCCTTTGAGTCCAGTATTAGTTTCCGATACACCACTGCCGGTTCAATGTGTTCCTTGGACCTTCACATTGACGGTGAAACACAAAAATCGCATTATAATTAAATACAAAAGGCGCAATGCCGCCTTAACTACAAGAATAGAGACTCTTCTTACAGTCGGTGCTTTGAGCATTCCCTGTGAGAAAAGTATTACTTTCCGATACACCACTGCAGGTTCAATGTATTCCTTGGACCTTCATATTGACAATGAAACACAGAAATCGCATCTGAATTAAATTGAAAAGGCGCAATGCCGCCTTATGGACAAGAATAGAGACTCTTCTTACAGTCGGTGCTTTGAGCACTCCCTGTGAGACCAGTATTACTTTCTGATACACAACTGCTGGTTCAATGTGATCCTTGGACCTTCACATTGACGATGAAACAAAGAAATCGCATCGGAATTAAGTACAAAAGGCACAATGCCGTCATCAGTACAAGAGTAGTGACTCTTCTTACAGTCGGTGCTTTGAGCATTCCCTGTGAGACCAGAATTAGTTTCCGATACACGACTGCAGGTTCTATGTATTCCTTGGACATTCACATTGACGATGAAACCCAGAAATCGCATCGGAATTAAATACAAATCGCACAATGCCGCCTTAAGTACAAGAATTGTGACTCTTCTTACAGTCGGTGCTTTCAGCATTCCCTGTGAGACCAGTATTAGTTTCCGATACACCACTGCAGGTTCAATGTATTCCTTCGACCTTCACATTGACGATGAAACACAGAAAACGCATCTGAATTAAATACAAAAGGCACAATACCGCCTTAAGTACAAGAATAGAAACTCTTCTTACAGTCGGTGCTTGAGCATTCCCTGTGAGACCAGTATTAGTTACCGATACACCACTGCAGGTTCAATGTATTCCTAGGACCTTCACATTGACGAAGAAACACAGAAATCACATCGGAGTTAAATACAAAAGGCACAATGCCGTCATAAGTACAAGAATAGAGGCTCTTCTTACAGTCGGTGCTATGAGCATTCCCTGTGAGACCAGTATTAGTTTCCGATACACCACTGCAGGTTCAATGTATACCTTGGACCTTCACATTGACGATGAAACACAGAAAACGCATCGGAGTTAAATACAAAAGTCCCAATGCCGCCTTAAGTACAAGAATAGAGACTCTTCATACAGTCGGTGTTTTGAGCATTCCCTGTGAGACCAGTGTTAGTTTCCGATACACCACTGCAGGTTCAATGTATTCCTTTGACCTTCACATTGACGATGAAACACAGAATTCGCATCGGAATTAAATTCAAAAGGCACTATGCAATCTTAAGTACAAGAATAGAGACTCTTCTTACAGTCGGTGCTTTGAGCATTCCCTGTGAGACCAGTATTAGTTTCGGATACACCACTGAAAATTCAATGTATTCCTTGGACTTGACATTGACGATGAAACACAGAAATCGCATCGGAATTAAATACAAAAGGCACAATGCCGCCTTAAGTACAGGAATAGAGACTCTTCTTACAGTCGGTGCTTTGAGCATTCCCTGTGAGACCAGTATTAGTTTCCGATACACCACTGCAGGTTCAATGTATTCCTTGGACCTTCACATTGACGATTAAACGCAGAAATCGCATTGGAATTAATTACAAAACTCGCAATGCCGCCTTAAGTACAAGAATAGAGACTCGTCTTACAGTCGGTGCTTTGAGCATTCCCTGTGAGACCAGTATTAGTTTCCGATACACCACTGCAGGTTCAATGTATTCCTTGGACCTTCACATTGACGATTAAACGCAGAAATCGCATTGGAATTAATTACAAAAGGCGCAATGCCGCCTTAAGTACAAGAATAGAGGCTCTTCTTACAGTCGGTGCTATGAGCATTCCCTGTGAGACCTGTATTAGTTTCCGATACACCACTGCAGGTTCAATGTATTCCTTGGACCTTCACACTGACGATGAAACACAGAAATCACATCGGAATTAAATACAAAAGGCACAATGCCGTCTTAAGTACAAGAATAGAGACTCTTCTTACAGTCGGTGCTATGAGCAATCCCTGTGAGACCAGTATTAAATTCCGATTCACCACTGTATGTTCAATGTATTCCTTGGACCTTCACATTGACGATGAAACACAGAAATCGCATCGGAATTAAATACAAAAGGCGCAATGCCGCCTTAAGTACAAGAATAGAGACTCTTCTTACAGTCGGTGCTTTGAGCATTCACTGTGAGGCCAGTATTAGTTTCTGATACACCTCAGCAGGTTCAATGTATTCCTAGGACCTTCACATTGACGATTAAACACAGAAATCGCATCGGAGTTAAATACAAAAGGCACAATGTCGCCTTAAGTACAAGAATAGACACTCTTCTTACAGTCGGTGCTTTGAGCATTCCCTGTGAGACCAGTATTAGTTTCCGATTCACCACTGAAGGTTCAATGTATTCCTTGGACCTTCACATTGACGATGAAACACAGAAATGGCATCGGAATTAAATACAAAAGGCACAATGCCGTCTTAAGTACAAGAATAGAGACTCTTCTTACAGACGGTGCTACGAGCATTCCCTGTGAGACCAGTATTAGCTTCCGATACACCACTGCAGGTTCAATGTATTCCTTGGACCTTCCCATTGACGGTGAAACACAGAAATCGCATCGGAATTAAATACAAAAGGCGCAATGCCGCCTTAAGTACAAGAATAGAGACTCTTCTTACAGTCGGTGCTTTGAGCATTCCCTGTGAGACTAGTATTAGATTCCGATACACCACCGCAGGTTCAATGTATTCCTTGGACATACACATTGACGATGAAACACAGAAATCGCATCGGAATTAAATACAAAAGGCACAATGCCGTCTTAAGTACAAGAATAGAGACTCTTCTTACAGTCGGTGCTATGAGCATTCCCTGTGAGACCTGTATTAGTTTCCGATACACCACTGCATGTTCAATGTATTCCTTGGACCTTCACATTGACGATGAAACACAGATATTGCATCGGAATTAAATACAAAATGCGCAATGCCGCCTTAAGTACAAGTATAGAGACCCTTCTTACAGTCGGGGATTTGAGCATTCCCTGTGAGACCAGTATTAGTTTCTGATACACCACTGCAGGTTCAATGTATTGCTTGGACCTTCACACTGACGATGAAACACAGAAATCGCATCGGAGTTAAATACAAAAGGCACAATGCCGCCTTAAGTACAAGAATAGAGACTCTTCTTACTGTCGGTGCTTTGAGCATTCCCTGTGAGACCAGTATTAGTTTCCGATACACCACTGCAGGTTCAATGTATTCCTTGGACTTTCACATTGACGATAAAACTCAGAAATCGCATCGGAATTAAATACAAAAGGCGCAATGCCGCCTTAAGTACAAGAATAGAGACTCTTCTTACAGTCGGTGCTTGGAGCATTCCCTTTGAGACCAGTTTGAGTTTCTGATACACCACTGCAGGTTCAATGTATTCCTTGGACCTTCACATAGACGTTGAAACACAGAAATCGCATCGGAATTAATTACAAAAGGCACAATGCCGTTATAAGTACAAGAATAGAGACTCTTCTTACAGTCGATGCTTTGATCATTCCCTGTGAGACCAGTATTAGTTTCCGATACACCACTGCAAGTTCAATGTATTCCTTGGACCATCACATTGACGATGAAACACAGAAATCGCATCGGAATTAAATACAAAAGGTGCAATGCCGCCTTAAGTACAAGAATAGAGACTTTTCTTACAGTCGGTGCTTTGAGCATTTCCTGTGAGACCAGTATTAGTTTCCGATACACCACTGCAGGTTCAATGTATTCCTTGGACCTTCACATTGACGATAAAACTCAGAAATCGCATCGGAATCAAATACAAAAGGCGCAATGCCGCCTTAAGTACAAGAATAGAGACTCTTCTTACAGTCGGTGCTTGGAGCATTCCCTTTGAGACCAGTTTTAGTTTCTGATACACCACTGCAGGTTGAATGTATTCCTTGGACCTTCACATTGACGATGAAACACAGATATCACATCGGAATTAATTACAAAAGGCACAATGCCGTCTTAAGTACAAGAATAGAGACTCTTCTTACAGTCGGTGCTATGAGCAATCCCTGTGAGACCAGTATTAATTTCCGATTCACCACTGTATGTTCAATGTATTCCATGGACCTTCACATTGACGATGAAACACAGAAATCGCATCGGAATTAAATACAAAAGGCGCAATGCCACCTTAAGTACAAGAATAGAGACTCTTCTTACAGTCGGTGGTTTGAGCATTCCCTGTGAGGCCAGTATTAGATTCCGATACACCACTGCAGGTTCAATGTATTCCATGGACCTTCACATTGACGATGAAACACAGAAATCGCATCGGAATTAAATACAAAAGGCACAATGCCGTCTTAAGTACAAGAATAAAGACTCTTCTTACAGTCGGTGCTTTCAGCATTCCCTGTGAGACCAGTATTAGTTTCCGATACACCTCAGCAGGTTCAATGTATTCCTAGGACCTTCACATTGACGATGAAACACAGAAATCGCATCGGAATTAAATACAAAAGGCACAATGTCGCCTTAAGTACAAGTATAGACACTCTTCATACAGTCGGTGCTTTGAGCATTCCCTGTGAGACCAGTATTAGTTTCCGGTACACCACTGCATGTTCAATGTATTCCTTGGGCCTACACATTGACGATGAAGCACAGAAATCGCATCGGAATTAAATACAAAAGGCACAATGCCGTCTTAAGTACAAGAATAGAGACTCCTCTTACAGACAGTGCTACGAGCATTCCCTGTGAGACCAGTATTAGGTTCCGATACACCACTGCAGGTTCAATGTATTCCTTGGACATACACATTGACGATGAAACACAGAAATCGCATCGGAATTAAATACAAAAGGCACAATGCCGTCTTATGTACAAGAATAGAGACTCTTCTTACAGTCGGTGCCATAAGCATTCCCTGTGAGACCTGTATTAGTTTCCGATAGACCACTGCATGTTCAATGTATTTCTTGGACCTTCACATTGAAGATGAAACACAGATATCGCATCGGAATTAAATACAAAATGCGCAATACCACCTTAAGTACAAGTATAGAGACCCTTCTTACAGTCGGTGATTTGAGCATTCCCTGTGAGACCAGTATTAGTTTCTGATACACCACAGCAGGGTCAATGTATTGCTTGGACCTTCACATTGACGATGAAACACCGAAATCGCATCGGAGTTAAATACAAAAGGCACAATGCCGCCTTAAGTACAAGAATAGAGACTTTTCTTTTGTCGGTGCTTTGAGCATTCCGTGTGAGACCAGTATTAGTTTCCGATACACCACTGCAGTTTCAATGTATTCCTTGCACCTTCACATTGACGTTGAAACACAGAAATCGCATCGGAATTAAATGCAAAAGGCGCAATCTCGCCTTAAGTACAAGAATAGAGACTCTTCTTACAGTCGGTGCTTTGAGCATTCCCTGTGAGATCAGTATTAGTTTCTGATACACCACTGCATGCTCAATGTATTCCTTGGACCTTCACATTGACGAAGAAACACAGAAATCGCATCGGAATAAATTACAAAATGAACAATGCCGTCATAAGTACAAGAATAGAGACTCTTGTTACAGTCGGTGCTTTGAGCATTCCCTGTGAGACCAGTATTACTTTCCGATACACCACTGCAGGTTGAATGTATTCCTTGGACCTTCACATTGACGATGAAACAAAGAAAACGCATCGGAATTAAATACAAAAGGCACAATGCCGTCTTAAACACAAGAATAGAGACTCTTCTTACAGTCGGTGCTTTCAGCATTCCCTGTGAGACCAGTATTAGTTTGCGATACACCTCAGCAGGTTCAATGTATTCCTAGGACCTCCACACTGACGATGAAACACAGAAATCGCATCGGAATTAAATACAAAAGGCACAATGTCGCCTTAAGTACGAGAATAGACACTCTTCTTACAGTCGGTGTTTTGAGCATTCCCTGTGAGACCAGTATTAGTTTCCGATACACCACTGCAGGTTCAATGTATTCCTTGGACCTTCCCATTGACGATGAAACACAGAAATCGCATCGGAATTAAATACAAAAGGAGCAATGCCGCCTTAAGTACAAGAATAGAGACTCTTCTTACAGTCGGTGCTTTGAGCATTCCCTGTGAGACTAGTATTAGATTCCGATACACCACTGCAGGTTCAATGTATTCATTGGACCTTCACATTGACGATGAAACACAGAAATCGCATCGGAATTAAATACAAAAGGCACAATGCCGTCTTAAGTACAAGAATAGAGACTCTTCTTACAGTTGGTGCTTTCAGCATTCCCTGTGAGACCAGTATTAGTATCCGATACACCTCAGCAGGTTCAATGTATTCCTAGGACCTTCACATTGACGATGAAACACAGAAATCGCATCGGAATTAAATACAAAAGGCACAATGTCGCCTTTGGTACAAGAATAGGCACTCTTCTTACAGTCGGTGCTTTGAGCATTCCCTGTGAGACCAGTATTAGTTTCCGATACACCACTGCAGGTTCAATGTATTCCTTGGACCTTCACATTGACGATGAAACACAGAAATCGCATCGGAATTAAATACAAATCGCACAATGCTGCATTAAGTACAAGAATAGAGACTCTTTTTACAGTCGGTGCTTTGAGCATTCCCTGTGAGACCAGAATTAGTTTCCGATACACCACTCCAGGTTCAATGTATTCCTTGGACCTTCACATTGGCGATGAAACACAGAAATCGCATCGGAATGAAATACAAAAGGCAAACTGCCGCGTAAGTACAAGAATAGAGACTCTTCTCACAGTCGGTGCTCTCAGAATTCCCTGTGAGACCAGTATAAGTTGCCGATACACCTCAGCAGGTTCAATGTATTCCTAGGACCTTCACATTGACGATGAAACACAGAAATCGCATCGGAATTAAATACAAAATGCACAATGTCGCCTTTGGTACAAGAATAGGCACTCTTCTTACAGTCGGTGCTTTGAGCATTATCTGTGAGACCAGTATTAGTTTCCGATACACCACTGCAGGTTCAATGTATTCCTTGGACCTTCACATTGACGATAAAACTCAGAAATCGCATCGGAATTAAATACAAAAGGCACAATGCCGTCTTAAACACAAGAATAGAGACTCTTCTTACAGTCGGTGCTTTCAGCATTCCCTGTGAGACCAGTATTAGTTTCCGATACACCTCAGCAGGTTCAATCTATTCCTAGGACCTTCACGTTGACGATGAAACACAGAAATCGTATCGGAATTAAATACAAAAGGCACAATGTCGCTTTAAGTACAAGAATAGACACTCTTCTTACAGTCGGTGCTTTGAGCATTCCCTGTGAGACCAGTATTAGTTTCCGATACACCACTGAAGGTTCAATGTATTCCTTGGACCTTCACATTGACGATGAAACAAAGAAATCGCATCGGAATTAAATACAAAAGGCACAATGCCGTCTTAAGTACAAGAATAGAGACTCTTCTTACAGACGGTGCTACGAGCATTCCCTGTGAGACCAGTATTAGTTTCCGATACACCACTGCAGGTTCAATGTATTCCTTGGACCTTCCCATTGACGATGAAACACAGAAATCGCATCGGAATTAAATACAAAAGGCGCAATGCCGTCTTAAGTACAAGAATAGAGACTCTTCTTACAGTCAGTGCTTTCAGCTATCCCTGTGAGACCAGTATTAGTTTCCGATACACCTCAGCAGGTTCAATGTATTCCTAGGACCTTCACATAGACGATAAAACACAGAAATCACATCGGAATTAAATACAAAAGGCACAATGTCGCCTTAAGTACAAGAATAGACACTCTTCTTACAGTCGGTGCTTTGAGCATTCCCTGTGATACCAGTATTAGTTTCCGATACACCACTGCAGGTTCAATGTATTCCTTGGACCTTCACATTGACGATGAAACACATAAATCGCATCGTAATTAGATACAAAAGGCACAATGCCGTCTTAAGTACAAGAATAGAGACTCTTCATACAGTCGGTGCTTTCAGCATTCCCTGTGAGACCAGTATTAGTATCCGATACACCTCAGCAGGTTCAATGTATTCCTAGGACCTTCACATTGACGATGAAACACATAAATCGCATCGTAATTAGATACAAAAGGCGCAATGCCGCCTTAAGTACAAGAATAGAGACTCTTCTTACAGTCGGTGCCTGGAGCATTCCCTTTGAGAACAGTTTTAGTTTCTGATACACCACTGCAGGTTGAATGTATTCCTTGGTCCTTCACATTGACGATGAAACACAGACATCGCATCGGAATTAAATACAAAAAGCACAATGCCGTCTTAAACACAAGAATAGAGACTCTTCTTACAGTCGGTGCTTTCAGCATTCCCTGTGAGACCAGTATTAGTTTCCGATACACCTCAACAGGTTCAATGTATTCATAGGACCTTCACATTGACGATGAAACACAGAAATCGCATCGGAATTAAATACAAAAGGCGCAAAGCCGCCTTTAGTACAAGAATAGAGACTCTTCTTACAGTCGGTGCTTTGAGCATTCCCTGTGAGACCAGAATTAGTTTCCGATACACCACTCCAGGTTCAATGTATTCCTTGGACATTCACATTGACGATGAAGCACAGAAATCGCATCGGAATGAAATACAAAAGGCAAACTGCCGCGTAAGTACAAGAATAGAGACTCTTCTTACAGTCGGTGCTTTCAGCATTCCCTGTGAGACCAGTATTAGTTTCCGATACACCTCAGCAGGTTCAATGTATTCCTAGGACCTTCACATTGACGATGAAACACAGAAATCGAATTGGAATTAAATACAAAAGGCACAATGTCGCCTTAAGTACAAGAATAGAGACTCTTCTTACAGTCGGTGCTTTGAGCATTCCCTGTGAGACCAGTATTAGTTCCCGATACGCCACTTCAGGTTCATGGTATTCCTTGGACATTCGCATTGACGATGAAACACAGAAATCGCATCGGAATGAAAAACAAAAGGCAAACTGCCGCGTAAGTAGAAGAATAGAGACTCTTCTTACAGTCGGTGCTTTCAGCATTCCCTGTGAGACCGGTATTAGTTTCCGATACACCTCAGCAGGTTCAATGTATTCCTAGGACCTTCACATTGACGAAGAAACACAGAAATCGCATCGGAATTAAATACAAAAGGAACAATGTCGAATTAAGTACAAGAATGGAGACTCTTCTTACAGTCGGTGCTTTGAGCATTCCCTGTGAGACCAGTATTAGTTTCCGATACACCACTCCAGGTTCAATGTATTCCTTGGACATTCACATTGACGATGAAACACAGAAATAGCATCGGAATGAAATACAAAAGGCACACTGCCGCGTAAGTACAAGAATAGAGACTCTTCTTACAGTCGGTGCTTTCAGCATTCCCTGTGAGATCAGTATTGGTTTCCGATACACCTCAGCAGGTTCAATGTAATCCTAAGACCTTCACATTGACGATGAAACACATAAATCGCATCGGAATTAAATACAAAGGGTACAATGTCGCCTTAAGTGCAAGAATAGAGACTCTTCTTACAGGCGGTGCTTTGAGCATTCCCTGTGAGACCAGTATTAGTTTCCGATACACCACTCCAGGTTCAATGAATTCCATGGACATTCACATTGACGATGAAACACAGAAATCGCATCGGAATGAAATACAAAAGGCAAACTGCCGCGTAAGTACAAGAATAGAGACTCTTCTTACAGTCGGTGCTTTCAGCATTCCCTGTGAGACCAGTAATAGTTTCCGATACACCTCAGCAGGTTCAATGTATTCATAGGACCTTCACATTGACGATGAAAAACAGAAATCGCATCGGAATTAAATACAAAAGGCGCAATGCCGCCTTAAGTACAAGAATAGAGACTCTTCTTACAGTCGGTGCTTTGAGCATTCCCTTTGAGACCAGAATTAGTTTCCGATACACCACTCCAGGTTCAATGTATTCCTTGGACATTCACATTGACGATGAAACACAGAAATCGCATCGGAATGAAATACAAAAGGCAAACTGCCGCGTAAGAACAAGAATAGAGACTCTTCTTACAGTCGGTGCATTCAGCATTCCCTGTGAGACCAGTATTAGTTTCCGATACACCTCAGCAGGTTCAATGTAATCCTAGGACCTTCACATTGACGATGAAACACATAAATCGCATCGGAATTAAATACAAAAGGCACAATGTCGCCTTGAGTACAAGAATAGAGACTCTTCTTACAGTCGATGCTTTGAGCATTCCCTGTGAGACCAGTATTAGTTTCCGATACACCACTGCAGGTTCAATGTAATCCTAGGACCTTCACATTGACGATGAAACACATAAATCGCATCGGAATTAAATACAAAAGGCAAAATGTCGCCTTAAGTACAAGAATAGAGACTCTTCTTACAGTCGGTGCTTTGAGCATTCCCTGTGAGACCAGTATTAGTTTCCGATACACCACTGCAGGTTCAATGTAATCCTAGGACCTTCACACTGACGATGAAACACAGAAATCGCATCGGAATTAAATACAAAAGGCACAATGTCGCCTTAAGTACAAGAATAGAGACTCTTCTTACTGTCGGTGCTTTGAGCATTCCCTGTGAGACCAGTATTAGTTTCCGATACACCACTCCAGGTTCAATGTGTTCCTTGGACATTCACATTGATGATGAAACACAGAAATCGCATCGGAATGAAAAACAAAAGGCAAACTGCCGCGTAAGTACAAGAATAGAGACTCTTCTTACAGTCGGTGCTTTCAGCATTCCCTGTGAGACCAGTATTAGTTTCCGATACACCTCAGCAGGTTCAATGTATTCCTAGGACCTTCACATTGACGATGAAACACAGAAATCGCATCGGAATGAAAAACAAAAGGCAAACTGCCGCGTAAGTACAAGAATAGAGACTCTTCTTACAGTCGGTGCTTTCAGCATTCCCTGTGAGACCAGTATTAGTTTCCGATACACCTCAGCAGGTTCGTTGTATTCCTAGGACCTTCACATTGACGATGAAACACAGAAATCACATCGGAATTAAATACAAAAGGCATAATGTCGTCTTAAGTACAAGAATAGAGACTCTTCTTACAGTCGGTGCTTTGAGCATTCCCTGTGAGACCAGTAATAGTTTCCGATACACCACTCCAGGTTCAATGTATTCCTTGGACATTCACATTGACGATGAAACACAGAAATCGCATCGGAATGAAATACAAAATGCAAACTGCCGCGTAAGTACAAGAATAGAGACTCTTCTTACAGTCGGTGCTTTCAGCATTCCCTGTGAGACCAGTATTAGTTTCCGATACACCTCAGCAGGTTCAATGTAATCCTAGGACCTTCACATTGACGATGGAACACATAAATCGCATCGGAATTAAATACAAAAGGCACAATGTCGCCTTAAGTGCAAGAATAGAGACTCTTCTTACAGTCGGTGCTTTGAGCATTCCCTGTGAGGCCAGTATTAGTTTCCGATACACCACTGCAGGTTCAATGTATTCCTAGGACATTCACATTGACGATGAAACACAGAAATCGCATCGGAATTGAATACAAAAGGCACAATGTCGCCTTAAGTACAAGAATAGAGACTCTTCTTACAGTCGGTGCTTTGAGCATTCCCTGTGAGACCAGTATTAGTTTCCGACACACCACTCCAGGTTCAGTGTATTCCTTCGACATTCACATTGACGATGAAACACAGAAATCGCATCGGAATGAAATACAAAAGGCAAACTGCCGCGTAAGTAAAAGAATAGAGACTCTTCTTACAGTCGGTGCTTTCAGCATTCCCTGTGAGACCAGTATTAGTTTCCGATACACCTCAGCTGGTTCAATGTATTCCTAGGACCTTCACATTGACGATGAAACACAGAAATCGCATCGGAATTAAATACAAAAGGCACAATGTCGCCTTAAGTACAAGAATAGAGACTCTACTTACAGTCGGTGCTTTGAGCATTCCCTGTGAGACCAGTATTAGTTTCCGATACACCACTCCAGGTTCAATGTATTCCTTGGACATTCACATTGACGATGAAACACAGAAATCGCATCGGAATAGAAAACAAAAGGCAAACTGCCGCGTAAGTACAAGAATAGAGACTCTTCTTACAGTCGGTGCTTTCAGCATTCCCTGTGAGACCAGTATTAGTTTCCGATACACCTCAGCAGGTTCAATGTAATCCTAGGACCTTCACATTGACGATGATACACATAAATCACATCGGAATTAAATACAAAAGGCACAATGTCGCCTTAAGTACAAGAATAGAAACTCTTCTTACAGTCGGTGCTTTGAGCATTCCCTGTGAGACCAGTATTAGTTTCCGATACACCACTGCAGGTTCAATGTATTCCTAGGACCTTCACATTGACGATGAAACACAGAAATCGCATCGGAATTAAATACAAAAGGCACAATGTCGCCTTAAGTACTAGAATAGAGACTCTTCTTACAGTCGGTGCTTTGAGCATTCCCTGTGAGACCAGTAATAGTTTCCGATACACCACTCCAGGTTCAATGTATTCCTAGGACATTCACATTGACGATGAAACACAGAAATCGCATCGGAATGAAATACAAAAGGCAAACTGCCGCGTAAGTACAAGAATAGAGACTCTTCTTACAGTCGGTGTTTTCAGCATTCCCTGTGAGACCAGTATTAGTTTCCGATACACCTCAGCAGGTTCAATGTAATCCTAGGACCTTCACATTGACGATGGAACACATAAATCGCATCGGAATTAAATACAAAAGGCACAATGTCGCCTTAAGTACAAGAATAGAGACTCTTCTTACAGTCGGTGCTTTGAGTATTCCCTGTGAGACCAGTATTAGTTTCCGATACACCACTGCAGGTTCAATGTATTCCTAGGACATTCACATTGACGATGAAACACAGAAATCGCATCGGAATTGAATACAAAAGGCACAATGTCGCCTTAAGTACAAGAATAGAAACTCTTCTTACAGTCGGTGCTTTGAGCATTCCCTGTGAGACCAGTATTAGTTTCCGACACATCACTCCAGGTTCAATGTATTCCTTCGACATTCACATTGACGATGAAACACAGAAATCGCATCGGAATGAAATACAAAAGGCAAACTGCCGCGTAAGTAAAAGAATAGAGACTCTTCTTACAGTCGGTGCTTTCAGCATTCCCTGTGAGACCAGTATTAGTTTCCGATACACCTCAGCTGGTTCAATGTATTCCTAGGACCTTTACATTGACGATGAAACAAAGAAATCGCATCGGAATTAAATACAAAAGGCACAATGTCGCCTTAAGTACAAGAATAGAGACTCTTCTTACAGTCTGTGCTTTGAGCATTCCCTGTGAGGCCAGTATTAGTTTCCGATACACCACTCCAGGTTCAATGTATTCCTTGGACATTCACATTGACGATGAAACACAGAAATCGCATCGGAATTGGAAAACAAAAGGCAAACTGCTGCGTAAGTACAAGAATAGAGACTCTTCTTACAGTCGGTGCTTTCATCATTCCCTGTGAGACCAGTATTAGTTTCCGATACACCTCAGCAGGTTCAATGTACTCCTAGGACCTTCACATTGACGATGGAACACAGAAATCGCATCGGAATTAAATACAAAAGGCACAATGTCGCCTTAAGTACAAGAATAGAGACTCTTCTTACAGTCGGTGCTTTGAGCATTCCCTGTGAGACCAGTATTAGTTTCCGATACACCACTTCAGGTTCAATGTATTCCTTGGACATTCACATTGACGATGAAACACAGAAATCGCATCGGAATGAAATTCAAAAGGCAAACTGCCGCGTAAGTACAAGAATAGAGACTCTTCTTACAGTCGGTGCTTTCAGCATTCCCTGTGAGTCCAGTATTAAATTCCGATACACCTCAGCAGGTTCAATGTAATCCTAGGACCTTCACATTGACGATGAAACACATAAATCGCATCGGAATTAAATACAAAAGGCACAATGTCGCCTTAAGTACAAGAATAGAGACTCTTCTTACAGTCGGTGCTTTGAGCATTCCCTGTGAGACCAGTATTAGTTTCCGATACACCACTGCAGGTTCAATGTATTCCTAGGACCTTCACACTGACGATGCAACACAGAAATCGCATCGGAATTAAGTACAAAAGGCACAATGTCGCCTTAAGTACAAGAAAAGAGACTCTTCTTACAGTCGGTGCTTTGAGCATTCCCTGTGAGACCAGTATTAGTTTCCGATACACCACTCCAGGTTCAATGTATTCCTTGGACATTAACATTGACGATGAAACACAGAAATCGTATCGGAATGAAAAACAAAAGGCAAACTGCCGCGTAAGTACAAGAATAGAGACTCTTCTTACAGTCGGTGCTTTCAGCATTCCCTGTGAGACCAGTATTAGTATCCGATACACCTCAGCAGGTTCAATGTATTCCTAGGACCTTCACATTGACGATGAAACACAGAAATCGCATCGGAATTAAATACAAAAGGCACAATGTCGCCTTAAGTACAAGAATAGAGCCTCTTCTTACAGTCGGTGCTTTGAGCATTCCCTGTGAGACCAGTATTAGTTTCCGATACACCACTCCAGGTTCAATGTATTCCTTGGACATTCACATTGACGATGAAACACAGAAATCGCATCGGAATGAAATACAAAAGGCAAACCGCCGCGTAAGTACAAGAATAGAGACTCTTCTTACAGTCGGTGCTTTCAGCATTCCCTGTGAGACCAGTATTAGTTTCCGATACACCTCAGCAGGTTCAATGTAATCCTAGGACCCTCACATTGACGATGGAACACATAAATCGCATCGGAATTAAATACAAAAGGCACAATGTCGCCTTAAGTACAAGAATAGAGACTCTTCTTACAGTCGGTGCTTTGAGCATTCCCTGTGAGACCAGTATTAGTTTCCGATACACCACTGCAGGTTCAATGTATTCCTAGGACCTTCACATTGACGATGAAACACAGAAATCGCATCGGAATTGAATACAAAAGGCACAATGTCGCCTTAAGTACAAGAATAGAGACTCTTCTTCCAGTCGGTGCTTTGAGCATTCCCTGTGAGACCAGTATTAGTTTCCGATACAACACTCCAGTTTCAATGTATTCCTTGGACATTCACATTGACGATGAAACACAGAAATCGCATCGGAATTAAATACAAAAGGCACAATGTCGCCTTAAGTACAAGAATAGAAAATCTTCTTACTGTCGGTGATCTGAGCATTCCCTGTGAGACCGGTATTAGTTTCCGATACACCACTCCAGGTTCAATGTATTCCTTGTACATTCACATTGACGATGGAACACAGAAATCGCATCGGAATGAAATATAAAAGCTAAACTGCCGCGTAAGTACAAGAACAGAGACTCTTCTTACAGTCGGTGCTTTCAGCATTCCCTGTGAGACCAGTATAAGTTTCCGATACACCTCAGCAGGTTCAATGTATTCCTAGGACCTTCACATTGACGATGAAACACAGAAATCGCATCGGAATTAAATACAAAAGGCGTAATGCCGCCTTAAGTACAAGAATAGAGACTCTTCTTACAGTCGGTGCTTTGAGCATTCCCTGTGAGACCAGTATTAGTTTCCGATACACCACTCCAGGTTCAATGTATTCCTTGGACATTCACATTGACGATGAAACACAGAAATCGCATCGGAATGGAAAACAAAAGGCAAACTGCCGCGTAAGTACAAGAATAGAGACTCTTCTTACAGTCGGTGCTTTCATCATTCCCTGTGAGACCAGTATTAGTTTCCGATACACCTCAGCAGGTTCAATGTACTCCTAGGACCTTCACATTGACGTTGAAACACAGAAATCGCATCGGAATTAAATACAAAAGGCACAATGTCGCCTTAAGTACAAGAATAGAGACTCTTCTTACAGTCGGTGCTTTGAGCATTCCCTGTGAGACCAGTATTAGTTTCCGATACACCACTTCAGGTTCAATGTATTCCTTGGACATTCACATTGACGATGAAACACAGAAATCGCATCGGAATGAAATTCAAAAGGCAAACTGCCGCGTAAGTACAAGAATAGAGACTCTTCTTACAGTCGGTGCTTTCAGCATTCCCTGTGAGACCAGTATTAGTTTCCGATACACCTCAGCAGGTTCAATGTAATCCTAGGACCTTCACATTGACGATGGAACACATAAATCGCATCGGAATTAAATACAAAAGGCACAATGTCGCCTTAAGTACAAGAATAGAGACTCTTCTTACAGTCGGTGCTTTGAGCATTCCCTGTGAGACCAGTATTAGTTTCCGATACACCACTGCAGGTTCAATGTATTCCTAGGACCTTCACATTGACGATGAAACACAGAAATCGCATCGGAATTGAATACAAAAGGCACAATGTCGCCTTAAGTACAAGAATAGAGACTCTTCTTCCAGTCGGTGCTTTGAGCATTCCCTGTGTGACCAGTATTAGTTTCCGATACAACACTCCAGTTTCGATGTATTCCTTGGACATTCACATTGACGATGAAACACAGAAATCGCATCGGAATTAAATACAAAAGGCACAATGTCGCCTTAAGTACAAGAATAGAAACTCTTCTTACTGTCGGTGATTTGAGCATTCCCTGTGAGACCGGTATTATTTTCCGATAGACCACTCCAGGTTCAATGTATTCCTTGGACATTCACATTGACGATGGAACACAGAAATCGCATCGGAATGAAATAAAAAAGCTAAACTGCCGCGTAAGTACAAGAATAGAGACTCTTCTTACAGTCGGTGCTTTCAGCATTCCCTGTGAGACCAGTATAAGTTTCCGATACACCTCAGCAGGTTCAATGTATTCCTAGGACCTTCACATTGACGATGAAACACAGAAATCGCATCGGAATTAAATACAAAAGGCGTAATGCCGCCTTAAGTACAAGAATAGAGACTCTTCTTACAGTCGGTGCTTTGAGCATTCCCTGTGAGACCAGAATTAGTTTCCGATACACCACTCCAGGTTCAATGTATTCCTTGGACATTCACATTGACGATGAAACACAGAATTCGCATCGGAATGAAATACAAAAGGCAAACTGCCACGTAAGTACAAGAATAGAGACTCTTCTTACAGTCGGTGCTTTCAGCATTCCCTGTGAGACCAGTATTAGTTTCCGATACACCTCAGCAGGTTCAATGTATTCCTAGGACCTTCACATTGATTTTGAAACACAGAAACCGCATCGGAATTAAATACAAAAGGCACAATGTCGCCATAAGTACAAGAATAGAGACTCTTCTTACAGTCGGTGCTTTGAGCAATCCCTGTGAGACCAGTATTAGTTTCCGATACACCACTGCAAGTTCAATGTAATCCTAGGACCTTCACATTGACGATGAAACACAGAAATCGCATCGGAATTAAATACAAAAGGCACAATGTCGCCTTAAGTACAAGAATAGAGACTCTTCTTACAGTCGGTAATTTGAGCATTCCCTGTGAGACCGGTATTAGTTTCCGATACACCACTGCAGGTTCAATGTATTCCTAGGACGTTCACATTGACGATGAAACACAGAAATCGCATCGGAATTAAATACAAAAGGCACAATGCCGTCTTAAGTACAAGAATAGAGACTCTTCTTACAGTCGGTGCTTTCAGCATTCCCTGAGAGACCTGTATTAGTTTCCGACTCACCTCAGCAGGTTCAATGTATTCCTAGGAACTTCACATTGACGATGAAACACAGAAATCGCATCGGAATTTAATACAAAAGGCACAATGCCGTCTTAAGTACAAGAATGGAGACTCTTCTTACAGTGGGTGCATTCAGCATTCCCTGTGAGACCAGTATTAGTTTCCGATACACCACTGCAGGTTCAATGTATTCCTTGGACCTTCACATTGACGATGAAACACAGAAATCGCATCGGAATTAAATACAAAAGGCACAATGCCGCATTAAGTACAAGAATAGAGACTCTTCTTACAGTTGTTGCTTTCAGCATTCCCTGTGAGACCAGTATAAGTATCCGATACACCTCAGCAGGTTCAATGTATTCCTAGGACCTTCACATTGACGATGAAACACAGAAATCGCATCGGATTTAAATACAAAAGGCGCAATGCCGCCTTAAGTACAAGAATAGAGACTCTTCTTACAGTCGGTGCTTTGAGCATTAACTGTGAGACCAGAATTAGTTTCCGATACACCACTCCAGGTTCAATGTATTCCTTGGACATTCACATTGGCGATGAAACACAGAATTCGCATCGGAATGAAATACAAAAGGCAAACTGCCACGTAAGTACAAGAATAGAGACTCTTCTTACAGTCGGTGCTTTCAGCATTCCCTGTGAGACCAGTATTAGTTTCCGATACACCTCAGCAGGTTCAATGTATTCCTAGGACCTTCACATTGACGTTGAAACACAGATATCGCATCGGAATTAAATACAAAAGGCACAATGTCGCCTTAAGTACAAGAATAGAGACTCTTCTCACAGTCGGTGCTTTGAGCACTCCCTGTGAGACCAGTATTAGTTTCCGATTCACCACTGCAGGTTCAATGTAATCCTAGGACCTTCACATTGACGATGAAACACAGAAATCGCATCGGAATTAAATACAAAAGGCACAATACCGCCTTAAGTACAAGAATAGAGACTCTTCTTACAGTCGGTGATTTGAGCATTCCCTGTGAGACCGGTATTAGTTTCCGATACACCACTCCAGTATCAATGTATTCCTTGGACATTCACATTGACGATGAAACACAGAAATCGCATCGATATGAAATAAAAAAGGCAAACTGCCGCGTAAGTACAAGAATAGAGACTCTTCTTACAGACGGTGCTTTCAGCATTCCCTGTGAGACCAGTATTAGTTTCCGATACACCTCAGCAGGTTCAATGTATTCCTAGGACCTTCACATTGACGATGAAACACAGAAATCGCATCGGAATTAAATACAAAAGGCACAATGTCGCCTTAAGTACAAGAATAGAGACTCTTCTTACACTCGGTGCTTTGAGCAATCCCTGTGAGACCAGTATTAGTTTCCGATACACCTCAGCAGGTTTAATGTATTCCTTGGACCTTCACTTTGACGATGTGAAACAGAAATCGCATTGGAATGAAATTCAAAAGGCAAACTGCCGCGTAAGTACAAGAATAGAGACTCTTCTTACAGTCGGTGCTTTCAGCATTACCTGTGAGACCAGTATTAGTTTCCGATACACCTCAGGAGGTTCAATGTATTCCTAGGACCTTCACATTGACGATGAAACACAGATATCGCATCGGAATTAAATACAAAAGGCGCAATGCCGCCTTAAGTACAAGAATAGAGACTCTTCTTACAGTCGGTGATTTGAGCATTCCCAGTGAGACCAGAATTAGTTTCCGATAAAACACTCCAGGTTCAATGTATTCCTTGGATATTCACATTGACGATGATACACAGAAATCGCATGGGAATGAAATACAAAAGACAAACTGCCACGTAAGTTCAAGAATAGAGACTCTTATTACAGTCGGTGCTTTCAGCATTCCTGTGAGACCAGTATTAGATTCCGATACACCTCAGAGGGTTCAAGGTATTCCTAGGACTTTCACATTGACGGTGAAATACAGAAATCGCATCGGAATTAAATACAAAAGGCACAATGCCGTCTTAACTACAATAATAGAGACTCTTCTTACAGTCGGTGCTTTCAGCATTCCCTGTGAGACCAGTATTAGTTTCCGAAACCCCACAGCAGGTTCAATGTATTCCTAGGACCTTCACATTGACGATGAAACACAGAAATCGCATCGGAATTAAATACAAAATGCACAATGCCGCATTAATTACAAGAATAGAGACTCCTCTTACAGTTGGTGCTTTGAGCAATGCCTGTTAGACAAGGATTACTTTCCGATACACCACTTCAGGTTCAATGTATTCCTTGGACCTTCACATTGACGTTGAAACACAGAGATCGCATCGGAATTAAAAACAAAAGGCGCAATGCCGCCTTAAGTACTAGAATTGGGACTCTTGTTACAGTCGGTGCTTTGGGCATTCCCTTTGAGACCAGTATTAGTTTCTGATACACCACTACAGGTTCAATGTATTCCTTGGACCTTCACATTGACGATGAAACACAGAAATCGCATCGGAATTAATTACAAAAGGCACAATGCCGTCATAAGTAAAAGAATAGAGACTCTTCTTACAGTCGGTGCTTTGAGCATTCCCTGTGAGACTAGTATTAGTTTCCGATACACCACTGCAGGTTCAATGTATTCCTTGCACCTTCACATTTACGATGAAACACAGAAATCGCATCGGAATTAAATACAAAAGACGCAATGCCGCCTTAAGTACAAGAATAGAGAATCTTCTTACAGTCGGTGTTTTGAGCATTCCCTTTGAGACCAGTATTAGTTTCTGATACACCACTGCTGTATTCCTTGGACCTTCACATTGACGATGAAACACAGAAATCGCATCGGAATTAAATACAAAAGGCACAATACCACCTTAAGTACAAGAATAGAGACTCTTCTTACAGTCGGTGATTTGAGCATTCCCTGTGAGACCGGTATTAGTTTCAGATACACCACTCCAGTATCAATGTATTCCTTGGACATTCGCATTGACGATGAAACACAGAAATCGCATCGGAATGAAATAAAAAAGGCAAACTGCCGCGTAAGTACAAGAATAGAGACTCTTCTTACAGACGGTGCTTTCAGCATTCCCTGTGAGACCAGTATTAGTTTCCGATACACCTCAGCAGGTTCAATGTATTCCTAGGACCTTCACATTGACGATGAAACACAGAAATCGCATCGGAATTAAATACAAAAGGCACAATGTCGCCTTAAGTACAAGAATAGAGACTCTTCTTACACTCGGTGCTTTGAGCAATCCCTGTGAGACCAGTATTAGTTTCCGATACACCTCAGCAGGTTTAATGTATTCCTTGGACCTTCACTTTGACGATGAGACACAGAAATCGCATTGGAATGAAATACAAAAGGCAAACTGCCGCGTAAGTACAAGAATAGAGACTCTTCTTACAGTCGGTGCTTTCAGCATTCCCTGTGAGACCAGTATTAGTTTCCGATACACCTCAGGAGGTTCAATGTATTCCTAGGACCTTCACATTGACGATGAAACACAGATATCGCATCGGAATTAAATACAAAAGGCGCAATGCCGCCTTAAGTACAAGAATAGAGACTCTTCTTACAGTCGGTGCTTTGAGCATTCCCAGTGAGACCAGAATTAGTTTCCGATACACCACTCCAGGTTCAATGTATTCCATGGATATTCACATTGACGATGAAACACAAAAATCGCATCGGAATGAAATACAAAAGACAAACTGCCACGTAAGTTCAAGAATAGAGACTCTTATTACAGTCGGTGCTTTCAGCATTCCTGTGAGACCAGTATTAGTTTCCGATACACCTCAGCAGGTTCAAGGTATTCCTAGGACTTTTACATTGACGGTGAAATACAGAAATCGCATCGGAATTAAATACAAAAGGCACAATGCCGTCTTAACTACAAGAATAGAGACTCTTCTTACAGTCGGTGCTTTCAGCATTCCCTGTGAGACCAGTATTAGTTTCCGATACCCCACAGCAGGTTCAATGTATTCCTAGGACCTTCACATTGACGATGAAACACAGAAATCGCATCGGAATTAAATACAAAATGCACAATGCCGCATTAATTACAAGATTAGAGACTCCTCTTACAGTTGATGCTTTGAGCAATGCCTGTTAGACCAGGATTAGTTTCCGATACACCACTTCAGGTTCAATGTATTCCTTGGACCTTCACATTGACGTTGAAACACAGAAATCGCATCGGAATTAAAAACAAAAGGCGCAATGCCGCCTTAAGTACTAGAATTGGGACTCTTGTTACAGTCGGTGCTTTGGGCATTCCCTTTGAGACCAGTATTAGTTTCTGATACACCACTGCAGGTTCAATGTATTCCTTGGACCTTCACATTGACGATGAAACACAGAAATCGCATCGGAATCAATTACAAAAGGCGCAATGCCGCCTTAAGTACAAGAATAAAGACTCTTCTTATAGTCGGTGCTTTGAGCATTCCTTGTGAGACCAGTATTAGTTTCCGATACACCACTGCAGGTTCAATGTATTCCTTGGAGCTTCACAATGACAATGAAACACAGAAATCGCATCGGAATTAAATACAAAAGGCACAATCCCGTCTCAAGTACAAGAATAGACACTCTTCCTACAGTCGGTGCTTTCAGCATTCCCTGTGAGACCAGTATTAGTTTCCGATACACCTCAGCAGGTTCAATGTATTCCTAGGACCTTCACATTGACGATGAAACACAGAAATCGCATCGGAATTAAATACAAAAGGCACAATGCCGTCTTAAGTACAAGAATGGAGACTATTCTTATAGTCGGTGCTTTCAGCATTCCCTGTGAGACCAGTATTAGTTTCCGATTCACCACTGCAGGTTCAATGTATTCCTTGGACCTTCACATTAACGATGAAACACAGAAATCGCATCGGAATTAAATACAAAAGGCACAATGCCGCATTAAGTACAAGAATAGAGACTCTTCTTACAGTTGTTGCTTTCAGCATTCCCTGTGAGACCAGTATAAGATTCCGATACACCTCAGCAGGTTCAATGTATTCCTAGGACCTTCACATTGACGATGAAACACAGAAATCGCATCGGAATTAAATACAAAAGGCGCAATGCCGCCTTAAGTACAAGAATAGAGACTCTTCTTACATTCGGTGCTTTGAGCATTCCCTGTGAGACCAGAATTAGTTTCCGATACACCACTCCAGGTTCAATGTATTCCTTGGACATTCACATTGACGATGAAACACAGAATTCGCATCGGAATGAAATACAAAAGGCAAACTGCCACGTAAGTACAAGAATAGAGCCTCTTCTTACAGTCGGTGCTTTCAGCATTCCCGGTGAGACCAGTATTAGTTTCCGATACACCTCAGCAGGTTCAATGTATTCCTATGACCTTCACATTGACGTTGAAACACAGAAATCGCATCGGAATTAAATACAAAAGGCACAATGTCGCCTTTAGTACAAGAATAGAGACTCTTCTTACAGTCGGTGATTTGAGCATTCCCTGTGAGACCGGTATTAGTTTCCGATACACCACTCCAGGTTCAATGTATTCCTTGGACCTTCACATTGACGATGAAACACAGAAATCGCATCGGAATTAAATACAAAAGGCACAATGTCGCCTTAAGTACAAGAATAGAGACTCTTCTTACACTCGGTGCTTTGAGCAATCCCTGTGAGACCAGTATTAGTTTCCCATACACCTCAGCAGGTTTAATGTATTCCTTGGACCTTCACATTGACGATGAAACACAGAAATCGCATTGGAATGAAATTCAAAAGGCAAACTGCCGCGTAAGTTCAAGAATAGAGACTCTTATTAATGTCGGTGCTTTCAGCATTCCTGTGAGACCAGTATTAGTTTCCGATACACGTCAGCAGGTTCAAGGTATTCCTAGGACTTACAGATTGACGGTGAAATACAGAAATCGCATCTGAATTAAATACCAAAGGCACAATGCCGTCTTAACTACAAGAATAGAGACTCTTCTTACAGTCGGTGCTTTCAGCATTCCCTGTGAGACCAGTATTAGTTTCCGATACCCCACAGCAGGTTCAATGTATTCCTAGAATCTTCACATTGACGATGAAACACAGAAATCGCATCGGAATTAAACACAAAAGGCACAATGCCGCAGTAAGTACAAGAATAGAGACTCTTCTTACAGTTGGTGCTTTGAGCATTGCCTGTGAGACCAGGATTAGTTTCCGATACACCATTGCAGGTTCAATGAATTCCTTGGACCTTCACATTGACGTTGAAACACAGAAATCGCATCGGAATTAAAAACAAAAGGCGCAATGCCGCCCTAAGTACTAGAATTGGGACTCTTGTTACTGTCGGTGCTTTGGGCATTCCCTGTGAGATCAGTATTAGTTTCTGATACACAACTACAGGTTCAATGTATTCCTTGGGCCTTCACGTTGACGATGAATCACAGAAATCGCATCGGAATTAATTGCAAAAGGCACAATGCCGTTATAAGTACAAGAATAGAGACTCTTCTTACAGTCGGTGCTTTGAACATTCCCTGTGAGTCTAGTATTAGTTTCCGATACACCACTTCAGGTTCAATGTATTCCTTGGACCTTCACATTGACGTTGAAACACAGAGATCGCATCGGAATTAAAAACAAAAGGTGCAATGCCGCCTTAAGTACTAGAATTGGGACTCTTGTTGCAGTCGGTGCTTTACGCATTCCCTTTGAGACCAGTATTAGTTTCTGATACACCACCACAGGTTCAATGTATTCCTTGGACCTTCACATTGACGATGAAACACAGAAATCGCATCGGAATTAATTACAAAAGGCACAATGCCGTCATAAGTAAAAGAATAGAGACTCTTCTTACAGTCGGTGCTTTGAGCATTCCCTGTGAGACTAGTATTAGTTTCCGATACACCACTGCAGGTTCAATGTATTCCTTGCACCTTCACATTTACGATGAAACACAGAAATCGCATCGGAATTAAATACAAAAGACGCAATGCCGCCTTAAGTACAAGAATAGAGAATCTTCTTACAGTCGGTGTTTTGAGCATTCCCTTTGAGACCAGTATTAGTTTCTGATACACCACTGCAGGTTCAATATATTCCTTGGACCTTCACATTGACGATGAAACACAGAAATCGCATCGGAATTAATTACAAAAGGCGCAATGCCGCCTTAAGTACAAGAATAGAGACTCTTCTTACAGTCGGTGCTTTGAGCATTAACTGTGAGACCAGAATTAGTTTCCGATACACCACTCCAGGTTCAATGTATTCCTTGGACATTCACATTGGCGATGAAACACAGAATTCGCATCGGAATGAAATACAAAAGGCAAACTGCCACGTAAGTACAAGAATAGAGACTCTTCTTACAGTCGGTGCTTTCAGCATTCCCTGTGAGACCAGTATTAGTTTCCGAATCACCTCAGTAGGTTCAATGTATTCCTAGGACCTTCACATTGACGTTGAAACACAGAAATCGCATCGGAATTAAATACAAAAGGCACAATGTCGCCTTAAGTACAAGAATAGAGACTCTTCTCACAGTCGGTGCTTTGAGCATTCCCTGTGAGACCAGTATTAGTTTCCGATACACCACTGCAGGTTCAATGTAATCCTAGGACCTTCACATTGACGATGAAACACAGAAATCGCATCGGAATTAAATACAAAAGGCACAATACCGCCTTAAGTACAAGAATAGAGACTCTTCTTACAGTCGGTGATTTGAGCATTCCCTGTGAGACCGGTATTAGTTTCCGATACACCACTCCAGTATCAATGTATTCCTTGGACATTCGCATTGACGATGAAACACAGAAATCGCATCGGAATGAAATAAAAAAGGCAAACTGCCGCGTAAGTACAAGAATAGAGACTCTTCTTACAGACGGTGCTTTCAGCATTCCCTGTGAGACCAGTATTAGTTTCCGATACACCTCAGCAGGTTCAATGTATTCCTAGGACCTTCACATTGACGATGAAACACAGAAATCGCATCGGAATTAAATACAAAAGGCACAATGTCGCCTTAAGTACAAGAATAGAGACTCTTCTTACACTCGGTGCTTTGAGCAATCCCTGTGAGACCAGTATTAGTTTCCGATACACCTCAGCAGGTTTAATGTATTCCTTGGACCTTCACATTGACGATGAGACACAGAAATCGCATTGGAATGAAATACAAAAGGCAAACTGCCGCGTAAGTACAAGAATAGAGACTCTTCTTACAGTCGGTGCTTTCAGCATTCCCTGTGAGACCAGTATTAGTTTCCGATTCACCACTGCAGGTTCAATGTATTCCTTGGACCTTCACACTGACGATGAAACACAGAAATCGCATCGGAATTAATTACAAAAGGCGCAATGCCGCCTTAAGTACAAGAATAAAGACTCTTCTTATAGTCGGTGCTTTGAGCATTCCTTGTGAGACCAGTATTAGTTTCCGATACACCACTGCAGGTTCAATGTATTCCTTGGAGCTTCACAATGACAATGAAACACAGAAATCGCATCGGAATTAAATACAAAAGGCACAATCCCGTCTCAAGTACAAGAATAGACACTCTTCCTACAGTCGGTGCTTTCAGCATTCCCTGTGAGACCAGTATTAGTTTCCGATACACCTCAGCAGGTTCAATGTATTCCTAGGACCTTCACATTGACGATGAAACACAGAAATCGCATCGGAATTAAATACAAAAGGCACAATGCCGTCTTAAGTACAAGAATGGAGACTATTCTTATAGTCGGTGCTTTCAGCATTCCCTGTGAGACCAGTATTAGTTTCCGATTCACCACTGCAGGTTCAATGTATTCCTTGGACCTTCACATTGACGATGAAACACAGAAATCGCATCGGAATTAAATACAAAAGGCACAATGCCGCATTAAGTACAAGAATAGAGACTCTTCTTACAGTTGTTGCTTTCAGCATTCCCTGTGAGACCAGTATAAGATTCCGATACACCTCAGCAGGTTCAATGTGTTCCTAGGACCTTCACATTGACGATGAAACACAGAAATCGCATCGGAAGTAAATACAAAATTCGCAATGCCGCCTTAAGTACAAGAATAGAGACTCTTCTTACATTCGGTGCTTTGAGCATTCCCTGTGAGACCAGAATTAGTTTCCGATACACCACTCCAGGTTCAATGTATTCCTTGGACATTCACATTGACGATGAAACACAGAATTCGCATCGGAATGAAATACAAAAGGCAAACTGCCACGTAAGTACAAGAATAGAGACTCTTCTTACAGTCGGTGCTTTCAGCATTCCCTGTGAGACCAGTATTAGTTTCCGATACACCGCAGCAGGTTCAATGTATTCCTATGACCTTCACATTGACGTTGAAACACAGAAATCGCATCGGAATTAAATACAAAAGGCACAATGTCGCCTTTAGTACAAGAATAGAGACTCTTCTTACAGTCGGTGATTTGAGCATTCCCATTGAGACCGGTATTAGTTTCCGATACACCACTCCAGGTTCAATGTATTCCTTGGACCTTCACATTGACGATGAAACACAGAAATCGCATCGGAATTAAATACAAAAGACAAACTGCCACGTAAGTTCAAGAATAGAGACTCTTATTACAGTCGGTGCATTGGGCATTCCCTTTGAGACCAGTATTAGTTTCTGATACACCACTACAGGTTCAATGTATTCCTTGGACCTTCACATTGACGATGAAACACAGAAATCGCATCGGAATTAATTACAAAAGGCACAATGCCGTCATAAGTAAAAGAATAGAGACTCTTCTTACAGTCGGTGCTTTGAGCATTCCCTGTGAGACTAGTATTAGTTTCCGATACACCACTGCAGGTTCAATGTATTCCTTGCACCTTCACATTTACGATGAAACACAGAAATCGCATCGGAATTAAATACAAAAGACGCAATGCCGCCTTATGTACAAGAATAGAGAATCTTCTTACAGTCGGTGTTTTGAGCATTCCCTTTGAGACTAGTATTAGTTTCTGATACACCACTGCAGGTTCAATGTATTCCTTGGACCTTCACATTGACGATGAAACACAGAAATCGCATCGGAATTAATTACAAAAGGCGCAATGCCGCCTTAAGTACAAGAATAAAGACTCTTCTTATAGTCGGTGCTTTGAGCATTCCTTGTGAGACCAGTATTAGTTTCCGATACACCACTGCAGGTTCAATGTATTCCTTGGAGCTTCACAATGACAATGAAACACAGAAATCGCATCGGAATTAAATACAAAAGGCACAATCCCGTCTCAAGTACAAGAATAGACACTCTTCCTACAGTCGGTGTTTTCAGCATTCCCTGTGAGACCAGTATTAGTTTCCGATACACCTCAGCAGGTTCAATGTATTCCTAGGACCTTCACATTGACGATGAAACACAGAAATCGCATCGGAATTAAATACAAAAGGCACAATGCCGTCTTAAGTACAAGAATGGAGACTATTCTTATAGTCGGTGCTTTCAGCATTCCCTGTGAGACCAGTATTAGTTTCCGATTCACCACTGCAGGTTCAATGTATTCCTTGGACCTTCACATTGACGATGAAACACAGAAATCGCATCGGAATTAAATACAAAAGGCACAATGCCGCATTAAGTACAAGAATAGAGACTCTTCTTACAGTTGTTGCTTTCAGCATTCCCTGTGAGACCAGTATAAGATTCCGATACACCTCAGCAGGTTCAATGTGTTCCTAGGACCTTCACATTGACGATGAAACACAGAAATCGCATCGGAAGTAAATACAAAAGGCGCAATGCCGCCTTAAGTACAAGAATAGAGACTCTTCTTACATTCGGTGCTTTGAGCATTCCCTGTGAGACCAGAATTAGTTTCCGATACACCACTCCAGGTTCAATGTATTCCTTGGACATTCACATTGACGATGAAACACAGAATTCGCATCGGAATGAAATACAAAAGGCAAACTGCCACGTAAGTACAAGAATAGAGACTCTTCTTACAGTCGGTGCTTTCAGCATTCCCTGTGAGACCAGTATTAGTTTCCGATACACCGCAGCAGGTTCAATGTATTCCTATGACCTTCACATTGACGTTGAAACACAGAAATCGCATCGGAATTAAATACAAAAGGCACAATGTCGCCTTTAGTACAAGAATAGAGACTCTTCTTACAGTCGGTGATTTGAGCATTCCCTGTGAGACCGGTATTAGTTTCCGATACACCACTCCAGGTTCAATGTATTCCTTGGACCTTCACATTGACGATGAAACACAGAAATCGCATCGGAATTAAATACAAAAGGCACAATGTCGCCTTAAGTACAAGAATAGAGACTCTTCTTACACTCGGTGCTTTGAGCAATCCCTGTGAGACCAGTATTAGTTTCCCATACACCTCAGCAGGTTTAATGTATTCCTTGGACCTTCACATTGACGATGAAACACAGAAATCGCATTGGAATGAAATTCAAAAGGCAAACTGCCGCGTAAGTTCAAGAATAGAGACTCTTATTAATGTCGGTGCTTTCAGCATTCCTGTGAGACCAGTATTAGTTTCCGATACACGTCAGCAGGTTCAAGGTATTCCTAGGACTTACAGATTGACGGTGAAATACAGAAATCGCATCTGAATTAAATACCAAAGGCACAATGCCGTCTTAACTACAAGAATAGAGACTCTTCTTACAGTCGGTGCTTTCAGCATTCCCTGTGAGACTAGTATTAGTTTCCGATACACCACTGCAGGTTCAATGTATTCCTTGCACCTTCACATTTACGATGAAACACAGAAATCGCATCGGAATTAAATACAAAAGACGCAATGCCGCCTTATGTACAAGAATAGAGAATCTTATTACAGTCGGTGTTTTGAGCATTCCCTTTGAGACCAGTATTAGTTTCTGATACACCACTGCAGGTTCAATGTATTCCTTGGACCTTCACAATGACGATGAAACACAGAAATCGCATCGGAATTAATTACAAAAGGCGCAATGCCGCCTTAAGTACAAGAATAAAGACTCTTCTTATAGTCGGTGCTTTGAGCATTCCTTGTGAGACCAGTATTAGTTTCCGATACACCACTGCAGGTTCAATGTATTCCTTGGAGCTTCACAATGACAATGAAACACAGAAATCGCATCGGAATTAAAAACAAAAGGCACAATCCCGTCTCAAGTACAAGAATAGACACTCTTCCTACAGTCGGTGCTTTCAGCATTCCCTGTGAGACCAGTATTAGTTTCCGATACACCTCAGCAGGTTCAATGTATTCCTAGGACCTTCACATTGACGATGAAACACAGAAATCGCATCGGAATTAAATACAAAAGGCACAATGCCGTCTTAAGTACAAGAATGGAGACTATTCTTATAGTCGGTGCTTTCAGCATTCCCTGTGAGACCAGTATTAGTTTCCGATTCACCACTGCAGGTTCAATGTATTCCTTGGACCTTCACATTGACGATGAAACACAGAAATCGCATCGGAATTAAATACAAAAGGCACAATGCCGCATTAAGTAGAAGAATAGAGACTCTTCTTACAGTTGTTGCTTTCAGCATTCCCTGTGAGACCAGTATAAGATTCCGATACACCTCAGCAGGTTCAATGTATTCCTAGGACCTTCACATTGACGATGAAACACAGAAATCGCATTGGAAGTAAATACAAAAGGCGCAATGCCGCCTTAAGTACAAGAATAGAGACTCTTCTTACATTCGGTGCTTTGAGCATTCCCTGTGAGACCAGAATTAGTTTCCGATACACCACTCCAGGTTCAATGTATTCCTTGGACATTCACATTGACGATGAAACACAGAATTCGCATCGGAATGAAATACAAAAGGCAAACTGCCACGTAAGTACAAGAATAGAGACTCTTCTTACAGTCGGTGCTTTCAGCATTCCCTGTGAGACCAGTATTAGTTTCCGATACACCGCAGCAGGTTCAATGTATTCCTTGGACCTTCACATTGACGATGAAACACAGAAATCGCATCGGAATTAAATACAAAAGGCACAATGTCGCCTTAAGTACAAGAATAGAGACTCTTCTTACACTCGGTGCTTTGAGCAATCCCTGTGAGACCAGTATTAGTTTCCCATACACCTCAGCAGGTTTAATGTATTCCTTGGACCTTCACATTGACGATGAAACACAGAAATCGCATTGGAATGAAATTCAAAAGGCAAACTGCCGCGTAAGTTCAAGAATAGAGACTCTTATTAATGTCGGTGCTTTCAGCATTCCTGTGAGACCAGTATTAGTTTCCGATACACGTCAGCAGGTTCAAGGTATTCCTAGGACTTACAGATTGACGGTGAAATACAGAAATCGCATCTGAATTAAATACCAAAGGCACAATGCCGTCTTAACTACAAGAATAGAGACTCTTCTTACAGTCGGTGCTTTCAGCATTCCCTGTGAGACCAGTATTAGTTTCCGATACCCCACAGCAGGTTCAATGTATTCCTAGAATCTTCACATTGACGATGAAACACAGAAATCGCATCGGAATTAAACACAAAAGGCACAATGCCGCAGTAAGTACAAGAATAGAGACTCTTCTTACAGTTGGTGCTTTGAGCATTGCCTGTGAGACCAGGATTAGTTTCCGATACACCATTGCAGGTTCAATGAATTCCTTGGACCTTCACATTGACGTTGAAACACAGAAATCGCATCGGAATTAAAAACAAAAGGCGCAATGCCGCCCTAAGTACTAGAATTGGGACTCTTGTTACAGTCGGTGCTTTGGGCATTCCCTGTGAGATCAGTATTAGTTTCTGATACACAACTACAGGTTCAATGTATTCCTTGGACCTTCACGTTGACGATGAAACACAGAAATCGCATCGGAATTAATTGCAAAAGGCACAATGCCGTTATAAGTACAAGAATAGAGACTCTTCTTACAGTCGGTGCTTTGAACATTCCCTGTGAGACTAGTATTAGTTTCCGATACACCACTGCAGGTTCAATGTATTCCTTGCACCTTCATATTGACGATGAAACAGAGAAATCGCATCGGAATTATATACCAAAGGCGCAATGCCGCCTTAAGTACAAGAATAGATACTCTTCTTACAGTCGGTGTTTTAAGCATTCCCTTTGAGACCAGTATTAGTTTCTGATACACCACTGCAGGTTCAATGTATTCCTTCTACCTTCACATTGACGATGAAACACAGAAATCGTATCGGAATTAATTACAAAAGGCGCAATGCCGCCTTAAGTACAAGAATAGATACTCTTGTTATAGTCGGTGCTTTGAGCATTCCCTGTGAGACCAGTATTAGTTTCCGATACACCACTGCAGGTTCAATGTATTCCTTGGACCTTCACAATGACAATGAAACACAGAAATCGCATCGGAATTAAATACAAAAGGTACAATCCCGTCTTAAGTACAAGAATAGAGACTCTTCTTACAGTCGGTGCTTTGAGCAGTCCCTGAGAGACCAGAATTAGTTTCCGTTACACCACTCCAGGTCCAATGTATTTCTTGGACATTGACATTGACGATGAAACACAGATATCGCATCGGATTGAAATACAAAAGGCAAACTGCCGCGTAAGTACAAGAATAGAGACTCCTCTTACAGTCGGTGCTTTCAGCATTCCCTGTGAGACCAGCATTAGCTTCCGATACACCTCTGCAGGTTCAATGTATTCCTAGGACCTTCACATTGACGATGAAACACAGAAATCGCATCGGAATTAAATACAAAAGGCACAATGTCGCCCTAAGTACAAGAATAGAGACTCTTCTTACACTCGGTGCTTTGAGCAATCCCTGTGAGACCAGTATTCGTTTCCCATACACCTCAGCAGGTTTAATGTATTCCTTGGACCTTCACATTGACGATGAAACACAGAAATCGCATTGGAATGAAATACAAAAGGCAAACTGCCGCGTAAGTACAAGAATAGAGACTCTTGTTACAGTCGGTGTTTTCAGCATTCCCTGTGAGACCAGTATTAGTTTCCGATACACCTCAGGAGGTTCAATGTATTCCTAGGACCTTCACATTGACGATGAAACACAGATATCGCATCGGAATTAAATACAAAAGGCGCAATGCCGCCTTAAGTACAAGAATAGAGACTCTTCTTACAGTCGGTGCTTTGAGCATTCCCTGTGAGACCAGAATTAGTTTCCGATACACCACTCCAGGTTCAATGTATTCCTTGGATATTCACATTGACGATGAAACACAGAAATCGCAACGGAATGAAATACAAAAGACAAACTGCCGCGTAAGTTCAAGAATAGAGACTCTTATTAATGTCGGTGCTTTCAGCATTCCTGTGAGACCAGTATTAGTTTCCGATACAACTCAGCAGGTTCAAGGTATTCCTAGGACTTACACATTGACGGTGAAATACAGAAATCGCATCGGAATTAAATACAAAAGGCACAATGCCGTCTTAACTACAAGAATAGAGACTCTTCTTACAGTCGGTGCTTTCTGCATTCCCTGTGAGACCAGTATTAGTTTCCGATACCCCACAGCAGGTTCAATGTATTCCTAGAATCTTCACATTGACGATGAAACACAGAAATCGCATCGGAATTAAACACAAAAGGCACAATGCCGCATTAAGTACAAGAATAGAGACTCTTCTTACAGTCGGTGTTTTGAGCATTCCCTTTGAGACCAGTATTAGTTTCTGATACACCACTGCAGGTTCAATGTATTCCTTGGACCTTCACATTGACGATGAAACACAGAAATCGCATCGGAATGAAATAAAAAAGGCAAACTGCCGCGTAAGTACAAGAATAGAGACTAGTCTTACAGACGGTGCTTTCAGCATTCCCTGTGAGGCCAGTATTAGTTTCCGACACACCTCAGCAGGTTCAATGTATTCCTAGGACCTTCACATTGACGATGAAACACAGAAATCGCATCGGAATTAAATACAAAAGGCACAATGTCGCCCTAAGTACAAGAATAGAGACTCTTCTTACACTCTGTGCTTTGAGCAATCCCTGTGAGACCAGAATTAGTTTCCATTACACCACTCCAGGTCCAATGTATTTCTTGGACATTGACATTGACGATGAAACACAGATATCGCATCGGATTGAAATACAAAAGGCAAACTGCCGCGTTAGTACAAGAATAGAGACTCCTCTTACAGTCGGTGCTTTCAGCATTCCCTGTGAGACCAGCATTAGCTTCCGATACATCTCTGCAGGTTCAATGTATTCCTAGGACCTTCACATTGACGATGAAACACAGAAATCGCATCGGAATGAAATACAAAATGCACAATGTCGCCTTAAGTACAAGAATAGAGACTCTTCTTACAGTCGGTGCTTTGAGCATTCCCTGTGAGACCAGTATTAGTTTCCGATACACCACTGCAATTTCAATGTATTCCTCGGACCTTCACATTGACGATGAAACACAGAAATCGCATCGGAATTAAATACAAAAGGCACAATGCCGTCTTAAGTACAAGAATAGAGACTCTTCTTACAGTCGGTGATTTGAGCATTCCCTGTGAGACCGGTATTAGTTTCCGATACACCACTCCAGGTTCAATGTATTCCTTGGACATTCACATTGACGATGAAACACAGAAATCGCATCGGAATGAAATAAAAAAGGCAAACTGCCGCGTAAGTACAAGAATAGAGACTAGTCTTACAGACGGTGCTTTCAGCATTCCCTGTGAGGCCAGTATTAGTTTCCGACACACCTCAGCAGGTTCAATGTATTCCTAGGACCTTCACATTGACGATGAAACACAGAAATCGCATCGGAATTAAATACAAAAGGCACAATGTCGCCCTAAGTACAAGAATAGAGACTCTTCTTACACTCGGTGCTTTGAGCAATCCCTGTGAGACCAGTATTCGTTTCCCATACACCTCAGCAGGTTTAATGTATTCCTTGGACCTTCACATTGACGATGAAACACAGAAATCGCATTGGAATTAAATACAAAAGGCAAACTGCCGCGTAAGTACAAGAATAGAGACTCTTCTTACAGTCGGTGTTTTCAGCATTCCCTGTGAGACCAGTATTAGTTTCCGATACACCTCAGGAGGTTCAATGTATTCCTAGGACCTTCACATTGACGATGAAACACAGATATCGCATCGGAATTAAATACAAAAGGCGCAATGCAGCCTTAAGTACAAGAATAGAGACTCTTCTTACAGTCGGTGCTTTGAGCATTCCCTGTGAGACCAGAATTAGTTTCCGATACACCACTCCAGGTTCAATGTACTCCTTGGATATTCACATTGACGATGAAACACAGAAATCGCAACGGAATGAAATACAAAAGACAAACTGCCGCGTAAGTTCAAGAATAGAGACTCTTATTAATGTCGGTGCTTTCAGCATTCCTGTGAGACCAGTATTAGTTTCCGATACATCTCAGCAGGTTCAAGGTATTCCTAGGACTTACACATTGACGGTGAAATACAGAAATCGCATCGGAATTAAATACAAAAGGCACAATGCCGTCTTAACTACAAGAATAGAGACTCTTCTTACAGTCGGTGCTTTCAGCATTCCCTGTGAGACCAGTATTAGTTTCCGATACCCCACAGCAGGTTCAATGTATTCCTAGAATCTTCACATTGACGATGAAACACAGAAATCGCATCGGAATTAAACACAAAAGGCACAATGCAGCATTAAGTACAAGAATAGAGACTCTTCTTACAGTCGGTGTTTTGAGCATTCCCTTTGAGACCAGTATAAGTTTCTGATACACCACTGCAGGTTCAATGTATTCCTTGGACCTTCACATTGACGATGAAACACAGAAATCGCATCGGAATTAATTACAAAAGGCGCAATGCCGCCTTAAGTACAAGAATAGAGACTCTTCTTATAGTCGGTGCTTTGAGCATTCCCTGTGAGACCAGTATTAGTTTCCGATACACCACTGCAGGTTCAATGTATTCCTTGGACCTTCACAATGACAATGAAACACAGAAATCACATCGGAATTAAATACAAAAGGTACAATCCCGTCTTAAGTACAAGAATAGAGACTCTTCTTGCAGTCGGTGCTTTGAGCAGTCCCTGTGAGACCAGAATTAGTTTCCGTTACACCACTCCAGGTCCAATGTATTTCTTGGACATTGACATTGACGATGAAACACAGATATCGCATCGGATTGAAATACAAAAGGCAAACTGCCGCGTAAGTACAAGAATAGAGACTCCTCTTACAGTCGGTGCTTTCAGCATTCCCTGTGAGACCAGCATTAGCTTCCGATACACCTCTGCAGGTTCAATGTATTCCTAGGACCTTCACATTGACGATGAAACACAGAAATCGCATCGGAATGAAATACAAAATGCACAATGTCGCCTTAAGTACAAGAATAGAGACTCTTCTTACAGTCGGTGCTTTGAGCATTCCCTGTGAGACCAGTATTAGTTTCCGATACACCACTGCAATTTCAATGTATTCCATGGACCTTCACATTGACGATGAAATACAGAAATCGCATCGGAAATAAATACAAAAGGCACAATGCCGCCTTACGTACAAGAATAGACACTCTTCTTACAGTCGGTGCTTTGAGCATTCCCTGTGAGACCAGTATTAGTTTCCGATACACCACTGCAGGCACAATGTATTCCTTGAACCTTCACATTGACGATGAAACACAGAAATCGCATCGGAATTAATTCTAAAGGCACAATGCCGCCTTAAGTACAAGAATAGAGACTCTTCTTACAGTCGGTGCTTTGAGCATTCCCTGTGAGACCAGTATTAATTTCCGATACACCACGTCAGGTTCAATGTATTCCTTGGACCTTCACATTGACCATGAAACATAGAAATCGCATCGGAATTAAATACAAATGGTGCAATGCCGCCTTAAGTACAAGAATAGAGACTTTCCTTACAGTCGGTGCTTTGAGCATTCCCTGTGAGACCAGTATTAGTTTCCGATACACCACTGCAGGTTTAATGTATTCCTTGGACCATCACATTGACGATGAAACACAGAAATCGCATCGGAATTAAATACAAAAGGCAAACTGCCACGTAAGTACAAGAATAGAGACTCTTCTTACAGTCGGTGCTTTCAGCATTCCCTGTGAGACCAGTATTAGTTTCCGATACACCTCAGCAGGTTCAATGTATTCCTTAGACCTTCACATTGACGATGAAACACAGATATCGCATCGGAATTAAATACAAAAGGCTCAATGCCGTCTTAAGTCCAAGAATAGAGACTCTTATTACAGTCGGTGCTATGAACATTCCCTGTGAGACCAGTATTAGTTTCCGATACACCACTGCATGTTCAATGTATTCCTTGGACCTTCACATTGACGATGAAACACAGAAATCGCATCGGAATTAAATACAAAAGGCAAACTGCCACGTAAGTACAAGAATAGAGACTCTTCTTACAGTCGGTGCTTTCAGCATTCCCTGTGAGACCAGTATTAGTTTCCGATACACCTCAGCAGGTTCAATGTATTCCTAGGACCTTCACATTGACGATGAAATACAGAAATCGCATCGGAAATAAATACAAAAGGCACAATGCCGCCTTACGTACAAGTATAGACACTCTTCTTACAGTCGGTGCTATGAGCATTCCCTGTGAGACCAGTATTAGTTTCCGATACACCACTGCAGGCACAATGTATTCCTTGGACCTTCACATTGACGATGAAACACAGAAATCGCATCGGAATTAAATTCTAAAGGCACAATGCCGCCTTAAGTACAAGAACAGAGACCCTTCTTACAGTCGGTGCTATGAGCATTCCCTGTGAGACCAGTATTAGTTTCTGATACACCACTGCAGGTTCAATGTATTCGTTGGACCTTCACATTGACGATGAAACACAGTAATCGCATCGGAATTAATTACAAAATGCACAATGCCGTCATAAGTACACGAATAGAGACTCTTCTTACAGTCGGTGCTTTGAGCATTCCCTGTGAGACCAGTATTAATTTCCGATACACCACTTCAGGTTCAATGTATTCCTTGGACCTTCACATTGACCATGAAACATAGAAATCGCATCGGAATTAAATACAAATGGTGCAGTGCCGCCTTAAGTACAAGAATAGAGACTCTCCTTACAGTCGGTGCTTTGAGCATTCCCTGTGAGACCAGTATTAGTTTCCGATACACCACTGCAGGTTCAATGTATTCCTTGGACCATCACATTGACGATGAAACACAGAAATCGCATCGGAATTAAATACAAAAGGCAAACTGCCACGTAAGTACAAGAATAGAGACTCTTCTTACAGTCGGTGCTTTCAGCATTCCCTGTGAGTCCAGTATTAGTTTCCGATACACCTCAGCATGTTCAATGTATTCCTTAGACCTTCACATTGACGATGAAACACAGATATCGCATCGGAATTAAATACAAAAGGCTCAATGCCGTCTTAAGTCCAAGAATAGAGACTCTTATTACAGTCGGTGCTATGAACATTCCCTGTGAGACCAGTATTAGTTTCCGATACACCACTGCAGGTTCAATGTATTCCTTGGACCTTCACATTGACGATGAAACACAGAAATCGCATCGGAATTAAATACAAAAGGCACAATGTCGCCTTAAGTACTAGAATAGAGGCTCTTCTTACAGTCGGTGCTTTGAGCATTCCCTGTGCGACCAGTATTAGTTTCCCATACACCTCAGCAGGTTTAATTTATTCCTTGGACCTTCACATTGACGATGAAACACAGAAATCGCATTGGAATGAAATACAAAAGGCAAACTGCCGCATTAAGTACAAGAATAGAGACTCTTCTTATAGTTGGTGCTTTGAGCATTGCCTGTGAGACCAGGATTAGTTTCTGATACACCACTACAGGTTCAATGTATTCCTTGGACCTTCACATTGACGATGAAACACAGAAATCGCATCGGAATTAATTACAAAAGGCGCAATGCCGCCTTAAGTACAAGAATAGAGACTCTTCTTACAGTCGGTGTTTTGAGCATTCCCTTTGAGACCAGTATTAGTTTCTGATACACCACTGCAGGTTCAATGTATTCCTTGGACTTTCACATTGACGATGAAACACAGAAATCGCATCGGAATTAATTACAAAAGGCGCAATGCCGCCTTATGTACAAGAATAGAGACTCTTCTTATAGTCGGTGCTTTGAGCATTCCCTGTGAGACCAGTATTAGTTTCCGAAACACCACTGCAGGTTCAATGTATTCCTTGGACCTTCACAATGACAATGAAACACAGAAATCGCATCGGAATTAAATACAAAAGGCACAATCCCGTCTTAAGTACAAGAATAGCCACTCTTCCTACAGTCGGTGCTTTCAGCATTCCCTGTGAGACCAGTATTAGTTTCCGATACACGTCAGCAAGTTCAATGTATTCCTAGACCTTCACATTGACGATGAAACACAGAAATCGCATCGGAATTAAAAACAAAAGGCACAATGTCGCCTTAAGTACAAGAATAGAGACTCTTCTTACAGTCGGTGCTTTGAGCACTCCCTGTCAGCCCAGTATTAGTTTCCGATACACCACTGCAGGTTCAATGTATTCCTAGGACCTTGACATTGACGATGAAACACAGAAATCGCATCGGAATGAAATAGAAAAGGCAAACTGCCGCGTAAGTACAAGAATAGAGACTCTTCTTACAGTCGGTGCTTTTAGCTTTCCCTGTGAGACCAGTATTAGTTTCCGATACACCTCAGCAGGTTCAATGTATTCCTAGGACCTTCACATTGACGATGAAACACAGAAATCGCATCGGAATTAAATACAAAAGGCGCAATGCCGCCTTAAGTACAAGAATAGAGACTCTTCTTACAGTCGGTGCTTTGAGCAGTCCCTGTGAGACCAGAATTAGTTTCCGATACACCACTCCAGGTCCGATGTATTCCTTGGACATTGACATTGACGATGAAACACAGATATCGCATCGGAATGAAATACAAAAGGCAAACTGCCGCGTAAGTACAAGAATAGAGACTCTTCTTACAGTCGGTGCTTTCAGCATTCCCTGTGAGACCAGCATTAGCTTCCGATACACCTCTGCAGGTTCAATGTATTCCTAGGACCTTCACATTGACGATGAAACACAGAAATCGCATCGGAATGAAATACAAAATGCACAATGTCGCCTTAAGTACAAGAATAGAGACTCTTCTCACAGTCGGTGCTTTCAGCATTCCCTGTGAGACCAGTATTAGTTTCTGATACACCACTGCAGGTTCAATGTATTCCTTGGACCTTCACATTGACGATGAAACACAGAAATCGCATCGGAATTAAATACAAAAGGCGCAATGCCGCCTTAGGTACTAGAATAGAGATTCTTCTTACAGTCGGTGCTTTGAGCATTCCCTGTGAGACCAGTATTAATTTCCGATACACCACAGCAGGTTCAATGTATTCCTTGGACCTTCACATTGACCATGAAACGTAGAAATCGCATCGGAATTAAATACAAACGGTGCAATGCCGCCTTAAGTACAAGAATTGAGACTCTCCTTACAGACGGTGCTTTGAGCATTCCCTGTGAGACCAGTATTAGTTTCCGATACACCACTGCAGGTTCAATGTTTTCCTTGCACCTTCACATTGACGATGAAACACAGAAATCGCATCGGAATTAAATACAAAAGGCGCAATGCCGCCTTAAGTACAAGAATAGAGACTCTTCTTACAGTCGGTGCTTTGAGCATTTCCTTTGAGACCAGTATTAGCGTCTGATACACCACTACACGTTCAATGTATTCCTTAGACCTTCACATTGACGATGAAATACAGATATCGCATCGGAATTAAATACAATAGGCTCAATGCCGTCTTAAGTCCAAGAATAGAGACTCTTATTACAGTCGGTGCTATGAACAATCCCTGTGAGACCAGTATTAGTTTCCGATACACCACTGCAGGTTCAATGTATTCCTTGGACTTTCACATTGACGATGAAACACAGAAATCGCATCGGAATTAGATACAAAAGGCGCAATGCCGCCTTAAGTACAAGAATAGAGACTCTTCTTACAGTCGGTGCTTTGAGCATTCCCTGTGAGACCAGTATTAGTTTCCGATACACCACTGCATGTTCAATGTATTCCTTGGACCTTCACATTGACGATGAAACACAGAAATCGCATCGGAATAAAATACTTAAGGCACAATGCCGTCTTAAGTACAAGAATAGAGACACTTCCTACAGTCGGTGTTTTCAGCATTCCCTGTGAGACCAGTATTAGTTTCCGATACACCTCAGCAGGTTCAATGTATTCCTAGGACCTTCACATTGACGATGAAACACAGAAATCGCATCGGATTTAAATACAAAAGGCACAATGTCGCCTTAAGTACAAGAATAGAGACTCTTCTTACAGTCGGTGCTTTGAGCATTCCCTGTGAGACCAGAATTAGTTTCCGATACACCACTCCAGGTCCAATGTATTCCTTGGACATTCACATTGACGATGAGACACAGAAATCTCATCGGAATGAAATACAAAAGGCAAACTGCCGCGTAAGTACAAGAATAGAGGCTCCTCTTACAGTCGGTGCCTTCAGCATTCCCTGTGAGACCAGTATTAGTTTCCGATACTCCTCAACAGGTTCAATGTATTCCTAGGACTTTCATATTGACGATGAAACACAGAAATCGCATCGGAATTAAATACAAAAGGCACAATGTTGCCTTAAGGACAAGAATAGTGACTCTTCTTACAGTCGGTGCTTTAAGCATTCCCTGTTGAGACCAGTATTAGTTTCCGATACACCACTCCAGGTTCAATGTATTCCTTGGACATTCACAATGACGATGAAACACAGAAATCGCATCGGAATGAAATACAAAAGCCAAACTGCCGCGTAAGTACAAGAATAGGGACTCTTCTTACAGTCCGTGCTTTCAGCTTCCCTGTGAGACCAGTATTAGTTTCCGATACACCTCAGCAGGTTCAATGTATTCCTAGGACCATCACATTGACGATGAAACACATAAATCGCATCAGAATTAAATACAAAAGGAGCAATGCCGCCTTAAGTACAAGAATAGAGACTCTTCCTACAGTCGGTGCTTTGAGCATTCCCTGAGAGACCAGAATTAGTTTCCGATACACCACTCCAGGTTCAATGTATTCCTTGGACATTCACATTGACGATGAAACACAGATATCGCATTGGAATTAAATTCAAAAGCCACAATTCCGCCTTAAGTACAAGAATAGAGACCATTCATACAGTCGGTGCTTTGAGCATTCCCTGTGAGACCAGTTCTACTTTCCGATACACCACTGCAGGTTCAATGTATTCCATGGACCTTCTCATTGACGATGAAACACAGAAATCGCATCGGAATTAAGTACAAAAGGCACAATGCCGCCTTTTGTACAAGAATAGAGACTCTTCTTACGGTCGGTGCTTTGAGCATTCCCTGTGAGACCAGTATTAGTTTCCGATACACCACTGCAGGTACAATATATTCCTTGGACCTTCACATTGATGATGAAACACAGAAATCGCATCGGAATGAAATACAAACGGCAAACTGCCGCGTAAGTACAAGAATAAAGACTCGTCTTACAGTCTGTGTTTTGAGCATTCCCTGTGAGACCAGTATTAGTTCCCGATACACCACTGCAGGTTCAATGTATTCCTTGGACCTTCACATTGACGATGAAACACAGATATCGCATCGGAATTAAATGCAAAAGGCACAATGTCACCAAGAACAAGAATAGAGGCTCTCTTTACAGTCGGTGCTTTGAGCATTCCCTGTGAGACCAGTATTAGTTTCCGATACACCACTGCCGGTTCAATGTATTCCTTGGACCTTCACATTGACGATGAAACACTTAAACCGCATCGGAATTAAATACAAAAGGCACAATGCGCCTGAAGTACAAGAATAGAGACTCTTCTTACGGTCGGTGCTTTGAGCATTCCCTGTGAGACCGGTATTACTTTCCGATACACCACTGCAGGTTCAATGTATTCCTCGGACCTTCACATTGACGCTGAAACACAGATATTACATCGGAATTAAATACAAAAGGCACAATGCCGCCTTAAGTACAAGAATAGAGACTCTTCTTACAGACGGTGTTTTGAGCATTCCCTGTGAGACCAGTATTAGTTTCCAATACACCACTGCAGGTTCAATGTATTCCTTGGACAAACACATTGCCGATGAAAAACAGAAATTATATCGGAATTAAATACAAAAGACACAATGCCGTCTTAAGAGCAAGAATAGGGACTCTTCTTACAGTCGGTGCTTTGAGCATTCCCTGTGAGACCAAAATTAGTTTCCGATACACCACTGCAAGTTCAATGTAATCCTTGGACATACACATTGACGATGAAACACTGAAATTACATCGGAATTAAATACAAAAGACTCAATGCCGCCTTAAGTACAAGAGGAGTGAGGCTTCTTAGAGTCTGTGTTTTATCCATTCCTGTGAGACCAGTATTAGTTTCCGATACACCACTGCAGGCACAATGTATCCCTTGGACCTTCACATTGACGATGAAACACAGAAATCGCATCGGAAATAAATTCAAAAGGCACAATGCCGCCTTAAGTACAAGAATAGAGACCCTTCTGACAGTCGGTGCTATGAGCATTCCCTGTGAGACCAGTATTAGTTTCCGATACACCACTGCAGGTTCAATGTATTCCTTGGACCTTCACATTGACGATGAAACACAGAAATCGCATCGGAATTAAATACAAAAGGCACAATGCCGCATTAAGTACAAGAATAGAGGCCCTTCTTACAGTCGGTGCTTTTGAGCATTCCCTGTGAGACCAGTATTAGTTTAAGATACACCACTGCAGGTTCAATGTATTCCTTGGACCTTCACATTGACGATGAAACACAGAAATCGCATCGGAATTAAATACAAAAGGTGCAATGCCGCCTTAAGTACAAGAATAGAGACTCTTCTTACAGTCGGTGCTTTGAGCATTCCCTGTGAGACCAGTATTAGTTACCGATACACCACTGCAGGTTCAATGTATTCCTTGCACTTTCACATTGACGATGAAACACAGAAATCGCATCGGAATTAAATACAAAAGGCGCAATGCCGCCTTAAGTACAAGAATAGAGACTCTTCTTACAGTCGGTGCTTTGAGCGTTCCCTTTGAGACCAGTATTAGTTTCTGATACAACACTACAGGTTCAAAGTATTCCTTGGACCTTCACATTCAGGATGAAACAAAGAAATCGCATCGGAATTAAATACAAAAGGCTCAATGCCGTCTTAAGTACAAGAATAGAGACTCTTTTTACAGTCGGTGCTATGAGCTTTCCCTGTGAGACCAGTATTAGTTTCCGATACACCACTGCAGGTTCAATGTAATCCTTGGACCTTCACATTGACGATGAAACACAGAAATCGCATCGGAATTAAATACAAAAGGCGCAATGCCGCCTTAAGTACAAGAATCGAGACTCATCTTACAGTCGGTGCTTTGAGCATTCCCTGTGAGACCAGTATTAGTTTCCGATACACCACTGCAGGTTCAATGTATTCATTGGACCTTTACATTGACGATGAAACACAGAAATCGCATCGGAATTAAATACAAAATGCACAATGCCGTCTTAAGTACAAGAGTAGAGACTCTTACTACAGTCGGTGCTTTCAGCATTATCTGTGAGACCAGTATTAGTTTCCGATACACCTCAGCAGGTTCTATGTATTCCTAGGTCCTTCACATTGACGATGAAACACAGAAATCGCATCGGAATTAAATACAAAAGGCACAATGTCGCCTTAAGTACTAGAATAGAGACTCTTCTTACAGTCGGTGCTTTGAGCATTCCCTGTGAGACCAGTATTAGTTTCCGATACACCACTGCAGGTTCAATGTATTCCTTGGACCTTCACATTGTCGATGAAACACAGAAATCGCATCGGAATGAAATACAAAAGGCAAACTGCCGCGTAAGTACAAGAGTAGAAACTCTTCTTACAGTCCGTGCTTTCAGCATTACCTGTGAGACCAGTATTAGTTTCCGATACACCTCAGCAGGTTCAATGTATTCCTAGGACCCTCACATTGACGATGAAACACAGAAATCACATCGGAATTAAATACCATAGGAGCAATGCCGCCTTAAGTACAAGAATAGAGACTCTTCTTACAGTCGGTGCTTTGTGCATTCCCTGTGAGACCAGAATTAGTTTCCGATACACCACTCCAGGTTCAATGTATTCCTTGGACATTCACATTGACGATGAAACACAGAAATCGCATCGGAATGAAATACAAAAGGCAAACTGCCGCGTAAGTACAAGAATAGAGGCTCTTCTTACAGTCGGTGCTTTCAGCATTCCCTGAGAGACCAGTATTAGTTTCCGATACTCCTCAGCAGGTTCAATGTATTCCTACGACCTTCATATTGACGATGAAACACAGAAATCGCATCGGAATTAAATACAAAAGGCACAATGTCGCCTTAAGTACAAGAATAGAGACTCTTCTTACAGTCGGTGCTTTCAGCATTCCCTGTGAGACCAGTATTAGTTTCCGATGCACCTCAGCAGGTTCTATGTATTCCTAGGACCTTCACATTGACGATGAAACACAGAAATCGCATCGGAATTAAATACAAAAGGCACAATGTCGCCTTAAGTACTAGAATAGAGACTCTTCTTACAGTCGGTGCTTTGAGCATTCCCTGTGAGACCAGTATTAGTTTCCGATACACCACTGCAGGTTCAATGTATTCCTTGGACCTTCACATTGTCGATGAAACACAGAAATCGCATCGGAATGAAATACAAAAGGCAAACTGCCGCGTAAGTACAAGAATAAAAACTCTTCTTACAGTCCGTGCTTTCAGCATTACCTGTGAGACCACTATCAGTTTCCGATACACCTCAGCAGGTTCAATGTATTCCTAGGACCCTCACATTGACGATGAAACACAGAAATCGCATCGGAATTAAATACCATAGGAGCAATGCCGCCTTAAGTACAAGAATAGAGACTCTTCTTACAGTCGGTGCTTTGAGCATTCCCTGTGAGACCAGAATTAGTTTCCGATACACCACTCCAGGTTCAATGTATTCCTTGGACATTCACATTGACGATGAAACACAGAAATCGCATCGGAATGAAATACAAAAGGCAAACTGCCGCGTAAGTACAAGAATAGAGGCTCTTCTTACAGTCGGTGCTTTCAGCATTCCCTGAGAGACCAGTATTAGTTTCCGATACTCCTCAGCAGGTTCAATGTATTCCTACGACCTTCATATTGACGATGAAACACAGAAATCGCATCAGAATTAAATACAAAAGGCACAATGTCGCCTTAAGTACAAGAATAGAGACTCTTCTTACTGTCGGTGCTTTGAGCATTCCCTGATAGACCAGTATTAGTTTGCGATACACCACTGCAGGTTCAATGTATTCCTAGGACCTTCACATTGACGATGAAACACAGAAATCGCATCGGAATTAAATACAAAAGGCACTATGTTGCCTTAAGTACAAGAATAGAGACTCTTCTTACAGTCGGTGCTTTGAGCATTCCCTGTGAGACCAGTATTAGGTTCCGATACACCACTCCAGGTTCAATGTCTTCCGTGGACCTTCACATTGTCGATGAAACACAGAAATCGCTTCGGAATGAAATAAAAAAGCCAAACTGCCGCGTAAGTACAAGAATAGAGACTCTTCTTACAGTCGTTGCTTTCAGCATTCCCTGTGAGACCAGTATTAGTTTCCGATACACCTCAGCAGGTTCAATGTATTCCTAGGACCTTCACATTGACGATGAAACACAGAAATCGCATCGGAATTTAATACAAAGGGCCCAATGTCGCCTTAAGTACACGAATAGAGACTCTTCTTACAGTCGGTGCTTTGAGCATTGCCTGTGAGACCAGTATTAGTTTCCGATACACAACTGCAGATTCAATGTATTCCTTGGACCTTCACATTGACGATGAAGCACAGAAATCGCATCGGATTCAATACAAAAGGCACAATGCCGCATTAAGTACAAGAATAGAGGCCCTTGTTACAGTTGGTGCTTTGAGCATTCCCTGTGAGACCAGTATCAGTTTAAGATACACCACTGCAGGTTCAATGTATTCCTTGGACCTTCACATTGACGATGAAACACAGAAATCGCATCGGAATTAAGTACAAAAGGTGCAATGCCGCTTTAAGTACAAGAATAGGGACTCTTCTTACAGTCGGTGCTTTGAGCATTCCCTGTGAGACCAGTATTAGTTTCCGATACACCACTGCAGGTTCAATGTATTCCTTGCACCTTCACATTGGCGATGAAACACAGAAATCGCATCGGAATTAAATACAAAATGCGCAATGCCGCCTTAAGTACAAGAATAGAGACTCTTCTTACAGTCGGTGCTATGAGCATTCCCTTTGAGACCAGTATTAGTTTCTGATACACCACTAAAGGTTCAAAGTATTCCTTGGACCTTCACATTGAGGATGAAACACAGAAATCGCATCGGAATTAAATACAAATGGCTCAATGCCGTCTTAAGTACAAGAATGGAGACTCTTCTTACAGTCGGTGTTATGAGCATTCCCTGTGAGACCAGTATTAGTTTCCGATACACCACTGCAGGTTCAATGTATTCCTTGGACCTTCACATTGGCGCTGAAACACAGAAATCGCATCGGAATTAAATACAAAATTCGCAATGCCGCCTTATGTACAAGAATCGAGACTCTTCTTACAGTCGGTGATTTGAGCATTCCCTGTGAGACCAGTATTAGTTTCCGATACACCACTGCAGGTTCAATGTATTCCTTGGACCTTCACATTGACGATGAAACACAGAAATCGCATCGGAATTAAATACAAAAGGCACAATGCCGTCTTAAGTACAAGAATAGAGACTCTTACTACAGTCGGTGCTTTCAGCATTCCCTGTGAGACCAGTATTAGTTTCCGATACACCTTTAGCAGGTTCAATGTATTCCTAGGACCTTCACATTGACGATGAAACACAGAAATCGCATCGGAATTAAATACAAAAGGCACAATGTCGCCTTAAGTACTAGAATAGAGACTCTTCTTACAGTCGGTGCTTTGAGCATTCCCTGTGAGACCAGTACTAGTTTCTGATACACCACTGCCGGTTCAATGTATTCCTTGGACCTTCACATTGTCGATGAAACACAGAAATCGTATCGGAATTAAATACAAAAGGCCAACTGCCGCGTAAGTACAAGAATAGAAACTCTTCTTACAGTCGGTGCATTCAGCATTACCTGTGAGACCAGTATTAGTTTCCGATACACCTCAGCAGGTTCAAAGTATTCCTAGGACCTTCACATTGACGATGAAACACAGAAATCGCATCGGAATTAAATACAAAAGGCGCATTGCCGCCTTAAGTACAAGAATAGAGACTCTTTTTACAGTCGGTGCTTTGAGCATTCCCTGTGAGACCAGAATTTGTTTCCGATACACCACTCCAGGTTCAATATATTCCTTGGACATTCACATTGACGATGAAACACAGAAATCGCATCGGTTTGAAATACAAAAGGCAAACTGCCGCGTATTTACAAGAATAGAGGCTCTTCTTACTGTCGGTGCTTTCAGCATTCCCTGTGAGACCAGTATTAGTTTCCGATACACTTCAGCAGGTTCAATGTATTCCTAGGACCTTCACATTGACGATGAAACACAGAAATCGCATCGGAATTTAATACAGACGGCCCAATGTCGCCTTAAGTACAAGAATAGAGACCCTTCTTAGAGCCGGTGCTTTGAGCATTCCCTGTGAGACCAGTATTAGTTTCCGATACACCACTCCAGGTTCAATGTATTCCTTGGACATTCACATTGACGATGAAACACAGAAATCGCATCGGAATAAAATACAAAAGGCAAACTGCCGCGTAAGTACATGAATAGAGACTCTTCTTACAGTCGGTGCTTTCAGCTTTCCCTGTGAGACCAGTATTAGTTTCCGATACACCTCAGCCGGTTCAATGTATTCCTAAGACCTTCACATTGACGATGAAACACAGAAATCGCATCGGAATTAAATACAAAAGGCACAATGCTCCCTTAAGTACAAGAATAGAGACTCTTCTTACAGTCGGTGTTTTGAGCATTCCCTGTGAGACCAGTATATAGTTTCCAATACACCACTGCAGGTTCAATGTATTCCTTGGACGTACACATTGCCGATGAAAAACAGATATTATATCGGAATAAAATACAAAAGACACAATGCCGTCTTAAGAGCAAGAATAGAGACACTTCTTACAGTCGGTGCTTTGAGCATTCCCTGTGAGACCAAAATTCGTTTCCGATACACCACTGCAGGTTCAATGTATTCCTTGGACATACACATTGACGATGAAACACTGAAATTACATCGGAATTAAATACAAAAGGCGCAATGCCGCCTTAAGTACAAGAATAGAGACTCTTCTTACAGTCGGTGCTTTGAGCATTCCCTTTGAGACCAGTATTAGTTTCTGATACACCACTAAAGGTACAATGTATTCCTTGGACATTCACATTGACGATGAAACACAGAAATCGCATCGGAATGAAATACAAAAGGCAAACTGCCGCGTAAGTACAAGAATAGAGGCTCTTCTTACAGTCGGTGCTTTCAGCATTCCCTGAGAGACCAGTATTAGTTTCCGATACTCCTCAGCAGGTTCAATGTATTCCTACGACCTTCATATTGACGATGAAACACAGAAATCGCATCAGAATTAAATACAAAAGGCACAATGTCGCCTTAAGTACAAGAATAGAGACTCTTCTTACTGTCGGTGCTTTGAGCATTCCCTGATAGACCAGTATTAGTTTGCGATACACCACTGCAGGTTCAATGTATTCCTAGGACCTTCACATTGACGATGAAACACAGAAATCGCATCGGAATTAAATACAAAAGGCACTATGTTGCCTTAAGTACAAGAATAGAGACTGTTCTTACAGTCGGTGCTTTGAGCATTCCCTGTGAGACCAGTATTAGGTTCCGATACACCACTCCAGGTTCAATGTCTTCCGTGGACCTTCACATTGTCGATGAAACACAGAAATCGCTTCGGAATGAAATAAAAAAGCCAAACTGCCGCGTAAGTACAAGAATAGAGACTCTTCTTACAGTCGTTGCTTTCAGCATTCCCTGTGAGACCAGTATTAGTTTCCGATACACCTCAGCAGGTTCAATGTATTCCTAGGACCTTCACATTGACGATGAAACACAGAAATCGCATCGGAATTTAATACAAAGGGCCCAATGTCGCCTTAAGTACACGAATAGAGACTCTTCTTACAGTCGGTGCTTTGAGCATTGCCTGTGAGACCAGTATTAGTTTCCGATACACAACTGCAGATTCAATGTATTCCTTGGACCTTCACATTGACGATGAAGCACAGAAATCGCATCGGATTCAATACAAAAGGCACAATGCCGCATTAAGTACAAGAATAGAGGCCCTTGTTACAGTTGGTGCTTTGAGCATTCCCTGTGAGACCAGTATCAGTTTAAGATACACCACTGCAGGTTCAATGTATTCCTTGGACCTTCACATTGACGATGAAACACAGAAATCGCATCGGAATTAAATACAAAAGGTGCAATGCCGCTTTAAGTACAAGAATAGGGACTCTTCTTACAGACGGTGCTTTGAGCATTCCCTGTGAGACCAGTATTAGTTTCCGATACACCACTGCAGGTTCAATGTATTCCTTGCACCTTCACATTGGTGGTGAAACACAGAAATCGCATCGGAATTAAATACAAAATGCGCAATGCCGCCTTAAGTACAAGAATAGAGACTCTTCTTACAGTCGGTGCTTTGAGCATTCCCTTTGAGACCAGTATTAGTTTCTGATACACCACTAAAGGTTCAAAGTATTCCTTGGACCTTCACATTGAGGATGAAACACAGAAATCGCATCGGAATTAAATACAAATGGCTCAATGCCGTCTTAAGTACAAGAATGGAGACTCTTCTTACAGTCGGTGTTATGAGCATTCCCTGTGAGACCAGTATTAGTTTCCGATACACCACTGCAGGTTCAATGTATTCCTTGGACCTTCACATTGGCGCTGAAACACAGAAATCGCATCGGAATTAAATACAAAATTCGCAATGCCGCCTTATGTACAAGAATCGAGACTCTTCTTACAGTCGGTGCTTTGAGCATTCCCTGTGAGACCAGTATTAGTTTCCGATACACCACTGCAGGTTCAATGTATTCCTTGGACCTTCACATTGACGATGAAACACAGAAATCGCATCGGAATTAAATACAAAAGGCACAATGCCGTCTTAAGTACAAGAATAGAGACTCTTACTACAGTCGGTGCTTTCAGCATTCCCTGTGAGACCAGTACTAGTTTCCGATACACCACTGCCGGTTCAATGTATTCCTTGGACCTTCACATTGTCGATGAAACACAGAAATCGTATCGGAATTAAATACAAAAGGCCAACTGCCGCGTAAGTACAAGAATAGAAACTCTTCTTACAGTCGGTGCATTCAGCATTACCTGTGAGACCAGTATTAGTTTCCGATACACCTCAGCAGGTTCAAAGTATTCCTAGGACCTTCACATTGTCGATGAAACACAGAAATCGCATCGGAATTAAATACAAAAGGCGCAATGCCGCCTTAAGTACAAGAATAGAGACTCTTCTTACAGTCGGTGCTTTGAGCATTCCCTGTGAGACCAGAATTAGTTTCCGATACACCACTCCAGGTTCAATATATTCCTTGGACATTCACATTGACGATGAAACACAGAAATCGCATCGGAATTAAATACAAAAGGCAAACTGCCGCGTAAGTACAAGAATAGAGGCTCTTCTTACAGTCGGTGATTTCAGCATTCCCTGTGAGACCAGTATTAGTTTCCGATACACTTCAGCAGGTTCAATGTATTCCTAGGACCTTCACATTGACGATGAAACACAGAAACCGCATCGGAATTTAATACAGAGGGCCCAATGTCGCCTTAAGTACAAGAATAGAGACACTTCTTAGAGCCGGTGCTTTGAGCATTCCCTGTGAGACCAGTATTAGTTTCCGATACACCACTCCAGGTTCAATGTATTCCTTGGACATTCACATTGACGATGAAACACAGAAATCGCATCGGAATAAAATACAAAAGGCAAACTGCTGCGTAAGTACAAGAATAGAGACTCTTCTTACAGTCGGTGCTTTCAGCTTTCCCTGTGAGACCAGTATTAGTTTCCGATACACCTCAGCCGGTTCAATGTATTCCTAAGACCTTCTCATTGACGATGAAACACAGAAATCGCATCGGAATTAAATACAAAAAGCACAATGTCGCATTAAGTACAAGAATAGAGACTCTTCTTACAGTCGGTGCTTTGAGCATTCCCTGTGAGACCGGTATTAGTTTCCGATACACCACTGCAGGTTCAATGTATTCCTCGGACCTTCACATTGACGCTGAAACACAGATATTACATCGGAATTAAATACAAAAGGCACAATGCTCCCTTAAGTACAAGAATAGAGACTCTTCTTACAGTCGGTGTTTTGAGCATTCCCTGTGAGACCAGTATATAGTTTCCAATACACCACTGCAGGTTCAATGTATTCCTTGGACGTACACATTGCCGATGAAAAACAGAAATTATATCGGAATTAAATACAAAAGACACAATGCCGTCTTAAGAGCAAGAATAGAGACACTTCTTACAGTCGGTGCTTTGAGCATTCCCTGTGTGACCAAAATTCGTTTCCGATACACCACTGCAGGTTCAATGTATTCCTTGGACATACACATTGACGATGAAACACTGAAATTACATCGGAATTAAATACAAAAGGCGCAATGCCGCCTTAAGTACAAGAATAGAGACTCTTCTTACAGTCGGTGCTTCGAGCATTCCCTTTGAGACCAGTATTAGTTTCTGATACACCACTAAAGGTACAATGTATTCCTTGGACATTCACATTGACGATGAAACACAGAAATCGCATCGAAATGAAATACAAAAGGCAAACTGCCGCGTAAGTACAAGAATAGAGGCTCTTCTTACAGTCGGTGCTTTCAGCATTCCCTGTGAGACCAGTATGAGTTTCCGATACACTTCAGCAGGTTCAATGTATTCCTAGGACCTTCACATAGAGGATGAAACACAGAAATCGCATCGGAATTAAATACAAAAGGCTCAATGCCGCCTTAAGTACAAGAATAGAGACTCTTCTTACAGACGGTGCTTTGAGCATTCCCTGTGAGACCAGAATTAGTTTCCGATACACCACTCCAGGTTCAATGTATTCCTTGGACATTCACATTCACGATGAAACACAGAAATCGCATCGGAATGAAATACAAAAGGCAAACTGCCGCGTAAGTACAAGGATAGAGGCTCTTCTTACAGTCGGTGCTTTCAGCATTCCCTGTGAGAATAGTATTAGTTTCCGATACACTTCAGCAGGTTCAATGTATTCCTAGGACCTTCACATTGAGGATGAAACACAGAAATCGCATCGGAATTAAATACAAAAGGCTCAATGCCGTCTTAAGTACAAGAATAGAGACTCTTCTTACAGTCGGTGCTATGAGCATTCCCTGTGAGACCAGTATTAGTTTCCGATACACCACTGCACGTTCAATGTATTCCTTGGACCTGCACATTGGCGCTGAGACACAGAAATCGCATCGGAATTAAATACAAAAGGAGCAATGCCGCCTTAAGTACAAGAATCGAGACTCTTCTTACAGTCGGTGCTTTGAGCATTCCCTGTGAGACCAGTATTAGTTTCCGATACACCACTGCAGGTTCAATGTATTCCTTGGACCTTCACATTGACGATGAAACACAGAAATCGCATCGGAATTAAATACAAAAGGCACAATGCCGTCTTAAGTACAAGAATAGAGACTCTTACTACAGTCGGTGCTTTCAGCATTCCCTGTGAGACCAGTATTAGTTTCCGATACACCTCAGCAGGTTCAATGTATTCCTAGGACCTTCACATTGACGATGAAACACAGAAATCGCATCGGAATTAAATACAAGAGGCACAATGTCGCCTTAAGTACTAGAATAGAGACTCTTCTTACAGTCGGTGCTTTGAGCATTCCCTGTGAGACCAGTACTAGTTTCCGATACACCACTGCCGGTTCAATGTATTCCTTGGACCTTCACATTGTCGATGAAACACAGAAATCGTATCGGAATTAAATACAAAAGGCCAACTGCCGCGTAAGTACAAGAATAGAAACTCTTCTTACAGTCGGTGCATTCAGCATTACCTGTGAGACCAGTATTAGCTTCCGATACACCTCAGCAGGTTCAAAGTATTCCTAGGACCTTCACATTGACGATGAAACACAGAAATCGCATCGGAATTAAATACAAAAGGCGCAATGCCGCCTTAAGTACAAGAATAGAGACTCTTCTTACAGTCGGTGCTTTGAGCATTCCCTGTGAGACCAGAATTAGTTTCCGATACACCACTCCAGGTTCAATATATTCCTTGGACATTCACATTGACGATGAAACACAGAAATCGCATCGGAATTAAATACAAAAGGCAAACTGCCGCGTAAGTACAAGAATAGAGGCTCTTCTTACAGTCGGTGCTTTCAGCATTCCCTGTGAGACCAGTATTAGTTTCCGATACACTTCAGCAGGTTCAATGTATTCCTAGGACCTTCACATTGACGATGAAACACAGAAACCGCATCGGAATTTAATACAGAGGGCCCAATGTCGCCTTAAGTACAAGAATAGAGACCCTTCTTAGAGCCGGTGCTTTGAGCATTCCCTGTGAGACCAGTATTAGTTTCCGATACACCACTCCAGGTTCAATGTATTCCTTGGACATTCACATTGACGATGAAACACAGAAATCGCATCGGAATAAAATACAAAAGGCAAACTGCCGCGTAAGTACAAGAATAGAGACTCTTCTTGCAGTCGGTGCTTTCAGCTTTCCCTGTGAGACCAGTATTAGTTTCCGATACACCTCAGCCGGTTCAATGTATTCCTAAGACCTTCACATTGACGATGAAACACAGAAATCGCATCGGAATTAAATACAAAAAGCACAATGTCGCATTAAGTACAAGAATAGAGACTCTTCTTACAGTCGGTGCTTTGAGCATTCCCTGTGAGACCGGTATTAGTTTCCGATACACCACTGCAGGTTCAATGTATTCCTCGGACCTTCACATTGACGCTGAAACACAGATATTACATCGGAATTAAATACAAAAGGCACAATGCTCCCTTAAGTACAAGAATAGAGACTCTTCTTACAGTCGGTGTTTTGAGCATTCCCTGTGAGACCAGTATATAGTTTCCAATACACCACTGCAGGTTCAATGTATTCCTTGGACGTACACATTGCCGATGAAAAACAGAAATTATATCGGAATTAAATACAAAAGACACAATGCCGTCTTAAGAGCAAGAATAGAGACACTTCTTACAGTCGGTGCTTTGAGCATTCCCTGTGAGACCAAAATTCGTTTCCGATACACCACTGCAGGTTCAATGTATTCCTTGGACATACACATTGACGATGAAACACTGAAATTACATCGGAATTAAATACAAAAGGCGCAATGCCGCCTTAAGTACAAGAATAGAGACTCTTCTTACAGTCGGTGCTTTGAGCATTCCCTTTGAGACCAGTATTAGTTTCTGATACACCACTAAAGGTACAATGTATTCCTTGGACATTCACATTGACGATGAAACACAGAAATCGCATCGGAATGAAATACAAAAGGCAAACTGCCGCGTAAGTACAAGAATAGAGGCTCTTCTTACAGTCGGTGCTTTCAGCATTCCCTGTGAGACCAGTATTAGTTTCCGATACACTTCAGCAGGTTCAATGTATTCCTAGGACCTTCACATTGAGGATGAAACACAGAAATCGCATCGGAATTAAATACAAAAGGCTCAATGCCGCCTTAAGTACAAGAATAGAGACTCTTCTTACAGTCGGTGCTTTGAGCATTCCCTGTGAGACCAGAATTAGTTTCCGATACACCACTCCAGGTTCAATGTATTCCTTGGACATTCACATTCACGATGAAACACAGAAATCGCATCGGAATGAAATACAAAAGGGAAACTGCCGCGTAAGTACAAGGATAGAGGCTCTTCTTACAGTCGGTGCTTTCAGCATTCCCTGTGAGAATAGTATTAGTTTCCGATACACTTCAGCAGGTTCAATGTATTCCTAGGACCTTCACATTGAGGATGAAACACAGAAATCGCATCGGAATTAAATACAAAAGGCTCAATGCCGTCTTAAGTACAAGAATAGAGACTCTTCTTACAGTCGGTGCTATGAGCATTCCCTGTGAGACCAGTATTAGTTTCCGATACACCACTGCACGTTCAATGTATTCCTTGGACCTTCACATTGGCGCTGAAACACAGAAATCGCATCGGAATTAAATACAAAAGGAGCAATGCCGCCTTAAGTACAAGAATCGAGACTCTTCTTACAGTCGGTGCTTTGAGCATTCCCTGTGAGACCAGTATTAGTTTCCGATACACCTCAGCTGGTTCTATGTATTCCTAGGACCTTCACAATGACGATGAAACACAGAAATCGCATCGGAATTAAATACAAAAGGCAAACTGCCGCGTAAGTACAAGAATAGAGGCTCTTCTTACAGTCGTTGCTTTCAGCATTCCCTGTGAGACCAGTATTAGTTTCCGATACACCTCAGCAGGTTCAATGTATTCCTAGGACCTTCACATTGACGATGAAACACAGAAATCGCATCGGAATTAAATACAAAGGGCCCAATGTCACCTTAAGTACACGAATAGAGACTCTACTTAGAGCCAGTGCTTTGAGCATTCCCTGTGAGACCAGTGTTAGTTTCCGATACACCACTCGAGGTTCAATGTATTCCTTGGACATTCACATTGACGATGAAACACAGAAATCGCATCGGAATGAAATACAAAAGGAATACTGCCGCGTAAGTACAAGAATAGAGACTCTTCTTACAGTCGGTGCTTTCAGCTTTCGCGGAGAGACAAGTATTAGTTTCCGATACACCTCAGCCTGTTCAATGTATTCCTAAGACCTTCACATTGACGATGAAACACAGAAATCGCATCGGAATTAAATACAAAAGGCACAATGTCGCCTTAAGCACAAGAATAGTGACTCTTCTTACAGTCGGTGCTTTGAGCATTCCCTGTGAGACCAGTTTTAGTTTCCGATACACCACTGCAGGATCAATGTATTCCTTGGACCTTCACATTGACGATGAAACACAGAAATCGCATCGGAATAAAATACAAAAGGCAAACTGCCGCATAAGTACAAGAATAGAGACTCTTCTTACAGTCGGTGCTTTCAGCATTCCCTTTGAAACCAGTATTAGTTTCCGATACACCTCAGCAGGTTCAATGTATTCCTAGGACCTTCACATTGACGATGAAACTCAGAAATCGCATCGGAATTAAATACAAAAGGTGCAACGCCGCCTTAAGTACAAGAATAGAGACTCTTCTTACAGTCGGTGCTTTGAGCATTCCCTGTAAGACCAGAATTAGTTTCCGATACGCCACTCCAGGTTCAATGTATTCCTTGGACATTCACGTAGACGATGAAACACAGATATCGCATCTGAATGAAATACAAAAGGCAAACCGGCGCGTAGGTACAATAATAGAGACTCTTCATACAGTCGGTGCTTTTATCATTCCCTGTGAGACCAGTATTAGCTTCCGATACATCTCAGCAGGTTCAATGTATTCCTAGGACCTTCACATTGACGCTGAAACACAGAAATTACATCGGAATTAAATAGAAAAGGCTCAATGCCGCCTTAAGTACAAATATAGAGACTCTTCTTACAGTCGGTGCTTTGAGCATTCCCCGTGAGACCAGTATTAGTTACCAATACACCACTGCAGGTTCAATGTATTCCTTGGACATACACATTGCCGATGAAAAACAGAAATTATATCGGAATTAAATATAAAAGACACAATGCCGCCTTAAGTGCAAGAATAGAGACTCTTCTTATAGTCGGTGCTTTGAGCATTCCCTGTGAGACCATAATTAGTTTCCGATACACCACTGCAGGTTCAGTGTATTCCTTGGACCATCACTTTGACGATGAAACACAGAAATCGCATCTTAATTACATACAAAAGGCACAATGCCGCCTTATGTACAAGAATAGAGACTCTCCTTACGGTCGGTGCTTTGAGCATTCCCTGTGAGAACAGTATTAGTTTCCGATACACCACTGCAGGTTCAATGTATTCACTGAAACACTGAAATTAAATCGGAATTAAATACAAAACGAACAATTCCGCCATAAGTGCAAGTAGAGTGAGACTTCTTAGAGTCTGTGCTTTGATCCTTTCCTGTGAGACCGGTATTAGTTTCCGATACACCACTGCAGGTTCAATGTATTCCTTGGTCCTTCACATTGACGATGAAACACTGAAATCGCATCGGAATTAAATACAAAAGGCACAATGCCGCCTTAAGTACAAGAAAAGAGACTCTTCTTACAGTCGGTGCTTTGAGCATTCCCTGTGAGACCAGTATTAGTTTCCGATACACCACTGCAGGTTCAATGTATTCCTTGGACATACACATTGACGATGGAACACTGAAATTACACCGGAATTAAATACAAAAGGCACAATGCCGCCTTGAGTGCAAGAATAGAGACTCTTCTTACAGTCGGGTATTTGAGCATTCCCTGCGAGACCAGTATTTGTTTCCGATACACCACTGCCGGTTCAATGTGTTCCTTGGACCTTCACATTGACGATGAAACACAGAAATCGCATCGGAATTAATTACAAAATGCACAATGCCGCCTTAAGTAAAAGTATAGAGATTCTTCTTACGGTCGGTGCTTTGAGCATTCCCTGTGAGACCAGTATTAGTTTCCGATACACCACTGCAGGTTCAATGTATTCCTCGGACCTTCACATTGACGCTGAAACACAGAAATTACATCGGAATTAAATAGAAAAGGCTCAATGCCGCCTTAAGTACAAATATAGAGACTCTTCTTACAGTCGGTGCTTTGAGCATTCCCCGTGAGACCAGTATTAGTTACCAATACACCACTGCAGGTTCAATGTATTCCTTGGACATACACATTGCCGATGAAAAACAGAAATTATATCGGAATTAAATATAAAAGACACAATGCCGCCTTAAGTGCAAGAATAGAGACTCTTCTTATAGTCGGTGCTTTGAGCATTCCCTGTGAGACCATAATTAGTTTCCGATACACCACTGCAGGTTCAGTGTATTCCTTGGACCATCACTTTGACGATGAAACACAGAAATCGCATCTTAATTACATACAAAAGGCACAATGCCGCCTTATGTACAAGAATAGAGACTCTCCTTACGGTCGGTGCTTTGAGCATTCCCTGTGAGAACAGTATTAGTTTCCGATACACCACTGCAGGTTCAATGTATTCACTGAAACACTGAAATTAAATCGGAATTAAATACAAAACGAACAATTCCGCCATAAGTGCAAGTAGAGTGAGACTTCTTAGAGTCTGTGCTTTGATCCTTTCCTGTGAGACCGGTATTAGTTTCCGATACACCACTGCAGGTTCAATGTATTCCTTGGTCCTTCACATTGACGATGAAACACTGAAATCGCATCGGAATTAAATACAAAAGGCACAATGCCGCCTTAAGTACAAGAAAAGAGACTCTTCTTACAGTCGGTGCTTTGAGCATTCCCTGTGAGACCAGTATTAGTTTCCGATACACCACTGCAGGTTCAATGTATTCCTTGGACATACACATTGACGATGGAACACTGAAATTACACCGGAATTAAATACAAAAGGCACAATGCCGCCTTGAGTGCAAGAATAGAGACTCTTCTTACAGTCGGGTATTTGAGCATTCCCTGCGAGACCAGTATTTGTTTCCGATACACCACTGCAGGTTCAATGTAATCCTTGGACCTTCACATTGACGATGAAACACAGAAATCGCATCGGGATAAAATACAAAAGGCACTATGCCGCCTTAAGTACAAGAATAGAGGCTATTCTTACAGTCGGTGCTTTGAGCATTCCCTGTGAGACCACTATTAGTTTCCGATACACCACTGCAGGTTCAGTGTATTCCACGGACCTTCACATTGACGATGAAACACAGAAATCGCATCGGAATTAAATACAAAAGGCACAATGCCACCTTAAGTACAAGAATAGAGACTGTTCTTACAGTCAGTGCTTTGAGCATTCCCTGTGAGACCAGTATTAGTTTCCGATACACCACTGCCGGTTCAATGTATTCCTTGGACATACACATTGACGATGAAACATTGAAATTACATCGGAATTAAATACAAAAGACTCAATGCCGCCTTAAGTACAAGAAGAATGAGACTTGTTAGAGTCTGTGCATTTATCCTTTCCTGGGAGACCAGTATTAGTTTCCGATACATCACTGCAGGTTCAAAGTATTCCTTGGCCCTTCATATTGACGATAAAATACAGAAATCGAATCGGAATTAAATACAAAAGGCACAATGCCGCCTTAAGTACAAGAATATAGACTTTTCTTACAGTCGGTGATTTGAGCACTCCCTGTGAGACCAGTATTGGTTTCTGATACACCACTGCAGGTTCAATGTATTCCTTGGATCTTCACATTGACGATGAAAAAGGGAAATCGCATCGGAATTAAATACAAAATGCACAATGCCGCCTTAAGTACAAGAATAGAGACTCTTCTTACAGTCGGTGCTTTGAGCATTCCCTGTGAGACTAGTATTAGATTCCGATTCACCACTGCAGATTCAATGTATTCCTCGGACTTACACATTGACGATCAAACACTGAAATCGCATCGGAATTAAATGCAAAAGGCACAATACCGCCATAAGTGCAAGAAGAGTGACACTTCTTGGAGTCTGTGCTTTGTTCCTTTCCTGTGAGACCAGTATTAGTTTCCGATACACCACTGCAGGTTCAATGTATTCCTTGGACATAAACATTGTCGATGGAACACTGGAATTACATCGGAACTAAATACAAAAGGCACAATGCCGCCCTAAGTGCAAGAAGAGTGAGACTTCTTTGAGTCTGTGATTTGATTCTTTCCTGTGAGACCAGTATTAGTTTCCGATAAAGCACTGCAGGTTCAATGTATTCCTCGGACTTACACAGTGACGATGAAACACTGTAATCGCATCGGAATTAAATACAAAAGGCACAATGCCGCCTTAAGTGCAAGAAGAGTGACACCTCGGAGTCTGTGCTTTGATCCCTTCCTGTGAGACCAGTATTAGTTTCCGATACACCACTGCAGGTTCAATGTATTCCATGGACCTTCACATTGACGATGAAACACAGAAATCGCACCGGAATAAAATACAAAAGGCACTATGCCGCCTTAAGTACAAGAATAGAGGCTCTTCTTACAGTCGGCGCTTTCAGCATTCCCTGTGAGTCCAGTATTAGTTTCCGACACACCACTCCAGGTTCAATGTATTCCTTGGACCTTGACATTGACGATGAAACACAGAAATCGCATCGGAATTAAATACAAAAGGCACAATGACGCCTTAAGTACAAGAATAGAGATTCAGCTTACAGTCGGTGCTTTGAGCATTCCCTGTGAGTCCAGTGTTAGTTTCCGATACACCACTGCAGGTTCAATGTATTCCTTAGACCTTCACATGGACGATGAAACACAGAAATCGCATCGGAATTAAATACAAAAGGCACAAAGCCGCCTTAAGTAGAAGATTAGAAACTTTTCTTACAGTGCGTGCTTTGAGCATTGCCTGTGAGACCAGTATTAGTTTCCGATACACCACTGCAGGTTCAGTGTATTCCTCGGACCTTCACATTGACGATGTAACACAGAAATCGCATCGGAATTAAATTCAAAAGGCACAATGCCACCATAAGTAAAAGAATAGAGACTGTTCTTACAATCGATGCTTTGAGCATTCCCTGTGAGAGCAGTATTAGTTTCCGATACAGCATTGCAGGTTCAATGTATTCCTTGGACATACACATTGACGATGAAACACTGAAATTACAACGGAATTAAATACAAAAGGCACAATGCCGCCTTAAGTACAGGAATATAGACTCATCTTACAGTCGGTGATTTGTGCATTCCCTGTGAGACCAGTATTAGTTTCTGATACACCACTGCTGGTTCAATGTATTCCTTGGATCTTTACATTGACGATGAAACAGGGAAATCGCATTGGAATTAAATACAAAAGGCACAATGCCGCCACAAGTACAAGAATAGTGACTCTTCGTACAGTCGGTGCTTAGAGCATTCCCTTTCAGACCAGTATTAGTTTCCGATACACCACTCCAGGTTCAACGTATTAACTGGACATACACATTGACGATGAAACACAGAAATCGCATCGGAATTAAATACAAAAGGCACAATGCCACCATAAGTAAAATAATAGAGACTGTTCTTACAGTCGATGCTTTGAGCATTCCCTGTGAGACCAGTATTAGTTTCCGATACACCACTGCAGGTTCAATGTATTCCTTGGACATACACATTGACGATGAAACACTGAAATTACATCGGAATTGAATACAAAAGACTCAATGCCGCCTTAAGTGCAAGAAGAGTGAGACTTCTTAGAGTCTGTGCTTTGATCCTTTCCTGTGAGACCAGTATTAGTTTCCGATACAGCACTGCAGGTTCAATGTATTCCTCGGACTTATCCATTGACGATGAAACACTGAAATCAGGTTCAATGTATTCCTTGTACCTTCACATTGACGATGAAACACAGAAATCGCATCGGAATTAAATGCAAAAGGCACAATGCCGCCTTAAGTACAAGAATAGAGACTCTTCTTACTGTCGGTGCTTTGAGCATTCCCTGTGAGACCAGTATTAGCTTCCGATAGACCACTGCCGATTCCATGTATTCCTAGGACATACACATTGACGATGAAACACTGAAATTACATCGGAATTAAATACAAAAGGAACAATGCCGCCTTAAGTGCAAGAAGAATGAGACTTCTTAGAGTCTGTGCTTTGATCATTTCCTGTGAGACCAGTATTAGTTTCCGATACACCACTGCAGGTGCAATGTATTCCTTGAACCTTCACATTGACGATGAAACACAGAAATCGCATAGGAATTAAATACAAAAGCACAATGCCGCCTTAAGTACAAGAATAGAGACTCTTCTTACAGTCGGTGCTTTGAGCTTTCCCTGTGAGACCAGTATTAGTTTCCGATACACCACTGCAGGTTCTGTTGTGTCGGTAGCTGGGCCGACACCGTGAAGTTGAGATGGCTGAAAAGGCAAGCTGGACTAACGCAGACGGGCGTGAAGTACTGGAACAGGATACGTAATTAATGTTAGGAAGAAAAGTACGGAGCAGGTTTAATACTTAACTTAACTCAGTCATTGTGGTACATCGATCTAGACGATACACAGGAGACTTTAAGTACAATCACTGTATGGCTAATTGCGCCTTGCTAGTTCGTAGCCATTAACTTAGCTGATGGCTATTCTGTCTCTCGGCTAATGAGAGAGGAAGGCTTCGTACATCTGGTCGGTAGCTAGGTTCTCGTACAACTGGGGCGAGTGCTCTCTCGTATCACGAGACCTGCCTTGGTGGTGGCGCTAGGTCTGCGATTACACAGTGGCGACACGCGGGTCCGACATGTACTAAATGGACCGCGGCCGATTTAAGCTACCACCTAGCAAGTGTGGTGTCTGGCGGTGACACCACATTCCTCCGCAAATCGGCGAACGGTCGTGTGATAAGGCTTCCGCCCGCCGTGGGGAGGACCACATGTTGACGTATGCGATGAGGTGGGGAGCCTAACAACAGGCGAGGCTGTGCCACCCGCACCCGGCCATTCGGTCCGAGGGGAGCTAGGAAACGCCTGAAAAACTAGTCCAGGGTGCACGTCAACATGCGGTGTATGCGCCCGTAAAGAGACAGGAGGGACCGAAGGATCAACCTCCATTGCGTCGGGGTAGCCGACGCGCGATGACGTCATGTGGTCCGGAGCGGGCGGGAGTTCCATGGCGGAGGACAGCTGGTCACGGGAAGCGATCGGCGGCCCGTGACCCTGGGAGGCGCTTGGCGGCTGCAACGAAGCGTCGAATGCGGGCGGCGCCGGCGGGAGAACAAGCGGCGGCGGCGGCGGCTGCTGCTGCTGCGGCGGCGGCGGCGGCGCGTCGCCATGGGGCAAAATGGAAGGCATCGTCGGTAACACCTGGGGATGAGGCGAGCCAGTAGATGGGTCCCCAGGGCGCTGACCGGACGGCACCGTCGCTGAAAGCAGACGGGGAGCGGCAGAACCCGAGCGACGACAGAGGCGCAGCTGATTGAGATGCCGACGCACCTCACCAGAGGCCCCCAAAACCAAATACATCGCGCGGCCGAGGCAGCGAAGAATGCGCCCTGCGAGCCAACGCCGTGAACCTCGATAGTTGCGATAAAATACAACGTCGCCTGGAGCAAAAGCAGGAGTCTGCCGCTGCACAGGAACCTGATGCGGCGGATGCAGCAAAGACATCAAGGTGCGATGAGGACGACCGTGGAGCAACTCAGCCGGCGAGCGACCATCTCGGGGCTGAGAGCGATACGAAGACAAAAAGAGCAACAATGCGTCCTCCCGAGAATGCGACTCTTTCAATTTCAACATCTGTGACTTGAAAGTCCGGACCAATCGTTCAGCGGCACCGTTGGACTGAGGCGAAAACGGCGCGGATGTCAGATGTTGAATACCATTGGCCTGGCAGAATGACTGAAATTCTGCGGACATGAATTGTGGGCCATTGTCGGAAACAATAGTCTGCGGAAGACCTTCAATGCAAAAGATAGCAGACAACGCTTGGATGGTGGCGGAGGACGTCGTGGAAGACATCCGGACAACAAAAGGAAAATTACTGAAGGCGTCGACCAGAACCAACCATCGAGCATTCCAGAATGGACCAGCAAAATCAATGTGCAAGCGTTGCCAAGGGGAAGTGGCTTTTGGCCACGCAAAGACTTTCCGCGGCGGTGCGGACTGTTGTTCGGCACACGCCGGGCACGAAGAACACATATTCGTAATCGCAGCATCGATTCCGAACCAAGTACAGTGCTGACGAGCAAGTTGTTTCGTTCGCACTATACCCCAATGTCCGTGGTGAAGAAGCCGTAAAACAGAGGACTGTAACGAACGTGGGACCACGACTCCGGACTGATCATTATCAGAACGCAACAACAAAACACCACGTCGAACAAAAAGTCTCTCCTTGTGAGCAAAAAATCGGCGAACCAATGGATCCTCGATCCGAGACTTTGACAAAGGCCATTGCGTAGCAACAAAACGTAAAACAGTAGCAAGGACAGGGTCAGCAGCTGTGGCTGTAGCGACACGACGGAAATCAATCGGAAACGATTCGACCACTTCATCGGTTTCCGAATCAATGAACATGCAAGCAAGTTCGGAAGAATCGAATGCATTATCCTCAGCAACAGGCAAACGGGACAACGCATCGGCGTTTCCGTGCTTAGCAGTGGACCGATACAAGATATCGTAGCGGTACTGCGAGAGGAAAATAGACCAGCGAATGAATTTCTGCGCTGTACGTGGAGGTACAGGCTTGGTCGGATGAAAAAGCGATGTCAAAGGTTTGTGGTCTGTGATGATGGTAAAGTGACGACCATACAAGAAATCATGGAACTTAGTAACACCAAACACGAGAGCCAAAGCTTCTTTCTCTATCTGTGAATAATTTCTTTGCGCAGACGAGAGTAATTTGGACGCAAAGGCAATAGGGCGATCATGGGAGCCAACTTTGTGCGCAAGCACAGCACCGATCCCGAAATCCGATGCATCTACCATCAACAAAAGGGGTTTCTGGGGATCGAATGGCGTAAGGCAAGTATTAGAAAGCAACGCCGATTTCAACTGGCGAAAGGCGCGTTCGCATTCCGTCGTCCAGAGAAACGGAACACCTGTACGGCGTAAGCGAGGAAGCGGATCTGAAATGAAAGAGGCATTGCGCACATTCACTCACGCCTTGTGATTCTACATTGTTCAATGTTCTTGCGACCTCCTGACGCAATGCGTGGGGAACATTGCGCGCTCTGAAAAATTTCGGTTGCGCGTTTCCTTCCAGTTCCAAATGTGCTTCATAGTTTTTAGCGCAACCTAAGCCCGGTGCAAAAATGTCTGCAAATTCGTCACACAGCCGAGAAACACTGTCTGTAGGCACAGTCTGATTCACTGATAGGACCTGATTTACAATAGACATGTAAAACAACTGAAACAAATCTAGACCAAACAAGTTCACTGCAGAAGAAGAACGAAGAACGTAAAATGACACAAGTTTTGTTTGTCCCTTGTATGTTGCAAGAAGGCTGCACTGTCCTAACATAGGAATTTTCTGTCCGGAATATGTAGTTAGCTTAACATTGGCGGAACGCAACGGAGGTTTGCCCAGTTGTTTGTACGTGTCGTGATTGAGCAATGAAACTGCAGCTCCGGTATCGAGCTGGAATGGTATCACTTTGCCTTCAAAGTCTAAGTCCACAAAAAGTTTATTGTCCTGCTGACGACAAAAGCGACTGTTTTGTGCAATTTGAATAGACACTGGTACAGAATCACTTGCTAATTGACGTGATTTCCGGCGACGTCGACGCACAGTTTCTGTGGGACGATCACAGTCACTGTTAGAGAAAGTGTCACTGGACGAAGCGGAATTAACGACATGAATGTCCATAGGCGAAGGTCCACGAGCCTGAGTGTCCTTGGTTCGATTCCGGCGCGAAGCAAAGGGCCTGGAATGATTGTGATTGTCTGATCTGAGCTTTTTCTGGCAAACACTTTGAACATGTCCTTTCTTATTGCAGAAAAAGCAAATAGCTTGGCGTGACGGGCAATGTTCACGCGAATGTCTAGTAGCACACCGCGGGCACGATTTCACTACATTTGTGGGCTGGCGCGGCCCACGTGGCTTAGCGCGCGGCGGCAGCTGTGCGGACGTGCGCGAGGCCCGGTTACCGGGCCGCGCAGCGCGTCCAGCGGGCCGGTTAATGTTACACACGGCTGGCGAAGTTTCAAAAGATTCCTGAGCACAGTCAAGTGTGTCCTGTCTATCCAATATGTCTATCACTTGTTGAAGGGAGGGATTAACTAGTTTCAAAATTTGCTCCCGTATGCGAACATCAGAAACGTTCTGTGCAATTGCATCACGCACCATTGTATCTGAATAAGAAAGACCACAGTCACATTCAAAGGCACAGTCCCTAGTAAGTCCTTGCAATGTTGCTACCCACTCCCTATTAGTTTGACCGGCCGTACGTTTTGTACGAAAGAACGTATACCGTTTTGCAACCACATTAACTGTTTCTTTGAAATAGGCGTCTAATGCAGGCAAAATTTCCTCGTAGGACAGAGTTGCTACGTCGCGTCGGGGAAACAATTTCACTATCACATGGTATGTGGACACACCGACACATGAAAGCAAAAACGGCTGCCGCTCATTACCTTGAATTCTGTAGGCAGCGAGGTGGAACGCAAACTGGCGGGACCACTCGTGCCAGGTTTCCTGGTTCGGGTCGTAGGGCCTAAAAGCCGGTGTAACGGCAGGTTGTGGCTGCGGTAGCGGTGAAGCGGCGGCGGCCGCATCGGTGTGCAGCGCACGTTGACCCTGGACGAGCTGTCCAAGGGCATCCAATAACGCCTGCGTCTGCTGATTCTGCAAGCGATAAAATTCGGACAGTACATCTGGAGAATGTGGCGAAGCCATGACACAATTAAATGTAAGCAATCAGAAAGAACTCTTTTCCCTCGTCGCCAATGTTGTGTCGGTAGCTGGACCGACACCGTGAAGTTGAGATGGCTGAAAAGGCAAGCTAGACTAACGCAGACGGGCGTGAAGTACTGGAACAGGATACGTAATTAATGTTAGGAAGAAAAGTACGGAGCAGGTTTAATACCTAACTTTACTCAATCATTGTGGTACATCGATCTTGACGATACACAGGAGACTTTAAGTACAATCACTGTATGGCTAATGGCGCCTTGCTAGTTCGTAGCCATTAACTTAGCTGATGGCTATTCTGTCTCTCGGCTAATGAGAGAGAAAGGCTTCGTACATCTGGTCGGTAGCTAGGTTCTCGTACAACTGGGGCGAGTGCTCTCTCGTATCACGAGACCTGCCTTGGTGGTGGCGCTAGGTCTGCGATTACACAGTGGCGACACGCGGGTCCGACATGTACTAAATGGACCGCGGCCGATTTAAGCTACCACCTAGCAAGTGTGGTGTCTGGCGGTGACACCACAGGTTCAATGTATTCCTTGGACATACACATTGACGATGAAACACAGATATTGCATCGGAAATTTATAAAAAAGGCACAATGCCGCCATAAGTACATGATTAGAGACCCTTCTCACAGTCGGTGCTTTGAGCATTCCCTGTGACACCAGTATTAGTTTCCGATACACCACTGCAGGTTCAATGTATTGCATGGACATACACATTGACGATGAAACACAGAAATCGCATCGGAATTAAATACAAATGGCACAATGCTTCCATAAGTGCAAGAATAGAGACTCCTCTTACAGTCGGTGCTTTGAGCATTCCCTGAGAGACCAGTATTAGTTTCTGATACACCACTGCAGGTACAATGTATTCCTTGGACATACGCATTGACGATGAAACACAGAAATCGCATCGGAATTAAATACAAAAGGCACAATGCCGCTATACGTACAAGAATAGAGACTCTTCTTACAGTCGGTGCTTTGAGCATTCCCTGTGAAACCAGTATTAGTTTCCGATACACCACTCCAGGTTCAATGTATTCCTTGGACATACTCAATGACCATGAGACACTGAAATTACATCGGAATTAAATTCAAAAGGCACAATGCCGCCATAAGTGCAAGTTGAGTGAGACTTCTTAGAGTCGGTGCTTTGATCCTTTCCTTTGAGCCCGATATTAGTTTCCGATACACCACTGCAGGTTCAATGTATTCCTTGTACCTTCACATTGACGATGAAACACAGATATTGCATCGGAATTTTATAAAAAAGGCACAATACCGCCATAAGTACAAGAATAGAGACCCTTCTTACAGTCGGTGCTTTGAGCATTCCCTGTGAGACCAGTATTAGTTTCCGATACACCACTGCAGGTTCAATGTATTCCTTGGACCTTCACATTGACGATGAAACACAGAATTCGCTTCAGAATTAAATACTAAAGGCATAATGCCGCCTTCAGTACAAGAATAGAGACACTTCTTACAGTCGGTGCTTTGAGCATTTCCTGTGAGACCAGTATTAGTTTCCGATACACCACTGCAGGTTCAATGTATTGCTTGGACATACACATTGACGATGAAACACAGAAATCGCATCGGAATTAAAAACAAATGGCACAATGCTTCCATAAGTGCAAGAATAGAGACTCCTCTTACAGTCGGTTCTTTGAGCATTCCCTGTGAGACCAGTATTAGTTTCCGATACACCACTGCAGGTACAATGTATTCCTTGTACCTTCAAATTGACGATGAAACACAAAAATCGCATCGGAATTAAATACAAAAGGCCCAATGCCGCCTTCAGTACAAGATTAGAGACTCTTCTTACAGTCGGTGCTTTGAGCATTCCCCGTGAGACCAGTATTAGTTTCTGATACACCACTGCAGGTTCAATGTATTCCTTGGACATACACATTGACGATGAAACACAGAAATTACATCGGAATTAAATACAAAAGGAACAATGCCGCCTTAACGGCAAGATGAGTGAGACTTCTTAGAGTCTGTGCGTTGATCCATTCCTATGAGACCAGTATTAGTTTCCGATACACCACTGCAGGTTCAATGTATTCCTCAGACATACACATTGACGATGAAACCATGAAATTACATCGGAATTAAATACAAATGGCACAATGCTGCCATAAGTGCAAGAATAGGGACTCCTCTTACAGTCGGTGCTTTGAGCATTCCCTGTGAGACCAGTATTAGTTTCCGATACACCACTGCATTTACAATGTATTCCTTGTACCTTCACATTGACCATGAAACACAGAAATCGCATCGGAATTAAATGCAAAAGGCACAATGCCGCCTTAAGTACAAGAATAGAGACTCTTCTTACAGTCGGTGCTTTGAGCATTCCCTGTGAGACCAGTATTAATTTCCGATACACCACTCCAGGTCCAATGTATTCCTTGGACATACACATTGACGATGAAACACTGAAATTACATCGGAATTAAGTACAAAAGGAACAATCCCGCCTTAACGGCAAGATGAGTAAGACTTCTTAGAGTCTGTGCTTTGATCCTTTCCTGTGAGACCAGTATTAGTTTCCGATACACCACTGCAGGTGCAATGTATTCCTTGAACCTTCACATTGACGATGAAACACAGAAATCGCATCGGAATTTAATGCAAAAGGCACAATGCCGCCTTAAGTACAAGAATAGAGACTCTTCTTACAGTCGGTGCTTTGAGCATTCCCTGTGAGACCAGTATTAGTTTCTGACACACCACTGCAGGTTCAATGTATTCCTTGGACATATGCATTGACGATGACACACAGAAATCGCATCGGAATTAAATACAAAAGGCACAATGCCGCTGTACGTACAAGATTAGAGACTCTTCTTACAGTCGGTGCTTTGAGCATTCCCTGTGAGATAAGTATTAATTTCCGATATACCACTCCAGGTTCAATGTATTCCTTGGACATACTCAATGACGATGAGACACTGAAATTACATCGGAATTAAATACAAAAGGCACAATGCCGCAATAAGTGCAAGATGAGTGAGACTACTTAGAGTCGGTGTTTCATCCTTTCCTGTGAGCCCGATATTAGTTTCCGATACACCACTGCAGGTTCAATGTATTCCTTGTACCTTCACATTGACGATGAAACACAGAAATCGCATCGGAATTAAATGCAAAAGGCACAATGCCGCCTTAAGAACAAGAATAGAGACTCTTCTTACTGTCGGTGCTTTGAGCATTCCCTGTGAGACCAGTATTAGCTTCCGATAGACCACTGCCGATTCCATGTATTCCTAGGACATACACATTGACGATGAAACACTGAAATTACATCGGAATTAAATACAAAAGGAACAATGCCGCCTTAAGTGCAAGAAGAATGAGACTTCTTAGAGTCTGTGCTTTGATCCTTTCCTGTGAGACCAGTATTAGTTTCCGATACACCACTGCAGGTGCAATGTATTCCTTGAACCTTCACATTGACGATGAAACACAGAATTCGCATAGGAATTAAATACAAAAGCACAATGCCGCCTTAAGTACAAGAATAGAGACTCTTCTTACAGTCGGTGCTTTGAGCTTTCCCTGTGAGACCAGTATTAGTTTCCGATACACCACTGCAGGTTCAATGTATTCCTTGGACATACACATTGACGATGAAACACAGATATTGCATCGGAATCTTATAAAAAAGGCACAATGTTGCCATAAGTACAAGAATAGAGACCCTTCTTACAGTCGGTGTTTTGAGCATTTCCTGTGAGACCAGTATTAGTTTCCGATACACCACTGCAGGTTCAATGTATTGCTTGGACATACACATTGACGATGAAACACAGAAATCGCATCGGAATTAAATACAAATGGCACAATACTTCCATAAGTGCAAGAATAGAGACTCCTCTTACAGTCGGTGCTTTGAGCATTTCCTGTGAGACCAGTATTAGTTTCCGATACACCACTGCAGGTACAATGAATTCCTTGTACCTTCACATTGACGATGAAACACAGAAATCGCATCGGAATTAAATACAAAAGGCCCAATGCCGCCTTCAGTACAAGAATAGAGACTCTTCTTACAGTCGGTGCTTTGAGCATTCCCTGTGAGACCAGTATTAGTTTCTGATACACCACTGCAGGTTCAATGTATTCCTTGGACATACACATTGACGATGAAACACAGAAATTACATCGGAATTAAATACAAAAGGAACAATGCCGCCTTAACGGCAAGATAAGTGAGACTTCTTAGAGTCTGTGCTTTGATCCTTTCCTATGAGACCAGTATTAGTTTCCGATACACCACTGCAGGTTCAATGTATTCCTTAGACATACACATTGACGATGAAACCATGAAATTACATCGGAATTAAATACAAATGGCACAATGCTGCCATAAGTGCAAGAATAGAGACTCCTCTTACAGTCGGTGCTTTGAGCATTCCCTGTGAGACCAGTATTAGTTTCCGATACACCACTGCATTTACAATGTATTCCTTGTACCTTCACATTGACCATGAACCACAGAAATCGCATCGGAATTAAATGCAAAAGGCACAATGCCGCCTTAAGTACAAGAATAGAGACTCTTCTTACAGTCGGTGCTTTGAGCTTTCCCTGTGAGACCAGTATTAATTTCCGATACACCACTCCAGGTTCAATGTATTCCTTGGACATACTCATTGACGATGAAACACTGAAATTACATCGGAATTAAGTACAAAAGGAACAATGCCGCCTTTACGGCAAGATGAGTAAGACTTCTTAGAGTCTGTGCTTTGATCCATTCCTGTGAGACCAGTATTAGTTTTCGATACACCACTGCAGGTGCAATGTATTCCTTGAACCTTCACATTGACGATGAAACACAGAAATCGCATCGGAATTAAATGCAAAAGGCACAATGCCGCCTTAAGTACAAGAATAGAGACTCTTCTTACAGTCGGTGCTTTGAGCATTCGCTGTGAGACCAGTATTAGTTTCCGATACACCACTCCAGGTTCAATGTATTCCTTGGACATACTCATTGACGATGAAACACTGAAATTACATCGGAATTAAATACAAAAGGAACAATGCCGCCTTAACTGCAAGATGAGTGAGACTTCTTTGAGTCTGTGCTTTGATCCTTTCCTGTGAGACCAGCATTAGTTTCCGATACACCACTGCAGGTTCAATGTATTCCATGGACCTTCGCATTGACGAAGAAACACAGAAATCGCATCGGAACTAAGTACAAAATGAACAATGCCTTAATAAGTACAAGAATAGAGACTCTTCTTACAGTCGGTGCTTTGAGCATTCCCTGTGGGACCAGTATTAGTTTCCGATACTCCACTGCAGGTTCAATGAATTCCTTAGACATACACATTGACGATGAAACACTGATATTACATCGGAATTAAATACAAAAGGCACAATGGCGCCATAAGTGCATGAATAGTGACTCTTCTTACAGTCGATGCTTTGAGCATTCCCTGTGAGGCCATTATTAGTTTCCGATACACCACTGCAGGTACAATGTATTCCTTGGACCTTCAAATTGACTATGAAACACAGAGATCGCATCGGAATTATATACAAAATGCACAATGCCGCCTTAAGTACAAGAATAGAGACTCTTCTTACAGTCGGTGCTTTGAGCATTCTCTTTGAGAAAAGTATTAGTTTCCGATACACCACTGCAGGTTCAATGTATTCCTTAGACATACACATTGACGATGAAACACTGAAATTACATCGGAATTAAATACAAAGGCACAATGCCGCCATAAGTGCATGAATAGAGACTCTTCTCACAGTCGGTGCTTTGAGCATTCCCTGTGAGACCAGTATTAGTTTCCGATACACCACAGCAGGTACAATGTATTCCTTGGAACTTCCCATTGACGATGAAACACAGAAATCGCATCGGAATTAAATACAAAAGGCACAATGCCGCCTTAAATACAAGAATTGAAACTCTTTCTACAGTCGATGTTTCGAGCATTCCCTGTGAGACCAGTATTAGTTTCCGATACACCACTCCAGGTTCAATGTTTTCCTTGGACATACTCTTTGTCGATGAAACACTGAAATTACATCGGTATTAAATACAAAAGGAACAATGCCGCCTTAACTGCAAGATGAGTGAGACTTCTTAGAGTCTGTGCTTTAATCCTTTCCTGTGAGACCTGTATTAGTTTCCGATACACCACTGCAGGTTCAATGTATTCCTTGGACCTTCGCATTGACGAAGAAACACAGAAATCGCATCGGAACTAAATACAAAAGGCACAATGCCGCAATAAGTACAAGAATAGAGACTCTTCTTATAGTCGGTGCTTTGAGCATTCCCTGTGCGACCAGTATTAGTTTCCGATACACCACTGCAGGTTCATTGTATTCCTTAGACATACACATTGACGATGAAACACTGAAATTACATTGGAATTAAATACAAAAGGCACAATGCCACCATAAGTGTAAGAATAGAGACTCCTCTTACAGTCGGTGCTTTGAGCATTTCCTGTGAGACCAGTATTAGTTTCCGATACACCACTGCAGGTACAATGTATTCCTTGTACCTTCACATTGACGATGAAACACAGAAATCGCATCGGAATTAAATGCAAAAGGCACAATGCCGCCTTAAGTACAAGAATAGAGACTCTTCTAACAGTCGGTGCTTTGAGCATTCCCTGTGGGACCAGTATTAGTTTCCGATACACCAATGCATGTTCAGTGTATTCCTTTGACATACACATGAAGATGAAACACAGAAATCGCATCAGAATTAAATACAAAATACACAATGCCGCCTTACGTACAAGAATAGAGACTTTTCTTACAGTAGGTGCTCTGAGTATTCCCTTTGAGACCAGTATTAGTTTCTGATACACCACTGCAGGTTCAATGTATTCCTTAGACATACACATTGACAATGAAACACTGAAATTATATCGGAATTAAATACAAAAGTCACAATGCCGCCATAAGTGCAAGAACATAGACTCTTCTTACAGTCGGTGCGTTGTGCATTCCCTGCGAGACGAGTACTAGTTTCCGATACACCACTGCAGATGCAATGTATTCCTTGTACCTTCACATTGACGGTGAAACACAGAAATCGCATCGGAATTAAATGCAAAAGGCACAATGCCGCCTTAAGTACAAAAATATAGACTTTTCTTACAGTCGGTGCTTTGAGCATTCCCTGTGAGACCAGTATTAGCTTCCGATTCACCACTGCAGATTCCATGTATTCCTAGGACATACACATTGACGATGAAACACTGAAATTACATCGGAATTAAATACAAAAGGAACAATGCCACCTTAAGTGCAAGAAGAAAGAGACTTCTTAAAGTCTGTGCTTTGATCCTTTCCTGTGAGACCAGTATTAGTTTCCGATACACCACTGCAGATGCAATGTATTCCTTGGACCTTCACATTGACGATGAAGTACAGAAATCGCATAGGAATTAAATACAAAGCACAATGCCGCCTTAAGTACAAGAATACAGACTCTTCTTACAGTCGGTGCTTTGAGCTTTCCCTGTGAGACCAGTATTTGTTACCGATACACCACTGCAGGTTCAATGTATTCCTTGGAGAAACACATTGACGACGAAACACAGATATTGCATCGGAATTTTATAAAAAAGGCACAATGCCGCCATAAGTACAAGAATAGAGACTCTTCTTACAGTCGGTGCTTTGAGCATTCAATGTGAGACCAGTAATAGTTTCCGATACACCACTGCAGGTTCAATGTATTCCTAGGACCTTCACATTGACGATGAAACACAGAATTCGCATCGGAATTAAATACTAAAGGCATAATGCCGCCTTCAGTGCAAGAATAGAGACTCTTCTTACAGTCGGTGCTTTGAGCATTTCCTGTGAGACCAGTATTAGTTTCCGATACACCACTGCAGGTTCAATGTATTGCTTGGACATACACATTGACGATGAAACACAGAAACCGCATCGGAATTAAATACAAAAGGCACAATGCCGCCTTACGTACAAGAATAGAGACTCATCTTACAGTCGGTGCTTTGAGCATTCCCTGTGAGACCACTATTAGTTTCCGATACACCACTCGAGGTTCAATGTATTCCTTGGACATACTCATTGACGATGAAACACTGAAATTACATCGGAATTAAATACGAAAGGAACAATTCCGCCTTAACGGCAAGATGAGTGAGACTTCTTAAAGTCTGTGCTTTGATCCTTTCCTGTGAGACCAGTATTATTTTCCGATACACCACTGCAGGTTTAATGTATTCCTTGGACCTTCGCATTGACGATGAAACACAGAGATCGAATCGGAACTAAATACAAAAGGCACAATGCCGCAATAAGTACAAGAATAGAGACTCTTCTTACAGTCGGTGCTTTGAGCATTCCCTGTGAGACCAGTATTAGTTTCCGATACACCACTCCAGGTTCAATGTATTCCTTAGACATACACATTGACGATGAAACACTGGACTTACATCGGAATTAAATACAAATGCCACACTGCCGCCAGAAGTGCATGAGTAGAGACTCCTCTTACAGTCGGTGCTTTGAGCATTCCCTGTGAGACCAGTATTAGTTTCCGATACACCACTGCAGGTCAATGTATTCCTTGTACCTTCACATTGACGATGAAACTCAGAAATCGCATCGGAATTAAATACAAAAGGCACAATGCCGCCTTAAGTACAAGAATAGAGACTCTTCTTACTGTCGGTGCTTTGAGCATTCCCTGTGAGACCAGTATTAGTTTCTGATACACCACTGAAAGTTCAATGTATTCCTTGGACATATGCATTGACGATGAAACACAGAAATCGCATCGGAATTAAATACAGAAGGCACAATGCCGCCTTACGTACAAGAATAGAGACTCTTTTTACAGTCGGTGCTTTGAGCATTCCCTGTGAGACCAGTATTAGTTTCCGATACACCTCTCCAGTTTCAATGTATTCCTTGGACATACTCAATGACGATGAAACACTGAAATTACATCGGAATTAAATACAAAAGGAACAATGCTGCCTTAACTGCAAGATGAGTGAGACTTCTTAGAGTCTGTGCTTTGATCCTTTCCTGTGAGCCCGATATTACTTTCCGATACACCACTGCAGGTTCAATGTATTCCTTGGACCTTCGCATTGACGATGAACCACAGAAATCGCATCGGAACTAAATACAAAATGCACAATGCCGCAATAAGTACAAGAATAGAGACTCTTCTTACAGTCGGTGCTTTGAGCATTCCCTGTGAGACCAGTCTTAGTTTCCGATACACCACTGCAGGTTCAATAAATTCCTTAGACATACACATTGACGATGAAACACTGCAATTACATTGGAATTAAATACAAAAGGCACAATGCCGCCATAAGTGCAAGAATAGAGACTCTTCTTACTGTCGGTGATTTGAGCTTTCCCTGTGAGACCAGTATTAGTTTCCGATACACCACTGCAGGTACAATGTATTCCTTGTACCTTCACATTGACGATGAAACACAGAAATCGCATCGGAATTAAATACAAAAGGCACAATGCCGCCTTAAGTACAAGAATAGAGACTCTTCGCCATAAGAGCAAGAATAGAGACTCTTCTTGCAGTCGGTGCTTTGAGCTTTCCCTGTGAGACCAGTATTAGTTTCCGATACACCACTGCAGGTTCAATGTATTCCTTGGACCTGCACATTGACGAAGAAACACAGAAATCGCATCGGAATTAAATACAAGAGGCACAATGCCGCCTTACGTACAAGAATAGAGACTCTTCTTACAGTCGGTGCTTTGAGCATTCCCTGTAAGACCAGTATTAGTTTCCGATACACCACTGCAGGTTCAATGTATTCCTTAGACATACACATTGACGTAGAAACACTGAAATTACACTGGAATTAAATACAAAAGGCACAATGCCATCATAAGTGCAAGAATAGGGACTCCTCTTACAGTCGGTGCTTTGAGCATTCCCTGTGAGACCAGTATTAGTTTCCGATACACCACTGCAGGTACAATGTATTCCTTGTACCTTCACATTGACGATGAAACACAGAAATTGCATCGGAATTAAATACAAAAGGCACAATGCCGCATCAGTACAAGAATAGAGACTCTTCTTACAGACGGTGCTTTGAGCATTTCCTGTGAGACCAGTATTAGTTTCCGCTACACCACTGCAGGTTCAATGTATTGCTTGGACATACACATTAACGATGAAACACAGAAATCGCATCCGAATTAAATACAAAAGGCACAATGCCGCCTTACCTACAAGAATAGAGACTATTCTTACAGTCGGTGCTTTGAGCATTCCCTGTGAGACCAGTATTGGTTTCCGATACACCACTCCAGGTTCAATGTATTCCTTGGACATACTCACTGACGATGAAACACTGATATTACATCGGAATTAAATGCAAAAGGAACAATGAAGCCTTAACTGCAAAATGAGGGAGACTTCTTAGAGTCTGTGCTTTGATCCTTTCCTGTGAGACCAGTATTAGTTTCCGATACACCACTGCAGGTACAATGTATTCCTTGGACATACACATCGACGATGAAACGCAGAAATGGCATCGGAATTAAATACAAATGGCACAATGCCGCCTTAAGTACAAGAATAGAGAGTCTTCTTACAGTCGGTGCTTTGAGCATTCCCTGTGAGACCAGTATTAGTTTCCGTTACACCACTGCAGGTTCAATGTATTCCTTGGACCCTCACATTGACGATGAAAAACAGAAGTCGCATTGGAATTAAATACAACAGGCACATTGCCGACTTATGTACAAGAGTAGAGACTCTTCTTACAGTCGGCGCTTTGAGCATTTCCTGTGAGACAAGTATTAGTTTCCGATACACCACTGGAGGTTCAATGTATTGCTTGGACATACACATTGACGATGAAACACTGAAATCACATCGGAATTAAGTACAAAAGGAACAATGCCGCCTTACGTACAAGAATAGAGACTCTTCTTACACTCGGTGCTTTGAGCAATCCCTGTGAGACCAGTATTAGTTTCCGATACACCTCAGCAGGTTTAATGTATTTTCCGTGGACCTTCACATTGACGATGAAACACAGAAATCGCATCGGAATTAAATACAAAAGGCACAATGCCGATTTAAGTACAAGAATAGAGACTCTTCTTACAGTCAATGCTTTGAGCATTCCGTGTGAGACCAGTATTAGTTTCCGATACACGACTGCAGGTTCAATGTATTCCTTGGACGTTCACATTGACGATGAAATACAGAAATCGCATAGGAATTAAATACAAAAGCACAATGCCGCCTTAAGTACAAGAATACAGACTCTTCTTACAGTCGGTGCTTTGAGCTTTCCCTGTGAGACCAGTATTTGTTTCCGATACACCACTGCAGGTTCAATGTATTCCTTGGAGATACACATTGACGATGAAACACAGATATTGCATCGGAATTTTATAAAAAAGGCACAATGCCGCCATAAGTACAAGAATAGAGACTCTTCTTACACTCGGTGCTTTGAGCAATCCCTGTGAGACCAGTATTAGTTTCCGATACACCTCAGCAGGTTTAATGTATTCCTTGGACCTTCACATTGACGATGAAACACTGAAATTACATCGGAATTAAGTACAAAAGGAACAATGCCGCCTTAAGTACAAATATACAGACTCTTCTTAGAGTCGATGCTTTGAGCATTCCCTGTGAGACAAGTATTAGTTTCCTATACATTTGTGCAGGTGCAGTGTATTCCTTGGACCTTCGCATTGACGATGAAACACAGAAATCGCATCGGAATTAAATACAAAAGGCACAATGCCGCCATAAGTACAAGAATAGAGACCCTTCTTACAGTCGGGTCTATGAGCATTCCCTGTGAGTCCAGTATTAGTTTCCGATACACCACTGCAATTTCAGTGTATTCCTTGGACCTTCAGATTGAGGATGAAGCACATAAATCGCATCGGAATGAAATACAAACGGAACAATGCCGCCTTAAGTACAAGAATAGAGACTCTTCTTACAGTCGGTGCTTCGAGCATTCCCTGTGAGACCAGTATTAGTTTCCGATACACCATTGCAGGTTCAATGTATTCCTTGGATTTCACATTGACGATGAAACACAGAAATCGCATCGGAATTAAATACAAAAGGCACAATGCCGCCTTATGTACAAGAATAGAGACTCTTCTTAAGTCGGTGCTTTGAGCATTCCCTGTGAGACCAGTATTAGTTTCCGATAAACCATTGCAGGTTCAATGTATTCCTTGGATTTCACATTGACGATGAAACTCAGAAATCGCATCGGAATTAAATACAAAAGGCACAATTCCGCCTTATGAACAAGAATAGAGACTCTTCTTAAGTCGGTGTATTGAGCATTCCCTTTGAGACCAGTATTAGCTTCCGATACACCACTGCAGGTGCAATGTATTCCTTGGACATACACATTGACGATGAAACACTGAAATTACATCGGAATTAAATTCAAAAGGCACAATGCCGCCTTATGTACAAGAATAGAGACTCTTCCTAAGTCGGTGCTTTGAGCATTCCCTGTGAGACCAGTATTAGTTTCCGATACACCACTCCAGGTTCAAAGTATTCCTTGGACCTTCAAATTGACCATGAAACACAGAAATGGCATCGGATTTAAATACAAAAGCCATAATGCCGCCTGAAGTACAAGAATAGAGACTTTTCGTACAGTCGGTGCCTTGAGCATTCCCTGTGAGACTAGTCTTAGTTTCCGATACAGCACTGCAGGTTCAATGTATTCCTCGGACATACACATTGACGATGAAACACTGAAACCACATCGGAATTAAATACAAAAGGCACAATGCCGCCATAAGTGCAAGAAGAGTGAGACTTCTTAGAGTCTGAGCTTTGATCCTATCCTGTGCGACCTGTATTAGTTTTCGATACGCCACTGCAGGTTCAATGTATTCCTTGGACCTTCAAATTGACGATGATACACAGAAATCGCATCGGAATTAAATACAAAAGGCACAATGCCGCCTTAAGTACAAGAATAGAGACTCTTCTTACAGTCGGTGTTTTGAGCATTCCCTGTGAGACCGGTATTAGTTTCCGATTCACCACTGCAGGTTCAATGTATACCTTGGACCTTCACATTGACGATGAAACACAGAAATCGCATCGGAATCAAATACAAAAGGCACAATGCCGCCTTAAGTACAAGAATAGAGACTCTTCTTACAGTCGGAGTTTTGAGCATTCCCTGTGAAACCAGTATTAGTTTCCGCTACACCTCTGCAGGTTCAGTTTGTTCCTTGGACCTTCACATTGACGGTGAAACACAGAAATCGCTTCGAAATTAAATACAAAACGCACAATGCCGCCTTAAGTACAAGAATAAAGACTCTTCTTACAGTCGGTGCTTTGAGCATTCCCTGTGAGACCAGTATTAGTTTCCGATACACCTCTGCAGGTTCAATGTATTCCTTGGACCTTCACATTGACGATGAAACGCAGAAATCGCATCGGAATTAAATACAAAAGGCACAATGCCGCCTTAAGTACAATAATGGAGACTCTTCTTACAGTCGGTGCTTTGAGCGTTCCCTGTGAGACCAGGATTAGTTTCCGATACGCCACTGCAGGTTCAATGTATTCCTTGGACCTTCCAATTGACGATGATACACAGAAATCGCATCGGAATTAAATACAAAAGGCACAATGCCGCCTTAAGTACAAGAATAGAAACTCTTCTTACAGTCGGTGCTTTGAGCATTCCCTGTGAGACCAGTATAAGTTTCCGATACACCACTGTAAGTTCAATGTATTCCTTGGACCTTCACATTGACGATGAAACACAGAAATCGCATAGCAATTAAATACAAAAGGCACAATGACGCCTTAAGTACCAGAATAGAGACTCTTCTTACAGTCGGTGCTTTGAGCATTCCCTGTGAGACCAGTATTAGTTTCCGCTACACCTCTGCATTTCAGTTTATTCCTTGGACCTTCACATTGACGATGAAACACAGAAATGGCATCGGAATTAAATACAAAAGGCACAATGCCGATTTAAGTACAAGAATAGAGACTTGTCTTACAGTCGGTGCTTTGAGCATTCCCTGTGAGACCAGTATTAGTTTCCGCTACACCTCTGCAGGTTCAATGTATTCCTTGGACCTTCACATTGACGATGAAACGCAGAAATCGCATCGGAATTAAATACAAAAGGCACAATGCCGCCTTAAGTACAAGAATAGAGACTCTTCTTACAATCGGTGCTTTGAGCATTCCCTGTGAGACCAGTATTAGTTTCCGACACGCCACTGCAGGTTCAATGTATTCCTTGGACCTTCAAATTGACGATGATACACAGAAATCGCATCGGAATTAAATACAAAAGGCACAATGCCGCCTTAAGTACAAGAATAGAAACTCTTCTTACAGTCGGTGTTTTGAGTATTGCCTGTGCGACCAGTATTAATTTCCGATTCACCACTGCAGTTTCAATGTATTCCTTGGACCTTCACATTGACGATGAAACACAGAACTCACATCGGAATTAAATACAAAAGGCACAATTCCGCCTTAAGTACAAGAATAGGGACTCTTCTTACAGTCGGTGCTTTGAGCATTCCCTGTGAGACCAGTATTAGTTTCCGCTACACCTCTGTAGGTTCAATCTATTCCTTGGACCTTCACATTGACGATGAAACACAGAAATCGCATCGGAATTAAATACAAAAGGCACAATGCCGCCTTAAGTACAAGAATAGAGACCCTTCCTACAGTCGATGCTCTGAGCATTCCCAGTGAGACCAGTATTAGTTTCCGATACACCACTGCAGGTTCAATGTATTCCTTGGAGCTTAGAATTGACGATGAAACACAGAAATCGCATCGGAACTAAATACAAAAGCACAATGCCGCAATAAGTACAGTAATAGAGACTCTTCTTACAGTTGGTGCTTTGAGCATTCGTTTTGGGACCAGTATTAGTTTCCGATACACCACTGCAGGTTCAAAGTATTCCTTACACATACACATTGACGATGAAACACTGAAATTACATCGGAATTAAATACAAAAGGCAAAATGCCGCCATAAGTGCAAGAATAGAGACTCTTCTTCCAGTCGGTGCTTTGAGCATTCCCTGTGAAACCAGTATTAGTTTCCGATACACCACAGCAGGTACAATGTATTCCTTGGACCTTCACATTGACGATGAAACACAGTAATCGCATCGGAATTAAATACAAAAGGCACAATGCCGCCTTAAGTACAGGAATATATTCCCTTCCTACAGTCGATGCTTTGAGCATTCCCTGTGAGACCAGTATTAGTTTCTGATACACCACTGCAGATTCAATGTATTCCTAGGACATACACATTGACGATGAAACACAGAAATCGCATCGGAATTAAATACAAATGCACAATGCCGCCTTACGTACAAGAATAGAGACTCTTCTTACAGTCGGTGATTTGAGCATTAACTGTGAGACCAGTATCAGTTTCCGATACACCACTCCAGGTTCAATGTATTCCTTGGACATACTCATTGACGATGAAACACTGAAATAACATCGCTATTAAATACAAACGAAACAATGCCGCCTTAACTGCAAGATGAGTGAGACTTCTTAGAGTCTGTGCTTTGATTCTCTCCTGTGAGACCAGTATTAGATTCCGATACACCACTGCAGGTGCAATGTATTCCTTGGACTTTCGCATTGACGAAGAAACACAGAAATCGCATCGGAACTAAATACAAAAGGCACAATGCCGCAATAAGTACAAGAATAGAGACTCTTCTTACAGTCGGTGTTCTGAGCATTCCCTGTAAGACCAGTATTAGTTTCCGATACACCACTGCAGGTTCAATGTATTCCTTAGACATACACATTGATGAAGAAACACTGAAATTACACTGGAATTAAATTCAAAAGGCACAATGCCATCATAAGTGCAAGAATAGAGACTCCTCTTACAGTCGGTGCTTTGAGCATTCCCTGTGAGACCAGTATTAGTTTCCGATACACCACTGCAGGTACAATGTATTCCTTGTACCTTCACATTGACGGTGAAACACAGAAATCGCATCGGAATTAAATACAAAAGGCACAATACCGCTTCAGTACAAGAATAGAGACTCTTCTTACAGACGGTGCTTTGAGCATTTCCTGTGAGACCAGTATTAGTTTCCGATACACCACGGCAAGTTCAATGTATTGCTTGGACATACACATTGACCGTGAAACACAAAAATCGCATCCGAATTAAATACAAAAGGCACAATGCCACCTTACGTACAAGAATAGAGACTGTTCTTACAGTCGGTGTTTGAGCATTCCCTGTGAGACCAGTATTGGTTTCCGATACACCACTCCAGGTTCAATGTATTCCTTGGACATACTCATTGACGATGAAACACTGAAATGACATCGGAATTAAATACAAAAGGAACAATGAAACCTTAACTGCAAAATGAGGGAGACTTCTTAGAGGTTGTGCTTTGATCCTTTCCTGTGAGACCAGTATTGGTTTCCGATACACCACTGCAGGTTCAATGTTTTCCTTGGACCTTCGCATTGACGATGAAAAACAGTAATCGCATCGGAACTAAATTCAAAAGGCACAATGCCGCAATAAGTACAAGAATAGAGACTCTTCTTACAGTCGGTGCTTTGAGCATTCCCTGTGAGACCAGTATTAGTTTCCGATACACCACTGCAGGTTTAATGTATTCCTTAGACATACACATTGACGATGAAACACTGAAATTACATCGAAATTAAATACAAACGGCACAATGCCGCCATAAGTGGAAGAATGGAGACTCTTCTTACAGTCGGTGCTTTGAGCATTCCCTGCGAAACCAGTATTAGTTTACGATACACCACTGCAGGTACAATGTATTCCTTGTACCTTCAAATTGACGATGAAACACAGAAATGGCATCGGAATTAAATACAAATGGCACAATGCCGCCTTAAGTACATGAATAGAGAGTTTTCTTACAGTCGGTGCTTTGAGCATTCCCTGTGAGACCAGTATTAGTTTCCGATACACCACTGCAGGTTCAATGTTTACCTTGGACCTTCACATTGACGATGAAAAACAGAAATCGCATTGGAATTAAATACAAAAGGCACAATGCCGCTTTAAGTACAAGAATAGAGACTCTTCTTACAGTCGGTGCTTTGAGCATTCCCTGTGAGACCAGTATTAGTTTAGGATACACCACTGCAGGTTCAATGTATTGCTTGGACATACTCATTGACGATGAAACACAGAAATCGCATCGGAATTAAATACAAAAGGCACAATGCCGCCTTACGTATAAGAATAGAGACTCTTCTTACAGTCGGTGCTTTGAGTATTCCCTGTGAGACCGGTATTAGTTTCCGATACACAACTCCAGGTTCAATCTATTCCTTGGACATACTCATTGACGATGAAACACTGAAATTCCATCGCAATTAAATACAAAAGGAACAATGCCGCATTAACTGCAAGATGAGTGAGACTTCTTAGAGTCTGTGCTTTGATCATCTCCTGTGAGACCAGTATTAGTTTCCGATACACCACTGCAGGTTCAATGTATTCCTTAGACATACACATTGACGATGCAACACTGAAATTATATCGGAATTAAATACAAAAGGCACAATGCCGCCTTAACTACAAGAATAGAGTCAATTCTTACAGTCGGTGCTTTGAGCATACCCTGTGAGACCAGTATTAGCTTCCGGTCCACCATTGCAGATTGCATTTATTCCTTGGACATACACATTGACGATGAAATACTGAAATTACATCGGAATTAAATACAACAGGCACAATGCCGACTTAAGTACAAGAATAGAGACCCTTCTTACAGTCGGGGCTTTGAGCATTCCCTGTGAGACCAGTATTAGTTTCCGCTACACCTCTGCAGGTTCAGTTTGTTCCTTGGACCTTCACATTGACGGTGAAACACAGAAATGGCATCGGAATTAAATACAAAAGGGACAATGCCGCCTTAAGTACAAGAATAGAGACTCTTCATATAGTCGGTGCTTTGAGCATTCCCTGTGAGACCAGTATTAGTTTCCGATACACCACTGCAGGTTCAATGTATTCCTTGGACCTTCACATTGACGATGAAACAGAGAAATGGCATCGGAATTAAATACAAAAGGCACAATGCCGCCTTAAGTACAAGAATAGAGACTCTTCTTACGGTTGGAGCTTTGAGCACGCCCTGTGAGACCAGTATTAGTTTCCGCTACACCTGTGCAGGTTCAGATTATTCCTTGCACCTTCACATTGACGATGAAACACAGAAATGGCATCGGAATTAAATACAAAAGGCACAATGCCGCCTTAAGTACAAGAATAGAGACTCTTCTTACAGTCGGTTCTTTGAGCATTCCCTGTGAGACCAGTATTAGTTTCCGATACACCACTGCAGGTTCAATGTATTCCTTGGACCTTCACATTGACGATGAAACACAGAAATGGCATCGGAATTAAATACAAAAGGCACAATGCCGGCTTAAGTACAAGAATAGAGACTTGTCTTACAGTCGGTGCTTTGAGCATTCCCTGTGAGACCAGTATTAGTTTCCGCTACACCTCTGCAGGTTCAATGTATTCCTTGGACCTTCACATTGACGATGAAACGCAGAAATCGCATCGGAATTAAATACAAAAGGCACAATGCCGCCTTAAGTACAAGAATAAAGACTCTTCTTACAATCGGTGCTTTGAGCATTCCCTGTGAAACCAGTATTAGTTTCCGATACGCCACTGCAGGTTCAATGTATTCCTTGGACCTTCAAATTGACGATGATACACAGAAATCGCATCGGAATTAAATACAAAAGGCACAATGCCGCCTTAAGTACAAGAATAGAAACTCTTCTTACAGTCGGTGTTTTGAGTATTGCCTGTGAGACCAGTATTAATTTCCGATACACCACTGCAGTTTCAATGTATTCCTTGGACCTTCACATTGACGATGAAACACAGAACTCACATCAGAATTAAATACAAAAGGCACAATTCCGCCTTAAGTACAAGAATAGGGACTCTTCTTACAGTCGGTGCTTTGAGCATTCCCTGTGAGACCAGTATTAGTTTCCGCTACACCTCTGTAGGTTCAATCTATTCCTTGGGCCTTCACATTGACGATGAAACACAGAAATCGCATCGGAATTAAATACAAAAGGCACAATGCCGCCTTAAGTACAAGAATAGAGACCCTTCCTACAGTCGATGCTCTGAGCATTCCCTGTGAGACCAGTATTAGTTTCCGATACACCACTGCAGGTTCAATGTATTCCTTGGAGCTTAGAATTGACGATGAAACACAGAAATCGCATCGGAACTAAATACAAAAGCACAATGCCGCAATAAGTACAGCAATAGAGACTCTTCTTACAGTTGGTGCTTTGAGCATTCGTTTTGGGACCAGTATTAGTTTCCGATACACCACTGCAGGTTCAAAGTATTCCTTACACATACACATTGACGATGAAACACTGAAATTACATCGGAATTAAATACAAAAGGCAAAATGCCGCCATAAGTGCAAGAATAGGGACTCTTCTTCCAGTCGGTGCTTTGAGCATTCCCTGTGAAACCAGTATTAGTTTCCGATACACCACAGCAGGTACAATGTATTCCTTGGACCTTCACATTGACGATGAAACACAGTAATCGCATCGGAATTAAATACAAAAGGCACAATGCCGCCTTAAGTACAGGAATATATTCCCTTCCTACAGTCGATGCTTTGAGCATTCCCTGTGAGACCAGTATTAGTTTCTGATACACCACTGCAGATTCAATGTATTCCTAGGACATACACATTGACGATGAAACACAGAAATCGCATCGGAATTAAATACAAAAGGCACAATGCCGCCTTACGTACAAGAATAGAGACTCTTCTTACAGTCGGTGCTTTGAGCATTAACTGTGAGACCAGTATCAGTTTCCGATACACCACTCCAGGTTCAATGTATTCCTTGGACATACTCATTGACGATGAAACACTGAAATAACATCGCTATTAAATACAAACGAAACAATGCCGCCCTAACTGCAAGATGAGTGAGACTTCTTAGAGTCTGTGCTTTGATTCTCTCCTGTGAGACCAGTATTAGATTCCGATACACCACTGCAGGTGCAATGTATTCCTTGGACTTTCGCATTGACGAAGAAACACAGAAATCGCATCGGAACTAAATACAAAAGGCACAATGCCGCAATAAGTACAAGAATAGAGACTCTTCTTACAGTCGGTGTTCTGAGCATTCCCTGTAAGACCAGTATTAGTTTCCGATACACCACTGCAGGTTCAATGTATTCCTTAGACATACACATTGATGAAGAAACACTGAAATTACACTGGAATTAAATTCAAAAGGCACAATGCCATCATAAGTGCAAGAATAGAGACTCCTCTTACAGTCGGTGCTTTGAGCATTCCCTGTGAGACCAGTATTAGTTTCCGATACACCACTGCAGGTACAATGTATTCCTTGTACCTTCACATTGACGATGAAACACAGAAATCGCATTGGAATTAAATACAAAAGGCACAATACCGCTTCAGTACAAGAATAGAGACTCTTCTTACAGACGGTGCTTTGAGCATTTCCTGTGAGACCAGTATTAGTTTCCGATACACCACTGCAAGTTCAATGTATTGCTTGGACATACACATTGACCATGAAACACAAAAATCGCATCCGAATTAAATACAAAAGGCACAATGCCACCTTACGTACAAGAACAGAGACTGTTCTTACAGTCGGTGTTTGAGCATTCCCTGTGAGACCAGTATTGGTTTCCGATACACCACTCCAGGTTCAATGTATTCCTTGGACATACTCATTGACGATGAAACACTGAAATGACATCGGAATTAAATACAAAAGGAACAATGAAACCTTAACTGCAAAATGAGGGAGACTTCTTAGAGGTTGTGCTTTGATCCTTTCCTGTGAGACCAGTATTAGTTTCCGATACACCACTGCAGGTGCAATGTTTTCCTTGGACCTTCGCAATGACGATGAAAAACAGTAATCGCATCGGAACTAAATTCAAAAGGCACAATGCCGCAATAAGTACAAGAATAGAGACTCTTCTTACAGTCGGTGCTTTGAGCATTCCCTGTGAGACCAGTATTAGTTTCCGATACACCACTGCAGGTTTAATGTATTCCTTAGACATACTCATTGACGATGAAACACTGAAATTACATCGAAATTAAATACAAACGGCACAATGCCGCCATAAGTGGAAGAATGGAGACTCTTCTTACAGTCGGTGCTTTGAGCATTCCCTGCGAGACCAGTATTAGTTTACGATACACCACTGCAGGTACAATGTATTCCTTGTACCTTCAAATTGACGATGAAACACAGAAATGGCATCGGAATTAAATACAAATGGCACAATGCCGCCTTAAGTACATGAATAGGGAGTTTTCTTACAGTCGGTGCTTTGAGCATTCCCTGTGAGACCAGTATTAGTTTCCGATACACCACTGCAGGTTCAATGTTTTCCTTGGACCTTCACATTGACGATGAAAAACAGAAATCGCATTGGAATTAAATACAAAAGGCACAATGCCGCTTTAAGTACAAGAATAGAGACTCTTCTTACAGTCGGTGCTTTGAGCATTCCCTGTGAGACCAGTATTAGTTTAGGATACACCACTGCAGGTTCAATGTATTGCTTGGACATACTCATTGACGATGAAACACAGAAATCGCATCGGAATTAAATACAAAAGGCACAATGCCGCCTTACGTATAAGAATAGAGACTCTTCTTACAGTCGGTGCTTTGAGTATTCCCTGTGAGACCGGTATTAGTTTCCGATACACAACTCCAGGTTCAATCTATTCCTCGGACATACCCATTGACGATGAAACACTGAAATTCCATCGCAATTAAATACAAAAGGAACAATGCCGCATTAACTGCAAGATGAGTGAGACTTCTTTGAGTCTATGCTTTAATCATCTCCTGTGAGACCAGTATTAGTTTCCGATACACCACTGCAGGTTCAATGTATTCCTTAGACATACACATTGACGATGCAACACTGAAATTATATCGGAATTAAATACAAAAGGCACAATGCCGCCTTAAGTACAAGAATAGAGTCAATTCTTACAGTCGGTGCTTTGAGCATACCCTGTGAGACCAGTATTAGCTTCCGGTCCACCATTGCAGATTGCATGTATTCCTTGGACATACACATTGACGATGAAATACTGAAATTACATCGGAATTAAATACAACAGGCACAATGCCGACTTAAGTACAAGAATAGAGACCCTTCTTACAGTCGGGGCTTTGAGCATTCCCTGTGAGACCAGTATTAGTTTCCGCTACACCTCTGCAGGTTCAGTTTGTTCCTTGGACCTTCACATTGACGGTGAAACACAGAAATGGCATCGGAATTAAATACAAAAGGGACAATGCCGCCTTAAGTACAAGAATAGAGACTCTTCATATAGTCGGTGCTTTGAGCATTCCCTGTGAGACCAGTATTAGTTTCCGATACACCACTGCAGGTTCAATGTATTCCTTGGACCTTCACATTGACGATGAAACACAGAAATGGCATCGGAATTAAATACAAAAGGCACAATGCCGCCTTAAGTACAAGAATAGAGACTCTTCTTACGGTTGGTGCTTTGAGCACGCCCTGTGAGACCAGTATTAGTTTCCGCTACACCTGTGCAGGTTCAGATTATTCCTTGGACCTTCACATTGACGATGAAACACAGAAATGGCATCGGAATTAAATACAAAAGGCACAATGCCGCCTTAAGTACAAGAATAGAGACTCTTCTTACAGTCGGTTCTTTGAGCATTCCCTGTGAGACCAGTATTAGTTTCCGATACACCACTGCAGGTTCAATGTATTCCTTGGACCTTCACATTGACGATGAAACACAGAAATGGCATCGGAATTAAATACAAACGGCACAATGCCGCCTTAAGTACAAGAATAGAGACTCTTCTTACAGTCGGTTCTTTGAGCATTCCCTGTGAGACCAGTATTAATTTCCGATACACCACTGCAGGTTCAATGTATTCCTTGGACCTTCACATTGACGATGAAACACAGAAATCGCATCGGAATTAAATCCAAAACGCACAATGCCGCCTTAAGTACAAGAATACAGACTCTACTTACAGTCGGTGCTTTGAGCATTCCCTGTGAGACCAGTATTAGTTTCCGATACACCACTGCAGGTTCAATGTATTCCCTGGACCTTCACATTGACGATGAAACACAGAAATGGCATCGGAATTAAATACAAAAGGCACAATGCCGCCTTAAGTACAAGAATAGCGACTCTTCTTACAGTCGGTGCTTTGAGCATTCCCTGTGAGACCAGTATTAGTTTCCGATATACCACTGCACGGTCAATGTATTCCTTGGACCTTCAAATTGACGATGATACACAGAAATCGCATCGGAATTAAATACAAAAGGCACAATGCCGCCTTAAGTACAAGAATAGAGACTCTTCTTACAGTCGGTGCTTTGAGCATTCCCTGTGAGACCAGTATTAGTTTCCAATACACCACTGCAAGTTCAATGTATTCCTTGGACCTTCACATGGACGATGAAGCACAGAAATCGCATCGGAATTAAATACAAAAGGTACAATGCCGCCTTAAGTTCAAGAATAGAGACTCTTCTTACAGTCGGTGCTTTGAGCATTCGGTGTGAGACCAGTATTAGTATCCGCTACACCTCTGCAGGTTCAGTTTATTCCTTGGACCTTCACATTGACGATGAAACGCAGAAATGGCATCGGAAATAAATACAAAAGGCACAATGCCGCCTTAAGTACAAGAATAGAGACTCTTCTTACGGTCGGGGCTTTGAGCACTCCCTGTGAGACCAGTAATAGTTTCCGCTACACCTCTGCAGGTTCAGTTTATTCCTTGGACCTTCACATTGACGATGAAACACAGAAATGGCATCGGAATTAAATACAAAAGGCACAATACCGCCTTAAGTACAAGAATAGAGACTCTTCTTACAGTCGGTGCTTTGAGCATTCCCTGTGAGACCAGTATTAGTTTCCGCTACACCTCTGCAGTTTCAATGTATTCCTCGGACCTTCACATTGACGATGAAACGCAGATATCGCATCGGAATTAAATACAAAAGGCACAATGCCGCTTTAAGTACAAGAATAGAGACTCTACCTACAGTCGGTACTTTGAGCATTCCCTGTCAGACCAGTATTAGTTTCCGATACACCACTGCAGGTTCAATGTTTTCCTTGGACCTTCGCAATGACGATGAAAAACAGTAATCGCATCGGAACTAAATTCAAAAGGCACAATGCCGCAATAAGTACAAGAATAGAGACTCTTCTTACAGTCGGTGCTTTGAGCATTCCCTGTGAGACCAGTATTAGTTTCCGATACACCACTGCAGGTTTAATGTATTCCTTAGACATACTCATTGACGATGAAACACTGAAATTACATCGAAATTAAATACAAACGGCACAATGCCGCCATAAGTGGAAGAATGGAGACTCTTCTTACAGTCGGTGCTTTGAGCATTCCCTGCGAGACCAGTATTAGTTTACGATACACCACTGCAGGTACAATGTATTCCTTGTACCTTCAAATTGACGATGAAACACAGAAATGGCATCGGAATTAAATACAAATGGCACAATGCCGCCTTAAGTACATGAATAGAGAGTTTTCTTACAGTCGGTGCTTTGAGCATTCCCTGTGAGACCAGTATTAGTTTCCGATACACCACTGCAGGTTCAATGTTTTCCTTGGACCTTCACATTGACGATGAAAAACAGAAATCGCATTGGAATTAAATACAAAAGGCACAATGCCGCTTTAAGTACAAGAATAGAGACTCTTCTTACAGTCGGTGCTTTGAGCATTCCCTGTGAGACCAGTATTAGTTTAGGATACACCACTGCAGGTTCAATGTATTGCTAGGACATACTCATTGACGATGAAACACAGAAATCGCATCGGAATTAAATACAAAAGGCACAATGCCGCCTTACGTATAAGAATAGAGACTCTTCTTACAGTCGGTGCTTTGAGTATTCCCTGTGAGACCGGTATTAGTTTCCGATACACAACTCCAGGTTCAATCTATTCCTTGGACATACTCATTGACGATGAAACACTGAAATTCCATCGCAATTAAATACAAAAGGAACAATGCCGCATTAACTGCAAGATGAGTGAGACTTCTTAGAGTCTGTGCTTTGATCATCTCCTGTGAGACCAGTATTAGTTTCCGATACACCACTGCAGGTTCAATGTATTCCTTGGACCTTCACATTGACGATGAAACACAGAAATGGCATCGGAATTAAATACAAAAGGCACAATGCCGCCTTAAGTACAAGAATAGAGACTCTTCTTACGGTTGGTGCTTTGAGCACGCCCTGTGAGACCAGTATTAGTTTCCGCTACACCTGTGCAGGTTCAGATTATTCCTTGGACCTTCACATTGACGATGAAACACAGAAATGGCATCGGAATTAAATACAAAAGGCACAATGCCGCCTTAAGTACAAGAATAGAGACTCTTCTTACAGTCGGTTCTTTGAGCATTCCCTGTGAGACCAGTATTAGTTTCCGATACACCACTGCAGGTTCAATGTATTCCTTGGACCTTCACATTGACGATGAAACACAGAAATGGCATCGGAATTAAATACAAAAGGCACAATGCCGCCTTAAGTACAAGAATAGAGACTCTTCTTACAGTCGGTGCTTTGAGCATTCCCTGTGAGACCAGTATTAATTTCCGATACACCACTGCAGGTTCAATGTATTCCTTGGACCTTCACATTGACGATGAAACACAGAAATCGCATCGGAATTAAATCCAAAACGCACAATGCCGCCTTAAGTACAAGAATACAGACTCTACTTACAGTCGGTGCTTTGAGCATTCCCTGTGAGACCAGTATTAGTTTCCGATACACCACTGCAGGTTCAATGTATTCCCTGGACCTTCACATTGACGATGAAACACAGAAATGGCGTCGGAATTAAATACAAAAGGCACAATGCCGCCTTAAGTACAAGAATAGCGACTCTTCTTACAGTCGGTGCTTTGAGCATTCCCTGTGAGACCAGTATTAGTTTCCGATATACCACTGCACGGTCAATGTATTCCTTGGACCTTCAAATTGACGATGATACACAGAAATCGCATCGGAATTAAATACAAAAGGCACAATGCCGCCTTAAGTACAAGAATAGAGACTCTTCTTACAGTCGGTGCTTTGAGCATTCCCTGTGAGACCAGTATTAGTTTCCAATACACCACTGCAAGTTCAATGTATTCCTTGGACCTTCACATGGACGATGAAGCACAGAAATCGCATCGGAATTAAATACAAAAGGTACAATGCCGCCTTAAGTACAAGAATAGAGACTCTTCTTACAGTCGGTGCTTTGAGCATTCGGTGTGAGACCAGTATTAGTATCCGCTACACCTCTGCAGGTTCAGTTTATTCCTTGGACCTTCACATTGACGATGAAACGCAGAAATGGCATCGGAAATAAATACAAAAGGCACAATGCCGCCTTAAGTACAAGAATAGAGACTCTTCTTACGGTCGGGGCTTTGAGCACTCCCTGTGAGACCAGTAATAGTTTCCGCTACACCTCTGCAGGTTCAGTTTATTCCTTGGACCTTCACATTGACGATGAAACACAGAAATGGCATCGGAATTAAATACAAAAGGCACAATGCCGCCTTAAGTACAAGAATAGATACTCTTCTTACAGTCGGTTCTTTGAGCATTCCCTGTGAGACCAATATTAGTTTCCGATACACCATTGCAGGTTCAATGTATTCCTTGGACCTTCACATTGACGATGAAACACAGAAATGGCATCGGAATTAAATACAAAAGGCACAATACCGCCTTAAGTACAAGAATAGAGACTCTTCTTACAGTCGGTGCTTTGAGCATTCCCTGTGAGACCAGTATTAGTTTCCAATACACCACTGCAGGTTCAATGTATTCCTTGGACCTTCACATTGACGATGAAACACAAATTTCGCATCGGAATCAAATACAAAATGCATAATGCCGCCTAAAGTACAAGAATAGAGACTCTTCTTACAGTCGGTGCTTTGAGCATTCCCTGTGAGACCAGTATTAGTTTCCGCTACACCTCTGCAGTTTCAATGTATTCCTCGGACCTTCACATTGACGATGAAACGCAGATATCGCATCGGAATTAAATACAAAAGGCACAATGCCGCTTTAAGTACAAGAATAGAGACTCTACCTACAGTCGGTACTTTGAGCATTCCCTGTCAGACCAGTATTAGTTTCCGATACACCACAGGAGGTTGAATGTATTCCTTGGACCTTCAAATTGACGATGATACACAGAAATCGCATCGGAATTAAATACAAAAGGCACAATGCCGCCTTAAGTACAAGAATAGAGACTCTTCTTACAATCGGTGCTTAGAGCTTTCCCTGTGAGACCAGTATTAGTTTCTGATACACCACTGAACGTTCAATGTATTCCTTGGACCTTCACATTGACGATGAAACACAGAAATCGCATCGGAATTAAATAAAAAAGGCAAATGCTGCCATAAGTACAAGAATAGAGACTCTTCTTACAGTCGGTGCTTTGAGCATTCCCTGTGAGACCAGTATTAGTTTCCGCTACACCTCTGCAGGTTCAGTTTATTCCTTGGACCTTCACATTGACGATGAAACACAGAAATGGCGTCGGAATGAAATACAAAAGGCACAATGCCGCCTTTAGTACAAGAATAGAGATTCTTCTTACAGTCGGTGCTTTGAGCATTCCCTGTGTGACCAGTATTAGTTTCCGATACACCTCTGCAGGTTCAATGTATTCCTTGGACCTTCACATTGACGATGAAACACATAAATCGCATCGGAATCAAATAAAAAAGGCAAATGCTGCCATAAGTACAAGAATAGAGACTCTTCTTACAGTCGGTGCTTTGAGCATTCCCTATGAGACCAGTAACAGTATCCGATACACCACTGTAGGTTCAATCTATTCCTTGGACATACACATTGACGATGAAACACTGAATTTACATCGGAATTAAATACAAAAGGAACAATGCCGCCTTAAGTACAAGAATATAGACTCTTCTTACCGTCGGTGCTTTGAGCATTCCCTGTGAGACCAGTATTAGTTTCCGATACACCACTGGAGGTTCAATGAATTCCTTGGACATTCACATTGACGACGAAACACTGAAATTACATCGGAATTAAATACCAAAGGCACAATGCCGCCTTAAGTACAAGAATAGAGACTCTTCTTACCGTCGGTGCTTTGAGCATTCCCTGTGAGATCAGTGTTAGTTTCCGCTACACCTCTGCAGGTTCAGTCTGTTCCTTGGACCTCCGCATTGACGATGAAACACAGAAATGGCATCGGAATTAAATTAAAAAGGCACAATGCCGCCTTAAGTACAAGAATAGAGACTCTTCTTACAGTCGGTGCTTTGAGCATTCCCTGTGAGACCAGTATTAGTTTCCGATCCACCACTGCAGGTTCAATGTATTCCTTGGACCTTCACATTGACGATGAAACACAGAGATCGCATCGGAATTAAATACAAAAGGCACAATGCCGCTTTAAGTACAAGAATAGAGACTCTTCTTACAGTCGGTGCTTTGTGCATTTCCTGTGAGACCAGTATTAGTTTCCGATACACCACTACAGGTTCAATGTATTCCTTGGACCTTCAAACTGAAGATGAAACGCAGAAATCGCATCGGAATTAAATACAAAAAGCACAAAATCGCCTTAAGTACAAGAATAGAGACTCTTCTTACAGTCGGTGTTTTGAGTATTCCCTGTGAGACCAGTATTAGTTTCCTATACACCACTGCAGGTTCAACGTATTCCTTGGACCTTCAAGTTGACGATGATACACAGAAATCGCATCGTAATTAAATACAAAAGGCACAGTGCCGCCTTAAGTACAAGAATAGAGACTCTTCTTTCAGTCGGTGCTTTGAGCATACCCTGTGAGACCAGTATTAGTTTCCGATACGCCACTGCAGGTTCAATGTATTCCTTGTACCTTCAAAATGACGATGATACACAGAAATCGCATCGGAATTAAATACAAAAGGCACAATGCCGCCTTAAGTACAAGAATAGAGACTCTCCTTACAGTCGGTGCTTTGAGGATTCCCTGTGAGACCAGTATTAGTTTCCGATCCACCACTGCAGGTTCAGTTTATTCCTTGGACATTCACAATGACGATGAAACACAGAAATCGCATCGGAATGAAATACAAAAGGCACAATGCCGCCTTAAGTACAAGAATAGAGACTCTTCTTACAGTCGGTGTTTTGAGCATTCCCTGTGAGACCAGTATTAGATTCCGATACACCACTACAGATTCAATGTATTCCTTGGACCTTCAAATTGACGATGATACACAGAAATCGCATCGGAATTAAATACAAAAGGCACAATGCCGCCTTAAGTACAAGAATAGAGACTCTTCTTACAGTCGATGCTTTGAGCATGCCCTGTGAGACCAGTATTAGTTTCCGATACACCACTGCAGGTTCAGTGTATTCCTTGGACCTTCAAATTGACGATGATACACAGAAATCGCATCTGAATTAAATACAAAAGGCACATGCCGCCTTAAGTACAAGAATAAGGACTCTTCTTACAGTCGGTGCTTTGAGCATTCCCTGTGAGACTAGTATTAGTTTCCGATACGCCACGGCAGGTTCAGTGTATTCCTTGGACCTTCAAATTGACGATGAAACACAGAAATCGCATCGGAATTAAATACAAACGGCACAATGCCGCCTTAAGTAGAAGAATAGAGACTCTTCTTACAGTCGGTGCTTTGAGCATTCCCTGTGAGACCAGTAACAGTATCCGATACACCACTGCAGGTTCAATCTATTTCTTGGACATACAAATTGACGATGAAACACTGAAATTACATCGGAATTAAATACAAAAGGAACAATGCCGCCTTAAGTACAAGAATAGAGACTCTTCTTACCGTCGGTGCTTTGAGCATTTCTTGTGAGACCAGTATTAGTTTCCGATACACCACTGGAGGTTCAATGAATTCCTTGGACATTCACATTAACGATGAAACACTGAAATTACATCGGAATTAAATACTAAGGCACAATGCCGCCTTAAGTACAAGAATAGAGACTCTTCTTACCGTCGGTGCTTTGAGCATTCCCTGTGAGATCAGTGTTAGTTTCCGCTACACCTCTGCAGGTTCAGTCTATTCCTTGGACCTTCGCATTGACGATGAAACACAGAAATGGCATCAGAATTAAATACAAAAGGCACAATGCCGCCTTAAGTACAAGAATAGAGACTCTTCTTACAGTCGGTGCTTTGAGCATTCCCTGTGAGACCAGTATTATTTTCCGATACACCACTGCAGGTTCAATGTATTCCTTGGACCTTCACATTGACTATGAAACACAGAAATCGCATCGGAATCAAATACAAAAGGCACAATGCCGCCTTAAGTACAAGAATAGAGACTCTTCTTACAGTCGGTGCTTTGAGCATTCCCTGTGAGACCAGTTATAGTATCCGATACACCACTGCAGGTTCAAACTATTCCTTGGACATACACATTGACGACGAAACACTCTAATTACATCGGAATTAAATACAAAAGGAACAATGCTGCCTTAAGTACAAGAATAGAGACTCTTCCTACTGTCGGTGCTTTGAGCATTCCCTATGAGACCAGTATTTGTTTCCGATACACCACTGGAGGTTCAATGAATTCCTAGGTCATTCACATTGACGATGAAACACTGAAATTACGTCGGAATTAAAAACAAAAGGCACAATGCCGCCTTAAGTACAAGAAAATAGACTCTTCTTACCGTCGGTGCTTTGAGCATTCCCTGTGAGACCAGTATTAGATTCCGATACACCACTGCAGGTTCAATGTATTCCTTGGACCTTCAAATTGACGATGATACACAGAAATCGCATCGGAATTAAATACAAAAGGCACAATGCCGCCTTAAGTACAAGAATAGAGACTCTTCTTACAGTCGGTGCTTTGAGCATTCCCTGTGAGACCAGTATTAGTTTCCGATACACCACTGCAGGTTCAATGTATTCCTTGGACCTTCACATTGACGATGAAAAACAGAATTCGCATCGGAATTAAATCCAAAACGCACAATGCCGCCTTGAGTACAAGAATACAGAGTCTACTTACAGTCGGTGCTTTGAGCATTCCCTTTGAGACCAGTATTAGTTTCCGATACACCACTGCAGGTTCAATGTATTCCTTGGACCTTCACATTGACGATGAAACACAGAAATCGCATCGGAATCAAATGCAAAAGGCACAATGCCGCCTTAAGTACAAGAATAGAGACTCTTCTTACAGTCGGTGCTTTGAGCATTCCCTGTGAGACCAGTTATAGTATCCGATACACCACTGCAGGTTCAAACTATTCCTTGGACATACACATTGACGATGAAACACTGTAATTACATCGGAAATAAATACAAAAGGAACAATGCCGCCTTATGTACAAGAATAGAGACTCTTCCTACCGTCGGTGCTTTGAGCATTCCCTATGAGACCAGTATTTGTTTCCGATACACCACTGGAGGTTCAATGAATTCCTAGGTCATTCACATTGACGATGAAACACTGAAATTACATCGGAATTAAATACAAAAGGCACAATGCCGCCTTAAGTACAAGAATAGAGACTCTTCTTACCGTCGGTGCTTTGAGCATTCCCTGTGAGACCAGTATTAGATTCCGATACACCACTGCAGTTTCAATGTATTCCTTGGACCTTCACATTGACGATGAAACACAGAAATCGCACCGATATTAAATCCAAAACGCACAATGCAACCTTAAGTACAAGAATAGAGACACTTCTTATAGTCGGTGCTTTGAGCATTCCCTGTGAGACCAGTAATAGTATCCGATACACCACTGCAGGTTCAATCAATTCCTTGGACATACACATTGACGATGAAACACAGAAATTACATCGAAATTAAATACAAAAGGCACAATGCAGCTTTAAGTACAAGAATAGAGACTCTTCTTATTGTCGGTGCTTTAAGCATTCCCTGTGAGACCAGTATTAGTTTCCGCTCACCTCTTCAGGTTTAGTTTATTCCTTGGACCTTCACATTGACGATGAAACACAGAAATGGCATCGGAATTAAATCCAAAACGCACAATGCAAACTTAAGTACAAGAATAGAGACTCTTCTTATAGTCGGTGCTTTGAGCATTCCCTGTGAGACCAGTATTAGTTTCCGATACACCACTGCAGGTTCAATGTATTCCATGGCCCTTCACATTGACGATGAAACACAGATATCGCATCGGAATCAAATACAAAAGGCACAATGCCGCCTTAAGTACAAGTATAGAGACTCTTCTTACAGTCGGTGCTTTGAGCATTCCCAGTGAGACCAGTAATAGTATCCGATACACCACTGCAGGTTCAATCTATTCCTTGGACGTACACGATGATGATGAAACACAGAAATTACATCGGAATTAAATACAGAAGGAACAATGCCGCCTTAAGTACAAGAATAGAGACTCTTCTTACCGTCGGTGCTTTGAGCATTCCCTGTGAGACCAGTATTAGTTTCCGATACACCACTGGAGGTTCCATGAATTCCTTGGACATTCACATTGACGATGAAACACTGAAATTACATCGGAAATAAATACAAAAGGGACAAAGCCGCCTTAAGTACAAGAATAGAGACTCTTCTTACCGTCGGTGCTTTGAGCATTCCCTGTGAGACCAGTATTAGATTCCAATACACCACTGCAGGTTCAATGTATTCCTTGGACCTTCACATTGACGATAAAACACAGAAATCGCACCGGAATTAAATCCAAAACGCACAATGCAACCTTAAGTACAAGAATAGAGACACTTCTTATAGTCGGTGCTTTGAGCATTCCCTGTGAGACCAGTAATAGTATCCGATACACCACTGCAGGTTCAATCAATTCCTTGGACATACACATTAACGATGAAACACAGAAATTACATCGGAATTAAATACAAATCGCACAATACCCCCATAAGTACAAGAATAGAGACTCTTCCCGATAGTCGGTGCTTTGAGCATTTCCTGTGAGACCAGTATTATTTTCCTTTACACCTCTGCAGGTTCAGCTTATTCCTTGGACCTTCACATTGACGATGAAACACAGAAATCGCATCGGAATTGAATACAAATAGCACAATGCCGCCTTAAGTACAAGAATAGAGACTCTTCTCACAGTCTGTGCTTTGAGCATTCCCTGTGAGACCAGTATTAATTTCCGATACACCACTGCAGGTTCAATGTATTCCTTGGACCTTCACATTGACGATGGAACACTGAAATTACATCGGAATTAAATACAAAAGGCACAATGCCGCCTTAAGTACAAGATCAGAGACTCTTCTTACAGTCGGTGCTTAGAGCATTCCCTGTGAGACCAGTAATAGTATCCGATACACCACTGCAGGTTCAATCTATTCCTTTGACATACACATTGACGATGAAACACAGAAATCGCATCGGAATCAAATACAAAAGGCACAATGCCGCCTTAAGTACAAGAATAAGGACTCTTCTTACAGTCGGTGCTTTGAGCATTTCCTGTGAGACCAGTTATAGTATCCGATACACCACTGCAGGTTCAAACTATTCCTTGGACATACACATTGACGATGAAACATTGTAATTACATCGGAATTAAATACAAAAGGAACATTGCCGCCTTATGTACAAGAATAGGGACTCTTCCTACCGTCGGTGCTTTGAGCATTCCCTATGAGACCAGTATTTGTTTCCGATACACCACTGGAGGTTCAATGAATTCCTAGGTCATTCACATTGACGATGAAACACTGAAATTACATGGGAATTAAATACAAAAGGCACAATGCCGCCTTGAGTACAAGAATAGAGACTCTTCTTACCGTCGGTCCTTTGAGCATTCCCTGTGAGACCAGTATTAGTTTCCGCTACACCTCCTCAGGTTTAGTTTATTCCTTGGACCTTCACATTGACGATGAAACACAGAAATGGCATCGGAATTAAATGCAAAACGCACAATGCAAACTTAAGTACAAGAATAGAGACTCTTCTTACCGTCGGTGCTTTGAGAATTCCCTGTGAGACCACTATTAGTTTCCGATACACCACTGGAGGTTCCATGAAATCCTTGGACATTCACATTGACGATGAAACACTGAAATTACATCGGAGATAAATACAAAAGGCACAATGCCGCCTTAAGTACAAGAATAGAGACTCTTCTTACCGTCGGTGCTTTGCGCATTCCCTGTGAGACCAGTATTAGTTTCCGATACACCACTGCAGGTTCAATCTATTCCTTTGACATACACATTGACGATGAAACTCAGAAATCGCATCGGAATTAAATCCAAAACGCACAATGCAACCATAAGTACAAGAATAGAGACTCTTCTTACGGTTGGTGCTTTGAGCACGCCCTGTGAGACCAGTATTAGTTTCCGCTACACCTGTGCAGGTTCAGTTTATTCCTTGGACCTTCACATTGACGATGAAACACAGAAATGGCATCGGAATTAAATACAAAAGGCACAATGCCGCCTTAAGTACAAGAATAGAGACCCTTCTTACAGTCGGTTCTTTGAGCATTCCCTGTGAGACCAGTATTAGTTTCCGATACACCACTGCAGGTTCAATGTATTCCTTGGACCTTCACATTGACGATGAAACACAGAAATGGCATCGGAATTAAATACAAAAGGCACAATGCCGCCTTAAGTACAAGAATAGAGACTCTTCTTACAGTCGGTGCTTTGAGCATTCCCTGTGAGACCAGTATTAATTTCCGATACACCACTGCAGGTTCAATGTATTCCTTGGACCTTCACATTGACGATGAAACACAGAAATCGCATCGGAATTAAATACAAAACGCACAATGCCGCCTTAAGTACAAGAATACAGACTCTACTTACAGTCGGTGCTTTGAGCATTCCCTGTGAGACCAGTATTAGTTACCGATACACCACTGCAGGTTCAATGTATTCCTTGGACCTTCACATTGACTATGGAACACTGAAATTACATCGGAATTAAATACAAAAGGCACAATGCCGCCTTAAGTACAAGATCAGAGACTCTTTTTACAGTCGGTGCTTAGAGCATTCCCTGTGAGACCAGTAATAGTATCCGATACACCACTGCAGGTTCAATCTATTCCTTGGACATACACATTGACGATGAAACACAGAAATTACATCGGAATTAAATACAAAAGGATCAATGCCGCCATAAGTACAAGAATAGAAACTCTTCTTACCGTCGGTGCTTTGAGCATTCCCTGTGAGACCAGTATCAGTTTCCGATACACCACTGCAGGTTCAATGTATTCCTTGGACATTCACATTGACGATGAATCACTGAAATTACATCGGAGTTAAATACAAAAGGCACATGCCGCCTTCAGTGCAAGAATAGTGAGACTTCTTAGAGTCTGTGATTTGATCCTTTCTGTGAGACCAGTATTAGTTTCCGATTCAAAACTGCAGGTTCAATGTATTCCATGGACCTTCACAATAACGATGAAACACAGAAATCGAGTCGGAATTAAATACAAAAGGCACAATGCCGCCTTAAGTACAAGAATAGAGACTCTTCTTACAGTCGGTGCTTTGAGCATTTCCTGAGAGACCAGTATTAGCCTCCGATACACCACTGCAGGTTCAATGTATTCCTTTTACGTACACATTGACGATGGAACACTGAAATTACATCGGAATTAAATACATAAGCACAATGCCACCTTCAGTGCAAAAGGAGTCAGACTTCTTAGAGTCTGTGCTTTGATCCTTTCCTATGAGACCCGTATTAGTTTCCGATACACCTCTGCAGGTTCAATGTATTCCTTTTCCATACACATTAACGATGAAACACTGAAATTACATCGGAATTAAATACATAAGCACATTGCCACCTTAAGTGCAAAAGGAGTCAGACTTCTTAGAGTCTGTGCTTTGATCCTTTCCTATGAGACCCGTATTAGTTTCCGATACACCACAGCAGGTTCAATGTATTCCATTTACATACACATTGAAGATGAAACACTGAAATTACAACGGAGTTAAATACAAAAGGCATTTGCCGCCTTAAGTGCAAGAAGAGTGAGACTTCTTCGAGTCTGTGATTTGATCCTATCTGTGAGACCAGTATTAGTTTCCGATACACCACTGTAGGTTCAATGTATTCCATGGACCTTCACATTAACGATGAAACACAGAAATCGCGTCGGAATTGAATATAAGAGGCACAAGGCCGCCTTAAATACAAGAATAAAGACTCTTATTAAAGTCGGTGATTTGATCCTTTCCTGTGGGACCAGTATTAGTTTCCGATACACCACTGTAGGCTCTATGTATTCCTGGGACATTCACATTGACGATGAAACACTGAAATTACATCGGAATTAAATACAAAGGGCACAATACCACCTTATGTGCAAAAGGAGTGAGACTTCTTATAGTCTGTGCTTTGATCCTTTCCTATGAGACCAGTATTAGTCTACGATACACTACTGCAGATTCAATGTATTCCCATTACATACACATTGACGATGAAACACTGAAATTACATCGGAAATAAATCCAAAAGGCACAATGCCACCTTAAGTGCAAAAGGAGTGAGACTTCTTAGAGTATGTGCTTTGATTCTTTCCTATGAGACCAGTATTAGTTTCCGATACACCACTGCAGGTTCAATGTATTCCTTGGACCTTCACATTGACGACAAAACACAGTAATCGCATCGGAATTAAATACAAAAGGCACAATGCCGCCATAAGTACAAGAATAGAGACACTTGTTACAGTCGGTGCTTTGATCCTTTCCTATGAGACCAGTATTAGTTTCCGATACACCACCGCAGGTTCAATGTATTCCTTGGACATTGACATTGACGATGAAACACTGAAATTACATCGGAATTAAAAACAAATGCACAATGCCGCCTTAAATGCAAGTAGAGTGAGACTTCTTAGAGTCTGTGCTTCGATCCTATCCTATGAGACCAGTATTAGTTTCCGATACACCACTGCAGGTTCAATGCATTCCTTTTACATACACATTGTAGATGAAACACTGAAATTACATCGGAATTAAATACAAAAGCCACAATGCCACCTTAAGTGCAAAAGGAGTGAGACTTCTTAGAGTCTGTGCTTTAATCCTTTCCTATGAGACCAGTATTAGTTTCCGATACACCACTGCAGGATCAATGTATTCCTTGGACATTCACATTGACGATGAAACACTGAAAATACATCGGAATTAAATACAAAAGGCACAATGCCACCTTAAGTGCAAAAGGAGTGAGACATCTTATAGACGGTGCTTTGATCCTTTCCTATGAGACCAGTATTAGTTTCCGATACACCACTGCAGGTTCAATGTATTCCCATTACATACACATTGACGATGAAATATGAAATTACATCTGAAATAAAATTCAAAAGGCACAATGCCACATTAAGTGCAAAAGGAATGAGACTTCTAAGAGTCTGTGCTTTGATCCTTTCCTATGAGACCAGTATTACTTTCCGATACACCCCTGCAGGTTCATTGTATTCCTTGGACCTTCACATTGACGACAAAACACAGAAATCGCATCGGAATTAAATACAAATGGCACAATGCCACCTTAAGTACAAGAATATAGACTCTTTTACAGTCGGTGCTTTGATCCTTTCCTGTGAGACCAGTATTAGTTTCCGATACACCACTGAATGTTCAATGTATTCCTTTTACACACACATTGACGATGAAACACTGAAATTGCATCGGAATTAAATACAAAAGGCAAAATGCCGTCTTAAGTGCAAGAAGAGTGAGACTTCTTAGAGTCTCTGCTTTGATCCTTTCCTGAGTGTCCAGTATTAGTTTTCGATACACCACTGCAGGTTCAATGTATTCCTTGGACCTTCACATTGACGATGAAACACACAAATCGCATCGGAATTAAGTACAAAAGTCACAATGCCGCCTTAAGTACAAGAATAGAGACTCTTCTTACAGTCGGTGCTTTGATATTTTCCTGTGAGTCCAATATTAGTTTCCGATACACCACTGCTGGTTCAATGTATTTCTTGGACATTCACATTGACTATGAAACACTGAAATTACATCGGAATTAAAAACAAATGCACAATGCCGCCTTAAATGCAAGTAGAGTGAGACTTCTTAGAGTCTGTGCTTCGATCCTATCCTATGAGACCAGTATTAGTTTCCGATACACCACTGCAGGTTCAATGCATTCCTTTTACATACACATTGTAGATGAAACACTGAAATTACATCGGAATTAAATACAAAAGCCACAATGCCACCTTAAGTGCAAAAGGAGTGAGACTTCTAAGAGTCTGTGCTTTGATCCTTTCCTATGAGACTAGTATTAGTTTCCGATGCACCACAGCAGGTTCAATGCATTCCTTTTTACATAAACATTGAACATGAAACACTGAAATTACAACGGAATTAAATACAAAAGGCATTATGCCGCCTTAAGTGCAAGAAGAGTGAGACTTCTTCGAGTCTGTGATTTGATCCTATCTGTGAGACCAGTATTAGTTTCCGATACACCACTGCAGGTTCAATGTATTCCATGGACCTTCACATTAACGATGAAACACAGAAATCGCGTCGGAATTAAATACAAAAGGCAGGATGCCGCCTTAAATACTAGAATAGAGACTCTTCTTACAGTCGGTGATAAGATCCTTTCCTGTGAGACCAGTATTAGTTTCCGATACACCACTGTAGGCTCTATGTATTCCTGGGACATTCACATTGACGATGAAACACTGAAATTACTTCGGAATTAAATACAATGGGCACAATACCACCTTATGTGCAAAAGGAGCGAGACTTCTTATAGTCTGTGCTTTGATCCTTTCCTATGGGACCAGTATTAGTTTACGATACACTACTGCAGGTTCAATGTATTCCCATTACATACACATTGACGATGAAACACTGAAATTACATCAGAATTAAATCCAAAAGGCACAATGCCACCTTAAGTGCAAAAGGAGTGAGACTTCCTAGAGTATGTGCTTTGATGCTTTCCTATGAGACCAGTATTAGTTTCCGATACACCACTGCAGGTTCAATGTATTCCTTGGACCTTCACATTGACGACAAAACGCAGTAATCGCATCGGAATTACATACAAAAGGCACAATGCCGCCTTAAGTACAAGATTATAGACTCTTCTTACAGTCGGTGTTTTGATCCTTTCCTGTGAGACCAGTATTAGTTTCCGATACACCACTGCACGTTCAATGTATTCCTTGGACATTCAAATTGACGATGAAACACTGAAATTACATCGGAATTAAATACAAAAGGCGCAATGCCGCCTTAAATGCAAGAAGGTTGAGACTTCTTAGAGTCTGTGCGTTGATTCTTTCCTATGAGACCAGTATTAGTTTCCGATACACCACTGCAGGTTCAATGTATTCCTTTTAAATACACATTGACGATGAAACACTGAAATTACATCAGAATTAAATACAAAAGGCACAATGCCGCCTTGAGTGCAAGAAGTTGTGAAACTTCTTAGAGTCTGTGCTTTGTTTTTTTCCTGTGAGACCAGCGCTATTTTCCGATACACCACTGCAGGTTCAATGTATTCCTTGGACCTTCACATTGATGGCAAATCACAGAAATCGCATCGGAATTAAATACATACGGCACAATGCCGCCTTAAGTACAAGATTAGAGACTCTTCTTACAGTCGGTGCTTTGATCCTTTCCTGTGAGACCAGTATTAGTTTCCGATACACCACTGCAGGTTCAATGTATGTCTTGGACCTTCACATTAACGATGAAACACAGAAATCGCGTCGGAATTAAATACAAAAGGCACAACGCCGCCTTAAGTACAAGAATAGAGACTCTTCTTACAGTCGGTGCTTTGATCCTTTCCTGTGAGACCAGTATTAGTTTCCGATACACCACTGCAGGTTCAATGTATTCCTTGGACATTCAAATTGACGATGAAACACTGAAATTACATCGGAATTAAATACAAAGGGCACAATGCCGCCATAAATACAAGAAGAGTGGGACTTTTTAGAGTCTGTGCGTTGATTCTTTCCTATGAGACCAGTGTTAGTTTTGATACACCACTGCAGATTCAATGTAATCCTTTTACATACACATTGACGATGAAACACTGAAATTACATCAGAATTAGATACAAAAGGCACAATGCCGCCTTAAGTGCAAGAATAGAGACTCTTCTTACAGTCGGTGCTTTGATCCTTTCCTGTGAGACCAGTATTAGTTTTCGATACACCACTGCATGCTCTATGTATTCCTTGGATATTCACATTGACGATGAAACACTCAAATTACATCGGAATTAAATACAAAATGCACAATGCCACCTTAAGTGCAAAATGAGTGAGACTTCTTATAGTCTGTGCTTTGATCCTTTCCTATGAGACCAGTATCAGTTTCCGATAAACCACTGCAAGTTCAATATATTCCTTTTACATACACATTGACGATGAAACACTGATATTACATCGGAATTATATACGAAAGGCACAATGCCACCTTAAGTATAAAAGGAGTGAGACTTCTTAGAGTCTGTGCTTTGATCATTTCGTATGAGACCAGTATTAGTTTCCGATACAACACTGCAGGTTCAATGTATTCCTTTTACATACACATTGACAATGAAATACTGAAATTAAATCGGAATTGAATACAATAGGTACAATGCCACTTTAAGTGCAAAAGGAGTGAGCCTTCTTAGAGTCTGTGTTTTGATCCTTCTATATGAGACCAGTATTAGTTTCCGATACACCACAGCAGGCTTCATGTATTCTTTTTACACACACATTGACGATGAAACACTGAAATTACATCGGAATTAAATACATAAGGCACAATGCCGCCTTAAGTGCAAGAAGAGTGAGACTTCATAGAGTCTGTAGTTTGATCCTTTCGTGTGAGACCAGTATTAGTTTCCGATACACCACTGCACGTTCAATGTATTCCTAGGACCTTCACATTAACGATGAAACACAGAAATCACGTCGGAATTAAATACAAAAGGCACAATGCCGCCTTAAGTACAAGAATAGAGACTCTTCTTACTGTCGGCGCTTTGATCCTTTCCTGTGAGTCCAGTATTAGTTTCCGATACACCACTGCAGGTTCAATGTATTCCTTGGACAATCAAATTGAAGATGAAACATTGAAATTACATCGGAATTAAATACAAAAGGCACAATGCCGCCTTAAGTGCAAGAAGAGTGAGACTGCTTAGAGTCTGTGCTTTCATCCATTCCTGTGAGACCAGTATTAGTAACCTATACATCACTGCAGGTTCAATGTATTCCTTTTACATACACATTGACGATGAATCACTGAAATTACATCTGAATTAATACAAAAGGCACAATGCCACCGTAAGTGCAAAAGGTGAGAGACTTCTTCCAGTCTGTGCTTTGATCCTTTCCCATGAGACCAGTATTAGTTTCCGATATACCACTGCAGGTTCAATGTATTCCTTTTACATACACATTGACGATGAAACACTGAAATTACATCGGAATTAAGTACAAAAAGCTCAATGCCACCTGAAGTGCAAAAGGAGTGAGACTTCTTTGAGTCTGTACTTTGATCCTTTCCTATGAGACCAGTATTGGTTTCCGATACACCACTGCCGGTTCAATGTATTCCTTTTACATACACATTGACGATGAAACACTTAAATTACATCGGAATTAAGTACAAAAGGAACAATGCCGCCTTAAGTGCAAGAAGAGTGAGACTTCTTAGAGTCTGTGGTTTGATCCTTTCCTGTGAGACCAGTATTAGTTTCCGATACACCACTGCAGGTTCAATGTATTCCTTGGACCTTCACGTTAACGATGAAACACAGAAATCGCGTCGGAATTAACTACAAATGGCACAATGCCGGCTTAAGTGCAAGAAGAGTGAGACTTCATAGTGTCTGTGCTTTCATCCATTCCTGTGAGACCAGTATTAGTTACCGATACACCACTGCAGGTTCAATGTATTCCATTTACATACACATTGACGATGAAACACTGAAATTGCATCGGAATTAAATACAAAAGGCAAAATGCCGTCTTAAGTGCAAGAAGAGTGAGACTTCTTAGAGTCTGTGCTTTGATCCCTTCCTCAGAGACCAGTATTAGTTTCCGATACACCACTGCAGATTCAATGTATTCCTTGGACCTTCACATTGACGATGAAACACAGAAATCGCGTCGGAATTAAATACAAAAGGCACAATGCCGCCTTAACTACAAGAATAGAGACCCTTCTTACAGTCGGTGCTTTGATCCTTTCCTGTGAGACCAGTATTAGTTTGCGATACACCACTGCGGGTTCAATATATTCCTTTTACAGACACATTGATGATGAAACACTGAAATTACATCGGAAATAAATACAAAAGGCACAATGCCACCTTAATTGCAAAAGGTGTGAGACTTCTTAGAGTCTGTGCTTTGATCATTTCCTATGAGACCAGTATTAGTTTCCGATACACCACTGCAGGTTCAATGTTTTCCTTTTACATACACATTGACGATGAATCACTGAAATTACATCTGAATTAATACAAAAGGCACAATGCCACCGTAAGTGCAAAAGGTGAGAGACTTCTTCCAGTCTGTGCTTTATTCCTTTCCCATGAGACCAGTATTAGTTTCCGATACACCCCTGCAGGTTCAATGTATTCCTTGGACCTTAACGTTAATGATGAAACACAGAAATCGCGTCGGAATTAACTACAAAAGGCACAATGCCGGCTTAAGTGCAAGAAGAGTGAGACTTCTTAGTGTCTGTGCTTTCATCCATTCCTGTGAGACCAGTATTAGTTACCGATATCCCCTGCAGGTTCAATGTATTCCTTTTACATACACATTGACGATGAAACACTGATATTACATCGGAATTAAGTACAAGAGGCACAATGCCACCTGAAGTGCAAAAGGAGTGAGACTTCTTTGAGTCTGTACTTTGATCCTTTCCTATAAGACCAGTATTGGTTTCCGATACACCACTGCCGGTTCAATGTATTCCTTTTACATACACATTGACGGTGAAACACTTAAATTACATCGTAATTAAGTACAAAAGGAACAATGCCGCCATAAGTGCAAGAAGCGTGAGACTTCTTAGAGTCTGTAGTTTGATCCTTTCCTGTGAGTCCAGTATTAGCTTCCGATACACCACTGCAGGTTCAATGTATTCCTTGGACCTTCACATTAACGATGAAACACAGAAATCGCGTCGGAATTAACTACAAAAGGCACAATGCCGCCTTAAGTACAAGAATAGAGACTCTTCCTACAGTCGGTCCTTTGATCCTTTCCTGTGAGACCAGTATTAGTTTGCGATACACCACTGCAGGTTCAATGTATTCCTTTTACAGACACATTGACGATGAAACACTGAAGTTACATCGGAATTAAGTACAAAAGGCACAATGCCACCTTAAGTGCAAAAGGAGTGAGACCTCTTAGAGTCTGTATTTTGATCCTTTCCAATGAGACCAGTATTGGTTTCCGATACACCACTGCAGGATCAATGTATTCCTTCTACATACACATTGACGATGAAACAATTAAATTACATCGGAATTAAGTACAAAAGGAACAATGCCGCCTTAAGTGCAAGAAGAGTGAGACTTCTTAGAGTCTGTGATTTGATCCTTTCCTGTGAGACCAGTATTAGATTCCGATACACCACTGCTGGTTTTATGTATTCCTTGGACCTTCACATTGACGATGAAACACAAAAATCGCATCGGAATTAAATACAAAAGGCACAACGCCGCCTTAAGTAGAAGAATTGAGACTCTTCTTACAGTCGGTGCTTTGATCCTTTCCTGTGAGACCAGTATTACTTACCGATACACCACTACTGGTTCTATGTATTCCTTGGACATTCACATTGACGATGAATTACTGAAATTACATCGGAATTAAATACAAGAGGCACAATGCCGCCATAAGTGCAAGAAGAGTGAGACATCTTAGAGTCAGTGCTTTGATCCTTTCCAGTGAGACCAGTATTAGTTTCCGATACATAACTGCAGGTTCAATGTATTCCTTGGACATTCACATTGACGATGAAACACAGAAATCGCATGGGATTTAAATACAAAAGGCACAACGCCGCCTTAAGTAAAATTATTGAGACTCTTCTTACAGTTGGTGCTTTGATCCTTTCCTGTGAGACTAGTATTAGTTTCCGATACACCACTGCTGGTTCTATGTATACCTTGGACACTCACATTGACGATGAAACACAGAAATTACATCGGAATTAAATACAAAAGTCACAATGCCGCCTTAAGTGCAAGAAGAGAGAGACTTCTTAGAGTCTGTGCTTTGTTCCTTTCCTGTGAGACCAGTGTTAGTTTCCCATACTCCACTGGAGGTTCAATGTATTTCTTGGACTTTCACATTGACGATGAAACACAGAAATCGCATCGGAATTAAATACAAAAGTCACAATGCCGCCTTAAGTACAAGAATAAAGACTCTTCTTACAGTCGGTGCTTTGAGCATTCCCTGTGAGACAAAGAATAGTATTCGAAACACCACTGCAGGTTCAATGTATTCCTTGAACCTTCACATTGACGATGAAACGCAGAAATCGCACCTGAATTAGGTACAAAAGGCACAATGCTGCCTTAAGTACAAGAAAGAGACTCTTCTTACAGTCGGTTCTTTGATCCTTTCCTATGAGACCAGTATTAGTTTCCGATACACCACTGAGGGTTCGATGTATTCCTTGGACCTTCACATTGACGATGAAACACAGAAATCGCATCGGAATTAAATACAAAAGGCACAATGCCGCCATAAGTACAAGAATAAAGACTCTTCTGACAGTCGGTGCTTTGAGCATTCCCTGTGAGACCAGTAATAGTTTCCGATACACCACTGCAGGTTCAATGTATTTCTTGGACTTTCACATTGACGATGAAACACAGATATCGCATCGGAATTAAATGCAAAATGCACAATGCCGCCTAAAGTAAAATAATAGAGACTCTTCTTACATTCGGTGCTTTGATCCTTTCCTGTGAGACCAGTATTAGTTTCCGATACACCACTGCAGGTTCAATGTATTCCTTGGACATTCACATTGACGATGAAACACAGAAATCGCGTCGGAAAAAAATACAAAAGGCAAAATGCCGTCTTAAGTGCAAGAAGAGTGAGACTTCTTAGAGTCTGTGCTTTGATCCCTTCCAGAGAGACCAGTATTAGTTTCCGATACACCACTGCAGGTTCAATGTATTCCGTGGACCTTCACATTGACGATGAAAAACAGAAATCGCGTCGGAATTACATACAAAAGGCACAATGCCGCCTTAAGTACAAGAATAGAGACTCTTCTTAAAGTCGGTGCCTTGATCCTATCCTGTGAGACCAGTATTAGTTTGCGATACACCGCTGCAGGTTCAATGAATTAATTTTACAGACACATTGACGATGAAACACTGAAATTACGTCGGAATTAAATACAAAATGCACAATACACCTTAATTGCAAAAGGTGTGAGACTTCTTAGAGTCTGTGCTTTGATCCTTTCCTATGAGACCAGTATTAGTTTCCGATACACCACTGCAGGTTCTATGTATTCCTTTTACATACACTTTGACGATGAAACACTGAAATTACATCGGAATTAAGTACAAAAGGCACAATGCCACCTTAAGTGCAAGAAGAGTGAGACATCTTAGAGTCAGTGCTTTGGCCCTTTCCTGTGAGACCAGTGTTAGTTTCCGATACTCCACTGCAGTTTCAATGTATTCCTTGGACCTACACATTGGCGATGAAACACAGAAATTGCATCGGAATTAAATACAAAAGTCACAATGCCGCCTTAAGTACAAGAATAAAGGCTCTTCTTACAGTCGGTGCTATGGGCATTCCCTGTGAGACCAGTATTAGTTTGCGATACACCACTGCAGGTTCAATGTATTCCTTTTACAGACACATTGACGATGAAACACTGAAGTTACATCGGAATTAAGTACAAAAGGCACAATGCCACCTTAAGTGCAAAAGGAGTGAAACCTCTTAGAGTCTGTATTTTGATCCTTTCCTATGAGACCAGTATTGGTTTCCGATACACCACTGCAGGTTCAATGTATTCCTTCTACATACACATTGACGATGAAACACTTAAATTACATCGGAATTAAGTACAAAAGGAACAATGCCGCCTTAAGTGAAGAAGAGTGAGACTTCTTAGAGTCTGTGATTTGATCCCTTCCTGTGAGACCAGTATTAGTTTCCGATACACCACTGCTGGTTCAATGTATTCCTTGGACCTTCACATTGACGATGAAACACAGAAATCGCATCGGAATTAAATACAAAAGGCAAAACGCCGCTTTAAGTACAAGAATTGAGACTCTACTTACTGTCGGTGCGTTGATCCTTTCCTGTGAGACCAGTATTGGTTTCAGATACACCACTGGTGGTTTTATGTATTCCTTGGACCTTCACATTGACGATGAAACACAGAAATCGCATGGGATTTATATACAAAAGGCACAACGCCGCCTTAAGTAAAAGTATCGAGACTCTTCTTACAGTTGGTGCTTTGATCCTTTCCTGTGACACTAGTATTAGTTTCCGATACACCACTGCTGGTTCTATGTATACCTTGGACACTCACATTGACGATGAAACACAGAAATTACATCGGAATTAAATACAAAAGTCACAATGCCGCCTTAAGTGCAAGAAGAGAGAGACTTCTTAGAGTCTGTGCTTTGTTCCTTTCCTGTGAGACCAGTGTTAGTTTCCTATACACCACTGGAGGTTCAATGTATTTCTTGGACTTTCACATTGACGATGAAACACAGAAATCACATCGGAATTAAATACAAAAGTCACAATGCCGCCTTAAGTACAAGAATAAAGACTCTTCTTACAGTCGGTGCTTTGAGCATTCCCTGTGAGACAATGAATAGTATCCGAAACACCACTGCAGGTTCAATGTATTCCTTGAACCTTCACATTGACGATGAAACGCAGAAATCGCACCTGAATTAAGTACAAAAGGCACAATGCTGCCATAAGTACAAGAATAGAGACTCTTCCTACAGTCGGTGCTTTGATCCTTTCCTGTGAGACCAGTATTAGGTTCCGATACACCACTGCAGGTACATTGTATTCCTTGGACATTCACATTGACGATGAAACACTGAAATTACATCGGAATTAAATACAAAAGGCACAATGCCGCCTTAAATGCAAGAAGAGTGAGACTTCGTAGAGTCTGTGTTTTGATCCTTTCCTATGAGACCAGTATTAGTTTCTGATACACCACTGCAGGTTCAATGTATTCCTTTTTCATACACATTGACGATGAAACACTGAAATTACATCGGAATTAAATACAAAAGGCATAATGCCTTCCTAAGTGCAAAAGGAGTGAGACTGCTTAGAGTCTGTGTTTTTATCCTTTCCTATGATACCAGTATTAGTTTCCGATACACCACTGAGGGTTCGATGTATTCCTTGGACCTTCACATTGACGATGAAACACAGAAATCGCATCGGAATTAAATACAAAAGGCACAATGCCGCCATAAGTACAAGAATAAAGACTCTTCTGATAGTCGGTGCTTTGAGCATTCCCTGTGAGACCAGTATTAGTTTGCGATACACCACTGCAGGTTCAATGTATTTCTTGGACTTTCACATTGACGATGAAACACAGATATCGCATCGGAATTAAATGCAAAATGCACAATGCCGCCTAAAGTAAAAGAATAGAGACTCTTCTTACATTCGGTGCTTTGATCCTGTCCTGTGAGACCAGTATTAGTTTCCGATACACCACTGCAGTTTCAGTGTATTCCTTGGACATTGACATTGACGATGAAACACAGAAATCGCGTCGGAAATAAATACAAAAGGCAAAATGCCGTCTTAAGTGCAAGAAGAGTGAGACTTCTTAGAGTCTGTGCTTTGATCCCTTCCAGAGAGACCAGTATTAGTTTCCGATACACCACTGCAGGTTCAATGTATTCCGTGGACCTTCACATTGACGATGAAAAACAGAAATCGCCTCGGAATTACATACAAAAGGCACAATGCCGCGTTAAGTACAAGAATAGAGACACTTCTTAAAGTCGGTGCCTTGATCCTATCCTGTGAGACCAGTATTAGTTTGCGATACACCGCTGCAGGTTCAATGTATTAATTTTACAGACACATTGACGATGAAACACTGAAATTACGTCGGAATTAAATACAAAATGCACAATGCACCTTAATTGCAAAAGGTGTGAGACTTCTTAGAGTCTGTACTTTGATCCTTTCCTATGAGACCAGTATTGGTTTCCGATACACCACTGCAGGTTCAATGTATTTCTTTTACATACACATTGACGATGAAACACTTAAATTACATCGGAATTTAGTACAAAAGCAACAATGCCGCCTTAAGTGCAAGAAGAGTGAGACTTCTTAGAGTCTGTACTTTGATCCTTTCCTATGAGACCAGTATTGGTTTCCGATACACCACTGCAGGTTCAATGTATTTCTTTTACATACACATTGACGATGAAACACTTAAATTACATCGGAATTTAGTACAAAAGCAACAATGCCGCCTTAAGTGCAAGAAGAGTGAGACTTCTTAGAGTCTGTGATTTGATCCTTTCCTGTGAGACCAGTGTTAGTTTCCGATACTCCACTGCAGTTTCAATGTATTCCTTGGACCTACACATTGGCGATGAAACACAGAAATCGCATCGGAATTAAATACAAAAGTCACAATGCCGCCTTAAGTACAAGAATAAAGACTCTTCTTACAGTCGGTGCTTTGAGCATTCCCTGTGAAACCAGGATTAGTTTCCGAAACACCACTGCAGGTTCAATGTATTCCTTGGACCTTCACATTGACGATGAAACGCAGAAATCGCATCGGAATTAAATACAAAAGGCACAATGCCGCCTTAAGTACAAAAATAGAGACTCTTCTTACAATCGGTGCTTTGATCCTTTCCTGTGAGACCAGTATTAGTTTCCGATACACCACTGCAAGTCCAATGCATTCCTTGGACATTCACATTGACGATGAAACACTGAAATTACATCGGAATTAAATACAAAAGGCACAATGCCGCCTTAAATGCAAGAAGAGTGTGACTTCGTAGAGTCTGTGTTTTGATCCTTTCCTTTGAGACCAGTATTAGTTTCCGATACACCACTGCAGGTTCAATGTATTCCTTTTACATACACATTGACGATGAAACACTGAAATTACATCGGAATTAAATACAAAAGGCATAATGCCGCACTAAGTGCAAAAGGAGTGAGACTTCTTAGAGTCTGTGCTTTGATCCTTTCCTATGAGACCAGTATTAGTTTCCGATACACCACTGCAGGTTCAATGTATTCCTTTTACATACACATTGACGATGAAACACTGAAATTACATCGGAATTAAGTTCAAAAGGCACAATGCCGCCATACGTGCAAGAAGAGTGAGACTTCTTAGGGTCTGTGATTTGATCCTTTCCTGTGAGACCAGTATTAGTTTCCGATACACCACTGCAGGTTCAATGTATTCCTTGGACATTCTCATTGACGATGAAACACAGAAATCGCATCGGAATTAAATTCAAAAGGCACAATGCCGCCTAAGTACAAGAATAGAGACTCTTCTTACAGTCTGTGTTTTGAGAATTCCCTGTGAGACCAGTATTAGTTTCCGATACACCACTGCAAGTTCAATGTATTCCTTGGACCTTCACATTGAGGATGAAACACATAAATCGCATCGGAATTAAATACAAAAGGCACAATGCCACATTAATGCAAGAAGAGTGAGACACCTTACAGTCTGTGCTTTGATCCTTTCCTATGAGACCTGTATTAGTTTCCGATACACCACTGCATGTTGAATGTATTCGTTTTACGTACTCATTTCCGATGAAAGACTGATATTACATCGGAATTAAATACAAAAGGCACAATGCCGCCTTAAATGCAAGAAGAGTGAGACCTCTTAGAGTCTGTACTTTGATCCTTTCCTATGAGAGCAGTATTAGTTTCCGATACACCACTGCAGGTTCAATGTATTCCTTGGACATTCACATTGACGATGAAACACTGAAATTACATCGGAATTAAATACAAAAGGCACAATGCCACCTTAAGTGCAAAAGGAGTGAGACTTCTTAGAGTCTGTGCTTTGATGCTTTCCTATGAAACCAGTATTAGTTTCCGATACACCACTGCAGGTTCAATGAATTCCTTTTACATACACATTGATGATGAAACACTGAAATTACATAGGAATTAAATAAAAAATGCAAAATGCCACCTTAAGAGCTAAAGCAGTGAGACTTCTTAGAGTCTGTGCTTTGATCCTTTCCTATGTGACCAGTATTAGTTTCCGATACACCACTGCAGGTTCAATGTATTCCTTGGACCTTCACATTGACGATGAAACACAGAAATCGCATCGGAATTAAATACAAAAGGCATAACGCCGCTTTAAGTACAAGAACTGAGACTCTACTTACAGTCGGTGCTTTGATCCTTTCCTGAGAGACCAGTATTAGTTACCGATACACCACTGGTGGTTCTATGTATTCCTAGGACATTCACATTGACGATGAAACACTGAAATTACATCGGAATTAAATACAAAATGCACAATGCCGCCTTAAGTGCAAGAAGAGTGAGACTTCTTAGAGTCTGTGCTTTGGCCCTTTCCTGTGAGACCAGTGTTAGTTTCCGATACTCCACTGCAGTTTCAATGTATTCCTTGGACCTACACATTGGCGATGAAACACAGAAATCGTATCGGAATTAAATACAAAAGTCACAATGCCGCCTTAAGTACAAGAATAAAGACTCTTCTTACAGTCGGTGCTTTGAGCATTCCCTATGAAACCAGTATTAGTTTCCGATACACCACTGCAGGTTCAATGTATTCCTTTTACATACACATTGACGATGAAACACTGAAATTACATCGGAATTAAATACAAAAGGCATAATGCCGCACTAAGTGCAAAAGGAGTGAGACTTCTTAGAGTCTGTGCTTTGATCCTTTCCTATGAGACCAGTATTAGTTTCCGATACACCACTGCAGGTTCAATGTATTCCTTTTACATACACATTGACGATGAAACACTGAAATTACATCGGAATTAAGTTCAAAAGGCACAATGCCGCCATACGTGCAAGAAGAGTGAGACTTCTTAGGGTCTGTGATTTGATCCTTTCCTGTGAGACCAGTATTAGTTTCCGATACACCACTGCAGGTTCAATGTATTCCTTGGACATTCTCATTGACGATGAAACACAGAAATCGCATCGGAATTAAATACAAAAGGCACAATGCCGCCTAAGTACAAGAATAGAGACTCTTCTTACAGTCTGTGTTTTGAGAATTCCCTGTGAGACCAGTATTAGTTTCCGATACACCACTGCAAGTTCAATGTATTCCTTGGACCTTCACATTGAGGATGAAACACAGAAATCGCATCGGAATTAAATACAAAAGGCACAATGCCGCATTAATGCAAGAAGAGTGAGACACCTTACAGTCTGTGCTTTGATCCTTTCCTATGAGACCTGTATTAGTTTCCGATACACCACTGCATGTTGAATGTATTCGTTTTACGTACTCATTTCCGATGAAAGACTGATATTAAATCGGAATTAAATACAAAAGGCACAATGCCGCCTTAAATGCAAGAAGAGTGAGACTTCTTAGAGTCTGTACTTTGATCCTTTCCTATGAGAGCAGTATTAGTTTCCGATACACCACTGCAGGTTCAATGTATTCCTTTTACATACACATCGACGATGAAACACTGGAATTACATTGGAATTAAATACAATAGGCACAATGCCGCCTTAAGTGCCAGAAGAGTGGGACTTCTTAGGGTCAGTGCTTTGATCCTTTCCTGTGAGACCAGTATTAGTTTCCGATACACCACTGAAGGTTCAATGTATTCCTTTTACATACACATTGACGATGAAACACTGAAATTACATCGGAATTAAATACAAAAGGCATAATGCCGCCTTAAGTGCAAGAAGAGTGAGACTCCTTAGAGTCAGTGCTTTGATCCTTTCCTGTGAGACCAGTGTTAGTTTCCGATACTCCACTGCAGGTTCAATGTGTTCCTTTTAAATACACATTGACGATGAAACACTGAAATTACATCGGAATTAAATACAAAAGGCACAATGCCGCCTTAAGTGCAAGAAGATTGAGACTTCATTGAGTCTATGCTTTGATCCTTTCCTGTGAGAGCAGTTTTAGTTTCCGATACACCACTGCAGGTTCAATGTATTCCTTGGACCTTCACATTGACGATGAAACACAGAAATCGCATCGGAATGAAATACAAAAGGCACAATGACGACTTAAGTACAAGAATTGAGACTCTTCTTACAGTCGGTGCTTTGATCCTTTCCTGTGAGACCAGTATTCGTTTCCATTACACTACTGCTAGTTCTATGTATTCCTTGGACATTCACAATGACGATGAAACACTAAAATTACATCGGAATTAAATACAAAAAGCACAATGCCGCCTTAAGTGCAAGAAGAGTGAGACATCTTAGAGTCTGTGCTTTGATCCTTTCCTGTGACACCAGTGTTAGTTTCCGATAGTCCACTGCAGGTTCAATGTATTCCTTTTAAATACACATTGACGATGAAACACTGAAATTACATCGGAATTAAATACAAAAGGCACAATGCCGCCTTAAGTGCGAGAAGATTGAGACTTCATTGAGTCTATGCTTTGATCCTTTCCTGTGAGAGCATTTTTAGTTTCCGATACAAGACTGCAGGTTCAATGTATTGCTTGGACGTTCACATTGAGGATGAAACACAGAAAACGCATCGGGATTAAATACAAAAGGCACAACGCCGCCTTAAGTACAAGAATAGTGACTCTTCTTACAGTCGGTGCTCTGATCCTTTCCAGTGAGACCAGTATTAGTTTCCGATACACCACTGCAGATTCAATGTAACCCTTTTACATACACATTGACGATGAAACACTGAAATTACATCGGAATTAAGTACAAAAAGCACAATGCCGCCTTAAATGCAAGAAGAGTGAGACTTCTTAGAGTCTGTGCTTTGATCCTTTCCTATGACACCAGTATTAGTTTCCGATACACCACTGCAGGTTCAATGTATTTCTTTTACATACACATTGACGATGAAACACTGAAATTACATTGGAATTAAATACAAAAGGCACAATTCCGCCTTAAATGCAAGAAGAGTGAGACTTCTTAGAGTCTGTGCTTTGATCCTTTCCTATGAGACCAGTATTAGTTTCCGATACACCACTGCAGGTTCAATGTATTCCTTTTACATACACATTGACGATGAAACACTGAAATTACATCAGAATTAAATACAAAAGGCACAATTCCGCCTTAAATGCAAGAAGAGTGAGACTTCTTAGAGTCTCTGCTTTGATCCTTTCCTATAAGACCAGTATTAGTTTCCGATACACCACTGCAGGGTCAATGTATTCCTTGGAAATTCACATTGACGATGAAACACAGAAATCGCATCGCAATTAAATACAAAAGGCACAATGCCGACCTTAAGTACTAGAATATAGACTCTTCTTTCAGTCGGTGTTTTGATCCTTTCCTGTGAGACCAGTATTAGTTTCCGATACACCGCTGCAGGTTCAATGTATTCCTTGGACATTCACATTGACGATAAAACACTGAAATTACATCGGAATTAAATACAAAAGGCACAATGCCGCCTTAAGAGCAAGAAGAGTGAGACTTCCTAGAGTCTGTGCTTTGATCCTTTCCTATGAGACCAGTATTAGTTTCCGATACACCACTTCAGGTTTAATGTATTCCGTTTACATACACATTGACGATGAAACACTGAAATTACATCGGAATTAAATACAAAGGCACAATGCCGCCTTAAGTGCAAGAAGAGTGAGACTTCTTAGAGTCTGTGCTTTGATCCTTTCCTATGAGACCAGTATTAGTTTCCGATACATCACTGCAGGTCCAATTTATTCCGTTTACATACACATTGACGATGAAGTACTAAAATCGCATCGGAATTAAATACAAAAGGCACAACGCCGCCTTAAGTAGAAGAATTGAGACTCTTCTTACAGTCGGTGCTTTGATCCTTTCCTGTGAGAACAGTATTAGTTACCGATACACCACTGGTGGTTCTATGTATTCATTGGACATTCACATTGACGATGAAACACTGAAATTACATCGGAATTAAATACAAAAGGCACAATGCCGCCTTAAGTGCAAGAAGAGTGAGACTTCTTAGAGTCTGTGCTTTGACCCTTTCCTGTGAGACCAGTGTTAGTTTCCGATACTCTATTGCAGTTTCAATGTATGCCTTGGACCTACACATTGGCGATGAAACACAGAAATCGCATCGGAATTATATACAAAAGGAACAACGCCGCCTAAAGTACAAGAATTTAGACTCTTCTTACAGTCGGTGCTTTGATCCTTTCCTCTGAGACCAGTATTAGTTTCCGATACACCACTGCTGGTTCTATGTATTCCTTGCACCATCACATTGACGATGATACACAGAAATCGCATCGGAATTTAATACAAAGGCACAACGCCGCCTTAAGTACAAGTATTGACACTCTTCTTACAGTCGGTGCTTTGATCCTTTCCTGCGAGACCAGTATTAGTTTCCGATACACCACTGCAGGTTCAATGTATTCCTTGGACATTCACATTGACGATAAAACACTGAAATTACATCGGAATTAAATACAAAAGGCACAATGCCATCTTATGAGCAAGAAGAGTGAGACTTCCTAGAGTCTGTGCTTTGATCCTCTCCTATGAGACCAGCATTAGTTTCCGATACACCACTTCAGGTTTAATGTATTCCGTTTACATACACATTGACGATGAAACACTGAAATTACATCGGAATTAAATACAAAGGCACAATGCCGCCTTAAGTGCAAGAAGAGTGAGACTTCTTAGAGTCTGTGCTTTGATCCTTTCCTATGAGACCAGTATTAGTTTCCGATACACCGCTGCAGGTTCAATTTATTCCGTTTACATACACATTGACGATGAAGTACAAAAATCGCATCGGAATTAAATACAAAAGGCACAACGCCGCCTTAAGTAGAAGAATTGAGACTCTTCTTACAGTCGGTGCTTTGATCCTTCCCTGTGAGACCAGTATTAGTTACCGATACACCACTGGTGGTTCTATGTATTCCTTGGTCATTCACATTGACGATGAAACACTGAAATTACATCGGAATTAAATACAAAAGGCACAATGCCGCCTTAAGTGCAAGAAGAGTGAGACTTCTTAGAGTCTGTACTTTGACCCTTTTCTGTGAGACCAGTGTTAGTTTCCGATACTCCACTGCAGTTTCAATGTATTCCTTGGACCTACACATTGGCGATGAAACACAGAAATCGCATCGCAATTAAATACAAAAGTCACAATGCCGCCTTAAGTACAAGAATAAAGACTCTTCTTACAGTCGGTGCTTTGAGCATACCCTGTGAGAACAGGATTAGTTTCCGAAACACCACTGCAGGTTCAATGTATTCCTTGGACCTTCACATTGACGATGAAACACAGAGATCGCATCGGAATTAAATACAAAAGGCACAATGTCGCCTTAAGTACAAGAATAGAGACTCTTCTTACAGTCGGCGCTTTGATCCTTTCCTGTGAGACCAGTATTAGTTTCCGATACACCACTGCAGGTTCAATGTATTCCTTGGACATTCACATTGACGATGAAACACTGAAATTACATCAGAATTAAATACAAAAGGCACAATTCCGCCTTAAATGCAAGAAGAGTGAGACTTCTTAGAGTTTCTGCTTTGATCCTTTCCTATAAGACCAGTATTAGTTTCCGATACACCAGTGCAGGGTCAATGTATTCCTTGGAAATTCACATTGACGATGAAACATAGAAATCGCATCGTAATTAAATACAAAAGGCACAATGCCGACCTTAAGTACTAGAATATAGACTCTTCTTACAGTCGGTGTATTGATCCTTTCCTGTGAGACCAGTATTAGTTTCCGATACATCACTGCAGGTTCAATGTATTCCTCGGACATTCACATTGACGATGAAACACTGATATTACATCGGAATTAAATACAAAAGGCACAATGCCGCCTTAAATGCAAGAAGAGTGAGACTTCGTAGAGTCTGTGTTTTGATCCTTTCCTATGAGACCAGTATTAGTTTCCGATACACCACTGCAGGTTCAATGTATTCCTTTTACATACACTTTGACGATGAAACACTGAAATTACATCCGAATTAAATACAAAAGGCATAATGCCGCCCTAAGTGCAAAAGGAGTGAGACTTCTTAGAGTCTGTGCTTTGATTCTTTCCTATGAGACCAGTATTAGTTTCCGATACACCACTGCATGTTGAATATATTCGTTTTACGTACTCATTGCCAATGAAACACTGATATTACATCGGAATTAAATACAAAAGGCACAATGCCGCCTTAAATGCAAGAAGAGTGAGACTTCTTAGAGTCTGTACTTTGATCCTTTCCTATGAGAGCAGTATTAGTTTCCGATACACCACTGCAGGTTCTATGTATTCCTTTTACATACACATTGACGACGAAACACTGAAATTACATCGGAATTAAATACAATAGGCACAATGCCGCCTTAAGTGCCAGAAGAGTGGGACTTCTTAGAGTCAGTGCTTTGATCCATTCCTGTGAAACCAGTATTAGTTTCTGATACACCACTGCAGGTTCAATGTATTCCATGGACCTTCACATTGACGATGAAACACAGAAATCGCATCGGAATTATATACAAAAGGAACAACGCCGCCTTAAGTACAAGAATTTAGACTCTTCTTACAGTCGGTGCTTTGATCCTTTCCTGTAAGACCAGTATTAGTTTCCGATACACCACTGCTGGTTCTAAGTATTCATTGGACATTCACATTGACGATGAAACACTGAAATTACATCCGAAATAAATACAAAAGGCACAATGCCGCCTTAAGTGCAAGTAGAGTGAGACTTCTTAGAGTCTTTGCTTTGATCCTTTCCTGTGAGACCAGTGTTAGTTTCCGATACTCCACTGCAGGGTCAATGTATTCCTTGGCCCTTCACATTGACGATGAATCACAGATATCGCATCGGAATTAAATACAAAAGGCACAATGACGACTTACGTACAAGAATAGAGACTCATCTCACAGTCGGTGCTTTGATCCTTTCCTGTGAGACTAGTATTAGTTTCCGATACACCACGGCAGGTTCAATGTATTCCTTGGACATTCACATTGACGATGAAACACTGAAATTACATCGGAATTAAATACAAAAGGCACAATGCCGCCTTAAATGCAAGAAGAGTGAGACTTCGTAGAGTCAGTGCTTTGATCCTTTCCTATGAGACCAGTATTAGGTTCCGATACACCACTGCAGGTTCAATGTATTCCTTTTACATTCACATTGACGATGAAACACTGAAATTACATCGGAATTAAATACAAAAGGCACAATAAAGCCTTAAGTTCAAGAATAAAGACTCGTCTTACAGTAGGTGCTTTGAGCATTTCCTGTGAGACAAGTATTAGTTTCCGATACACCACTGCAGGATCAATGTATTCCTTGGACCTTCACATTGACGATGAAACACAGAGATCGCATCGGAATTAAATACAAAAGGCACAATGACGACTTAAGTACAAGAATAGAGACTCATCTCACAGTCGGTGTTTTGATCCTTTCCTGTGAGACTAGTATTAGTTTCCGATACACCACGGCAGGTTCAATGTATTCCTTGGACATTCACTTTGACGATGAAACACTGAAATTACATCGGAATTAAAAACAAAAGGCACTATGCCGCCTTAAATGCAAGAAGAGTGAGACTTCGTAGAGTCAGTGCTTTGATCCTTTCCTATGAGACCAGTATTAGGTTCCGATACACCACTGCAGGTTCAATGTATTCCTTTTACATACACATTGACGATGAAACACTGAAATTACATCGGAATTAAATACAAAAGGCATAATGCCGCATTAAGTGCAAGAAGAGTGAGACTCCTTAGAGTCAGTGCTTTGATCCATTCCTTTGAGACCAGACTTAGTTTCCCATACACCACTGCAGGTTCAATGAATTCCTTGGACCTTCACATTGACGATGAAACACAGAAATCGCATCGAAATTAAATACAAAAGGCATAACGCCGCCTTAAGTACAAGAATTGAGACTCTTCTTACAGTCGGTGCTTTGATCCTTTCATTTGAGACCAGTATTCGTTTCCGATACACTACTGCTAGGTCTATGTATTCCTTGGACATTCACAATGACGATGAAACACTGAAATTACATCGGAATTAAATACAAAAGGCACAATGCCGCCTTAAGTGCAAGAAGAGTGAGACTTCTTAGAGTCTTTGCATTGATCCTTTCCTGTGAGACCAGTGTTAGTTTCCGATACTCCACTGCAGGTTCAATGTATTCCTTTTACATACACATTGACGATGAAACGCAGACATTACATCGGAATTAAATACAAAAGGCACAACGCCGCCATAAGTACAAGAATAGAGACTCTTCTTACAATCGGTGCTCTGATCCTTTCCAGTGAGACCAGTATTAGTTTCCGATACACCACAGCAGGTTCAATGTATCCCTTTTACATACACATTGACGATGAAACACTGACATTACATCGGAATTAAATACAAAAGGCACCACTCCGCCTTAAATGCAAGAAGAGTGAGACTTCTTAGAGTCTGTGCTTTGATCCTTTCCTATGACACCATTATTAGTTTCCGATACACCACTGCAGGTTCAATGTATTTCTTTTACATACCCATTGACTATGAAACACTGAAATTACATTGGAATTAAATACAAAAGGCACAATTCCGCCTTAAATGCAAGAAGAGTGAGACTTCTTAGAGTCTCTGCTTTGATCCTTTCCTATAAGACCAGTGTTAGTTTCCGATACACCACTGCAGGGTCAATGTATTCCTTGGAAATTCACATTGACGATGAAACATAGAAATCGCATCGGAATTAAATACAAAAGGCACAATGCCGACCTTAAGTACTAGAATATAGACTCTTCTTACAGTCGGTGTATTGATCCTTTCCTGTGAGACCAGTATTAGTTTCCGATACACCACTGCAGGTTCAATGTATTCCTTGGCCATTCACATTGACGATGAAACACTGAAATTACATCGGAATTAAATACAAAAGGCACAATGCTGCCTTAAGAGCTAGAAGAGTGAGACTTCTTAGAGTCTGAGCTTTGATCCTTTCCTATGAGACCAGTATTACTTTCCGATACACCACTGCAGGTTCAATGTATTCCTTGGACATTCACATTGACGATGAAACAGTGAAATTACATCGGAATTAAATACAAAAGGCACAATGCCGCCTTAAATGCAAGAAGAGTGAGACTTCTTAGAGTCTGTACTTTGATCCTTTCCTATGAGAGCAGTATTAGTTTCCGATACACCACTGCAGGTTCTATGTATTCCTTTTACATACACATTGACGACGAAACACTGAAATTACATCGGAATTAAATACAATAGGCACAATGCCGCCTTAAGTGCCAGAAGAGTGGGACTTCTTAGAGTCAGTGCTTTGATCCATTCCTGTGAAACCAGTATTAGTTTCTGATACACCACTGCAGGTTCAATGTATTCCATGGACCTTCACATTGACGATGAAACACAGAAATCGCATCGGAATTATATACAAAAGGAACAACGCCGCCTTAAGTACAAGAATTTAGACTCTTCTTACAGTCGGTGCTTTGATCCTTTCCTGTAAGACCAGTATTAGTTTCCGATACACCACTGCTGGTTCTAAGTATTCATTGGACATTCACATTGACGATGAAACACTGAAATTACATCCGAAATAAATACAAAAGGCACAATGCCGCCTTAAGTGCAAGTAGAGTGAGACTTCTTAGAGTCTTTGCTTTGATCCTTTCCTGTGAGACCAGTGTTAGTTTCCGATACTCCACTGCAGGGTCAATGTATTCCTTGGCCCTTCACATTGACGATGAATCACAGATATCGCATCGGAATTAAATACAAAAGGCACAATGACGACTTACGTACAAGAATAGAGACTCATCTCACAGTCGGTGCTTTGATCCTTTCCTGTGAGACTAGTATTAGTTTCCGATACACCACGGCAGGTTCAATGTATTCCTTGGACATTCACATTGACGATGAAACACTGAAATTACATCGGAATTAAATACAAAAGGCACAATGCCGCCTTAAATGCAAGAAGAGTGAGACTTCGTAGAGTCAGTGCTTTGATCCTTTCCTATGAGACCAGTATTAGGTTCCGATACACCACTGCAGGTTCAATGTATTCCTTTTACATTCACATTGACGATGAAACACTGAAATTACATCGGAATTAAATACAAAAGGCACAATAAAGCCTTAAGTTCAAGAATAAAGACTCGTCTTACAGTAGGTGCTTTGAGCATTTCCTGTGAGACAAGTATTAGTTTCCGATACACCACTGCAGGATCAATGTATTCCTTGGACCTTCACATTGACGATGAAACACAGAGATCGCATCGGAATTAAATACAAAAGGCACAATGACGACTTAAGTACAAGAATAGAGACTCATCTCACAGTCGGTGTTTTGATCCTTTCCTGTGAGACTAGTATTAGTTTCCGATACACCACGGCAGGTTCAATGTATTCCTTGGACATTCACTTTGACGATGAAACACTGAAATTACATCGGAATTAAAAACAAAAGGCACTATGCCGCCTTAAATGCAAGAAGAGTGAGACTTCGTAGAGTCAGTGCTTTGATCCTTTCCTATGAGACCAGTATTAGGTTCCGATACACCACTGCAGGTTCAATGTATTCCTTTTACATACACATTGACGATGAAACACTGAAATTACATCGGAATTAAATACAAAAGGCATAATGCCGCATTAAGTGCAAGAAGAGTGAGACTCCTTAGAGTCAGTGCTTTGATCCATTCCTTTGAGACCAGACTTAGTTTCCCATACACCACTGCAGGTTCAATGAATTCCTTGGACCTTCACATTGACGATGAAACACAGAAATCGCATCGAAATTAAATACAAAAGGCATAACGCCGCCTTAAGTACAAGAATTGAGACTCTTCTTACAGTCGGTGCTTTGATCCTTTCATTTGAGACCAGTATTCGTTTCCGATACACTACTGCTAGGTCTATGTATTCCTTGGACATTCACAATGACGATGAAACACTGAAATTACATCGGAATTAAATACAAAAGGCACAATGCCGCCTTAAGTGCAAGAAGAGTGAGACTTCTTAGAGTCTTTGCATTGATCCTTTCCTGTGAGACCAGTGTTAGTTTCCGATACTCCACTGCAGGTTCAATGTATTCCTTTTACATACACATTGACGATGAAACGCAGACATTACATCGGAATTAAATACAAAAGGCACAACGCCGCCATAAGTACAAGAATAGAGACTCTTCTTACAATCGGTGCTCTGATCCTTTCCAGTGAGACCAGTATTAGTTTCCGATACACCACAGCAGGTTCAATGTATCCCTTTTACATACACATTGACGATGAAACACTGACATTACATCGGAATTAAATACAAAAGGCACCACTCCGCCTTAAATGCAAGAAGAGTGAGACTTCTTAGAGTCTGTGCTTTGATCCTTTCCTATGACACCATTATTAGTTTCCGATACACCACTGCAGGTTCAATGTATTTCTTTTACATACCCATTGACTATGAAACACTGAAATTACATTGGAATTAAATACAAAAGGCACAATTCCGCCTTAAATGCAAGAAGAGTGAGACTTCTTAGAGTCTCTGCTTTGATCCTTTCCTATAAGACCAGTGTTAGTTTCCGATACACCACTGCAGGGTCAATGTATTCCTTGGAAATTCACATTGACGATGAAACATAGAAATCGCATCGGAATTAAATACAAAAGGCACAATGCCGACCTTAAGTACTAGAATATAGACTCTTCTTACAGTCGGTGTATTGATCCTTTCCTGTGAGACCAGTATTAGTTTCCGATACACCACTGCAGGTTCAATGTATTCCTTGGCCATTCACATTGACGATGAAACACTGAAATTACATCGGAATTAAATACAAAAGGCACAATGCTGCCTTAAGAGCTAGAAGAGTGAGACTTCTTAGAGTCTGAGCTTTGATCCTTTCCTATGAGACCAGTATTACTTTCCGATACACCACTGCAGGTTCAATGTATTCCTTGGACATTCACATTGACGATGAAACAGTGAAATTACATCGGAATTAAATACAAAAGGCACAATGCCGCCTTAAGAGCAAGAAGAGTGAGACTTCTTAGAGTCTGTGCTTTGATCCTTTCCTATGAGACCAGTATTAGTTTCCGATATACCACTGCAGGTTTAATGTATTCCGTTTACATACACATTGACGATGAAACACTGAAATTACATCGGAATTGAATACAAAGGCACAATGCCGCCTTAAGTGCAAGAAGAGTGAGACTTCTTAGAGTCTGTGCTTTGATCCTTTCCTATGAGACCAGTATTAGATTCCGATACAAAACAGCAGGTTCATTGTATTCCATTTACATACACATTGACGATGAAACACTGAAATTACATCGGAATTAAAGACAAAAGGCCCAATGCCGCCTTAAGTACAAGAATAGAGACTCTTCTTACAGTCTGAGCTTTGATCCTTTCCTGTGAGACCAGCATTAGTTTCCGATACACCACTGCACGTTCAATGTATTCCTTGGACATTCCCAATGACGATGAAACACTGAAATTGCTTCGGAATTAATTACAAAAGTCACAATGCCGCCTTAAGTGCAAGAAGAGTGAGACTTCTTAGAGTCTGTGCTTTGATCCTTTCCTATGAGACCAGTATTAGTTTCCGATACGCCACAGCAGGTTCAATGTATTCCTTTTACATACACATTGGCGATGAAACACAGAAATTACATCGGAATTACATAGAAAAGGCACAATGCCGCCTTAAGTACAAGAATAGAGACTCTTCTTACAGTCTGAGCTTTGATCCATTCCTGTGCGACCAGTATTAGTTTCCGATACACCACTGCACGTTCAATGTATTCCTTGGACATTCCCAATGACGATGAAACACTGAAATTACTTCGGAATTAAATACAATAGGCACAATGCCGCGTTAAGTGCAAGAAGAGTGAGACTTTTTAGAGTCTGTGCTTTGATCCTTTCCTGTGAGAACAGTATTAGTTTCCGATACACCACTGCAGGTTCAATGTATTCCTTTTAGAAACACATTGACGATGAAACACTGACATTACATCGTCATTAAATACAAAAGGCACAATGCCGAATTAATTGCAAGAAGAGTGAGACTTTTTAGAGTCTGTGCATTGATCCTTTCCTATGAGACCAGTATTATTTTCCGATACACCACTGCAGGTGCAATGTATTCCTTGGACCTTCACATTGACGGCAAAACACAGAAATCGCATCGGAATTAAATACAAAAGGCACAATGCCGCCTTAAGGGCAAGAAGAGTGTGACTTTTTAGAGTCTGCGCTTTGATTCTTTCTTATGAGACAAGTATTAGTTTCCGATACACCACTGCAGGTTCAATGTATTCCTTTTACATACACATTGACGATGAAACACTGAAATTACATCGGAATTAAATACAAAAGGCACATTGCCGCCTTAAATGTAAGAAGATTGAGACTTCTTAGAGTCTGTGCTTTGATCCTTTCCTATGAGACCAGTATTAGGTTCCGATACACCACTGCGGGTTCAATATATTCCTTTTAGATACACATTGACGATGAAACACTGAAATTACATCGGAATTAAATACAAAAGGCATAATGCCGCCTTAAGTGCAAGAAGAGTGAGACTCCTTAGAGTCAGTGCTTTGATCCATTCCTTTGAGACCAGACTTAGTTTCCGATACACCACTGCAGGTTCAATGTATTCCTTGGACCTTCACATTGACGATGAAACACAGAAATCGCATCGGAAAAAAATACAAAAGGAATAACGCCGCCTTAAGTACAAGAAATGAGACTCTTCTTACAGTCGGTGCTTTGATCCTTTCCTGTGAGACCAGTATTCGTTTCCGATGCACTACTGCTTGTTCTATGTATTCCTTGGACATTCACAATAACGATGAAACACTGAAATTACATCGGAATTAAATACAAGAGGCACAATGCCGCCTTAAGTGCAAGAAGAGTGAGACTTCTTAGAGTCTGTGCATTGATCCTTTCCTGTGAGACCAGTGTTAGTTTCCGATACTCCACTGCAGGTTCAATGTATTCCTTTTACATACACATTTGCGATGAAACACTGAAATTACATCGGAATTAAATACAAAAGGCACAATGCCGCCTTAAGTGCAAGAAGGTTGAGACTTCATTGAGACTGTGCTTTGATCCTTTCCTGTGAGAGCAGTTTTAGTTTCCGATACACCACTGCAGGTTCAATGTATTCCTTTTACATACACATTGACGATGAAACACTGAAATTACATCAGAATTAAATGCAAAAAGCACAATTCCGCCTTAAATGCAAGAAGAGTGAGACTTCTTAGCGTCTCTGCTTTGATCCTTTCCTATAAGACCAGGATTAGTTTCCGATACACCACTGCAGGGTCAATGTATTCCTTGGAAATTCACATTGACGATGAAACATAGAAATGAGCATCGCAATTAAATACAAAAGGCACAATGCCGACCTTAAGTACTAGAATATAGACTCTTCTTACAGTCGGTGTATTGATCCTTTCCTGTGAGACCAGTATTAGTTTCCGATACACCACTGCAGGTTCAATGTATTCCTTGGACATTCACTTTGACGATGAAACACTGAAATTACATCGGAATTAAATACAAAAGGCACAATGGTGCCTTAAGAGCAAGAAGAGTGAGACTTTTTAGAGTCTGTGCTTTGATCCTTTCCTATGAGACCAGTATTAGTTTCCGATACACCACTGCAGGTTCAATGTATTCCGTTTACATACACATTGACGATGAAACACTGAAATTACATCGGAATAAAATACAAAGGCACAATGCCGCCATAAGTGCAAGAAGAGTGAGACTTCTTAGAGTCTGTGCTTTGATCCTTTCCTATGAGACCAGTATTAGATTCCGATACAAAACAGCAGGTTCAATGTATTCCTTTTACATACACATTGACGATGAAACCCTGAAATTACATCGGAATTAAATAGAAAAGGCACAATGCCGCCTTAAGTACAAGAATAGAGACTCTTCTTACAGTCTGAGCTTTGATCCTTTCCTGTGAGACCAGTATTAGTTTCCGATACACCACTGCACATTCAGTGTATTCCTTGGACATTCCCAATGACGATGAAACACTGAAATTACTTCGGAATTAAATACAAAAGGCACAATGCCGCCTTAATTGCAAGAAGAGTGAGACTTTTTAGAGTCTGTGCATTGATCCTTTCCTATGAGACCAGTATTATTTTCCGATACACCACTGCAGGTTCAATGTATTCCTTGGACCTTCACATTGACGGCAAAACACAGAAATCGCATCGGAATTAAATACAAACGGCAGAATGCCGCCTTAAGTACAAGAATATAGACTCATCTTACAGTCGGTGTTTGATCCTTTCCTGTGAGACCAGTATTAGTTTCCGATACACCACTACAGGTTCAATGTATTCCCATTACATACACATTGACGATGACACACTGAAATTACATCGGAATTAAAATCAAAAGCACAATGCCGCCTTAAATGCAAGAAGAGTGAGACTTCTTGGAGTCTGTGCTTTGATCCTTTCCTATGAGACCAGTATTAGTTTCCGATACACCACTGCGGGTTCAATGTATTCCTTGGACCTTCACATTGACGGCAAATCACAGAAATCGCATCGGAATTAAATACAAAAGGCACAATGCCGCCTTAAGGGCAAGAAGAGTGTGACTTTTTAGAGTCTGCGCTTTGATTCTTTCTTATGAGACAAGTATTAGTTTCCGATACACCACTGCAGGTTCAATGTATTCCTTTTACATACACATTGACGATGAAACACTGAAATTACATCGGAATTAAATACAAAAGGCACATTGCCGCCTTAAATGTAAGAAGATTGAGACTTCTTAGAGTCTGTGCTTTGATCCTTTCCTATGAGACCAGTATTAGGTTCCGATACACCACTGCGGGTTCAATATATTCCTTTTAGATACACATTGACGATGAAACACTGAAATTACATCGGAATTAAATACAAAAGGCATAATGCCGCCTTAAGTGCAAGAAGAGTGAGACTCCTTAGAGTCAGTGCTTTGATCCATTCCTTTGAGACCAGACTTAGTTTCCGATACACCACTGCAGGTTCAATGTATTCCTTGGACCTTCACATTGACGATGAAACACAGAAATCGCATCGAAAAAAAATACAAAAGGAATAACGCCGCCTTAAGTACAAGAAATGAGACTCTTCTTACAGTCGGTGCTTTGATCCTTTCCTGTGAGACCAGTATTCGTTTCCGATGCACTACTGCTAGTTCTATGTATTCCTTGGACATTCACAATAACGATGAAACACTGAAATTACATCGGAATTAAATACAAGAGGCACAATGCCGCCTTAAGTGCAAGAAGAGTGAGACTTCTTAGAGTCCGTGCATTGATCCTTTCCTGTGAGACCAGTGTTAGTTTCCGATACTCCACTGCAGGTTCAATGTATTCCTTTTACATACACATTTGCGATGAAACACTGAAATTACATCGGAATTAAATACAAAAGGCACAATGCCGCCTTAAGTGCAAGAAGGTTGAGACTTCATTGAGACTGTGCTTTGATCCTTTCCTGTGAGAGCAGTTTTAGTTTCCGATACACCACTGCAGGTTCAATGTATTCCTTTTACATACACATTGACGATGAAACACTGAAATTACATCAGAATTAAATGCAAAAAGCACAATTCCGCCTTAAATGCAAGAAGAGTGAGACTTCTTAGCGTCTCTGCTTTGATCCTTTCCTATAAGACCAGGATTAGTTTCCGATACACCACTGCAGGGTCAATGTATTCCTTGGAAATTCACATTGACGATGAAACATAGAAATGAGCATCGCAATTAAATACAAAAGGCACAATGCCGACCTTAAGTACTAGAATATAGACTCTTCTTACTGTCGGTGTATTGATCCTTTCCTGTGAGACCAGTATTAGTTTCCGATACACCACTGCAGGTTCAATGTATTCCTTGGACATTCACTTTGACGATGAAACACTGAAATTACATCGGAATTAAATTCAAAAGGCACAATGCTGCCTTAAGAGCAAGAAGAGTGAGACTTTTTAGAGTCTGTGTTTTGATCCTTTCCTATGAGACCAGTATTAGTTTCCGATACACCACTGCAGGTTCAATGTATTCCGTTTACATACACATTGACGATGAAACACTGAAATTACATCGGAATAAAATACAAAGGCACAATGCCGCCATAAGTGCAAGAAGAGTGAGACTTCTTAGAGTCTGTGCTTTGATCCTTTCCTATGAGACCAGTATTAGATTCCGATACAAAACAGCAGGTTCAATGTATTCCTTTTACATACACATTGACGATGAAACCCTGAAATTACATCGGAATTAAATAGAAAAGGCACAATGCCGCCTTAAGTACAAGAATAGAGACTCTTCTTACAGTCTGAGCTTTGATCCTTTCCTGTGAGACCAGTATTAGTTTCCGATACACCACTGCACATTCAGTGTATTCCTTGGACATTCCCAATGACGATGAAACACTGAAATTACTTCGGAATTAAATACAAAAGGCACAATGCCGCCTTAAGTGCAAGAAGAGTGAGACTTTTTAGAGTCTGTGCTTTGATCCTTTCCTGTGAGACCAGTATTAGTTTCCGATACACCACAGCAGGTTCAATGTATTCCTTTAACATACACATTGTCGATGAAACACTGAAATTACATCAGAATTAAATACAAAAGGCACAATTCCGCCTTAAATGCAAGAAGAGTGAGACTTCTTAGAGTCTCTGGTTTGATCCTTTCCTATAAGACCAGCATTATTTTCCGATACACCACTGCAGGGTCAATGTATTTCCTGGAAATTCACATTGACGATGAAACACAGAAATCGCATCGCAATTAAATACAAAAGGCACCATGCCGCCTTAAGTACCAGAATATAGACTATTCTTACAGTCGGTGTTTTGATCCTTTCCTGTGAGACCAGTATTAGTGTCCGATACACCACTGCAGGTTCAATGTATTCCTTGGACATTCACTTTGACGATGAAACACTGAAATTACATCGGAATTAAATACAAAAGGCACAATGCCGCCTTAAGAGCAAGAAGAGTGAGACTACTTAGAGTCTGTGCTTTGATCTTTTCCTATGAGACAAGTATTAGTTTCCGATACACCACTGCAGGTTCAATGTATTCCGTTTATATACACATTGACAATGAAACACTGAAATTACATCGGAATTAAATACAAAGGCACAACGCCGCCTTAAGTGCAAGAAGAGTGAGACTTCTTAGAGTCTGTGCTTTGATCCTTTCCTATGAGACCAGTGTTAGATTCCGATACAAAACAGCAGGTTCATTGTATTCCTTTTACATACACATTGACGATGAAACACTGAAATTACATCGGAATTAAAGACAAAAGGCCCAATGCCGCCTTAAGTACAAGAATAGAGACTCTTCTTACAGTCTGAGCTTTGATCCTTTCCTGTGAGACCAGTATTAGTTTCCGATACACCACTGCACGTTCAATGGATTCCTTGGACATTCCCAATGACGATGAAACACTGAAATTACTTCGGTATTAAATACAATAGGCACAATGCCGCCTTAAGTGCAGGAAGAGTGAGACTTTTTAGAGTCTGTGCTTTGATCCTTTCCTATGAGACCAGTATTAGTTTCCGATACACCAATGCAGGTTCAATGTATTCCTTTTACATACACATTGACGATGAAACACTGAAATTACATCGGAATTAAATACAAAGGGCAGAATGATGCCTTAAGTGCAAGAAGAGTGAGACTTCTTAGAATCTGCGATTTGATCCTTTCTGTGAGACCAGTATTAGTTTCCGATACAACACTACTGGTTCAATGTATTCCATGGACCTTCACATTAACGATGAAACACAGAAATCGCGTCGGAATTAAATACAAAAGGCTCAATGCCGCCTTAAGTACAAGAATAGAGACTCTTCTTACAGTCGGTGCTTTGATCCTTTCCTGTGAGACCAGTATTAGTTTCCGATACACCACTGCAGGTTCAATGTATTCCCACTACATACGCATTGACGATGAAACACTGAAATTACATTAGAATTAAATACAAAAGGCACAATGCCGCCTTAAATGCAAGAAGAGTGAGACTTCTTAGAGTCTGCGCTTTGATTCTTTCTTATGAGACAAGTATTAGTTTCCAATACACCACTGCAGGTTCAATGTATTCCTTTTACATACACATTGACGATGAAACACTGAATTACATCGGAATTAAATACAAAACTCACAATGCCGCCTTAAGTGCAAGAAGAGTGAGACTTCTTAAAGTCTGTCCTTTGATCCATTCCTCTGAGACCAGTATTATTTTCCGATACACCACTGCTGGATCAATGTATTCCTTGGACCTTCACATTGACGGCTGAACACAGAAATCGCATCGGAAATAAATACAAAAGGCAGAACGCCGCCTTAAGTACAAGAATAGAGACTCTTCTTACAATCGGTGCTTTGATCCTTTCCTGTGAGACCAGTGTTACTTTCCATACACAACTGAAGTTTCAATGTATTCCTTAGACATTCACATTGACGACGAAACACTGAAATTACATCGGAATTAAATACAAAAGCACACTGCCACCTTAAATGCAAGAAGGGTGAGACTACTTAGAGTCTATGCTTTGATCCTTTCCTATGAGACCAGTATTAGTTTCCGATACACCACTGCAGTTTCAATGTATTCCTTTTACATACACATTGACGATGAACTACTGAAATTACATCGGAATTAAATACAATAGGCACAATGCCATTTTAAGTGCACAAGGAGTGAGACTTCATAGAGTCTGTGTTTTGATCCTTCCCTATGAGACCAATATTAGTTTCCGATACACCACTGCAGGTTCCATGTATTCCTTTTACATACACATTGACGATGAAACACTGAAATTGAATCGGATTTAAATACAGAAGGCAAAATGCCGTCTTAAGTGCAAGAAGGGTGAGACTACTTAGAGTCTGTGCTTTCATCCTTTCGTGTGAGACCAGTATTAGTTTCCGATACACCACTGCAGGTTCAATGTATTCCTAGGACCTTCACATTAACTATGAAACAAAGAAATCGAGTCGGAATTAAATACAAAAGGCACAATGCCGTCTTAAGTACAAGAATAGAGACTCTTCTTACAGTCGGTGATTTGATCCTTTCCTGTAAGACCAGCATTAGTTACCGATACACCACTGCAGGTTCAATGTATTCCATTTACATACACATTGACGATAAAGCACTGAAATTGAATCGGATTTAAATACAAAAGGCGCAATGCCGTCTTAAGTGCAAGAAGAGTGAGACTTCTTCGAGTCTGTACCTTGATCCCTTCCAAAGAGACGAGTATTAGATTCCGATACACCACTGCAGGTTCAATGTGTTCCTTGGACCTTCACATTGACGATGAAACACATAAAACGCGTCGGAATTAAAAACAAAAGGCACAATGCCGCCTTAAGTACAGGAATTGGGACTCTTCTTACAGTCGGTCCTCTGATCCTTACCTGTGAGACCAGTATTAGCTTCCGATACGCCACTGAAGGTTCAATGTATTCCTTGGACATTCACATTGACGATGAAACACTGAAATTACATCGGAATTAAATACGAAAGGCAAAATGCCGCCTTAAATGCAAGAAGAGTGAGACTTCTTAGAGTCTGTGCTTTGATTCATTCCTATGAGACCAGTATTAGTTTCCGATACACCACTGCAGGTTTAATGTATTCCTTTTACATATACATTGACGATGAAACACTGAATTTACATCGGAAAAAAATACAAAAGGCACAATGCCACCTTAAGTGCAAAAGGAGTGAGACTTCTTGGAGTCTGTGCTTTGATCCTTTCCTATGAGACCAGTATTAGTTTCCGATACACCACTGCTGGTTAAATGTATTCCTTTTACTTACACATTGACGATGAATCACTGAAATTACATCGGAATTAAAAACAAAAGCACAATGCAGCATTAAATGCAAGAATAGTGAGACTTCTTGGAGTCTGTGCTTTGATCCTTTCCTATGAGACCAGTATTAGTTTCCGATACACCACTGCAGGTTCAATGTATTCCTTGGACCTCCACATTGACGGCAAATCACAGAAATCGCATCGGATTTAAATACAAAAGGCACAATGCCGCCTTAAGAGCAAGAAGAGTGAGACTTTATAGAGTCTGCGCCTTGATTCTTTCTTAAGAGACAAGTATTAGTTTCCGATACACCACTGCAGGTTCAATGTATTCCTTTTACTACACATTGACGATGAAACACTGAAATTACATCGGAATTAAATACAAAGGGCAGAATGATGCCTTAAGTGCAAGAAGAGTGAGACTTCTTAGAGTCTGCGATTTGATCCTTTTTGTGAGACCAGTATTAGTTTCCGATACACCACTACTGATTCAATGTATTACATGGACCTTGACATTAACGATGAAACACAGAAATCGCGTCGGAATTAAACACAAAAGGCACAATGCCACCTTAAGTACAAGAATAGAGATTCTTCTTACAGTCGGTGCTTTGATCCTTTCCTGTGAGACCAGTATTAGTTTCCGATACACCACTGCAGGTTCAATGTATTCCCATTACATACACATTGACGATGAAACACTGAAGTTACATCGGAATTAAATACATAAGCACAATGCCAACTTAAGTGCAAAAGGAGTTATACTTCTTAGAGTCTGTGCTTTGATCCTTTCCTATGAGACCAGTATTAGTTTCCGATACACCACTGCAGGTTCAATGTATTCCTTGGACCTTCTCGTTGACGACAAAACACAGAATTCGCATCGGAATTAAATACAAAGGGCTCAATGCCGCCTTAAGTACAAGAATGTAGAATCTTCTTACTGTCGATGATTTGATCCGTTCCTGTGAGACCAGTATTAGTTTCCGATACACCACTGCGGGCTCAATGTTTTCCTTGGACATTCAAATTGACGATGAAAGACTGAAATTACATCGGAATTAAATACAAAAGGCACAATGCCGCCTTAAATTCCAGAAGAGTGAGACTTCTTAGAGTCTGCGCTTTGATTCTTTCTTATGAGACAAGTATTAGTTTCCGATACACCAATGCAGGTTCAATGTATTCCTTTTACATACAAATTGACGATGAAACACTGAAATTACATCGGAATTAAATACAAAAGGCACAATGCCGCCTTAAGTGCAAGAAGAGTGAGACTTCTTAGAGTCTGTCTTTTGATCCTTTCCTGTGAGACCAGTATTATTTTCCGATACACCACTGCAGGATCAATGTATTCCTTGGACCTTCACATTGACGGCTAAACACAGAAATCGCATCGGAATTAAATACAAAAGGCAAAACGCCGCCTTAAGTACAAGAATAGAGACTCTTCTTCCAATCGGTGCTTTGATCCTTTCCTGTGAGACCAGTATTACTTTCCGATACACCACTGCAGGTTCAATGTATTCCTTGGACATTCACATTGACGACGAATCACTGAAATTACATCGGAATTAAATACAAAAGGCACAATGCCACCTTAAGTGCAAACGGAGTGAGCCTTCTTAGAGTCTGTGCTTTGTTCCTTTCCTATGGGACCAGTATTTGTTTCCGATACACCACTGCAGGTTCAATGTATTCCTTGCACCTTCACATTGACGATGAAACACAGAAATCGCATCGGAATTAAATACAAAAGGCATAATGCCGCCATAAGTACAAGAATAAAGACTCTTCTTACAGTCGGTGCTTCGAGCATTGCCTGTGAGACCAGTATTAGTTTCCGATACACCACTGCAGGTTCAATGTATTCCTTTTACATACACATTGACTATGAATCACTGAAATTACATCGGAATTAAATACAAAAAGCACAATGCCGAATAAGTACAAGAATAGAAACTCTTCTTACAGTCGGTGATTTGATCCTTTCCTGTGAGACCAGCATTAGTTACCGATATACCACTGCAGGTTTAATGTATTCCTTTTACATATACATTGACGATGAAACACTGAATTTACGTCGGAATAAAATACAAAAGGTACAATGCCACCTTATGTGCAAAAGGAGTGAGACTTCTTAGAGTCTGTGCTTTGATCCTTTCCTATGAGACCAGTATTAGTTTCCGATTCACCACTGCTGGTTCAATGTATTCCTGTTACTTACACATTGACGATGAATCACTGAAATTACATCGGAATTTAATACAAAAGGAACAATGCCGCCTTAAGTGCAAGAAGAGTGAGACTTCTTAGAGTCTGTGGATTGATCCTTTCCTATGAGACCAGTATTATTTTCCGATACACCACTGCAGGTTCAATGTATTCCTTGGACCTTCACATTGACGACAAATCACAGAAATCGCATCGGAATTAGATACAAACGGCAGAATGCCGCCTTCAGTACAAGAATATAGACTCTTCTTACAGTCGGTGCTTTGATCCTTTCCTGTGTGACCAGTATTAGTTTCCGATACACCACTACAGGTTCAATGCATTCCCCTTACATACACATTGACGACGAAACACTGAAATTACATCGGAATTAAAAACAAAAGCACAATGCCGCCTTAAATGCAAGAAGAGTGAGACTTCTTCGAGTCTGTGCTTTGATCCTTTCCTATGAGACCAGTATTAGTTTCCGATACACCACTGTAGGTTCAATGTATTCCTTGGACCTTCACATTGACGGCAAATCACAGAAATCGCATCGGAATTAAATACAAAAAGCATAATGCTGCCTTAAGAGCAAGAAGAGTGAGACTTTTTAGAGTCTGCGCTTTGATTCTTTCTTATGAGACAAGTATTAGTTTCCGATACACCACTGCAGGTTCAATGTATTCCTTTTACATACACATTGACGATGAAACACTGAAATTACATCGGAATTAAATACAAAAGGCACATTGCCGCCTTAAATGCAAGAAGGTTGAGACTTCTAAGAGTCTGAGCTTTGATCCATTCCTATGAGACCAGTATTAGTTTCCGAAACACCACTGCAGGTTCAATGTATTCCTTTTACATACACATTGACAGTGAAACACTGAAATTACATCGGAATTAAATACAAAGGGCTGAATGATGCCTTAAGGGCAAGAAGAGTGGGACTTCTTAGAGTCTGCGATTTGATCCTTTCTGTGAGACCAGTATTAGTTTCCGATACACCACTATTTTTTCAATGTATTCCATGGACCTTCACATTAACGATGAAACACAGAAATCGCGTCGGAATTAAATACAAAAGGCACAATGCCGCCTTAAGTACAAGAATACAGACTCTTCTTACGGTCGGTGCTTTGATCCTTTCCTGTGAGACCAGTATTAGATTCCGATACACCACTGCAGGTTCAATGTATTTCCATTACATACACATTGACGATGAAACACTGAAATTACATCGGAATTAAATACATAAGCACAATGCCAACTTAAGTGCAAAAGGAGTGAGACTTCTTAGAGTCTGTGCTTTGAGCCTTTCCTATGAGACCAGTATTAGTTTCCGATACACCACTGCAGGTTCAATGTATTCTTTGGACCTTCACGTTGACGACAAAACACAGAAATCGCATCGGAATTAAATACAAAGGGCACAATGTCGCCTTAAGTACAAGAATAGAGGCTCTTCTTACAGTCGGTGATTTGATCCTTTCCTGTGAGACCAGCATTAGTAACCGATACACCACTGCAGGTTCAATGTATTCCTTTTACATACACATTGACGATGAAACACTGAAATTGAATCGGAATTAAATACAAAAGGCACAATGCCGCCTTAAGTACAAGAATAGAGACTCTTCTTACAGTCGGTGCTTTGATCCTTTCCTGTGAGACCAGTATTAGTTTCCGATACACCACTGCAGGTTCAATGTATTCCTTGGACATTCACATTGACGATAAGACACTGAAATTACATGGGAATAAAATACAAAAGGCACAATGCCTCCATAAATGCAAGAAGAGTGAGACTTCGTAGAGTCTGTGCTTTGATCCTTTCCTGTGAGACCGGTGTTAGTTTCTGATACACCACTGCAGGTTCAATGTATTCCTTGTACCGTCACATTGACGATGAAACACAGAAATCGCATCGGAATTAAATACAAAAGGCACAATGCCGCCATAAGGACAAGAATAAAGACTCTTCTTACAGTCGGTGCTTTGAGAATTCCCTGTGAGACCAGTATTAGTTTCCGATACACCACAGCAGGTTCAATGTATTCCTTGCACCATCACATTGTCGATGAAACACGGAAATTGCATCGGAATTAAATACAAAATGCACAATGCCGCCTTAAGTACTAGAATAGAGACTCTTCTTACAGTCGGTGCTTTGATCCTTTCCTGTGAGACCAGTATTAGTTTCCGATACACCACTGCAGGTTCAATGTATTCCTTGGACATTCACTTTGACGATGAAACACTGAAATTACATCGGAATTAAATACAAAAGGCACAATGCTGCCTTAAGAGCAAGAAGAGTGAGACTTTTTAGAGTCTGTGTTTTGATCCTTTAGTATGAGACCAGTATTAGTTTCCGATACACCACTGCAGGTTCAATGTATTCCGTTTACATAAACATTGACGATGAAACACTGAAATTACATCGGAATAAAATACAAAGGCACAATGCCGCCATAAGTGCAAGAAGAGTGAGACTTCTTAGAGTCTGTGCTTTGATCCTTTCCTATGAGACCAGTATTAGATTCCGATACAAAACAGCAGGTTCAATGTATTCCTTTTACATACACATTGACGATGAAACCCTGAAATTACATCGGATTTAAATAGAAAAGGCACAATGCCGCCTTAAGTACAAGAATAGAGACTCTTCTTACAGTCTGAGCTTTGATCCTTTCCTGTGAGACCAGTATTAGTTTCCGATACACCACTGCACATTCAGTGTATTCCTTGGACATTCCCAATGACGATGAAACACTGAAATTACTTCGGAATTAAATACAAAAGGCACAATGCCTCCTTAAGTGCAAGAAGAGTGAGACTTTTTAGAGTCTGTGCTTTGATCCTTTCCTGTGAGACCAGTATTAGTTTCCGATACACCACAGCAGGTTCAATGTATTCCTTTAACATACACATTGTCGATGAAACACTGAAATTACATCATAATTAAATACAAAAGGCACAATTCCGCCTTAAATGCAAGAAGAGTGAGACTTCTTAGAGTCTCTGGTTTGATCCTTTCCTATAAGACCAGCATTATTTTCCGATACACCACTGCAGGGTCAATGTATTTCCTGGAAATTCACATTGACGATGAAACACAGAAATCGCATCGCAATTAAATACAAAAGGCACCATGCCGCCTTAAGTACCAGAATATAGACTATTCTTACAGTCGGTGTTTTGATCCTTTCCTGTGAGACCAGTATTAGTGTCCGATACACCACTGCAGGTTCAATGTATTCCTTGGACATTCACTTTGACGATGAAACACTGAAATTACATCGGAAATAAATACAAAAGGCACAATGCCGCCTTAAGAGCAAGAAGAGTGAGACTACTTAGAGTCTGTGCTTTGATCTTTTCCTATGAGACAAGTATTAGTTTCCGATACACCACTGCAGGTTCAATGTATTCCGTTTATATACACATTGACAATGAAACACTGAAATTACATCGGAATTAAATACAAAGTCACAACGCCGCCTTAAGTGCAAGAAGAGTGAGACTTCTTAGAGTATGTGCTTTGATCCTTTCCTATGAGACCAGTGTTAGATTCCGATACAAAACAGCAGGTTCATTGTATTCCTTTTACATACACATTGACGATGAAACACTGAAATTACATCGGAATTAAAGACAAAAGGCCCAATGCCGCCTTAAGTACAAGAATAGAGACTCTTCTTACAGTCTGAGCTTTGATCCTTTCCTGTGAGACCAGTATTAGTTTCCGATACACCACTGCACGTTCAATGGATTCCTTGGACATTCCCAATGACGATGAAACACTGAAATTACTTCGGTATTAAATACAATAGGCACAATGCCGCCTTAAGTGCATGAAGAGTGAGACTTTTTAGAGTCTGTGCTTTGATCCTTTCCTATGAGACCAGTATTAGTTTCCGATACACCAATGCAGGTTCAATGTATTCCTTTTACATACACATTGACGATGAAACACTGAAATTACATCGGAATTAAATACAAAGGGCAGAATGATGCCTTAAGTGCAAGAAGAGTGAGACTTCTTAGAATCTGCGATTTGATCCTTTCTGTGAGACCAGTATTAGTTTCCGATACACCACTACTGGTTCAATGTATTCCATGGACCTTCACATTAACGATGAAACACAGAAATCGCGTCGGAATTAAATACAAAAGGCTCAATGCCGCCTTAAGTACAAGAATAGAGACTCTTCTTACAGTCGGTGCTTTGATCCTTTCCTGTGAGACCAGTATTAGTTTCCGATACACCACTGCAGGTTCAATGTATTCCCACTACATACACATTGACGATGAAACACTGAAATTACATTAGAATTAAATACAAAAGGCACAATGCCGCCTTAAATGCAAGAAGAGTGAGACTTCTTAGAGTCTGCGCTTTGATTCTTTCTTATGAGACAAGTATTAGTTTCCAATACACCACTGCAGGTTCAATGTATTCCTTTTACATACACATTGACGATGAAACACTGAATTACATCGGAATTAAATACAAAACTCACAATGCCGCCTTAAGTGCAAGAAGAGTGAGACTTCTTAGAGTCTGTCCTTTGATCCTTTCCTCTGAGACCAGTATTATTTTCCGATACACCACTGCTGGATCAATGTATTCCTTGGACCTTCACATTGACGGCTGAACACAGAAATCGCATCGGAAATAAATACAAAAGGCAGAACGCCGCCTTAAGTACAAGAATAGAGACTCTTCTTACAATCGGTGCTTTGATCCTTTCCTGTGAGACCAGTGTTACTTTCCATACACAACTGAAGTTTCAATGTATTCCTTAGACATTCACATTGACGACGAAACACTGAAATTACATCGGAATTAAATACAAAAGCACAATGCCACCTTAAATGCAAGAAGGGTGAGACTACTTAGAGTCTATGCTTTGATCCTTTCCTATGAGACCAGTATTAGTTTCCGATACACCACTGCAGTTTCAATGTATTCCTTTTACATACACATTGACGATGAACTACTGAAATTACATCGGAATTAAATACAATAGGCACAATGCCATTTTAAGTGCACAAGGAGTGAGACTTCATAGAGTCTGTGTTTTGATCCTTCCCTATGAGACCAATATTAGTTTCCGATACACCACTGCAGGTTCCATGTATTCCTTTTACATACACATTGACGATGAAACACTGAAATTGAATCGGATTTAAATACAGAAGGCAAAATGCCGTCTTAAGTGCAAGAAGGGTGAGACTACTTAGAGTCTGTGCTTTCATCCTTTCGTGTGAGACCAGTATTAGTTTCCGATACACCACTGCAGGTTCAATGTATTCCTAGGACCTTCACATTAACTATGAAACACAGAAATCGAGTCGGAATTAAATACAAAAGGCACAATGCCGTCTTAAGTACAAGAATAGAGACTCTTCTTACAGTCGGTGATTTGATCCTTTCCTGTAAGACCAGCATTAGTTACCGATACACCACTGCAGGTTCAATGTATTCCATTTACATACACATTGACGATAAAGCACTGAAATTGAATCGGATTTAAATACAAAAGGCGCAATGCCGTCTTAAGTGCAAGAAGAGTGAGACCTCTTCGAGTCTGTACCTTGATCCCTTCCAAAGAGACGAGTATTAGATTCCGATACACCACTGCAGGTTCAATGTGTTCCTTGGACCTTCACATTGACGATGAAACACATAAAACGCGTCGGAATTAAAAACAAAAGGCACAATGCCGCCTTAAGTACAGGAATTGGGACTCTTCTTACAGTCGGTCCTCTGATCCTTACCTGTGAGACCAGTATTAGCTTCCGATACGCCACTGAAGGTTCAATGTATTCCTTGGACATTCACATTGACGATGAAACACTGAAATTACATCGGAATTAAATACGAAAGGCAAAATGCCGCCTTAAATGCAAGAAGAGTGAGACTTCTTAGAGTCTGTGCTTTGATTCATTCCTATGAGACCAGTATTAGTTTCCGATACACCACTGCAGGTTTAATGTATTCCTTTTACATATACATTGACGATGAAACACTGAATTTACATCGGAAAAAAATACAAAAGGCACAATGCCACCTTAAGTGCAAAAGGAGTGAGACTTCTTGGAGTCTGTGCTTTGATTCTTTCTTATGAGACAAGTACTAGTTTCCGATACACCACTGCAGGTTCAATTTATTCCCATTACATACACATTGACGATGAAACACTGAAGTTACATCGGAATTAAATACATAAGCACAATGCCAATCTAAGTGCAAAAGGAGTTATACTTCTTAGAGTCTGTGCTTTGATCCTTTCCTATGAGACCAGTATTAGTTTCCGATACACCACTGCAGTTTCAATGTATTCCTTTTACATACACATTGACGATGAACTACTGAAATTACATCGGAATTAAATACAATAGGCACAATGCCATTTTAAGTGCACAAGGAGTGAGACTTCATAGAGTCTGTGTTTTGATCCTTCCCTATGAGACCAATATTAGTTTCCGATACACCACTGCAGGTTCAATGTATTCCTTTTACTACACATTGACGATGAAACACTGAAATTACATCGGAATTAAATACAAAGGGCAGAATGATGCCTTAAGTGCAAGAAGAGTGAGACTTCTTAGAGTCTGCGATTTGATCCTTTTTGTGAGACCAGTATTAGTTTCCGATACACCACTACTGATTCAATGTATTACATGGACCTTGACATTAACGATGAAACACAGAAATCGCGTCGGAATTAAACACAAAAGGCACAATGCCACCTTAAGTACAAGAATAGAGATTCTTCTTACAGTCGGTGCTTTGATCCTTTCCTGTGAGACCAGTATTAGTTTCCGATACACCACTGCAGGTTCAATGTATTCCCATTACATACACATTGACGATGAAACACTGAAGTTACATCGGAATTAAATACATAAGCACAATGCCAATCTAAGTGCAAAAGGAGTTATACTTCTTAGAGTCTGTGCTTTGATCCTTTCCTGTGAGACCAGTATTAGTTTCCGATACACCACTGCAGGTTCAATGTATTCCTTGGACCTTCACGTTGACGACAAAACACAGAAATCGCATCGGAAATAAATACAAAGGGCTCAATGCCGCCTTAAGTACAAGAACATAGACTCTTCTTACTGTCGGTGCTTTGATCCGTTCCTGTGAGACCAGTATTAGTTTCCGATACACCACTGCAGGCTCAACGTTTTCCATGGACATTCACATTGACGATGAAAGACTGAAATTACATCAGAATTAAATACAAAAAGCACAATGCCGAATAAGTACAAGAATAGAAACTCTTCTTACAGTCGGTGATTTGATCCTTTCCTGTGAGACCAGCATTAGTTACCGATATACCACTGCAGGTTTAATGTATTCCTTTTACATATACATTGACGATGAAACACTGAATTTACGTCGGAATAAAATACAAAAGGTACAATGCCACCTTATGTGCAAAAGGAGTGAGACTTCTTAGAGTCTGTGCTTTGATCCTTTCCTATGAGACCAGTATTAGTTTCCGATTCACCACTGCTGGTTCAATGTATTCCTTTTACTTACACATTGACGATGAATCACTGAAATTACATCGGAATTTAATACAAAAGGAACAATGCCGCCTTAAGTGCAAGAAGAGTGAGACTTTTTAGAGTCTGTGGATTGATCCTTTCCTATGAGACCAGTATTATTTTCCGATACACCACTGCAGGTTCAATGTATTCCTTGGACCTTCACATTGACGACAAATCACAGAAATCGCATCGGAATTAAATACAAACGGCAGAATGCCGCCTTCAGTACAAGAATATAGACTCTTCTTACAGTCGGTGTTTGATCCTTTCCTGTGTGACCAGTATTAGTTTCCGATACACCACTACAGGTTCAATGCATTCCCCTTACATACACATTGACGATGAAACACTGAAATTACATCGGAATTAAAAACAAAAGCACAATGCCGCCTTAAATGCAAGAAGAGTGAGACTTCTTCGAGTCTGTGCTTTGATCCTTTCCTATGAGACCAGTATTAGTTTCCGATACACCACTGTAGGTTCAATGTATTCCTTGGACCTTCACATTGACGGCAAATCACAGAAATCGCATCGGAATTAAATACAAAAAGCATAATGCCGCCTTAAGAGCAAGAAGAGTGAGACTTTTTAGAGTCTGCGCTTTGATTCTTTCTTATGAGACAAGTATTAGTTTCCGATACACCACTGCAGGTTCAATGTATTCCTTTTACATACACATTGACGATGAAACACTGAAATTACATCGGAATTAAATACAAAAGGCACATTGCCGCCTTAAATGCAAGAAGGTTGAGACTTCTAAGAGTCTGAGCTTTGATCCATTCCTATGAGACCAGTATTAGTTTCCGAAACACCACTGCAGGTTCAATGTATTCCTTTTACATACACATTGACAATGAAACACTGAAATTACATCGGAATTAAATACAAAGGGCTGAATGATGCCTTAAGGGCAAGAAGAGTGGGACTTCTTAGAGTCTGCGATTTGATCCTTTCTGTGAGACCAGTATTAGTTTCCGATACACCACTATTTTTTCAATGTATTCCATGGACCTTCACATTAACGATGAAACACAGAAATCGCGTCGGAATTAAATACAAAAGGCACAATGCCGCCTTAAGTACAAGAATACAGACTCTTCTTACAGTCGGTGCTTTGATCCTTTCCTGTGAGACCAGTATTAGATTCCGATACACCACTGGAGGTTCAATGTATTTCCATTACATACACATTGACGATGAAACACTGAAATTACATCGGAATTAAATACATAAGCACAATGCCAACTTAAGTGCAAAAGGAGTGAGACTTCTTAGAGTCTGTGCTTTGAGCCTTTCCTATGAGACCAGTATTAGTTTCCGATACACCACTGCAGGTTCAATGTATTCTTTGGACCTTCACGTTGACGACAAAACACAGAAATCGCATCGGAATTAAATACAAAGGGCACAATGTCGCCTTAAGTACAAGAATAGAGGCTCTTCTTACAGTCGGTGATTTGATCCTTTCCTGTGAGACCAGCATTAGTTACCGATACACCACTGCAGGTTCAATGTATTCCTTTTACATACACATTGACGATGAAACACTGAAATTGAATCGGAATTAAATACAAAAGGCACAATGCCGCCTTAAGTACAAGAATAGAGACTCTTCTTACAGTCGGTGCTTTGATCCTTTCCTGTGAGACCAGTATTAGTTTCCGATACACCACTGCAGGTTCAATGTATTCCTTGGACATTCACATTGACGATAAGACACTGAAATTACATGGGAATAAAATACAAAAGGCACAATGCCTCCATAAATGCAAGAAGAGTGAGACTTCGTAGAGTCTGTGCTTTGATCCTTTCCTGTGAGACCGGTGTTAGTTTCTGATACACCACTGCAGGTTCAATGTATTCCTTGTACCGTCACATTGACGATGAAACACAGAAATCGCATCGGAATTAAATACAAAAGGCACAATGCCGCCATAAGCACAAGAATAAAGACTCTTCTTACAGTCGGTGCTTTGAGAATTCCCTGTGAGACCAGTATTAGTTTCCGATACACCACAGCAGGTTCAATGTATTTATTGCACCATCACATTGTCGATGAAACACGGAAATTGCATCGGAATTAAATACAAAATGCACAATGCCGCCTTAAGTACTAGAATAGAGACTCTTCTTACAGTCGGTGCTTTGATCCTTTCCTGTGAGACCAGTATTAGTTTCCGATACACCACTGCAGGTTCCATGCATTCCTTGGACATTCACATTGACGATGAAACACTGAAGTTTCATTGGAATTAAATACAAAAGGCACAATGCCACCTTAAGTGCAAAAGGAGTGAGACTTCTTCGAGTCTGTGCTTTGCTCCTTTCCCATGAGACCAGTATTAATTTCTGTTACACCACTGCAGGTTCAATGTATTCCTTGGACATTCACATTGACGATGAAACACTGAAATTACAACGGAATTAAATACAAAAGGCATAATGCTTCTTTAGGTGCATGAAGAGCGAGACTTCTTAGAGTCAGTGATTTGATCCTTTCCTGTGAGACCAGTATTAGTTTCCGATTCACCACTGCAGGTTCAATGTCTTCCTTGGACCTTTACATTAACGATGAAACATAGAAATCGCATCGGAATTAAATACAAAAGGCACAATGCCGCCTTAGGTACAAGAATTGAGACTCTTCTTACAGTCGGTGCTTTATCCTTTCCTGTGAGACCAGTATTAGTTTCCGATACCTCTATGCTGGTTCTATGTATTCCTTGGACATTCACATTGACGATGAAACACTGAAATTACATCGGAATTAAGTACAAAAGGCACAATGCCGCCTTACATGCATGAAGGGTGAGACTTCTTAAGGTCTGTGATTTGATCCTTTCCTATGAGACCAGTATTAGTTTCCGATACACCACAGCAAGTTCAATGTATTCCTTGCACCATCACATTGTCGATGAAACACAGAAATTGCATCGGAATTAAATACAAAATGCACAATGCCGCCTTAAGTACAAGAATGGAGACTCATCTTACAGACGGTGCTTCGATCCTTTCCTGTGAGACCAGTATTAGTTTCAGATACACCACTGCAGGTTCAATGCATTCCTTGGACATTCACATTGACGATGAAACACTGAAGTTACATCGGACTTAAATACAAAAGGCACAATGCCTCCTTAAGTGCAAAAGGAGTGAGACTTCTTCGAGTCTGTGCTAAGCTCCTTTCCTATGAGAGCAGTATTAATTTCTGATACACCACTGCAGGTTCAATGTATTCCTTTTACATACACATTGACGATGAAACACTGAAATTACATCGGAATTAAATACAAAAGGCACAATGCCACCTTAAGTGCAAAAGGAGTGAGACTTCTTAGAGTCTGTGCTTTGATCCTTTCCTATGAGACAAGTATTAATTTCCGATGCACCACTGCAGGTCAATGTATTCCTTTTACATACACATTGACGATGAAACACTGAAATTACATCGGAATTAAGTACAAAAGGCACAATGGCGCCTTACATGCATGAAGGGTGAGACTTCTTAAGGTCTGTGATTTGATCCTTTCCTATGAGACCAGTATTAGTTTCCGTTCACCACTGCAGGTTCAATGTACTCCTTGGACATTCACATTGACGATGGAACACAGAAATCGCATCGAAATTAAATACAAAAGGCACAATGCCGCCTTAAGTACAAGAATAGAGACTCTTCTTACAGTCGGTGCTTTGAGCATTCCCTGTGTGACCAGTATTAGTTTCCGATACACCACTGCAAGTTCAATGTATTCCTTGGACCTTCACATTGAGGATGAAAGACAGAAATCGCATCGGAATTAAATACAGAAGGCACAATGCCGCCTTAATAAGAGAATGAAGACTCTTCATACAGTCGGTGCTTTGATCCTTTCCTGTGAGACCAGTATTAGTTTCCGATACACCACTGCAGGTTCAATGTATTCCATGGACATTCACATTGACGATGAAACACTGATATTACATCGGAATTAATTACAAAGGGCACAATGCCGCCTTAAATGCAAGAAGAGTGAGACTTCTTAGAGTCTGTGCTTTGATCCTTTCCTGTGAGACCAGTTTTAGTTTCCGATACACCACTGCAAGTTCAATGTATTCGTTTTACATACACATTGACGATGAAACACTGAAATTACATTGGAATTAAATACAAAAGGCACAATGCCGCCTTAAATGCAAGATGAGTGAGACTTCTTAGAGTCTGTGTTTGATCCTTTCCTATGAGACCAGTATTAGTTTCCGACACACCACTGCAGGGTCAATGTATTCCTTGGACATTCATATTGGCGATGAAACACAGATATCGCATCGCAATTAAATACACAAGGCACAATGCCGCCTTAAGTACCAGTATAGAGACTCATCTTACAGTCGGTGTTGTGATCCTTTCCTGAGAGACCAGTATTAGTTTCCGATACACCACTGCAGGTTCAATGTATTCCTTGAACATTCACATTGACGATGAAACACTGAAATACATCGGAATTAAATACAAAAGGCACAATGCCGCCTTAAGTGCAATATGAGTGAGACTTCTTACAGTCTGTGCTTTGATCCTTTCCTATGAGACCAGTATTAGTTTCCGATACACCACTGCAGGTTCAATGTATTCCGTTTACATACATATTAACGATGAAACACTGAAATTACATTGGAATTAAATACAAAAGGCACAATGCCGCCTTAAGTGCAAGAAGAGTAAGACTTCTTATAGTCTGTGCTTTGATACTTTCCTATGAGACCAATATTAGTTTCCGATACACCACTGCGGGTTCAATGTATTCCGTTTACATACACATTGACGATGGAACACTGAAATAACATCGGAATGAAATACCAAGGCACAATGCCGCCTTAAGTGCAAGAAGAGTGAGACTTCTCAGTGTCTGTGGTTTGATCCTTTCCTGTGAGACCAGTTTTAGTTTCCGATACACCACTGCAGGTTCAATGTATTGCTTGGACCTTTACATTGACGATGAAACACAGAAAACGCATCGGGATTAAATACAAAAGGCACAACGCCGCCTTAAGTACAAGAATAGAGACTCTTCTTACAGTCGGTGATCTGATCCTTTCCTGTGAGACCAGTATTAGTGTCCGATACACCACTGCAAGTTCAATGTATTCGTTTTACATACACATTGACGATGAAACACTGAAATTACATCGGAATTAAATTAAAAAGGCACAATGCCGCCTTAAATGCAAGAAGAGTGAGACAACTTAGAGTCTGTGCTTTGATCCTTTCCAATGAGACCAGTATTAGTTTCCGATACACCACTGCAGGTTCAATGTATTCCTTGGCCATTCACATTGACGATGAAACACTGAAATTACAACGGAATTAAATACAAAAGGCACAATGCCGCCTTAAATGCAAGAAGATTGAGACTTCGAAGAGTCTGTGCTTTGATCCTTTCCTATGAGACCAGTATTAGTTTCCGATACACCACTGCAGGTTCAATGTATTCCTTTTACATACACATTGACGATGAAACACTGAAATTACATCGGAATTAAATACAAAAGGCACAATGCCGCCTTAAGTGCAAGAAGAATGAGACTACTTAAAGTCAGTGCTTTGATCCTTTCCTGTGAGACCAGACTTAGTTTCCGATACACCACTGCAGGTTCAATGTATTCCTTGGACCTTCACATTGACGATGAAACACAGAAATCGCATCGGAATTAAATACAGAAGGCACAACGCCGCCTTAAGTACAAGAATTGAGACTCTTTTTACGGTCGGTGCTTAGATCCTTTCCTGTGAGACCAGTATTCGTTTCCGATACACCACTGCTGGTTCTATGTATTCTTTGGACATTCACATTGACGATGAAACACTGAAATTACATCGGAATTAAATTCAAAAGGCACAATGCCGCCTTAAGTGCAAGAAGAGTGAGACTTCTTAGTCTGTGCTTTGATCCTTTCCTATGACACCACTATTAGTTTCCGATACACCACTGCAGGTTCGATGTATTCCTCTTACATACAAATTGACGATGAAACACTGAAATTACATTGGAATTAAATACAAAAGGCACAATGCCGCCTTAAATGCAAGATGAGTGAGACTTCTTAGAGTCTGTGTTTGATCCTTTCCTATGAGACCAGTATTAGTTTCCGACACACCACTGCAGGGTCAATGTATTCCTTGGACCTTCATATTGGCGATGAAACACAGAAATCGCATCGCAATTAAATACAAAAGGCACAATGCCGCCTTAGGTACCAGAATAGAGACTCATCTTACAGTCGGTGTTGTGATCCTTTCCTGTGAGACCAGTATTAGTTTCCGATACACCACTGCAGGTTCAATGTATTCCTTGAACATTCACATTGGCGATGAAACACTGAAATTACATCGGAATTAAATACAAAAGGCACAATGCCGCCTTAAGTGCAATATGAGTGAGACTTCTTACAGTCTGTGCTTTGATCCTTTCCTATGAGACCAGTATTAGTTTCCGATACACCACTGCAGGTTCAATGTATTGTGTTTACATACATATTAACGATGAAACACTGAAATTACATTGGAATTATATACAAAAGGCACAATGCCGCCTTAAGTGCAAGTAGAGTGAGACTTCATAGCGTCTGTGTTTAGATCCTTTCCTGTGAGACCAGTATTAGTTTCCGATACACCACTGCACGTTCAATGTATTCCCTGGACCTTCACATTGACGATGAAACACTGAAATTACATCGGAATTAAATACAAAAGGCACAATGCCGCCTTAAGTGCAAGAAGAGTGAGACTTCTTATAGTCTGTGCTTTGATACTTTCCTATGAGACCAATATTAGTTTCCGATACACCACTGCGGGTTCAATGTATTCCGTTTACATACACATTGACGATGAAACACTGAAATTACATCGGAATGAAATACCAAGGCACAATGCCGCCTTAAGTGCAAGAAGAGTGAGACTTCTCAGAGTCTGTGGTTTGATCCTTTCCTGTGAGACCAGTATTTTTTTCCAATACACCACTGCAGGTTCAATGTATTCCTTTTACATACACATTGACGATGAAACACTGAAATTACATCGGAATTAAATAAAAAAGGCACAATGCCACCCTAAGTGCAAGATGATTGAGACTTCATAGAGTCTGTGCTTTGATCCTTTCCTATGAGACCAGTATTAGTTTCCGATACACCATTGCAGGTTCAATGTATTCCTTGGACCTTCACATTGGCGATGAAACACAGAAATCGCATCGGAATTAAATACAAAAGCCACAATGCCGAATTAAGTATAAGAGTAGAAACTCTTCTTACAGTCGGTGCTTTGATCCTTTCCTGTGAGACCAGTATTAGTTTCCGATACACCACTGCAGGGTCAATGCATTCCTTGGACATTCACATTGACGATGAAACACTGAAACTATATCGGAATTAAATACAAAAGGCACAATGCCGCCTTTAGTGCAAGAAAAGTGAGACTTCTTAGAGTCTGAGCTTTGATCCCTTCCTATGAGACCAGTATTAGTTTCCGATACACCACTGCAGGTTCAATGTATTCCTTGGCCATTCACATTGACGATGAAACACTGAAATTACAACGGAATTAAATACAAAAGGCACAATGCCGCCTTAAATGCAAGAAGATTGAGACTTCGTAGAGTCTGTGCTTTGATCCTTTCATATGAGACCAGTATTAGTTTCCGATACACCACTGCAGGTTCAATGTATTCCTTTTACATACACATTGACGATGAAACACTGAAATTACATCGGAATTAAATACAAAAGGCACAATGCCGCCTTAAGTGCAAGAAGAATGAGACTACTTAAAGTCAGTGCTTTGATCCTTTCCTGTGAGACCAGACTTAGTTTCCGATACACCACTGCAGGTTCAATGTATTCCTTGGACCTTCACATTGACGATGAAACACAGAAATCGCATCGGAATTAAATTCAGAAGGCACAACGCCGCCTTAAGGACAAGAATTGAGACTCTTCTTACGGTCGGTGCTTAGATCCTTTCCTGTGAGACCAGTATTCGTTTCCGATACACCACTGCTGGTTCTATGTATTCTTTGGACATTCACATTGACGATGAAACACTGAAATTACATCGGAATTAAATTCAAAAGGCACAATGCCGCCTTAAGTGCAAGAAGAGTGAGACTTCTTAGAGTCTGTGCTTTGATCCTTTCCTGTGAGACCAGTTTTAGTTTCCGATACACCAGTGCAGGTTCAATGTATTGCTTGAACCTTCACATTGACGATGAAACACAGAAAACGCATCGGGATTAAATACAAAAGGCACAACACCGCCTTAAGAACAAGAATAGAGACTCTTCTTACAGTCGATGCTCTCATCCTTTCCTGTGAGTCCAGTATTAATTTCCGATACACCACTGCAAGTTCAATGTATTCGTTTTACATACAGATTGACGATGAAACACTGAAATTACATCGGGATTAAATACAAAAGGCACAATGCCGCCTTAAATGCAAGAAGAGTGAGACTTCTTAGTCTGTGCTTTGATCCTTTCCTATGACACCACTATTAGTTTCCGATACACCACTGCAGGTTCAATGTATTCCTTTTACATACAAATTGACGATGAAGCACTGAAATTACATTGGAATTAAATACAAAAGGCACAATGCCGCCTTAAATGCAAGATGAGTGAGACTTCTTACAGTCTGAGTTTGAACCTTTCCTATGAGACCAGTATTAGTTTCCGACACACCACTGCAGGGTCAATGTATTCCTTGGACCTTCATATTGACGATGAAACACAGAAATCGCATCGCAATTAAATACAAAAGGCACAATGCCGCCTTAAGTACCAGAATAGAGACTCACCTTACAGTCGGTGTTTTGATCCTTTCCTGTGAGACCAGTATTAGTTTCCGATACACCACTGCAGGTTTAATGTATTCCTTGAACATTCACATTGACGATGAAACACTGAAATTACATCGGAATTAAATCAAAAGGCACAATGCCGCCTTAAGTGCAAGTAGAGTGAGACTTCATAGCGTCTGTGTTTCGATCCTTTCCTGTGGGACCAGTATTAGTTTCCGATACACCACTGCACGTTCAATGTATTCCCTGGACCTTCACATTGACGATGAAACACTGATATTACCTCGGAATTAAATACAAAAGGCATAATGCCGCCTTAAGTGCAAGAAGAGTGAGACTTCTTAGGGCCTGTGCTTTGATCCTGTCCAATGAGACCAGTATTAGTTTCCGATACAACACAGCAGGTTCAATGTATTCCTTTTACATACACATTGACGATGTAACACTGAAATTACATCGGAATTAAATACAAAAGGCACAATGCCGCCTTAAGTACAAGAATAGAGACTCTTCTTACAGTCTCATCTTTGTTCCTTTCCTGTGAGACCAGTATTAGTTTCCGATACACCACTGCAGGGTCAATGTATTCCTTGGACCTTCACATTGACGATGAAACACAGAAATCGCATCGGAATTAAATACAAAAGGCACAATGCCGCCTTCAAGAATAGAGACTCCTTCTGACAGTCAGTGCTTTGATCCTTTCCTGTGAGACCAGTATTAGTTTCCGATACACCACTGCAGGTGCAATGTATTCCTTGGACATTCACATTGACGATGAAACACTGAAATTACATCGGAATTAAATACAAAAGACACAACGCCACCTTAAGTACAAAAATTGAGACTCTTCTTACAGTCGGTGCTTTGATCCTTTCCTGTGAGACCAGTATTAGTTTCCGATACACCACTGCAGGTTCAATCTATTCCTTGGACATTCACATTGACGATGATACACTGAAATTACATCGGAATTAAATACAAAATGCACCATGCCGCCTTAAATGCAAGAAGAGTGAGACTTCTTATAGTCTGTGCTTTCATCCTTTCCTATGAGACCAATATTAGTTTCCGATACACCACTGCAGGTTCAATGTATTCCGTTTACATACACATTGACGATGAAACACTGAAATTACATCGGAATGAAATACCAAGGCACAATGCCGCCTTAAGTGCAAGAAGAGTGAGACTTCTCAGAGTCTGTGGTTTGATCCTTTCCTGTGAGACCAGTATTTTTTCCCAATACACCACTGCAGGTTCAATGTATTCCTTTTACATACACATTGACGATGAAACACTGAAATTACATCGGAATGAAATACAATATGCACAATGCCAACTTATGTGCAAGAAGAGTGGGACCTCTTAGAGTCAGTGCTTTGATCCTATCCTGTGAGACCAGTATTAGTTTCCGATACACCACTGCAGGTTCAATGTATTCCTTGGACCTTCACATTGACGATGAAACACAGAAATCGCATTGGAATTATATACAAAAGGCACAACGCCACCTTAAGTACAAGAATTTAGACTCTTCTTACATTCGGTGCTTTGATCCTTTCCTGTGAGACCAGTATTAGTTTCCGATACACCACTGCAGGTTCAATCTATTCCTTGGACATTCACATTGACGATGATACACTGAAATTACATCGGAATTAAATACAAAATGCACCATGCCGCCTTAAATGCAAGAAGAGTGAGACTTCGTATAGTCTGTGCTTTCATCCTTTCCTATGAGACCAGTATTAGTTTCCGATACACCACTGCAGGTTCAATGTATTCCTTTTACATACACATTGACGATGAAACACTGAAATTACATCGGAATTAAATACAAAAGGCATAATGCCGCCTTAAGTGCAAGAAGAATGAGACTTCTTAGAGTCAGTGCTTTGATCCTTTCCAGTGAGACCAGACTTAGTTTCCGATACACCACTGCAGGTTCAAAGTATTCCTTGGACCTTCACATTGTCGATGAAACACAGAAATCGCATCGGAATTAAATACAGACGGCACAACGCCGCCTTAAGTACAAGAACTGAGACTCTTCTTACAGCCGGTGCTTTGATCCTTTCCTGTGAGACCAGTATTCGTTTCCGATACACCACTGCTGGTTCTATGTATTCCTTGGACATTTACATTGACGATGAAACACTGAAATTACATCCGAATTAAATTCAAAAGGCACAATGCCGCCTTAAGTGCAAGAAGAGTGAGACTTCTTAGTGTCTGTGCTTTGATCCTTCCCTGTGAGACCAGTGTTAGTTTCCTATACTCCACTGCAGGTTCAATGTATTCCTTTTACATACACTTTGACGATGAAACACTGAAATTACATCGGAATTAAATACAAAAGGCACAATGCTGCCTTAAGTGCAAGAAGATTGAGACTTTTTTGAGTCTATGCTTTGATCCTTTCCTGTGAGACCAGTTTTAGTTTCCGATACACCACTGCAGGTTCAATGTATTGCTTGGACCTTTACATTGACGATGAAACACAGAAAACGCATCAGGATTAAATACAAAAGGCACAACGTCCCCTTAAGTACAAGAATAGAGACTCGTCTTACAGTCGGTGCTCTGATCCTTTACTGTGAGACCAGTATTAGTTTCCGATACACCACTGCAAGTTCAATGTATTCGTTTTACATACACATTGACGATGAAACACTGAAATTACATCGGAATTAAATACAAAACGCACAATGGCGCCTTAAGAGCAAGATGAGTGAGACTTCTTACAGTCTGTGCTTTGATCCTTTCCTATGAGACCAGTATTAGTTCCTAATACACCACTGCAGGTTCAATGTATTCCGTTTACATACACATTGACGATGAAACACTGAAATTACATCGGAATTAAATACAAAAACACAATGCCGCCTTAAGTGCAAGAAGAGTGAGACTTCTTAGCGTCTGTGCTTTGATCCTTTCCTGTAAGAACAGTATTAGTTTCCGATACACCACTGCACGTTCAATGTATTCCTTGGACCTTCACATTGACGATGAAACACTGATATTACTTCGGAATTAAGTACAAAAGGCACAATGCCGCCATAAGTGCAAGAAGAGTGAGACTTCTAAGAGTCTGTGCTTTGATCCTTTCCTATGAGACCAGTATTAGTTACCGATACAGCACAGCAGGTTCAATGTATTCCTTTTACATACACATTGACGATGAAACACTGAAATTACATCGGAATGAAATACAATATGCACAATGCCGCCTTAAGTGCAAGAAGAGTGGGACCTCTTAGAGTCAGTGCTTTGATCCTATCCTGTGAGACCAGTATTAGCTTCCGATACACCACTGCAGGTTCAATGTATTCCTTGGACCTTCACATTGACGATGAAACACAGAAATCGCATTGGAATTATATACAAAAGCCACAACGCCACCTTAAGTACATTAGTTGTGACTCTTCTTACAGTCGGTGATTTGATCCTTTCCTGTGAGACCAGTATTAGTTTCCGATAAACCACTGTAGGTTCAATCTATTACTTGGACATTCACATTGACGATGAAACACTGAAATTACATCGGAATCAAATACAAAAGGCACACTGCCGCCTTAAATGCAACAAGAGTGAGACTTCGTAGAGTCTGTGCTTTGATCCTTTCCTATGAGACCAGTATCAGTTTCCGATACACCACTGCAGGTTCAATGTATTCCTTTTACATACACATTGACTATGAAACACTGAAATTACATCGGAATTAAATACAAAAGGCATAATGCCGCCTTAAGTGCAAGAAGAATGAGACATCTTAGAGTCAGTGATTTGATGCTTTCCTGTGAGACCAGTTTTAGTTTCCGATACACCACTGCAGGTTCAGTGTATTGCTTGGACCTTTACATTGACGATGAAACACAGAAATTGCATCGGAATTAAATACAAAAGGCACAATGCCGCCTTAAATGCAAGAAGAATGAGACTTCTTAAAGTCTGTGCTTTGATCCTTTGCTATGACACCACTATTAGTTTCCGATACACCACTGCAGGTTCAATGTATTCCTTTTACATACAAATTGACGATGAAACACTGAAATTACATTGGAATTAAAAACAAAAGGCACAATGCCACCTTAAATGCAAGAAGAGTGAGACTTCTTAGAGTCTGTGTTTGATCCTTTCCTATGAGACCAGTATTAGTTTCCGACACACCATTGCAGGGTCAATGCATTCCTTGAACCTTCACATTGACGATGAAACACAGAAATCGCATTGCAATTAAATACAAAAGGCACAATGCCGCCTTAAGTACCAGAATAGAGACTCTTCTTACAGTCGGTGTTTTGATCCTTTCCTGTGAGACCAGTATTAGTATCCGATACACCACTGCAGGTTCAATGTATTCCTTTTACATACAAATTGACGATGAAACACTGAAATTACATTGGAATTAAATACAAAAGGCACAATGCCGCCTTAAATGCAAGAAGAGTGAGACTTCTTAGAGTCTGTGTTTGATCCTTTGCTATGACACCACTATTAGTTTCCGATACACCACTGCAGGTTCAATGTATTCCTTTTACATACAAATTGACGAAGAAATACTGAAATTACATTGGAATTAAATACAAAAGGCACAATGCCGCCTTAAATGCAAGAAGAGTGAGACTTCTTAGAGTCTGTGTTTCATCCTTTCCTATGAGACCATTATTAGTTTCCGACACACCATTGCAGGGTCAATGTATTCCTTGAACCTTCACATTGACGATGAGACACAGAAATCGCATCGCAATTAAATACAAAAGGTACAATGCCGCCTTATGTACCAGAATAGAGACTCTTCTTGCAGTCGGTGTTTTGATCCTTTCCTGTGAGACCAGTATTAGTTTCCGATACACCACTGCAGGTTCACTGTATTCCTTGGACATTCACATTGACGATGAAACACTGAAATTACAACGGAATTAAATACAAAAGGCACAATGGCGCCTTAAGAGCGAGATGAGTGAGACTTCTTACAGTCTGTGCTTTGATCCTTTCGTGTGAGAACAGTACTAGTTTCCGATACACCACTGCACGTTCAATGTATTCCTTGGACCTTCACATTGACGATGAAACACTGATATTACTTCGGAATTAAACACAAAAGGCACAATGCCGCCTTAAGTGCAAGAAGAGTGAGACTTCTAAGAGTCTGTGTTTGATCCTTTGCTATGACACCACTATTAGTTTCCGATACACCACTGCACTTTCAATTTATTCCTTGGACATTCCCAATGACGATGAAACACTGAAATTAATTCGGAATTAAATACAAAAGGCACAATGCCGCCTTCAGTGCAAGAAGAGTGAGACTTCTTAGAGTCTGTGCTTTGATCCTTTCCTATGAGACCAGTATTAGTTTCCGATACACCACAGCAGGTTCAATGTATTCCTTTTGCATACACATTGACGATGAAACACTGAAATTACATCGGAATTAAAACAAAATCACAATGCCGCCTTAAGTGCAAGAAGAGTGAGACTTCTTAGAGTCTTTGCTTTTATCCTTTCCTATGAGACCAGTATTATTTTCCGATACACCACTGCAGGTTCAATGTATTCCTTGGACCTTCACATTGTCGATGAAACACAGAAATCGCATCGGAATTAAATACAGACGGCACAACGCCGCCTTAAGTACAAGAACTGAGACTCTTCTTACAGCCGGTGCTTTGATCCTTTCCTGTGAGACCAGTATTCGTTTCCGATACACCACTGCTGGTTCTATGTATTCCTTGGACATTTACATTGACGATGAAACACTGAAATTACATCGGAATTAAATTCAAAAGGCACAATGCCGCCTTATGTGCAAGAAGAGTGAGCCTTCTTAGTGTCTGTGCTTTGATCCTTCCCTGTGAGACCAGTGTTAGTTTCCTATACTCCACTGCAGGTTCAATGTATTCCTTTTACATACACTTTGACGATGAAACACTGAAATTACATCGGAATTATATACAAAAGGCACAATGCTGCCTTAAGTGCAAGAAGATTGAGACTTTTTTGAGACTATGCTTTGATCCTTTCCTGTGAGACCAGTTTTAGTTTCCGATACACCACTGCAGGTTCAATGTATTGCTTGGACCTTTACATTGACGATGAAACACAGAAAGCGCATCAGGATTAAATACAAAAGGCACAACGTCCCCTTAAGTACAAGAATAGAGACTCGTCTTACAGTCGGTGCTCTGATCCTTTCCTGTGAGACCAGTATTAGTTTCCGATACACCACTGCAAGTTCAATGTATTCGTTTTACATACACATTGACGATGAAACACTGAAATTACATCGGAATTAAATACAAAAGGCACAATGCCGCCTTAAATGCAAGAAGAGTGAGACTACTTAGAGTCTGTGCTTTGATCCTTCGCTGTGACACCACTATTAGTTTCCGATACACCACTGCAGGTTCAATGTATTCCTTTTACATACAAATTGACGATGAAACACTGAAATTACATTGGAATTAAATGCAAAAGGCACAATGGAGCCTTAAACGCAAGAAGAGAGAGACTTCTTGGAGTCTGTGTTTGATCCTTTCCTATGAGACCATTATTAGTTTCCGACACACCATTGCAGGGTCAATGTATTCCTTGAACCTTCACATTGACGATGAGACACAGAAATCGCATCGCAATTAAATACAAAAGGTACAATGCCGCCTTATGTACCAGAATAGAGACTCTTCTTGCAGTCGGTCTTTTGATCCTTTCCTGTGAGACCAGTATTAGTTTCCGATACACCACTGCAGGTTCACTGTATTCCTTGGACATTCACATTGACGATGAAACACTGAAATTACAACGGAATTAAATACAAAAGGCACAATGGCGCCTTAAGAGCGAGATGAGTGAGACTTCTTACAGTCTGTGCTTTGATCCTTTCGTGTGAGAACAGTACTAGTTTCCGATACACCACTGCACGTTCAATGTATTCCTTGGACCTTCACATTGACGATGAAACACTGATATTACTTCGGAATTAAACACAAAAGGCACAATGCCGCCTTAAGTGCAAGAAGAGTGAGACTTCTAAGAGTCTGTGTTTGATCCTTTGCTATGACACCACTATTAGTTTCCGATACACCACTGCACTTTCAATTTATTCCTTGGACATTCCCAATGACGATGAAACACTGAAATTAATTCGGAATTAAATACAAAAGGCACAATGCCGCCTTAAGTGCAAGAAGAGTGAGACTTCTTAGAGTCTGTGCTTTGATCCTTTCCTATGAGACCAGTATTAGTTTCCGATACACCACAGCAGGTTCAATGTATTCCTTTTGCATACACATTGACGATGAAACACTGAAATTACATCGGAATTAAAACAAAATCACAATGCCGCCTTAAGTGCAAGAAGAGTGAGACTTCTTAGAGTCTTTGCTTTTATCCTTTCCTATGAGACCAGTATTAGTTTCCGATACACCACTGCAGGTTCAATGTATTCCGTTTACGTACACATAGACGATGAAACACTGAAATTACATCAGAATTAAATACAAAGGCACAATGCCGCCGTAGGTGTAAAAAGAGTGAGACTTCTTAGAGTCTGTGCTTTGATCCTTACCTATGAGACCAGTTTTAGTTTCCGATACACCACTGCAGGTTCAATGTATTCCTTGGTCATTCACATTGACGATGAAACACTGAAATTGCATCGGAATTAAATACAAAAGGCACAATGCCGCCTTAATTGCAAGAAGAGTGGACTTCTTAGAGTCTGTGCATTGATCCTTTCCTATGAGACCAGTATTAGTTTCCGATACACCACTGCAGGGTCATTGTATACCTTGGACCTTCACATTGGCGATGAAACACAGAAATCGCATCGTAATTAAATACAAAAGGCACAATGCCGCCGTAAATACAAGAATAGAGACTCTTCTTACAGTCGGTGCTTTGATCCTTTCCTGTGAGACCGGTATTAGTTTCCGATACACCACTGCAGGTTCAATGTATCCCTTGGACATTCACGTTGACGATGAAACACTGAAATTACATCGGAATTAAATACAAAAGGTACAATGCCGCCTTAAGTGCAAGAAGAGTGAGACTTCTTAGAGTCTTTGCTTTGATACTTTCCTATGAGACCAGTATTAGGTTCCGATACACCACTGCAGGTTCAATGTATTCCGTTTATATACACATTAACGATGAAACACTGAAATTACATCAGAATTAAATACAAAGGCACAATGCCGCCTTAGGTGCAAGAAGAGTGAGACTTCTTAGAGTCTGTGCATTGATCCTTTCCTGTGAGACCAGTATTAGTTTCCGATGCAGCACTGCACGTTCCATGTATTCCTTGGACCTTCACATTGACAATGAAACACTGATATTACTTCGGAATTAAATACAAAAGGCACAATGCCGCCTTAAGTTCCAGAAGAGTGAGACTTCTTAGAGTCTTTGCTTTGATCCTTTCCTATGAGACCAGTTTTAGTTTCCGATACACCACTGCAGGTTCAATGTATTCTTTGGACCTTCACATAGACGTTGAAACACAGAAATCGCATCGGAATTAAATACAAAAGCCACAATGCCGCCTAAAGTATAAGAATAGCGACTCTTCATACAGTCGGTGCTTTGATCCTTTCCCGTGAGACCAGTATTAGTTACGGATACACCACTGCAGGTTCAATGTATTCCTTGGACATTCACATTGACGATGAAACACTGAAATTGCATCGGAATTAAATACAAAAGGCACAATGCCGCCTTAAGTGCAAGAAGAGTGAGACTTCTTAGAGTCTGTGCTTTGATCCTTTCCTATGAGACCAGTATTAGTTTCCGATAACCCACTGCAGGTTCAATGTATTCCGTATACATACACATTGACCATGAAACACTGAAATTACATCGGAATTAAATACAAAAGGCACAAAGCCGCCCTAAGTGCAAGAAGAGTGAGACTTCTTAGTGTCTGTGCTTTGATCCTTTCCTATGAGACCAGTATTAGTTTCCGATACACCACTGCAGGTTCAATGCATTCCTTTTACATACACATTGACGATGAAACACTGAAATTACATCGGAATTAAAAACAAATGGCACAATGCCGCCTTAATTGCAAGATGAGTGAGACTTCTAACTGTCTGTTCTTTGATCCTTTCGTGTGAGACTAGTATTAGTTTCCGATACACCACTGCAGGTTCAATGTATTCCTCGGACATTCACAATTGCGATCTGACACTGAAATTGCATCGGAATTAAATACAAAAGGCACAATGCCGCCTTAAGTGCAAGAAGAGTGAGACTTCTTAGAGTCTGTGCTTTGATCCTTTCCTATGAGACCAGTATTAGTTTCCGATAACCCACTGCAGGTTCAATGTATTCCGTATACATACACATTGACCATGAAACACTGAAATTACATCGGAATTAAATACAAAAGGCACAAAGCCGCCCTAAGTGCAAGAAGAGTGAGACTTCTTAGTGTCTGTGCTTTGATCCTTTCCTATGAGGCCAGTATTAGTTTCCGATACACCACTGCAGGTTCAATGTATTCCTTTTACATACACATTGACGATGAAGCACTGAAATTACATCGGAATTAAATACAAAAGGCAAAATGCTGCCTTAAGTACAAGAATAGAGACTCTTCTTACAGTCTGAGTTTTGATCCTTTCCTGTAAGACGAGTATTAGTTTCCGATACACCACTGCACGATCAATGTATTCCTTGGACATTCACATTGACGATGAAACACTGAAATTACTTCGGAATTAAATACAAAAAGCACAATGCCGCCTTAAGTGCAAGAAGAGTGTGACTTCTTAGGGTCGGTGCTTTGATCCTTTCCTATGAGACCAGTATTAGTTTCCGATACACCACTGCAGGTTCGATGTATTCCTTTTACATACACATTGACGATGAAACACTGAAATTACATCGGAATTAAATACAAAAGGCACAATGCCGCCTTAAGTTCAAGAAGAGTGAGACTTCTTAGAGTCTTTTGTTTGATCCTTTCCTGTGAGACCAGTATTAGTTTCCGATACACCACTGCAGGTTCGATGTGTTCCTTGCACCTACACATTGACGATGAAACAAAGAAATCGCATCGCAATTATACACAAAAGGCACATTGCCACCTTAAGTACAGGAATAGAGACTCTTCTTACAGTCTGTGCATTGAGCATTCCCTGTGAGACCAGTATTAGTTTCCGATACACCACTGCTGGTTCAATTTATTCCTTGGACATACACATTGACGACGAAACACTGAAATCGCATCGGAATGAAATACAAAAGGCACAATGCCGCCATAAGTACAAGAATGGGGACTCTTCTTACAGTCGGTGCTTTGAGCATTCCCTGTTAGGCCAGTATTAGTTTCCGATACACCACTGCTGGTTCAATGTATTCATTGGACCTTCACATTGACGATGAAACACCGAAATCGCATCGGACGTAAATACAAAAGGCACAATGCCGCCATAAGTACAAGAATTGAGACTCTTCTTACAGTCGGTGTTTGATCCTTTCCTGTGAGACCAGTATTGGTTTCCGATACACCACTGCAGGTTCAATGGATTCCTTGGACATTCACATTGACGATGAAACACTGAAATTACATCGGTATTAAATACAAAAGGCACAATGCCGCCTTAAGTGCAAGAAGAGTGAGACTTCTTAGAGCCCGTGATTTGATCCTTTCCTATGAGACCATTATTAGTTTCCGATACACCACTGCAGGTTCAATTTATTCCGTTTACATACACAATGACGATGAAACACTGAAATTACATGGGAATAAAGTACAAAGGCACAATGCCGCGTTAAGTGCAAGAAGAGTGAGACTGCTTAGAGTCTGTGCTTTGATCCTTTCCTATGAGACCATTATTAGTTTCTGATACACCACTGTAGGTTCAATGTATTGCTTTTACATACACATTGACGATGAAGCACTGAAATTACATCGGATTTAAATGCAAAAGGCACAATGCCGCCTTAAGTGCAAGAAAAGTGAGACTTCTTAGAGTCTGTGCTTTGTTCCTTTCCTATGAGACCATTATTAGTATCCGATACAGCACTGCAAGTTCAATGTATTCCTTGCACATTCACATTGACGATGAAACACTGAAATTACATAGGAATTAAATACAAAAGGCACTATGCCGCCTAATGTGCAAGAAGAGTGAGACTTCTTAGAGTCTGTGCTTTTATCCTTTCCTATGAGACCAGTATTAGTTTCCGATAACCCACTGCAGGTTCAATGTATTCCGATTACATACACATTGACGATGAAACACTGAAATTACATCGGAAATAAATACAAAAGGCACAATGCCGCCATACGTGCAAGATGAGTTTGCCTTCTTAGAGTCTGTGCTTTGAACCTTTCCTATGAGACCAGTATTAGTCTCCGATACACCACTGCAGGTTCAATGTATTCCGTTTACATACACATTGACGATGAAACACTGAAATTACATCGGAATTAAATACAAAAGGCACAATGCTTCCTTAAGTGCAAGAAGAGTGAGACTTCTTAGAGTCTGTGCTTTGATCCGTTCCTGTGAGACCAGGATTAGTTTCCGATACACCACTGCAGGTTCAATGTATTCCTTGGACATACACATTGACGAGAAAACACTGAAATTACGTTGGAAATAAATACGAAAGGCACAATGCCGCCTTAAGTGCAAGAAGAGTGAGACTTCTTAGAGTCTGTGGTTTGATACTTTCCTGTGAGACCAGTATTAGTTTCCGATACACCACTGCACGTTCAATGTATTCCGATTACATACACATTGACGATGAAACACTGAAATTACATCGGAAATAAATACAAAAGGCACAATGCCGCCATACGTGCAAGATGAGTTTGCCTTCTTAGAGTCTGTGCTTTGAACCTTTCCTATGAGACCAGTATTAGTCTCCGATACACCACTGCAGGTTCAATGTATTCCGTTTACATACACATTGACGATGAAACACAGAAATCGCATCGGAATTATATACAAAAGGCACAATGCCGCCTTAAGTACAAGAATAGAGACTCTACTTACAGTCGGTGTTCGATCCTTTCCTGTGAGACCAGTATTAGTTTCCGATACACCACTGCAGGTTCACTGTATTCCTTGAAAATTCACATTAATGATGAAACACTGAAAATACATAGGAATTAAATACAAAAGGAACAATGCCGCCCTAAGTGCAAGAAGAGTGAGACTTCTTAGAGTCTGTGTTTTGATCCTTTGCTATAAGACCATTATTAGTTTCCGATACACCACTGCAGGTTCAATGTATTCCGTTTACGTACACATTGACGATGAAACACAGAAATTACATCGGAATTAAATACAAAGGCACAATGAAGCGTTAAGTGCAAGAAGAGTGAGACTTCCTAGAGTCTGTGCTTTGATCCTTTCCTGTGAGACCAGTATTAGTTTCCGATACACCACTGCACGTTCAATGTATTCCTTGGACCTTCACATTGACGATGAAACACTGATATTATTTCGGAATTAAATACAAAAGGCACAATGCCGCCTTAAATGCAAGAAGAGTGAGACTTTTTAGAGTCTGTGCTTTCATCCTTTCCTATGACACCAGTATTAGTTTCGAATTCACCACTGCAGGTTCAATGTATTCCTTGGACCTTCACATTGACAATGAAACACAGAAATCGCATCGGAATTAATAACAAAAGGCACAATGCCGACTTAAGTACAAGAATAGAGTTTCTTCTTACAGTCGGTGCTTTGATCCTGTCCTGTGAGACCAGTATTAGTTTCCGATACACCACTGCAGATTCAATGTATTAATTGGACCTTCACATTGACGATGAAACACAGAAATAGCATCGTAATTAAATACAAAAGGCACAATGCCGCCTTAAGTACGAGAATAGAGACTCTTCTTACAGTCGGTGTTTTGATCCTTTCCTGTGAGACCAGTATTAGTTTCCGTTACACCACTGCAGGTTCAGTTTATTCCTTGGACATTCACATTGCCGATGAAACACAGAAATCGCATCGGAATTAAATACAAAAGGCACAATGCCGCCTTAAGTGCAAGAATAGATACTTTTCTTATAGTCGGTGCTCTTATCCTTTCCTGTGAGACCAGTCTTAATTTCCGATACACCACTGCAGGTTCAATGTATTCCTTGGACATTCACATTGACGATGGAACACTGAAATTACATCGGAATTAAATGCAAAAGGCACAATGCGGCCTTAAATGCAAGAAGGGTGAGACTTCTTAGAGTCTGTTCTTTGATCCTTTCCTATGACAACAGTATTAGTTTCAGATTCACCACTGGAGGTTCAATGAATACCTTTTACATTCACATTGACGATGAAACACTGAAATTACATCGGAATTAAATACAAAAGGCATAATGCCGCCTTAAGTGTAAGAAGAGTGAGACATCTTAGAGTCTGTGTTTTGATCCTTTCCTGTGAGACCAGCGTTAGTTTCCGATACACCACTGCAGGTTCAATGTATTCCTTGGACCTTCACATTGATGATGAAACACAGAAATCGCATCGGAATTAAATACAAAAGGCACAATGCCGCCTTAAGTACACGAATAGAGACTCTTCTTACAGTCGTTGCTTTGCTCCTTTCCTATGAGACCAGTTTTAGTTTCCGATACACCACTGCAGGTTCAATGTATTCCTTGGACATTCACATTGACGATTAAACACTGAAATTACATCGGAATTAAATACAAATGGCACAATGCCGTCTTAAGTACAAGAATGGAGACTCTTCTTACAGTCGTTGCTTTGCTCCTTTCCTATGAGACCAGTTTTAGTTTCCGATACACCACTGCAGGTTCAATGTTTTCCTTTTACACACACATTGACGATTAAACACTGAAATTACATCGGAATTAAATACAAAAGGCACAATACCGGCTTAAGTGCAAGAAGAGTGAGACTTCTTAGGTTCTGTGCTTTGATCCTTTCCTGAGAGACCAGTATTAGTTTCCGATACACCACTGAAGGTTCGATATATTCCTTGGACCTTCACATTGACGATGAAACACAGAAATCGCATCTGAATTAAAAACAAAAGGCACATTGCGGCCTTAAGTACAAGAATAGAGACTCTGCTCTCAGACGGTGCATTGATACTTTCCTGTGAGACCAGTATTAGTTTCCGATACATCACTGCAGGTTCAATGTATTCCTTTTACATACAAATTGACGATGAAACACTGAATTTACATCGGAAATAAATACAAAACTCACAATGCCGCCCTAAGTGCAAGAAGAGTGAGACTTCTTAGAGTCTGTGCTTTGATTTTTTCCTGTGAGACCAGTATTAGTTTCCGATACACAACCGCCAGTCAATGTAGTCCTTGGACCTTCACATTGACGATGAAACACAGAAATCGCATCGGAATGAAATACAAAAGGCACAATGCCGCCTTAAGTGCAAGAAGGGTGAGAATTCTTAGAGTCTGTGCATTGATCCATTCCTGTGAGACCAGTATTAGTTTTCGATACACCACTGCAGGTTCAATGTATTCCTTGGACATTCACATTGACGATGAAACACAGAAATCGCATCGGAATGAAATACAAAAAGCACAATGCCGACTTAAGTGCAAGAAGTGTGAGACTTTTTATAGTCTGTGCTTTGATCATTTATTGTGAGACCAGTATTAGTTTCCGATACACGACAGCAGGTTCAATGTATAACTTGGACCTTCACATTGACGATGAAACACAGAAATTACATCGGAGATAAATGCAACAGGCACAATGCCGCCTTAAGTGCAAGAAGATTAAGACTTCTTAGAGTCTGTGCTTTGATGCTTTCCTGTTAGACCAGTATTAGTTTCCGATGCACCACTGCAGGATCAATGTATTCCTTGGACATACACATTGACGATGAAACACTGAAATTAGATCGGAATGAAATACAAAACTCACAATGCCGCCTTAAGTGCAAGAAGAGTGAGACTTCTTAGAGTCTGTGCTTTGATTTTATCCTGTGAGACCAGTATTAGTTTCCGATACACAACCGCCAGTTCAATGTAGTCCTTGGACCTTCACATTGACGATGAAACACAGATATCGCATCGGAATGAAATACAAAAGGCACATTGCCGCCTTAAGTGCAAGAGGGGTGAGAATTCTTAGAGTCTGTGCATTGATCCATTCCTGTGAGACCAGTATTAGTTTCCGATACACCACTGCAGGTTCAATGAATTCCTTGTACCGTCACATTGACGATGAAACACAGAAATCGCGTCGGAATTAAATACAAAAGGCACAATGCCGCCTTAAGTATAAGAATAGAGACTCTTCTTACAGTCGGTGTTTTGAGCATTCCCTGTGAGACCAGTATTAGTTTCCGTTACACTACTGCAGGTTCAATGTATAACTTGGACCTTCACATTGACGATGAAACACAGAAATTACATCCGAGATAAATGCAACAGGCACAATGCCGCCTTAAGTGCAAGAAGATTAAGACTTCTTAGAGTCTGTGCTTTGATCCTATCCTGTTAGACCAGTATTAGTTTCCGATACACAACTGCGTGTTCAATGTATTCCATGGACATGCACATTGACGATGAAACACAGATATCGCATCGGAATTAAATACAAAAGGCACAATGCAGCCTTAAGTAAAAGAATAGAGACTCTTCTTACAGTCGGTGCTTTGATCCATTCCTATGACACCAGTATTAGTTTACGATACACCACTGCAGGATCAATGAATTCCTTGGACATTCACATTGACGATGAAACACAGAAATCGCATCGGAATTAAATACAAAAAGCTCAATGCCGACTTAAGTGCAAGAAGTGTGAGACTTTTTATAGTCTGTGCTTTGATCCTTTCCTGTGAGACCAGTATTAGTTTCCGATACACCACTGCAGGTTCAATATGTTCCTTGGACCTTCACATTGACGATGAAACACAGAAATCGCATCGGAATTAAAAACAAAAGGCACATTGCAGCCTTAAGTACAAGAATAGAGACTCCTCTCTCAGACCGTGCATTGATACTTTCCTGTGAGCCCAGTATTAGTTTCTGATACATCACTGCAGGATCAATGTATTCCTTTTACATACACATTGACGATCAAACACTGAATTTACATCGGAAATAAATACAAAAGGCACAATGCCGCCTTAAGTGCAAGAGGAGTTATACTTCTTAGAGTCTGTGCTTTGATCCTGAACTGTGAGACCAGTATTAGTTTCCGATACACCACTGCAGATTCAAAGTATTCCTTGGACCTTCACATTGACGATGAAACACAGAAATCACGTCGGAGATAAATGCAACAGGCACAATGCCGCCTTAAGTGCAAGAAGAGTAAGACTTCTAAGAGTCTGTACTTTGATCCTTTCCTGTTAGACCAGTATTAGTTTCCGATACACCACTGCAGGTTCAATGTATTCCTTGGACATTCACATTTACTATGAAACACAGATATCGCATCGGAATTAAATACAAAAGGCACAATGCCGACTTAAGTGCAACAAGAGTGAGACTTCTTATAGTCTGTGCTTTGATACTTTCCTGTGAGACCAGTATTAGTTTCCGATACACCACTGCAGGTTCAATGTGTTCCTTAGACATACATATTGACGATGAAACACTGACATTACATCGGAATTAAATACAAAAGGCACAATGCCGCCTTAAGTACAAGAATAGAGACTCTTCTTACAGTCGGTGCTTTGATCCTTTCCTATGAGGCCAGTATAAGTTTCGGATACACCACTGCAGGTTCAATGTATTCCTTGGACAATCACATTGACGATGAAACACAGAAATCGCATCGGAATTAAATACAAAAAGCTCAATGCCGACTTAAGTGCAAGAAGTGTGAGACTTTTTATAGTCTGTGCTTTGATCCTTTCCTGTAAGACCAGTATTAGTTTCCGATACACGACTGCAGGTTCAATGTATTCCTTGGACATACGCATTGACAAGGAAACACTGAAATTATATCGGAATTAAATACAAAAGGCACAATGCCGCCTTAAGTACAAGAATAGGGACTCTTCTTACAGTCGGTGCTTTGATCCTTTCCTGTGAGACCAGTATTAGTTTCCGATACACCACTGAAGGTTCAATGTATTCCTTGGACCTTCACATTGACGATGAAACACAGAAATCGCATCAGAATTAAATACAAAAGGCACAATGCCGAATTAAGTGCAAGAACAGTAAGACTTCTTAGAGTCTGTGCTTTGATCCTTTCCTGTGAGACCAGGATTAGTTTCCGATACACGACTGCAAGTTCAATGTATTCCTTGGACCTTCACATTGACGATGAAACACAGAAATCGCGTCGGAATTAAATACAACAGGCACAATGCTGCCTTAGGTATAACAATAGAGACTATTCTTAAGGTCGGTGTTTTAAGCATTCCCTGTGAGACCAGTATTAGTTTCCGATACACCACTGCAGGTTCAATGTATTCCTTGGACATACACATTGACGATGAAACACTGAAATTAGATCGGAATTAAATACAAAACTCACAATGCCGCCTTAAGTGCAAGAAGAGTGAGACTCCTTAGAGTCTGTGCTTCGATTTTTTCCTGTGAGGCCAGTATTAGTTTCCGATACACAACCGCAGGTTCAATGTATTCCTTGGACCTTCACATTGACGATGAAACACAGAAATCGCATCGGAATTAAATACAGTAGGCACAATGCCGCCTTAAGTGCAAGAAGGGTGAGGCTTCTTATGGTCTGTGCATTGATCCAATCCTGTGAGACCAGTAATAGAATCCGATACACCACTGCCGGTTCAATGTATTCCTTGTACCGTCACATTGACGATGAAACACATTAATCACGTCGGAATTAAATACAAAAGGCACAATGCCGCCTTAAGTATAAGAATAGAGACTCTTCTTACAGTCGGTGTTTTGAGCATTCCCTGTGAGAATAGTATTAGTTTCCGATACACCACTGCAGGTTCAATGTATTCCTTGGACCTTCAAATTGACGATGAAACACAGAAATTACATCGGAGATAAATGCAACAGGCACAATGCCGTCTTAAGTGCAAGAAGATTAAGAGTTCTTAGAGTCTGTGCTTTGATCCTTTCCTGTTAGACCACTATTAGTTTCCGATACACCACTGCAGGTTCAATGTATTCCATGGACATACACATTGACGATGAAACACAGATATCGCATCGGAATTAAATACAAAGGGCACAATGCCGCCTTAAGTAAAAGAATAGAGACTCTTCTTACAGTCGGTGCTTTGATACTTTCCTGTGGGACCAGTATTAGTTTCCGAAACATCACTGCAGATTCAATGTATTCCTTGGACCTTCACATTGACGATGAAACACAGAAATCACATCGGAGGTAAATGCAACAGGCACAATGCCGCCTGAAGTGCAAGAGGAGTTAGACTTCTTAGAGTCTGTGCTTTGATCCTGAACTGTGAGACCAGTATTAGTTTCCGATACACCACTGCAGGTTCAATTTATTCCTTGCACATACACGTTGACGATGAAACACAAAAATCGCATAGGATTTAAATACGAAATGCACAATGCCGCCTTAAGTGCAACAAGAGTGACACCTCTTAGAGTCTGTGCTTTGATCCTTTCCTGTGAGACCAGTATTAGTTTCCGATACACCACTGCAGGTCTAATGTATTCCTTGGACCTTCACATTGACGATGAAACACAGATATCGCAACGGAATTAAATACAAATGGCACAATGCCGCCTTAAGTACAAGAATAGACTCTTCTTACACACGGTGCTTTGATCCTTTCCTATGAGACCAGTTTTTGTTTCCGATACACCACTGCAGGTTCAATGTATTCCTTTTACATACACATTGACGATGAAACACTGAAATTACATCAGAATTAAATACAAAAGGCACAATGCCGCCTTAAGGGCAAGAAGAGTGAGACTTCTTAGAGTCTGAGCTTTGATCCTTTCCTCCTAGACCAGTATTAGTTTCCGATACACCACTGAAGGTTCAATGAATTCCTTGGCCCTTCAATTTGAGGATGAAACACAGAAATCGCATCGGAATTAAATACAAAAGGCACAATGCCGCCTTAAGTACAAGAATAGATACTCCTCTTTCAGTCGGTGCTTTGATCCTTTCCTGTGAGGCCAGTATTAGTTTCCGATACACCACTGCAGGTTCAATGTATTACTTCGACCTCCACATTGACGATGAAACACAGAAATCGCATCGGAATTAAATACAAAAGGCACAATGCCGCCTTAAGTACAAGAATAGAGACTCTTCTTACAGTCGGTGCTTTGATCCTTTCCTATGACACCAGTATTAGTTTCCGACACACCACTGCAGGTTCAATGCATTCCTTGGACCTTCACGTTGACGATGAAACACAGAAATCGCATCGGAATTAAATACAAAAGGCACAATGCCACCTTAAGTACAAGAATAGAGACTCTTCTTAAAGTCGGTGCTTTGATCCTTTCCTATGAGACCAGTTTTAGTTTCCGATACACGACCGCAGGTTCAATGTATTCCTTTTACATACACATTGACGATGAAACACTGAATTTACATCGGAACTAAATACAAAAGGCACACTGCCGCCTTAAGTAAAAGAATAGAGACTCTTCTTACAGTCGGTGCTTTGATCCTTTCCTGTGAGACCAGTATTTGTTTCAGATACACCACTGCAGTTCTAATGAATTCCTTGGACCTTCACATTGACCATGAAACACAGAAATCGCATCGGAATTAAATACAAAAGGCACAATGCCACCTTAAGTACAAGAATTGAGACTCTTCTTACAGTCGGTGCTTTGATCCTTTCCTATGAGGCCAGTATTAGTTTCCGATACACCACTGCAGGTTCAATGTATTCCTTTTACATACACATTGACGATGAAACACTGAAATTACATCAGAATTAAATACAAAAGGCACAATGCCGCCTTAGGTGCAAGAATAGTGAGACTTCTTAGAGTCTGTGCTTTGATCCTTTCCTGTGAGACCAGTATTAGTTTCCGATACACCACTGCAGGTTCAATGTATTCCTTCGACTTTCACATTGACGATGAAACACAGAAATCGCATTGGAATTAAATACAAAAGGCACAATGCCGCCTTAAGTACAAGAATAGAGACCCTTCTTTCAGTCGGTGCTTTGATCCTTTCCTGTGAGACCAGTATTAGTTTCCGATACACCACTGCAGGTTCAATGTATTCCTTTGACCTTCACATTGACGATGAAACGCAGAAATCGCATCGGAATTAAATACAAAGGGCACAATGCCGCCTTAAGTACAAGAATAGAGACTCTTCTTACAGTCGGTGCTTTGATCCTTTCCTGTGAGACCAGTATTTGTTTCAGATACACCACTGCAGTTGTAATGAATTCCTTGGATCTTCACATTTACGATGAAACACAGAAATCGCATCGGAATTAAATACAAAAGGAACAATGCCGCTTTAAGTACAAGAATAGAGACTCTTCTTACAGTCGGTGACTTAATAATTTTCCTATGAGACCAGTTTTAGTTGCCGATACACCACAGCAGGTTCAATGTATTCCTTGGACCTTCACATTGACGATGAAACACAGAAATCGCATCGGAATTGAATACAAAAGGCACAATGCCGCCTTAAGTACAAGAATAGAGACTCTTGTTACACTCGGTGCTTTGATCCTTTCCTATGAGACCAGTTTTAGTTTCCGATACCCAACTGCAGGTTCAATGTATTCCTTTTACATACACATTGACGACGAAACACTGAAATTACATCAGAATTAAATACAAAAGGCACAATGCCGCCTTAGGTGCAAGAATAGTGAGACTTCTTAGAGTCTGTGCTTTGATCCTTTCCTGTGAGACCAGTATTAGTTTCCGATACACCACTGCAGGTTCAATGTATTCCTTCGACTTTCACATTGACGATGAAACACAGAAATCGCATTGGAATTAAATACAAAAGGCACAATGCCGCCTTAAGTACAAGAATAGAGACTCTTCTTTCAGTCGGTGCTTTGATCCTTTCCTGTGAGACCAGTATTAGTTTCCGATACACCACTGCAGGTTCAATGTATTCCTTTGACCTTCACATTGACGATGAAACGCAGAAATCGCATCGGAATTAAATACAAAAGGCACGATGCCGCCTTAAGTACAAGAATAGAGACTCTTCTTACAGTCGGTGCTTTGATCCTTTCCTATGACACCAGTATTAGTTTCCGACACACCACTGCAGGTTCAATGTATTCCTTGGACCTTCACGTTGACGATGAAACACAGAAATCGCATCGGAATTAAATACAAAAGGCACAATGCCGCCTTAAGTACAAGAATAGAGACTCTTCTTACAGTCGGTGCTTTGATCCTTTCCTATGAGACCAGTTTTAGTTTCCGATACACCACCGCAGGTTCAATGTATTCCTTTTACATACACTTAGACGATGAAACACTGAATTTACATCGGAATTAAATACAAAAGGCACAATGCCGCCTTAAGTGCAAGAAGAGTGTGACTTCTTAGGGTCTGTGCTTTGATCCTTAACTGTGAGACCAGTATTAGTTTCCGATACACCACTGCAGGTTCAATGTATTCCTTGGACCTCCACATTGACGATGAAACAAAGAAATAACATCATAGATAAATACAACAGGCACAATGATTTCTTAAGTGCAAGAAGCGTAATGCTTCTTAGTGTCTCTGCTTTGATCCTTTCCTGTGAGACCAGTATTAGTTTCCGATACACCACTGCAGGTACAATGTATTCCTTTTACATACACATTGACGATGAAACACTGAATTTACAACGGAATTAAATACGAAAGGCACAATGCCGCCTTAAGTGCAAGAAGAGTGACACCTCTTAGAGTCTGTGCTGTGATCCTTTCCTGTGAGACCAGTATTAGTTTCCGATACACCACTGCAGGTTCAATGTATTCCTTGGACCTTCACATTGACGATGAAACACAGAAATCACATCGGAGATAAATACAACAGGCTCAATGAAGCCATAAGTGCAAGAGGAGTGAGAGTTCTAAGAGTCTGTGCTTTGATCCTTAACTGTGAGACCAGTATTAGTTTCCGATTTTCCGATACACCACTGCTGGTTCAATGTATTCCTTGGACCTTCACATTGGCGATGAAACATTGAAATCACATCGGAGATAAATACACAAGGCACAATGCCGCCTTAAGTTCAAGAAGAGTAAGACTTCTTAGAGTCTGTGCTTTGATCCTTTCCTGTGAGTCCAGTATTAGTTTCCGATACACCACTGCAGGATCAATGTATTCCTTCGACCTTCACATTGACGATGAAACACAGAAATCACATCGGAATTAAATACAAAAAGCACAATGCCGCATTAAGTGCAAGAACAGTACGACTTCTTATAGTCTGTGCTTTGATCCTTTCCTGTTAGACCAGTATTAGTTTCCGATACACGACTGCAGGTTCAATGTATTCCTTGGACCTTCACATTGACGCTGAAACACAGAAATCGCGTCGGAATTAAATACAAAAGCCACAATGCTGCCTTAGGTATAAGATTAGAGACTATTCTTACAGTCGTTGATTTGAGCATTCCCTGTGAGACCAGTATTAGTTTCCGATACACCACTGCAGGTTCAATGTATTCCTTGGCCATACACATTGACGATGAAACACTGAAATTAGATCGGAATTAAATACAAAACTCACAATGCCGCCTTAGGTGCAAGAAGAGTGAGACTTCTTACAGTTTGTGCTTTGATCCTTTCCTGTGAGACTTGTATTAGTTTCCAATACTACACTGCAGGTTCAATGTATTCCTTGGACCTTCACATTGACGATGAAACACAGAAAGCGCATCGGAATTAAATACAAAACGCACAAGGCCGCCTTAAGTACAAGATTAGAGACTCTTCTTACAGTGGGTGCTTTGAGCATTCCCTGTGAGACCAGTCTTAGTTTCCGATACACCACTGCTGGTTCAATGTATTCCTTGGACATACACATTGACGATGAAATACTGAAATTACATCGGAATTAAATACAAAAGGCACAATGCATTCTTAACAGCAAGAAGAGTGAGACTTCTTTGAGTCTGTGCTTTCATCTTTTCCTGTGAGACCATTATTAGTTTCCGATACACCACTGCATGTTCAATGTATTCCTTGGACCTTCACATTGACGATGAAACACAGTAATCGCATCGGAATTAAATACAAAAGGAACAATGTTGCTTGAGGCACAAGAATAGAGACTCTTCTTACAGTCGGTGATTTAATCCTTTCCAATGAGACCAGTTTTAGTTTCTGATACACCAATGCAGGTTCAATGTATTCCTTGGACATTCACATTGACGATGAAACACAGAAATCGCATCGGAATTAAATTCAAAAGTCACAATGCCGCCTTAAGTAAAAGAATAGATACACTGCTTACAGTCGGTGGTTTGATCCTTTCCTATGACACCAGTATTAGATTCCGATACACCACTGCATGTTCAATGTATTCCTTATACCTTCACATTGACGACGAAACACAGAAATCGCTTCGGAATTCAATACAAAAGGCACAATGCCGCCTTAGGTACAAGAATAGAGACTCTTCTTACTCTCGGTACTTTGATCTTTCCTGTGAGACCAGTATTTGTTTCCGATACACCACTGCAGGTCTAATGTATTCCTTGGACTTCACATAGACGATGAAACACAGAAATCGCATCGGAACTAAATACAAATTGCACAATGCCGCCTTAAGTACAAGAATAGAGACTCTTCTTACAGTCGGTGCTTTGATCCTTTCCTATGACACCAGTATTAGTTTCCGATACACAACTGCAGGTTCAATGTGTTCCTTGGACTTTCACATTGACGATGAAACACAGAAATCGCATCGGAATTAAACACAAAAGGAAGAATGCCGCTTTAAGTTCAAGAATAGAGACTTTTCATTCAGTCGGTGATTTAATCCTTTCCTATGAGACCAGTATTAGTTTCCGATACACCACTGCAGGTTCAATGTATTCCTTGGACCTTCACATTGACGATGAAACACAGAAATCGCATCGGAATTAAATACAAAAGGCACAATGCCGCCTTAAGTACAAGAATAGAGACTCTTCCTACTGTCGGTGCTTTTATCCTTTCCTGTGTGACCAGTATTTGTTTCCGATACACCACTGCAAGTCTAATATATTCCGTGGACCTTCACATTGACGTTGAAACACAGAAATCGCATCGAAACTAAATACAAATGGCTCAATGCCGCCTAAGTACAAGAGTAGAGAATCTTCTTACAGTCGGTGCTTTGCTCCTTTCCTATGACACCAGTATTAGTTTCCGATACAACACTGCAGGTTCAATGTATTCCTTGGACATACACATTGACGATGAAACACAGATATGGCATCGGTATTAAATACAAAAGGCACAATGCCGACTTAAGTGCAAGAAGAGTGAGACTTCTTATAGTCTGTGCTTTGATCCTCTCCTGTGAGACCAGTATTAGTTTCCGATACACCACTGCAGGTTCAATGAATTCCTTGGACATACACATTGACAAGGAAACACTGAAGTTACATCGGAATTAAATACAAAAGGCACACTGCCGCCTTAAGTGTAAGAAGAGTGAGACTTCTTAGAGTCTGTGGTTTGATCCCCTCCTGTGCGACCAGTATTAGTTTCCGATACACCACTGCAGGTTCAATGTATTCCTTGGACCTTCACATTGACGATGTAACACAGAAATCGCATCGGAATTAAATACATAAAGCACAATGCCGCCTTAAGTACAGGAATAGAGACTCTTCTTACAGTCGGTGCTTTGAGCATTCCCTGTGAGACCAGTATTAGTTTGCGATACACCACTGCTGGTTCAATGTGTTCCTTGGACATACACATTGACGATGAAACACTGACTTTACATAGGAATTAAATACAAAAGGCACAATGCCGCCTTAAGTGCAAGAAGAGTGAGACTTCTTAGAGTCTGTGCTTTGATCCTTTCCTGTGAGACCAGTATTAGTTTCCGATACTCCACTGCAGGTTCAATGTGTTCCTTAGACATACATATTGACGATGAAACACTGACATTACATCGGAATTAAATACAAAAGGCACAATGCCGCCTTAAGTACAAGAAGAATGAGACTTCGTAGAGTCTGTGCTTTGATCCTTTCCTGTGAGACCAGTATTAGTTTCCGATACACCACTGCAGGTTCAATGTATTCCTTGAACATACACATTGACGATGAAACACTGAAATTACATCGGAATTAAATACAAAGGGCACAATGCCGGCTTAGGTGCAAGAAGAGAGAGACTTCTTAGAGTCTGTGGTTTGATCCTTTCATGTGAGACCAGTATTAGTTTCCGATACACCACTGCAGGTTCAGTGTATTCCTTGGACCTTCACATTGACGATGAGACACAGAAATCGCATCGGAATTAAATACAAAAGGCACAATGCAGCCTTAAGTAAAAGAATAGAGACACTTCTTACAGTCGGTGGTTTGATCCTTTCCTATGACACCAGTATTAGATTCCGATACACCACTGCAGGTTCAATGTATTCCTTGGACCTTCACATTGACGATGAAACACAGAAATCGCATCGGAACTAAATACAAATTGCACAATGCCGCCTTAAGTACAAGAATAGAGACTCTTCTTACAGTCGGTGCTTTCATCCTTTCCTATGACACCAGTATTAGTTTCCGATACACCACTGCAGGTTCAATGTATTCCTTGGACCTTCACATTGACGATGAAACACAGAAATCGCATCGGAATTAAATACAAAAGGCACAATGCCACCTTAAGTACAAGAATAGAGACTCTTCTTACTGTCGGTGCTTTTATCCTTTCCTGTGTGACCAGTATTTGTTTCCGATACACCACTGCAAGTCTAATGTATTCCGTGGACCTTCACATTGACGATGAAACACAGAAATCGCATCGAAACTAAATACAAATGGCACAATGCCGCCTTAAGTACAAGAGTAGAGACTCTTCTTACAGTCGGTGCTTTGCTCCTTTCCTATGACACCAGTATTAGTTTCCGATACAACTCTGCAGGTTCAATGTATTCCTTGGACATACATATTGATGATGAAACACAGATATGGCATCGGTATTAAATACAAAAGGCACAATGCCGACTTAAGTACAAGAAGAGTGAGACTTCTTATAGTCTGTGCTTTGATCCTTTCCTGTGAGACCAGTATTAGTTTCCGATACACCACTGCAGGTTCAATGAATTCCTTGGACATACACATTGACTAGGAAACACTGAAGTTACATCGGAACTAAATACAAAAGCCACAATGCCGCCTTAAGTGTAAGAAGAGTGTGACTTCTTAGAGTCTGTGGTTTGATCCCCTCCTGTGCGACCAGTATTAGTTTCCGATACACCACTGCAGGTTCAATGTATTCCTTGGACCTTCACATTGACGATGTAACACAGAAATCGCATCGGAATTAAATACATAAAGCACAATGCCGCCTTAAGTACAGGAATAGAGACCCTTCTTACAGTCGGTGCTTTGAGCATTCCCTGTGAGACCAGTATTAGTTTCCGATACACCACTGCAGGTTCAATGTGTTCCTTGGACATACACATTGACGATGAAACACTGACTTTGCATCGGAATTAAATACAAAAGGCACAATGCCGCCTTAAGTGCAAGAAGTGTGAGACTTCTTAGAGTCTGTGCTTTGATCCTTTCCTGTGAGACCAGTTTTAGTTTCCGATACACCACTGCAGGTTCAATGTGTTCCTTAGACATACATATTGACGATGAAACACTGACGTTACATCGGAATTAAATACAAAAGGCACAATGCCGCCTTAAGTACAAGAAGAATGAGACTTCTTAGAGTCTGTGCTTTGATCCTTTCCAGTGAGACCAGTATTAGTTTCCGATACACCACTGCAGGTTCAATGTATTCCTTGAACATACACATTGACGATGAAACACTGAAATTACATCGGATTTAAATACAAAGGGCACAATGCCGGCTTAGGTGCAAGAAGAGAGAGACTTCTTAGAGTCTGTGGTTTGATCCTTTCATGTGAGACCAGTATTAGTTTCCGATACACCACTGCAGGTTCAATGTATTAGTTGGACCTTCACATTGACGATGAGACACAGAAATCGCATCGGAATTAAATACAAAAGGCACAATGCCGCCTTAAGTGCAAGAATAGATACTCTCCTTACAGTCGGTGCTTTGATCCTTTCCTATGACACCAGTATTAGTTTCCGACACACCACTGCAGGTTCAATGTATTCCTTGGACGCTCACGTTGACGATGAAACACAGAAATCGCATCGGAATTAAATACAAAATGAACAATGCCGCTTTAAGTACAAGAATAGAGACTTTTCTTACAGTCGGTGACTTAATAATTTTCCTATGAGACCAGTTTTAGTTGCCGATACACCACTGCAGGTTCAATGTATTCCTTGGACCTTCACATTGACGATGAAACACAGAAATCGCATCGGAATTAGATACAAAAGGCACAATGCCGCCTTAAGTACAAGAATAGAGACTCTTCTTACACTCGGTGCTTTGATCCTTTCCTATGCGGCCAGTATTAGTTTCCGATACACCACTGCAGGTTCAATGTATTCCTTTTACATACACATGACGATGAAACACTGAAATTACATCAGAATTAAATACAAAAGGCACAATGCCGCCTTAACTGCAAGAAGAGTGAGACTTCTTAGAGTCTGTGCTTTGATCCTTTCCTGTGAGACCAGTATTAGTTTCCGATACACCTCTGCAGGTTCAATGTATTCCTTCGCCCTTCAATTTGACGATGAAACACAGAAATCGCATCGTAATTAAATACAAAAGGCACAATGCCGCCTTAAGTACAAGAATAGAGACTCCTCTTTCAGTCGGTGCTTTGATCCTTTCCTGTGAGACCAGTATTAGTTTCCGATACACCACTGCAGGTTCAATGTATTCCTTCGACCTTCACATTGACGATGAAACATAGAAATCGCATCGGAATTAAATACAAAAGGCACAATGCCGCCTTAAGTACAAGAATAGAGACTCTTCTTACAGTCGGTGCTTTGATCCTTTCCTATGACACCAGTATTAGTTTCCGACACACCACTGCAGGTTCAATGTATTCCTTGGACCTTCACGTTGACGATGAGACACAGAAGTCGCATCGGAATTAAATACAAATTGCACAATGCCGCCTTAAGTACAAGAATAGAGACTCTTCTTACAGTCGGTGCTTTGATCCTTCCCTATGAGACCAGTTTTAGTTTCCGATACACCACCGCAGGTTCAATGTATTCCATTTACATACACATAGACGCTGAAACACTGAATTTACATCGGAATTAAATACAAAAGGCACAATGCCGCCTTAAGTGCAAGAAGAGTGAGACTTCTTAGGATCTGTGCTTTGATCCTTAACCGTGAGACCAGTATTAGTTTCCGATACACCACTGCAGGTTCAATGTATTCCTTGGACCTTCACATTGACGATGAAACACAGAAATCACATCGGAGATAAATACAACAGGCACAATGCCGCCTTAAGTGCAAGAGGAGTGAGAGTTCTTAGAGTCTGTGTTTTGATCCTTAACTGTGAGACCAGTATTAGTTTCCGATACACCACTGCTGGTTCAATGTATTCCCTGGACATACACGTTGACGATGAAACACAGAAATCGCATCGGAATTAAATACGAAATGCACAATGCCGCCTTAAGTGCAAGAAGAGTGACACCTCTTAGAGTCTGTGCTTTGATCCTTTCCTGTGAGACCAGTATTAGTTTCTGATACACCACTGCAGGTTCAATGTAACCCTTGGACCTTCACATTGGCAAAGAAACATTGAAATCACATCGGAGATAAATGCAACAGGCACAATGCCGCATTAAGTGCAAGAACAGTAAGATTTCTTATAGTCTGTGCTTTCATCTTTTCCTGTGAGACCATTATTAGTTTCCGATACACCACTGCAGGTTCAATGTATTCCTTGGACCTTCACATTGACGATGAAACACAGAAATCGCATCGGAATTATATACAAAATGAACAATGTTCCTTTAAGTACAAGAATAGAGAGTCTTCTTACAGTCGGTGATTTAATCCTTTCCAATGAGACCAGTTTTAGTTTCCGATTAACCACCGCAGGTTCAATGTATTCCTTTTACATACACATAGACGCTGAAACACTGAATTTACATCGGAATTAAATTCAAAAGGCACAATGCCGCCTTAAGTAAAAGAATAGAGACTCTTCTTACAGTCGTTGGTTTGATCCTTTCCTATGACACCAGTATTAGATTCCGATACACCACTGCAGGTTCAATGTATTCCTTGGACCTTCACATTGACGATGAAACACAGAAATCGCTTCGGAATTAAATACAAAAGGCACAATGCCGCCTTAGGTACAAGAATAGAGACTCTTCTTACTCTCGGTGCTTTGATCCTTTCCTGTGAGACCATTTGTTTCCGATACACCACTGCAGGTCTAATGTATTTCTTGGACTTTCACATAGACGATGAAACACAGAAATCGCATCGGAACTAAATACAAATGGCACAATGCCGCCTTAAGTACAAGAATAGAGACTCTTCTTACAGTCGGTGCCTTGATCCTTTCCTATGACACCAGTATTAGTTTCCGATACACCACTGCAGGTTCAACGTATTCCTTGGACCTTCCCATTGACGATGAAACACAGAAATCGCATCGGAATTAAACACAAAAGGAACAATGCCGTTTTAAGTACAAGAATAGAGACTCTTCTTACAGTCGCTGATTAAATCCTTTCCTGTGAGACCAGTGTTAGTTTCCGATACACCATTGCAGGTTCAATGTATTCCTTGGACATTCACATTGACGATGAAACACAGAAATCGCATCGGAATTAAATACAAAAGGCACAATGTCGCCTTAAGTAAAAGAATTGAGACTCTTCTTACAGTCGGTGCTTTGATCCTTTCCTATGACACCAGTATTAGTTTCCGATACACCACTGCAGGTTCAATGTATTCCTTGGACCTTCACATTGACGATGAAACACAGAAATCGCATCGGAATTAAATACAAAAGGCACAATGCCGCCTTAAGTACAAGAATAGAGGCTCTTCTTACTGTCGGTGCTTGATCCTTTCCTGTGAGACCAGTACCTGTTTCCGATACACCACTGCAATTCTAATGTATTCCGTGGACCTTCACATTGACGATGAAACACAGATATCGCATCGGTATTAAATACAAAAGGCACAATGCCGACTTAAGTGCAAGAAGAGTGAGACTTCTTAGAGTCTGTGGTTTGAACCCCTCCTGTGCGACCAGTATTAGTTTCCGATACACCACTGCAGGTTCAATGTATTTCTTGGACTTTCACATTGACAATGTAACACAGAAATCGCATCGGAATTAAATACATAAAGCACAATGCCGCCTTAAGTACAGGAATATAGACTCTTCTTACAGTCGGTGCTTTGAGCATTCCCTGTGAGACCAGTATTTGTTTCCGATACACCATTGCAGGTTCAATGTGTTCCTTGGACATACACATTGATGATGAAGCACTGACATTACATCGGAATTAAATACAAAAGGCACAATGCCGCCTTAAGTGCAAGAAGAGTGTGACTTCTTAGAGTCTGTGCTTTGATCCTTTCCTGTGAGACCAGTATTACTTTCCGATACACCACTGCAGGTTCAATGTATTCCTTGAACGTACACATTGACGATGAAACTCTGAAATTACATCGCAATTAAATACAAAGGGCACAATGCCGGCTTAGGTGCAAGAAGAGAGAGACTTCTTAGAGTCTATGCTTTGATCCTTTCCTGTGAGACCAGTATTAGTTTCCGATACACCACTGCTGGTTCAATGTATTCCTTGGACCTTCACATTGACGATGAAACACAGAAATCCCATCGCAAATAAATACAAAAGGCACAATGCCGCCTTAAGTACAAGAATAGGGACTCTTCTTACAGTCGGTGCTTTGATCCTTTCCTGTGAGACCAGTATTAGTTTCCGATACACCACTGCCGGTTCAATGTATTCCTTACACCTTCACATTGACGATGAAACACAGAAATCGCATCGGAATTAAATACAAAAGGCACAAAGCCGCATTAAGTGCAAGAAGAGTAAGACTTCTTAGAGTCTGTGCTGTGATCCTTTCCTGTGAGACCAGTCTTAGTTTCCGATACACCACTGCTGGTTCAATGTATTCCTTGGACATACACATTGACGATGAAACACTTAAATTACATCGGAATTAAATACAAAACTCACAATGCCGCCTTAAGTGCATGAAGAGTGAGGCTTCTTAGAGTCTGTGCTTCGACCCTTTTCTGCGAGACCAGTATTAGTTTCCGATACACCACTGCAGGTTCAATGTATTCCTTGGACATACACATTGACGATGAAACACTGAAATTACATCGGAATTAAATACAAAAGGCACAATGCATTCTTAACAGCAAGAAGAGTGAGACTACTTAGAGTCTGTGCTTTCATCTTTTCCTGTGAGACCATTATTAGTATCCGATACACCACTGCAGGTTCAATGTATTCCTTGGACCATCACATTGACGATGAAACACAGAAATCGCATCGGAATTGTATACAAAAGGAACAATGTTCCTTTAAGTACATGAATAGAGACTCTTCTTACAGTCGGTGATTTAATCCTTTCCAATGAGACCAGTTTTAGTTTCTGATACACCAATGCAGGTTCAATGTATTCCTTGGACATTCACATTGACGATGAAACACAGATATCGCATCGGAATTAAATTCAAAAGGCACAATGCCGCCTTAAGTAAAAGAATAGAGACTCTTCTTACAGTCGGTGGTTTGATCCTTTCATATGACACCAGTATTAGATTCCGATACACCACTGCAGGTTCAATGTATTCCTTGGACCTTCACATTGACGATGAAACACAAAAATCGCTTCGGAATTAAATACAAAAGTCACAATGCCGCCTTAGGTACAAGAATTGAGACTCTTCTTACTCTCGGTGCTTTGATCCTTTCCTGTGGGACCAGTATTTGTTTCCGATACACCACTGCAGGTCTACTGTATTCCTTGGACTTTCACATAGACGATGAAACACAGAAATCGCATCGGAACTAACTACAAATGGCACAATGCCACCTTAAGTACAAGAATAGAGACTCTTCTTACAGTCGGTGCCTTGATCCTTTTCTATGACACCAGTATTAGTTTCCGATACACCACTGCAGGTTCAATGTATTCCTTGGACCTTCACATTGACGATGAAACACAGAAATCGCATCGGAATTAAACACAAAAGGAACAATGCCGTTTTAAGTAAAAGAATAGAGACTCTTCTTACAGTCGGTGATTTAATCCTTTCCTATGAGACCAGTGTTAGCTTCCGATACACCATTGCAGGTTCAATGTATTCCTTGGACATTCACATTGACGATGAGACACAGAAATCGCATCGGAATTAAATACAAAAGGCACAATGTCGCCTTAAGTAAAAGAATTGAGACTCTTCTTACAGTCGGTGCTTTGATCCTTTCCTATGACACCAGTATTTGTTTCCGATACACCACTGCAGGTCTAATGTATTCCTTGGACTTTCACATAGACGATGAAACACAGAAATCGCATCGGAACTAAATACAAATGGCACAATGCCACCTTAAGTACAAGAATAGAGACTCTTCTTACAGTCGGTGCCTTGATCCTTTCCTATGACACCAGTATTAGTTTCCGATACACCACTGCAGGTTCAGTGTATTTCTTGGACATACACATTGACGATGAAACACAGATACCGCATCGGTATTAAATACAAAAGGCACAATGCCGACTTAAGTGCAAGAAGAGTGAGACTTCTTATAGTCTGTGCTTTGATCCTTTCCTGTGAGACCAGTATTAGTTTCCGATTCACCACTGCAGGTTCAATGAACTCCTTGGACATACGCATTGACAAGGAAACACTGAAGTTACATCGGAATTAAAAACAAAAGGCACAATGCCGCCTTAAGTGTAAGAAGAGTGAGACTTCTTAGAGTCTGTGGTTTGATCCCCTCCTGTGCGACCAGTATTAGTTTCCGATACACCACTGCAGGTTCAATGTATTTCTTGGACCTTCACATCGACAATGTAACACAGAAATCGCGTCAGAATTAAATACAAAAGGCACAAAGCCGCATTAAGTGCAAGAAGAGTGAGACTTCTCAGAGTCTGTGCTTTGATCCTTTCCTGTGAGACCAGTATTAGTTTCCAATACTACACTGCAGGTTCAATGTATTCCTTGGACCTTCACATTGACGATGAAACACAGAAAGCGCATCGGAATTAAATACAAAAGTCACAATGCCGCCTTACGTACAAGAATAGAGACTCTTCTTACAGTCGGTGTTTTGAGCAATCCCTGTGAGACCAGTATTAGTTTCCGATACACCACTGCTGGTTCAATGTATTCCTTGGACATACACATTGACGATGCAACACTGAAATTACATCGGAATTAAATACAAAACTCACAATGCCGCCTTAAGTGCATGAAGAGTGAGACTTCTTAGAGTCTGTGCTTTGACCCTTTTCTGCGAGACCAGTATTAGTTTCCGATACACCACTGCAGGTTCAATGTACTCCTTGGACCTTCACATTGACGAGGAAACACAGAAATCGCGTCGGAATTAAATACAAAAGCAGCAATGCTGCCGTAAGTATAAGAATAGAGACTCTTCTTACAGTCGGTGTTTTGAGCATTCCCTGTGAGACCAGTATTAGTTTCCGATACACCACTGCCTAAACAATGTAATCGTGGGACATACACATTGACGATGAAACACTGAAATTAGATCGGAATTAAATACAAAACTCACATCGCCGCCTTAAGTGCAAGAAGAGTTTGACTTCTTAGAGTCGATGCATTGATCCTTTCCTGTGGGACCAGTATTAGTTTCCGATACTCCACTGCAGGTTCAATGTATTCCTTGGACCTTCACATTGACGATGAAACACAGAAATCGTGTCGGAATTAAATACTAAAGGCACAATGGCGCCTTAAGTATAAGAATAGAGACTCTTCTTACAGTCGGTGCTTTGAGCATTCCCTGTGAGACCAGTATTAGATTCCGATACACCACTACAGGTTCAATGTATTCCTTGGACATACACATTGACGATGAAACACTGAAATTAGATTGGAATTAAATACAAAAGGCACAATGCCGCCATAAGTGCAAGAAGAGTGAGCCTTCTTAGAGTGTGTGCTTTGATCCTTTCCTGTGAGACCAGTATTAGTTTCCGATACACCACAGCAGGTTCAATGTATTCCTTGGACCTTCAAATTGACCATGATATACAGAAATCGCATCGGAATTAAATACAAAAGGGACAATTCTGCCTTAAGTGCAAGAAGAGTGAGACTTCTTAGAGTCTGTCCTTTGATCCTTTCCTGTGAGACCAGTATTAGTTTCCAATGCTACACTGCAGGTTCAATGTATTCCTTGGACCTTCACATTGACGATGAAACACAGAAAGCGCATCGGAATTAAATACAAAAGGCACAAGGCCGCCTTAAGTACAAGAATAGAGACTCTTCTTACAGTCGGTGCTTTGAGCAATCCCTGTGAGACCAGTATTAGTTTCCGATACACCACTGCTGGTTCAATGTATTCCTAGGACCTTCACATTTACGATGAAACACAGAAATCGCGTCGGATTAAATACAAAAGGCACAATGGCGCCTTAAGGATAAGAATAGAGACTCTTCTTACTGTCGGTGCTTTGAGCATTCCCTGTGAGACCAGTATTATATTCCGATACACCACTGCAGGTTCAATGTATTCCTTGGACCTTCAAATTGACCATGATATGCAGAAATCGCATCGGAATTAAATACAAAAGGGACAATGCTGCCTTAAGTGCAAGAAGAGTGAGACTTCTTAGAGTCTGTGCATTGATCCTTTCCTGTGGGACCAGTATTAGTTTCCGATACTCCACTGCAGGTTCAATGTATTCCTTGGACATACACATTGACGATGAAACACTGAAATTACATCGGAATGAAATACAAAGGGCACAATGCCGGCTTAGGTGCAAGCAGAGAGAGACTTCTTAGAGTCTGTGCATTGATCCTTTCCTGTGAGCCCAGTATTAGTTTTCGAGACACCACTGCAGGTTCAATGTATTCCTTGGACCTTCACATTGACGATGAAACACAGAAATCGCATCCGAATTAGATACAAAAGGCACAATGCCGCCTTAAGTTCAAGAAGAGAGACACTTCTTAGAGTCTGTGCTTTGATCCTTTCCTGTGAGACCAGTATTAGTTTCCGATACACCACGGCAGGTTCAATGTATTCCTTTGACCTTCACATTGACGATGAAACACAGAAATCGCGTCGGAATTAAATACAAAAGCAACAATGCTGCCTTAAGTATAAGAATAGAGACTCTTCTTACTGTCGGTGTTTTGTGCATTCCCTGTGAGACCAGTATTAGTTTCCGATACACCACTGCCGGTTTAATGTATTCGTTGGACATACACATCGACGATGAAACACTGAAATTAGATCGGAATTAAACACAAAACTCACAACGCCGCCTTAAGTGCAAGAAGAGTGAGACTTCTTAGAGTCTGTGCTTTGATTTTTTCCTGTGAGACCAGTATTAGTTTCCGATACTCCACTGCAGGTTCAATGTATTCCTTGGACCTTCACATTGACGATGTAACACAGAAATCGCATCGGAAATAAATACATAAAGCACAATGCCGTCTTAAGTACAAGAATAGAGACTCCTCTTAAGGTCGGTGCTTTGAGCATTCCCTGTGGGACCAGTATTAGTTTCCGATACACCACGGCAGGTTCAATGTATTCCTTGGACTTTCACATTGACGATGAAACACAGAAATCGCGTCGGAATTAAATACAAAAGCAACAATGCTGCCTTAAGTATAAGAATAGAGACTCTTCTTACAGTCGGTGTTTTGAGCATTCCCTGTGAGACCAGTATTAGTTTCCGATACACCACTGCTGGTTCAGTGTATTCCTTGGACATACACATTGACGATGAAACACAGAAATCGCATCGGAATTAAATACAAAAGGCACAATGCCGCCTTAAGTACAAGAAGAGTGAGACTTCATAGAGTCTGTGCATTGATCCTTTCCTGTGGGACCAGTATTAGTTTCCGATACTCCACTGCAGGTTCAATGTATTCCTTGGACCTTCACATTGACGATGTAACACAGAAATCGCATCGGAGTTAAATACATAAGGCACAATGCCGCCTTAAGTACTAGAATAGAGACTCCACTTAAAGTCGGTGCTTTGAGCATTCCCTGTGAGACCAGTATTAGTTTCCGATACACCACTGCATGTTCAGTGTGTTCCTTGGACATACACATTGACGATGAAACACTGACATTACATCGGAAATTAATACAAAAGGCACAATGCCGCCTTAAGTGAAAGAAGAGTGAGACTTCTTAGAGTCTGTACTTTGATCCTTTCCTGTGAGACCAGTATTCGTAGTTTCCGATACACCACTGCAGGTTTAATGTATTCCTTGGACATACACATTGACGATGAAACACTGAAATTACATCGGAATGAAATACAAAGGGCACAATGCCAGCTTAGGTGCTAGAAGAGAGAGACTTCTTAGAGTCTGTGCATTGATCCTTTCCTGTGAGACCTGTATTAGTTTCCGATACACCACTGCAGGTTCAATGTATTCCTTGGACCTTCACATAGACGATGAAACACAGAAATCGCCTCGGAATTAAATACAAAAGGCTCAATGGCGCCTTAAGTATAAGAATAGAGACTCTTCTTAAAGTCGGTGTTTTGAGCATTCCCTGTGAGACCAGTATTAGATTACAATACACCACTGCAGGTTCAATGTATTCCTTGGACATACACATTGACGATGAAACACTGAATATAGATCGGAATTAAGTACAAAATTCACAATGCCGCCTTAAGTGCAAGAAGAGTGAGCCTTCTTATAGTCTGTGCTTTGATCCTTTTCTGTGAGACCAGTATTAGTTTCCGATACACCACTGCAGGTTCAATGTATTCCTTGGACATACACATTGACGATGAAACACTGAAATTAGATCGGAATTAAATACAAAAGGCACAATGCCGCCTTAAGTACAAGAAGAGTGAGCCTTCTTAGAGTCTGTGCTTTGATTTTTTCCTGTGAGACCAGTATTAGTTTCCGATACACAACTGCAGGTTCAATGTATTCCTAGGACCTTTACATTGACGATGAAACACAGAAATCGCATCGGAATTAAATACAAAAGGCACAATGCTGCCTTAAGTATAAGATTAGAGACTCTTCTTACAGTCGGTGTTTTGAGCAATCCCTGTGAGACCAGTATTAGTTTCCGATACACCACTGCAGGTGCAATGTATTCCTTGGACCCTCACATTGACGATGAAACACAGAAATCGCGTCGGAATTAAATACGAAAGGCACAATGGCGCCTTAAGTATAAGAATAGAGACTCTTCTTACAGTCGGTGCTTTGAGCATTATCTGCGAGACCAGTATTAGATTCCGATACACCACTGCAGGTTCAATGTATTCCTTCGACATTCACATTGACGAAGAAACACTGAAATTAGATCGGAATTAAATACAAAAGGCACAATGCCGCGTTAAGTGCAAGAAGAGTGAGACTTCTTAGAGTGTGTGCTTTGATCCTTTCCTGCGAGACCAGTATTAGCTTCCGATACACCACTGCAGGTTCAATGTATTCCTTGGACCTTCAAATTGACCATGATATACAGAAATCGCATCGGAATTAAATATAAAAGGGACAATGCTGCCTTAAGTGCAAGAAGAGTGAGACTTCTTAGAGTCTGTCCTTTGATCCTTTCCTGTGAGACCAGTATTAGTTTCCAATACTACACTGCAGGTTCAATGTATTCCTTGGACCTTCACATTGACGATGAAACACAGAAAGCGCATCGGAATTAAATACAAAAGGCACAAAGCTGCCTTAAGTACAAGAATAGAGACTCTTCTTACAGTCGGTGCTTTGTACATTCAATATGAGACCAGTATTAGTTTCCGATACACCACTGCAGGTTCAATGTACTCCTATGACTTTCACATTGACGATGAAACACAGAAATCGCGTCGGAATTAAATACAAAAGGCACAATGCCGCCTTAAGTGCAAGAAGAGTGTGACTTCTTAGAGTCTGTGCATTGATCCTTTCCTGTGGGACCAGAATTAGTTTCCGATACTCCACTGCAGGTTCAATGTATTCCTTGGACCTTCACATTGACGATGAAACACAGAAATCGCATCGGAATTAAATACAAATGCATAATGCCACCTTAAGTGCAAGAAGACTGGTACTTCTTAGAGTCTGTGCTTTGATCCTTTCCTGTGAGACCAGTATTAGTTTCCGATACACCTCTTCAGGATCTATGTATTCCTTGGACCTTCACGTTGACGATGAAACACAGAAATTGCATGGGAATTAAATACAAAAGGCACAATGCCGACTTAAGTGCAAGAAGAGTGACACTTCTTAGAGTGTCTGCTTTGATCCTTTCCTGTGAGACCAGTATTGGTTTCCGATACACCACTGCAGGTTTAATGTAATCCTTATACATACACATTGACGATGAAACACTGAAATTACATCGGAATTAAATACAAAAGGCGCAATGCCGCCTTAAGTGCAAGAAGAGTGGAACTTCTTAGTAACTGTGCTTTGATCCTTTCCTGTGGGACCAGTATTAGTTTCCGAAACACCACTGCAGGTTCAATGTATTCCTTGGACCTTCACATTTACGATAAAACACAGAAATCGCATCGGAATTAAATACAAAAGGCACAGTGCCGCCTTAAGTACAAGAATAAAGACTCTTCTTAAAGTCGGTGTTTTGAACATTCCCTGTGAGACCAGTATTAGTTTCCGATACACCACTGCAGGTTCACTGTATTCCGTGGACCTTCACATTGACGATGAAATTCAGAATTCGCGTCAGAATTAAATACAAAAGGAACAATGCAGCTGTAAGTACAAGAATAGACACTCTTCTTACAGTTATTGTTTTGAGCATTCCCTGTAAGACCAGTATTAGTTTCCCATACACCACTGCAGGTTCAATGTATTCCTTGGACATACACATTGACGATGAAACACTGAAATTAGATCGGTATTAAATACAAAAAGCACAATGCCGCCTTAAGTGAAAGAAGAGTGAGACTTCATAGAGTCTGTGCTTTGATCCTTTCCTGTGAGACCAGTATCAGTTTCAGATACACCACTGCTGGTTCAATGTATTCCTTGGACATACACATTGACGATGAAACACAGAAATCACATAGGAATTAAATACAAAAGGCACAATGCCGACTTAAGTGCAAGAAGAGTGAGACTTCTTTTAGTCTGTGCTTTGATCCTTTCCTGTGAGACCAGTATTAGTTTCCGTTACACCACGGCAGGTTCAATGTATTCCTTGGACCTTCACATTGACGATGAAACACAGAAATCGCGTCGGAATTAAATACAAAAGCAACAATGCTGCCTTAAGTATAAGAATAGAGACTCTTCTTACTCTCGGTGTTTTGTGCATTCCCTGTGAGACCAGTATTAGTTTCCGATACACCACTGCCGGTTTAATGTATTCGTTGGACATACACATCGACGATGAAACACTGAAATTAGATCGGAATTAAACACAAAACTCACAACGCCGCCTTAAGTGCAAGAAGAGTGAGACTTCTTAGAGTCTGTGCTTTGATTTTTTCCTGTGAGACCAGTATTAGTTTCCGATACTCCACTGCAGGTTCAATGTATTCCTTGGACCTTCACATTGACGATGTAACACAGAAATCGCATCGGAAATAAATACATAAAGCACAATGCCGTCTTAAGTACAAGAATAGAGACTCCTCTTAAGGTCGGTGCTTTGAGCATTCCCTGTGGGACCAGTATTAGTTTCCGATACACCACGGCAGGTTCAATGTATTCCTTGGACTTTCACATTGACGATGAAACACAGAAATCGCGTCGGAATTAAATACAAAAGCAACAATGCTGCCTTAAGTATAAGAATAGAGACTCTTCTTACAGTCGGTGTTTTGAGCATTCCCTGTGAGACCAGTATTAGTTTCCGATACACCACTGCTGGTTCAGTGTATTCCTTGGACATACACATTGACGATGAAACACAGAAATCGCATCGGAATTAAATACAAAAGGCACAATGCCGCCTTAAGTACAAGAAGAGTGAGACTTCATAGAGTCTGTGCATTGATCCTTTCCTGTGGGACCAGTATTAGTTTCCGATACTCCACTGCAGGTTCAATGTATTCCTTGGACCTTCACATTGACGATGTAACACAGAAATCGCATCGGAGTTAAATACATAAGGCACAATGCCGCCTTAAGTACTAGAATAGAGACTCCACTTAAAGTCGGTGCTTTGAGCATTCCCTGTGAGACCAGTATTAGTTTCCGATACACCACTGCATGTTCAGTGTGTTCCTTGGACATACACATTGACGATGAAACACTGACATTACATCGGAAATTAATACAAAAGGCACAATGCCGCCTTAAGTGAAAGAAGAGTGAGACTTCTTAGAGTCTGTACTTTGATCCTTTCCTGTGAGACCAGTATTCGTAGTTTCCGATACACCACTGCAGGTTTAATGTATTCCTTGGACATACACATTGACGATGAAACACTGAAATTACATCGGAATGAAATACAAAGGGCACAATGCCAGCTTAGGTGCAAGAAGAGAGAGACTTCTTAGAGTCTGTGCATTGATCCTTTCCTGTGAGACCTGTATTAGTTTCCGATACACCACTGCAGGTTCAATGTATTCCTTGGACCTTCACATAGACGATGAAACACAGAAATCGCCTCGGAATTAAATACAAAAGGCTCAATGGCGCCTTAAGTATAAGAATAGAGACTCTTCTTAAAGTCGGTGTTTTGAGCATTCCCTGTGAGACCAGTATTAGATTACAATACACCACTGCAAGTTCAATGTATTCCTTGGACATACACATTGACGATGAAACACTGAATATAGATCGGAATTAAGTACAAAATTCACAATGCCGCCTTAAGTGCAAGAAGAGTGAGCCTTCTTATAGTCTGTGCTTTGATCCTTTTCTGTGAGACCAGTATTAGTTTCCGATACACCACTGCAGGTTCAATGTATTCCTTGGACATACACATTGACGATGAAACACTGAAATTAGATCGGAATTAAATACAAAAGGCACAATGCCGCCTTAAGTACAAGAAGAGTGAGCCTTCTTAGAGTCTGTGCTTTGATTTTTTCCTGTGAGACCAGTATTAGTTTCCGATACACAACTGCAGGTTCAATGTATTCCTAGGACCTTTACATTGACGATGAAACACAGAAATCGCATCGGAATTAAATACAAAAGGCACAATGCTGCCTTAAGTATAAGATTAGAGACTCTTCTTACAGTCGGTGTTTTGAGCAATCCCTGTGAGACCAGTATTAGTTTCCGATACACCACTGCAGGTGCAATGTATTCCTTGGACCCTCACATTGACGATGAAACACAGAAATCGCGTCGGAATTAAATACGAAAGGCACAATGGCGCCTTAAGTATAAGAATAGAGACTCTTCTTACAGTCGGTGCTTTGAGCATTATCTGCGAGACCAGTATTAGATTCCGATACACCACTGCAGGTTCAATGTATTCCTTCGACATTCACATTGACGAAGAAACACTGAAATTAGATCGGAATTAAATACAAAAGGCACAATGCCGCGTTAAGTGCAAGAAGAGTGAGACTTCTTAGAGTGTGTGCTTTGATCCTTTCCTGCGAGACCAGTATTAGCTTCCGATACACCACTGCAGGTTCAATGTATTCCTTGGACCTTCAAATTGACCATGATATACAGAAATCGCATCGGAATTAAATATAAAAGGGACAATGCTGCCTTAAGTGCAAGAAGAGTGAGACTTCTTAGAGTCTGTCCTTTGATCCTTTCCTGTGAGACCAGTATTAGTTTCCAATACTACACTGCAGGTTCAATGTATTCCTTGGACCTTCACATTGACGATGAAACACAGAAAGCGCATCGGAATTAAATACAAAAGGCACAAAGCTGCCTTAAGTACAAGAATAGAGACTCTTCTTACAGTCGGTGCTTTGTACATTCAATATGAGACCAGTATTAGTTTCCGATACACCACTGCAGGTTCAATGTACTCCTATGACTTTCACATTGACGATGAAACACAGAAATCGCGTCGGAATTAAATACAAAAGGCACAATGCCGCCTTAAGTGCAAGAAGAGTGTGACTTCTTAGAGTCTGTGCATTGATCCTTTCCTGTGGGACCAGAATTAGTTTCCGATACTCCACTGCAGGTTCAATGTATTCCTTGGACCTTCACATTGACGATGAAACACAGAAATCGCATCGGAATTAAATACAAATGCATAATGCCACCTTAAGTGCAAGAAGACTGGTACTTCTTAGAGTCTGTGCTTTGATCCTTTCCTGTGAGACCAGTATTAGTTTCCGATACACCTCTTCAGGATCTATGTATTCCTTGGACCTTCACGTTGACGATGAAACACAGAAATTGCATGGGAATTAAATACAAAAGGCACAATGCCGACTTAAGTGCAAGAAGAGTGACACTTCTTAGAGTGTCTGCTTTGATCCTTTCCTGTGAGACCAGTATTGGTTTCCGATACACCACTGCAGGTTTAATGTAATCCTTATACATACACATTGACGATGAAACACTGAAATTACATCGGAATTAAATACAAAAGGCGCAATGCCGCCTTAAGTGCAAGAAGAGTGGAACTTCTTAGTAACTGTGCTTTGATCCTTTCCTGTGGGACCAGTATTAGTTTCCGAAACACCACTGCAGGTTCAATGTATTCCTTGGACCTTCACATTTACGATAAAACACAGAAATCGCATCGGAATTAAATACAAAAGGCACAGTGCCGCCTTAAGTACAAGAATAAAGACTCTTCTTAAAGTCGGTGTTTTGAGCATTCCCTGTGAGACCAGTATTAGTTTCCGATACACCACTGCAGGTTCACTGTATTCCGTGGACCTTCACATTGACGATGAAATTCAGAATTCGCGTCAGAATTAAATACAAAAGGAACAATGCAGCTGTAAGTACAAGAATAGACACTCTTCTTACAGTTATTGTTTTGAGCATTCCCTGTAAGACCAGTATTAGTTTCCCATACACCACTGCAGGTTCAATGTATTCCTTGGACATACACATTGACGATGAAACACTGAAATTAGATCGGTATTAAATACAAAAAGCACAATGCCGCCTTAAGTGAAAGAAGAGTGAGACTTCATAGAGTCTGTGCTTTGATCCTTTCCTGTGAGACCAGTATCAGTTTCAGATACACCACTGCTGGTTCAATGTATTCCTTGGACATACACATTGACGATGAAACACAGAAATCACATAGGAATTAAATACAAAAGGCACAATGCCGACTTAAGTGCAAGAAGAGTGAGACTTCTTTTAGTCTGTGCTTTGATCCTTTCCTGTGAGACCAGTATTAGTTTCCGTTACACCACGGCAGGTTCAATGTATTCCTTGGACCTTCACATTGAATATGAAACACAGAAATCGCGTCGGAATTAAATACAAAAGCAACAATGCTGCCTTAAGAATAAGAATAGAGACTCTTCTTACAGTCGGTGTTTTGAGCGTTCCCTGTGAGACAAGTATTAGTTTCGGATACACCACTGCCGGTTTAATGTATTCGTTGGACATACACATCGACGATGAAACACTGAAATTAGATCGGAATTAAACACATAACTCACAACGCCGCCTTAAGTGCAAGAAGAGTGAGACTTCTTAGAGTCTGTGCTTTGATTTTTTCCTGTGAGACCAGTATTAGTTTCCGATACTCCACTGCAGGTTCAATGTATTCCTTGGACCTTCACATTGACGATGTAACACAGAAATCGCATCGGAAATAAATACATAAGGCACAATGCCGCCTTAAGTACAAGAATAGAGACTCCTCTTAAGGTCGGTGCTTTGAGCATTCCCTGTGAGACCAGTATTAGTTTCCGATACACCACGGCAGGTTCAATGTATTCCTTGGACCTTCACATTGACGATGAAACACAGAAATCGCGTCGGAATTAAATACAAAAGCAACAATGCTGCCTTAAGTATAAGAATAGAGACTCTTCTTACAGTCGGTGTTTTGAGCATTCCCTGTGAGACCAGTATTAGTTTCCGATACACCACTGCTGGTTCAGTGTATTCCTTGGACATACACATTGACGATGAAACACAGAAATCGCATCGGAATTAAATACAAAAGGCACAATGCCGCCTTAAGTACAAGAAGAGTGAGACTTCATAGTGTCTGTGCATTGATCCTTTCCTGTGGGACCAGTATTAGTTTCCGATACTCCACAGCAGGTTCAATGTATTCCTTGGACCTTCACATTGACGATGTAACACAGAAATCGCATCGGAATTAAATACATAAGGCACAATGCCGCCTTAAGTACAAGAATAGAGACTCCTCTTAAAGTCGGTGCTTTGAGCATTCCCTGTGAGACCAGTATTAGTTTCCGATACACCACTGCATGTTCAGTGTGTTCCTTGGACATACACATTGACGATGAAACACTGACATTACATCGGAATTAAATACAAAAGGCACAATGCCGCCTTAAGTGAAAGAAGAGTGAGACTTCTTAGAGTCTGTGCTTTGATCCTTTCCTGTGAGACCAGTATTCGTAGTTTCCGATACACCACTGCAGGTTTAATGTATTCCTTGGACATACACATTGACGATGAAACACTGAAATTACATCGGAATGAAATACAAAGGGCTCAATGCCAGCTTAGGTGCAAGAAGAGAGAGACTTCTTAGAGTCTGTGCATTGATCCTTTCCTGTGAGACCTGTATTAGTTTCCGATACACCACGGCAGGTTCAATGTCTTCCTTGGACTTTCACATTGACGATGAAACACAGAAATCGCGTCGGAATTAAATACAAAAGGCACAATGCTGCCTTAAGTATAAGAATAGAGACTCTTCTTATAGTCGGTTTTTTAGCATTCCCTGTGAGACCAGTATTAGTTTCCGATACACCACTGCCGGTTCAATGTATTCCTTGGACATACACATTGACGATGAAACACTGAAATTAGATCGGAATTAAATACAAAACTCACAACGCCGTCTTAAGTGCAAGAAGAGTGATACTTCTTAGAGTCTGTGCTTTGATTTTTTCCTGTGAGACCAGTATTAGTTTCCGATACACAACTGCAGGTTCAATGTATTTCCTGGACCTTCACATTGACGATGAAACACAGAAATCGCATCGGAATTAAATACAAAAGGCACAATGCTGCCTTAAGTATAAGATTAGAGACTCTTCTTACAGTCGGTGTTTTGAGCAATCCCTGTGAGACCAGTATTAGTTTCCGATACACCACTGCAGGTGCAATGTATTCCTTGGACCCTCACATTGACGATGAAACACAGAAATCGCGTCGGAATTAAATACGAAAGGCACAATGGCGCCTTAAGTATAAGAATAGAGACTCTTCTTACAGTCGGTGCTTTGAGCATTATCTGTGAGACCAGTATTAGATTCCGATACACCACTGCAGGTTCAATGTATTCCTTCGACATTCACATTGACGAAGAAACACTGAAATTAGATCGGAATTAAATACAAAAGGCACAATGCCGCGTTAAGTGCAAGAAGAGTGAGACTTCTTAGAGTGTGTGCTTTGATCCTTTCCTGCGAGACCAGTATTAGCTTCCGATACACCACTGCAGGTTCAATGTATTCCTTGGACCTTCAAATTGACCATGATATACAGAAATCGCATCGGAATTAAATATAAAAGGGACAATGCTGCCTTAAGTGCAAGAAGAGTGAGACTTCTTAGAGTCTGTCCTTTGATCCTTTCCTGTGAGACCAGTATTAGTTTCCAATACTACACTGCAGGTTCAATGTATTCCTTGGACCTTCACATTGACGATGAAACACAGAAAGCGCATCGGAATTAAATACAAAAGGCACAAAGCCGCCTTAAGTGCAAGAAGAGTGACACTTCTTAGAGTGTCTGCTTTGATCCTTTCCTGTGAGACCAGTATTGGTTTCCGATACCCCACTGCAGGTTTAATGTAATCCTTGGACATACACATTGACGATGAAACATTGAAATTACATCGGAATTAAATACAAAAGGCTCAATGCCGCCTTAAGTGCAAGAAGAGTGGAACTTCTTAGTGTCTGTGCTTTGATCCTTTCCTGTGGGACCAGTATTAGTTTCCGATACACCACTGCAGGTTCACTGTATTCCGTGGACCATCACATTGACGATGAAATTCAGAATTCGCGTCAGAATTAAATACAAAAAGAACAATGCAGCTGTAAGTACAAGAATAGACACTCTTCTTACAGTTATTGTTTTGAGCATTCCCTGAAAGACCAGTATTAGTTTCCCATACACCACTGCAGGTTCAATGTATTCCTTGGACATACACATTGACGATGAAACACTGAAATTAGATCGGTATTAAATACAAAAAGCACAATGCCGCCTTAAGTGAAAGAAGAGTGAGACTTCATAGAGTCTGTGCTTTGATCCTTTCCTGTGAGACCAGTATCAGTTTCAGATACACCACTGCTGGTTCAATGTACTCCTTGGACATACACATTGACGATGAAACACAGAAATCACATAGGAATTAAATACAAAAGGCACAATGCCGCCTTAAGTGCAAGAAGAGTGAGCCTTCTTAGAGTGTGTGCTTTGATCCTTTCCTGTGAGACCAGTATTAGTTTCCGATACACCATTGGAGGTTCAATGTATTCCTTGGACCTTCAAATTGACCATGATATACAGAAATCGCATCGGAATTAAATACAAAAGGGACAATGCTGCCTTAAGTGCAAGAAGAGTGAGACTTCTTAGAGTCTGTGCATTGATCCTTTCCTGTGGGACCAGTATTAGTTTCCGATACTCCACTGCAGGTTCAATGTATTCCTTGGACATACACATTGACGATGAAACACTGAAATTACATCGGAATGAAATACAAAGGGCACAATGCCGGCTTAGGTGCAAGCAGAGAGAGACTTCTTAGAGTCTGTGCATTGATCCTTTCCTGTGGGACCAGTATTAGTTTTCGAGACACCACTGCAGGTTCAATGTATTCCTTGGACCTTCACATTGACGATGAAATACAGAAATCGCCTCCGAATTAAATACAAAAGGCACAATGCCGCCTTAAGTTCAAGAAGAGAGACACTTCTTAGAGTCTGTGCTTTGATCCTTTCCTGTGAGACCAGTATTAGTTTCCGATACACCACGGCAGGTTCAATGTATTCCTTGGACCTTCACATTGACGATGAAACACAGAAATCGCGTCGGAATTAAATACAAAAGCAACAATGCTGCCTTAAATATAATAATAGAGACTCTTCTTACAGTCGGTGTTTTGAGCATTCCCTGTGAGACCAGTATTAGTTTCCGATACACCACTGCCGGTTTAATGTATTCGTTGGACATACACATCGACGATGAATCACTGAAATTAGATCGGAAATAAACACAAAACTCACAACGCCGCCTTAAGTGCAAGAAGAGTGAGACTTCTTAGAGTCTGTGCTTTGATTTTTTCCTGTGAGACCAGTATTAGTTTCCGATACTCCACTGCAGGTTCAATGTATTCCTTGGACCTTCACATTGACGATGTAACACAGAAATCGCATCGGAAATAAATACATAAGGCACAATGCCGCCTTAAGTACAAGAATAGAGACTCCTCTTAAGGTCGGTGCTTTGAGCATTCCCTGTGAGACCAGTATTAGTTTCCGATACATCACGGCAGGTTCAATGTATTCCTTGGACCTTCACATTGACGATGAAACACAGAAATCGCGTCGGAATTAAATACAAAAGCAACAATGCTGCCTTAAGTACAAGAATAGAGACTCTTCTTACAGTCGGTGTTTTGAGCATTCCCTGTGAGACCAGTATTAGTATCCGATACACCACTGCAGGTTCAATGTATTCCTTGCACCTTCAAATTGACCATGATATACAGAAATCGCATCGGAATTAAATACAAAAGGGACAATGCTGCCTTAAGTGCAAGAAGAGTGAGACTTCTTAGAGTCTGTGCATTGATCCTTTCCTGTGGGACCAGTATTAGTTTCCGATACTCCACTGCAGGTTCAATGTATTCCTTGGACATACACATTGACGATGAAACACTGAAATTACATCGGAATGAAATACAAAGGGCACAATGCCGGCTTAGGTGCAAGCAGAGAGAGACTTCTTAGAGTCTGTGCATTGATCCTTTCCTGTGGGACCAGTATTAGTTTTCGAGACACCACTGCAGGTTCAATGTATTCCTTGGACCTTCACATTGACGATGAAATACAGAAATCGCCTCCGAATTAAGTACAAAAGGGACAATGCTGCCTTAAGTGCAAGAAGAGTGAGACTTCTTAGAGTCTGTGCTTTGATCCTTTCCTGTGAGTCCAGTATTCGTAGTTTCCGATACACCACTGCAGGTTTAATGTATTCCTTGGACATACACATTAACGATGAAATACTGAAATTACATCGGAATGATATACAAAGAGCACAATGCCAGCTTAGGTGCAAGAAGAGAGAGACTTCTTAGAGTCTGTGCATTGATCCTTTCCTGTGAGACCTGTATTAGTTCCGATACACCATTGCAGGTTCAATGTATTCCTTGGACCTTCAAATTGACGATGAAACACAGAAATCGCATCGGAATTAAATACAATAGGCACAGTGCCGCCTTAAGTTCAAGAAGAGAGACTCCTCTTAGAGTCTGTGCTTTGATCCTTTCCTGTGAGACTAGTATTAGTTTCCGATACACCACGGCAGGTTCAATGTCTTCCTTGGACCTTCACATTGACGATGAAACACAGAAATCGCGTCAGAATTAAATACAAAAGGCACAATGCTGCCCTAAGTATAAGAATAGAGACTCTTCTTATAGTCGGTTTTTTAGCATTCCCTGTGAGACCAGTATTAGTTTCCGATACACCACCGCCGGTTCAATGTATTCCTTGGACATACACATTGACGATGAAACACTGAAATTAGATCGGAATTAAATACAAAACTCACAACGCCGCCTTAAGTGCAAGAAGAGTGATACTTCTTAGAGTCTGTGCTTTGATTTTTTCCTGTGAGACCAGTATTAGTTTCCGATACACAACTGCAAGTTCAATGTATTTCTAGGACCTTCACATTGACGATGAAACACAGAAATCGCATCGGAATTAAATACAAAAGGCACAATGCTGCCTTAAGTATAAGATTAGAGACTCTTCTTACAGTCGGTGTTTTGAGCAATCCCAGTGAGACCAGTATTAGTTTCCGATAAACCACTGCAGGTGTAATGTATTCCTTGGACCTTCACATTGACGATGAAACACAGAAATCGCGTCGGAATTAAATACAAAAGTCACAATGGCGCCTTAAGTATAAGAATAGAGACTCTTCTTAAAGTCGGTGCTTTGAGCATTCCCTGTGAGACCAGTATTAGATTACAATACACCACTGCAGGTTTAATGTATTCCTTGGACATACACATTGACGATGAAACACTGAAATTAGATCGGAATTAAATACAAAATTCACAATGCCGCCTTAAGTGCAAGAAGAGTGAGCCTTCTTATAGTCTGTGCTTTGATCCTTTCCTGTGAGACCAGTATTAGTTTCCGATACACCACTGCAGGTTCAATGTATTCCTTGCACCTTCAAATTGACAATGATATACAGAAATTGCATCGGAATTAAGTACAAAAGGGACAATGCAGCCTTAAGTGCAAGAAGAGTGAGACTTGTTAGAGTCTGTCCTTTGATCCTTTCCTGTGAGACCAGTATTAGTTTCCAATACTACACTGCAGGTTCAATGTATTCCTTGGATCTTCACATTGACGATGAAACACAGACAGCGCATCGGAATTGAATACAAAAGGCACAAGGCCGCCTTAAGTACAAGAATAGAGACTCCTCTTACAGTCGGTGATTTGAGCATTCCCTGTGAGACCAGTATTAGTTTCCGATACACCACTGCAGGTTCAATGTATTCCTTGGACATACACATTGACGATGAAGTACTGAAATCAGATCGGATTTAAATACAAAAGGCACAATGCCGCCTTAAGTACAAGAAGAGTGAGCCTTCTTAGAGTCTGTGCTTTGATTTTTTCCTGTGAGACCAGTATTAGTTTCCGATACACAACTGCAGGTTCAATGATATCCTAGGACCTTCACATTGACGATGAAACACAGAAATCGCATCGGAATTAAATACAAAAGGCACAATGCTGCCTTATGTATAAGATTAGAGACTCTTCTTACAGTCGGTGCTTTGAGCAATCCCTGTGAGACCAGTATTAGTTTCCGATACACCACTGCAGGTGCAATGTATTCCTTTGACCCTCACATTGACGATGAAACACAGAAATCGCGTCGGAATTACATACAAAAGGCACAATGGCGCCTTAAGTATAAGAATAGAGACTCTTCTTACAGTCGGTGCTTTGAGCATTATCTGTGAGACCAGTATTAGATTCCGATACACCACTGCAGGTTCAATGTATTTCTTCGACATACACATTGACGAAGAAACACTGAAATTAGATCGGAATTAAATACAAAAGGCACAATGCCGCGTTAAGTGCAAGAAGAGTGCGACTTCTTAGAGTGTGTGCTTTGATCCTTTCCTGCGAGACCAGTATTAGCTTCCGATACACCTCTGCAGGTTCAATGTATTCCTTGGACCTTCAAAGTGACCATGATATACAGAAATCGCATCGGAATTAAATACAAAAGGGACAATGCTGCCTTAAGTGCAAGAAGAGTGAGACTTCTTAGAGTCTGTCCTTTGATCCTTTCCTGTGAGACCAGTATTAGTTTCCAATACTACACTGCAGGTTCAATGTATTCCTTGGACCTTCACATTGACGGTGAAACACAGAAAGCGCATCGGAATTAAATAGAAAAGGCACAAAGCCGCCTTAAGTACAAGAATAGAGACTCTTCTTACAGTCGGTGCTTTGAGCATTCAATGTGAGACCAGTATTAGTTTCCGATACACCACTGCAGGTTCAATGTACTCCTATGACCGTCACATTGCGATGAAACACAGAAATCGCGTCGGAATTAAATACAAAAGGCACAATGCCGCCTTAAGTGCAAGAAGAGTGAGACTTCTTAGAGTCTGTGCATTGATCCTTTCCTGTGAGACCAGTCTTAGTTTCCGATACACCTCTTCAGGATCTATGTATTCCTTGGACCTTCACGTTGACGATGAAACACAGAAATTGCATCGGAATTAAATAAAAAAGGCACAATGCCGCCTTAAGTGCAAGAAGAGTGACACTTCTTAGAGTTTCTGCTTCGATCCTTTCCTGTGAGACCAGTATTGGATTCCGATACACAACTTCAGGTTTAATGTAATCCTTGGACATACACATTGACGATGAAACACTGAAATTACATCGGAATTAAATACAAAAGGCGCAATGCCGCCTTAAGTGCAAGAAGAGTGGAACTTCTTAGTGTCTGTGCTTTGATCCTTTCCTGTGGGACCAGTATTAGTTTCCGAAACACCACTGCAGGTTCAATGTATTCCTTGGACCTTCACATTTACGATAAAACACAGAAATCGCATCGGAATTAAATACAAAAGGCACAGTGCCGCCTTAAGTACAAGAATAAAGACTCTTCTTAAAGTCGGTGTTTTGAGCATTCCCTGTGAGACCAGTATTAGTTTCCGATACACCACTGCAGGTTCACTGTATTCCGTGGACCTTCACATTGACGATGAAATTCAGAATTCGCGTCAGATTTAAATACAAAAGGAACAATGCAGCTGTAAGTACAAGATTAGACACTCTTCTTACAGTTATTGTTTTGAGCATTCCCTGTAAGACCAGTATTAGTTTCCCATACACCACTGCAGGTTCAATGTATTCCTTGGACATACACAATGACGATGAAACACAGAAATCGCGTCGGAATTAAATACAAAAGGCAGAATTGCGCCTTAAGTATAAGAATAGAGACTTTTCTTACAGTCGGTGCTTTGAGCATTCCCTGTGAGACCAGTATTAGATTCCGATACACCACTGCAGGTTCAATGTATTCCTTGGACATACACATTGACGATGAAACAATGAAATTAGATCGGAATTAAATACAAAAGGCACAATGCCGCCTTAAGTGCAAGAAGAGTGAGCCTTCTTAGAGTGGGTGCTTTGATCCTTTCCTGTGAGACCAGTATTAGTTTCCGATACACCACTGCAAGTTCAATGTATTCCTTGGACCTTCAAATTGACCATGATATACAGAAATCGCATCGGAATTAAATACAAAAGGGACAATGCTGCCTTAAGTGCAAGAAGAGTGAGACTTCTTAGAGTCTGTCCTTTGATCCTTTCCTGTGAGACCAGTATTAGTTTCCAATACTACACTCCAGGTTCAATGTATTCCTTGGACCTTCACATTGACGATGAAACACAGAAAGCGCATCGGAATTAAATACATGAGGAACAATGCCGCCTTAAGTACAAGAATAGAGACTCCTCTTAAGATCGGTGCTTTGAGCATTCCCTGTGAGTCCAGTATTAGTTTCCGATACACCACGGCAGGTTCAATTTATTCCTTGGACCTTCACATTGACGATGATACACAGAAATCGCGTCGGAATTAAATACAAAAGAGACAATGCTGCCTTAAGTATAAGAATAGAGACTCTTCTTACAGTCGGTGTTTTGAGCATTCCCTGTGAGACCAGTATTAGTTTCCGATACACCACTGCTGGTTCAATGTATTCCTTGGACATACACATTGACGATGAAATACAGAAATCGCATCGGAATTAAATACAAAAGGCACAATGCCGCCTTAAGTACAAGATGATTGAGACATCATAGAGTCTGTGCATTGATCCTTTCCTGTGGGACCAGTATTAGTTTCCGATACTCCACTGCAGGTTCAATGTATTCCTTGGACCTTCACATTGACGATGTAACACAGAAATCGCATCGGAATTAAATACATAAGGCACAATGCCGCCTTAAGTACAAGAATAGAGACTCCTCTTAAAGTCGGTGTTTTGAGCATTCACTGTGAGACCAGTATTAGTTTCCGATACACCACTGCATGTTCAGTGTGTTCCTTGGACATACACATTGACGATGAAACACTGACATTACATCGGAATTAAATACAAAAGGCACAATGCCGCCTTAAGTGCAAGAAGAGTGAGACTTCTTAGGGTCTGTGCTTTGATCCTTTCCTGTGAGACCAGTATTCGTAGTTTCCGATACACCACTGCAGGTTTAATGTATTCCTTGGACATACACATTGACGATGAAACACTGAAATTACATCGGAATGAAATACAAAGGGCACAATGCCAGCTTAGGTGCAAGAAGAGAGAGACTTCTTAGAGTCTGTGCATTGATCCTTTCCTGTGATACCTGTATTAGTTTCCGATACACCACTGCAGGTTCAATGTATTCCTTGGACCTTCAAATTGACGATGAAACACAGAAGTCGCATGGGAATTAAATACAAAAGGCACAGTGCCGCCTTAAGTTCAAGAAGAGAGACTCTTCTTAGAGTCTGTGCTTTGATCCTTTCCTGTGAGACCAGTATTAGTTTCCGATACACCACGGCAGGTTCAATGTCTTCCTTGGACCTTCACATTGACGATGAAACACAGAAATCGCGTCGGAATTAAATACAAAAGGCACAATGCTGCCTTAAGTATAAGAATAGAGACTCTTCTTACAGTCGGTTTTTTAGCATTCCCTGTGAGACCAATATTAGTTTCCGATACACCACTGCCGGTTCAATGTATTCCTTGGACATACACATTGACGATGAAACACTGAAATTAGATCGGAATTAAATACAAAACTCACAACGCCGGCTTAAGTGCAAGAAGAGTAATACTTCTTAGAGTCTGTGCTTTGATTTTTTCCTGTGAGACCAGTATTAGTTTCCGATACACCACTGATGGTTCAATGTATTCCTTGGACCTTCAAATTGACCATGATATACAGAAATCGCATCGGAATTAAATTCAAAAGGGACAATGCTGCCTTAAGTGCAAGAAGAGTGAGACTTTTTAGAGTCTGTGCATTGATCCTTTCCTGTGGGACCAGTATTAGTTTCCGATACCCCACTGCAGGTTCAATGTATTCCTTGGACCTTCACATAGACGATGAAACACAGATATCGCCTCGGAATTAAATACAAAAGGCACAATGGCGCCTTAAGTATAAGAATAGAGACACTTCTTACAGTCGGTGTTTTCAGCATTCCCTGTGAGACCAGTATTAGATTACAATACACCACTGCCGGTTCAATGTATTCCTTGGACATACACATTGACGATGAAACACTGAAATTAGATCGGAATTAAATACAAAATTCACAATGCCGCCCTAAGTGCAAGAGGAGTTAGCCTTCTTATAGTCTGTGTTTTGATCCTTTCCTGTGAGACCAGTATTAGTTTCCGATACACCACTGCAGGTTCAATGTATTCCTTGGACCTTCAAATTGACCATGATATACAGAAATCGCATCGGAATTAAATACAAAAGGGACAATGCTGACTTAATTGCAAGAAGAGTGAGACTTGTTAGAGTCTGTCCTTTGATCCTTTCCTGTGAGACCAGTATTAGTTTCCAATACTACACTGCAGGTTCAATGTATTCCTTGGACCTTCACATTGACGATGAAACACAGACAGCGCATCTAACATAAATACAAAAGGCACAAGGCCGCCTTAAGTACAAGAATAGAGACTCCTCTTACAGTCGGTGTTTTGAGCATTCCCTGTGAGACCAGTATTAGTTTCCGATACACCACTGCAGGTTCAATGTATTCCTTGGACATACACATTGACGATGAAACACTGAAATTAGATCGGAATTAAATACAAAAGGCACAATGCCGCCGTAAGTACAAGAAGAGTGAGCCTTCTTAGAGTCTGTGCTTTGATTTTTTCCTGTGAGACCAGCATTAGTTTCCGATACACAACTGCAGGTTCAATGTATTCCTAGGACCTTCACATTGACGATGAAACACAGAAATCGCATCGGAATTAAATACAAAAGGCACAATGCTGCCTTAAGTATAAGTTTAGAGACTCTTCTTACAGTCGGTGTTTTGAGCAATCCCTGTGAGACCAGTATTAGTTTCCGATACACCACTGCAGGTGCAATGTATTCCTTGGACCCTCACATTGACGATGAAACACAGAAATCGCGTCGGAATTAAATACAAAAGGCACAATGGCGCCTTAAGTATAAGAATAGAGACTCTTCTTACAGTCGGTGCTTTGAGCATTATCTGTGAGACCAGTATTAGATTCCGATACACCACTGCATGTTCAATGTATTCCTTCGACATTCACATTGACGAAGAAACACTGAAATTAGATCGGAATTAAATACAAAAGGCACAATGCCGCTTTAAATGCAAGAAGAGTGAGCCTTCTTAGAGTGTGTGCTTTGATCCTTTCCTGCGAGACCAGTATTAGCATCCGATACACCACTGCAGGTTCAATGTATTCCTTGGACCTTCAAATTGGCCATGATATACAGAAATCGCATCGGAATTAAATACAAAAGGGACAATGCTGCCTTAAGTGCAAGAAGAGTGAGACTTCTTAGAGTGTGTCCTTTGATCCTTCCCTGTGAGACCAGTATTAGTTTCCAATACTACACTGCAGGTTCAATGTATTCCTTGGACCTTCACATTGACGATGAAACACAGAAAGCGCATCGGAATTAAATACAAAAGGCACAAAGCCGCCTTAAGTACAAGAATAGAGACTCTTCTTACAGTCGGTGCTTTGAGCATTCAATGTGAGACCAGTATTAGTTTTTGATACACCACTGCAGGTTCAATGTACTCCTATGACCTTCGCATTGACGATGAAACACAGAAATCGCGTCGGAATTAAATACAAAAGGCACAATGCCGCCTTAAGTGCAAGAAGAGTGAGACTTCTTAGAGTCTGAGCATTGATCCTTTCCTGTGGGACCATAATTAGTTTCCGATACTCCACTGCAGGTTCAATGTATACCTTGGACCTTCACATTGACGATGAAACACAGAAATCGCATCGGAATTAAATACAAATGCACAATGCCACCTTAAGTGCAAGAAGACTGGCACTTCTTAGAGTCTGTGCTTTCATCCTTTCCTGTGAGACCAGTATTAGTTTCCGATACACCTCTTCAGGATCTATGTATTCCTTGGACCTTCACGTTGACGATGAAACACAAAAATTGCATCGGAATTAAATACAAAAGGCACAATGCCGCCTTAAGTGCAAGAAGAGTGACACTTCTTAGAGTGTCTGCTTTGATCCTTTCCTGTGAGACCAGTATTGGTTTCCGATACACCACTGCAGGTTTAATGTAATCCTTGGACATACACATTGACGATGAAACACTGAATTTACATCGGAATTAAATACAAATGGCGCAATGCCACCTTAAGGGCAAGAAGAGTGGAACTTCTTAGTGTCTGTTCTTTGATCCTTTCCTGTGGGACCAGTATTAGTTTCCGAATCACCACTGCAGGTTCAATGTATTCCTTGGACCTTCACATTTACGATAAAAGACAGAAATCGCATCGGAATTAAATACAAAAGGCACAGTGCCGCCTTAAGTACAAGAATAAAGACTCTTCTTAAAGTCGGTGTTATGAGCATTCCCTGTGAGACCAGTATTAGTTTCCGATACACCACAGCTGTTTCAATGTATTCCTTGGACATACACATTGACGAAGAAACACTGAAATTACATCGGAATTAAATACACAAGGCGCAATACCGCCTTAAGTGCAAGAAGAGTGAGCCTTCTTAGAGTCTGTGCTTTGTTCCTTTTCTGTGAGACCAGTATTAGTTTCCGATACACCACAGCAGGTTCAATGTATTCCTTGGACCGTCACATTGACGATGAAACACAGAAATCGCATCGGAATTAAATTCAAAAGGCACAATACCGCCTTAAGTGCAAGAAGAGAGAGGCTTCTTTGAGTCTGTGCATTGATCCTTTCTTGTGAGACTAGTATTAGTTTCCGATACTCCACTGCCGGCTCAATGTATTCCTTGAACCTTCCCAATGACGATGAAACACAGGAATCGCATCGGAATTAAATACAAAAGGCACAATGCCACCTTAAGTACAAGAACAGGGACTCTTCTTACAGTCGGTGCTTTGAGCATTTCCTGTGAGACCAGTATTAGTTTCCAACACACCACTGCAGGTTCACTGTATTCCGTGGACCTTCACATTGACGATGAAATTCAGAATTCGCGTCAGAATTAAATACAAAAGGAACAATGCAGCTGTAAGTACAAGAATAGACTCTCTTCTTACTTTTATTGTTTTGAGCATTCCCTGTAAGACTAGTATTAGTTTCCGATACACCACTGCAGGTTCAATGTATTCCTTGGACATACACATTGACGATGAAACACTGAAATTAGATCGGTATTAAATACAAAAGGCACAATGCCGCCTTAAGTGAAAGAAGAGTGAGACTTCATAGAGTCTGTGCTTTGATCCTTTCCTGTGAGACCAGTATCAGTTTCAGATACACCACTGCTGGTTCAATGTATTCCTTGGACGTACACATTGACGATGAAACACAGAAATCACATAGGAATTAAATACAAAAGGCAAAATGCTGACTTAAGTGCAAGAAGAGTGAGACTTCTTTTAGTCTGTGCTTTGTTCCTTTTCTGTGAGACCAGTATTAGTTTCCGATACACCACAGCAGGTTCAATGTAATTCTTGGACCTTCACATTGACGATGAAACACAGAAATCGCATCGGAATTAAATACAAAAGGCACAATGCCTCCATAAGTACAAGAATAGAGACTCTTCTTACAGTAGGTGTTTTGAGCACTCCCTGTGAGACCAGTATTAGTTTGCGATACACCACTGCAGGTTCAATGTATTCCTTGGACATACACATTGACGATGAAACACTGAAATTAGATCGGAATTAAATACAAAAGGCACAATGCCGCCGTAAGTACAAGAAGAGTGAGCCTTCTTAGAGTCTGTGCTTTGATTTTTTCCTGTGAGACCAGCATTAGTTTCCGATACACAACTGCAGGTTCAATGTATTCCTAGGACCTTCACATTGACGATGAAACACAGAAATCGCATCGGAATTAAATACAAAAGGCACAATGCTGCCTTAAGTATAAGTTTAGAGACTCTTCTTACAGTCGGTGTTTTGAGCAATCCCTGTGAGACCAGTATTAGTTTCCGATACACCACTGCAGGTGCAATGTATTCCTTGGACCCTCACATTGACGATGAAACACAGAAATCGCGTCGGAATTAAATACAAAAGGCACAATGGCGCCTTAAGTATAAGAATAGAGACTCTTCTTACAGTCGGTGCTTTGAGCATTATCTGTGAGACCAGTATTAGATTCCGATACACCACTGCATGTTCAATGTATTCCTTCGACATTCACATTGACGAAGAAACACTGAAATTAGATCGGAATTAAATACAAAAGGCACAATGCCGCTTTAAATGCAAGAAGAGTGAGCCTTCTTAGAGTGTGTGCTTTGATCCTTTCCTGCGAGACCAGTATTAGCATCCGATACACCACTGCAGGTTCAATGTATTCCTTGGACCTTCAAATTGGCCATGATATACAGAAATCGCATCGGAATTAAATACAAAAGGGACAATGCTGCCTTAAGTGCAAGAAGAGTGAGACTTCTTAGAGTGTGTCCTTTGATCCTTCCCTGTGAGACCAGTATTAGTTTCCAATACTACACTGCAGGTTCAATGTATTCCTTGGACCTTCACATTGACGATGAAACACAGAAAGCGCATCGGAATTAAATACAAAAGGCACAAAGCCGCCTTAAGTACAAGAATAGAGACTCTTCTTACAGTCGGTGCTTTGAGCATTCAATGTGAGACCAGTATTAGTTTTTGATACACCACTGCAGGTTCAATGTACTCCTATGACCTTCGCATTGACGATGAAACACAGAAATCGCGTCGGAATTAAATACAAAAGGCACAATGCCGCCTTAAGTGCAAGAAGAGTGAGACTTCTTAGAGTCTGAGCATTGATCCTTTCCTGTGGGACCATAATTAGTTTCCGATACTCCACTGCAGGTTCAATGTATACCTTGGACCTTCACATTGACGATGAAACACAGAAATCGCATCGGAATTAAATACAAATGCACAATGCCACCTTAAGTGCAAGAAGACTGGCACTTCTTAGAGTCTGTGCTTTCATCCTTTCCTGTGAGACCAGTATTAGTTTCCGATACACCTCTTCAGGATCTATGTATTCCTTGGACCTTCACGTTGACGATGAAACACAAAAATTGCATCGGAATTAAATACAAAAGGCACAATGCCGCCTTAAGTGCAAGAAGAGTGACACTTCTTAGAGTGTCTGCTTTGATCCTTTCCTGTGAGACCAGTATTGGTTTCCGATACACCACTGCAGGTTTAATGTAATCCTTGGACATACACATTGACGATGAAACACTGAATTTACATCGGAATTAAATACAAATGGCGCAATGCCACCTTAAGGGCAAGAAGAGTGGAACTTCTTAGTGTCTGTTCTTTGATCCTTTCCTGTGGGACCAGTATTAGTTTCCGAATCACCACTGCAGGTTCAATGTATTCCTTGGACCTTCACATTTACGATAAAAGACAGAAATCGCATCGGAATTAAATACAAAAGGCACAGTGCCGCCTTAAGTACAAGAATAAAGACTCTTCTTAAAGTCGGTGTTATGAGCATTCCCTGTGAGACCAGTATTAGTTTCCGATACACCACAGCTGTTTCAATGTATTCCTTGGACATACACATTGACGAAGAAACACTGAAATTACATCGGAATTAAATACACAAGGCGCAATACCGCCTTAAGTGCAAGAAGAGTGAGCCTTCTTAGAGTCTGTGCTTTGTTCCTTTTCTGTGAGACCAGTATTAGTTTCCGATACACCACAGCAGGTTCAATGTATTCCTTGGACCGTCACATTGACGATGAAACACAGAAATCGCATCGGAATTAAATTCAAAAGGCACAATACCGCCTTAAGTGCAAGAAGAGAGAGGCTTCTTTGAGTCTGTGCATTGATCCTTTCTTGTGAGACTAGTATTAGTTTCCGATACTCCACTGCCGGCTCAATGTATTCCTTGAACCTTCCCAATGACGATGAAACACAGGAATCGCATCGGAATTAAATACAAAAGGCACAATGCCACCTTAAGTACAAGAACAGGGACTCTTCTTACAGTCGGTGCTTTGAGCATTTCCTGTGAGACCAGTATTAGTTTCCAACACACCACTGCAGGTTCACTGTATTCCGTGGACCTTCACATTGACGATGAAATTCAGAATTCGCGTCAGAATTAAATACAAAAGGAACAATGCAGCTGTAAGTACAAGAATAGACTCTCTTCTTACTTTTATTGTTTTGAGCATTCCCTGTAAGACTAGTATTAGTTTCCGATACACCACTGCAGGTTCAATGTATTCCTTGGACATACACATTGACGATGAAACACTGAAATTAGATCGGTATTAAATACAAAAGGCACAATGCCGCCTTAAGTGAAAGAAGAGTGAGACTTCATAGAGTCTGTGCTTTGATCCTTTCCTGTGAGACCAGTATCAGTTTCAGATACACCACTGCTGGTTCAATGTATTCCTTGGACGTACACATTGACGATGAAACACAGAAATCACATAGGAATTAAATACAAAAGGCAAAATGCTGACTTAAGTGCAAGAAGAGTGAGACTTCTTTTAGTCTGTGCTTTGTTCCTTTTCTGTGAGACCAGTATTAGTTTCCGATACACCACAGCAGGTTCAATGTAATTCTTGGACCTTCACATTGACGATGAAACACAGAAATCGCATCGGAATTAAATACAAAAGGCACAATGCCTCCATAAGTACAAGAATAGAGACTCTTCTTACAGTAGGTGTTTTGAGCACTCCCTGTGAGACCAGTATTAGTTTGCGATACACCACTGCAGGTTCAATGTATTCCTTGGACCTTCAGATTGACGATGATACACAGAAATCGCGTCGGAATTAAATACAAAAGGCACAATGCCTCCATAAGTACAAGAATAGAGACTCTTCTTACAGTCGGTGTTTTGAGCACTCCCTGTGAGACCAGTAATAGTTTGCGATACACCACTGCAGGTTCAATGTATTCCTTGGTCCTTCAGATTGACGATGAAACACAGAAATCACATTGGAATTAAATACAAAGGGCACAATGCCGCCTTAAGTGCAAGAAGAGTGAGACTTCTTAGAGTCTGTGCGTTGATCCTTTCCTGTGAGACCAGTATTAGTTTCCAATACTCGACTGCAGGTTTAATGTATTCCTTGGACCTTCACATTGGCGATGAAACACAGAAATCGCGTCAGAATTAAATACAAAAGGCACAATGCCTCCATAAGTACTAGAATAGAGACTCTTCTTACAGTCGGTGTTTTGAACACTCCCTGTGAGACCAGTATTAGTTTGCTATACACCACTGCAGGCTCAATGTATTCATTGGACCTTCAGATTGACGATGAAACACAGAAATCACATCGGAATTAAATACAAAAGGTACAATGCCGCCTTAAGTGCAAGATGAGTGAGACTTCTTAGAGTCTGTGCGATGATCCTTTCCTGTGAGACCAGTATTATTTTCCGATACACCACTGCAGGTATAATGTATTCCTTGGACCTTCAGATTGACGATGAAACACAGAAATCGCATCGGAATTAAATACAAAAGGCGCAATGCCGACTTAAGTGCAAGAAGAGTGAGTCTTCTTATAGTCTGTGCTTTGATCCTTTCCTGTGAGACCTGTAATAGTTTCCGATACACCACTGCAGGTTCAGTGTATTCCTTGGACCTTCAGGTTGACGATGAAACACAGAAATCGCATTGGAATTAAATACAAAAGGCACAATGCCTCCATAAGTACAAGAATAGAGACTCTTCTTACAGTCAGTGTTTTGAGCACTCCCTGTGATACCAGTATTAGTTTGCGATACACCACTGCAGGTTCAGAGTATTTCTTGGACCTTCAGATTGACGATGAAACACAGAAATCGCGTCGGAATTAAATACAAAAGGCACAATGCCTCCATAAGTACAAGAATAGAGACTCTTCTTACAGTCGGTGTTTTGAGCACTCCCTGTGAGACCAGTATTAGTTTCCGATACACCACTGCAGGTTCAATGTATTCCTTGGACCTTCAGATTGACGATGAAACACAGAAATCGCGTCGGAATTAAATACAAAAGGCACAATACATCCATAAGTACAAGAATAGAGACTCTTCTTACAGTCGGTGTTTTGGGCACTCCCTGTGAGACCAGTATTAGTTTGCGATACACCACTGCAGGTTCAATGTATTCCTTGGACCTTCAGATTGACGATGAAACACAGAAATCACATCGGAATTAAATACAAAAGGCACAATGCCGCCTTAAGTGCAAGAAGAGTGAGACTTCTTAGAGTCTGTGCGTTGATCCTTTCCTGTGAGACCAGTATTAGTTTCCGATACTCCACTGCAGGTTTAATGTATTCCTTGGACCTTCACATTGGCGATGAAACACAGAAATCGTGTCGGAATTAAATACAAAAGGCACAATGCCTCCATAAGTACAAGAATAGAGACTCTTCTTACAGTCGGTGTTTTGAGCACTCCCTGTTAGACCAGTAATAGTTTGCGATACACCACTGCAGGTTTAAAGTATTCCTTGGACCTTCACATTGACGATGAAACAAAGAAATCGCGTCGGAATTAAATACAAAAGGCACAATGCCTCCATAAGTACAAGAATAGAGACTCTTCTTACAGTCGGTGTTTTGAGCACTCCCTGTGAGACCTGTATTAGTTTGCGATACACCTCTGCAGGTTCAATGTAATCCTTGGACCTTCAAATTGACGATGAAACACAGAAAACGCGTCGGAATTAAATACAAAAGGCACATTGCCGCCATATGTACAAGAATAGTGACTCTTCTTACAGTCGGTGTTTTGAGCATTCCCTGTGAGACCAGTATTAGTTTCCGATACACCACTGCAGGTTCAATGTATTCCTTGGTCATACACATTGACGATGAAACACTTAAATAAGATCGGAATTAAATACAAAAGGAACAATGCCGCCTTAAGTGCAAGAAGAGTGAGACTTCTTAGAGTCGGTGCTTTGATCCGTCCCTGTGAGACCAGTATTAGTTTCCGATCCACCACTGCAGGTTCAATGCATTTCTTGGGCCTTCACATTGACGACAATACACAGAAATCGCATCGGAATTAAATACAAAAGGCAGAATGCCGCCTTAAGTGCGAGAAGAGTGAGACTTCTTAGAGTCTGTGCATTGATCTTTTCCTGTGAGCCTGTGAGACCAGTATTAGTTTCCGATACCCCACTGCAGGTTCAATGTATTCCTTGGACCTTCACATTGACGATGAAACACAGAAATCGCATCGGAATTAAATACAAAATGCACAATGACGTCTTAAGTGCAAGAAGAGTGAGACTTCTTAGAATCTGTGCTTTGATCCTTTCCTGTGAGATCAGTATTAGTTTCCGATACACCACTGCAGGTTCAATGTATTCCTTGGACACTCACATTGACGATGAAACACAGAAATCGCATCGGAATTAAATACAAAATGCACAATGCCGCCTTAAGTACAAGAAGAGTGTGGTCTCCTTAGAGTCTGTGCTTTGATCCTTTCCTGCGAGACCAGTATTAGTTTCCGATATACCACTGCAGGTTCAATGTATTCCTTGGACCTTCACATTGACGATGAAACACAGAAATCGAATCGGAATTAAATACAAAAGGCACAATGCCGCCTTAAGTGCAAGAAGAGTGAGACTTCTTAGAGTCTGTGTATTGATCCTATCCTGTGAGACCAGTATTAGTTTCCGATACTCCCCTGCAGGTTTAATGTATTCCTTGGACCTTCACATTTATGATGAAACACAGATATCGCATCGGAATTAAATACAAAAGGCACAATGCCTCCAAAAGTACAAGAATAGAGACTCTTCTTACAGTTGGTGTTTTGAGCACTCCCTGTGAGACCAGTATTAGTTTGCGATACACCACTGCAGGTTCAATGTAATCCTTGGACCTTCAAATTGACGATGAAACACAGAAAACGCGTCGGAATTAAATACAAAAGGCACATTGCCGCCATATGTACAAGAATAGTGACTCTTCTTACAGTCGGTGTTTTGAGCATTCCCTGTGAGACCAGTATTAGTTTCCGATACACCACTGCAGGTTCAATGTATTCCTTGGTCATACACATTGACGATGAAACACTTAAATAAGATCGGAATTAAATACAAAAGGAACAATGCCGCCTTAAGTGCAAGAAGAGTGAGACTTCTTAGAGTCGGTGCTTTGATCCGTCCCTGTGAGACCAGTATTAGTTTCCGATCCACCACTGCAGGTTCAATGCATTTCTTGGGCCTTCACATTGACGACAATACACAGAAATCGCATCGGAATTAAATACAAAAGGCAGAATGCCGCCTTAAGTGCGAGAAGAGTGAGACTTCTTAGAGTCTGTGCATTGATCTTTTCCTGTGAGCCTGTGAGACCAGTATTAGTTTCCGATACCCCACTGCAGGTTCAATGTATTCCTTGGACCTTCACATTGACGATGAAACACAGAAATCGCATCGGAATTAAATACAAAATGCACAATGACGTCTTAAGTGCAAGAAGAGTGAGACTTCTTAGAATCTGTGCTTTGATCCTTTCCTGTGAGATCAGTATTAGTTTCCGATACACCACTGCAGGTTCAATGTATTCCTTGGACACTCACATTGACGATGAAACACAGAAATCGCATCGGAATTAAATACAAAATGCACAATGCCGCCTTAAGTACAAGAAGAGTGTGGTCTCCTTAGAGTCTGTGCTTTGATCCTTTCCTGCGAGACCAGTATTAGTTTCCGATATACCACTGCAGGTTCAATGTATTCCTTGGACCTTCACATTGACGATGAAACACAGAAATCGAATCGGAATTAAATACAAAAGGCACAATGCCGCCTTAAGTGCAAGAAGAGTGAGACTTCTTAGAGTCTGTGTATTGATCCTATCCTGTGAGACCAGTATTAGTTTCCGATACTCCACTGCAGGTTCAATGTATTCCTTGTACCTTCACATTGACGATGAAACACAGAAATCGCATCGGAATTATATACAAAAGGCACAATGCTACCTTAAGTACAAGAACATAGACTCTTCTTACAGTCTGTGATTTGAGCATTCCCTGTGAGACCAGTATTAGTTTCCGACTCACCACTACAGGTTCAATGTATTCCTTGGACCTTCACATTGACGGTGAAACTCAGAAATCGCGTCGGAAATAAATACAAAAGGCACAATGGAGCCTTAAGTACAAGAATAGAGACTCTTCTTACAGTCGGTGTTTTGAGCATTCCCTGTGAGACCAGAATTAGTTTCCGATTCACCACTGCTGGTTCAATGTGTTCGATGGACATACACTTTGACGATGAAACAGTGAAATTAGATCGGAATAAAATACAAAAGGCACAATGCCGCCTTAAGTGCAACAAGGGTGAGACTTCTTAGAGTCAGTGCTTTGATCCTTTCCTGTGAGAGCAGTATTAGCTTCCGATACACCACTGCCGGTTCAATGTATTCCTTGGACCTTCACATTGACGACGAAACACAGAAATCGCATCGGAATTAAATTCAAAAGGCACAATGCCGCCTTAAGTGGAAGAAGAGTGAGACTTCTAAGAGTCTGTGCATTGATCCTCTCCTGTGAGACCAGTATTAGTTTCCGATACTCCATTGCAGGTTCAATGTATTCCTTGGACCTTCACATTGAGGATGAAACACAGTAATCGCATCGGAATTAAATGCAAAAAGCACAATGCCGCCTTAAGTGCAACAAGAGCGAGACTTCTTAGAGTCTGTGCTTTGATCCTTTCCTGCGAGACCAGTATTAGTTTCCGATACACCACTGCAGGTTCATTGTATTCCTTGGACATTCACATTGACGATGAAACATAGAAATCGCATCGGATTTTAATACAAAAGGCAGAATGATGCCTTAAGTGCAAGAAGAGTGTGACTTCCTCGAGTCTGTGCTTTGATCTTTTCCTGTGAGACCAGTATTAGTTTCCGATATACCACTGCAGGTTCAATGTACTCCCTGAACCTTCACATTGACGATGAAACACAGAAATCGCATCGGAATTAAATACAAATGGCACAATGCCGCTTTAAGTGCAAGAAGAGTGAGACTTCTTAGAGTCTGTGCTTTGTTCCGTTCCTGTGAGACCAGTATTAGTTTCCGATACACCACTGCAGGTTCAATGTATTCCTTGGACCTTCACATTGACGATGAAACACAGAAATCGCATCGGAATTAAATACAATAGGCACAATGCCGCCTTAATTACAAGAATACAGACTCTTCTTACAGTCGGTGCTTTGAGCTTTCCCTGTGAGACCAGTATTAGTTCCGATACACCACTGCAGGTTCAATGTATTCCTTGGACATACACACTGACGATGAACTACTGAAATTAGATCGGAATTAAATACAAAAGGCACAATGCCGCCTTAAGTGCAAGAAGAGTGGGACTTCTTATAGTCTGTGCTTTGATCCTTTCCTGTGAACCAGTATTAGTTTCCGATGCACCACTGCAGGTTCAATGTATTCCTTGGACCTTCACATTGATGATGAGACACAGAAATCGCATCGCAATCAAATACAAAAGGTACAATGCCGCCTTAAGTACAGGAATAGATACTCTTTTTACAGTCGGTGCTTTGAGCATTCCCTGTGAGACCAGTATTAGTTTCCGATACACCACTACAGGTTCAATGTATTCCTTGGACATGCACGTTGACGATGAAACACTTCAATTAGATCGGAATTAAATACAAAAGGCACAATGCCGCCTTAAGTGAAAGAAGAGTGAGACTTCTTAGAGTCTGTGATTTGTTCCTTTACTGTGAGACCAGTATTAGTTTCCGATTCCCCACTGCAGATTCAATGTATTCCTTGGACCTTCACATTGACGATGAAACACTGAAATTAGATCGGAATTAAATACAAAAGGCACAATGCCGCCGTAAGTGCAACAATTGTGAGACTTCTTAGAGTCAGTGCTTTGATCCTTTCCTGTGAGAGCAGTATTAGCTTCCGATACACCACTGCCGGTTCAATGTATTCCTTGGACCTTCACATTGACGATGAAACACAGAAATCGCATCGGAATTAAATTCAAAAGGCACAATGCCGCCTTAAGTGGAAGAAGAGTGAGACTTCTAAGAGTCTGTGCATTGATCCTCTCCTGTGAGACCAGTATTAGTTTCCGATACTCCACTGCAGGTTCAATGTATTCCTTGGACCTTCACATTGAGGATGAAACAAAGTAATCGCATCGGAATTAAATGCAAAAGGCACAATGCCGCCTTAAGTGCAACAAGAGTGAGACTTCTTAGAGTCTGTGCTTTGATCCTTTCCTGCGAGACCAGTATTAGTTTCCGATACACCACTGCAGGTTCATTGTATTCCTTGGACATTCACATTGACGATGAAACATAGAAATCGCATCGGAATTTAATACAAAAGGCAGAATGCCGCCTTAAGTGCAAGAAGAGTGTGACTTCTTAGTGTCTGTGCTTTGATCCTTTTCTGTGAGACCAGTATTAGTTTCCGATACACCACTGCAGGTTCAATGTGTTCCTTGGGCCTTCACATTGACGATGAAACACAGAAATCGCATCGGTATTAAATACAAGAGGCACAATGCCGCCTTAAGTGCGAGAAGAGTGAGACTTCTTAGAGTCTGTGCATTGATCCTTTCCTGTGAGCCTATGAGACCAGTATTAGTTTCAGATACTCCACTGCAGGTTCAATGTATTCCTTGTATCTTCACATTGACGATGAAACACAGAAATCGCATCGGAATTAAATACAAAAGGCACAATGCCGCCTTAAGTGTAAGAAGAGTTTGACTAATTAGAGTCTGTGCTTTGATCCTTTCCTGTGAGACCAGTATTAGTTTCCGATATACCACTGCAGGTTCCATGTATTCCTTGGACCTTCACATTGACGATGAAACACAGAAATCGCAACGGAATTAAATACAAAAGGCAGAATGCCGCCTTAAGTGCAAGAAGAGTGAGACTTCTCAGAGTCTGTGTATTGATCCTATCCTGTGCGACCAGTATTAGTTTCCAATACTCCACTGAAAGTTCAATGTATTCCTTGGACCTTCACATTGACGATGAAACTCAGAAGTCGCATCGGAATTAAATACAAATGGCACAATGCCGCCTTAAGTGAAAGAAGAGTGAGACTTCTTAGAGTCTGTGATTTGTTCCTTTCGTGTGAGACCAGTATTAGTTTCCGATACACCACTGCAGGTTCAATGTATTCCTTGGAACTTCACATTGACGATGAAACACAGAAATCGCATTGGAATTAAATACAAAAGGCACAATGAGGTTTTAAGTACAAGAATACAGACTCTTCTTTCAGTCGGTGCTTTGGGCTTTCCCTGTGAGACCAGTATTAGTTTCCGATACTCCACTGCAGGTTCAATGTATTCCTTGGACATACACACTGACGATGAACTACTGAAATTAGATCGGAATTAAATAGAAAAGGCACAATGCCGCCTTAAGTGCAAGATGAGTGGGACTTCTTATAGTCTGTGCTTTGATCCTTTCCTGTGAGACCAGTATTTGTTTTCGATTCCCCACTGCAGGTTCAATGTATTCCTCGGACATACACGGTGACGATGAAACAATGAAATTAGATCTGAATTAAATACAAAAGCCACAATGCGACTTAAGAGCAAGAAGAGTGAGACTTCTTAGAGTCTGTGCTTTGATCCATTCCTGTGAGACCAGTACTAGTTTCCAATACTCCACTGCAGGGTCAATGTATTCCTTAGACCTTCACATTGACGATGAAACACAGAAATCGCATCGGAATTAAATACAAAAGGCACAATGCCGCATTAAGTGCAAGATGAGTGACACTTCTTATAGTCTGTGCTTTGATCCTTTACTGTGAGACCAGTATTAGTTTCCGATAAACCACTGCAGGTTCAATGTATTCCTTGGACCTTCATATTGACGATGAAACACAGAAATCACATCGCAGATAAATCAAAATGCACAATGCCGCCTTAGGTGCAATAAGAGTGAGACTTCTTAGAGTCTGTGCTTTGATCCATTCCTGTGAGACCAGTATTAGTTTCCGATACACCACTGCAGGTTCAATGTATTCCTTGGACCATCACATTGACGATAAAACACAGAAATCGCATCGGAATTAAATACAAACGGCACAATGCCGACTTAAGTATAAGAGTAGAGACTCTTCTTACAGTCGGTGTTTTGAGCATTCCCTGTGAGACCAGTATTGGTTTCTGACACACCACTGCAGGTTCAGTGTATTCCTTGGACATACACATTGACGATGAAACACTGAAATTAAATCGGAATTGAATACAAATCACACAATGCCGCCTTAAGTGCAAGAAGAGTGAGACTTCTTAGAGTCTGTGCTTTGATCCTTTCCTGTGAGACCAGTATTAGTTTCCGATACACAACTGCAGGTTCAATGTATTCCTTGGACCTTCACGTTGTCGATGAAACACAGAAATCTTATCGGAATTAAATACAAAAGCCACATTACCGCCTTAAGTGCAAGAAGAATGAGACTTCTTAGAGTCTGTGCTTTGATCCTCTCCTGTGAGACCAGTATTAGTTTCCGATACACCACTACAGGTTCAATGTATTCCTTGGACCTTCACATTGACGATAAAACACAGAAATCGCATCGGAAATAAATACAAAAGGCACAATGCCGCCGTAGGTATAAGATTAGAGACTCCTCATACAGTCGGTGTTTTGAGCATTCCCTGTGAGACCAGTATTAGTTTCTGACATACCACTGCAGGTTCAATGTATTCCTTGGAAATACACATTGACGATGAAACACTGAAATTAAAAAAACGGAATATAATACAAAACTCACAATGCCGCCTTAAGTGCAAGAAGAGTGAGACTTCTTAGAGTCTGTGCTTTGATCCTTTCCTGTGAGACCAGTATTAGCTTCCGATACACCACTGCAAGTTCAATGTATTCCTTGACCTTCACATTGACGATGAAACACCGAAATCGCGTCGGAATTAAATACAAAAGGCACAATGTCGCCTTAAGTATAAGAATAGAGACTTCTCTTACAGTCGGATTTTTGAGCATTCCCTGTGAGACCAGTACCAGTTTCTGACACACCACTGCAGGTACAATGTATTCCTTGGACATACACATTGACGATGAAACACTGAAATCGCATCGGAATTAAACACAAAAGGCACATTGCCGCCTTAAGTGCAACAAGACTGAGACTTCTTGGAGTCTGTGCTTTGATCCTTTCCTGCGAGACCAGTATCAGTTTCCGATTTACCACTGCAGATTCAATATATTCCTTGGACCTTCACATTGTCGATGAAACACAGAAATTGCATCGGAATTAAATACAAAAGGCACAATGCCGCCTTAAGTGCAAAAAGAGTGAGATTTCTTAGAGTCTGTGCTTTGTGCCTTTCCTGTGAGGCCCGTATTAGTTTCCGATACACCACTGCAGGATCAATGTATTCCTTGGACATACACGTTTACGACGAAGCACTGATATTAGATCGGAATTAAATACAAAAGGCACAATGCGACTTAAGTGCAAGAAGAGGGAGACTTCTTAGAGTCTGTGCTTTATTCCTTTCCTGCGAGACCAGTATTAGTTTCCGATACACCACTGCAGGTTCAATGTATTCCTTGGCCCTTCACTTTGACGATGAAACACAGAAATCGCATCGGAATTAAATGCAAAAGGCACAATGCAGCCTTAAGTACAAGAATAGACACTCTTCTTACAGTCGGTGCTTTGAGCTTTCCCTGTGAGACCAGAATTAGTTTCCGATACACCACTGCAGGTTCAATGTATTCCTTGGACATACACACTGACGATGAACTACTGAAATTAGATCGGAATTAAATACAAAAGGCACAACGCCGCCTTAAGTGCAAGAAGAGTGAGACTTCTAAGAGTCTGTGCTTTGATCCTTTCCTGTGAGACCAGTATTAGTTTCTGACATACCACTGCAGGTTCAATGTATTCCTTGGAAATACACATTGACGATGAAACACTGAAATTAAAAACGGAATATAATACAAAACTCACAATGCCGCCTTAAGTGCAAGAAGAGTGTGACTTCTTAGAGTCTGTGCTTTGATCCTTTCCTGTGAACCAGTATTAGCTTCCGATGCACCACTGCAGGTTCAATGTATTCCTTGGACATACACGTTGGCGATGAAACACTGAAATTAGATCAGAATTATATACAAATAGACAATACGACTTAAGTGCAAGAAAAGAGAGACTTCTAAGAGTCTGAGTTTGATCCTTTCCTGTGTGACCAGTGTTAGTTTGCGATACACCACTGCAGGTTCAATGTATTCCTTGGACATACACGTTGAGGATGAAACACTGAAATTAGATCGGAATTAAATACAAAAGGCACAATGCGACTTAAGTGCAAGAAGAGTGAGACTTCTAAGAGTCTGTGCTTTGATCCTTTCCTGTGAGACCAGTATTAGTTTCCGATACACCACTGCAGGTTCAATGAATTCCTTAGACATTAACATTGACGATGAAACACAGATATCTCATCAATATTAAACACAAAAGGCACAATGCCGCTTTAAGTGCAAGAAGAGTGTGACTTCTTAGACTCTGTGCTTTGGTCCTTTCCTGTGAGACCAGTATTAGTTTCCCACACACCACTGCCGGTTCAATGTACTCCTCGGACCTTCACATTGACGATGAAACACAGAAATCGCGTCGGAATTAAATACAAAGGCCACAAAGCTGCCTTAATTATAAGAATAGAGACTCCTCTCACAGTCGGTGTTTTGAGCATTCCCTGTGAGACCAGTATTAGTTTCTGACACACCACTGCAGGTTTAATGTATTCCTTGGACATAAACATTGACGATGAAACACTGAAATTAAATCGGAATTGAATACAAAACTCACAATGCCACCTTAAGTGCAAGAAGAGTGATACTTCTTTGAGTCAGTGCTTTGATCCTTTCCTGTGGGACCAGTATTAGTGTCCGATACACCACTGCAGGTTCAATGTATTCCTAGGACATACACATTGACGATAAACCACTGAAATTACATCGGAATTAAATACAATAGGCGCAGTGCCACCTTAAGTGCAAGAAGTGTGAGACTTCTTAGAGTCTGTGCTTTGATCCTTTCTGTGAGACCAGTATTAGTTTCCGATACTCCACTGCAGGGTCAATGTATTCCTTGGTCCTTCACATTGACGATGAAACACAGAAATCGCATCGGAATTAAATACAAAAGGCACAATGCCGCATTAAGTGCAAGAAGAGTGACACTTCTTAGAGTCTGTGCTTTGATCCTTTCCTGTGAGACCAGTAGAAGTTTCCGATAAACCAATGCGGGTTCAATGTATTCCTTGGACCTTCACATTGACGATGAAACACAGAAATCGCATTGGAATTAAATACGAAAGGCACAATGCTACCTTAAGTACAAGAACAGAGACTCTTCTAACAGTCGGTGCTTTAAGCATCCCCTGTGAGACCAGTATTAGTTTCCGACACACCACTGCAGGTTCAATGTATTCCTTGGACCTTCACATTGACGATGAAACTAAGAAATCGCATCGGAATTAAATACAAAAGGCACAATGCCGCCTCAAGTGCAAGATTTGAGCCTCTTCTCACAGTCGGTGATTCGAGCATTCCCTGTGAGACCAGTATTAGTTTCCGATACACCACTGCAGGTTCAATGTAGTCCATGCACATACACATTGACGAAGCAACACTGAAATAAGATCGGAACTAAATACAAAAGGCACAATGCCGCCTTAAGTGCAAGAAGAATGAGACTTCTTAGAGTCAGTGCTTTGATCCTTTCCTGTGAGAGCAGTATTAGTTTCCGATACACCACTGCAGGTTCAATGTATTCCATGGACCTTCACATTCACGATGAAATTAAGAAATCGCATCGGAATTAAATACAAAAGGCACAATGCCGCCTTAAGTGCAAGAAGAGTGAGACTTCTTAGAGTCTGTGCAATGATCCTTTCCTGTGAGATCAGTATTAGTTTCCGATAGACCACAGCAGGTTCATTGTATTCCTTGGACAATCACATTGACGATGAAACACAGAAATCGCATCGGAATTTAATACAAAAGGCAGAATATCGCCTTAAGTGCAAGAAGAGTGTGACTTCTTCGAGTCTGTGCATTGATCCTTTCCTGTGAGACCAGTATTAGTTTCCGATATACCACTGCAGGTTCAATGTATTTCTTGAACCTTTACATTGACGATGAAACACAGAAATCCCATCGGAATTAAGTACAAATAGCAAAATGCTGCCTTAAGTGTAAGAAGAGTGAGACTTCTTAGAGTCTGTGATTTGTTCCTTTCCTGTGAGACCATTATTTGTTTCCGAAACACCACTGCAGGTTCAATGTATTCCTTGGACCTTCACATTGTCGATGAAACACAGAAATCGCATCGGAATTAAATACAAAAGGCACAATGCCGCCTTAAGTGCAAAAAGAGTGAAATTTCTTAGAGTCTGTGCTTTGATCATTTCCTGTGAGGATAGTATTAGTTTCCGATACACCACTGCAGTTTCAATGTATTCCTTGGACATACACGTTGACGATGAAACACTGAAATTAGATCGGAATTAAATACAAAAGGCACAATGCGACTTAAGTGCAAGAAGAGTGAGACTTCTTAGAGTCTGTGCTTTGTTCCTTTCCTGCGAGACCAGTATTAGTTTCCGATACACCACTGCAGGTTCAATGTATTCCTTGGACCTTCATTTTGACGATGAAACACATAAATCGCATCGGAATTAAATGCAAAAGGCACAATGCAGCCTTATGTACAAGAATAGAGACTCTTCTTACAGTCGGAGCTTTGAGCTTTCCCTCTGAGACCAGTATTAGTTTCCGATACACCACTGCAGGTTCAATGTATTCCTTGGACATACACGTTGACGATGAAACACTGAAATTAGATCGGAATTAAATACAAAAGGCACAATGCGACTTAAGTGCAAGAAGAGTGAGTCTTCTAAGAGTCTGTGCTTTGATCCTTTCCTGTGAGACCAGTATTAGTTTCCGATACACCACTGCAGGTTCAATGTATTCCTTGGACATTAACATTGACGATGAAACACAGATATCTCATCGGTATTAAATACAAAAGGCACAATGCCGCTTTAAGTGCAAGAAGAGTGTGACTTCTTAGAGTCTGAGTTTTGGTCCTTCCTGTGAGACCAGTATTAGTTTCCGACACACCACTGCAGGTTCAATGTACTCCTTGGACCTTCACATTGACGATGAAACACAGAAATCGCATCACAATTAAATACAAAAGGCACAATGCCGCGTTAAGTACAGTAATTGAGACTCTTCTTACAGTCGGTGCTTTGAGCATTCCCTGTGAGACTAGTATTAGCTTCCGAAACAACACTGCAGGTTCAATGTATTCCTTGTACATACACGTTGACGATGAATCACTGAAATTAGATCAGAATTAAATAAAAAAGGACAATACGAATTAAGTGCAAGAAAAGAGAGTCTTCTAAGAGTCTGAGTTTTGATCCTTTCCTGTGTGACCAGTATTAGTTTCCTATACCCCACTGCAGGTTCAATGTATTCCTTGGACCTTCACATTGACGATGAAACACAGAAATCACAACGGAGATAAATCCAAAGGCACGATGCCGCCTTAAGTGCAAGAAGAGTGAGACTTCTTAGAGTCTGTGTTTTGATCCTTTCCTGTGAGTGCAGTATTAGTTTCCGATACACCACTGCAGGTTCAATGTATTCCTTGGACATACACATTGACGATGAAACACAGAAATCGCATCGGAATTAAATACAAAATCACAATGCTACCTTAAGTACAAGAACAGAGACTCTTCTTACAGTCGGTGCTTTCAGCATTCCCTGTGAGACCAGTATTAGTTTCCGACACACCACTGCAGGTTCAATGTATTCCTTGGACCTTCACATTGACGATGAAACTCAGAAATCGCGTCGGAATTAAGTACAAAAAGCACAATGCAGCCTTAAGTACAAGATTCGAGACTCTTCTCATAGTCGGTGTTTTGAGCATTCCCTGTGAGACCAGTATTAGTTTCCGATACACCACTACAGGTTCAATGTATTCCATTGACATACACATTGACGATGAAACACTGAAATAAGATCGGAATTAAATATAAAAGGCACAATGCCGCCTTAAGTGCAAGAAGAGTGAGACTTCTTAGAGTCAGTGATTTGATCATTTCCTGTGAGAGCAGTATTAGTTTCTGATACACCACTGCAGGTTCAATGTATTCCATGGACCTTCACATTGACGATGAAACTAAGAAATCGCATCGGAATTAAATACAAAAGGCACAATGCTGCCTTAAGTGCAAGAAGAGTGAGACTTCATAGAGTCTGTGATATGTCCCTTTCCTGTGAGACCAGTATTAGTTTCCGACACACCACTGCAGGTTCATTGTATTCCTTGCACAATCACATTGACGATGAAACACAGAAGTCGCATCTGAATTTAATACAAAAGGCAGAATATCGCCTTAAGTGCAAGAAGAGTGTGACTTCTTCGAGTCTGTGGATTGATCCTTTCCTGTGAGACCTGTATTAGTTTCCGATATACCACTGCAGGTTCAATGTATTCCTTGAAACTTCACATTGACGATGAAACACAGAAATCGCATCGGAATTAAATACAAATGGCACAATGCCGCCTTAAGTGCAAGAAGAGTGAGACTTCTTAGAGTCTGTGATTTGTTCCTTTCCTGTGAGACCAGTATTAGTTTCCGACACACCACTGCAGGTTCAATGTATTCCTTGGACCTTCTAATTGACGATGAAACACAGAAATCGCTTCGGAATTAAATACAAAAGGCACGATGCCGCCTTAAGTGCAAGAGGAGTGTGACTTCTTAGAGTCTGTGCTTTGATCCTATCGTGTGAGACCAGTATCAGTTTCCGATATACCACTGCTGATTCAATGTAATCCTTGGACCTTCACATTGTCGATGAAGCACAGAAATCGCATCGGAATTAAATACAATAGGCAAAATGCCGCCTTAAGTGCAAAAAGAGTGTAATTTCTTAGAGTCTGTGCTTTGATCCTCTCCTGTGAGGCCAGTATCAGTTTCCGATACACCACTGCAGTTTCAATGTATTCCTTGGACATACACGTTGACGATGAAACACTGAAATTAGATCGGAATTAAATACAAAAGGCACAATGCGACTTAAGTACAAGAAGAGTGAGACTTCTTAGAGTCTGTGCTTTGTTCCTTTCCTGTGAGAGCAGTATTAGTTTCCGATACACCACTGCAGGTTCAATGTATTCCTTGGACATACACGTTGACGATGAAACACTGAAATTAGATCGTAATTAAATACAAAAGGCATAATGCGACTTAAGTGCAAGAAGAGTGAGACTTCTTAGAGTCTGTGCTTTGATCCTTTCCTGTGAGAGCAGTATTAGTTTCCGATACACCACTGCAGGTTCAATGTATTCCTTGGACATACACATTGACGATGAAACACAGAAATCGCATCGGAATTAAATACAAAAGGCACAATGCTAACTAAAGTACAAGAACAGAGACTCTTCTAACAGTCGGTGCTTTCAGCATTCCCTGTGAGACCAGTATTAGTTTCCGACACACCACTGCAGGTTCAATGTAATCCTTGGACCTTCACATTGACGATGAAACTAAGAAATCGCATCGGAATTAAATACAAAAGGCACAATGCCGCCTCAAGTGCAAGATTTGTGCCTCTTCTCACAGTCGGTGATTTGAGCATTCCCTGTGAGACCAGTATTAGTTTCCGATACACCACTGCAGGTTCAATGTATTCCATGCACATACACATTGACGATGCAACACTGAAATAAGATCGGAATTAAATACAAAAGGCACAATGCCGCCTTAAGTGCAAGAAGAGTGAGACTTCTTAGAGTCAGTGCTTTGATCCTTTCCTGTGAGAGCAGTATTAGTTTCCGATACACCACTGCAGGTTCAATGAATTCCATGGACCTTCACATTGACGATGAAATTAAGAAATCGCATCGGAATTAAATACAAAAGGCACAATGCCGCCTTAAGTGCAAGAAGAGTGAGACTTCTTAGAGTCTGTGCAATGATCCTTTCCTGTGAGACCAGTATTAGTTTCCGATAGACCACAGCAGGTTCATTGTATTCCTTGGACAATCACATTGACGATGAAACACAGAAATCGCATCGGAATTTAATACAAAAGGTAGAATATCGCCTTAAGTGCAAGAAGAGTGTGACTTCTTCGAGTCTGTGCATTGATCCTTTCCTGTGAGACCAGTATTAGTTTCCGATATACCACTGCAGGTTCAATGTATTCCTTGAACCTTCACATTGACGATGAAACACAGAAATCGCATCGGAATTAAATACAAATGGCACAATGCTGCCTAAAGTGTAAGAAGAGTGAGACTTCTTAGAGTCTGTGATTTGTTCCTTTCCTGTGAGACCATTATTAGTTTCCGATACACCACTGCAGGTTCAATGTATTCCTTGGAACTTCACATTGTCGATGAAACACAGAAATCGCATCGGAATTAAATACAAATGGCACAATGCCGCCTTAAGTGCAAAAAGAGTGAAATTTCTTAGAGTCTGTGCTTTGATCCTTTCCTGTGAGGCCAGTATTAGTTTCCGATACACCACTGCAGTTTCAATGTAATCCTTGGACATACAGGTTGACGATGAAACACTGAAATTAGATCGGAATTAAATACAAAAGGCACAATGCGACTTAAGTGCAAGAAGAGTGAGACTTCTGAGAGTCTGTGCTTTGTTGCTTTCCTGCGAGACCAGTATTAGTTTCCGATAAACCACTGCAGGTTCAATGTATTCCATGGACCTTCACTTTGACGATGAAACACATAAATCGCATCGGAATTAAATGCAAAAGGCACAATGCAGCCTTAAGTACAAGAATAGGGACTCTTCTTACAGTCGGTGCTTTGAGCTTTCCCTGTGAGACCAGTATTAGTTTCCGATACACCACTGCAGGTTCAATGTATTCCTTGGACATACACGTTGACGATGAAACACTGAAATTAGATCGGAATAAAATACAAAAGGCACAATGCGACTTAAGTGCAAGAAGAGTGAGTCTTCTAAGAGTCTGTGCTTTGATACCTTCCTGTGAGACCAGTATTAGTTTCCGATACACCACTGCAGGTTCAATGTATTCCTTGGACATTAACATTGACGATGAAACACAGATATCTCATCGGTATTAAATACAAAAGGCACAATGCCTCTTTAAGTGCAAGAAGAGTGTGACTTCTTAGAGTCTGAGTTTTGGTCCTTCCTGTGAGACCAGTATTAGTTTCCGATACACCACTGCAGGTTCAATGTACTCCTTGGTCCTTCACATTGACGATGAAACACAGAAATCGCATCACAATTAAATACAAAAGGCACAATGCCGCGTTAAGTACAGTAATTGAGACTCTTCTTACAGTCGGTGCTTTGAGCATTCCCTGTGAGACCAGTATTAGCTTCCGATACAACACTGCAGGTTCAATGTATTCCTTGTACATACACGTTGACGATGAAACACTGAAATTAGATCAGAATTAAATACAAAAGGACAATACGACTTAAGTGCAAGAAAAGAGAGACTTCTAAGAGTCTGAGTTTTGATCCTTTCCTGTGTGACCAGTATTAGTTTCCTATACACCATTGCAGTTTCAATGTATTCCGTGGACCTTCACAATGACGATGAAACACAGAAATCACAACGGAGATGAATCCAAAGGCACGATGCCGCCTTAAGTGCAAGAAGAGTGAGACTTTTTAGAGTCTGTGCTTTGATCCTTTCCTGTGAGAGCAGTATTAGTTTCCGATACACCACTGCAGGTTCAATGTATTCCTTGGACATACACATTGACGATGAAACGCAGAAATCGCATCGGAATTAACTACAAAAGGCACAATGCTACCTTAAGTACAAGAACAGAGACTCTTCTTACAGTCGGTGCTTTCAGCATTCCCTGTGAGACCAGTATTAGTTTCCGACACACCACTGCAGGTTCAATGTATTCCTTGGACCTTCACATTGACGATGAAACTCAGAAATCGCGTCGGAATTAAGTACAAAAGGCACAATGCAGCCTTAAGTACAAGATTTGAGACTCTTCTCACAGTCGGTGCTTTAAGCATTCCCTGTGAGACCAGTATTAGTTTCCGATACACCACTGCCGGTTCAATGTATTCCATTGACATACACATTGACGATGAAACACTGAAATAAGATCGGAATTAAATACAAAAGGCACAATGTCGCCTTAAGTGCAAGAAGAGTGAGACTTCTTAGAGTCAGTGCTTTGATCCTTTCCTGTGAGAGCAGTATTAGTTTCCGATACACCACTGCAGGTTCAATGTATTCAATGGACCTTCACATTGACGATGAAACTAAGAAATCGCATCGGAATTAAATACAAAAGGCACAATGCTGCCTTAAGTGCAAGAAGAGTGAGACTTCTTAGAGTCTGTGATATGTTCCTTTCCTGTGAGACCAGTATTAGTTTCCGACACACCACTGCAGGTTCATTGTATTCCTTGCACAATCACATTGACGATGAAACACAGAAATCGCATCTGAATTTAATACAAAAGGCAGAATATCGCCTTAAGTGCAAGAAGAGTGTGACTTCTTCGAGTCTGTGCATTGATCCTTTCCTGTGAGACCAGTATTAGTTTCCGATATACCACTGCAGGTTCAATTAATTCCTTGAAACTTCACATTGACGTTGAAACACAGAAATCGCATCGGAATTAAATACAAATGGCACAATGCCGCCTTAAGTGCAAGAAGAGTGAGACTTCTTAGAGTCTGTGATTTGTTCCTTTCCTGTGAGACCAGTATTAGTTTCCGACACACCACTGCAGGTTCAATGTATTCCTTGGACCATCAAATTGACGATGAAACACAGAAATCGCTTCGGAATTAAATACAAAACGCACAATGCCGCCTTAAGTGCAAGAGGAGTGTGACTTCTTAGAGCCTTTGCTTTGATCCTTTCGTGTGAGACCAGTATCAGTTTCCGATATACCACTGCTGATTCAATGTATTCCTTGGACCTTCACATTGTCGATGAAGCACAGAAATCGCATCGGAATTAAATACAAAAGGCAAAATGCCGCCTTAAGTGCAAAAAGAGTGTAATTTCTTAGAGTCTGTGCTTTGATCCTTTCCTGTGAGTCCAGTATTAGTTTCCGATACACCACTGCAGTTTCAATGTATTCCTTGGACATACACGTTGACGATGAAACACTGAAATTAGATCGGAATTAAATACAAAAGGCACAATGCGACTTAAGTACAAGAAGAGTGAGACTTCTTAGAGTCTGTGCTTTATTCCTTTCCTGCGAGACCAGTATTAGTTTCCGATACACCACTGCAGGTTCAATGTATTCCTTGGACCTTCACTTTGACGATGAAACACATAAATCGCATCGGAATTAAATGCAAAGGCACAATGCAGCCTTAAGTACAAGATTAAAGTCTCTTCTTACAGTCGGTGCTTTGAGCTTCCCCTGTGAGACCAGTATTAGTTTCCGATACAACACTGCAGGTTCAATGTATTCCTTGGACTTACACACTGACAATGAACTACTGAAATTAGATCGTAATTAAATACAAAAGGCACAATGCCGCCTTAAGTGCAAGAAGAGTGGGACTTCTTATAGTCTGTGCTTTGATCCTTTCCTGTGAACCAGTATTAGTTTCCGATGCACCACTGCAGGTTCAACGAATTCCTTGTACCTTGAAATTGATGATGAAACACAGAAATCGCATCACAATTAAATACAAAAGGCACAATGCAGCCTTAAGTACAAGAATAGAGACTCTTCTTACGGTCGGTGCTTTGAGCATTCCCTGTGAGACCAGTATTAGTTTCCGATACACCACTGCAGGTTCAATGTATTCCTTGGACATACACGTTGACGATGAAACACTGAAATTAGATCAGAATTAAATACAAAAGGACAATACGACTTAAGTGCAAGAAAAGAGAAACTTCTAAGGGTCTGAGCTTTGATCCTTTCCTGTGTGACCAGTATTAGTTTCCGATACACCACTGCAGGTTCAATGTATTCCTTGGACATACAAGTTGACGATGAAACACTGAAATTAGATCGGAATTAAATACAAAAGGCACAATGCCGCCTTAAGTGCAAGAAGAGTGAGACTTCTTAGAGTCTGTGCTTTGATTCTTTCCTGCGAGACCAGTATTTGTTTCCGATACACCACTGCAGGTTCATTGTATTCCTTGGATAATCACATTGACGATGAAACACAGAAATCGCATCGGAATTTAATACAAAAGGCAGATTATCGCCTTAAGTGCAAGAAGAGTGTGACTTCTTCGAGTCTGTGCATTGATCCTTTCCTGTGAGACCAGTATTAGTTTCCGATATACCACTACAGGTTCAATGTATTCCTTGAACCTTCACATTGACGATGAAACACAGAAATCCCATCGGAATTAAATACAAATGGCACAATGCCGCCTTAAGTGCAAGAAGAGTGAGACTTCTTAGAGTCTGTGATTTGTTCCTTTCCTGTGAGACCAGTATTAGTTTCCGATACACCACTGCAGGTTCAATGTATTCCTTGGACCTTCACATAGACGATGAAACACAGAAATCGCATCGGAATTAAATACAAAATCCACAATGCCGCCCTAAGTGCAAGAAGAGTGAGACTTCTTAGAGTCTGTGCTTTGTTCCTTTCCTGCGAGACCAGTATTAGTTTCCGATACACCACTGCAGGTTCAATGTGTTCCTTGGACCTTCACTTTGACGATGAAACACATAAATCGCATCGGAATTAAATGCAAAAGGCACAATGCAGCCTTAAGTACAAGAATAGAGACTCTTCTTACAGTCGGTGCTTTGAGCTTTCCCTGTGAGACCAGTATTAGTTTCCGATACACCACTGCAGGTTCAATGTATTCCTTGGACATACACGTTGACGATGAAACACTGAAATTAGATCGGAATTAAATACAAAAGGCACAATGCTACTTAAGTGCAAGAAGAGTGAGTCTTCTAAGAGTCTGTGCTTTGATCCTTGCCTGTGAGACCAGTATTAGTTTCCGATACACCACTGCAGGTTCAACGTATTCCTTGGACATTAACATTGGCGATGAAACACAGATATCTCATCGGTATAAATACAAAAGACACAATGCCGCTTTAAGTGCAAGAAGAGTGTGACTTCTTAGAGTCTGAGTTTTGGTCCTTCCTGTGAGACCAGTATTAGTTTCCGCCACACCACTGCAGGTTCAATGTACTCCTTGGACCTTCACATTGACGATGAAACACAGAAATCGCATCACAATTAAATACAAAAGGCACAATGCCGCGTTAAGTACAGTAATTGAGACTCTTCTTACAGTCGGTGCTTTGTGCATTCCCTGTGATACCAGTATTATCTTCCGATACAACACTGCAGGTTCAATGTATTCCTTGTACATACACGTTGACGATGAAACACTGAAATTAGATCAGAATTAAATACTAAAGGACAATACGACTTATGTGCAAGAAAAGAGAGACTTCTAAGAGTCTGAGGTTTGATCCTTTCCTGTGTGACCAGTATTAGTTTCCTATACACCACTGCAGGTTCAATGTATTCCGTGGACCTTCACATTGACGATGAAACACAGAAATCACAACGGAGATGAATCCAAAGGCACGATGCCGCCTTAAGTGCAAGAAGAGTGAGACTTCTTAGAGTCTGTGCTTTGATCCTTTCCTGTGAGAGCAGTATTAGTTTCCGATACACCACTGCAGGTTCAATGTATTCCTTGGACATACACATTGACGATGAAACACAGAAATCGCATCGGAATTAAATACAAAAGGCACAATGCTACCTTAAGTACAAGAACAGAGACTCTCCTTACAGTCGGTGCTTTCAGCATTCCCTGTGAGACCAGTATTAGTTTCCGACACACCACTGCAGGTTCAATGTATTCCTTGGACCTTCACATTGACGATGAAACTCAGAAATCGCGCCGGAATTAAGTACAAAAGGCACAATGCAGCCTTAAGTACAAGATTTGAGACTCTTCTCACAGTCGGTGTTTTGAGCATTCCCTGTGAGACCAGTATTAGTTTCCGATACACCACTGCAGGTTCAATGTATTCCATTGACATACACATTGACGATGAAACACTGAAATAAGATCGGAATTAAATACAAAAGGCACAATGCCGCCTTAAGTGCAAGAAGAGTGAGACTTCTTAGAGTCAGTGCTTTGATCCTTTCCTGTGAGAGCAGTATTAGTTTCCGATACACCACTGCAGGTTCAATGTATTCCATGGACCTTCTCATTAACGATGAAACTAAGAAATCGCATCGGAATTAAATACAAAAGGCACAATGCTGCCTTAAGTGCAAGAAGAGTGAGACTTCTTAGAGTCTGTGATATGTTCCTTTCCTGTGAGACCAGTATTAGTTTCCGACACACCACTGCAGGTTCATTGTATTCCTTGGACCTTCACATTGACGATGAAACACAGAAATCGCATCTGAATTTAATACAAAAGGCAGAATATCGCCTTAAGTGCAAGAAGAGTGTGAATTCTTCGAGTCTGTGCATTGATCCTTTCCTGTGAGACCAGTATTAGTTTCTGATATACCACTGCAGGTTCAATGTATTCCTTGAAACTTCACATTGACGATGAAACACAGAAATCGCATCGGAATTAAATACAAATGGCACAATGCCGCCTTAAGTGCAAGAAGAGTGAGACTTCTTAGAGTCTGTGATTTGTTCCTTTCCTGTGAGCCCAGTATTAGTTTCCGACACACCACTGCAGGTTCACTGTATTTCTTGGACCTTCAAATTGACGATGAAACACAGAAATCGCTTCGGAATTAAATACAAAAGCACAATGCCGCCTTAAGTGCAAGAGGAGTGTGACTTCTTAGAGTCTGTGCTTTGATCCTTTCGTGTGAGACCAGTATCAGTTTCCGATATACCACTGCTAATTCAATGTATTCCTTGGACCTTCACATTGTCGATGAAACACAGAAATCGCATCGGAATTAAATACAAATGGCACAATGCCGCCTTAAGTGCAAGAAGAGTGAGACTTCTTAGAGTCTGTGCTTTGATCCTTTCCTGTGAGGCCAGTATTAGTTTCCGATGCACCACTGCAGGTTCAACGAATTCCTTGTACCTTGAAATTGATGATGATACATCGAAATCGCATCACAATCAAATACAAAAGACACAATGCAGCTTTAAGTACAAGAATAGAGACTCTTCTTACGGTCGGTGCTTTGAGCTTTCCCTGTGAGACCAGTATTAGTTTCCGATACAACACTGCAGGTTCAATGTGTTTCTTGGACTTACACACTGACAATGAACTACTGAAATTAGATCGTAATTAAATACAAAAGGCACAATGCCGCCTTAAGTACAAGAGTAGAGACTCTTCTTACGGTCGGTGCTTTGAGCATTCCCTGTGAGACCAGTATTAGTTTCCGATACACCACTGCAGGTTCAATGTATTCCTTGGACATACACGTTGACGATGAAACACTGAAATTAGATCAGAATTAAATACAAAAGGACAATACGACTTAAGTGCAAGAAAAGAGAGACTTCTAAGGGTCTGAGCTTTGATCCTTTCCTGTGTGAAAAGTATTAGTTTCCGATACACCACTGCAGGTTCAATGTATTCCTTGGACATACTAGTTGACGATGAAACACTGAAATTAGATCGGAATTAAATACAAAAGGCACAATGCCGCCTTAAGTGCAAGAAGAGTGAGACTTCTTAGAGTCTGTGATTTGTTCCTCTCCTGTGAGACCAGTATTAGTTTCCGATACACCGCTGCAGGTTCAATGTTTTCCTTGGACCTCACATAGACGATGAAACACAGAAATCGCATCGTAATTAAATACAAAAGCCACAATGCCGCCCTAAGAGCAAGAGGAGTGTGACTTCTCAGAGTCTGTGCTTTGATCCTTTCCTGTGAGACCAGTATCAGTTTCCGATTTACCACTGCAGATTCAATGTATTCCTTGGACCTTCACATTGTCGATGAAACACAGAAAACGCATCGGAATTAAATACAAAACGCACAATGCCGCCTTAAGTGCAAAAAGAGTGAAATTTCTTAGAGTCTGTGCATTGATCCTTTCCTGTGAGGCCAGGATTAGTTTCCGATACACCACTGCAGGTTCAATGTATTCCTTGGACATACACGTTGACGATGAAACACTGAAATTAGATCGGAATTAAATACAAAAGGCACAATGCGACTTAAGTGCAAGAAGAGTGAGACCTCTTAGAGTCTGTGCTTTGTTCCTTTCCTGCGAGACCAGTATTAGTTTCCGATACACCACTGCAGGTTCAATGTATTCCTTGGACCTTCACTTTGACAATGAAACACAGAAATCGCATCGGAATTAAATGCAAAAGGCACAATGCAGCCTTAAGTACAAGAATAGAGATTCTTCTTACAGTCGGTGCTTTGAGCTTTCCCTGTGAGACCGGTATTAGTTTCCGATACACCACTGCAGGTTCAATGTATTCCTTGGACATATACACTGACAATGAACTTCTGAAATTAGATCGGTATTAAATACAAAAGGCACAATGCCGCCTTAAGTGCAAGAAGAGTGGGACTTCTTATAGTCTGTGCTTTGATCCTTTCCTGTGAACCAGTATTAGTTTCCGATGCACCACTGCAGGTTCAATGTATTCCTTGGACCTTCATATTGATGATGAAACACAGAAATCGCATCGGAATTAAATACAAAAGGCACAATGCCGCCTTAAGTGCAAGAAGAGAGAGACTTCTTAGAGTCTGTGCGTTGATCCTTTCCTGTGAGACCAGTATTAGTTTCCGATACTCCTCTGCAGGTTCAATGTATTCATTGGACCTTGACATTGACGATGAAACACAGTAATCGCATCACAATTAAATACAAAAGGCACAATGCCGCGTTAAGTACAGGAATAGAGACTCTTCTTAGGGTCGGTGCTTTGAGCATTCCCTGTGAGAGCAGTATTAGTTTCCGATACACCACTGCAGGTTCAATGTATTCCTTGGACATTAACATTGACGATGAAACACAGATATCTCATCGGTATTATATACAAAAGGCACATTGTCGCCTTAAGTGCAACAAGAGTGAGACTTCTTGGAGTTTGTGTTTTGATCCTTTCCTGCGAGACCAGTATTAGTTTCCGATACACCACTGCAGGTTCAATGTATTTCTGGGATATTCACATTGATGATAAAACACAGAAATCGCATCACAATTAAATACAAAAGGCACAATGCCGCGTTAAGTACAGGAATAGAGACTCTTCTTGGGGTCGGAGCTTTGAGCAATCCCTGTGAGAGCAGTATTAGTTACCGATACACCACTGCAGGTTCAATATATTCCTTGGACATACACGTTGACGATGAAACACTGAAATTAGACCAGAATTAAATACAAAAGCACAATGTGACTTAAGTGCAAGAAGAGTGAGACTTCTAAGAGTCTGTGCTTTGATCCTTTCCTGTGAGACCAGTATTAGTTTCCGATACACCACTGCAGGTTCAATGTATTCCTTGGGCATTAACATTAACGATGAGACACAGATATCTCATCGGTATTAAATACAAAAGGCACAATGACGCATTAAGTGCAAGAAGAGTGTGACTTCTTAGAGTCTGTGCTTTGGTCCTTTCCTGTGAGACCAGTATTAGTTTCCGACACACCACTGCAGGTTCAATGTACTCCTTGGACCTTCACATTGACGATGAAACACAGAAATCGCATCACAATTAAATACAAAAGGCACAATGCCGCGTTAAGTACAGGAATAGAGACTCTTCTTGGGGTCGGTGCTTTGAGCATTCCCCGTGCGATCAGTATTAGTTACCGATACACCACTGCAGGTTCAATATATTCCTTGGACATACACGTTGACGATGAAACACTGAAATTACACCAGAATTAAATACAAAAGGACAATATGACTTAAGTGCAAGAAAAGAGAGACTTCTAAGAGTCTGAGTTTTGATCCTTTCCTGTGTGACCAGTATTAGTTTCCGATTCACCACTGCAGGTTCATTGTATTCCTTGGACATACACGTTAAGGATGAAATACTGAAATTAGATCGGAATTAAATACAAAAGCCACAATGCCGCCTTAAATATAAGAATAGAGACTCCTCTTACAGTCGGTGTTTTGAGCATTCCCTGTGAGACCAGTATTAGTTTCTGACACACCACTGCAGGTTCAATGTATTCCTTGGACATACACATTGACGATGAAACACTGAAATTAAATCGAAATTGAATACAAAACTCACAATGCCACCTTAAGTGCAAGAAGAGTGAGACTTCTTTGAGTCTGTACTTTGATCCTTTCCTGTGAGACCAGTATTAGTGTCCGATACACCACTGCAGGTTCAATGTATTCCTTGGACATTCACATTGACGATGAAACTCAGAAATCGCGTCGGAATTAAGTACAAAAGGCACAATGCAGCCTTAAGTACAAGATTTGAGACTCATCTCACAGTCTGTGTTTTGAGCATTCCCTGTGAGACCAGTATTAGTTTCCGATACACCACTGCAGGTTCAATGTATTCCATGGACATACACATTGACGATGAAACACTGAAATAAGGTCGGAATTAAATACAAAAGGCATAATGCCGCCTAAAGTGCAAGAAGAGTGAGACTTCTTAGAGTCAGTGCTTTGATCCTTTCCTGTGAGAGCAGTATTAGTTTCTGATACACCGCTGCAGGTTCAATGTATTCCATGGACCTTCACATTGACGATGAAACTAAGAAATCGCATCGGAATTAAATTCAAAAGGCACAATGCCGCCTTAAGTGCAAGAAGAGTGAGACTTCTTAGAGTCTGTGCAATGATCCTTTCCTGTGAGACCAGTATTAGTTTCCGATACACCACTGCAGGTTCAATGTATTTCTGGGACATTTACATTGATGATGAAAAACAGAAATTCCATCGGAATTAAATACAAAACGCACAATGCCGCCTTAAGTGCAAGAGGATTGTGACTTTCTAGAGACTGTGCTATGATCCTTTCTTGTTAGACTAGTATCAGTTTCCGATTTACCACTGCAGATTCAATGTATTCCTTGAACCTTCACATTGACGATGAAACACACAAATCGCATAGGAATTAAATTAAAATGGCACAATGCCGCCTTAAGTGCAAGAAGAGTGAGACTTCTTAGAGTCTGTGATTTGTTCCTTTCCTGTGAGACCAGTATTAGTTTCCGATACACCACTGCAGGTTCAATGTATTCCTTGGACCTTCAAATTGACGATGAAACACAGATATCTCATCGGAATTAAATACAAAAGGCACAATGCCGCCTTAAGTGCAAGAGGAGTGTGACTTCTTAGAGTCTGTGCTTTGATCCTTTCCTGTGAGACCAGTATCAGTTTCCGATTTACCACTGCAGATTCATTGTATTCCTTGGACCTTCACATTGTCGATGAATCACAGAAATCGCATCGGAATTAAATACAAAAGGCACAATGCCGCCTTAAGCGCAAAAAGAGTGTAATTTCTTAGAGTCTGTGCTTTGAACCTTTCCTGTGAGACCAGTATTAGTTTCCGATACACCACTGCAGTTTCAATGTATTCCTTGGACATACACGTTGACAATGAAACACTGAAATTAGATCGGAATTAAATACAAAAGGCACAATGCGATTAAAGTGCAAGAAGAGTGAGACTTCTTAGAGTCTGTGCTTTGTTCCTTTCCTGCGAGACCAGTATTAGTTTCCGATACACCACTGCAGGTTCAATGTATTCCTTGGACCTTCACTTTGACGATGAAACACAGATATCTCATCGGTATTATATACAAAAGGCACATTGTCGCCTTAAGTGCAACAAGAGTGAGACTTCTTGGAGTTTGTGTTTTGATCCTTTCCTGCGAGACCAGTATTAGTTTCCGACACACCACTGCAGGTTCAATGTATTCCTTGGACATACATTCTGACGATGAACTACTGAAAATAGATCGCAATTAAATACAAAAGGCACAATGCCGCCGTAAGTGCAAGAAGAGTGGGACTTCTTATAGTCTGTGCTTTGATCCTTTCCTGTGATCCAGTATTAGTTTCCGATGCACCACTGCATGTTCAACGAATTCCTTGGACCTTGACATTGATGATGAAACACAGAAATCGCATCACAATAAAATACAAAAGGCACAATGCAGCCTTAAGTACAAGAATAGAGACTCTTCTTACGGTCGGTGCTTTGAGCATTCCCTGTGAGACCAGTATTAGTTTCCGATACACCACTGCAGGTTCAATGTATTCCTTGGACATACACATTGACCATGAAGAACTGAAATTAGATCAGAATTAAATACAAAAGGACAATACGACTTAAGTGCAAGAAAAGAGAGACTTCTGAGAGTCTGAGCTTTGATCCTTTCCTGTGTGACCAGTATTAGTTTCCGATACACCACTGCAGATTCAATGTATTCCCTGGACATACAAGTTGACGATGAAACACTGAAATTAGATCGGAATTAAATACAAAAGGCACAATGCCGCCTTAAGTGCAAGAAGAGTGAGACTTCTTAGAGTCAGTGCTTTGATCCTGTCCTGTGAGAGCAGTATTAGTTTCCGATACACCACTGCAGGTTCAATGTATTCAATGGACCTTCACATTGACGATGAAACTAAGAAATCGCATCGGAATTAAATACAAAAGGCACAATGCCGCCTTAAGTGAACAAGAGTGAGACTTCTTAGAGTCTGTGCTTTGTTTCTTTCCTGCGAGACCAGTATTTGTTTCCGATACACCACTGCAGGTTCATTGTATTCCTTGGACAATCACATTGACGATGAAACACAGAAATCGCATCGGAATTTAATACAAAAGGCAGAATATCGCCTTAAGTGCAAGAAGAGTGTGACTTTTTCGAGTCTGTGCATTGATCCTTTCCTGTGAGACCAGTATTAGATTCCGATACACCAATGTAGGTTCAATGTATTCCTTGGAACTTCACATTGACGATGAAACACAGAAATCGCATCGGAATTAAATACAAAACACACAATGCCGCCCTAAGTGCAAGAGGAGTGTGACTTCTTAGAGCCTGTGCTTTGATTCTTTCCTGCGAGACCAGTATTAGTTTCCGATACACCACTGCAGGTTCAATATATTCCTTGGACTTACACACTGACAATGAACTACTGAAATTAGATCGCTTTTAAATACAAAAGGCACAATGCCGCCTTAAGTGCAAGGAGAGTGGGACTTCTTATAGTCTGTGCTTTGATCCTTTCCTGTGTACCAGTATTAGTTTCCGATGCACCACTGCAGGTTCAATGTATTCCTTGGAAATTCACATTGAAGATGAAACACAGAAATCGCATCACAATTAATTACAAAAGGCACAATGCCGCGTTAAGTACAGTAATAGAGACTCTTCTTACGGTCGGTGCCTTGAGCATTCCCTGTGAGACCAGTATTAGTTTCCGATACACCACTGCAGGTTCAATGTATTCTTTGGACATTAACATTGACGATGAAACAAAGATATCTCATCGGTATTAAATACAAATGGCACAATGCCGCTTTAAGTGCAAGCAGAGTGAGACTTCTTAGAGTCTGTGCTTTGGTCCTTTCCTGTGAGACCAGTATGCGTTTCTGACACACCACTGCTGGTTCAATGTACTCCTTGGACCTTCACATTGACGATGAAACACAGAAATCGCGTCGGAATTAAATACAAAAGCCACAATGCTGCCTTAAATATAAGAATAGAGACTCCTCTTACGGTCGGTGTTTAGAGCATTCCCTGTGAGACCAGAATTAGTTTCTGACACACCACTGCAGGTTCAATGTATTATTTGGACATACACATTGACGATGAAACACTGAAATTAAATCGGAATTGAACACAAAACTCACAATGCCACCTTAAGTGCAAGAAGAGTGAGACTACAGTCTGTGCTTTGATCCTTTCCTGTGAGACCAGTATTAGTGTCCGATACACCACTGCAGGTTCAATGTATTCCTAGGACTTACACATTGACGATAAAACACTGAAATTACTTCGGAATTAAATACAAAAGGCGCAGTGCCACCTTAAGTGCAAGAAGAGTGAGACTGCTTAGAGTCTGTGCTTTGATCCTTTCTGTGAGACCAGTATTAGTTTCCGATACTCCACTGCAGGGTCAATGTATTCCTTGGACCTTCACATTGACGATGAAACACAGAAATCGCATCGGAATTAAATACAAAAGGCACAATGCCGCATTAAGTGCAAGAAGAATGACACTTCTTAGAGTCTGTGCTTTGATCCTATCCTGTGAGAGCAGTATTAGTTTCCGATAAACCACTGCAGGTTCAATGTATTCCTTGGACCTTCACATTAACGATGAAACACAGAAATCACATCGGAGATAAATCCAAAGGCACAATGCCGCCTTAAGTGTAAGAAGAGTGAGACTTCTTAGAGTCTGTGCTTTGATCCTATCCTGTGAGACCAGTATTAGTTTCCGATACACCACTGCAGGTTCAATGTATTCCTTCAACATACACATTGACGATGCAATACAGAAATCGCATCGGAATTAAATACAAAAGGCACAATGCTACCTTAATTACAAGAACAGAGACTCTTCTTACAGTCGGTGCTTTCAGCATTCCCTGTGAGACCAGTATTAGTTTCCGACACACCACTGCAGGTTCAAGGTATTCCTTGGACCTTCACATTGACAATGAAACTCAGAAATCGCGGCGGAATTAAGAACAAAAGGCACAATGCAGCCTTAAGTACAAGATTTGAGACTCTTCTTACAGTCGGTGCTTTGAGCTTTCCCTGTGAGACCAGTATTAGTTTCCGATACACCACTGCATGTTCAATGTATTCCTTGGACATACACACTGACATTGAACTACTGAAATTAGATCGGAATTAAATACAAAAGGCACAATGCCGCCTTATGTGCAAGGAGAGTGGGACTTCTTATAGTCTGTGCTTTGATCCTTTCCTGTGAACCAGTATTAGTTTCCGATGCACCACTGCAGGTTCAATGTATTCCTTGGACCTTCACATTGATGATGAAACACAGAAATCGCATCACAATTAAATACAAAAGGCACAATGCCGCGTTAAGTACAGGAATAGAGACTCTTCTTACTGTCGGTGCCTTGAGCATTCTCTGTGAGACCAGTATTAGTTTCCGATACACCACTGCAGGTTCAATGTATTCTTTGGACATTAACATTGACTATGAAACACAGATATCTGATCGGTATTAAATACAAATGGCACAACGCCGCTTTAAGTGCAAGCAGAGTGAGACTTCTTAGAGTCTGTACTTTGGTCCTTTCCTGTGAGACCAGTATTAGTTTCCGACACACCACTGCAGGTTCAATGTACTCCTTGGACCTTCACATTGAAGATGAAACACAGAAATCGCGTCGGAATTAAATACAAAAGCCACAATGCTGCCTTAAATATAAGAATAGAGACTCCTCTTACAGTCGGTGTTTAGAGCATTCCCTGTGAGACCAGAATTAATTTCTGACACACCACTGCAGGTTCAATGTATTCCTTAGCCATACACATTGACGATGAAACACTGAAATTAAATAGGAATTGAATACAAAACTCACAATGCCACCTTAAGTGCAAAAAGACTGAAATTTCTTAGAGTCTGTGCTTTGATCCTTTCCTGTGAGGCCAGGATTATTTTCCGATACACCACTGCAGGTTCAATGTATTCCTTGGACATACACGTTGACGATGAAACACTGAAATTAAATCGGAATTAAATACAAAAGGCACATTGCGACTTAAGTGCAAGAAGAGTGAGCCCTCTTAGAGTCTGTGCTTTGTTCCTTTCCTGCGAGACCAGTATTAGTTTCCGATACACCACTGCAGGGTCAATGTATTCCTTGGACCTTCACATTGACGTAGAAACACAGAAATCGCATCGGAATTAAATACAAAAGGCACAATGACGCATTAAATGCAAGAGGAATGACACTTCTTAGAGTCTGTGATTTGATCCTTTCCTGTGAGAGCAGTATTAGTTTCCGATAAACCACTGCAGGTTCAATGTATTCCTTGGACCTTCACATAGACGATAAAACACAGAAATCACATCGGAGATAAATCCAAAGGCACAATGCCGCCTTAAGTGCAAGAAGAGTGAGACTTCTTAGAGTCTGTGCTTTGATGCTTTCCTGTGAGGCCAGTATTAGTTTCCGATAGACCACTGCAGGTTCAATGTATTCCATGGACATAATCATTGACGATGAAACACTGAAATTAGAACGGAATTAAATACAAACGGCACAATGCTGCCTTAAGTGCAAGAAGAGTGAGACTTCTCAGAGTCAGTGCTTTGATCCTTTCCTGTGAGAGCAGTATTAGTTTCCGATACACCACTGCAGGTTCAATGTATTCCTTGGACCTTCACATTGACGATGAAACACAGAAATCACATCGGAATTAAATACAAAAGGCACAATGCCGCCTTAAGTACAAGAATAAAGACTCTTCTTTCAGTCGGTGCTTTGATCCTTTCCTGTGAGACCAGTATTAGTTTCCGATACACCACTGCAGGTTCAATGTATTCCTTGGACCTTCACGTTGACGATGAAACACAGAAATCGCATCGAAATTAAATACAAAGGCACAATGCAGCCTTAAGTAAATGAATAGAGACTCTTCTTACAGTCGGTGCTTTGATCCATTCCTATGACACCAGAATTAGTTTCCGATACACCACTGCAGGTTCAATGAATTCCTTGGACCTTCACATTGACGATGAAACACAGAAATCGCATCGGAATTAAATACAAAAGGCACAATGCTGCCTTAAGTACAAGAATAGAGCCTCTTCTTACTGTCGGTGCTTAGATCCTTTCCTGTGAGACCAGTATTTGTTTCCGATACACCACTGCAGGTCTGGTGTATTCCTTGGACATTCACATTGACGATTAAACACAGAAATCGCATCGGAACTAAATACAAATGGCACAATGCCGCCTTAAGTACAAGATTGGAGACTCTTCTTACAGTCGTTGCTTTGCTCCTTTCCTATGAGACCAGTTTTAGTTTCCGATACACCACTGAAGGTTCAATATATTCCTTGGACCTTCACATTGACGATGAAACACAGAAATCGCATCGGAATTAAAAACAAAAGGCACATTGCCGCCATAAGTACAAGAATATAGACTCTTCTCTCAGACGGTGCATTGATACTTTCCTGTGAGACCAGTATTAGTTTCCGATACATCACTGCGGGTTCAATGTATACCTTTTACATACACATTGATGATGAAACACTGAATTTACATCAGAAATAAATACTAAAGGCACAATGCCGCTTAAGTGTAAGAAGAGTGGGACCTCTTAGAGTCTGTGGTTTGATCCTCTCCTGTGCGACCAGTATTAGTTTCCGATACACCACTGCAGGTTCAGTGTATTCCTTGAACATACACAATGACGATGAAACACAGAAATGCCATCGCAATTAAATACAAAAGGCACAATGCCGCCTTAAGTACAAGAATAGGGACTCTTCTTACAGTCGGTGCTTTGATCCTTTCCTGTGAGACGAGTATTAGTTTCCGATACACCACTGCAGGTTCAATGTATTCCTTGGACCTTCACATTGACGTTGACACACAAAATCGCATCGGAATTAAATACTAAAGGCACAATGCCGAATTAAGTGCAAGAACAGTAAGACTTCTTAGAGTCTGTGCTTTGATCCTTTCCTGTGAGACCAGGATTAGTTTCCGATACACGACTGCAGGTTCAATGTATTCCTTGGACCTTCACATTGACGATGAAACACAGAAATCGCGTCGGAATTAAATACAAAAGGCAGAATGCTGCCTTAGGTATAACAATAGAGAATATTCTTACAGTCGGTGTTTTGAGCATTCCCTGTGAGACCAGTATTAGTTTCCGATACACCACTGCAGGTTCAATATATTCCTTGGACTTACACACTGACAATGAACTACTGAAATTAGATCGCTATTAAATACAAAAGGCACAATGCCGCCTTAAGTGCAAGGAGAGTGGGACTTCTTATATTCTGTGCTTTGATCCTTTCCTGTGAACCAGTATTAGTTTCCGATGCACCACTGCAGGTTCAATGTATTCCTTGGACCTTCACATTGAAGATGAAACACAGAAATCGCATCACAATTAAATACAAAAGGCATAATGCCGCGTTAAGTACAGGAATAGAGACTCTTCTTACGGTCGGTGCCTTGAGCATTCCCTGTGAGACCAGTATTAGTTTCCGATACACCACTGCAGGTTCAAAGTATTCTTTGGACATTAACATTGACGAAGAAACACAGATATCTCATCGGTATTAAATACAAATGGCACAATGCCGCTTTAAGTGCAAGCAGAGTGAGACTTCTTAGAGTCTGTGCTTTGGTCCTTTCCTGTGAGACCAGTATTAGTTTCCGACACACCACTGCTGGTTCAATGTACTCCTTGGACCTTCACATTGACGATGAAACACAGAAATCGCGTCGGAATTAAATACAAAAGCCACAATGCTGCCTTAAATATAAGAATAGAGACTCCTCTTACAGTCGGTGTTTAGAGCATTCCCTGTGAGACCAGAATTAGTTTCTGACACACCACTGCAGGTTCAATGTATTCCTTGGACATACACATTGACGATGAAACACTGAAATTAAATCGGAATTGAATACAAAACTCACAATGCCACCTTAAGTGCAAGAAGAGTGAGACTTCTTAGAGTCTGTGCTTTGATCCTTTCCTGTGAGACCAGTATTAGTGTCCGATAAACCACTGCAGGTTCAATGTATTCCTTGGACCTTCACATTAACGATGAAACACAGAAATCACATCGGAGATAAATCCAAAGGCACAATGCCGCCTTAAGTGTAAGAAGAGTGAGACTTCTTAGAGTCTGTGCTTTGATCCTATCCTGTGAGACCAGTATTAGTTTCCGATACACCACTGCAGGTTCAATGTATTCCTTCAACATACACATTGACGATGCAACACAGAAATCGCATCGGAATTAAATACAAAAGGCACAATGCTACCTTAATTACAAGAACAGAGACTCTTCTTACAGTCGGTGCTTTCAGCATTCCCTGTGAGACCAGTATTAGTTTCCGACACACCACTGCAGGTTCAATGTATTCCTTGGACCTTCACATTGACAATGAAACTCAGAAATCGCGTTGGAATTAAGAACAAAAGGCACAATGCAGCCTTAAGTACAAGATTTGAGACTCTTCTTACAGTCGGTGCTTCGAGCTTTCCCTGTGAGACCAGTATTAGTTTCCGATACACCACTGCATGTTCAATGTATTCCTTGGACATACACACTGACAATGAACTACTGAAATTAGATCGGAATTAAATACAAAAGTCACAATGCCGCCTTAAGTGCAAGGAGAGTGGGACTTCTTATAGTCTGTGCTTTGATCCTTTCCTGTGAACCAGTATTAGTTTCCGATGCACCACTGCAGGTTCAATGTATTCCTAGGACCTTCACATTGAAGATGAAACACAGAAATCGCATCACAATTAAATACAAAAGGCACAATGACGCGTTAAGTACAGGAATAGAGACTCTTCTTACGGTCGGTGCCTTGAGCATTCCCTGTGAGACCAGTATTAGTTTCCGATACACCACTGCAGGTTCAATGTATTCTTTGGACATTAACATTGACGATGAAACACAGATATCTCATCGGTATTAAATACAAATGGCACAATGCCGCTTTAAGTGCAAGCTGAGTGAGACTTCTTAGAGTCTGTGCTTTGGTCCTTTCCTGTGAGACCAGTATTAGTTTCCGACACACCACTGCTGGTTCAATGTACTCCTTGGACCTTCACATTGACGATGAAACACAGAAATCGCGTCGGAATTAAATACAAAAGCCACAATGCTGCCTTAAATATAAGAATAGAGTCTCCTCTTACAGTCGGTGTTTAGAACATTCCCTGTGAGACCAGAATTAGTTTCTGACACACCACTGCAGGTTCAATGTATTCCTTGGACATACACATTGACGATGAAACACTGAAATTAAATCGGAATTGAATACAAAACTCACAATGCCACCTTAAGTGCAAGAAGAGTGAGACTTCTTAGAGTCTGTGCTTTGATCCTTTCCTGTGAGACCAGTATTAGTGTCCGATACACCACTGCAGGTTCAATGTATTCCTAGGACTTACACATTGACGATAAAACACTGACATTACTTCGGAATTAAATACAAAAGGCGCAGTGCCACCTTAAGTGCAAGAAGAGTGAGACTGCTTAGAGTCTGTGCTTTGATCCTTTCTGTGAGACCAGTATTAGTTTCCGATACTCCACTGCAGGGGCAATGTATTCCTTGGACCTTCACATTGACGATGAAACACAGAAATCGCATCGGAATTAAATACAAAAGGCACAATGCCGCATTAAGTGCAAGAAGAATGACACTTCTTAGAGTCTGTGCTTTGATCCTTTCCTGTGAGAGCAGTTTTAGTTTCCGATAAACCACTGCAGGTTCAATGTATTCCTTGGACCTTCACATTAACGATGAAACACAGAAATCACATCGGAGATAAATCCAAAGGCACAATGCCCCCTTAAGTGTAAGAAGAGTGAGACTTCTTAGAGTCTGTGCTTTGATCCTATCCTGTGAGACCAGTATTAGTTTCCGATACACCACTGCAGGTTCAATGTATTCCTTCAACATACACATTGACGATGCAACACAGAAATCGCATCGGAATTAAATACAAAAGGCACAATGCTACCTTAATTACAAGAACAGAGACTCTTCTTACAGTCGGTGCTTTCAGCATTCCCTGTGAGACCAGTATTAGTTTCCGACACACCACTGCAAGTTCAATGTATTCCTTGGACCTTCACATTGACAATGAAACTCAGAAATCGCGTCGGAATTAAGAACAAAAGGCACAATGCAGCATTAAGTACAAGATTTGAGACTCTTCTTACAGTCGGTGCTTTGAGCTTTCCCTGTGAGACCAGTATTAGTTTCCGATACACCACTGCATGTTCAATGTATTCCTTGGACATACACACTGACAATGAACTACTGAAATTAGATCGGAATTAAATACAAAAGGCACAATGCCGCCTTAAGTGCAAGGAGAGTGGGACTTCTTATAGTCTGTGCTTTGATCCTTTCCTGTGAACCAGTATTAGTTTCCGATGCACCACTGCAGGTTCAATGTATTCCTTGGACCTTCACATTGATGATGAAACACAGAAATCGCGTCGGAATTAAATACAAAAGCCACAATGCTGCCTTAAATATAAGAATAGAGACTCTTCTTACAGTCGGTGTTTAGAGCATTCTCTGTGAGACCAGAATTAATTTCTGACACACCACTGCAGGTTCAATGTATTCCTTAGCCATACACATTGACGATGAAACACTGAAATTAAATCGGAATTGAATACAAAACTCACAATGCCACCTTAAGTGCAAAAAGACTGAAATTTCTTAGAGTCTGTGCTTTGATCCTTTCCTGTGAGGCCAGGATTAGTTTCCGATACACCACTGCAGGTTCAATGTATTCCTTGGACATACACGTTGACGATGAAACACTGAAATTAAATCGGAATTAAATACAAAAGGCACATTGCGACTTAAGTGCAAGAAGAGTGAGACCTCTTAGAGTCTGTGCTTTGTTCCTTTCCTGCGAGACCAGTATTAGTTTCCGATACACCACTGCAGGGTCAATGTATTCCTTGGACCTTCACATTGACGATAAAACACAGAAATCACATCGGAGATAAATCCAAAGGCACAATGCCGCCTTAAGTGCAAGAAGAGTGAGACTTCTTAGAATCTGTGCTTTGATGCTTTCCTGTGAGGCCAGTATTAGTTTCCGATAGACCACTGCAGGTTCAATGTATTCCATGGACATAAACATTGACGATGAAACACTGAAATTAGAACGGAATTAAATACAAACGGCACAATGCTGCCTTAAGTGCAAGAAGAGTGAGACTTCTCAGAGTCAGTGCTTTGATCCTTTCCTGTGAGAGCAGTATTAGTTTCCGATACACCACTGCAGGTTCAATGTATTCCTTGGACCTTCACATTGACGATGAAACACAGAAATCACATCGGAATTAAATACAAAAGGCACAATGCCGCCTAAAGTACAAGAATAAAGACTCTTCTTTCAGTCGGTGCTTAGATCCTTTCCTGTGAGACCAGTATTAGTTTCCGATACACCACTGCAGGTTCAATGTATTCCTTGGACCTTCACGTTGACGATGAAACACAGAAATTGCATCGAAATTAAATACAAAGGCACAATGCAGCCTTAAGTAAATGAATAGAGACTCTTCTTACAGTCGGTGCTTTGATCCATTCCTATGTTGAGTGTTTATGGAAAAAGTTCAAGGCAATCGTAAAATGCGTTTTAGACAGGTACGTGCCGAGTAAAACTGTGAGGGACGGGAAAAACCCACCGTGGTACAACAACAAAGTTAGGAAACTACTGCGAAAGCAAAGAGAGCTCCACTCCAAGTTTAAACGCAGCCAAAACCTCTCAGACAAACAGAAGCTAAACGATGTCAAAGTTAGCGTAAGGAGGGCTATGCGTGAAGCGTTCATTGAATTCGAAAGTAAAATTCTATGTACCGACTGGACAGAAAATCCTAGGAAGTTCTGGTCTTACGTTAAATCAGTAAGTGGCTCGAAACAGCATATCCAGACACTACGGGATGATGATGGCACTGAAACAGAGGATGACACGCGTAAAGCTGAAATACTAAACACCTTTTTCCAAAGCTGTTTCACAGAGGAAGACCGCACTGCAGTTCCTTCTCTAAATCCTCGCACAAACGAAAAAATGGCTGACATCGAAATAAGTGTCCAAGGAATAGAAAAGCAACTGGAATCACTCAATAGAGGAAAGTCCACTGGACCTGACGGGATACCAATTCGATTCTACACAGAGTACGCGAAAGAACTTGCCCCCCTTCTAACAGCCGTGTACCGCAAGTCTCTAGAGGAACGGAGGGTTCCAAATGATTGGAAAAGAGCACAGATAGTCCCAGTCTTCAAGAAGGGTCGTCGAGCAGATGCGCAAAACTATAGACCTATATCTCTGACGTCGATCTGTTGTAGAATTTTAGAACATGTTTTTTGCTCGCGTATCATGTCATTTCTGGAAACCCAGAATCTACTATGTAGGAATCAACACGGATTCCGGAAACAGCGATCGTGTGAGACCCAACTCGCCTTATTTGTTCATGAGACCCAGAAAATATTAGATACAGGCTCCCAGGTAGATGCTATTTTTCTTGACTTCCGGAAGGCGTTCGATGCAGTTCCGCACTGTCGCCTGATAAGCAAAGTAAGAGCCTACGGAATATCAGACCAGCTGTGTGGCTGGATTGAGGAGTTTTTGGCAAACAGAACACAGCATGTTGTTATCAATGGAGAGACGTCTACAGACGTTAAAGTAACCTCTGGCGTGCCACAGGGGAGTGTTATGGGACCATTGCTTTTCACAATATATATAAATGACTTAGCAGATAGTGTCGGAAGTTCCATGCGGCTTTTCGCGGATGATGCTGTAGTATACAGAGAAGTTGCTGCATTAGAAATTTGTAGCGAAATACAGGAAGATCTGCAGCGGATAGGCACTTGGTGCAGGGAGTGGCAACTGACCCTTAACATAGACAAATGTAATGTATTGCGAATACATAGAAAGAAGGATCCTTTATTGTATGATTATATGATAGCGGAACAAACACTGGTAACAGTTACTTCTGTAAAATATCTGGGAGTATGCGTACGGAACGATTTGAAGTGGAATGATCATATAAAACTAATTGTTGGTAAGGCGGGTACCAGGTTGAGATTCATTGGGAGAGTGCTTAGAAAATGTAGTCCATCAACAAAGGAGGTGGCTTACAAAACACTCGTTCGACCTATACTTGAGTATTGCTCATCAGTGTGGGATCCGTACCAGGTCGGGTTGACGGAGGAGATAGAGAAGATCCAAAGAAGAGCGGCGCGTTTCGTCACTGGGTTATTTGAAAACCGTGATAGCGTTACGGAGATGTTTAATAAACTCAAGTGGCAGACTCTGCAAGAGAGGCGCTCTGCATCGCGGTGTAGCTTGCTCGCCAGGTTTCGAGAGGGTGCGTTTCTGGATGAGGTATCGAATATATTGCTTCCCCCTACTTATACTTCCCGAGGAGATCACGAATGTAAAATTAGAGAGATTAGAGCGCGCACGGAGGCTTTCAGACAGTCGTTCTTCCCGCGAACCATACGCGACTGGAACAGGAAAGGGAGGTAATGACAGTGGCACGTAAAGTGCCCTCCGCCACACACCGTTGGGTGGCTTGCGGAGTATCAATGTAGATGTAGATGTAGATGTAGATGACACCAGTATTAGTTTCCGATACACCACTGCAGGTTCAATGAATTCCTTGGACCTTCACATTGACGATGAAACACAGAAATCGCATCGGAATTAAATACAAAAGGCACAATGCTGCCTTAAGTACAAGAATAGAGACTCATCTTACTGTCGGTGCTTAGATCCTTTCCTGTGAGACCAGTATATGTTTCCGATACACCACTGCAGGTCTGGTGTATTCCTTGGACATTCACATTGACGATTAAACACAGAAATCGCATCGGAACTAAATACAAATGGCACAATGCCGCCTTAAGTAAAAGATTGGAGACTCTTCTTACAGTCGTTGCTTTGCTCCTTTCCTATGAGACCAGTTTTAGTTTCCGATACAAAACTGAAGGTTCAATATATTCCTTGGACCTTCACATTGACGATGAAACACAGAAATCGCATCGGAATTAAAAACAAAAGGCACATTGCCGCCTTAAGTACAAGAATAGAGACTCTTCTCTCAGACGGTGCATTGATACTTTCCTGTGAGACCAGTATTAGTTTCCGATACATCACTGCGGGTTCAATGTATTCCTTTTACATACACATTGACGATGAAACACTGAATTTACATCAGAAATAAATACTAAAGGCACAATGCCGCTTAAGTGTAAGAAGAGTGAGACCTCTTAGAGTCTGTGGTTTGATCCTCTCCTGTGCGACCAGTATTAGTTTCCGATACACCACTGCAGGTTCAGTGTATTCCTTGAACATACACAATGACGATGAAACACAGAAATGCCATCGCAATTAAATACAAAAGGCACAATGCCGCCTTAAGTACAAGAATAGGGACTCTTCTTACAGTCGGTGCTTTGATCCTTTCCTGTGAGACGAGTATTAGTTTCCGATACACCACTGCAGGTTCAATGTATTCCTTGGACCTTCACATTGACGATGAAACACAGAAATCGCTTCGGAATTAAATACAAAAGGCACAATGCCGAATTAAGTGCAAGAACAGTAAGACTTCTTAGAGTCTGTGCTTTGATCCTTTCCTGTGAGACCAGGATTAGTTTCCGATACACGACTGCAGGTTCAATGTATTCCTTGGACCTTCACATTGACGATGAAACACAGAAATCGCGTAGGATTTAAATACAAAAGGCAGAATGCTGCCTTAGGTATAACAATACAGAATATTCTTACAGTCGGTGTTTTGAGCATTCCCTGTGAGACCAGTATTAGTTTCCGATACACCACTGCAGGTTCAATGTACTCCTTGGACATACACATTGACGATGAAACACTGAAATTAGATCGGAATTAAATACAAAACTCACAATGCCGCCTTAAGTGCAAGAAGAGTGAGACTTCTTAGAGTCTGTGCTTCGATTTTTTCCTGTGAGACCAGTATTAATTTCCGATACACAAACGCAGGTTGAATGTATTCCTTGGACCATCACATTGACGATGAAACACAGAAATCGCATCGGTATCAAATACTAAAGGCACAATGCCGCCTTAAGAGCAAGAAGGGTGAGGCTTCTTAGAGTCTGTGCATTGATCCATTCCTGTGGGACCAGTATTAGTTTCCGATACACCACGGCAGGTTCAAAGTATTCCTTGTACCGTCACATTGACGATGAAACACAGAAATCGCGTCGGAATTAAATGCAAAAGGCACAATGCTGCATTAAGTACAAGAATAGAGACTCTTCTTACAGTCGGTGTTTTGAGCAATCCCTGTGAGACCAGTATTAGTTTCCGATACACCACTGCAGGTTCAATGTATTCCTTGGACCTTCACATTGACGATGAAACACAGAAATCGCGTCGGAATTAAATACAAAAGGCACAATGCCGCCTTAAGTATAAGAATAGAGAGTCTTCTTACAGTCGGTGTTATGAGCATTCCCTGTGAGACCAGCATTAGTTTCCGATACACCACTGCAGGTTCAATGTATTCCTTTGTCCTTCACATTGACGATGAAACACAGAAATTACATCGGAGATAAATGCAACAGGTACAATGCCGCCTTAAGTGCAAGAAGATTAAGACTTCTTAGAGTCTGTGCTTTGATCCTTTCCTGTTAGACCAGTATTAGTCTCCGATACACCACTGCAGGTTCAATGTATTCCATGGACATACACATTGACGATGAAACACAAATATCGGATCGGAATTAAATACAAAAGGCACAATGCCGCCTTAAGTAAAAGAATAAAGACTCTTCTTACAGTCGGTGCTTTGATCCATTCCTATGACACCAGTATTAGTTTCCGACACACCACTGCAGGTTCAATAAATTCCTTGGACCTTCACATTGACGATGAAACACAGAAATCGCATCGGAATTAAATACAAAAGGCACAAAGCTGCCTTAAGTACAAGAATAGAGACTCTTCTTACTGTCGGTGTTTTGATCCTTTCCTGTGAGACCAGTATTTGTTTCCGTTACACCACTGCAGGTCTAGTGTATTCCTTGGACATTCACATTGACGATGAAACACAGAAATCGCATCGGAACTAAATACAAATGGCACAATGCCGCCTTAAGTACAACAATGGAGACTCTTCTTACAGTCGTTGCTTTGCTCCTTTCCTATGAGACCAGTTTTAGTTATCGATACACCACTGCAGGTTCAATGTATTCCTTTTACACACACATTGACGATGAAACACTGAAATTACATCGGAATTAAGTACAAAAGGCACAATACCGGCTTAAGTGCAAGAAGAGTGAGACTTCTTAGGGTCTGTGCATTGATCCGTTCCTGTGAGACCAGTATTAGTTTCCGATACACCACTGCAGGTTCAATTTTTTCCTTGGACATACACGTTGACGATGAAACATAGAAATCGCATAGGATTTAAATACGAAACGCACAATGCCGCCTTAAGTGCAAGTAGAGTGACACCTCTTAGAGTCTGTGCTTTGATCCTTTCCTGTGAGACCAGTATTAGTTCCCGATACACCACTTCAGATTCAATGTATTCCTTGGACCTTCACTTTGACGATGAAACACAGAAATCGCATCGGAATTAAATACAAAAGGCACAATGCGGCCTTAAGTACAAGATTAGAGAGTCTTCTTACAGTCGGTGCTTTGATCCTTTCCTATGAGGCCAGTATTATTTACCGATACACCACTGCAGGTTCAATGTGTTCCTTGGATCTTCACACTGTCGATGAGACACAGAAATCGCATCGGAATTAATTACAAAAGGAACAACGCCGCTCTAAGTACAAGAATAGAGACTCTTCGTACAGTCGGTGATTTAATAATTTTCCTATGAGACCAGTTTTAGTTGCCGATACACCACTGCAGGTTCAATGTATTCCTTGGACATTCACGTTGACGATGAAACACAGAAATCGCATCGGAATTAAATACAAAAGGCACAATACCGCCTAAAGTAAAAGAGTAGAGACTCTTTTTACAGTCGGTGCTTTGATCCTTTCCAGTGTCACCAGTATTAGTTTCCGATACACCACTGCAGGTTCAATGTATTCCTTGGACATTCACTTTGACGATGAAACACAGAAATCGCATCGGAATTAAATACAAAAGGCACAATGCCGCCTTTAGTACAAGAATAGAGTTCTTCTCACACTCGGTGCTTTGATCCTTTCCTATGAGACCAGTTTTAGTTTCCGATACACCACTGCAGATTCAATGTATTCCTTTTACATACACATTGACGATGAAACACTGAGATTACGTCAGAATTAAATACAAAAGGCACAATGCCGCCTTAAGTGCAAGAAGAGTGAGACTTCTTAGCGTCTGTGCTTTGATCCTTTCCTGTGAGTCGAGTATAAGTTTCCGATACACCACTGCAGGTTCAATGTATTCCTTGTACCTTCACATTGACGATGAAACACAGAATTCACATCGGAATTAAATACAAAAGGCACAATGCCGCCTTAAGTACAAGATTTGAGACTCTTCTTTCAGTCGGTGCTTTGATCCTTTCCTGTGAGACCAGTATTAGTTTCCGATACACCACTGCAGGTTCAATGTATTCCTTCGACCTTCACATTGACGATGAAACACTGAAATAGCATCGGAATTAAATACAAAAGGCACAATGCCGCCTTAAGTACAAGAATAGAGACTCTTCTTACAGTCGGTGCTTTGATCCTTTCCTATGACACCAGTATTAGTTTCCGACACACCACTGCAGGTTCAATGTGTTCCTTGGACCTTCACGTTGACGATGAAACACAGAAATCGCATCGGAATTAAATACAAAAGGCACAATGCCGCCTTAAGTACAAGAATAGAGACTCTTCTTACAATCGGTGCTTTGATCCTTTCCTATGCGACCAGATGTAGTTTCCGATACACCACCGCAGGTTCAATGTATTCCTATTACAAACACATTGACGATGAAACACTGAATTTACATCGGAATTAAATACAAAAGGCACAATGCCGCCTTAAGTGCAAGAAGAGTGAGACTTTTTAGGGTCTTTGCTTTGATCCTTAACTGTGAGACCAGTATTAGTTTCCGATACACCACTGCAGGTTCAATGTATTCCTTGAACATACACATTGACGATGAAACACAGAAATGCCATCGCAATTAAATACAAAAGGCACAATGCCGCCCTAAGTACAAGAATAGGGACTCTTCTTACAGTCGGTGCTTTGATCCTTTCCTGTGAGACCAGTATTAGTTTCCAATACACCACTGCCGGTTCAATGTATTCCTTGGACGTTCACATTGACGATGAAACACAGAAATCGCATCGGAATTAAATACAAAAGGCACAATGCCGCATTAAGTGCAAGAACAGTAAGACTTCTTAGAGGCTGTGCTTTGATCCTTTCCTGTGAGACCAGGATTAGTTTCCGATACACGACTGCAGGTTCAATGTATTTCTTGGACCTTCACATTGACGATGAAACACAGAAATCGCGTCGGAATTAAATACAAAAGGCACAATGCTGCCTTAGGTATAACAATAGAGACTATTCTTACAGTCAGTGTTTTGAGCATTCCCTGTGAGACCAGTATTAGTTTCCGATACACCACTGCAGGTTCAATGTATTCCTTGGACATACACATTGACGATGAAACACTGAAATTAGATCGGAATGAAATACAAAACTCACAATGCCGCCTTAAGTGCAAGAAGAGTGAGACTTCTTAGAGTCTGTGCTTTGCTTTTTTCCAGTGAGACCAGTATTAGTTTCCGATACACAACCGCCTGTTCAATGTATTCCTTGGACCTTCACATTGACAATGAAACAGAGAAATCGCATCGGAATTAAATACAAAAGGCACAATGCCGCCTTAAGTGCAAGAAGGGTGAGAATTCTTAGAGTCTGTGCATTGATCCATTCCTGTGAGACCAGTATTAGTTTCCGATACACCACTGCAGGTTCAATGAATTCCTTGTACCGTCACATTGACGATGAAACACAGAAATCGCGTCGGAATTAAATACAAAAGGCACAATGCCGCCTTAAGTATAAGAATAGAGACTCTTCTTACAGTCGGTGTTTTGAGCATTCCCTGTGAGACCAGTATTAGTTTCCGTTACACCACTGCAGGTTCAATGTATTCCTTGGACCTTCACATTGACGATGAAACACAGAAATTACATCCGAGATAAATGCAACAGACACAATGCCGCCTTAAGTGCAAGAAGATTAAGACTTCTTAGAGTCCGTGCTTTGATCCTTTCCTATGAGACCAGTTTTAGTTTCCGATACACCACTGCAGGTTCAATGTATTCCTTTTACACACTCTTTGACGATTTAACACTGAAATTACATCGGAATTAAATACAAAAGGCACAATACCGCCTTAAGTGCAAGAACAGTGAGCCTTCTTAGGGTCTGTGCTTTGATCCTTTCCTGTGAGACCAGTATTAGTTTCCGATACACCACTGCAGGTTCAATATATTCCTTGGACCTTCACATTGACGATGAAACACAGAAATCGCATCGGAATTAAAAACAAAAGGCACATAGCCGCCTTAAGTACAAGAATAGAGACTCTTCTCTCAGACGGTGCATTGATACTTTCCTGTGAGACCAGTATTAGTTTCCGATACATCACTGCAGGTTCAATGTATTCCTTTTACATACACATTGACGATGAAACACTGAATTTACATCGGAAATAAATACAAAAGGCACAATGCCGCCTTAAGTGCTAGAGGAGTTATACTACTTAGAGTCTGTGCTTTGATCCTGAACTGTGAGACCAGTATTAGTTTCCGATACACCACTGCAGGTTCAATTTATTCCTTGGACATACACGTCTACGATGAAACACAGAAATCGCATCGGATTTAAATACAAAAGGCACAATGCCGCCTTAAGTGCAAGAAGAGTGCCACCTCCTAGAGTCTGTGCTTTGATCCTTTCCTGTGAGACCAGTATTAGTTTCCGATACACCACTGCAGGTTCAATGTATTCCTTGGACATTCACATTTTCTTTGAAACAAAGATATCGCATCGGAATTAAATACAAAAGGCACAATGCCGACTTCAGTGCAAGAAGAGTGAGACTTCTCATAGTCTGTGCTTTGATCCTTTCCTGTGAGACCAGTATTAGTTTCCGATACACCACTGCAGGTTCAATGTGTTCCTTAGACATATATATTGACGATGAAACACTGACATTACATCGGAATTAAATACAAAAGGCACAATGCCGCCTTAAGTGCAAGAAGAATGAGACTTCTTAGAGTCTGTGCTTTGATCCTTTCCTGTGAGACCATTATTAGTTTCCGATACACCACTGCAGGTTCATAGTATTCCTTGAACATACACATTGACGATTAACACTGAAATTACATCGGAATTAAATACAAAGGGCACAATGCCGGCTTAGGTGCAAAAAGAGAGAGAAATCCTAGAGTCTGTGGTTTGATCCTCTCCTGTGAGACCAGTATTAGTTTCCGATACACCACTGCAAGTCCAATGTATTCCTTGGACAATCACATTGAGGATGAAACACAGAAATCGCATCGGAATGAAATACAAAAAACACAATGCCGACTTAAGTGCAAGAAGTGTGAGACTTCTTATAGTCTGTGCTTTGATCCTTTCCTGTGAGACCAGTATTAGTTTCCGATACACGACTGCAGGTTCAATGTATTCCTTGGACATACGCATTGACAAGGAAACACCGAAATTATATCGGAATTAAATACAAAAGGCACAATGTCGCTTAAGTGTAAGAAGAGTGAGACTTCTTAGAGTCTGTGGTTTGATCCTCTCCTGTGCGACCAGTATTAGTTTCCGATACACCACTGCAGGTTCAATGTATTCCTTGAACATACACATTGACGATGAAACACAGAAAAGCCATCGCAATTAAATACAAAAGGCCCAATGCCGCCTTAAGTTCAAGAATAGGGACTCTTCTTACAGTCGGTGCTTTGATCCTTTCCTGTGAAACCAGTATTAGTTTCCGATACACCACTGAAGGTTCAATGTATTCCTTGGACCTTCACATTGACGATGAAACACAGAAATCGCATCGGAATTAAATACAAAAGGCACAATGCTGAATTAAGTCCAAGAACAGTAAGACTTCTTAGAGTCTGTGCTTTGATCCTTTCCTGTGAGACCAGCATTAGTTTCCGATACACGACTGCAGATTCAATGTATTCCTTGGACCTTCACATTGACGATGAAACACAGAAATCGCGTCGGAATTAAATACAAAAGGCACAATGCTGCCTTAGGTAAACAATAGAGACTATTCTTACAGTCGGTGTTTTGAGCATTCCCTGTGACACCAGTATTAGTTTCCGATACACCACTGCAGGTTCAATTTATTCCTTGGACATACACGTTGACGATGAAACACAGAAATCGCATAGGATTTAAATACGAAAGGCACAATGCCGCCTTATGTGCAAGAAGAGTGGCACCTCTTAGAGTCTGTGCTTTGATCCTTTCCTTTGAGACCAGTATTAGTTTCCGATACACCACTGCAGATACAGTGTATTCCTTGGACCTTCACATTGACGATGAAACACAGAAATCACATCGGAGATAAATGCAACAGGCACAATGCCGCCTTAAGTGCAAGAAGTGTAAGACTTCTTAGAGTCTGTGCTTTGATCCGTTCCTGTTAGACCAGTATTAGTTTCCGATACACCACTGGAGGTTTAATGTATTCCTTGGACATTCACATTTACTATGAAACACAGATATCGCATCGGAATTAAATACAAAAGGCACAATGACGACTTAAGTGCAAGAAGAGTGAGACTTCTTATAGTCTGTGCTTTGATCCTTTCCTGTGAGACCAGTATTAGTTTCCGATACACCACTGCAGGTTCAATGGGTTCCTTAGACATACATATTGACGATGAAGCACTGACATTACATCGGAATTAAATAGAAAAGGCACAATGCCGCCTTAAGTGCAGGAAGAATGAGACTTCTTAGAGTCTGTGCTTTGATCCTTTCCTGTGAGACCAGTATTAGTTTCCGATTCACCACTGCAGGTTCAATGTATTCCTTGAACATACACATTGACGATGAAACACTGAAATTACATCGGAATTAAATACATAGGGCACAATGCCGGCTTAGGTGCAAGAAGAGAGAGACTTCTTAGAGTCTGTGGTTTGATCCTTTCCTGTGAGACCAGTATTAGTTTCCGATACACCACTGCAGGTTCAATGTATTCCTTGGACCTTCACATTGACGATGAAACACAGAAATCGCATCGGAAGTAAATACAAAAGGCACAATGCCGCCTTAAGTACAAGAATAGAGACTCTTCTTACAGTCGGTGATTTAATAATTTTCCTATGAGACCAGTTTTAGTTGCCGATACCCCACTGGTGGTTCAATGTATTCCTTGGACCTTCACATTGACGATGAAACACAGAAATCGCATCGGAATTAAGTACAAAAGGCACAATGCCGCCTTTAGTACAAGAATACAGACTCTTCTTACAGTCGGTGCTTTGATCCTTTCCTGTGACACCAGTATTAGTTTCCGATACACCACTGCTGGTCTAATGTATTCCTTGGACCTTCACATTGACGATGAAATACAGAAATCGCAACGGAATTAAATACAAATGGCACAATACCGCCTTAAGTACAAGAATAGACTCTTCTTACACTCGGTGCTTTGATCCTTTCCTATGAGACCAGTTTTTGTTTCTGATACACCACTGCAGGTTCAATGCATTCCTTTTACACACACATTGACGATGAAACACTGAAATTACATCAGAATTAAATACAAAAGGCACAATGCCGCCTTAAGTGCAAGAAGAGTGAGACTTCTTAGAGTCTGTGCTTTGATCCTTTCCTATGAGAACAGTTTTAGTTTCCGATACACCACCGCAGGTTCAATGTATTCCTTTTACATACACATTGACGATGAAACACTGAATTTACATCGGAATTAAATACAAAAGGCACACTGCCGCCTTAAGTAAAAGAATAGAGACTCTTCTTACAGTCGGTGCTTTGATCCTTTCCTGTGAGAGCAGTATTTGTTTCCGATACACCACTGCAATTCTAATGAATTCCTTGGACCTTCACATTGACCATGAAACACAGAAATCGCATCGGAATTAAATACAAAAGGCACAATGCCACCTTAAGTACAAGAATAGAGACTCTTCTTACAGTCGGTGCTTTGATCCTTTGCTATGAGGCCAGTATTAGTTTCCGATACACCACTGCAGGTTCAATGTATTCCTCGGATCTACACATTGACGATGAAACACAGAAATCGCATCGGAATTAAATACAAAAGGAACAATGCTGCTTTAAGTACAAGAATAGAGACTCTTCTTACAGTCGGTGACTTAATAATTTTCCTATGCGACCAGTTTTAGTTGCCAATACACCACTGCAGGTTCAATGTATTCCTTCTTCACATTGACGATGAAACACAGAAATCGCATCGGAATTAAATACAAAAGGCACAATGCCGCCTTAAGTACAAGAATAGAGACTCTTCTTACACTCGGTGCTTTGATCCTCTCCTATGAGACCAGTTTTAGTTTCCGATACCCAACTGCAGGTTCAATGAATTCCTTTTACATACACATTGACGATGAAACACTGAATTTACATCAGAATTAAATACAAAAGGCAGAATGCCGCCTTAGGTGCAAGAAGAGTGAGACTTCTTAGAGTCTGTGCTTTGATCCTTTCCTGTGAGACCAGTATTAGTTTCCGATACACCAGTACATGTTCAATGTATTCCTTCGACCTTCACATTGACGATGAAACACAGAAATCGCATCGGAATTAAATACAAAAGGCACAATGCCGCCTTAAGTACAAGAATAGAGATTCTTCTTTCAGTCGTGCTTTGATCCTTTCCTGTGAGACCAGTATTGGTTTCCGATACACCACTCCAGGTTCAATGTATTCCCTCGACCTTCACATTGACGATGAAACGCAGAAATCGCATCGGAATTAAATACAAAAGGCACGATGCCGCCTTAAGTACAAGAATAGAGACTCTTCTTACAGTCGGTGCTTTGATCCTTTCCAATGACACCAGTATTAGTTTCCGACACACCACTGCAGGTTCAATGTATTCCTTGGACCTTCACGTTGACGATGAAACACAGAAATCGCATCGGAATTAAATACAAAAGGCACAATGCCGCCTTAAGTACAATAATAGAGACTCTTCTTACAGTCGGTGCTTTGATCCTTTCCTATGAGACCAGTTTTAGTTTCCGATACACCACCGCAGGTTCAATGTATTCCTTTCACATACACATAGACGATGAAACACTGAATTTACATCGGAATTAAATACAAAAGGCACAATGCCGCCTTAAGTGCAAGAAGAGTGAGACTTCTTAGGGTCTGTGCTTTGATCCTTAACTGTGAGACCAGTATTAGTTTCCGATACACCACTGCAGGTTCAATGTATTCCTTGAACCTTCACATTGACGATGAAACACAGAAATAACATCATAGATAAATACAACAGGCACAATGATGCCTTAAGTGCAAGAAGCGTAAGACTTCTTAGAGTCTCTGCTTTGATCCTTTCCTGTGAGACCAGTATTAGTTTGCGATACACCACTGCAGGTACAATTTATTCCTTTTACATACACATTGACGATGAAACACTGAATTTACATCGGAATTAAATACGAAAGGCACAATGCCGCCTTAAGTGCAAGAAGAGTGACACCTCTTAGAGTCTGTGCTTTGATCCTTTCCTGTGAGACCAGTATTAGTTTCCGATACACCACTGCAGGTTCAATGTATTCCTTGGACCTTCACATTGGCGATGAAACATTGAAATCACATCGGAGATAAATACAAAAGGCACAACGCCGCCTTAAGTTCAAGAAGAGTGGGACTTCTTAGAGTCTGTGCTTTGATCCTTTCCTGTGAGTCCAGTATTAGTTTCCGATACACCACTGCCGGTTCAATGTATTCCTTGGACCTTCACATTGACGATGAAACACAGAAATCACATCGGAATTAAATACAAAAAGCACAATGCCGCATTATGTGCAAGAACAGTACGACTTCGTATAGTCTGTGCTTTGATCCTTTCCTGTGAGACCAGTATTAGTTTCCGATACACGACTGCAGGTTCAATGTATTCTTTGGACCTTCACATTGACGATGAAACACAGAAGTCGCGTCGGAATTAAATACAAAAGCCACAATGCAGCCTTAGGTATAAGAATGGAGACTATTCTTACAGTCGGTGATTTGAGCATTCCCTGTGAGACCAGTATTAGTTTCCGATACACCACTGCAGGTTCAATGTATTCCTTGGCCATACACATTGACGATGAAACACTGAAATTAGATCGGAATTAAACACAAAACTCACAATGCCGCCTTAGGTGCAAGAAGAATGAGACTTCTTACAGTTTGTGCTTTGATCGTTTCCTGTGAGACTTGTATTAGTTTCCAATACTACACTGCAGGTTCAATGTATTCCTTGGACCTTCACATTGACGATGAAACACAGAAATCACATCGGAATTAAATACATAAAGCACAATGCCGCATTAAGTGCAAGAACAGTACGACTTCGTATAGTCTGTGCTTCGATCCTTTCCTGTGAGACCAGTATTAGTTTCCGATACACGACTGCAGGTTCAATGTATTCCTTGGACCTTCACATTGTCGATGAAACACAGAAATCGCGTCGGAATTAAATACAAAAGCCACAATGCTGCCTTAGGAATAAGAATAGAGACTATTCTTACAGTCGGTGATTTGAGCATTCCCTGTGAGACCAGTATTAGTTTCCGATGCACCACTGCAGGTTCAATGTATTCCTTGGCCATACACATTGACGATGAAACACTGAAATTACATCGGAATTAAATACAAAAGGCACAATGCATTCTTAACAGCAAGAAGAGTGAGACTTCTTTGAGTCTGTGCTTTCATCTTTTCCTGTGAGACCATTATTAGTTTCCGATACACCACTGCAGGTTCAATGTATTCCTTGGACCTTCACATTGACGATGAAACACAGAAAACGCATCGGAATTAAATACAAAAGGAACAATGTTGCTTTGAGTACAAGAATAGAGACTGTTCTTACAGTCGGTGAATTAATCCTTTCCAATGAGACCAGTTTTAGTTTCTGATACACCAACGCAGGTTCAATGTATTCCTTGGACATTCACATTGACGATGAAACACAGAAATCGCATCGGAATGTAATTCAAAAGGCACAATGCCGCCTTAAGTAAAAGAATAGAGACTCTTCTTACAGTCGGTGGTTTAATCCTTTCCTATGACACCAGTATTAGATTCCGATACACCACTGCAGGTTCAATGTATTCCTTGGACCTTCACATTGACGATGAAACACAGAAATCGCTTCGGAATTAAATACAAAAGGCACAATGCCGCCTTAGGTACAAGAATAGAGACTCTTCTTACTCTCGGTACTTTGATCCTTTCCTGTGAGACCAGTATTTGTTTCCGATACACCACTGCAGGTCTAATGTATTCCTTGGACCGTCACATAGACGATGAAACACAGACATCGCATCGGAACTAAATACAAATTGCACAATGCTGCCTTAAGTACAAGAATAGAGACTCTTCTTACAGTCGGTGCTTTGATCCTTTCCTATGACACCAGTATTAGTTTCCGATACACCACTGCAGGTTCAATGTATTCCTTGGACCTTCACATTGACGATGAAACACAGAAATCGCATCGGAATTAAACACAAAAGGAAGAATGCCGCTCTAAGTACAAGAATAGAGACTCTTCTTACAGTCGGTGATTTAATCCTTTCCTATGAGGCCAGTGTTAGTTTCCGATACACCATTGCAGGTTCAATGTATTCCTTGGACATTCACATTGACGATGAAACACAGAAATCGCATCGGAATTAAATACAAAAGGCACAATGTCGCCTAAAGTAAAAGAATTGAGACTCTTCTTACAGTCGGTGCTTTGATCCTTTCCTATGACACCAGTATTAGTTTCCGATGCACCACTGCAGGTTCAATGTATTCCTTGGACCTTCACATTGACGATGAAACACAGAAATCGCATCGGAATTAAATACAAAAGGCACAATGCCGCCTTAAGTACAAGAATAGAGACTCTTCTTACTGTCGGTGCTTTGATCCTTTCCTGTGAGACCAGTATTTGTTTCCGATACACCACTGCAAGTCTAATGTATTCCGTGGACCTTCACATTGACGATGAAACACAGAAATCGCATCGAAACTAAATACAAATGGCACAATGCCGCCTTAAGTACAAGAGTAGAGACTCTTCTTACAGTCGGTGTTTTGCTCCTTTCCTATGACACCAGTATTAGTTTCCGATACACCACTGCAGGTACAATGTGTTCCTTGGACATACACATTGACGATGAAACACTGACTTTACATCGGAATTAAATACAAAAGGCACAATGCCGCCTTAATTGCAAGAAGAGTGAGACTTCTTAGAGTATGTGCTTTGATCCTTTCCTGTGAGACCAGTATTAGTTTCCGATACACCACTGCATGTTCAATGTGTTCCTTAGACATACATATTGACGATGAAACACTGACATTACATCGGAATTAAATACAAAAGGCACAATGCCGCCTTAAGTGCAAGAAGAGTGAGACTTCTTAGAGTCTGTGCTTTGATCCTTTCCTGTGAGACAGGTATTAGTTTCCGATACACCACTGCAGGTTCAAAGTGTTCCTTGAACATACACATTGACGATGAAACACTGAAATTACATCGGAATTAACTACAAAGGGCACAATGCCGGCTTAGGTGCAAGAAGAGAGAGACTTCTTAGAGTCTGTGGTTTGATCCTTTCATGTGAGACCAGTATTAGTTTCCGATACACCACTGCAGGTTCAATGTATTCCTTGGACCTTCACATTGACGATGAAACACAGAAATAAAATCGGAGATAAATACAACAGGCACAATGATGCCTTAAGTGCAAGAAGCGTAAGACTTCTTAGTGTCTCTCCTTTGATCCTTTCCTGTGAGACCAGTATTAGTTTCCGATACACCACTGCAGGTACAATGTATTCCTTTTACATACACATTGACGATGAAACACTGAATTTACATCGGAATTAAATACGAAAGGCACAATGTCGCCTTAAGTGCAAGAAGAGTGACACCTCTTAGAGTCTGTGCTTTGATCCTTTCCTGTGAGACCAGTATTAGTTTCCGATACACCACTGCAGGTTCAATGTATTCCTTGGACCTTCACATTGGCGATGAAACATTGAAATCACATCGGAGATAAATACAAAAGGCACAATGCCGCCTTAAGTTCAAGAAGAGTAAGACTTCTTAGAGTTTGTGCTTTGATCCTTTCCTGTGAGTCCAGTATTAGTTTCCGATACACCACTGCAGGTTCAATGTATTGTTTGGACCTTCACATTGACGATGAAACACAGAAATAACATCGGAATTAAATACAAAAAGCACAATGCAACATTAAGTGCAATAACAGTAAAACTTCTTATAGTCTGTGTTTTGATCCTTTCCTGTGAGACCAGTATTAGTTTCCGATACACGACTGCAGGTTCAATGTATTCCTTGGACCTTCACATTGACGATGAAACACAGAAATCGCGTCGGAATTAAATACAAAAGCCACAGTGCTGCCTTAGGTATAAGAATAGAGACTATTCTTACAGTCGGTGATTTGAGCATTCCCTGTGAGACCAGTATTAGTTTCCGATACACCACTGCAGGTTCAATGTATTCCTTGGACATTCACATTGACGATGAAACACTGAAATTAGATCGGAATTAAATACAAAACTCACAATGCCGCCTTAAGTGCAAGAAGAGTGAGACTACTTACAGTCTGTGCTTTGATCCTTTCCTGTGAGACTTGTATTAGTTTCAAATACTACACTGCAGGTTCAATGTATTCCTTGGACCTTCACATTGACGATGAAACACAGAAAGCGCGTCGGAATTAAATACAAAACGCACAAGGCCGCCTTAAGTACAAGATTAGTGACTCTTGTTACAGTCGGTGCTTTGAGCATTCCCTGTGAGACCAGTCTTAGTTTCCGATACACCACTGCTGGTTCAATGTATTCCTTGGACCATCACATTGTCGATGAAACACAGAAATCGCTTCGGAATTAAATACAAAATCCACAATGCCGCCATAGGTACAAGAATAGAGACTCTTCTTACTCTCGGTACTTTGATCCTTTCCTGTGAGACCAGTATTTGTTTCCGATACACCACTGCAGTTCTTATGTATTCCTTGGACTTCCACATAGACGATGAAACAGAAATCGCATCGGAACTAAATACAAATGGCACAATGCCGCCTTAAGTACAAGAATAGAGACTCTTCTTTCAGTCGGTGCCTTGATCCATTCCTATGACACCAGTATTAGTTTCCGATACACCACTGCAGGTTCAATGGATTCCTTGGACCTTCACATTGACGATGATACACAGAAATCGCATCGGAATTATATACAAAAGGAACAATGTTCCTGTAAGTACAAGAATAGAGATTCTTCTTACAGTCGGTGATTTAATCCTTTCCAATGAGACAAGTTTTAGTTTCTGATACACCAATGCAGGTTCAATGTATTCCTTGGACATTCACGAGACCAGTTTTAGTTTCTGATACACCAATGCAGGTTCAATGTATTCCTTGGACATTCACATTGACGATGAAACACAGAAATCGCATCGGAATGTAATTCAAAAGGCACAATGCCGCCTTAAGTAAAAGAATAGAGACTCTTCTTACAGTCGGTGGTTTGATCCTTTCCTATGACACCAGTATTAGATTCCGATACACCACTGCAGGTTCAATGTATTCCTTGGACCATCACATTGTCGATGAAACACAGAAATCGCTTCGGAATTAAATACAAAATCCACAATGCCGCCATAGGTACAAGAATAGAGACTCTTCTTACTCTCGGTACTTTGATCCTTTCCTGTGAGACCAGTATTTGTTTCCGATACACCACTGCAGTTCTTATGTATTCCTTGGACTTCCACATAGACGATGAAACAGAAATCGCATCGGAACTAAATACAAATGGCACAATGCCGCCTTAAGTACAAGAATAGAGACTCTTCTTTCAGTCGGTGCCTTGATCCATTCCTATGACACCAGTATTAGTTTCCGATACACCACTGCAGGTTCAATGGATTCCTTGGACCTTCACATTGACGATGAAACACAGAAATCGCATCGGAAAAAAACACAAAAGGAACAATGCCGCTTTAAGTACAAGAATAGAGACTCTTCTTACAGTCGGTGATTTAATCCTTTCCTATGAGACCAGTGTTAGGTTCCGATACACCATTGCAGGTTCAATGTATTCCTTGGACATTCACATTGACGATGAAACACAGATATCGCATCGGAATTAAATACAAAAGGCACAATGTCGCCTTAAGTAAAAGAATTGAGACTCTTCTTACAGTCGGTGCTTTGATCCTTTCCTATGACACCAGTATTAGTTACCGATACACCACTGCAGGTTCAATGTATTCCTTGGACCTTCACATTGACGATGAAACACAGAGATCGCATCGGAATTAAATACAAAAGGCACAATGCCGCCTTAAGTACAAGAATAGAGACTCTTCTTACTGTCGGTGCTTTGATCCTTTCCTGTGAGACTAGTATTTGTTTCCGATACACCACTGCAAGTCTAATGTATTCCGTGGACCTGCACATTGACGATGAAACACAGATATCGCATCGAAACTAAATACAAATGGCACAATGCCGCCTTAAGTACAAGAGTATAGACTCCTCTTACAGTCCGCGCTTTGCTCCTTTCCTATGACACCAGTATTAGTTTCCGATACACCACTGCAGGTTCAATGTATTCCTTGGACATACACATTGACGATGAAACACAGATATCGCATCGGTATTAAATACAAAAGGCACAATGCCGACTTAAGTGCAAGAAGAGTGAGACTTCTTATAGTCTGTGCTTTGATCCTTTCCTGTGAGACCAGTAATAGTTTCCGATACACCACTGCAGGTTCAATGAATTCCTTGGACGTACACATTGACAAGGAAACACTAAAGTTACATCGGAATTAAATACAAAAGGCACAATGCCACCTTAAGTGTAACAAGAGTGAGACTTCTTAGAGTCTGTGTTTTGATCCCCTCCTGTGCGACCAGTATTAGTTTCCGATACACCACTGCAGGTTCAATGTATTCCTTGGACCTTCACATTGACGATGTAACACAGAAATCGCATCGGAATTAAGTACATAAAGCACAGTGCCGCCTTAAGTACAGGAATAGAGACTCTTCTTACAGTCGGTGTTTTGAGCATTCCCTGTGAGACCAGTCTTAGTTTCCGATACACCACTGCTGGTTCAATGTATTCCTTGGACATGCAAATTGACGATGAAACACTGAAATTACATCGGAATTAAATACAAAAGGCACAATGCATTCTTAACAGCAAGAAGAGTGAGACTTCTTAGAGTCTGTGCTTTCATCTTTTTCTGTGAGACCATTATTAGTTTCCGATACACCACTGCAGGTTCAATGTATTCCTTGGACCTTCACATTGACGATGAAACACAGAAATCGCATCGGAATTATATACAAAAGGAACAATGTTCCTTTAAGTACAAGAATAGAGACTCTTCTTACAGTCGGTGATTTAATCCTTTCCAATGAGACCAGTTTTAGTTTCTGATACACCAATGCAGGTTCAATGTATTCCCTGGACATTCACATTGACGATGAAACACAGAAATCGCATCGGAATTAAATTCAAAAGGCACAATGCCGCCTTAAGTAAAAGAATAGAGACTCTTCTTACTGTCGGTGGTTTGATCCTTTCCTATGACACCAGTATTAGATTCCGATACACCACTGCAGGTTCACTGTATTCCTTGGACCTTCACATTGCGATGAAACACAGAAATCGCTTCGGAATTAAATACAAAATCCACAATGCCGCCTTAGGTACAAGAATAGAGACTCTTCTTACTGTCGGTGCTTTGATCCTTTCCTGTGAGACCAGTATTAGTTTCCGATACACCACTGCAGGTTCAATGAATTCCTTGGACGCACACATTGACAAGGAAACACTAAAGTTACATCGGAATTAAATACAAAGGGCACAATGCCGCCTTAAGTGTAAGAAGAGTGAGACTTCTTAGAGTCTGTGGCTTGATCCCCTCCTGTGCGACCAGTATTAGTTTCCGATACACCACTGCAGGTTCAATGTATTCCTTGGACCTTCACATTGACGATGAAACACAGATATCGCATCGGTATTAAATACAAAAGGCACAATGCCGACTTAAGTGCAAGAAGAGTGAGACTTCTTATAATCTGTGCTTTGATCCTTTCCTGTGAGACCAGTATTAGTTTCCGATACACCACTGCAGGTTCAATGAATTCCTTGGACATACACATTGACAAGGAAACACTAAAGTTACATCGGAATTAAATACAAAAGGCACAATGCCGCCATAAGTGTAAGAAGGGTGAGACTTCTTAGAGTCTGTGGTTTGATCCCCTCCTGTGGGACCAGTATTAGTTTCCGATACACCACTGCAGGTTCAATGTATTCCTAGGACCTACACATTGACGATGTAACACAGAAATCGCATCGGAATTAAATACATAAAGCACAATGCCGCCTTAAGTACAGGAATAGAGACTCTTCTTACAGTCGGTGCTATGAGCATTCCCTGTGAGACCAGTATTAGTTTCCGATACACCACAGCAGGTTCAATGTGTTCCTTGGACATACACATTGACGATGAAACACTGACATTACATCGGAATTAAATACAAAAGGCACAATGCCGCCTTAAGTGCCAGAAGAGTGAGACTTCTTAGAGTCTGTGCTTTGATCCTTTCCTGTGAGACCAGTATTAGTTTCCGATACACCACTGCAGGTTCAATGTATTCCTTGAACGTACACATTGACGATGAAACACTGAAACTACATCGGAATTGAATACAAAGAGCACAATGCCGGCTTAGGGGCAAGAAGAGAGAGACTTCTTAGAGTCTGTGCTTTGATCCTTACCTGTGACACCAGTATTAGTTTCCGATACACCACTGCCGGTTCAATGTATTCCTTAGAACTTCACATTGACGATGAAACACGGAAATCGCATCGGAATTAAATACAAAAGGCACAAAGCCGCATTAAGTGCAAAATGAGTAAGACTTCTTAGAGTCTGTGCTTTGATCCTTTCCTGTGAGACCAGTATTAGTTTCCAATACTACACTGCAGGTTCAATGTACTCCTTGGACATTCACATTGACGATGAAACACAGAAAGCGCATCGGAATTAAATACAAAAGGCACAAGGCCGCCTTATGTACAAGAACAGAGACTCTTCCTACAGTCGGTGCTTTGAGCATTCCCTGTGAGACCAGTCTTAGTTTCCGATACACCACTGCTGGTTCAATGTATTCCTTGGACATACACATTGACGATGAAACACTGAAATTACATCGGAATTAAATACAAAACACACAATGCCGCCTTAAGTGCATGAAGAGTGAGACTTCTTAGAGTCTGTGTTTTGACCCTTTTCTGCGAGACCAGTATTAGTTTCCGATACACCACTGCAGGTTCAATGTATTCCTTGGACATACACATTGACGATGAAACACTGAAATTACATCGGAATTAAATACAAAAGGCACAATGCATTCTTAACAGCAAGAAGAGTGAGACTTCTTAGAGTCTGTGTTTTCATCTTTTCCTGTGAGACCATTATTAGTTTCCGATACACCACTGCAGGTTCAATGTATTCCTTGGACCTTCACATTGACGATGAAACACAGAAATCGCATCGGAATTATATACAAAAGGAACAATGTTCCTTTAAGTACAAGAATAGAGACTCTTCTTACAGTCGGTGATTTAATCCTTTCGAATGAGACCAGTTTTAGTTTCTGATACACCAATGCAGGTTAAATGTATTCCTTGGACATTCACATTGACGATGAAACACAGAAATCGCATCGGAATTAAATTCAAAAGGCACAATGCCGCATTAGGTAAAAGAATAGAGACTCTTCTTACAGTCGGTGGTTTGATCCTTTCCTATGACACCAGTATTAGATTCCGATACACCACTGCAGGTTCAATGTATTCCTTGGACCTTCACATTGACGATGAAACATAGAAATCGCTTCGGAATTAAATACAAAAGGCTCAATGCCGCCTTAGGTACAAGAATAGAGACTCTTCTTACTCTCGGTGCTTTGATCCTTTCCTGTGAGACCAGTATTTGTTTCCGATACACCACTGCAGGTCTAATTTATTCCTTGGACTTTCACATAGACGATGAAACACAGAAATCGCATCGGAACTAAATACAAATGGCACAATGCCGCCTTAGGTACAAGAATGGAGACTCTTCTTACAGTCGGTGCCTTGATCCTTTCCTATGACACCAGTATTAGTTTCCGATACACCACTGCCGGTTCAATGTATTCCTTAGAACTTCACATTGACGATGAAACACAGAAATCGCATCGGAATTAAATACAAAAGGCACAAAGCCGCATTAAGTGCAAGAAGAGTAAGACTTCTTAGAGTCTGTGCTTTGATCCTTTCCTGTGAGACCAGTATTAGTTTCCAATACTACACTGCAGGTTCAATGTACTCCTTGGACATTCACATTGACGATGAAACACAGAAAGCGCATCGGAATTAAATACAAAAGGCACAAGGCCGCCTTATGTACAAGAACAGAGACTCTTCCTACAGTCGGTGCTTTGAGCATTCCCTGTGAGACCAGTCTTAGTTTCCGATACACCACTGCTGGTTCAATGTATTCCTTGGACATACACATTGACGATGAAACACTGAAATTACATCGGAATTAAATACAAAACTCACAATGCCGCCTTAAGTGCATGAAGAGTGAGACTTCTTAGAGTCTGTGCTTTGACCCTTTTCTGCGAGACCAGTATTAGTTTCCGATACACCACTGCAGGTTCAATGTATTCCTTGGACATACACATTGACGATGAAACACTGAAATTATATCGGAATTAAATACAAAAGGCACAATGCATTCTTAACAGCAAGAAGAGTGAGACTTCTTAGAGTCTGTGTTTTCATCTTTTCCTGTGAGACCATTATTAGTTTCCGATACACCACTGCAGGTTCAATGTATTCCTTGGACCTTCACATTGACGATGAAACACAGAAATCGCATCGGAATTATATACAAAAGGAACAATGTTCCTTTAAGTACAAGAATAGAGACTCTTCTTACAGTCGGTGATTTAATTCTTTCCAATGAGACCAGTTTTAGTTTCTGATACACCAATGCAGGTTAAATGTATTCCTTGGACATTCACATTGACGATGAAACACAGAAATCGCATCGGAATTAAATTCAAAAGGCACAATGCCGCATTAAGTAAAAGAATAGAGACTCTTCTTACAGTCGGTGGTTTGATCCTTTCCTATGACACCAGTATTAGATTCCGATACACCACTGCAGGTTCAATGTATTCCTTGGACCTTTACATTGACGATGAAACATAGAAATCGTTTCGGAATTAAATACAAAAGGCTCAATGCCGCCTTAGGTACAAGAATAGAGACTCTTCATACTCTCGGTGCTTTGATCCTTTCCTGTGAGACCAGTATTTGTTTCCGATACACCACTGCAGGTCTAGTTTATTCCTTGGACTTTCACATAGACGATGAAACACAGAAATCGCATCGGAACTAAATACAAATGGCACAATGCCGCCTTAGGTACAAGAATGGAGACTCTTCTTACAGTCGGTGCCTTGATCCTTTCCTATGACACCAGTATTAGTTTCCGATTCACCACTGCAGGTTCAATGTATTCCTTGGACCTTCCCATTGACGATGAAACACAGAAATCGCATCGGAATTAAACACAAAAGGAACAATGCCGCTTTAAGTACAAGAATAGAGACTCTTCTTACAGTCGGTGATTTAATCCTTTCTTATGAGACCAGTGTTAGTTTCCGATACACCATTGCAGGTTCAATGTATTCCTTGGACATTCACATTGACGATGAAACACAGAAATCGCATCGGAATTAAATACAAAAGGCACAATGTCGCCTTAAGTAAAAGAATTGAGACTCTTCTTACAGTCGGTGCTTTGATCCTTTCCTATGACACCAGTATTAGTTTCCGATACACCACTGCAGGTTCAATGTATTCCTTGGACCTTCACATTGACTATGAAACACAGAAATCGCATCGGAATTAAATACAAAAGGCACAATGCCGCCTTAAGTACAAGAATAGAGACTCTTCATACTGTCGGTGCTTTGATCCTTTCCTGTGAGACCAGTATTTGTTTCCGATACACCACTGCAAGTCTAATGTATTCCGTGGACCTTCACATTGACGATGAAACACAGAAATCGCATCGAAACTAAATACAAATGGCACAATGCCGCCTTAAGTACAAGAGTAGAGACTCTTCTTACAGTCGGTGCTTTGCTCCTTTCCTATGACACCAGTATTAGTTTCCGATACACCACTGCAGGTTCAATGTATTCCTTGGACATACACATTGACGATGAAACACAGATATCGCATCGGTATTAAATACAAAAGCACAATGCCGACTTAAGTGCAAGAAGAGTGAGACTTCTTAGAGTCTGTGCTTTGATCCTTTCCTGTGAGACCAGTATTAGTTTCCGATACACCACTGCAGGTTCAATGTATTCCTTGAACGTACACATTGACGATGAAACACTGAAATTACATCGGAATTAAATACAAAGGGCACAATGCCGGCTTGGTGCAAGAAGAGAGAGACTTCTTAGAGTCTGTGCTCTGATCCTTTCCTGTGAGACCAGTATTACTTTCCGATACACCACTGCAGGTTCAATGTATTCCTTGGACCTTCACATTGACGATGAAACACAGAAATCCCATCGCAATTAAATACAAAAGGCACAATGCCGCCTTAAGTACAGGAATAGGGACTCTTCTTACAGTCGGTGCTTTGATCCTTTCCTGTGAGACCAGTATTTGTTTCCGATACACCACTGCCGGTTCAATGTATTCCTTAGACCTTCACATTGACTATGAAACACAGAAATAGCACCGGAATTATATACAAAAGGCACAAAGCCGCATTAAGTGCAAGAAGAGTAAGACTTCTTGGAGTCTGTGCTTTGATCCTTTCCTGTGAGACCAGTATTAGTTTCCAATACAACACTGCAGGTTCAATGTACTCCTTGGACATTCACATTGACGATGAAACACAGAAAGCGCATCGGAATTAAATACAAAAGGCACAAGGCCGCCTTAATTACAAGATCAGAGACTCTTCCTACAGTCGGTGCTATGAGCATTCCCTGTGAGACCAGTCTTAGTTTCCGATACACCACTGCTTTTTCAATGTATTCCTTGGACATACACATTGACGATGAAACACTGAAATTACATCGGAATTAAATACAAAACTCACAATGCCGCCTTAGGTGCATGAAGAGTGAGACTTCTTAGAGTCTGTGCTTTGACCCTTTTCTGCGAGACCAGTATTAGTTTCCGATACACCACTGCAGGTTCAATGTATTCCTTGGACCTTCACATTGACGATGAGACACAGAAATCGCATCCGAATTAAATACAAAAGGCACAATGCCGCCTTAAGTTCAAGAAGATAGACACTTCTTAGAGTCTGTGCATTGATCCTTTCCTATGAGACCCGTATTAGTTTCCGACACACCACGGCGGTTCAATGTATTCCTTGGACCTTCACATTGACGAGGAAACACAGAAATCGTGTCGGAATTAAATACATAAGCAGCAATGCTGCCTTAAGTATAAGAATAGAGACTCTTCTTACAGTCAGTGTTTTGAGCATTCCCTGTGAGACCAGTATTAGTTTCCGATACACCACTGCCGGTACAATGTAATCGTGGGACATACACATTGACGATGAAACACTGAAATTAGATCCGAATTAAGTACAAAACTCACAACGCCGCCTTAAGTGCAAGAAGAGTTTGACTACTTAGAGTCTGTGCATTGATTTTTTCCTGTGAGACCAGTAATAGTTTCCGATACACCACTGCTGGTTCAATGTATTCCTTGGACATACACATTGACGATGAAACACAGACATCGCGTCGGAATTAAATACAAAAGGCTAAATGCCGCCTTAAGTGCAAGAAGAGTGAGACTTCTTAGAGTCTGTGCATTGATCCTTTCCTGTGGGACCAGTATTAGTTTCCGATACTCCACTGCAGGTTCAATGTATTCCTTGGACCTTCACATTGACGATGAAACACAGAAATCGTGTCGGAATTAAATACTAAAGGCACAATGGCGCCTTTAGTATAAGAATAGAGACTCTTCTTACAGTCGGTGCTTTGAGCATTCCCTGTGAGACCAGTATTAGATTCCGATACACCACTGCAGGTTCAATGTATTCCTTGGACATACACATTGACGATGAAACACTGAAATTAGATTGGAATTAATTACAAAAGGCACAATGCCGCCTTAAGTGAAAGAAGAGTGAGCCTTCTTAGAGTGTGTGCTTTGATCCTTTACTGTGAGACCAGTATTAGTTTCCGATACACCACAGCAGGTCCAATGTATTCCTTGGACCTTCAAATTGACCATGATATACAGAAATCGCATCGGAATTAAATTCAAAAGGGACAATGCTGCCTTAAGTGCAAAAAGAGTGAGACTTCTTAGAGTCTGTCCTTTGATCCTTTCTTGTGAGACCAGTATTAGTTTTCGATACACCACTGCAGGTTCAATGTATTCCTTGGACCTTCACATAGACGATGAAACACAGAAATCGCATCCGAATTAAATACGAAAGGCACAATGCCGCCCTAAATTCAAGACGAGGGACACTTCTTAGAGTCTGTGCTTTGATCCTTTCCTGTGAGACCAGTATTAGTATCCGATAGACCACGGCAGGTTCAATGTATTCCTTGGACCTTCACATTGACGATGAAACACAGAAATCGCGTCGGAATTAAATACAAAAGCAACAATGCTGCCTGAAGTATAAGAATAGAGACTCTTCTTACAGTCGGTGTTTTGAGCATTCCCTGTGAGACCAGTACTAGTTTCCGATACACCACTGCCGGTTTAATGTATTCGTTAACATACAGATTGACGATGAAACACTGAAATTATATCGGAATTAAACACAAAACTCACAACGCCGCCTTAAGTGCAAGAAGAGTGAGACTTCTTAGAGTCTGTGCTTTGATTTTTTCCTGTGAGACCAGTATTAGTTTCCGATACTCCACTGCAGTTTCAATGTATTCCTTGGACGATCGCATTGACGATGTAACACAGAAATCGCATCGGAAATAAATACATAAGGCACAATGCCGCCTTAAGTACAGGAATAGAGACCCCTGTTAAGGTCGGTGCTTTGAGCATTCCCTGTGAGACCAGTATTAGTTTCCGATACACCACGGCAGGTTCAATGTATTCCTTGGACCTTCACATTGACGATGATACACAGAAATCGCATCCGAATTAAATATGAAAGGCACAATGCCGCCTTAAGTTCATGACGAGAGACACTTCTTAGAGTCTGTGCTTTGATCCTTTCCTGTGAGACCAGTATTAGTTTCCGATAGACCACGGCAGGTTCAATGTATTCCTTGGACCGTCACATTAACGATGAAACAGAAATCGCGTCGGAATTAAATACAAAAGCAACAATGCTGCCTTAAGTATAAGAATAGAGACTCTTCTTACAGTCGGTGCTTTGAGCAATCCCTGTGAGACCAGTATTCGTTTCCGATTCACCACTGCTGGGTCAATGCATTCCTTGGACATACACATTGACGATGAAACACAGAAATCGCATCGGAATTAAATACAAAAGGCACAATGCCGCCTTAAGTGCAAGAAGAGTGAGACTTCTTAGAGTCTGTGCATTGATCCTTTCCTGTGAGACCAGTATTAGTTTCCGATACACCACTGCAGGTTCAATGTATTCCTTCGACCTTCACATTGACGATGAAACACAGAAATCGCATCAGAATTAAATACAAAAGCCACAATGCTGCCTTAAGTACAAGAATAGAAACTCTTCTTAATGTCGGTGCTTTGATCCTTTCCTATGAGACCAGTTTTAGTTTCCGATACACAACCGCAGGTTCAATGTATTCCTTTTACATACATACATTAGGTGCAAGCAGAGAGAGACTTCTTAGACTCTGTGCATTGATCCTTTCCTGTGAGACCAGTATTAGTTTTCGATACACCACTGCAGGTTCAATGTATTCCTTTTACATACTCATTGACGATAAAACACTGAAATTACATCAGAATTAAATACAAAAGGCACAATGCCGCCTTCAGTGCAAGAAGAGTGAGACTTCTTAGAGTCTGTGCTTTGATCCTTTCCTGTGAGACCAGTATTAGTTTCCGATACACCACTGCAGGTTCAATGTATTCCTTGGACCTTCACATTGACGATGAAACACAGAAATCGCAACGGAATTAAATACAAATGGCACAATGCCGCCTTAAGTACAAGAATAGAGACACTTCTTACACTCGGTGCTTCGATCCTTTCCTATGAGACCAGTATTAGTTTCCGACACACCACTGCAGGTTCAATGTATTCCTTGGACCTTCACGTTGACGATTAAACACAGAAATCGCATCAGAATTATATACAAAAGGCACAATGCCGCCTTAAGTACAAGAATAGAGACTCTTCTTCCAGTCGGTGCTTTGATCCTTTCCTGTGAGACCAGTATTAGTTTCTGATACACCACTGCAGGTTCAATGTATTCCTTCGACCTATACATTGACGATGAAACACAGATATCGCATCGGAATTAAATACAAAAGGCACAATGCCGCCTTAAGTACAAGAATAGAGACTCTTCTTACAGTCGGTGCTTTGATCCTTTCCTATGACCCCAGTATTAGTTTCCGACACACCACTGCAGGTTCAATGTATTCCTTGGACCTTCACGTTGACGATGAAACACAGAAATCGCATCGTAATTAAATACAAAAGGCACAATTCCGCCTTAAGTACAAGAATAGAGACACTTCTTACAGTCGGTTCATTGATCCTTTCCTATGAGACCAGTTTTAGTTTCCGATACACCACCGCAGGTACAATGTATTCCTTTTACATACACATTGACGATGAAACACTGAATTTACATCGGAATTAAATACAAAAGGCAGAATGCCGCCTTAAGTACAGGAATAGAGACTCTTCTTACAGTCGGTGCTTTAATCCTTTCCTATGACCCCAGTATTAGTTTCCGACACACCACTGCAGGTTCAATGTATTCCTTGGACCTTCACGTTGACGATGAAACACAGAAATCGCATCAGAATTAATTACAAAAGGCACAATGCCGCCTTAAGTGCAAGAATAGAGACTCTTATTTCAGTCAGTGCTTTGATCCTTTCCTGTGAGACCAGTATTAGTTTTCGATACACCACTGCAGGTTCAATGTATTCCTTTTACATACTCATTGACGATAAAACACTGAAATTACATCAGAATTAAATACAAAAGGCACAATGCCGCCTTCAGTGCAAGAAGAGTGAGACTTCTTAGAGTCTGTGCTTTGATCCTTTCCTGTGAGACCAGTATTAGTTTCCGATACACCACTGCAGGTTCAATGTATTCCTTGGACCTTCACATTGACGATGAAACACAGTAATCGCAACGGAATTAAATACAAATGGCACAATGCCGCCTTAAGTACAAGAATAGAGACACTTCTTACACTCGGTGCTTTGATCCTTTCCTATGAGACCAGTATTAGTTTCCGACACACCACTGCAGGTTCAATGTATTCCTTGGACCTTCACGTTGACGATTAAACACAGAAATCGCATCAGAATTAAATACAAAAGGCACAATGCCGCCTTAAGTACAAGAATAGAGACTCTTCTTCCAGTCGGTGCTTTGATCCTTTCCTGTGAGACCAGTATTAGTTTCTGATACACCACTGCAGGTTCAATGTATTCCTTCGACCTATACATTGACGATGAAACACAGATATCGCATCGGAATTAAATACAAAAGGCACAATGCCGCCTTAAGTACAAGAATAGAGACTCTTCTTACAGTCGGTGCTTTGATCCTTTCCTATGACCCCAGTATTAGTTTCCGACACACCACTGCAGGTTCAATGTATTCCTTGGACCTTCACGTTGACGATGAAACACTGAAATCGCATCGGAATTAAATACAAAAGGCAGAATGCCGCCTTAAGTAAAAGAATTGAGACTCTTCTTACAGTCGGTGCTTTGATACTTTCGTATGAGACCAGTTTTAGTTTCCGATACACCACCGCAGGTTCAATGTATTCCTTTTACATACACATTGACGATGAAACACTGAATTTACATCGGAATTAAATACAAAAGGCACAATGCCGCCTTAAGTGCAAGAAGAGTGAGAGTTCTTAGGGTCTGTGCTTTGATCCTTAACTGTGAGACCAGTATTAGTTTCCGATACACCACTGCAGGTTCAATGCATTCCTTGGACCTTCACATTGACGATGAAACACAGAAATCACATCGGAGATACATACAACAGGCACAATGATGCCTTAAGTGCAAGAAGCGTAAGACTTCTTAGTGTCTCTGCTTTGATCCTTTCCTGTGAGATCAGTATTAGTTTTCAATACACCACTGCAGGTTCAATGTATTCCTTGGACATTCACATTGACGATGATACACAGAAATCGCAACAGAATTAAATACAAATGGAACAATGCCGCCTTAAGTACAAGAATAGAGACTCTTCTTACACTCGGTGCTTTGATCCTTTCCTATGACACCAGTATTAGTTTCCGATACACCACTGCAGGTTCAAAGTATTCCTTGGACCTTCACATTGACGATGAAACACAGAAATCGCAACGGAATTAAATACAAATGGCACAATGCCGCCTTAAGTACAAGAATAGAGACACTTCTTACACTCGGTGCTTTGATCCTTTCCTATGAGACCAGTATTAGTTTCCGACACACCACTGCAGGTTCAATGTATTCCTTGGACCTTCACGTTGACGATGAAACACAGAAATCGCATTAGAATTAAATACAAAAGGCACAATACCGCCTTAAGTACAAGAATAGAGACTCTTCTTCCAGTCGGTGCTATGATCCTTTCCTGTGAGACCAGTATTAGTTTCTGATACACCACTGCAGGTTCAATGTATTCCTTCGACCTATACATTGACGATGAAACACAGATATCGCATCGGAATTAAATACAAAAGGCACAATGCCGCCTTAAGTACAAGAATAGAGACTCTTCTTACAGTCGGTGCTTTGATCCTTTCCTATGACCCCAGTATTAGTATCCGACACACCACTGCAGGTTCAATGTATTCCTTGGACCTTCACGTTGACGATGAAACACAGAAATCGCATCGTAATTAAATACAAAAGGCACAATTCCGCCTTAAGTACAAGAATAGAGACACTTCTTACAGTCGGTTCCTTGATCCTTTCCTATGAGACCAGTTTTAGTTTCCGATACACCACCGCAGGTACAATGTATTCCTTTTACATACACATTGACGATGAAACACTGAATTTACATCGGAATTAAATACAAAAGGCACAATGCTGCCTTAAGTGTAAGTAGAGCGAGACTTCTTAGTGTCTGTGCTTTGATCCTTAACTGTGAGACCAGTATTAGTTTCCGATACACCACTGCAGGTTCAATGTATTCCTTGGACCTTCACATTGACGATGAAACACAGATATCACATTGGAGATAAATACAACAGGCACAATGATGGATTAAGTGCAAGAAGCGTAAGACTTCTTAGTGTCTCTGCTTTGATCCTTTCCTGTGAGACCAGTATTAGTTTCCGACACACCACTGCAGGTTCAATCTATTCCTTGGACCTTCACATTGACGATGAAACACAGAAATCACATCGGAATTAAACACAAAAGCCACAATGCCGCCTTTAATACAAGAATAGAGACTCTTCTTTCAGTCGGTGCTTTGATCCTTTCCTGTGAGACCAGTATTAGTTTCCGACACACCACTGCAGGTTCAATCTATTCCTTCGACCTTCACATTGACGATGAAACACTGAAATTTCATTGGAATTAAATACAAAATGCACAATACCGCCATAAGTGCAAGAAGAGTGCGGCTTCTTAGTGTCTGTGCTTTGATCCTTTCCTGTGTGACCAGTATTAGTTTCCGATACACCACTGCAGGTTCAATGTATTCCTTGGACCTTCACATTGACGATGAAACACAAAAATCGCATCGGAATTAAATACAAAAGGCACAATGCCGCCTTAAGTTTAAGAATATAGATTCTTCTTTCAGTCGGTGGTTTAATCCTTTCCTGTGAGACCAGTATTAGTTAAAGATACACCACTGCAGGTTCAATGTATTCCTTTTACATACACATTTACGATGAAAAACTGAATTTACATCGGAATTAAATACAAAAGGCACAATGCCGCCTTAAGTGCAAGAGTAGTGAGACTTCTTAGAGTCTGTGCTTTGATCCTTACCTGTGAGACCAGTATTAGTGTCCGATACAGCACTGCAGGTTCAATGCATTCCGTGGACATACACGTTGACGATGAAACAAAGAAATCGCATCGGAATTAAATACGAAAGGCACAATGCCGCCTTAAGTGCAAGACGAGTGACACCTCTTAGAGTCTGTGCTATGATAATTTCCTGTGAGACCAGTATTAGTTTCCGATACACCACTGCAGGTTCAATGTATTCCTTTTAAACACACATTGACGATGAAACACTGAATTTACATCGGAAATAAATACAAAAGGCTCAATGCCGCCTTAAGTGCAAGAGGAGTTAGACTTCTTAGAGTCTGTGCTTTGATCCTTAACTGTGAGACCAGTATTAGTTTCCGATACACCACTGCAGGTTCAATGTATTCTTTGGACCTTCACATTGACGATGAAACACAGAAATCATTCGGAGATAATTGCAACAGGCACAATGCCGCTTTAAGTGCAAGAAGAGTAAGCCTTCTTAGAGTCTGTGCTTTGATCCTTTCCTGTTAGACCAGTATTAGTTTCCGATACACCACTGCAGGTTCAATGTATTCCTTGGACATACACATTGACGATGAAACACAGATATCGCATCGGAATTAAATACAAAAGGCACAATGCCGACTTAAGTGCAAGAAGAGTGAGACTTCTTATAGTCTGTGCTTTGATGCTTTCCTGTGAGACCAGTATTAGTTTCCGAGACTCCACTGCGGGTTCAATGTGTTCCTTAGACATACACTATGACGATGAAACACTGACATTACATCGGAATTAAATACAAAAGGCACAATGCCGCCTTAAGTGCAAGAAGAGTGAGACTTCTTAGAGTCTGTGCTTTGATCCTTTCCTGTGAGACCAGTATTAGTTTCCGATACACCACTGCAGGTTCAATGTGTTCCTTAGACATACACATTGGCGATGAAACACTGGCATTACATCGGAATTAAATACAAAAGGAACAATGCCGCTTCAAGTACAAGAATAGAGCCTCTTCTTACAGTCGGTGATTTAATAATTTTCCTATGAGACCAGTTTTAGTTGCCGATACACCACTGCAGGTTCAATGTATTCGTTGGACCTTCACATTGACGATTAATCACAGAAATCGCATCGGAATAAAATATAAAAGGCACAATGCCGCCTTTAGTACAAGAATAGAGACTCTTCTTCCAGTCGGTGCTTTGATCCTTTCCTATGACCCCAGTATTAGTTTCCGACACACCACTGCAGGTTCAATGTATTCCTTGGACCTTCACGTTGACGATGAAACACAGAAATCGCATCGTAATTAAATACTAAAGGCACAATTCCGCCTTAAGTACAAGAATAGAGACACTTCTTATAGTCGGTTCTTTGATCCTTTCCTATGAGACCAGTTTTAGTTTCCGATACACCACCGCAGGTTCAATGTATTCCTTTTACATACACATTGACGATGAAACACTGAATTTACATCGGAATTAAATACAAAAGGCACAATGCCGCCTTAAGTACAAGAATAGAGACTCTTCTTACAGTCGGTGCTTTGATCCTTTCCTATGACCCCAGTATTAGTGTCCGACACACCACTGCAGGTTCAATGTATTCCTTGGACCTTCACGTTGACGATGAAACACAGAAATTGCATCAGAATTAAATACAAAAGGCACAATGCCGCCTTAAGTACAAGAATAGAGACTCTTATTTCAGTCAGTGCTTTGATCCTTTCCTGTGAGACCAGTATTAGTTTCCGATACAACACTGCAGGTTCAATGTATTCCTTCGACCTTCACATTGACGATGAAACATTGAAATCGCATCGGAATTAAATACAAAAGGCACAAAGCCGCCACAAGTACAAGAATAGAGACTCTTCTTACAGTCGGTGCTTTGATCCTTTCCTGTGACCCCAGTATTAGTTTCCGACACACCACTGCAGGTTCAATGTATTCCTTGGACCTTCACGTTACGATGAAACACAGAAATCCCATCGGAATTAAATATAAAAGGCACAATGCCGCCTTAAGTAAAAGAATTGAGACTCTTCTTACAGTCGGTGCTTTGATCCTTTCCTATGAGACCAGTTTTAGTTTCCGATACACCACCGCAGGTTCAATGTATTCCTTTTACATACACATTGACGATGAAACACTGAATTTACATCGGAATTAAATACAAAAGAAACAATGCCGATTTAAGTGCAAGAAGAGTGAGACTTCTTAGGGTCTGTGCTTTGATCCTATCCTGTGAGTCCAGTATTAGTTTCTGATACACCACTGCAGGTTCAATGTATTCCTTCGACCTATACATTGACGATGAAACACAGATATCGCATCGGAATTAAATACAAAAGGCACAATGCCGCCTTAAGTACAAGAATAGAGACTCTTCTTACAGTCGGTGCTTTGATCCTTTCCTATGACCCCAGTATTAGTTTCCGACACACCACTGCAGGTTCAATGTATTCCTTGGACCTTCACGTTGACGATGAAACACAGAAATCGCATCGTAATTAAATACAAAAGGCACAATTCCGCCTTAAGTACAAGAATAGAGACACTTCTTACAGTCGGTTCTTTGATCCTTTCCTATGAGACCAGTTTTAGTTTCCGATACACCACCGCAGGTTCAATGTATTCCTTTTAGATACACATTGACGATGAAACACTGAATTTACATCGGAATTAAATACAAAAGGCACAATGCCGCCTTAAGTGTAAGTAGAGCGAGACTTCTTAGTGTCTGTGCTTTGATCCCTAACTGTGAGACCAGTATTAGTTTCCGACACACCACTGCTGGTTCAATGTATTCCTTAGACATACACTATGACGATGAAACACTGACATTACATCGGAATTAAATACAAAAGGCACAATGCCGCCTTAAGTGCAAGAAGAGTGAGACTTCTTAGAGTCTGTGCTTTGATCCTTTCCTGTGAGACCAGTATTAGTTTCCGATACACCACTGCAGGTTCAATGTGTTCCTTAGACATACACATTGGCGATGAAACACTGGCATTACATCGGAATTAAATACAAAAGGAACAATGCCGCTTCAAGTACAAGAATAGAGCCTCTTCTTACAGTCGGTGATTTAATAATTTTCCTATGAGACCAGTTTTAGTTGCCGATACACCACTGCAGGTTCAATGTATTCGTTGGACCTTCACATTGACGATTAATCACAGAAATCGCATCGGAATAAAATATAAAAGGCACAATGCCGCCTTTAGTACAAGAATAGAGACTCTTCTTCCAGTCGGTGCTTTGATCCTTTCCTATGACCCCAGTATTAGTTTCCGACACACCACTGCAGGTTCAATGTATTCCTTGGACCTTCACGTTGACGATGAAACACAGAAATCGCATCGTAATTAAATACTAAAGGCACAATTCCGCCTTAAGTACAAGAATAGAGACACTTCTTATAGTCGGTTCTTTGATCCTTTCCTATGAGACCAGTTTTAGTTTCCGATACACCACCGCAGGTTCAATGTATTCCTTTTACATACACATTGACGATGAAACACTGAATTTACATCGGAATTAAATACAAAAGGCACAATGCCGCCTTAAGTACAAGAATAGAGACTCTTCTTACAGTCGGTGCTTTGATCCTTTCCTATGACCCCAGTATTAGTGTCCGACACACCACTGCAGGTTCAATGTATTCCTTGGACCTTCACGTTGACGATGAAACACAGAAATCGCATCAGAATTAAATACAAAAGGCACAATGCCGCCTTAAGTACAAGAATAGAGACTCTTATTTCAGTCAGTGCTTTGATCCTTTCCTGTGAGACCAGTATTAGTTTCCGATACAACACTGCAGGTTCAATGTATTCCTTCGACCTTCACATTGACGATGAAACATTGAAATCGCATCGGAATTAAATACAAAAGGCACAAAGCCGCCACAAGTACAAGAATAGAGACTCTTCTTACAGTCGGTGCTTTGATCCTTTCCTGTGACCCCAGTATTAGTTTCCGACACACCACTGCAGGTTCAATGTATTCCTTGGACCTTCACGTTACGATGAAACACAGAAATCGCATCGGAATTAAATATAAAAGGCACAATGCCGCCTTAAGTAAAAGAATTGAGACTCTTCTTACAGTCGGTGCTTTGATCCTTTCCTATGAGACCAGTTTTAGTTTCCGATACACCACCGCAGGTTCAATGTATTCCTTTTACATACACATTGACGATGAAACACTGAATTTACATCGGAATTAAATACAAAAGAAACAATGCCGATTTAAGTGCAAGAAGAATGAGACTTCTTAGGGTCTGTGCTTTGATCCTATCCTGTGAGTCCAGTATTAGTTTCTGATACACCACTGCAGGTTCAATGTATTCCTTCGACCTATACATTGACGATGAAACACAGAAATCGCATCGGAATTAAATACAAAAATTCACAATGCCGCCTTAAGTACAAGAATAGAGACTCTTCTTACAGTCGGTGCTTTGATCCTTTCCTATGACCCCAGTATTAGTTTCCGACACACCACTGCAGGTTCAATGTATTCCTTGGACCTTCACGTTGACGATGAAACACAGAAATCGCATCGTAATTAAATACAAAAGGCACAATTCCGCCTTAAGTACAAGAATAGAGACACTTCTTACAGTCGGTTCTTTGATCCTTTCCTATGAGACCAGTTTTAGTTTCCGATACACCACCGCAGGTTCAATGTATTCCTTTTAGATACACATTGACGATGAAACACTGAATTTACATCGGAATTAAATACAAAAGGCACAATGCCGCCTTAAGTGTAAGTAGAGCGAGACTTCTTAGTGTCTGTGCTTTGATCCCTAACTGTGAGACCAGTATTAGTTTCCGACACACCACTGCTGGTTCAATGTATTCCTTGGACCTTCACATTGACGATGAAACACAGAAATCACATCGGAATTAAATACAAAAGGCACAATGCCGTCTTAAGTAAAGGAATAGAGACTCTTCTTACATTCTTAGCTTTGATCCTTTCCTATGAGGCCAGTTTTAGATTCCGATACACCACCGCAGGTTCAATGTATTCCTTTTACATACACATTGACGATGAAACACTGAATTTACATCGGAATTAAATACAAAAGGCACAATGCCGCCTTAAGTACAAGAATAGAGACTCTTCTTACAGTCGGTGCTTTGATCCTTTCCTATGACCCCAGTATTAGTGTCCGACACACCACTGCAGGTTCAATGTATTCCTTGGACCTTCACGTTGACGATGAAACACAGAAATCGCATCAGAATTAAATACAAAAGGCACAATGCCGCCTTAAGTACAAGAATAGAGACTCTTATTTCAGTCAGTGCTTTGATCCTTTCCTGTGAGACCAGTATTAGTTTCCGATACAACACTGCAGGTTCAATGTATTCCTTCGACCTTCACATTGACGATGAAACATTGAAATCTCATCGGAATTAAATACAAAAGGCACAAAGCCGCCACAAGTACAAGAATAGAGACTCTTCTTACAGTCGGTGTTTTGATCCTTTCCTGTGACCCCAGTATTAGTTTCCGACACACCACTGCAGGTTCAATGTATTCCTTGGACCTTCACGTTACGATGAAACACAGAAATCGCATCGGAATTAAATATAAAAGGCACAATGCCGCCTTAAGTAAAAGAATTGAGACTCTTCTTACAGTCGGTGCTTTGATCCTTTCCTATGAGACCAGTTTTAGTTTCCGATACACCACCGCAGGTTCAATGTATTCCATTTACATACACATTGACGATGAAACACTGAATTTACATCGGAATTAAATACAAAAGGCACAATGCCGCCTTAAGTACAAGAATAGAGACTCTTCATACAGTCGGTGCTTTGATCCTTTCCTATGACCCCAGTATTAGTGTCCGACACACCACTGCAGGTTCAATGTATTCCTTGGACCTTCACGTTCACGATGAAACACAGAAATCGCATCAGAATTAAATACAAAAGGCACAATGCCGCCTTAAGTACAAGAATAGAGACACTTATTTCAGTCAGTGCTTTGATCCTTTCCTGTGAGACCAGTATTAGTTTCCGATACAACACTGCAGGTTCAATGTATTCCTTCGACCTTCACATTGACGATGAAACATTGAAATCTCATCGGAATTAAATACAAAAGGCACAAAGCCGCCACAAGTACAAGAATAGAGACTCTTCTTACAGTCGGTGTTTTGATCCTTTCCTGTGACAACAGTATTAGTTTCCGACACACCACTGCAGGTTCAATGTATTCCTTGGACCTTCACGTTACGATGAAACACAGAAATCGCATCGGAATTAAATATAAAAGGCACAATGCCGCCTTAAGTAAAAGAATTGAGACTCTTCTTACAGTCGGTGCTTTGATCCTTTCCTATGAGACCAGTTTTAGTTTCCGATACACCACCGCAGGTTCAATGTATTCCTTTTACATACACATTGACGATGAAACACTGAATTTACATCGGAATTAAATACAAAAGGCACAATGCCGCCTTAAGTACATGAATAGAGACTCTTCTTACAGTCGGTGCTTTGATCCTTTCCTATGACCCCAGTATTAGTGTCCGACACACCACTGCAGGTTCAATGTATTCCTTGGACCTTCACGTTGACGATGAAACACAGAAATCGCATCAGAATTAAATACAAAAGGCACAATGCCGCCTTAAGTACAAGAATAGAGACTCTTATTTCAGTCAGTGCTTTGATCCTTTCCTGTGAGACCAGTATTAGTTTCCGATACAACACTGCAGGTTCAATGTATTCCTTCGACCTTCACATTGACGATGAAACATTGAAATCTCATCGGAATTAAATACAAAAGGCACAAAGCCGCCACAAGTACAAGAATAGAGACTCTTCTTACAGTCGGTGTTTTGATCCTTTCCTGTGACCCCAGTATTAGTTTCCGACACACCACTGCAGGTTCAATGTATTCCTTGGACCTTCACGTTACGATGAAACACAGAAATCGCATCGGAATTAAATATAAAAGGCACAATGCCGCCTTAAGTAAAAGAATTGAGACTCTTCTTACAGTCGGTGCTTTGATCCTTTCCTATGAGACCAGTTTTAGTTTCCGATACACCACCGCAGGTTCAATGTATTCCTTTTACATACACATTGACGATGAAACACTGAATTTACATCGGAATTAAATACAAAAGGCACAATGCCGCCTTAAGTACAAGAATAGAGACTCTTCTTACAGTCGGTGCTTTGATCCTTTCCTATGACACCAGTATTAGTGTCCGACACACCACTGCAGGTTCAATGTATTCCTTGGACCTTCACGTTGACGATGAAACACAGAAATCGCATCAGAATTAAATACAAAAGGCACAATGCCGCCTTAAGTACAAGAATAGAGACTCTTATTTCAGTCAGTGCTTTGATCCTTTCCTGTGAGACCAGTATTAGTTTCCGATACAACACTGCAGGTTCAATGTATTCCTTCGACCTTCACATTGACGATGAAACATTGAAATCTCATCGGAATTAAATACAAAAGGCACAAAGCCGCCACAAGTACAAGAATAGAGACTCTTCTTACAGTCGGTGTTTTGATCCTTTCCTGTGACCCCAGTATTAGTTTCCGACACACCACTGCAGGTTCAATGTATTCCTTGGACCTTCACGTTACGATGAAACACAGAAATCGCATCGGAATTAAATATAAAAGGCACAATGCCGCCTTAAGTAAAAGAATTGAGACTCTTCTTACAGTCGGTGCTTTGATCCTTTCCTATGAGACCAGTTTTAGTTTCCGATACACCACCGCAGGTTCAATGTATTCCTTTTACATACACATTGACGATGAAACACTGAATTTACATCGGAATTAAATACAAAAGGCACAATGCCGCCTTAAGTACAAGAATAGAGACTCTTCTTACAGTCGGTGCTTTGATCCTTTCCTATGACCCCAGTATTAGTGTCCGACACACCACTGCAGGTTCAATGTATTCCTTGGACCTTCACGTTGACGATGAAACACAGAAATCGCATCAGAATTAAATACAAAAGGCACAATGCCGCCTTAAGTACAAGAATAGAGACTCTTATTTCAGTCAGTGCTTTGATCCTTTCCTGTGAGACCAGTATTAGTTTCCGATACAACACTGCAGGTTCAATGTATTCCTTCGACCTTCACATTGACGATGAAACATTGAAATCTCATCGGAATTAAATACAAAAGGCACAAAGCCGCCACAAGTACAAGAATAGAGACTCTTCTTACAGTCGGTGTTTTGATCCTTTCCTGTGACCCCAGTATTAGTTTCCGACACACCACTGCAGGTTCAATGTATTCCTTGGACCTTCACGTTACGATGAAACACAGAAATCGCATCGGAATTAAATATAAAAGGCACAATGCCGCCTTAAGTAAAAGAATTGAGACTCTTCTTACAGTCGGTGCTTTGATCCTTTCCTATGAGACCAGTTTTAGTTTCCGATACACCACCGCAGGTTCAATGTATTCCTTTTACATACACATTGACGATGAAACACTGAATTTAGATCGGAATTAAATACAAAAGGCACAATGCCGCCTTAAGTACAAGAATAGAGACTCTTCTTACAGTCGGTGCTTTGATCCTTTCCTATGACCCCAGTATTAGTGTCCGACACACCACTGCAGGTTCAATGTATTCCTTGGACCTACACGTTACGATGAAACACAGAAATCGCATCGGAATTAAATATAAAAGGCACAATGCCGCCTTAAGTAAAAGAATTGAGACTCTTCTTACAGTCGGTGCTTTGATCCTTTCCTATGAGACCAGTTTTAGTTTCCGATACACCACCGCAGGTTCAATGTATTCCTTTTACATACACATTGACGATGAAACACTGAATTTACATCGGAATTAAATACAAAAGGCACAATGCCGCCTTAAGTACAAGAATAGAGACTCTTCTTACAGTCGGTGCTTTGATCCTTTCCTATGACCCCAGTATTAGTGTCCGACACACCACTGCAGGTTCAATGTATTCCTTGGACCTTCACGTTGACGATGAAACACAGAAATCGCATCAGAATTAAATACAAAAGGCACAATGCCGCCTTAAGTACAAGAATAGAGACTCTTATTTCAGTCAGTGCTTTGATCCTTTCCTGTGAGACCAGTATTAGTTTCCGATACAACACTGCAGGTTCAATGTATTCCTTCGACCTTCACATTGACGATGAAACATTGAAATCTCATCGGAATTAAATACAAAAGGCACAAAGCCGCCACAAGTACAAGAATAGAGACTCTTCTTACAGTCGGTGTTTTGATCCTTTCCTGTGACCCCAGTATTAGTTTCCGACACACCACTGCAGGTTCAATGTATTCCTTGGACCTTCACGTTACGATGAAACACAGAAATCGCATCGGAATTAAATATAAAAGGCACAATGCCGCCTTAAGTAAAAGAATTGAGACTCTTCTTACAGTCGGTGCTTTGATCCTTTCCTATGAGACCAGTTTTAGTTTCCGATACACCACCGCAGGTTCAATGTATTCCTTTTACATACACATTGACGATGAAACACTGAATTTAGATCGGAATTAAATACAAAAGGCACAATGCCGCCTTAAGTACAAGAATAGAGACTCTTCTTACAGTCGGTGCTTTGATCCTTTCCTATGACCCCAGTATTAGTGTCCGACACACCACTGCAGGTTCAATGTATTCCTTGGACCTACACGTTACGATGAAACACAGAAATCGCATCGGAATTAAATATAAAAGGCACAATGCCGCCTTAAGTAAAAGAATTGAGACTCTTCTTACAGTCGGTGCTTTGATCCTTTCCTATGAGACCAGTTTTAGTTTCCGATACACCACCGCAGGTTCAATGTATTCCTTTTACATACACATTGACGATGAAACACTGAATTTACATCGGAATTAAATACAAAAGGCACAATGCCGCCTTAAGTACAAGAATAGAGACTCTTCTTACAGTCGGTGCTTTGATCCTTTCCTATGACCCCAGTATTAGTGTCCGACACACCACTGCAGGTTCAATGTATTCCTTGGACCTTCACGTTACGATGAAACACAGAAATCGCATCGGAATTAAATATAAAAGGCACCATGCCGCCTTAAGTAAAAGAATTGAGACTCTTCTTACAGTCGGTGCTTTGATCCTTTCCTATGAGACCAGTTTTAGTTTCCGATACACCACCGCAGGTTCAATGTATTCCTTTTACATACACATTGACGATGAAACACTGAATTTACATCGGAATTAAATACAAAAGAAACAATGCCGATTTAAGTGCAAGAAGAGTGAGACTTCTTAGGGTCTGTGCTTTGATCCCATCCTGTGAGTCCAGTATTAGTTTCTGATACACCACTGCAGGTTCAATGTATTCCTTCGACCTATACATTGACGATGAAACACAGATATCGCATCGGAATTAAATACAAAAGGCACAAAGCCGCCACAAGTACAAGAATAGAGACTCTTCTTACAGTCGGTGCTTTGATCCTTTCCTATGACGCCAGTATTAGTTTCCGATACACCACCGCAGGTTCAATGTATTCCTTTTACATACACATTGACGATGAAACACTGAATTTACATCGGAATTAAATACAAAAGGCACAATGCCGCCTTAAGTACAAGAATAGAGACTCTTCTTACAGTCGGTGCTTTGATCCTTTCCTATGACCCCAGTGTTAGTGTCCGACACACCACTGCAGGTTCAATGTATTCCTTGGACCTTCACGTTGACGATGAAACACAGAAATCGCATCAGAATTAAATACAAAAGGCACAAAGCCGCCACAAGTACAAGAATAGAGACTCTTCTTACAGTCGGTGCTTTGATCCTTTCCTATGACCCCAGTATTAGTTTCCGACACACCACTGCAGGTTCAATGTATTCCTTGGACCTTCACGTTGACGATGAAACACAGAAATCGCATCAGAATTAAATACAAAAGGCACAAAGCCGCCACAAGTACAAGAATTGAGACTCTTCTTACAGTCGGTGCTTTGATCCTTTCCTATGACGCCAGTATTAGTTTCCGATACACCACCGCAGGTTCAATGTATTCCTTTTACATACACATTGACGATGAAACACTGAATTTACATCGGAATTAAATACAAAAGGCACAATGCCGCCTTAAGTACAAGAATAGAGACTCTTCTTACAGTCGGTGCTTTGATCCTTTCCTATGACCCCAGTATTAGTGTCCGACACACCACTGCAGGTTCAATGTATTCCTTGGACCTTCACGTTGACGATGAAACACAGAAATCGCATCAGAATTAAATACAAAAGGCACAATGCCGCCTTAAGTACAAGAATAGAGACTCTTATTTCAGTCAGTGCTTTGATCCTTTCCTGTGAGACCAGTATTAGTTTCCGATACAACACTGCAGGTTCAATGTATTCCTTCGACCTTCACATTGACGATGAAACATTGAAATCTCATCGGAATTAAATACAAAAGGCACAAAGCCGCCACAAGTACAAGAATAGAGACTCTTCTTACAGTCGGTGTTTTGATCCTTTCCTGTGACCCCAGTATTAGTTTCCGACACACCACTGCAGGTTCAATGTATTCCTTGGACCTTCACGTTACGATGAAACACAGAAATCGCATCGGAATTAAATATAAAAGGCACAATGCCGCCTTAAGTAAAAGAATTGAGACTCTTCTTACAGTCGGTGCTTTGATCCTTTCCTATGAGACCAGTTTTAGTTTCCGATACACCACCGCAGGTTCAATGTATTCCTTTTACATACACATTGACGATGAAACACTGAATTTAGATCGGAATTAAATACAAAAGGCACAATGCCGCCTTAAGTACAAGAATAGAGACTCTTCTTACAGTCGGTGCTTTGATCCTTTCCTATGACCCCAGTATTAGTGTCCGACACACCACTGCAGGTTCAATGTATTCCTTGGACCTACACGTTACGATGAAACACAGAAATCGCATCGGAATTAAATATAAAAGGCACAATGCCGCCTTAAGTAAAAGAATTGAGACTCTTCTTACAGTCGGTGCTTTGATCCTTTCCTATGAGACCAGTTTTAGTTTCCGATACACCACCGCAGGTTCAATGTATTCCTTTTACATACACATTGACGATGAAACACTGAATTTACATCGGAATTAAATACAAAAGGCACAATGCCGCCTTAAGTACAAGAATAGAGACTCTTCTTACAGTCGGTGCTTTGATCCTTTCCTATGACCCCAGTATTAGTGTCCGACACACCACTGCAGGTTCAATGTATTCCTTGGACCTTCACGTTACGATGAAACACAGAAATCGCATCGGAATTAAATATAAAAGGCACCATGCCGCCTTAAGTAAAAGAATTGAGACTCTTCTTACAGTCGGTGCTTTGATCCTTTCCTATGAGACCAGTTTTAGTTTCCGATACACCACCGCAGGTTCAATGTATTCCTTTTACATACACATTGACGATGAAACACTGAATTTACATCGGAATTAAATACAAAAGAAACAATGCCGATTTAAGTGCAAGAAGAGTGAGACTTCTTAGGGTCTGTGCTTTGATCCCATCCTGTGAGTCCAGTATTAGTTTCTGATACACCACTGCAGGTTCAATGTATTCCTTCGACCTATACATTGACGATGAAACACAGATATCGCATCGGAATTAAATACAAAAGGCACAATGCCGCCTTAAGTACAAGAATAAGGACTCTTCTTACAGTCGGTGCTTTGATCCTTTCCTATGACCCCAGTATTAGTTTCCGACACACCACTGCAGGTTCAATGTATTCCTTGGACCTTCACGTTGACGATGAAACACAGAAATCGCATCGTAATTAAATACAAAAGGCACAATTCCGCCTTAAGTACAAGAATAGAGACACTTCTTACAGTCGGTTCTTTGATCCTTTCCTATGAGACCAGTTTTAGTTTCCGATACACCACCGCAGGTTCAATGTATTCCTTTTAGATACACATTGACGATGAAACACTGAATTTACATCGGAATTAAATACAAAAGGCACAATGCCGCCTTAAGTGTAAGTAGAGCGAGACTTCTTAGTGTCTGTGCTTTGATCCCTAACTGTGAGACCAGTATTAGTTTCCGACACACCACTGCTGGTTCAATGTATTCCTTGGACCTTCACATTGACGATGAAACACAGAAATCACATCGGAATTAAATACAAAAGGCACAATGCCGTCTTAAGTAAAGGAATAGAGACTCTTCTTACATTCTTAGCTTTGATCCTTTCCTATGAGGCCAGTTTTAGATTCCGATACACCACCGCAGGTTCAATGTATTCCTTTTACATACACATTGACGATGAAACACTGAATTTACATCGGAATTAAATACAAAAGGCACAATGCCGCCTTAAGGGCAAGAAGAGTGAGGCTTCTTAGGGTCTGTGCTTTGATCCTTAACTGTGAGACCAGTATTAGTTTTCGATACGCCACTGCAGGTTCAATGTATTCCTTAGACATTCACATTGACGATGATACACAGAAATCGCATCGGAAATAAATACAAAAGGCACAATGCCGCCTCAAGTAAAAGAATAGAGACTCTTCTTACAGTCGGTGCTTTGATCCTTTCCTATGACACCAGTATTAGTTTCCGACACACCACTGCAGGTTCAATGTATTACTTGGACATTCACATAGATGATGAAACACAGAAATCGCATCGGAAATAAATACAAAAGGCACAATGACGCCTTAAGTACAAGAATAGAGAATCCTCTTACAGTCGGTGGTTTGATCCTTTCCTGCGAGACCAGTATTTATTTCCGATACACCACTGCAGGTCTAATGTATTCCTTGGACCTTCACATTGACGCTGAAACACAGAAATCGCATCGGAACTAAATACAAATGGCACAGTGCCGCCTTAGGTACAAGAATAGAGATTCTTCTTACAGACGGTTCTTTGATCCTTTCCTATGAGACCAGTTTTAGTTTCCGATACACCAGTGCAGGTTCAATGTATTCCTTTTACACACACATTGACGATGAAACCCTGAAATTACATCGGAATTTAATACAAAAGGCACAATACCGCCTTAAGTGCAAGAGGAGTGAGACTTCTTAGAGTCTGTGCTTTGATCCCTTCCTGTGAGACCAGTATTAGTTTCCGATACACCACTGCAGGTTCAATGTATTCCTTGGACCTTCACATTGACGATGAAAGAAAGAAAACGCATTGGAATTCAATACGAAAGGCACAATGCCGCCTTAAGTGCTAGAAGAGTGATACCTCTTAGAGTCTGTGCTTTGATCCTTTCCTGTGAGACCAGTATTAGTTTCCGATACACCACTGCAGGTTCAAAGTATTCCTTGGACCTTCACATTGACGATTTAACACAGAAATCGCAACGGAATTAAATACAAATGGCACAATGCCGCCTTAAGTACAAGAATAGAGACTCTTCTTCCAGTCGGTGCTTTGATCCTTTCCTGTGAGACCAGTATTAGTTTCTGATACACCACTGCAGGTTCAATGTATTCCTTCGACCTTCACATTGACGATGAAACACAGATATCGCATCGGAATTAAATACAAAAGGCACAATGCCGCCTTAAGTACAAGAATAGAGACTCTTCTTACAGTCGGTGCTTTGATCCTTTCCTATGACCCCAGTATTAGTTTCCGACACACCACTGCAGGTTCAATGTATTCCTCGGACCTTCACGTTGACGATGAAACACAGAAATCGCATCGTAATTAAAAAAAAAAGGCACAATTCCGCCTTAAGTACAAGAATAGAGACTCTTCTTACAGTCGGTTCTTTGATCCTTTCCTATGAGATCAGTTTTAGTTTCCGATACACCACCGCAGGTTCAATGTATTCCTTTTACATACACATTGACGATGAAACACTGAATTTACATCGGAATTAAATACAAAAGGCACAATGCCGCCTTAAGTGCAAGAAGAGCGGGACTTCTTAGGGTCTGTGCTTTGATCCTTAACTGTTAGACCAGTATTAGTTTCCGATACACCACTGCGGGTTCAATGTATTCCTTGGACCTTCACATTGACGATGAAACACAGAAATCACATCGGAATTAAATACAAAAGGCACAATGCCGCCTTTAGTACAAGAATAGAGACTCATCTTTCAGTCGGTGCTTTGATCCTTTCCTGTGAGACCAGTATTAGTTTCCGATACACCACTGCAGGTTCAATGTATTCCTTCGACCTTCACATTGACGATGAAACACTGAAATCGCATCAGAATTAAATACAAAAGGCACAATGCCGCCTTAAGTACAAGAATAGAGACTCTTCTTACAGTCGGTGCTTTGATCCTTTCCTATGACACCAGTATTAGTTTCCGAGACACCACTGCAGGTTCAATGTATTCCTTGGACCTTCACGTTGACGATGAAACTCAGAAATCGCATCGGAATTAAATACAAAAATCACAATGCCGTCTTAAGTAAAAGAATAGAGACTCTTCTTACATTCGGAGCTTTGATCCTTTCCTATGAGGCCAGTTTAAGTCTCCGATACACCACCGCAGGTTCAATGTATTCCTTTTACATACACATTGACGATGAAACACTGAATTTACATCGGAATTAAATACAAAAGGCACAATGCCGCCTTAAGTGCAAGAAGAGTGAGACTTCTTAGGGTCTGTGCTTTGATCCTTTACTGTGAGACCAGTATTAGTTTCCGATACACCACTGCAGGTTCAATGCATTCCTTGGACCTTCACATTGACGGTGAAACACAGAAATCACATCGGAATTAAATACAAAAGGCACAATGCCGCCTTAAGTAAAAGAATAGAGACTCTTCTTACAGTCGGTGCTTTGATCCTTTCCTATGACACCAGTATTACTTTCCGCCACACCACTGCAGGTTCAATGTATTCCTTTGACCTTCACATTGATGATGAAACACAGAAATCGCATCGGAATTAAATACAAAAGGCACAATGCCGCCTTAAGTACAAGAATAGAGACTCTTCTTACAGTCGGTGCTTTGATCCTTTCCTGTGAGACCAGTATTTGTTTCTGATACACCACTGCAGGTTCAATGTATTCCCTGGACATTCACATTGACGATGAAACACAGAAATCACATCGGAATTAAAAACAACAGGCACAATGCCGCCTTAAGTGCAAGAAGAGTAAGACTTCTTAGAGTCTGTGCTTTGATGCTTTCCTGTGAGTCCAGTATTAGTTTCCGATACACCACTGCAGGTTCAATGTATCCCTTGGACCTTCACATTGACCATGAAACACAGAAATCGCGTCGGAATTAAGTACAAAAGGCACAATGCCGCGTTTAGTACAAGAAAAGAGACTCTTCTTACAGCCGGTGCTTTGATCCTTTCCTGTAAGACCAGTATTAGTTTCCGATACACCACTGCAGGTCTAATGTATTTCTTGGACCTTCACATTGACGATGAAACACAGAAATCGCAACGGAATTAAATACAAATGGTACAATGCCGCCTTAAGTGCAAGAAGAGTGAGACTTCTTAGAGTCTGTGCTTTGATCCTTTTTCTGTGAGACCAGTATTAGTTTCCGTTACACCACTGCAGGTTCAATGAATTCCTTGGACCTTCACATTGACGATGAAACACAGAAATCGCATCGGAATTAAATACAAAATGCACAATGCCGCCTTAAGTACAAGAATAGAGACTCTTCTTCCAGTCGGTGCTTTGATCCTTTCCTGTGAGACCAGTATTAGTTTCCGATACAGCACTGCAGGTTCAATGTTTTCCTTCGACCTTCACATTGAGGATGAAACACAGAAATCGCATCGGAATTAAATACAAAAGGCACAATGCCGCCTTAAGTACAAGAATAGAGACTCTTCTTACAGTCGGTGCTTTGATGCTTTCCTGTGAGACCAGTATTTGTTTCTGATACACCACTGCAGGTTCAATGTATTCCCTGGACATTCACATTGACGATGAAACACAGAAATCACATCGGAATTAAAAACAACAGGCACAATGCCGCCTTAAGTGCAAGAAGAGTAAGACTTCTTAGAGTCTGTGCTTTGATGCTTTCCTGTGAGTCCAGTATTAGTTTCCGATACACCACTGCAGGTTCAATGTATCCCTTGGACCTTCACATTGACCATGAAACACAGAAATCGCGTCGGAATTAAGTACAAAAGGCACAATGCCGCGTTTAGTACAAGAAAAGAGACTCTTCTTACAGCCGGTGCTTTGATCCTTTCCTGTAAGACCAGTATTAGTTTCCGATACACCACTGCAGGTCTAATGTATTTCTTGGACCTTCACATTGACGATGAAACACAGAAATCGCAACGGAATTAAATACAAATGGTACAATGCCGCCTTAAGTGCAAGAAGAGTGAGACTTCTTAGAGTCTGTGCTTTGATCCTTTTTCTGTGAGACCAGTATTAGTTTCCGTTACACCACTGCAGGTTCAATGAATTCCTTGGACCTTCACATTGACGATGAAACACAGAAATCGCATCGGAATTAAATACAAAATGCACAATGCCGCCTTAAGTACAAGAATAGAGACTCTTCTTCCAGTCGGTGCTTTGATCCTTTCCTGTGAGACCAGTATTAGTTTCCGATACACCACTGCAGGTTCAATGAATTCCTTGGACCTTCACGTTGACGATGAAACACAGAAATCACATTGGAGATAAATACAACAAATGATGCCTTAAGTGCAAGAAGCGTAAGACTTCTTAGTGTCTCAGCTTTGATCCTTTCCTGTGAGACCAGTATTAGTTTTCGATACACCACTGCAGGTTCAATGTATTCCTTGGACATTCACATTGACGATGAAACACAATAATCGCATCGGAATTAAATACTAAAGGCTCAATGCCGCCTTAAGTATAAGAATAGAGACTCTTCTTACAGTCGGTGCTTTGATCCTTTCCTATGACACCAGTATTAGTTTCCGACACACCACTGCAGGTTCAATGAATTCCTTGGACCTTCACATTGATGATGAAACGCAGAAATCGCATCGGAATTAAATACAAAAGGCACAATGCCGCCTTAAGTACTAGAATAGAGACTCTTCTTACAGTCGGTGCTTTGATCCTTTCCTGCGAGACCAGTATTTTTTTCCGATACACCACTGCAGGTCTAATGTATTCCTTGGGCCTTCACATTGACGCTGAAACAGAGAAATCGCATCGGAACTAAATACAAATGGCACAGTGCCGCCTAAAGTACAAGAATAGAGACTCTTCTTACAGACGGTGCTTTGATCCTTTCCTATGAGACCAGTTTTAGTTTCCGATACACCACTGCAGGTTCAATGTATTCCTTTTACACACACATTGACGATGAAACACTGAAATTAAATCGTAATTATTTACAAAAGGCACAACACCGACTTAAGTGCAAGAAGAGTGAGACTTCTTAGAGTCTGTGCTTTGATCCCTTCCTGTGAGACCAGTATTAGTTTCCGATACACCACTGCAGGTTCAGTGTATTCCTTGGACCTTCACATTGACGATGAAACACAGAAATCACATCGGAATCAAATATAAAAGGCACAATGCCGCCTTAAGTACAAGAATAGAGACCCTTCTTTCAGTCGGTGATTTGATCCTTTCCGGTGAGACCAGTATTAGTTACCGATACCCCACTGCAGGTTCAATGTATTAATTTTACATACACATTGACGATGAAACACTGAATTTACATCGGAATTAAATACAAAAGGCACAATGCCGCCTTAAGTGCAAGAGGTGTGAGACTTCTTACAGTCTGTGCTTTGATCCTTAACTGTGAGACCAGTAGTAGTTTCCGATACAGCACTGCAGGTTCAATGTACTCCTTGGACATACACGTTGACGATGAAACAAAGAAATCGCATCGGATTAAATACGAAAGGCAGAATGCCGCCTTAAGTGCAAGAAGAGTGACACCTCTTGATGTCTGTGCTTTGATCTTTTCCTGTGAGACCAGTATTAGTTTCCGAAACACCACTGCAGGTTCAAAGTATTCCTTGGACCTTCACATTGACGATGAAACACAGAAATCACATCGGAGATAAATACAACAGGCACAATGCCGCCTTAAGTGCAAAAAGAGTAAGACTTCTAAGAGTCTGTGATTTGATCCTTTCCGGTTAGACCAGTATTAGTTTCCGATACACCACTGCAGGTTCAATGTATTCCTTGGACATACACATTGACGATGAAACACAGATATCGGATCGGAATTAAATACAATAGGCACAATGCCGCCTTAAGTAAAAGAATAAAGACTCTTCTTACAGTCGGTGCTATGATCCTTTCCCATGACACCAGTATTACTTTCCGATACACCACTGCAGGTTCAATGTATTCCTTGGACATTCACATTGACGATTAAACACAGAAATCGCATCGGAATTAAATACAAAAGGCACAATGCCGCCTTATGTACAACAATAGAGACTCTTCTTACTGTCGGAGCTATGATCCTCTCCTGTGAGACCAGTATTTGTTTCCGATACACCACTGCAGGTCTAATGTATTCCTTGGACCTTCACATTGACGATGAAACACAGAATTCGCATCGGAACTAAATACAAATGGCACAATGCCGCCTTAAGTACAAGAATAGAGACTCTTCTTACAGTCGGTGCTTTGCTCCTTTCCTATGAGACCAGTTTTAGTTTCCGATACACCACTGCAGGTTCAATGTATTCCTTTTACACACACATTGACGATGAAACACTAAAATTTCATCGGAATTAATTACAAAAGACACAATACCGCCTTAAGTGCAAGAAGAGTGAGACTTCTTAGAGTCTGTGCTTTGATCCTTTCCTGTGAGACCAGTATTAGTTTCCGATACACCTGTGCAGGTTCAATGAATTCCTTGGACCTTCACATTGACGATGAAACACAGAAATCACATCGGAATTAAATACAAAAGGCACAATGCCGGCTTTAGTACAAGAATAGAGACTCTTCATTCAGTCGGTGCTTTGATCCTTTCCTGTGAGACCAGTATTAGTTTCCGATACACCACTGCAGGTTCAATGTATTCGTTGGACCTTCACATTGACGATGAAACACAGAAATCGCATCGGAATTAAACACAACAGGCACAATGCCGCATTAAGTGCAAGAGCAGTAATACTTCTTAGAGTCTGTGATTCGATCCTTTCCTGTGAGACCAGTATTAGTTTCCGATACACGATTGCAGGTTCAATGTATTCCTTGGACCTTCACATTGACGATGAAACACAGAAATCGCGTCGGAATTAAATACAAAAGGCACAATGCTTCCTTAGGTATAACAATAGAGACTATTCTTACAGTCGGTGCTTTGAGCATTCCCTGTGAGACCAGTATTAGTTTCCGATACACCACTGCAGGATCAATGTATTCCTTGGACATACACATTGACGATGAAACACTCAAATTAGATCGGAATTAAATACAAAACTCACAATGCCGCCTTAAGTGCAAGAAGAGTGAGACTTCTCAGAGTCTGTGCTTTGATTTTTTCTTGTGGGACCAGTATTAGTTTCCGATACACAACCGCAGGTCCAATGTATTCCTTGGACCTTCACATTGACGATGAAACACAAAAATCGCATCGGAATTAGATACAAAAGGCACAATGCCGCCTTGAGTGCAAGAAGGGTGAGATTTCTTAGAGTCTGTGCATAGATCCATTCCTGTGAGACCAGTATTAGTTTCCGATACACCACTGCAGGTTCAATGTATTCCTCGTACCGTCACATTGACGATGAAACACAGAAATCGCGTCGGAATTAAATGCAAAAGGCACAAGTCCGCCTTAAGTACAAGAATAGAGACTCTTCTTACAGTCGGTATTTTGAGCAATCCCTGTGAGACCAGTATTAGTTTCCGATACACCACTGCAGGTTCAATGTATCCCTTGGACCTTCACATTGACCATGAAACACAGAAATCGCGTCGGAATTAAATACAAAAGGCACAACGCCGCCTTAAGTATAAGAATAGAGACTCTTCTTACTGTCGGTGTTTTGAGCAATCCCTGTGAGACCAGTATTAGTTTCCGATACACCACTGCAGGTTCAATGTATTCCTTGGACCTTCACATTGACGATGAAACACAGAAATCACATCGGAGATAAATGCAACAGGCACAATGCCGCCTTAAGTGCAAGAAGAGTAAGACTTCTTAGAGTCTGTGATTTGATCCTTTCCTGTTAGACCAGTATTAGTTTCCGATACACCACTGCAGGTTCAATGTATTCCTTGGACATACACATTGACGATGAAACACAGATATCGCATCGGAATTAAATATAAAATGCACAATGCCGCCTTAAGTAAAAGAATAGAGACTCTTCTTACAGTCGGTGCTTTGATCCTTTCCTATGACTCCTGTATTAGTTTCCGATACACCACTGCTGGTTAAATATATTCCTTGGACCTTCACATAGACGATGAAGCTCAGAATTCGCATCAGAATTAAAAAGCAAAAGGCACAATGCCGCCTTAAGTACAAGAATAGAGGCTCATTTCTCAGTCGGTGCTTTGATGCTTTCCTGTGAGACCAGTATTAGTGTCCGATACACCACTGCAGGTTCAATGTATTCCTTGGACATATACGATGACGATGAAACAGAGAAATGCATCGGATTTAAATACGAAAGGCACAATGCCGCCTTAAGTGCAAGAAGAGTGACACCTCTTAGAGTCTGTGCTTTGATCCTTTCCTGTGAGACCAGTATTAGCTTCCGATACACCACTGCAGGTTCAATGTATTCCTTGTACCTTCTCATTGACGATGAAACACAGAAATCACATCGGAGATATATGCAACAGGCACAATGCCGCTTTAAGTGCAAGAAGAGTAAGACTTCTTAGAGTCTGTGCTTTGATCCTTTCCTTTTAGACCAGTATTAGTTTCCTATACACCACTGCAGGTTCAATGTATTCCTTGGACATACACATTGACGATGAAACACAGATATCGCATCGGAATTAAATACACAAGGCACAATGCCAACTTAAGTGCAAGAAGAGTGAGACTTCTTATAGTCTGTGCTTTGATCCTTTCCTGTGAGACCAGTATTAGTTTCCCATACACCACTGCTGGTTCAATGTGTTCCTTAGACATACACATTGACGATGAAACACTGACATTACATCGGAATTAAATACAAAAGGCACAATGCCGCCTTAAGTGCAAGAACTGTGAGACTTCTTAGAGTCTGTGCTTTGATCCTTTCCTGTGAGACCAGTATTAGTTTCCGATACACCACTGCAGGTTCAATGTATTCCTTGAACATACACATTGACGATGAAACACAGAAATCGCATCGGAATTAAATACAAAAGGCTCAATGCCGCTTTAAGTACAAGAATAGAGACTCTTCTTACAGTCGGTGCTTTGATCCTTTCCTATGAGTCCAGTATTAGTTTCCGATACACCACTGCAGGTTCAATGTATTCCTTGGATCTTCACATTGCCGATGAAACACAGAAATCCCATCGGAATTAAATACAAAAGGAACAATGCCGCTTTAAGTACAAGAATAGAGACTCTTCTTACAGTCGGTGATTTAATAATTTTCTTATGAGACCTGTTTTAGTTGCCGATACACCACTGCAGGTTCAATGTATTCCATGGACCTTCACATTGACGATGAAACACAGAAATCGCATCGGAATTAAACACAAAAGGCAAAATGCCGCCTTAAGTAGAGGAATAGAGAATCTTCTTACAGTCGGTTCTTTGATCCTTTCCTATGACACCAAGTTTAGTTTCCGATACACCACCGCAGGTTCAATGTATTCCTTTTACATACACATTGACGATGAAGCACTGAATTTTCATCGGAATTAAATACAAAAGGCACAATGCCGCCTTAAGTACAAGAATAGAGACTCTTCTTACAGTCGGTGCTTTGATCCTTTCCTGTGAGACTAGTATTTGTTTCCGATACACCACAGCAGGTCTAATGAATTCCTTGGACCTTCACATTGACGATGAAACACAGAAATCGCATTGGAACTAAATACAAATGGCACAGTGCCGCCTTAAGTACAAGAATAGAGACTCTCCTTACAGACGGTGCTTTGATGCTTTCCTATGAGACCAGTTTTAGTTTCAAATACGCAACTGCAGGTTCAATGTATTCCTTTTACACACACATTGACGATGAAACACTGAAATTACATCGGAATGAAATACAAAAGGCACAATACCGCCTTAAGTGCTAGAAGAGTGAGACTTCTTAGAGTCTGTGCTTTGATTCTTTCCTGTGAGACCAGTATTTGTTTCCGATACACCACTGCAGGTTCAATGTAATTCTTGGACCTTAACATTGACGATGAAACACAGAAATCGCATCGGAATTAAATACAAAATGCACAATGCCGATTTAAGTACAAGAATAGAGACACTTCTTTCAGTCGGTGCTTTGATCCTTTCCTGTGAGACCAGTATTTGTTTCCGATACACCACTGCAGGTTCAATGTATTCCTTTTACATACACAATGACGATGAAACACTGAATTTACATCGGAATTAAATACAAAAGGCACAATGCCGCCTTAAGTGCAAGAGCAGTAAGACTTCTTAGAGTCTGTGCTTTGATCCTTAACTGTGAGACCAGTATTAGTTTCCGATACACCACTGCTGGTTCAATGTATTCCTTGGACATACACGTTGACGATGAAACACAGAAATCGCATCGGAATTAAATACGAAATGCACAATGTCGCCTTAAGTGCAAGAAGAGTGACACCTCTTAGAGTCTGTGCTTTGATCCTTTCCTGTGAGACCAGTATTAGTTTCCGATACACCACTGCAGGTTCAATGTATTCCTTGGATCATCACATTGACGACGAAACACAGAAATCACATCGGACATAAATACAACAGGCACAATGCCGCCTTAAGTGCAAGAAGAGTAAGACTTCTTAGAGTCTGTGCTTTGATCCTTTCCTGTGAGTCCAGTATTAGTTTCCGATACACCACTGCAGGTTCAATGTATTCCTTGGACATACACATTGACGATGAAACACAGAAATCGCAACGGAATTAAATACGAAAGGCACAATGCCGCTTAAGTGTAAGAAGTGTGAGACTTCTAGAGTCTGTGGTTTGATCCTCTCCTGTGCGACCAGTATTAGTTTCCGATACACCACTGCAGGTTCAATGTATTCCTAGAAAACATACACATTGACGATGAAACACAGAAATCCCATCGCAATTAAATACAAAAGCACAATGCCGCCTTATCTACAAGAATAGGGACTCTTCTTACAGTCGGTGCTTTGATCCTTTCCTACGAGACCAGTATTAGTTTCCGATACACCACTGCAGGTTCAATGTATTCCTTGGACCTTCACATTGACGATGGAACACAGAAAATACCTTCGGAATTAAATACAAAAGGCACAATGCCGCATTAAGTGCAAGAACAGTAAGACTTCTTTGAGTCTGTGCTTTGATCCTTTCCTGTGAGACCAGTATTAGTTTCCGATACACGACTGCAGGTTCAATGTATTCCTTGGACCTTCACATTGACGATGAAACACAGAAATCGCGTCGGAATTAAATACAAAAGACACAATGCTGCCTTAGGTATAGGAATAGAGACTATTCTTACAGTCGGTGTTTTGAGCATTCTCTGTGAGACCAGTATTAGTTTCCGATACACCACTGCAGGTTCAATGTTTTCCTGGGGCATACACATTGACGATGAAGCACTGAAATTAGATCGGAATTAAATCCAAACTCACAAATCCGCCTTAAGCGCAAGAAGAGTGAGACTTCTTAGAGTCTGTGTTTGAATTTTTCCTGTGAGACCAGTATTAGGTTCCGATACACAACCGCAGGTTCAATGTATTCCTTGGACATTCACATTGACGATGAAACACAGAAATCGCGTCGGAATTAATTCAAAAGGCACAATGCCGCCTTAAGTACAAGACTAGAGACTCTTCTCACAGTCGGTGTTTTGAGCAATTCCTGTGAGACCAGTATTGGTTTCCGATACACCACTGCAGGTTCAATGTATTCTTTGGACCTTCACATTGACGATGAAACACAGAAATCGCGTCGAAACTAAATACAAACTGCACAATGCCGCCATAAGTATAAGAATAGAGACTCTTCTTACGGTCGGTGTTTTGAGCATTCCCTGTGAGACCAGTATTAGTTTCCGATACACCACTGCAGGTTCACTGTATTCCTTGGACATACACATTGACTATGAAACAGTGAAATTAGATCGGAATTAAATACAAAAGGCACAATGCCGCTTTAAGTACAAGAATAGAGACTCATTTTACAGTCGGTGCTTTGATCCTTTCCTATGAGTCCAGTATTAGTTTCCGATACACCACTGCAGGTTCAATGTATTCCTTGGATCTTCACATTGCCGATGAAGCACTGAATTTTAATCGGAATTAGATACAAAAGGCACAATGCCGCCTTAAGTGCAAGAAGCGTAAGACTTCTTAGTGTCTCAGATTTGATCCTTTCCTGTGAGACCAGTATTAGTTTCCGACACACCACTGCAGGTTCAATGTATTCCTAGGACATTCACATTGACGATGAAACACAGAAATCGCATCGGAAATAAATACAAAAGGCTCAATGCCCCCATAAGTAAAAGAATAGAGACTCTTCATACAGTCGGTGCTTTGATCCTTTCCTATGACACCAGTATTAGTTTCCGATACACCACTGCATGTTCAATGTATTCATTGGACCTTCACATTGATGATGAAACACAGAAATCGCATCGGAATTAAATACAAAAGGCACAATGCCGCCTAAAGTACAAGAATGGAGACTCTTCTTACAGTCGGTGCTTTGATCCTTTCCTGTGAGACCAGTATTTGTTTCCGATACACCACAGCAGGTCTAATGAATTCCTTGGACCTTCACATTGACGATGAAACACAGAAATCGCATTGGAACTAAATACAAATGGCACAGTGCCGCCTTAAGTACAAGAATAGAGACTCTCCTTACAGACGGTGCTTTGATGATTTCCTATGAGACCAGTTTTAGTTTCAAATACACAACTGCAGGTTCAATGTATTCCTTTTACACACACATTGACGATGAAACACTGAAATTACATCGGAATGAAACACAAAAGGCACAATACCGCCTTAAGTGCTAGAAGATTGAGACTCCTTAGAGTCTGTGCTTTGATTCTTTCCTGTGAGACCAGTATTTGTTTCCGATACACCACTGCAGGTTCAATGTATTCCTTTTACATACAAAATGACGATGAAACACTGAATTTACATCGGAATTAAATACAAAAGGCACAATGCCGCCTTAAGTGCAAGAGCAGTAAGACTTCTTAGAGTCTGTGCTTTGATCCTTAACTGTGAGACCAGTATTAGTTTCCGATACACCACTGCAGGTTCAATGTATTCCTTGGACATACACGTTGACGATGAAACACAGAAATCGACTCGGAATTAAATACGAAATGCACAATGTCGCCTTAAGTGCAAGAAGAGTGACACCTCTTAGAGTCTGTGCTTTGATCCTTTCCTGTGAGACCAGTATTAGTTTCCGATACACCACTGCAGGTTCAATGTATTCCTTGGACATACACATTGACGATGAAATACAGAAATCGCATCGGAATTAAATACAAAAGGCACAATGCCGACTTAAGTGCAAGAAGAGTGAGCCTTCTTATAGTCTGTGCTTTGATCCTTTCCTGTGAGACCAGTTTTGGTGTCCGATACACCACTGCCGGTTCAATGTATTCCTTGGACGTACGCAATGACAAGGAAACACTGAAATTACATCGGAATTAAATACAAAAGGCACAATGCCGCTTAAGTGTAAGAAGTGTGAGACTTCTAGAATCTGTGGTTTGATCCTCTCCTGTGCGACCAGTATTAGTTTCCGATACACCACTGCAGGTTCAATGTATTCCTTGGACCTTCACATTGACGATGGAACACAGAAATACCTTCGGAATTAAATACAAAAGGCACAATGCCGCCTTAAGTGCAAGAAGTGTGATACTTCTTAGAGTCTGTGCTTTGATCCTTTCCTGTGAGACCTGTATTAGTTTCCAATACTACACTGCAGGTTCAATGTATTCCTTGGACCATCACATTGGCGATGTAACACAGAAAGCGCATCGGAATTAAATAAAAAACGCACAAGTCCGCCTCAAGTACAAGAATAGAGACCCTTCTTACAGTCGGTGCTTTGAGCATTCCCTGTGAGACCAGTCTTAGTTTCCGATACACCACTGCTGGTTCAATGTATTCCTTAGACATACACATTGACGATGAAACACTGAAATTACATCGGAATTAAATACAAAAGGCGCAATGCATTCTTCAACCGCAAGAAGAGTGAAACTTCTTAGAGTCTGTGCTTTCATCTTTTCCTGTGAGACCAGTATTAGTTTCCGATACACGAACGCAAGGTTCAATGTATTCCTTGGACCTTCACATTGACGATGAAACACAGAAATCGCATCGGAATTAAATACAAAACGCACAATGCCGCCTTAAGTGCAAGAAGGGTGATACTTCATAGAGTCTGTGCATTGATCCATTCCTGTGAGACCAGTTTTAGTTTCCGATACACCACTGCAGGTTCAATGTATTCTTTGGACCGTCACATTGACGTTGAAACACAGATCGCGTCGGAATTAAATTCAAAAGGCACAATGCCGCCTTAAGTACAAGAATAGAGACTCTTCTTACGGTCGTTGTTTTGAGCATTCCCTGTGAGACCAGTATTAGTTTCCGACACACCAGTGCAGGTTCAATGTATTCCTTGGACATACACATTGACGATGATACAGTGAAATTAGATCGGGATTAAATACAAAAGGCCCAATGCCGCCTTAAGTGCAAGAAGTGTGATACTTCTTAGAGTCTGTGCTTTGATCCTTTCCTGTGAGACCTGTATTAGTTTCCAATACTACACTGCAGGTTCAATGTATTCCTTGGACCATCACATTGGCGATGTAACACAGAAAGCGCATCGGAATTAAACAAAAAACGCACAAGGCCGCCTTAAGTAAAAGAATAGAGACCCTTCTTACGGTCGGTGCTTTGAGCATTCCCTGTGAGACCAGTCTTAGTTTCCGATACACCACTGCTGGTTCAATGTATTCCTTGGACATACACATTGACGAAGAAACACTGAAATTACATCGGAATTAAATACAAAAGGCACAATGCATTCTTCAACCGCAAGAAGAGTGAAACTTCTGAGAGTCTGTGCTTTCATCTTTTCCTGTGAGACCAGTATTAGCTTCCGATACACCACTGCAGGTTCAATGTATTCCTTGGACCTTCACATTATCGATGAAACACAGAAATCCCATCGGAATTAAATACAAAAGGAACAATGCCGCTTTAAGTGCAAGAATAGAGACACTTCTTACAGTCGGCGATTTAATCCTTTCCAATGAGACCACTTTTAGTTTCTGATACACCATTGCAGGTTCAATGTATTCCTTGGACCTTCACATTGACGATGAAACACAGAAATCACATCGGAGATAAGTACAACAGGCACAATGATGCCTTAAGTGCAAGAAGCGTAAGACTTCTTCGTGTCTCTGCTTTGATCCTTTCCTGTGAGACCAGTATTAGTTTCCCACACACCACTGCAGGTTCAATGTATTCCTTTGACATTCACATTGACAATGAAACATAGAAATCGCATCGGAATTAAATACAAAAGGCACAATGCCGCCTTAAGTAACAGAATAGAGACTCTTCTTACAGTCGGTGATTTGATTCTTTCCTATGACACCAGTTTTAGTTTCCGATACACCACTGCAGGTTCAGTGTATTCATTGGATATTCTCATTGATGATGAAACACAGAAATCGCATCGGAATTAAACAGAAAAAGCACAATGCCGCCTTAGGTATAAGAATAGAGACTATTCTTACAGTCGGTGTTTTGAGCATTCCCTGTGAGAGCAGTATTAGTTTCCGATACACCACTGCAGGTTCAATGTTTTCCTTGGACATACACATTGACGATGAAACACTGAAATTAGATCGGAATAAAAACAAAACTCGCAATGCCGCCTTAAGTGCAAGAAGAGTGAGACTTCTTAGAGTCGGTGTTTTGATTTTTTCCTGTGAGACCAGTATTAGTTTCCGATACACAACCGCAGGTTCAATGTATTCCTTGGACCTTCACATTGACGATGAAACACAGAAATCGAATCGGAATTAAATACGAATGGCACAATGCCGCCTTAAGTGCAAGAAGGGTGAGACTTCTTAGAGTCTGTGCATTGATCCATTCCTGTGAGACCAGTGTTAGTTTCCGATACACCACTGCAGGTTCAATGTATTCCTTGGACCGTCACATTGACGATGAAACACAGAAATCGCGTCGGAATGAAATTCAAAAGGCACAATGCCGCCTTAAGTACAAGAATAGAGACTCTTCTTACAGTCGGTGTTTTGAGCAATCCCTGTGAGACCAGTATTAGTTTCCGATACACCACTGCAGGTTCAATGTATTCCTTGGACCTTCACATTGACGATGAAACACAGAAAACGCGTCGAAATTAAATACAAAACTCAAAAGGCCACCTTCAGTACAAGAATAGAGATTCTTCTTACAGTCGGTGCTTTGAGCATTCCCTGTGAGACCAGTCTTAGTTTCCGATACACCACTGCTGGTTCAATGTATTCCTTGGACATACACATTGGCGATGAAAACACTGAAATTACATCGGAATTAAATACAAAAGGCACAATGCATTCTTAACCGCAAGAAGAGTGAGACATCTTCGAGTCTGTGCTTTCATCTTTTCCTGTGGGACCAGTATTAGTTTCCGATACACCACTGCAGGTTCAATGTATTCCTTGGACCTTCACATTGACGATGAAACACAGAAATAGCATCGGAATTAAATACAAAAGGAACAATGCCGCTTTAAGTACAAGAATAGAGACTCTTCTTACAGTCGGTGATTTAATCCTTTCCAATGAGACCAGTTTTAGTTTCCGATACACCATTTCAGGTTCAATGTATTCCTTGGACATTCACATTGACGATGAAACACAGAAATCGCATCGGAATTAAATACAAATGGCACAATGCCTCCTTAAGTAAAAGAATAGAGACACTTCTTACAGTCGGTGCTTTGATCCTTTCCTATGACACCAGTATTATTTTCCGATACACCACTGCAGGTTCAATGTATTCCTTGGACCTTCACATTGACGATGAAACACAGAAATCGCATCGTAATTCAATACAAAAGGCACAATGCCGCCTTAGGTACAAGAATAGAGACTCTTCTTACTGTCGGTTCTTTGATCCTTTCCTGTGAGACCAGTATTTGTTTCCGATACACCACTGCAGGTCGAATGTATTCCATGGACCTTCACATTGACGATGAAACACAGAGATCGCATCGGAACGAAATACAAATGGCACAATGCCGCCTTAAGTACAAGAATAGAGTCTCATCTTACAGTCGGTGCTTTGATCCTTTCCTATGACACCAGTATTAGTTTCCGATACACCACTGCAGGTTCAATGTATTCCTTGGACCTTCACATTGACGATGAAACACAGAAATCGCATCGGAATTGATTACAAAAGGAACAATGCCGCTTTAAGTACAAGAATAGAGAATTTTCTTACAGTCGGTGATTTAATGCTTTCCTATGAGACCAATTTTACTTACCGATACACCATGGCAGGTTCAATGTATTCCTTGGACATTCACATTGACGATGAAACACAGAAATCGCATCGGAATTAAATACAAAAGGCACAATGCCCCCTTAAGTAAAAGAATAGAGACTCTTCTTACAGTCGGTGCTTTGATCCTTTCCTAAGACACCAGTTCTAGTTTCCGATACACCACTGCAGGTTCAATGTATTCCTTGGACCTTCACATTGACGATGAAACACAGAAATCGCATCGGAATTAAATACAAAAGGCACAATGCGCCTATAGTACAAGAATAGAGGCTCTTCTTACTGTCGGTGCTTTGATCCTTTCCTGTGAGACGAGTATTTGTTTCCGATACACCACTGCAGGTTCAATGTATTCCTTGGACCTTCACATTGACGATGAAACACAGAAATCGCATCGTAATTCAATACAAAAGGCACAATGCCGCCTTAGGTACAAGAATAGAGACTCTTCTTACTGTCGGTTCTTTGATCCTTTCCTGTGAGACCAGTATTTGTTTCCGATACACCACTGCAGGTCGAATGTATTCCATGGACCTTCACATTGACGATGAAACACAGAGATCGCATCGGAACGAAATACAAATGGCACAATGCCGCCTTAAGAACAAGAATAGAGTCTCATCTTACAGTCGGTGCTTTGATCCTTTCCTATGACACCAGTATTAGTTTCCGATACACCACTGCAGGTTCAATGTATTCCTTGGACATACACATTGACGATGAAACACTGAAGTTAGAACGGAATTAAATACAAAACTCACAACGCCGCCTTAAGTGCAAGAAGAGTGAGACTTCTTAGAGTCTGTGTTTGATTTTTTCGTGTGAGACCAGTATTAGTTTCCGATACACAACTGCAGGTTCAATGTATTCCTTGGACCTTCTCATTGACGATGAATCACAGAAATCGCATCGGAATTAAGTACAAAAGGCACAATGCTTCCTTAAGTATAAGATTAGAAACTCTTGTTACAGTCGGTGTTTCGAGCAATCCCTGTGAGACCAGTATTAGTTTCCGATACACCACTGCAGGTGCAATGTATTCCTTGGACCTTCACATTGACGATGAAACACAGAAATCGCGTCGGAATTAAATACAAAAGGCACAATGGCGCCTTAAGTACATGAATCGAGACCCTTCTTACAGTCGGTGCTTTAAGCATTCCCTGTGAGACCATTATTAGTTTCCGATACACCACTGCTGGTTCAATGTATTCCTTGGACATACACATTGACGATGAATCACTGAAATTACATCGGAATTAAATACAATAGGCACAATGCATTCTTAAGCGCATGAAGAGTGAGAGTTCTTAGAGTCTGTGCTTTCATCTTTTCCTGTGAGACCAGTATTAGTTTCCGATACACCTCTGCAGATTCAATGCACTTCTTGGACCTCCACATTAACGATGAAACACAGAAATCGCGTCGTAATGAAATACAAAATGGACAATGCCGCCTTAAGGACAAGAATAGAGACTCTTCTTACAGTCGGTGTTTTGAGCATTCCCTGTGAGACCAGTATTAGTTTCCGATACTCCACTGCAGATTGAATGTATTCCTTGGACCTACACATTGACGACGTAACACAGAAATCGCTTCGGAATTAAATACATAAGGCACAATGCCGTCTTAAGTACAAGAATAGAGACTCCTCTTAATGTCGGTGCTTTGAGCATTCCCTGTGAGACCAGTATTAGTTTCCGATACACCACTGCAGGTTCAGTGTGTTCCTTGGACATACACATTGACGATGAAACACTGATATTACATCGGAATTAAATACAAAAGGCACAATGCCGCCTTAAGTGCAAGAAGAGTAAGACTTCTTAGAGTCTGTGCTTTGATCCTTTCCTGTGAGACCAGTATTAGTTTCCGATACACCACTGCAGGTTCATTGTATTCCTTGGACATACACATTGTCGATGAAACACTGAAATTACATCGGAATGAAATAGAAAGGGCACAATGCCGGCTTACGTGCAAGAAGAGAGGGACTTCTTAGAGTCTGTGCATTGAACCTCTCCTGTGAGACCAGTATTAGTTTCTGATGCACCACTGCAGGTTCAATGTATTCCTTGGACCTTCACTTTGACGATGAAACACAGAAATCGCATCGGAATTAAATACAAAAGGCACAATGCTGCCTTATGTATAAGATAAGAGACTCTTCTTACAGTCGGTGTTTTGAGCAATCACTGTGAGACCAGTATTAGTTTCCGATACACCACTGCTGTTTCATTGTATTCCTTGGACATACACATTGACGATGAAACACTGAAATTGCATCGGAATTATGTACAAAAGGCGCAATACCGCCTTAAGTGCAAGAAGAGTGAGCCTTCTTAGAGTCTGTGCTTTGTTCCTTTCCTGTGAGACCAGTATTAGTTTCCGATGCACCACTGCAGGTTCAATGTATCCTTGTACCTTCATATTGACGATGAAACACAGAAATCGAATCGGAATAAAATACAAAAGGCACAATGCAGCCTTAAGTACAAGAGTAGAGACTCTTCTTACAGTCGGTGTTTTGAGCATTCCCTGTGAGACCAGTATTAATTTCCGATACACCACTGCAGGTTCAATGTATTCCTTGGACATACACATTGACGATGAAACACTGAAATTAGATCGGAATGAAATACAAAATGCACAATGCCGCCTTAAGTGCAAGAAGAGTGACACTGCTTAGAGTCTGTGCTTTGATCCTTTCCTGTGAGACCAGTAATGGTTTCCGATACACCACTGCGGGTTCAATGTATTCCTTGGACCTTCACATTGACGATGAAACACAGAAACCGCATCGGAATTAAATACAAAATGCACAATGCTGCCTTAAGTGGAAGAAGAGTGAGACTTCTTAGAGTCTGTGAATTGATCCTTTCCTGTGAGACCAGTATTAGTTTCCGATACTCCACTGCAGGTTCAATGCATTCCTTGGACATTCACATTGACGATGAAACACAGAAATCGCATCGGAATTAGATACAATAGGCACAATGCCGACTTAAGTGCAAGGACAGAGACTCTTCTTACAGTAGGTGCTTGGATCATTCCGTGTGAGACCAGTATTAGTTTCCGACACACCACTGCAGGTTCAATGTATTCCTTGGACCCTCACATTGACGATGAAATTCAGAAAACGCGACAGAATTAAATACAAAAGGCACAATGCAGTCTTAAGTACAAGAATAGGCACTCTTCTTACAGTTATTGTTTTGAGCATTCCCTGTGAGACCAGTATTAGTTTCCCATACACCACTGCAGGGTCAATGTATTCCTTGGACATACACATTGACGATGTAACACTGAAATCAGATCGGAATTAAATAAAAAAGGCTCAATGCCGCCTTAAGTGCAAGAAGAGTGAGACTTCTTATAGTCTGTGCTTTGATCCTTTCCTGGGAGACCAGTATTAGTTTCCGATACACCGCTGCAATTTCAATGTAATCCTTGGACCATCACATTGACGATGAAACACAGAAATCGCGTCAGAATTAAATACAAAAGGCACAATGCCTCCATAAGTACAAGAATAGAGACTCTTCATACAGTCGGTGTTTTGAGCACTCCCTGTGAGACCAGTATTAGTTTGCAATACGCCACTGCTGGTTCAATGCTTTCCTTGGACCTTCAGATTGACGATGAAACACAGAAATCGCATCGGAATTAAATACAAAAGGCACAATGCCGACTTAAGTGCAAGAAGAGTTAGACATCTTATAGTCTGTGCTTTGATCCTTTCCTGTGAGACCAGTATTAGTTTCCAATACACCACTGCAGGTTCAATGTAATCCTTGGACCTTCACATTAACGATGAAACACAGAAATCGCGTCGGAATTAAATTCAAAAGGCACAATGCTCCATATGTACAAGAATAGAAACTCTTCTTACAGTTATTGTTTTGAGCATTCCCTGTGAGACCAGTAAAAGTTTGCGATACACCACTGCAGGTTCAATGTATTCCTTGGACATACACATTGACTATGAAACACTGAAATTAGATCGGAATTAAATAAAAAAGGCTCAATGCCGCCGTAAGTGCAAGAAGAGTGAGACTTCTTAGAGTCTGTGCTTTGAACGTTTCCTGTGAGACCAGTATTAGTTTCCGATACACCACTGCAGGCTCTATGTATTCCTTGGACCTTCACGTTGACGATGAAAAACAGAAATCGCATCGGAATTAAATACAAAAGGCACAATGCAGCCTTAAGTGCAAGAAGAGTGACACTTCTTGGAGTCTGTGCTTTGATCCTTTCCTGTGAGACCAGTATTAGTTTCCGATACACCACTGCAGGTTCAATGTATTCCTTGGACCTTCACATTGACGATGAAACACAGAAATCACATCGGACATAAATACAACAGGCACAATGCCGCCATAAGTGCAAGAAGAGTGAGACTTCTTAGAGTCTGTGCATTTATCCTTTCCTGTGAGACCAGTATTAGTTTCCGATACACCACTGCAGGTTCAATGTATTCCTTGGACCTTCACATTGACGATGAAACACATAAATCACATCGGAGATAAATACAACAGGCACAATGCCGCCTTAAGTGCAAGAAGAGTGAGACTTCTTATAGTCGGTGCATTGATCCTTTCCTGTGAGAACAGTATTAGTTTCCGATACACCACTGCTGGTTCAATGTATTCCTTGGACATACTCATTGACGATGCAACACAGAAATCGCATCGGAATTAAATGCAAAAGGCACAATGCCGACTTAAGTGCAAGTAGAGTGAGACTTCCTATAGTCTATGCTTTGATCCTTTCCTGTGAGACAAGTATTATTTTCCGATACACCACTGCAGGTTCAATGTAATCCTGGGACCTTCACATTGACGATGAAACACAGAAATCGCGTCGGAATTAAATACAAAAGGCACAATGCCTCCATAAGTACAAGAATAGAGACTCTTCTTACAGTCGGTGTTTTGAGCACTCCCTGTGAGACCAGTATTAGTTTGTGATAAACCACTGCAGGTTCAATGTATTCCTTGGACATACTCATTGACGATGAAACACAGAAATCGCATCGGAATTAAATACAAAGGGCACAATGCCTCCATAAGTACAAGAATAGAGACTCTTCTTACAGTCGGTGTTTTGAGCACTCCCTGTGAGACCAGTATTAGTTTGCGATACACCACTGCAGGTTCAATGTACTCCTTGGACATACACATTGACGATAAAACACTGAAATTAGATCGGAATTAAATAAAAAAGGCTCAATGCCGCCTTAAGTGCAAGACGAGTGAGACTTCTTATAGTCTGTGCTTTGATCCTTTCCTGTGAGACCAGTATTAGTTTCCGATACACCACTGCAATGTCAATGTAAACCTTGGACCTTCACATTGACGATGAAACACAGAAATCGCATCGGAATTAAATACAAAAGGCTCAATGCCTTCATAAGTACAAGAATAGAGACTCTCCTTACAGTCGGTGTTTTGAGCACTCCCTGCGAGACCAGTATTAGTTTGCGATACACCACTGCAGGTTCAATGTATTCCTTGGACCTTCACATTGACGATGAAACACAGAAATCACATCGGAATTAAATACAAAAGGCACAATGCCGCCTTAAGTGCAAGAAGAGTGAGACTTCTTAGAGTCTGTGCATTGATCCTTTCCTGTGAGACCAGTATTAGTTTCCGATACACCACTGCAATTTCAATGTAAACCTTGGACCTTCACATTGACGATGAAACACAGAAATCGCATCGGAATTAAATACAAAAGGCACAATGCCTCCATAAGTACAAGAATAGAGAGTCTTCTTACAGTCGGTGTTTTGAGCACTCCCTGTGAGACCAGTATTAGTTTGCGATACACCACTGCAGGTTCAATGTAATCCTTGGACCTTCACATTGACGATGAAACACAGATATCGCATCGGAATTAAATACAAAAGGCACAATGCCTTCATAAGTACAAGAATAGAGACTCTCCTTACAGTCGGTGTTTTGAGCACTCCCTGCGAGACCAGTATTAGTTTGCGATACACCACTGCAGGTTCAATGTATTCCTTGGACCTTCACATTGACGATGAAACACAGAAATCACATCGGAATTAAATACAAAAGGCACAATGCTGCCTTAGGTGAAAGAAGAGTGACACTTCTTAGAGTCTGTGCGTTGATCCTTTCCTGTGAGACCAATATTAATTTCCGATACTCCACTGCAGGTTCAATGTATTCCTTGGACCTTCACATTGACGATGAAACACAGAAATCACATCGGAGATAAATACAACAGGCACATTGCAGCCTTAAGTGCTAGAAGAGTGTGACTTCTTAGAGTCTGTGCATTGATCCTTTCCTGTGATTCCAGTATTAGTTTCCGATACACCACTGCTGGTTCAATGTATTCCTTGGACATACACATTGACGATGAAACACAGAAATCGCATCGGAATTAAATACAAAGGGCACAATGCCGACATAAGTGCAAGAAGAGTGAGACTTCTTATAGTCTGTGCTTTGATCCTTTCCTGTGAGACCAGTATTAGTTTCCGATACACCACTGAAGGTTCAGTGTATTCCTTGGACCTTCACATTGACGATGTAACACAGAAATCGCATCGGAATTAAATACAAAAAGCACAATGCCGCCTTAAGTGCAAGAAGAGTGAGACTTCTTAGAGTCTGTGCATTGATCCTTTCCTGTGAGACCAGTATTAGTTTCCGATACACCACTGCAATTTCAATGTAAACCTTGGACCTTCACATTGACGATGAAACACAGAAATCGCATCGGAATTAAATACAAAAGGCACAATGCCTCCATAAGTACAAGAATAGAGAGTCTTCTTACAGTCGGTGTTTTGAGCACTCCCTGTGAGACCAGTATTAGTTTGCGATACACCACTGCAGGTTCAATGTAATCCTTGGACCTTCACATTGACGATGAAACACAGAAATCGCATCGGAATTAAATACAAAAGGCACAATGCCTTCATAAGTACAAGAATAGAGACTCTCCTTACAGTCGGTGTTTTGAGCACTCCCTGCGAGACCAGTATTAGTTTGCGATACACCACTGCAGGTTCAATGTATTCCTTGGACCTTCACATTGACGATGAAACACAGAAATCACATCGGAATTAAATACAAAAGGCACAATGCCGCCTTAGGTGAAAGAAGAGTGACACTTCTTAGAGTCTGTGCGTTGATCCTTTCCTGTGAGACCAATATTAATTTCCGATACTCCACTGCAGGTTCAATGTATTCCTTGGACCTTCACATTGACGATGAAACACAGAAATCACATCGGAGATAAATACAACAGGCACATTGCAGCCTTAAGTGCTAGAAGAGTGTGACTTCTTAGAGTCTGTGCATTGATCCTTTCCTGTGATTCCAGTATTAGTTTCCGATACACCACTGCTGGTTCAATGTATTCCTTGGACATACACATTGACGATGAAACACAGAAATCGCATCGGAATTAAATACAAAGGGCACAATGCCGACATAAGTGCAAGAAGAGTGAGACTTCTTATAGTCTGTGCTTTGATCTTTTCCTGTGAGACCAGTATTAGTTTCCGATACACCACTGCAGGTTCAGTGTAATCCTTGGACCTTCACATTGACGATGAAACACAGAAATCGTATCGGAATTAAATACAATAGGCACAATGCCTCCATAGGTACAAGAATAGAGACTCTTCATACAGTCGGTGTTTTGAGCACTTCCTGTGAGACCAGTAATAGTTTGCGATACACCACTGCAGGTTCAATGTATTCCTTGGACATGCACATTGACGATGAAACACAGAAATTAGATCGGAATTAAATAAAAAAAAGCTCAATGCCGCCTTAAGTGCAAGAAGAGTGAGACTTCTTAGAGTCTGTGCTTTGATCCTTTCCTGTGAGACCAGTATTAGTTTCCGATACACCACTGCAGGCTCTATGTATTCCTTGGACCTTCACGTTGACGATGAAACACAGAAATCGCATCGGAATTAAATACAAAAGGCACAATGCAGCCTTTAGTGCAAGAAGAGTGACACTTCTTAGAGTCTGTGCTTTGATCCTTTCCTGTGAGACCAGTATTAGTTTCCGATACACCACTGCAGGTTCAATGTATTCCTTGGACCTTCACATTGACGATGAAACACAGAAATCACATTGGAGATAAATACAACAAGCACAATGCCGCCATAATTACAAGAAGAGTGAGACTTCTTATAGTCTGTGCATTGATCTTTTCCTGTGAGAACTGTATTTGTTTCCGATACACCACTGCTGGTTCAATGTATTCCGTGGACATACACATTGATGATGAAACACAGAAATCGCATCGGAATTAAATACAAAAGGCACAATGCCGACTTAAGTGCAAGAAGAGTGAGACTTCTTATAGTGTATGCTTTGATCCCTCCTGTGAGACCAGTATTAGTTTCCGATACACCACTGCAGGTTCAATGTAATCCTTGGGCCTTCACATTGACGATGAAACACAGAAATCGCGTCGGAATTAAATACAATAGGCACAATGCCTCCATAAGTACAATAATAGAGACTCTTCTTACAGTCGGTGTTTTGAGCACTCCCTGTGAGACCAGTAATAGTTGGCGATACACCACTGCAGGTTCAATGTACTCCTTGGACATACACATTGACGATGAAACACTGAAATTAGATCGGAATTAAACAAAAATGGCTCAATGCCGCCTTAAGTGCAAGAAGAGTGAGACTTCTTACAGTCTGTGCTTTGATCCTTTCCTGTGAGACCAGTATTAGTTTCCGATACACCACTGCAGGTTCAATGTATTCCTTGGACCTTAACATTGACGATGAAACACAGAAATCACATCGAAGATAAACACAACAGGCACAATGCCGCCATAAGTGCAAGAAGAGTGAGACTTCTTAGAGTCTGTGCATTGATCCTTTCCTGTGAGACCAGTATTAGTTTCCGATACACCACTGCAGGATCTATGTATTCCTTGAACCTTCACATTGACGATGAAACACAGAAATCGCATCGGAATGAAATACAAAAGGCACAATGCCTCCATAAGTTCAAGAATAGAGACCCTTCTTACAGTCGGTGCTTTGAGCACGCCCTCTGAGACCAGTATTAGTTTGCGATACACCACTGCAGGTTCAATGTATTCCTTGGACATACACATTGACGATGAAACACTGAAATTAGATCGGAATTAAATAAAAAAGGCTCAATGCCGCCTTAAGTGCAAGAACAGTGAGACTTCTTATAGTCTGTGCTTTGATCCTTTCCTGCGAGACCAGTATTAGTTTCCGATACACCACTGACATTTCAGTGTAATCCTTCGACCTTCACATTGACGTTGAAACACAGAAATCGCATCGGAATTTAATACAATAGGCACAATGCCTCCATAAGTACAAGAATAGAGACTCTTCTTACAGTCGGTGTATTGAGCACTCCCTGTGAGATTAGTATTAGTTTGCAATACACCACTGCAGGTTCAATGTATTCCTTGGACATACACATTGACGATGAAACACTGAAATTAGATCGGAATTAAATAAAAAAGGCTCAATGCCGCCTTAAGTGCAAGAAGAGTGAGACTTCTTAGAGTCTGTGTTCTGATCCTTTCCTGTGAGACCAGTATTAGTTTCCGATACACCACTGAAGGTTCAATGTATTCCTTGGACCTTCACATTGACGATGAAACACAGAAATCGCATCGAAATTAAATACAAGAGGCACAATGCCGACTTAAGTGCAAGAAGAGGGAGACTTCTTAGAGTCTGTGCATTGTTACTTTCCTGTGAGACCAGTATTTTTTTCCGATACACCACTGCAATTTCAATGTAATCCTTGGACCTTCACATTGACGATGAAACACAGAAATCGCATCGGAATTAAATACAAAAGGCACAATGCGTCCATAAATACAAGAATTGAGACTCTTCTTACAGTCGGTGTTTTGAGCACTCCCTGTGAGACCAGGATTAGTTTGCGATACACCACTGCTGTTTCAATGTATTCCTTGGACATACACATTGTCGATAAAACACTGAAATTAGATCGGAATTAAATAAAAAAGGCTCAATGTCGCCTTAAGTGCAAGAGGAGTGAGACTTCTTAGAGTCTGTGCTTTGATCCTTTCCTGTGAGACCAGTATTAGTTTCCGATATACCACTGCAGGTTCTGTTTGTTCCTTGGACCTTCACATTGACGATGAAGCACAGAAATCGCATCGGAATTAAATACAAAAGGCACAATTCCTCCATAAGTACAAGAATAGAGACTCTTCTTACAGTCGGTGTATTGAGCACTCCCTCTGCGACCAGTATTAGTTTGCGATACAACACTGCAGTTTCAATGTATTCCTTGGACATACACATTGACGATGAAACACTGAAATTAGATCGGAATTAAATTAAACAGGCTCAATGCCGCCTTAAGTGCAAGAAGAGTGAGACTTCTTATAGTCTGTGCTTTGATCCTTTCCTGCGAGACCAGTATTAGTTTCCGATACACCACTGCCATTTCAATGTAATCCTTCGACCTTCACATTGACGATGAAACACAGAAATCGCATCGGAATTAAATACAATAGGCACAATGCCTCCATAAGTACAAGAATAGAGACTCTTCTTACAGTCGGTGTATTGAGCACTCCCTGTGAGATTAGTATTAGTTTGCGATACACCACTGCATGTTCAATGTATTCCTTGGACATACACATTGACGATGAAACACTGAAATTAGATCGGAATTAAATAAAAAAGGCTCAATGCCGCCTTAAGTGCAAGAAGAGTGAGACTTCTTAGAGTCTGTGTTTTGATCCTTTCCTGTGAGACCAGTATTAGTTTACGATACACCACTGAAGGTTCAATGTATTCCTTGGACCTTTACATTGACGATGAAACACAGAAATCGCATCGAAATTATATACAAGAGGCACAATGCCGACTTAGGTGCAAGAAGAGGGAGACTTCTTAGAGTCTGTGCATTGATACTTTCCTGTGAGACCAGTATTTTTTTCCGATACACCACTGCAATTTCAATGTAATCCTTGGACCTTTACATTGACGATGAAACACAGAAATCGCATCGGAATTAAATACAAAAGGCACAATGCCTCCATAAATACAAGAATTGAGACTCTTCTTACAGTCGGTGTTATGAGCACTCCCTCTGCGACCAGTATTAGTTTGCGATACAACACTGCAGTTTCAATGTATTCCTTGGACATACACATTGACGATGAAACACTGAAATTAGATCGGAATTAAACTAAAAAGGCTCAATGCCGCCTTAAGTGCAAGAAGAGTGAGACTTCTTATAGTCTGTGCTTTGATCCTTTCCTGTGACACCAGTATTAGTTTCCGATACACCACTGCAGGTTCTATGTATTCTTTGGACCGTCACATTGACGATGAAACACAGAAATCGCATCGGAATTAAATACAAAAGGCACAATGCCACCATAAGTACAAGAATAGAGACTCGTCTTACAGTCGGTGTTTTGAGCACTCAGTGTGAGACCAGTATTAGTTTGCGGTACACCACTGCAGGTTCAATGTATTCCTTGTACATACACATTGACGATGAAACAGTGAATTTAGATTGGAATTAAATAAAAAAGGCTCAATGCCGCCCTAAGTGCAAGAAGAGTGAGACTTCTTATAGTCTGTGTTTTGATCCTTTCCTGTGAGACCAGTATTAGTTTCCGACACACCACTGCAATTTCAATGTAATCCTTGGACCTTCACATTGACGATGAAACACAGAAATCGCATCGGAATTAAATACAAAAGGCACAATGCAGCCTTAAGTGCAAGAAGAGTGACAGTTCTTGTAGTCTGTGCTTTGATCCTTTCCTGTGAGACCAGTATTAGTTTCCGATACACCACTGCAGGTTCAATGTATTCCTTGGACCTTCACATTGACGATGAAACACAGAAATCACATCGGACATAAATACAACAGGCACAATGCCGCCATAAGTGCAAGTAGAGTGACACTTCTTAGAGTCTGTGCATTGATCCTTTCCTGTGAGACCAGTATTAGTTTCCGATAGACCACTGCAGGTTCAATGTATTCCTTGGACCTTCACATTGACGATGAAACACATAAATCACATCGGAGATAAATACAACAGGCACAATGCCGCCTTAAGTGCAAGAAGAGTGAGACTTCTTATAGTCGGTGCATTGATCCTTTCCTGTGAGAACAGTATTAGTTTCCGATACACCACTGCAATTTCAATGTAATCCTTGGACCTTCACATTGACGATGAAACACAGAAATCGCATCGGAATTAAATACAATAGGCACAGTGCCTCCATAAGTATAAGAATAGAGACTCTTCTTACAGTCGGTGTTTTGAGCACTCCCTGTGAGACCAGAATTAGTTTGCGATACACCACTGCATGTTCAATGTATTCCTTGGACATACATATTGACGATGAAACACTGAAATTTGATCGGAATTAAACAAAAAAGGCTCAATGCCGCCTTAAGTGCAAGAAGAGTGAGACTTCTTAGAGTCTGTGCTTTGATCCTTTCCTGTGAGACCAGTATTAGTTTCCGATACACCACTGAAGGTTCAGTGTATTCCTTGGACCTTCACATTGACGATGTAACACAGAAATCGCATCGGAATTAAATACAAAAAGCACAATGCCGCCTTAAGTGCAAGAAGAGTGAGACTTCTTAGAGTCTGTTCATTGATCCTTTCCTGTGAGACCAGTATTAGTTTCCGATACACCACTGCAATTTCAATGTAATCCTTGGACCTTCACATTGACGATGAAACACAGAAATCGCATCGGAATTAAATACAAAAGGCACAATGCCTTCATAAGTACAAGAATAGAGACTCTCCTTACAGTCGGTGTTTTGAGCACTCCCTGCGAGACCAGTATTAGTTTGCGATACACCACTGCAGGTTCAATGTATTCCTTGGACCTTCACATTGACGATGAAACACAGAAATCACATCGGAATTAAATACAAAAGGCACAATGCCGCCTTAGGTGAAAGAAGAGTGACACTTCTTAGAGTCTATGCGTTGATCCTTTCCTGTGAGACCAATATTAATTTCCGATACTCCACTGCAGGTTCAATGTATTCCTTGGATCTTCACATTGACGATGAAACACAGAAATCACATCGGAGATAAATACAACAGGCACAATGCAGCCTTAAGTGCAAGAATAGTGTGACTTCTTAGAGTCTGTGCATTGATCCTTTCCTGTGATACCAGTATTAGTTTCCGATACACCACTACTGGTTCAATGTATTCCTTGGACATACACATTGACGATGAAACACAGAAATCGCATCGGAATTAAATACAAAGGGCACAATGCCGACATAAGTGCAAGAAGAGTGAGACTTCTTATAGTCTGTGCTTTGATCTTTTCCTGTGAGACCAGTATTAGTTTCCGATACACCACTGCAGGTTCAATGTAATCCTTGGACCTTCACATTGACGATGAAACACAGAAATCGTGTCGGAATTAAATACAATAGGCACAATGCCTCCATAGGTACAAGAATAGAGACTCTCCATACAGTCGGTGTTTTGAGCACTCCCTGTGAGACCAGTAATAGTTTGCGATACACCACTGCAGGTTCAATGTATTCCTTGGACATGCACATTGACGATGAAACACAGAAATTAGATCGGAATTAAATAAAAAAGGCTCAATGCCGCCTTAAGTGCAAGAAGAGTGAGACTTCTTAGAGTCTGTGCTTTGATCCTTTCCTGTGAGACCAGTATTAGTTTCCGATACACCACTGCAGGCTCTATGTATTCCTTGGACCTTCACGTTGACGATGAAACACAGAAATCGCATCGGAATTAAATACAAAAGGCACAATGCAGCCTTTAGTGCAAGAAGAGTGACACTTCTTAGAGTCTGTGCTTTGATCCTTTCCTGTGAGACCAGTATTAGTTTCCGATACACCACTGCAGGTTCAATGTATTCCTTGGACCTTCACATTGACGATGAAACACAGAAATCACATTGGAGATAAATACAACAGGCACAATGCCGCCATATGTGCAAGAAGAGTGAGACTTCTTAGAGTCTGTGCATTAATCCTTTCCTGTGAGACCAGTATTAGTTTCCGATACCCCACTGCAGGTTCAATGTATTCCTTGGACCTTCACATTGACGATGAAACACATAAATCACATCGGAGATAAATACAACAAGCACAATGCCGCCATAAGTACAAGAAGAGTGAGACTTCTTATAGTCTGTGCATTGATCCTTTCCTGTGAGAACTGTATTTGTTTCCGATACACCACTGCTGGTTCAATGTATTCCGTGGACATACACATTGACGATGAAACACAAAAATCGCATCGGAATTAAATACAAAAGGCACAATGCCGACTTAAGTGCAAGAAGAGTGAGACTTCTTATAGTCTATGCTTTGATCCTTCCTGTGAGACCAGTATTAGTTTCCGATACACTGCTGCAGGTTCAATGTAATCCTTGGACCTTCACATTGACGATGAAACACAGAAATCGCGTCGGAATTAAATACAATAGGCACAATGGCTCCATAAGTACAATAATAGAGACTCTTCTTACAGTCGGTGTTTTGAGCACTCCCTGTGAGACCAGTAATAGTTTGCGATACACCACTGCAGGTTCAATGTATTCCTTGGACATACACATTGACGATGAAACACTGAAATTAGATCGGAATTAAAAAAAAATGGCTCATTGCCGCCTTAAGTGCAAGAAGAGTGAGACTTCTTACAGTCTGTGCTTTGATCCTTTCCTGTGAGACCAGTATTAGTTTCCGATACACCACTGCAGGTTCAATGTATTCGTTGGACCTTCACATTGACGATGAAACACAGAAATCACATCGAAGAGAAATACAACAGGCACAATGCCGCCATAAGTGCAAGAAGAGTGAGACTTCTTAGAGTCTGTGCATTGATCCTTTCCTGTGAGACCAGTATTAGTTTCCGATACACCACTGCAGGTTCTATGTATTCCTTGAACCTTCACATTGACGATGAAACACAGAAATCGCATCGGAATGAAATACAAATGGCACAATGCCTCCGTAAGTACAAGAATAGAGACCCTTCTTACAGTCGGTGCTTTGAGCACGCCCTCTGAGACCAGTATTAGTTTGCGATACACGACTGCAGGTTCAATGTATTCCTTGGACATACACATTGACGATGAAACACTGAACTTAGATCGGAATTAAATAAAAAAGGCTCAATGCCGCCTTAAGTGCAAGAAGAGTGAGACTTCTTAGAGTCTGTGTTTTGATCCTTTCCTGTGAGACCAGTATTAGTTTCCGATACACCACTGAAGGTTCAATGTATTCCTTGGACATGCACATTGACGATGAAACACAGAAATTAGATCGGAATTAAATAAAAAAGGCTCAATGCCGCCTTAAGTTCAAGAAGAGTGAGACTTCTTAGAGTCTGTGCTTTGATCCTTTCCTGTGAGACCAGTATTAGTTTCCGATACACCACTGCAGGCTCTATGTATTCCTTGGACCTTCACGTTGACGATGAAACACAGAAATCGCATCGGAATTAAATACAAAAGGCACAATGCAGCCTTTAGTGCAAGAAGAGTGACACTTCTTAGAGTCTGTGCTTTGATCCTTTCCTGTGAGACCAGTATTAGTTTCCGATACACCACTGCAGGTTCAATGTATTCCTTGGACCTTCACATTGACGATGAAACACAGAAATCACATTGGAGATAAATACAACAGGCACAATGCCGCCATATGTGCAAGAAGAGTGAGACTTCTTAGAGTCTGTGCATTAATCCTTTCCTGTGAGACCAGTATTAGTTTCCGATACCCCACTGCAGGTTCAATGTATTCCTTGGACCTTCACATTGACGATGAAACACATAAATCACATCGGAGATAAATACAACAAGCACAATGCCGCCATAAGTACAAGAAGAGTGAGACTTCTTATAGTCTGTGCATTGATCCTTTCCTGTGAGAACTGTATTTGTTTCCGATACACCACTGCTGGTTCAATGTATTCCGTGGACATACACATTGACGATGAAACACAAAAATCGCATCGGAATTAAATACAAAAGGCACAATGCCGACTTAAGTGCAAGAAGAGTGAGACTTCTTATAGTCTATGCTTTGATCCTTCCTGTGAGACCAGTATTAGTTTCCGATACACTGCTGCAGGTTCAATGTAATCCTTGGACCTTCACATTGACGATGAAACACAGAAATCGCGTCGGAATTAAATACAATAGGCACAATGGCTCCATAAGTACAATAATAGAGACTCTTCTTACAGTCGGTGTTTTGAGCACTCCCTGTGAGACCAGTAATAGTTTGCGATACACCACTGCAGGTTCAATGTATTCCTTGGACATACACATTGACGATGAAACACTGAAATTAGATCGGAATTAAAAAAAAATGGCTCATTGCCGCCTTAAGTGCAAGAAGAGTGAGACTTCTTACAGTCTGTGCTTTGATCCTTTCCTGTGAGACCAGTATTAGTTTCCGATACACCACTGCAGGTTCAATGTATTCGTTGGACCTTCACATTGACGATGAAACACAGAAATCACATCGAAGAGAAATACAACAGGCACAATGCCGCCATAAGTGCAAGAAGAGTGAGACTTCTTAGAGTCTGTGCATTGATCCTTTCCTGTGAGACCAGTATTAGTTTCCGATACACCACTGCAGGTATTATGTATTCCTTGAACCTTCACATTGACGATGAAACACAGAAATCGCATCGGAATGAAATACAAAAGGCACAATGCCTCCGTAAGTACAAGAATAGAGACCCTTCTTACAGTCGGTGCTTTGAGCACGCCCTCTGAGACCAGTATTAGTTTGCGATACACGACTGCAGGTTCAATGTATTCCTTGGACATACACATTGACGATGAAACACTGAACTTAGATCGGAATTAAATAAAAAAGGCTCAATGCCGCCTTAAGTGCAAGAAGAGTGAGACTTCTTAGGGTCTGTGTTTTGATCCTTTCCTGTGATACCAGTATTAGTTTCCGATACACCACTGAAGGTTCAATGTATTCCTTGGACCTTCACATTGACGATGAAACACAGAAATCGCATCGAAATTAAATACAAGAGGCACAATGCCGACTTAAGTGCACGAAGAGGGAGACTTCTTAAAGTCTGTGCATTGATACTTTCCTGTGAGACCAGTATTTTTTTCCGATACACCACTGCAATTTCAATGTAATCCTTGGACCTTCACATTGACGATGAAACACAGAAATCGCATCGGAATTAAATACAAAAGGCTTAATGCCTCCATAAGTACAAGAATTGAGACTCTTCTTACAGTCGGTGTTTTGAGCACTCCCTGTGAGACCAGGATTAGTTTGCGATACACCACTGCAGGTTCAATGTATTCCTTGGACATACACATTGACGATAAAACACTGAAATTAAATCGGAATTAAATAAAAAAGGCTCAATGTCGCCTTAAGTGCAAGAGGAGTGAGACTTCTTAGAGTCTGTGCTTTGATCCTTTCCTGTGAGACCAGTATTAGTTTCCGATACACCACTGCAGGTTCTGTTTATTCCTTGGACCTTCACATTGACGATGAAGCACAGAAATCGCATCGGAATTAAATACAAAAGGCACAATTCCTCCATAAGTACAAGAATAGAGACTCTTCTTACAGTCGGTGTTTTGAGCACTCCCTCTGCGACCAGTATTAGTTTGCGATACACCACTGCAGGTTCAATGTATTCCTTGTACATACACATTGACGATAAAACAGTGAAATTAGATCGGAATTAAATAAAAAAGGCTCAATGCCGCCTTAAGTGCAAGAAGAGTGAGACTTCTTATAGTCTGTGCTTTGATCCATTCCTGTGAGACCAGTATTAGTTTCCGACACACCACTGCAATTTCAATGTAATCCTTGGACCTTCACATTGACGATGAAACACAGAAATCGCATCGGTATTAAATACAAAAGGCACAATGCCTCCATAAGTACAAGAATAGAGACTCTTCTTACAGTCGGTGTTTTGAGCACTCCGTCTGACCAGTATTAGTTTGCGATACACCACTGCAGTTTCAATGTATTCCTTGGACATACACATTGACGATGAAACACTGAAATTAGATCGGAATTAAATAAAAAAGGCTCAATGCCGCCTTAAGTGCAAGAAGATTGAGACTTCTTATAGGCTGTGCTTTGATCCTTTCCTGTGAGACCAGTATTAGTTTCCGATACACCACTGCAATTTCAATGTAATCCTTGGACCTTCACATTGACGATGAAACACAGAAATCGCATCGGAATTAAATACAAAAGGCACAATGCCTCCATAAGTACAAGAATAGAGACTCTTCTTACAGTCGGTGTTTTGAGCACTCCCTGTGAGATCAGTATTAGTTTGCGATACACCACTGCAGGTTCAATGCATTCCTTGGACCTTCAGATTGACGATGAAACACGGAAATCGCATCGGAATTAAATACAAAACGCTCAATGCCGACTTAAGTGCAAGAAGAGTGAGACTTCTTATAGTCTGCGCTTTGATCCTTTTCTGTGAGTCCACTATTAGTTTCCGATACACCACAGCAGGTTCTATGTATTCCTTGGACCTTCCCATTGACGATGTACACAGAAATCGCATCGGAATTAAATACAAAAGGAACAGTGCCTCCATAAGTACAAGAATAGAGACTCTTCTTACAGTCGGTGTTTTGAGCACTCTCTATGAGACCAGTATTAGTTTGCGATACACCACTGCAGGTTCAATGTATTCTTTGGACATACACATTGACGATGAAACACTGAAATTAGATCGGAATTAAATAAGAAAGGCTCAATGCCGCCTTAAGTGCAAGAAGAGTGCGACTTCTTATAGTCTGTGCATTGATCCTTTCCTGTGAGACTAGTATTAGTTTCCGATACACCACTGCAATTTCAATGTAATCCTTGGACCTTCACACTGACGATGAAACACAGAAATCGCATCGGTATTAAATACAAAAGGCACAATTCCTCCATAAGTACAAGAATAGAGTCTCTTCTTACAGTCGGTGTTTTGAGCACTCCGTCTGACCAGTATTAGTTTGCGATACACCACTGCAGTTTCAATGTATTCCTTGGACATACACATTGACGATGAAACACTGAAATTAGATCGGAATTAAATAAAAAAGGCTCAATGCCGCCTTAAGTGCAAGAAGATTGAGACTTCTTATAGGCTGTGCTTTGATCCTTTCCTGTGAGACCAGTATTAGTTTCCGATACACCACTGCAATTTCAATGTAATCCTTGGACCTTCACATTGACGATGAAACACAGAAATCGCATCGGAATTAAATACAAAAGGCACAATGCCTCCATAAGTACAAGAACAGAGACTCTTCTTACAGTCGGTGTTTTGAGCACTCCCTCTGAGACCAGTATTAGTTTGCGATACACCACTGCAGTTTCAAAGAATTCCTTGGACATACACATTGACGATGAAACACTGAAATTAGATCGGAATTAAATTAAAAAGGCTCAATGCCCGCTTAAGTGCAAGAAGAGTGAGACTTCTTATAGTCTGTGCTTTGATCCTTTCCTGTGACACCAGTATTAGTTTCCGATACACCACTGCAGGTTCTATGTATTCTTTGGACCGTCACATTGACGATGAAACACAGAAATCGCATCGGAATTAAATACAAAAGGCACAATGCCTCCATAAGTACAAGAATAGAGACTCCTCTTACAGTTGGTGTTTTGAGCACTCCCTGTGAGACCAGTATTAGTTTGCGATACACCACTGCAGGTTCAATGTATTCCTTGTACATACACATTGACGATGAAACACTGAAATTAGATCGGAATTAAATAAAAAAGGCTCAATGCCGCCTTAAGTGCAAGAACAGTGAGACTTCTTATAGTCTGTGTTTTGATCCTTTCCTGTGAGACCAGTATTAGTTTCCGACACACCTCTGCAATTTCAATGTAATCCTTGGACCTTCACATTGACGATGAAACACAGAAATCGCATCGGTATTAAATACAAAAGGCACAATGCCTCCATAAGTACAAGAATAGAGACTCTTCTTACAGTCGGTGTTTTGAGCACTCCGTCTGACCAGTATTAGTTTGCGATACACCACTGCAGTTTCAATGTATTCCTTGGACATACACATTGACGATGAAACACTGAAATTAGATCGGAATTAAATAAAAAAGGCTCAATGCCGCCTTAAGTGCAAGAAGATTGAGACTTCTTATAGGCTGTGCTTTGATCCTTTCCTGTGAGACCAGTATTAGTTTCCGATACACCACTGCAATTTCAATGTAATCCTTGGACCATCACATTGACGATGAAACACAGAAATCGCATCGGAATTAAATACAAAAGGCACAATGCCTCCATAAGTACAAGAATAGAGACTCTTCTTACAGTCCTTGTTTTGAGCACTCCCTGTGAGATCAGTATTAGTTTGAGATACAACACTGCAGGTTCAATGCATTCCTTGGACCTTCAGATTGACGATGAAACACAGAAATCGCATCGGAATTAAATACAAAACGCTCAATGCCGACTTAAGTGCATGAAGAGTGAGACTTCTTGTAGTCTGCGCTTTGATCCTTTTCTGTGAGACCACTATTAGTTTCCGATACACCACAGCAGGTTCTATGTATTCCTTGGACCTTCCCATTGACGATGTAACACAGAAATCGCATCGGAATTAAATACAAAAGGAACAGTGCCTCCATAAGTACAAGAATAGAGACTCTTGTTACACTCGGTGTTTTGAGCACTCCCTGTGAGACCAGTATTAGTTTGCGATACACCACTGCAGGTTCAATGTATTCTTTGGACATACACATTGACGATGAAACACTGAAATTAGATCGGAATTAAATAAAAAAGGCTCAATGCCGCCTTAAGTGCAAGATGAGTGAGACTTCTTATAGTCTGTGCTTTGATCCTTTCCTGTGAGACTAGTATTAGTTTCCGATACACCACTGCAATTTCAATGTAATCCTTGGACCTTCACATTGACGATGAAACACAGAAATCGCATCGGAATTAAATACAAATGGCACAATGAATCCATAAGTACAAGAATAGAGACTCTTCTTACAGTCGGTGTTTTGAGCACTCCCTGTGAGATCAGTATTAGTTTGCGATACACCACTGCAGGTTCAATGCATTCCTTGGATCTTCAGATTGACGAAGAAACACAGAAATCGCATCGGAATTAATTACAAAACGCTCAATGCCGACTTAAGTGCAATAAGAGTGAGACTTCTTATAGTCTGCGCTTTGATCCTTTTCTGTGAGACCACTATTAGTTTCCGATACACCACAGCAGGTTCTATGTATTCCTTGGACCTTCCCATTGACGATGTAATACAGAAATCGCATCGGAATTAAATACAAAAGGAACAGTGCCTCCATAAGTACAAGAATAGGGACTCTTCTTACAGTCGGTGTTTTGAGCACTCCCTGTGAGACCAGTATTAGTTTGCGATACACCACTGCAGTTTCAATGTATTCCTTGAACATACGCATTGACGATGAAACACTGAAATTAGATCGGAATTAAATAAAAATGGCTCAATCCCGCCTTAAGTGCAAGAAGAGTGAACTTCTTATAGTCTGTGCTTTGATCCTTTCCTGTGAGACCAGTATTAGTTTCCGATACACCACTGCAATTTCAATGTAATCCTTGGACCTTCACATTGACGATGAAACACAGAAATCGCATCGGAATTAAATACAATGGGCACAATGCCTCCATAAGTACAAGAATAGAGACTCTTCTTACAGTCGTTGCTGTGAGCTCTCCCTGTGAGACCAGTATTAGTTTGCGATACACCACTGCAGGTTCCATGTATTCCTTGGACATACACATTGACGAAGAAACACTGAAAATAGATCGGAATTAAATAAAAATGCTCAATGCCGCCTTAAGTGCAAGAAGAGTGAGACTTCTAATAGTCTGTGCTTTGATCCTCTCCTGTGAGTCCAGTATTAGTTTCCGATACACCACTTATGGTTCAATGTATTCCTTGGACCTTCACATTGACGATGAAACACAGAAATCGCATCGAAATTAAATACAAGAGGCACAATGCCGACTTAAGTGCAAGAAGAGTGAGACTTCTTAGAGTCTGTGCATTGATACTTTCCTGTGAGACCAGTATTTTTTTCCGATACACCACTGCAATTTCAATGTAATCCTTGGACCTTCACATTGACGATGAAACACTGAAATCGCATCGGAATTAAATACAAAAGGCACAATGCCTCCATAAGTACAAGAATAGAGACTCTTCTTACAGTCGGTGTTTTGAGCACTCCCTCTGAGACCAGTATTAGTTTGCGATACACCACTGCAGTTTCAATGTATTCCTTGGACATACACATTGACGATGAAACACTGAAATTAGATCGGAATTAAATTAAAAAGTCTCAATGCTGCCTTAAGTGCTAGAAGAGTGAGACTTCTTATAGTCTGTGCTTTGATCCATTCCTGTGACACCAGTATTAGTTTCCGATACACCACTGCAGGTTCAATGTATTCCTTGGACCTACACATTGACGATGAAACACAGAAATCGCATCGGAAATAAATACAAAAGGCACAATGCCGACTTAAGTGCAAGAAGAGTGAGACTTCTTAGAGTCTGTGCATTGATCCTTTCCTGTGAGACTAGTATTAGTTTCCGATACACCACTGCAGATTCTATGTATTCCTTGGACCTTCACATTGACGATGAAACACAGAAATCGCATCGGAATTAAATACAAAAGGCACAATGCCTCCATAAGTACAAGAATAGAGACTCTTCTTACAGTCGGTGTTCTGAGAATTCCCTGTGAGACCAGTATTAGTTTGCGATACACCACTGCAGGTTCAATGTATTCCTTGGACATACACATTGACGATGAAACACTGAAATTAGATCGGAATTAAATAAAAAAGGCTCAATGCCGCCTTAAGTGCAAGAAGAGTGAGACTTCTTAGAGTCTGTGCCATGATCCTTTCCTGTGAGACCAGTATTAGTTTCCGATACACCACTGCAGGTTCAATGTATTCCTTGGACCTTCACATTACCGATGAAATACAGAATTCGCACCGGAATTAAATACAAAAGACACATTGCCGACTTAAGTGCAAGAAGAGTGAGACTTCTTAGAGTGTGTGCATTGATCCTTTCCTGTGAGGCCAGTATTAGTTTCCGATACACCACTGCAGGTTCAATGTATTCCATGGACCTTCACATTGACGATGAAACACAGAAATCGCATCGGAAATATATACAAAAGGGACAATGCCGACTTACGTGCAAGAAGAGTGAGACTTCTTAGAGTCTGTGCATTGATCCTTTCCTGTGAGACCAGTATTAGTTTCCGATACACCACTGCAGGTTCAATGTATTCCTTGGACCTTCACATTGACAATGAAACACAGAAATCGCATAGGAATTAAATACAAAATGCACAATGCCTCCATAAGTACAAGAATAGAGACTCATCTTACAGCCGGTGTTTTGAGCACTCCCTGTGAGACCAGTATTAGTTTGCGGTACACCACTGCAGGTCCAATGTATTCCTTGGACATACACATTGACGATGAAACACTGAAATTAGATCGGAATTAAATAAAAAGGCTCAATGCCGCCTTAAGTGCAAGAAGAGTGAGACTTCTTAGAGTCTGTGCTTTGATCCCTTGCTGTGAGACCAGTATTAGTTTCCGATACACCACTGCAGGTTCAATGTATTCCTTGGACCTTCACATTACCGATGAAATACAGAATTCGCACCGGAATTAAATACAAAAGACACATTGCCGACTTAAGTGCAAGAAGAGTGAGACTTTCTTAGAGTGTGTGCATTGATCCTTTCCTGTGAGGCCAGTATTAGTTTCCGATACACCACTGCAGGTTCAATGTATTCCATGGACCTTCACATTGACGATGAAACACAGAAATCGCATCGGTATTAAATACAAAAGGCACAATGCCTCCATAGGTACAAGAATAGAGACTCTTCTTACAGTCGGTGTTTTGAGCACTCCGTCTGACCAGTATTAGTTTGCGATACACCACTGCAGTTTCAATGTATTCCTTGGACATACACATTGACGATGAAACACTGAAATTAGATCGGAATTAAATAAAAAAGGCTCAATGCCGCCTTAAGTGCAAGAAGATTGAGACTTCTTATAGGCTGTGCTTTGATCCTTTCCTGTGAGACCAGTATTAGTTTCCGATACACCACTGCAATTTCAATGTAATCCTTGGACCTTCACATTGACGATGAAAAACAGAAATCGCATCGGAATTAAATACAAAAGGCACAATGCCTCCATAAGTACAAGAATAGAGACTCTTCTTACAGTCGGTGTTTTGAGCACTCCCTGTGAGATCAGTATTAGTTTGCGATACACCACTGCAGGTTCAATGCATTCCTTGGACCTTCAGATTGACGATGAAACACGGAAATCGCATCGGAATTAAATACAAAACGCTCAATGCCGACTTAAGTGCAAGAAGAGTGAGACTTCTTATAGTCTGCGCTTTGATCCTTTTCTGTGAGTCCACTATTAGTTTCCGATACACCACAGCAGGTTCTATGTATTCCTTGGACCTTCCCATTGACGATGTACACAGAAATCGCATCGGAATTAAATACAAAAGGAACAGTGCCTCCATAAGTACAAGAATAGAGACTCTTCTTACAGTCGGTGTTTTGAGCACTCTCTATGAGACCAGTATTAGTTTGCGATACACCACTGCAGGTTCAATGTATTCTTTGGACATACACATTGACGATGAAACACTGAAATTAGATCGGAATTAAATAAGAAAGGCTCAATGCCGCCTTAAGTGCAAGAAGAGTGCGACTTCTTATAGTCTGTGCATTGATCCTTTCCTGTGAGACTAGTATTAGTTTCCGATACACCACTGCAATTTCAATGTAATCCTTGGACCTTCACATTGACGATGAAACACAGAAATCGCATCGGTATTAAATACAAAAGGCACAATTCCTCCATAAGTACAAGAATAGAGTCTCTTCTTACAGTCGGTGTTTTGAGCACTCCGTCTGACCAGTATTAGTTTGCGATACACCACTGCAGTTTCAATGTATTCCTTGGACATACACATTGACGATGAAACACTGAAATTAGATCGGAATTAAATAAAAAAGGCTCAATGCCGCCTTAAGTGCAAGAAGATTGAGACTTCTTATAGGCTGTGCTTTGATCCTTTCCTGTGAGACCAGTATTAGTTTCCGATACACCACTGCAATTTCAATGTAATCCTTGGACCTTCACGTTGACGATGAAACACAGAAATCGCATCGGAATTAAATACAAAAGGCACAATGCCTCCATAAGTACAAGAACAGAGACTCTTCTTACAGTCGGTGTTTTGAGCACTCCCTCTGAGACCAGTATTAGTTTGCGATACACCACTGCAGTTTCAAAGAATTCCTTGGACATACACATTGACGATGAAACACTGAAATTAGATCGGAATTAAATTAAAAAGGCTCAATGTCCGCTTAAGTGCAAGAAGAGTGAGACTTCTTATAGTCTGTGCTTTGATCCTTTCCTGTGACACCAGTATTAGTTTCCGATACACCACTGCAGGTTCTATGTATTCTTTGGACCGTCACATTGACGATGAAACACAGAAATCGCATCGGAATTAAATACAAAAGGCACAATGCCTCCATAAGTACAAGAATAGAGACTCCTCTTACAGTTGGTGTTTTGAGCACTCCCTGTGAGACCAGTATTAGTTTGCGATACACCACTGCAGGTTCAATGTATTCCTTGTACATACACATTGACGATGAAACACTGAAATTAGATCGGAATTAAATAAAAAAGGCTCAATGCCGCCTTAAGTGCAAGAACAGTGAGACTTCTTATAGTCTGTGTTTTGATCCTTTCCTGTGAGACCAGTATTAGTTTCCGACACACCTCTGCAATTTCAATGTAATCCTTGGACCTTCACATTGACGATGAAACACAGAAATCGCATCGGTATTAAATACAAAAGGCACAATGCCTCCATAAGTACAAGAATAGAGACTCTTCTTACAGTCGGTGTTTTGAGCACTCCGTCTGACCAGTATTAGTTTGCGATACACCACTGCAGTTTCAATGTATTCCTTGGACATACACATTGACGATGAAACACTGAAATTAGATCGGAATTAAATAAAAAAGGCTCAATGCCGCCTTAAGTGCAAAAAGATTGAGACTTCTTATAGGCTGTGCTTTGATCCTTTCCTGTGAGACCAGTATTAGTTTCCGATACACCACTGCAATTTCAATGTAATCCTTGGACCATCACATTGACGATGAAACACAGAAATCGCATCGGAATTAAATACAAAAGGCACAATGCCTCCATAAGTACAAGAATAGAGACTCTTCTTACAGTCCTTGTTTTGAGCACTCCCTGTGAGATCAGTATTAGTTTGAGATACAACACTGCAGGTTCAATGCATTCCTTGGACCTTCAGATTGACGATGAAACACAGAAATCGCATCGGAATTAAATACAAAACGCTCAATGCCGACTTAAGTGCATGAAGAGTGAGACTTCTTGTAGTCTGCGCTTTGATCCTTTTCTGTGAGACCACTATTAGTTTCCGATACACCACAGCAGGTTCTATGTATTCCTTGGACCTTCCCATTGACGATGTAACACAGAAATCGCATCGGAATTAAATACAAAAGGAACAGTGCCTCCATAAGTACAAGAATAGAGACTCTTGTTACACTCGGTGTTTTGAGCACTCCCTGTGAGACCAGTATTAGTTTGCGATACACCACTGCAGGTTCAATGTATTCTTTGGACATACACATTGACGATGAAACACTGAAATTAGATCGGAATTAAATAAAAAAGGCTCAATGCCGCCTTAAGTGCAAGATGAGTGAGACTTCTTATAGTCTGTGCTTTGATCCTTTCCTGTGAGACTAGTATTAGTTTCCGATACACCACTGCAATTTCAATGTAATCCTTGGACCTTCACATTGACGATGAAACACAGAAATCGCATCGGAATTAAATACAAGTGGCACAATGAATCCATAAGTACAAGAATAGAGACTCTTCTTACAGTCGGTGTTTTGAGCACTCCCTGTGAGATCAGTATTAGTTTGCGATACACCACTGCAGGTTCAATGCATTCCTTGGATCTTCAGATTGACGAAGAAACACAGAAATCGCATCGGAATTAATTACAAAACGCTCAATGCCGACTTAAGTGCAATAAGAGTGAGACTTCTTATAGTCTGCGCTTTGATCCTTTTCTGTGAGACCACTATTAGTTTCCGATACACCACAGCAGGTTCTATGTATTCCTTGGACCTTCCCATTGACGATGTAATACAGAAATCGCATCGGAATTAAATACAAAAGGAACAGTGCCTCCATAAGTACAAGAATAGGGACTCTTCTTACAGTCGGTGTTTTGAGCACTCCCTGTGAGACCAGTATTAGTTTGCGATACACCACTGCAGTTTCAATGTATTCCTTGAACATACGCATTGACGATGAAACACTGAAATTAGATCGGAATTAAATAAAAATGGCTCAATCCCGCCTTAAGTGCAAGAAGAGTGAACTTCTTATAGTCTGTGCTTTGATCCTTTCCTGTGAGACCAGTATTAGTTTCCGATACACCACTGCAATTTCAATGTAATCCTTGGACCTTCACATTGACGATGAAACACAGAAATCGCATCGGAATTAAATACAATGGGCACAATGCCTCCATAAGTACAAGAATAGAGACTCTTCTTACAGTCGTTGCTGTGAGCTCTCCCTGTGAGACCAGTATTAGTTTGCGATACACCACTGCAGGTTCCATGTATTCCTTGGACATACACATTGACGAAGAAACACTGAAAATAGATCGGAATTAAATAAAAGTGCTCAATGCCGCCTTAAGTGCAAGAAGAGTGAGACTTCTAATAGTCTGTGCTTTGATCCTCTCCTGTGAGTCCAGTATTAGTTTCCGATACACCACTTATGGTTCAATGTATTCCTTGGACCTTCACATTGACGATGAAACACAGAAATCGCATCGAAATTAAATACAAGAGGCACAATGCCGACTTAAGTGCAAGAAGAGTGAGACTTCTTAGAGTCTGTGCATTGATACTTTCCTGTGAGACCAGTATTTTTTTCCGATACACCACTGCAATTTCAATGTAATCCTTGGACCTTCACATTGACGATGAAACACTGAAATCGCATCGGAATTAAATACAAAAGGCACAATGCCTCCATAAGTACAAGAATAGAGACTCTTCTTACAGTCGGTGTTTTGAGCACTCCCTCTGAGACCAGTATTAGTTTGCGATACACCACTGCAGTTTCAATGTATTCCTTGGACATACACATTGACGATGAAACACTGAAATTAGATCGGAATTAAATTAAAAAGTCTCAATGCTGCCTTAAGTGCTAGAAGAGTGAGACTTCTTATAGTCTGTGCTTTGATCCATTCCTGTGACACCAGTATTAGTTTCCGATACACCACTGCAGGTTCAATGTATTCCTTGGACCTACACATTGACGATGAAACACAGAAATCGCATCGGAAATAAATACAAAAGGCACAATGCCGACTTAAGTGCAAGAAGAGTGAGACTTCTTAGAGTCTGTGCATTGATCCTTTCCTGTGAGACTAGTATTAGTTTCCGATACACCACTGCAGATTCTATGTATTCCTTGGACCTTCACATTGACGATGAAACACAGAAATCGCATCGGAATTAAATACAAAAGGCACAATGCCTCCATAAGTACAAGAATAGAGACTCTTCTTACAGTCGGTGTTCTGAGAATTCCCTGTGAGACCAGTATTAGTTTGCGATACACCACTGCAGGTTCAATGTATTCCTTGGACATACACATTGACGATGAAACACTGAAATTAGATCGGAATTAAATAAAAAAGGCTCAATGCCGCCTTAAGTGCAAGAAGAGTGAGACTTCTTAGAGTCTGTGCTATGATCCTTTCCTGTGAGACCAGTATTAGTTTCCGATACACCACTGCAGGTTCAATGTATTCCTTGGACCTTCACATTACCGATGAAATACAGAATTCGCACCGAAATTAAATACAAAAGACACATTGCCGACTTAAGTGCAAGAAGAGTGAGACTTCTTAGAGTGTGTGCATTGATCCTTTCCTGTGAGGCCAGTATTAGTTTCCGATACACCACTGCAGGTTCAATGTATTCCATGGACCTTCACATTGACGATGAAACACAGAAATCGCATCGGAAATATATACAAAAGGGACAATGCCGACTTACGTGCAAGAAGAGTGAGACTTCTTAGAGTCTGTGCATTGATCCTTTCCTGTGAGACCAGTATTAGTTTCCGATACACCACTGCAGGTTCAATGTATTCCTTGGACCTTCACATTGACAATGAAACACAGAAATCGCATAGGAATTAAATACAAAATGCACAATGCCTCCATAAGTACAAGAATAGAGACTCATCTTACAGCCGGTGTTTTGAGCACTCCCTGTGAGACCAGTATTAGTTTGCGGTACACCACTACAGGTCCAATGTATTCCTTGGACATACACATTGACGATGAAACACTGAAATTAGATCGGAATTAAATAAAAAGGCTCAATGCCGCCTTAAGTGCAAGAAGAGTGAGACTTCTTAGAGTCTGTGCTTTGATCCCTTGCTGTGAGACCAGTATTAGTTTCCGATACACCACTGCAGGTTCAATGTATTCCTTGGACCTTCACATTGACGATGAAACTCAGAAACCGCATCGGAATTACATACAAAAGGCACAATGCCGACTTAAGTGCAAGAAGAGTGAGACTTCATAGAGTCTGTGCATTGATCCTTTCCTGTGAGACCAGTATTAGTTTGCGATACACCACTGCAGGTTCAATTTATTCCTTGGACCTTCACATTGACGATGAAACACAGAAATCGCATCGGAATTAAATACAAAATGCACAATGCCGACTTAAGTGCAATAAGAGTGAGCTTAGAGTCTGTGCATTGATCCTTTCCTGTGAGACCAGTATTAGTTTCCGATACACTACTGCAGGTTCAATGCATTCCTTGGACCTTCACATTGACGATGAAACACAGAAATCGCATCGGAATTAAATACAAAAGGCACAATGCCTCGATAAGTACAAGAATAGAGACTCTTCTTACAGTCGGTGTTTTGAGCACTCCCTGGAGACCAGTATTAGTTTGTGATACACCACTGCAGGTTCAATGTATTCCTTGGACATACACATTGACGATGAAACACTGAAATTAGATAGGAATTAAATAAAAAAGGCTCAATGCCGCCTGAAGTGCAAGAAGAGTGAGACTTCTTAGAGTCTGTGCTTTGATCCTTTCCTGTGAGGCCAGTATTAGCTTCCGATACACCACTGCAGGTTCAATGTATTCCTTGGACCTTCACATTGACGATGAAACACAGAAATCGCATCGGAAATAAATACAAAAGGGACAATGCCGACTTAAGTGCAAGGAGAGTGAGACTTCTTAGAGTCTTTGCATTGATCCTTTCCTGTGAGACCAGTATTAGTTTCCGATACACCACTGCAGGTTTAAAGTATTCCTTGGACCTTGACAATGACGATGAAACACAGAAATCGCATCGTAATTAAATACAAAAGGCACAATGCCTCCATAAGTACAAGAATAGAGACTCTTCTTATAGTCGGTGTTTTGAGCACTCGCTGTGAGACCAGTATTAGATTGCGATACACCACTGCAGGTTCAATGTATTCCTTCGATATACACATTGACGATGAAACACTGATATTAGAATGGAATTAAATAAAAAAGGCTCAATTCCGCCTTAAGTGCAAGAAGAGTGAGACTTCTTAGAGACTGTGCTTTGATCCTTTCCTGTGAGACCAGTATTAGTTTCCGATACACCACTGCAGGTTTAATGTATTCCTTGGACCTTCACATTGACGATGAAACACAGAAATCGCATCGGAAATAAATACAAAAGGCACAATGCCGACTTAAGTGCAAGAAGAGTGAGACTTCTTAGAGTCTGTGCATTGATCCTTTCCTGTGAGACTAGTATTAGTTTCCGATACACCACTGCAGATTCTATGTATTCCTTGGACCTTCAATTTGACGATGAAACACAGAAATCGCATCGGAATTAAATACAAAAGGCACAATGCCTCCATAAGTACAAGAATAGAGACTCTTCTTACAGTCGGTGTTCTGAGCATTCCCTGTGAGACCAGTATTAGTTTGCGATACACCACTGCAGGTTCAATGTATTCCTTGGACATACACATTGACGATGAAACACTGAAATTAGATCGGAATTAAATAAAAAAGGCTCAATGCCGCCTTAAGTGCAAGAAGAGTGAGACTTCTTAGAGTCTGTGCTATGATCCTTTCCTGTGAGACCAGTATTAGTTTCCGATACACCACTGCAGGTTCAATGTATTCCTTGGACCTCCACATTACCGATGAAATACAGAATTCGTACCGGAATTAAATACAAAAGACACATTGCCGACTTAAGTGCAAGAAGAGTGAGACTTCTTAGAGTGTGTGCATTGATCCTTTCCTGTGAGGCCAGTATTAGTATCCGATACACCACTGCAGGTTCAATGTATTCCATGGACCTTCACATTGACGATGAAACACAGAAATCGCATCGGAAATAAATACAAAAGGGACAATGCCGACTTACGTGCAAGAAGAGTGAGACTTCTTAGAGTCTGTGCATTGATCCTTTCCTGTGAGACCAGTATTAGTTTCCGATACACCACTGCAGGTTCAATGTATTCCTTGGACCTTCACATTGACAATGAAACACAGAAATCGCATAGGAATTAAATACAAAATGCACAATGCCTCAATAAGTACAAGAATAGAGACTCATCTTACAGCCGGTGTTTTTAACACTCCCTGTGAGACCAGTATTAGTTTGCGGTACACCACTGCAGGTCCAATGTATTCCTTGGACATACACATTGACGATGAAACACTGAAATTAGATCGGAATTAAATAAAAAGGCTCAATGCCGCCTTAAGTGCAAGAAGAGTGAGACTTCTTAGAGTCTGTGCTTTGATCCCTTGCTGTGAGACCAGTATTAGTTTCCGATACACCACTGCAGGTTCAATGTATTCCTTGGACCTTCACATTGACAATGAAACTCAGAAACCGCATCGGAATTAAATACAAAAGGCACAATGCCGACTTCAGTGCAAGAAGAGTGAGACTTCATAGAGTCTGTGCATTGATCCTTTCCTGTGAGACCAGTATTAGTTTGCGATACACCACTGCAGGTTCAATTTATTCCTTGGACCTTCACATTGACGATGAAACACAGAAATCGCATCGGAATTAAATACAAAATGCACAATGCCGACTTAAGTGCAATAAGAGTGAGCTTAGAGTCTGTGCATTGATCCTTTCCTGTGAGACCAGTATTAGTTTCCGATACACTACTGCAGGTTCAATGCATTCCTTGGACCTTCACATTGACGATGAAACACAGAAATCGCATCGGAATTAAATACAAAATTCACAATGCCTCGATAAGTACAAGAATAGAGACTCTTCTTACAGTCGGTGTTTTGAGCACGCCCTGGAGACCAGTATTAGTTTGTGATACACCACTGCAGGTTCAATGTATTCCTTGGACATACACATTGACGATGAAACACTGAAATTAGATAGGAATTAAATAAAAAAGGCTCAATGCCGCCTGAAGTGCAAGAAGAGTGAGACTTCTTAGAGTCTGTGCTTTGATCCTTTCCTGTGAGGCCAGTATTAGCTTCTGATACACCACTGCAGGTTCAATGTATTCCTTGGACCTTCACATTGACGATGAAACACAGAAATCGCATCGGAAATAAATACAAAAGGGACAATGCCGACTTAAGTGCAAGGAGAGTGAGACTTCTTAGAGACTTTGCATTGATCCTTTCCTGTGAGACCAGTATTAGTTTCCGATACACCACTGCAGGTTCAAAGTATTCCTTGGACCTTCACAATGACAATGAAACACAGAAATCGCATCGTAATTAAATACAAAAGGCACAATGCCTCCATAAGTACAAGAATAGAGACTCTTCTTATAGTCGGTGTTTTGAGCACTCGCTGTGAGACCAGTATTAGATTGCGATACACCACTGCAGGTTCAATGTATTCCTTCGATATACACATTGACGATGAAACACTGATATTAGAACGGAATTAAATAAAAAAGGCTCAATTCCGCCTTAAGTGCAAGAAGAGTGAGACTTCTTAGAGACTGTGCTTTGATCCTTTCCTGTGAGACCAGTATTAGTTTCCGATACACCACTGCAGGTTTAATGTATTCCTTGGACCTTCACATTGACGATGAAACACAGAAATCGCATCGGATTTAAATACAAAAGGCACAATGCCGACTTAAGTGCAAGAAGAGTGAGACTTCTCAGAGTCTGTGCATTGATCCTTTCCTGTGAGACCAGTATTAGTTTCCGATACACCACTGCAGGTTCTACGTATTCCTTGGACCTTCACATAGACGATGAAACACAGAAATCGCATCGGAATTAATACAAAAGGCACAATGCCCCCATAAGTACAAGAATAGAGACTCTTCTTACAGTCGGTGTTTTGAGCACTCCCTGTGAGACCAGTATTAGTTTGCGATGCACCACTGCAGGTTCAATGTATTCCTTGGACATACACATTGACGATGAAACACTGAAATTAGATCGGAATTAAATAAAAAAGGCTCAATGCCGCCTTAAGTGCAAGAAGAGTGAGACTTCTTAGAGTTTGTGCTATGATCCTTTCCTGTGAGACCAGTATTAGTTTCCGATACACCACTGCAGGTTCAATGTATTCCTTGGACCTTCACATTACCGATGAAATACAGAATTCGCATCGGAATTAAATACAAAAGACACATTGCCGACTTAAGTGCAAGAAGAGTGAGACTTCTTAGAGTGTGTGCATTGATCCTTTCCTGTGAGACCAGTATTAGTTTCCGATACACCACTGCAGGTTCAATGTATTCCTCGGATCTTCACATTGACGATGAAACACAGAAATCGCATCGGAATTAAATACAAAAGGCACAATGCCGACTTAAGTGCAAGAAGAGTGAGACTTGATAGAGTCTGTGCATTGATCCTTTCCTGTGAGACCAGTATTAGTTTGCGATACACCACTGCAGGTTCAGCTTATTCCTTGGACCTTCACATTGACGATGAAACACAGAAATCGCATCGGAATTAAATACAAAATGCACAATGCCGACTTAAGTGCAAGAAGAGTGAGACTTCTTCGAGTCTGTGCATTGATCCTTTCCTGTGAGACCAGTATTAGTTTCCGATACACTACTGCAGGTTCAATGCATTCCTTGGACCTTCACATTGACGATGAAACACAGAAATCGCATCGGAATTAAATACAAAAGGCACAATACCTCGATAAGTACAAGAATAGAGACTCTTCTTACAGTCGGTGTTTTGAGCACTCCCTGGAGACCAGTATTAGTTTGTGATACACCACTGCAGGTTCAATGTATTCCTTGGACATACACATTGACGATGAAACACTGAAATTAGATAGGAATTAAATAAAAAAGGCTCAATGCCGCCTGAAGTGCGAGAAGAGTGAGACTTCTTAGAGTCTGTGCTTTGATCCTTTCCTGTGAGGCCAGTATTAGTTTCCGATACACCACTGCAGGTTCAATGTATTCCTTGGACCTTCACATTGACGATGAAACACAGAAATCGCATCGGAAATAAATACAAAAGGGACAATGCCGACTTAAGTGCAAGGAGAGTGAGACTTCTTAGAGTCTTTGCATTGATCCTTTCCTGTGAGACCAGTATTAGTTTCCGATACACCACTGCAGGTTCAATGTATTCCTTGGACCTTCACATTGACGATGAAACACAGAAATCGCATCGGAATTAAATACAAAATGCACAATGCCTCCATAAGTACAAGAATAGAGACTCTTCTTACAGCCGGTGTTTTGAGCACTCCCTGTGAGACCAGTATTAGTTTGCGATACACCACTGCAGGTGCAATGTATTCCATGGACATACACATTGACGATGAAACACAGAAATCACATCGGAATTAACAACAAAATGCACAATGCCGACTTAAGTGCAAGAAGAGTGAGACTTCTTAGAGTCTGTGCATTGATCCTTTCCTGTGAGACCAGTATTAGTTTCCGATACACCACTGCAGGTTCAATGTATTCCTTGGACCTTCACATTGACGATGAAACACAGAAATCGCATCGTAATTAAATACAAAAGGCACAATGCCTAAATAAGTACAAGAATAGAGACTCTTCTTATAGTCGGTGTTTTGAGCACTCCCTGTGAGACCAGTATTAGATTGCGATACACCACTGCAGGTTCAATGTATTCCTTCGATATACACATTGACGATGAAACACTGATATTAGAACGGAATTAAATAAAAAAGGCTCAATGCCGCCTTAAGTGCAAGAAGAGAGAGACTTCTTAGAGACTGTGCTTTGATCCTTTCCTGTGAGACCAGTATTAGTTTCCGATACACCACTGCAGGTTTAATGTATTCCTTGGACCTTCACATTGACGATGAAACACAGACATCGCATCGGATTTAAATACAAAAGGCACAATGCCGACTTAAGTGCAAGAAGAGTGAGACTTCTCAGAGTCTGTGCATTGATCCTTTCCTGTGAGACCAGTATTAGTTTCCGATACACCACTGCAGGTTCTACGTATTCCTTGGACCTTCACATAGGCGATGAAACACAGAAATCGCATTGGAATTAAATACAAAAGGCACAATGCCCCCATAAGTACAAGAATAGAGACTCTTCTTACAGTCGGTGTTTTGAGCACTCGCTGTGAGACCAGTATTAGATTGCGATACACCACTGCAGGTTCAATGTATTCCTTGGACATACACATTGACGATGAAACACTGAAATTAGATAGGAATTAAATAAAAAAGGCTCAATGCCGCCTGAAGTGCAAGAAGAGTGAGACTTCTTAGAGTCTGTGCTTTGATCCTTTCCTGTGAGGCCAGTATTAGCTTCCGATACACCACTGCAGGTTCAATGTATTCCTTGGACCTTCACATTGACGATGAAACACAGAAATCGCATCGGAAATAAATACAAAAGGGACAATGCCGACTTAAGTGCAAGGAGAGTGAGACTTCTTAGAGACTTTGCATTGATCCTTTCCTGTGAGACCAGTATTAGTTTCCGATACACCACTGCAGGTTCAAAGTATTCCTTGGACCTTCACAATGACAATGAAATACAGAAATCGCATCGTAATTAAATACAAAAGTCACAATGCCTCCATAAGTACAAGAATAGAGACTCTTCTTATAGTCGGTGTTTTGAGCACTCGCTGTGAGACCAGTATTAGATTGCGATACACCACTGCAGGTTCAATGTATTCCTTCGATATACACATTGACGATGAAACACTGATATTAGAACGGAATTAAATAAAAAAGGCGCAATTCCGCCTTAAGTGCAAGAAGAGTGAGACTTCTTAGAGACTGTGCTTTGATCCTTTCCTGTGAGACCAGTATTAGTTTCCGATACACCACTGCAGGTTTAATGTATTCCTTGGACCTTCACATTGACGATGAAACACAGAAATCGCATCGGATTTAAATACAAAAGGCACAATGCCGACTTAAGTGCAAGAAGAGTGAGACTTCTCAGAGTCTGTGCATTGATCCTTTCCTGTGAGACCAGTATTAGTTTCCGATACACCACTGCAGGTTCTACGTATTCCTTGGACCTTCACATAGACGATGAAACACAGAAATCGCATCGGAATTATATACAAAAGGCACAATGCCCCCATAAGTACAAGAATAGAGACTCTTCTTACAGTCGGTGTTTTGAGCACTCCCTGTGAGACCAGTATTAGTTTGCGATGCACCACTGCAGGTTCAATGTATTCCTTGGACATACACATTGACGATGAAACACTGAAATTAGATCGGAATTAAATAAAAAAGGCTCAATGCCGCCTTAAGTGCAAGAAGAATGAGACTTCTTAGAGTTTGTGCTATGATCCTTTCCTGTGAGACCAGTATTAGTTTCCGATACACCACTGCAGGTTCAATGTATTCCTTGGACCTTCACATTACCGATGAAATACAGAATTCGCATCGGAATTAAATACAAAAGACACATTGCCGACTTAAGTGCAAGAAGAGTGAGACTTCTTAGAGTGTGTGCATTGATCCTTTCCTGTGAGACCAGTATTAGTTTCCGATACACCACTGCAGGTTCAATGTATTCCTCGGACCTTCACATTGACGATGAAACACAGAAATCGCATCGGAATTAAATACAAAAGGCACAATGCCGACTTAAGTGCAAGAAGAGTGAGACTTCATAGAGTCTGTGCATTGATCCTTTCCTGTGAAACCAGTATTAGTTTGCGATACACCACTGCAGGTTCAGTTTATTCCTTGGACCTTCACATTGACGATGAAACACAGAAATCGCATCGGAATTAAATACAAAATGCACAATGCCGACTTAAGTGCAAGAAGAGTGAGACTTCTTCGAGTCTGTGCATTGATCCTTTCCTGTGAGACCAGTATTAGTTTCCGATACACTACTGCAGGTTCAATGCATTCCTTGGACCTTCACATTGACGATGAAACACAGAAATCGCATCGGAATTAAATACAAAAGGCACAATACCTCGATAAGTACAAGAATAGAGACTCTTCTTACAGTCGGTGTTTTGAGCACTCCCTGGAGACCAGTATTAGTTTGTGATACACCACTGCAGGTTCAATGTATTCCTTGGACATACACATTGACGATGAAACACTGAAATTAGATAGGAATTAAATAAAAAAGGCTCAATGCCGCCTGAAGTGCGAGAAGAGTGAGACTTCTTAGAGTCTGTGCTTTGATCCTTTCCTGTGAGGCCAGTATTAGTTTCCGATACACCACTGCAGGTTCAATGTATTCCTTGGACCTTCACATTGACGATGAAACACAGAAATCGCATCGGAAATAAATACAAAAGGGACAATGCCGACTTAAGTGCAAGGAGAGTGAGACTTCTTAGAGTCTTTGCATTGATCCTTTCCTGTGAGACCAGTATTAGTTTCCGATACACCACTGCAGGTTCAATGTATTCCTTGGACCTTCACATTGACGATGAAACATAGAAATCGCATCGGAATTAAATACAAAATGCACAATGCCTCCATAAGTACAAGAATAGAGACTCTTCTTACAGCCGGTGTTTTGAGCACTCCCTGTGAGACCAGTATTAGTTTGCGATACACCACTGCAGGTGCAATGTATTCCATGGACATACACATTGACGATGAAACACTGAAATTTGATCGGAATTAAATAAAAAGGCACAATGCCGCGTTAAGTGCAAGAAGAGTGAGACTTCTTAGGGTCTGTGCTTTAATCCTTTCCTGTGAGACCAGTATTAGTTTCCGATACACCACTGCAGGTTCAATTTATTCCTTGGACCTTCACATTGACGATGAAAGACAGAAATCGCATCGGAATTAAAAACAAAAGGCACAATGCCGACTTAAGTGCAAGAAGAGTGAGACCTCTTAGAGTCTGTGCATTGATCCTTTCCTGTGGGACCAGTATTAGTTTCCGATACACCACTGCAGGTTCATTGTATTCCTTGGACCTTCACATTGACGATGAAACACAGAAATCGCATCGGAATTAAATACAAAAGGCACAATGCCAACTTAAGTGCAAGAAGAGTGAGACTTCATAGAGGCTGTGCATTGATCCTTTCCTGTGAGACCAGTATTAGTTTGCGATACACCACTGCAGGTTCAATTTATTCCTTGGACCTTCACATTGACGATGAAACACAGAAATCACATCGGAATTAACAACAAAATGCACAATGCCGACTTAAGTGCAAGAAGAGTGAGACTTCTTAGAGTCTGTGCATTGATCCTTTCCTGTGAGACCAGTATTAGTTTCCGATACACCACTGCAGGTTCAATGTATTCCTTGGACCTTCACATTGACGATGAAACACAGAAATCGCATCGTAATTAAATACAAAAGGCACAATGCCTCCATAAGTACAAGAATAGAGACTCTTCTTATAGTCGGTGTTTTGAGCACTCCCTGTGAGACCAGTATTAGATTGCGATACACCACTGCAGGTTCAATGTATTCCTTCGATATACACATTGACGATGAAACACTGATATTAGAACGGAATTAAATAAAAAAGGCTCAATGCCGCCTTAAGTGCAAGAAGAGAGAGACTTCTTAGAGACTGTGCTTTGATCCTTTCCTGTGAGACCAGTATTAGTTTCCGATACACCACTGCAGGTTTAATGTATTCCTTGGACCTTCACATTGACGATGAAACACAGACATCGCATCGGATTTAAATACAAAAGGCACAATGCCGACTTAAGTGCAAGAAGAGTGAGACTTCTCAGAGTCTGTGCATTGATCCTTTCCTGTGAGACCAGTATTAGTTTCCGATACACCACTGCAGGTTCTACGTATTCCTTGGACCTTCACATAGACGATGAAACACAGAAATCGCATTGGAATTAAATACAAAAGGCACAATGCCCCCATAAGTACAAGAATAGAGACTCTTCTTACAGTCGGTGTTTTGAGCACTCCCTGTGAGACCAGTATTAGTTTGCGATGCACCACTGCAGGTTCAATGTATTCCTTGGACATACACATTGACGATGAAACACTGAAATTAGATCGGAATTAAATAAAAAAGGCTCAATGCCGCCTTAAGTGCAAGAAGAGTGAGACTTCTTAGAGTCTGTGCTTTGATCCTTTCCTGTGAGACCAGTATTAGTTTTCGATACACCACTGCAGGTTCAATGTATTCCTTGGACCTTCAAATTGACGATGAAACACAGAAATCGCATCGGAATTAAATACAAAAGGCACAATGTCGACTTAAGTGCAAGAAGAGTGAGACTTCTTCGAGTCTGTGCATTGATCCTTTCCTGTGAGACCAGTATTAGTTTCCGATACACCACTGCTGGTTCTATGTATTCCTTGGACCTTCAAATTGACGATGAAACACAGAAATCGCATCGGAATTAAATACAAAAGGCACAATGCCTCCATAAGTACGAGAATAGAGACTCTTCTTAGAGTCGGTGTTTTGAGCATTCCCTGTGAGACCAGTATTAGTTTGCGATACACCACTGCAGGTTCAATGTATTCCTTGGACATACACATTGACGATGAAACACTGAAATTAGATCGGAATTAAATAAAAAAGGCTCAATGCCGCCTTAAGTGCAAGAAGAGTGAGACTTCTTAGAGTCTGTGCTATGATCCTTTCCTGTGAGACCAGTATTAGTTTCCGATACACCACTGCAGGTTCAATGTATTCCTTGGACCTTCACATTACCGATGAAATACAGAATTCGCATCGGAATTAAATACAAAAGACTCATTGCCGACTTAAGTGCAAGAAGAGTGAGACTTCTTAGAGTGTGTGCATTGATCCTTTCCTGTGAGACCAGTATTAGTTTCCGATACACCACTGCAGGTTCAATGTATTCCTCGGACCTTCACATTGACGATGAAACACAGAAATCGCATCGGAATTAAATACAAAAGGCACAATGCCGACTTAAGTGCAAGAAGAGTGAGACTTCATAGAGTCTGTGCATTGATCCTTTCCTGTGAGACCAGTATTAGTTTGCGATACACCACTGCAGGTTCAGTTTATTCCTTGGACCTTCACATTGACGATGAAACACAGAAATCGCATCGGAATTAAATACAAAATGCACAATGCCGACTTAAGTGCAATAAGAGTGAGACTTCTTAGAGTCTCTGCAATGATCCTTTCCTGTGAGACCAGTATTAGTTTCCGATACACCACTGCAGGTTCAATGCATTCCTTGGACCTTCACATTGACGATGAAACACAGAAATCGCATCGGAATTAAATACAAAAGGCACAATGCCTCCATAAGTACAAGAATAGAGACTCTTCTTACAGTCGGTGTTTTGGGCACTCCCTGGAGACCAGTATTAGTTTGTGATACACCACAGCAGGTTCAATGTATTCCTTGGACATACACATTGACGATGAAACACTGAAATTAGATAGGAATTAAATAAAAAAGGCTCAATGCCGCCTTAAGTGCAAGAAGAGTGACACTTCTTAGAGTCTGTGCTTTGATCCTTTCCTGTGAGGCCAGTATTAGTTTCCGATACACCACTGCAGGTTCAATGTATTCCTCGGACCTTCACATTGACGATGACACACAGTAATCGCATCGGAAATAAATACAAAAGGGACAATGCCGACTTAAGTGCAAGAAGAGTGAGACATCTCAGAGTCTGTGCATTGATCCTTTCCTGTGAGACCAGTATTAGTTTCCGATACACCACTGCAGGTTCAATGTATTCCTTGGACCTTCACATTGACGATGAAACAATGAAATCGCAACGGAATTAAATACAAAAGGCACAATGCCTCCATAAGTACAAGAATAGAGACTCTTCTTACAGTCGGTGTTTTGAGCACTCCCTGTGAGACCAGTATTAGTTTGCGATACACCACTGCAGGTTCAATGTATTCCTTGGACATCCACATTGACGATGAAACACTGAAATTAGAACGGAATTAAATAAAAAAGGCTCAATGCCGCCTTAAGTGCAAGAAGAGTGAGACGTCTTAGAGTCTGTGCATTGATCCTTTCCTGTGAGACCTGTATTAGTTTCCGATACACCACTGCAGGTTCAATGTATTCCTTGGACCTTCACATTGACGATGAAACACAGAAATCGCATCGGAATTAAATACAAAAGGCACAATGTCGACTTAAGTGCAAGAAGAGTGAGACTTCTCAGAGTCTGTGCATTGATCCTTTCCTGTGAGACCAGTATTAGTTTCCGATACACCACTGCAGGTTCTATGTATTGCTTGGACCTTCACATAGACGATGAAACACAGAAATCGCATCGGAATTAAATACAAAAGGCACAATGCATCCGTAAGTACAAGAATAGAGACTCTTCTTACAGTCGGTGTTTTGAGCACTCCCTGTGAGACCAGTATTAGTTTGCGATACACCACTGCAGGTTCAATGTATTCCTTGGACATACACATTGACGATGAAACACTGAAATTAGAACGGAATTAAATAAAAAAGGCTCAATGCCGCCTTAAGTGCAAGAAGAGTGAGACGTCTTAGAGTCTGTGCATTGATCCTTTCCTGTGAGACCTGTATTAGTTTCCGATACACCACTGCAGGTTCAATGTATTCCTTGGACCTTCACATTGACGATGAAACACAAAAATCGCATCGGAATTAAATACAAAAGGCACAATGTCGACTTAAGTGCAAGAAGAGTGAGACTTCTCAGAGTCTGTGCATTGATCCTTTCCTGTGAGACCAGTATTAGTTTCCGATACACCACTGCAGATTCTATGTATTGCTTGGACCTTCACATAGACGATGAAACACAGAAATCGCATCGGAATTAAATACAAAAGGCACAATGCATCCGTAAGTACAAGAATAGAAACTCTTCTTACAGACGGTGTTTTGAGCACTCCCTGTGAGACCAGTATTAGCTTGCGATACACCACTGCAGGTTCAATTAATTCCTTGGACATACACATTGACGATGAAACACTGAAATTAGATCGGAATTACATAAAATGGCTCAATGCCGCCTTAAGTGCAAGAAGAGTGAGACTTCTTAGAGTCTGTGCATTGATCCTTTCCTGTGATACCAGTATTAGTTTCCGATACACCACTGCAGGTTCAATGTATTCCTTGGACCTTCACATTGACGATGAAACACAGAAATCGCATCGAATTAAATACAAAAGGCACAATGCCGACTTAAGTGCAAGAAGAGGGAGACTTCTTAGAGTCTGTGCATTGATCCTTTCCTGTGAGACCAGTAATACTTTCAGATACACCACTGCAGGTTCAATGTATTCCTTGGACCTTCACATTGACGATGAAACACAGAAATCGCATCGGAATTAAATACAAAAGGCACAATGCCTCCATAAGTAAAAGAATAGAGACTCTTCTTACAGTCGGAGTTTTGAGCACTCCCTGTGAGACCAGGATTAGTTTGCGATACACCGCTGCATGTTCAATGTATTCCTTGGACATACACATTGACGATGAAACACCGAAATTAGATCGGAATTAAATAAAAAAGGCCCAATGCCGCCTTAAGTGCAAGAAGAGTGAGACTTCTCAGTGTCTGTGCTTTGATCCTTTCCTGTGAGACCAGTTTTAGTTTCCGATACACCACTGCAGGTTCAATGTATTCCTTGGACATAAACATTGACGATGAAACACTGAAATTAGATCGGATTTAAATAAAAAAGGCTCAATGCCGCCTTAAGTGCAAGAAGAGTGAGACTTCTTAGAGTCTGTGCTTTGATCCTTTCCTGTGAGACCAGTATTAGTTTCCGATACACCACTGCAGGTTCAATGTATTCCTTGGACCTTCAAATTGACGATGAAACACAGAAATCACATCGGAGATAAATACAACAGGCACAATGCCGCCATTAGTGCAAGAAGAGTGAGACTTCTTAGAGTATGTGCATTGATCCTTTCCTGTGAGACCAGTATTAGTTTCCGATACACCACTGCAGGTTCTATGTATTCCTTGGACCTTCACATTGACGATGAAACACAGAAATCGCATCGGAATTATATACAAAAGGCACAATGCCTCCATAAGTACAAGAAGAGAGACTCTTCTTACTGTCGGTGTTTTGAGCACTCCCTGTGAGACCAGTAATAGTTTGCGATACACCACTGCAGGTTCAATGTATTCCTTGGACATACACATTGACGATGAAACACTGAAATTAGATCGGAATTAAATAAAAAAGGCTCAATGCCGCCTTAAGTGCAATAAGAGTGAGACTTCTTAGAGTCTGTGCTTTGATCCTTTCCTCTGAGACCAGTATTAGTTTCCGATACACCACTGCAGGTTCAATGTTTTCCTTGGACCTTCACATTGACGATGAAACACAGAAATCGCATCGGAATTAAATACAAAAGGCACAATGCTGCCTTAAGTGCAAGGAGAGTGAGACTTCTTAGAGTCTGTGCATTGATCCTTTCCTGTGAGACCAGTATTAGTTTCCGATACACCACTGCTGGTTCTATGTATTCCTTGGACCTTCACATTGACGATGAAACACAGAAATCGCATCGGAATTAAATACAAAAGGCACATTGCCTCCATAAGTACAAGAATAGAGACTCTTCTTACAGTCGGTGATTTGAACACTCCCTGTGACACCAGTATAAGTTTGCGATACACCACTGCAGGTTCAATGTATTCCTTCGACATACACATTGACGATGAAACACTGAAATTAGATCGGAATTAAATAAAAAAGGCTCAATGCCGCCTTAAGTGCAAGAAGAGTGAGACTTCTTATAGTCTGTGCTTTGATCCTTTAATGTGAGACCAATATTAGTTTCCGATACACCACTGCAATTTCAAGTTATTCCTTTGGACCTTCACATTGACGATGAAACACAGAAATCGCATCGGAATTAAATACAATAAGCACAATGCCTCCATAAGTACAAGAATAAAGACTCTTCTTGCAGTCGTCGTTTTGAGCACTCCCTGTGAGACCAGTATTAGTTTGCGATACACCACTGCAGGTTCAATGCATTCCTTGGACCTTCAGATTGACGAAGAAACACAGAAATCGCATCGGAATTAAATACAAAAGGCTCAATGCCGACTTAAGTGCAAGAAGAGTGAGACTTCTTAGAGTCTGTGCTTTGATCCTTTCCTGTGAGACCAATATTAGTTTCCGATGCACCACTGCAGGTTCAATGTATTCCTTATACCTTGGCATTTACGAAGACTCAGAAATCGCGTCGGAATTAAATACAAAAGGCAGAATGCAGCCTTAAGTACAAGAATAGTGACTCTTCTTACAGTCGGTGTTTTGAGCATTCCCTGTGAGACCAGTATTAGTTTCCGATACACCACTGCAGGTTCAATGTATTCCTTGGACATACACATTGACGATGAAACACTGAAATTAGATCGGAATTAAATACGAAAGGCACAATGCCGCCTTAAGTGCAAGAAGAGTGAGACTTCTTAGAGTATGTGCTTTGATCGTTTCCTGTGAGACCAATATTAGTCTCCGGTACACCACTGCAGGGTCAGTGTTTTCCTTGGACCTTCACATTGACGATGAAACACAGAGATCGCATCGGAATTAAATACAAAAGGCACAATGCTGCCTTAAGTGCTAGAAGAGTGAGACTACTTAGAGTCTGTGCTTTGATCCTTTCCTGTGAGACCAATATTAGTTTCCGATGCACCACTGCAGTTTCTATGTATTCCTTGGACCTTCACGTTGACGATGAAACACAGAAATCGCATCGGAATTAAGTACAAAAGGCACAATGCCGCCTTAAGTGCAAGAAGAGTGACACTTCTTAGAGTCTGTGATTTGATCCTTTCCTGAGAGACCAGTATTATTTTCCGATGCACCACTGCAGGTTCAATGTATTCCTTGTACCTTCACATTGACGATGAAACACAGAAATCGCATCGGAATTAAATACAAGGCACAATGTTGCCTTAAGTGCAAGAAGAGTGAGACTTCTTAGAGTCTGTGCTTTGATCCTTTCCTGTGAGACCAATATTAGTTTCCGATACACCACTGCAATTTCAATGTTTTCCTTGGACCTTCACATTGACGATGAAACACAGAAATCGCATCGGAATTAAATAGAAAAGGCACAATGCTGCCTTAAGTGCAAGAAGATAGAGACTTCTTAGAGTCTGTGCATTGATCCTTTCCTGTGAGACCAGTAATAGTTTCCGATACACCACTGCAGGTTCAATGTATTCCTTGGACCTTCACATTGACGATGAAGCACAGAAATAGCATCGGAATTAAATACAAGAGGCACAATGCCGCCTTACTTACAAGAATAGAGACTCTTCTTACAGTCGGTGTTTTGAGCATTGCCTGTGAGACCAGAATTAGTTTGCGATTCACCACTGCAGGTTCAATGTATTCCTTGGACCTTCACATTGACGACGAAACTCAGAAATCGCGTCGGAATTAAATACAAAAGGCACACTGTCACCTTAAGTACAAGAACAGAGCCTCTTCTTACAGTCGTTGCTTTGAGCATTCCCTGAGAGGCCAGTATTACTTTCCGACACACCACTGCAGGTTAAATGTATTCCTTGGACCTTCACATTGACGATGAAACTCAGAAATCGCGTCGGAATTAAATACAAAAGGCACAATGCAGCCTTAAGTACAAGAATAGAGACTCATCTTACAGTCGGTGTTTTGAGCATTCCCTGTGAGACCAGTATTGGTTTCCGATACACCACTGCAGGTTCAATGTATTCCTTGGTCATACACATTGACGATGAAACACTGAAATTAGATCGGAATTAAATACAAGAGTCACAATGCCGCCTTAAGTGCAGGAAGGGTGAGACTTCTTAGAGTCTGTGCTTTGATCCGTCCCTGTGAGACCAGTATTAGTTTCCGATACTTCACTGCAGGTTCAAAGTGTTCCTTGGACCTTCACATTGACGATGACACAAAGAAATCGCATCGGAATTAAATACAAAATGCACAATGCCGCCTTAAGTGCGAGAAGAGTGAGACATCTTAGAGTCTGTGCATTGATCCTTTCCTGTGAGCCTTTGACACCAGTATTAGTTTCCGATACTCCAATGCAGGTTCAATGTATTCCTTGGACCTTCACATTGACGATGAAACACAGAAATCGCATCGGCATTAAATACAAAAGGCACAATGCCGATTTAAGTGCAATAAGAGTGAGACTTCTTAGAGTCTGTGCATTGATCCTTTCCTGTGAGACCAGTATTAGCTTCCGATACACCACTGCAGGTTCTATTTATTCCTTGGACCTTCACATTGACGATGAAATACAGAAATCGCATCGGAATTAAATACAAAAGGCAAAATGCCTCCATAAGTACAAGAATAGTGACTCTTTTTACAGTTGGTGTTTTGAGCACTCCCTGTGAGAGCAGTATTAGTTTCCGATACACCACTGCAGGTTCAATGTATTCCTTGGACATACACATTGACGATGAAACACTGAAATTAGATCGGATTTAAATAAAAAAGGCTCAATGCCGCCTTAAGTGCAAGAAGAGTGAGACTTCTTAGAGTCTGTGCTTTGATCCTTTTCTGTGAGACCAGTATTATTTTCCGATACACCACTGCAGGTTCAATGAATTCCTTGGACCTTTACATTGACGATGAAACACAGAAATGACATCGGAGATAAATACAACAGGCACAATGCCGCCATAAGAGCAAGAAGAGTGAGACTTCTTAGAGTCTGTGTATTGAACCTTTCCTGTTAGACCAGTATTAGTTTCCGATACACCACTGCGGGTTCTATGTATTCCTTGGACCTTCACATTGACGATGAAACAAAGAAATCGCAACGGAATTAAAAACAAAAGGCACAATGCCTCCATAAGTACAAGAATAGAGACTCTCCTTATAGTCGGTGTTTTGAGCACTCCCTATGAGACCAGTATTAGTTTGCGATACACCACTGCAGGTACAATTTATTCGTTGGACCTTCACATTGACGATGAAACACAGAAATCGCATCGGAATTAAATACAAAAGGCACAATTCTGCCTTACGTATAAGAATAGAGACTCCTCTTACAGTCTGTGCTTTGAGCATTCCTTCTGAGACCAGTATTAGTTTGCGATACACCACTGCAGGTTCAATGTATTCCTTGGACCTTCACATTGACGACGAAACTCAGAAATCGCGTCGGAATTAAATACAAAAGGCACAATGCAGCCTTAAATACAAGAATAGAGACTCTTCTTACAGTCGGTGTTTTGAGCATTCCCTGTGAGACCAGTATTAGTTTCCGTCACACCACTGCAGGTTCAATGTATTCCTTGGACCTTCACATTGACGACGAAACTCAGAAATCGCGTCGGAATTAAATACAAAAGGCACAATGCAGCCTTAAGTACAAGAATAGAGACTCTTCTTACAGTCGGTGTTTTGAGCATTCCCTGTGAGACCAGTATTAGTTTCCGATACACCACTGCTAGTTCAATGTATTCCATGGACATACACTTTGACGATGAAACACTGAAATTAGATCGGAATTAAATACAAAAGGCACAATGCCGCCTTAAGAGCAACAAGAGTGAGACTTCTTAGCGTCAGTGCTTTGATCCTTTCCTGTGAGAACAGTATTAGTTTCCGATACACCACTGCAGGTTCAATGTATTCCTTGGACCTTCACATTGACGATGAAACACAGAAATCGCGTCGGAATTAAATACAAAAGACACAATGCTGCCTTAAGTGCAACAAGAGTGAGACTACTTAGAGTCTGAGCTTTGATCCTTTCCTGCGAGACCAGTATTAGTTTCCGATACACCACTGCAAGTTCATTGTATTCCTTACACATTGACATTGACGATGAAACACAGAAATCGCATAGGAATTAAATACAAAAGGCACAATGCCGCCTTAAGTACGAGAATACAGACTCTTCTTACAGTCGGTGCTTTGAGCTTTCCGTGTGAGACCAGTATTAGTTTCCGATACACCACTGCAGGTTCAATGTATTCCTTCGACATACACACTGACGATGAACTACTGAAATTAGGTCGGAAATAAATAGAAAAGGCACAATGCCGCCTTATGTGCAAGAAGAGTGGGACTTCTTATAGTCCGTACTTTGAACCTTTCCTGTGAACCAGTATTACTTTCCGATGCACCACTCCAGGTTCAATGTATTCCTTGGACCTTCACATTGATGATGAAACACAGAATCGTTTCGCAATTAAATACAAAGGGCACAATGCCGCCTTAAGTACAGGTATAGAGACTCTTCTTACAGTCGGTGCTTTGAGCATTCCCTGTGAGACCAGTATTAGTTTTCGATACTCGACTACTGGTTCAATGTATTCCTTGGACATAGACGTTGACGATGAAACACTGAAATTAGATCGGAATTAAATACAAAAGGCACAATACGACTTAAGTGCAAGAAGAGTGAGACTTCTTAGAGTCTGGGCTTTGATCCTTTCCTGTGAGACCAGTATTAGTTTCCGATTCCCCACTGCAGGTTCAATGTATTCCTCGGACATACACGTTGACGATGAAACACTGAAACTAGATCGAAATTAATTACAAAAGGCACAATGCCGCCTTAAGTGCAAGAAGGGTGAGACTTCATAGAGTCTGTGCTTTGATCCTTTCCTGTGAGACCAGTATTAGTTTCCGATAAACCACTGGAGGTTCAACGTATTCCTTGGACACTCACATTAACGATGAAACACACAAATCGCATCGGAATTAAATACAAAAGGCGCAATGCGGCCTTAAGTGCAAGAAGAGTTTGACTCCTTATAGTCTGTGCTTTGATCCTTTCCTGTGAGGCCAGTATTAGTTTCCGATATACCACTGCAGGTTCAATGTATTCCTTGGACATACACTTTGACGATGAAACACTGAAATTAGATCGGAATTAAATACAAAAGGCACAATGCCGCCTTAAGTGCAACAAGAGTGAGACTTCTTAGAGTCTGTGCTTTGATCCTTTCCTGTGAGAGCAGTATTAGTTTCCGATACACCACTGCAGGTTCAATGTATTCCTTGGACCTTCACATTGACGATGAAACACAGAAATCGCATAGGAATTAAATACAAAAGGCACAATTCCACCTTAAGTGCAAGAAGGGTGAGACTTCTTAGAGTCTGTGCATTGATCCTTTCCTGTGAGACCAGTATTAGTTTCCGATACACCTCTGCAGGTTCAATGTATTCCTTGGACCTTCACATTGACGATGAAACACGGAAATCGCATCGGAATTAAATACAAAAGGCACAATGCCGCCTCAAGTGCAACAGGAGTGAGACTTCTTAGAGTCTGTGCTTTGATCCTTTCCTGCGAGACCAGTATTTGTTTCCGATACACCACTGAAGGTTCATTGTATTCCTTGGACAATCACATTCACGATGAAACACAGAAATCGCATCGGAATTTAATACAAAAGGCAGAATGCCGCCTTAAGTGCAAGAAGAGTGTGACTTCTTCGAGTCTGTGCATTGATCCTTTCCTGTGAAACCAGTATTAGTTTCCGATATACCACTGCAGGTTCAATGTATTCCTCGGACAAACACGTAGACGATGAAACACTGAAATTAGATCTGAATTAAATACAAAAGGCACAATGCGGTTTAAGTGCAACAAGAGTGAGACTTCTTAGTCTTTGCTTTGATCCTTTTCTGTGAGACCAGTATTAGTTTCCGACACACCACTGCAGGTTCAATGTATTCCTTGGACCTTCACATTGACGATGAAACACAGAAATCGCATCGCAATTAAATACAAAAGGCACAATGCCGCCTTAAGTACAGGAATAGAGACTCTTCTTACAGTCGGTGCTTTGAGCATTCCCTGTGAGACCAGTATTAGTTTCCGATACACCACTACAGGTTCAATGTTTTCTTTGGACATACACGTTGACGATGAAACACTGAAATTAGATCGGAACTAAGTACAAAAGGCACAATGCCGCCTTAAGTGCAAGAAGGGTGTGACTTCTTAGAGGCTGTGCTTTGATCCTTTCCTGTGAGACCAGTATTAGTTTCCGACACACCACTGCAGGTGCATTGTACTCCTTGGACCTTCACATTGACGATGAAACGCAGAAATCGCCTCGGAATTAAATACAAAAAGCACAATGCCGCCTTAAGTATAAGAATAGAGACTTTTCTTACAGTCGGTGTTTTGAGCATTCCCTATGAGACCAGTAATAGTTTCTGACACACCACTGCAGGTTCAATGTATTCCTTGGACATACACATTGCCGATGAAACATTGAAATTAAATCGGAATTGAATACAAAACTCACAATGCCGCCTTAAGTGTAAGAAGTTTGAGACATCTTAGAGTCTGTGCTTCGATTATTTCCATTGAGACACAGTATTAGTTTCCGATACACCACTGCAGGTTCAATGTATTCCTAGGACACACATATTGACGATAAACCACTGAAATTACATCGGAATTAAATACTAAAGGCGCAGTGCCGCCTTAAGTGCAAGAAGAGTGAGACTTCTTAAAGTCTGTGCTTTGATCCATTCCTGTGAGACCAGTATTAGTTTCCGATACTCCACTGCAGGGTCAATTTATTCCTTAGACCTTCACATTGACGATCAAACACAGAAATCGCATCGGAATTAAATACAGAAGGCACAATGCCGCATTAAGTGCAAGAAGAGTGACACTTCTTAGAGTCTGTGCTTTGATCCTTTCCTGTGAGACCAGTATTAGTTTCCGATACACCACTGCCAGTTCAATGTATTCCTTGGACCTTCATATTGACGATGAAACACAGAAATCACATCGCAGATAAATCCAAAGGCACAATGCCGCCTTAAGTGCAAGCAGAGTGACACTTCTTAGAGTCTGTGCATTGATCCTTTCCTGTGAGACTAGTATTAGTTTCCGATACACCACTGAGGTTCAATGTATTCCTTGGACATTCACATTGACGATGAAACACAGATATCGCATCGGAATGAAATACAAAAGGCAGAATGCCGCCTTAAGTGCAAGAAGAGTGTGACTTCTTCGAGTGTGTTCTTTGATCCTTTCCTGTGAGACCAGTATTAGTTTCCGATATACCACTGCAGGTTCAATGTATTCCTTGAACCTTCACATTGACGATGAAACACAGAAATCGCATCGGAATGAAATACAAATGGCACAATGCCGCCTTAAGTGCCAGAAGAGTGACACTTCTTCGGGTCTGTGCTTTGATCCTTTCCTGTGTGACCAGTATTAGTTTCCGATACACCACAGCAGGTTCAATGTATTCCTTGGACATTCACTTTCACGATGAAACACAGAAATCGCATCGGAAATAAATACAAAAGGCACAATGCCGCCTTAAGTACTAGAATAGAGACTCTTCTTACAGTCGGTGATTTGAGCTTTCCCTGTGAGACCAGTATTAGTTTCCGATACACCACTGCAGGTTCAATGTATTCCTTGGACATACACACTGACGATGAACTACTGAAATTAGATCGGAATTAAATACAAATGGCACAATGCCCCCTTAAGTGCAAGAAGAGTGGGACTTCTTATAGTCTGTGCTATGATCCTTTCCTGTTTACCAGTATTAGATTCCGATGCATCACTACAGGATCAATGTATTCCTTGGACCTTCACATTGATGATGAAACACAGAAATTGCATCGCTATTAAATACAAAATTCACAATGCCGCCTTAAGTACAGGAATAGAGACTCTTCTTACAGTCGGTGCTTTGAGCATTCCCTGTGAGACCAGTATTAGTTTCCGATACACCACTGCAGGTTCAATGTATTTCTAGGACATACACGTTGCCGATGAAACCCTGAAATTAGATCGGAATTAAATACAAAAGGCACAATTCGACTTAAGTGCAAGAAGTGTGAGACTTCTTAGAGTCTGTGCTTTGATCCTTTCCTGTGAGACCAGTATTAGTTTCCGATACACCACTGCAGGGTCAATGTATTCCTTGGACATACACGTTGACGATGAAACACTGAAATTAGATCGGAATTAAATAAAAAAAGGCACAATGCGACTTAAGTGCAAGAATAGTCATACTTCTTAGAGTCTGTGCTTTGATCCTTTACTGTGAGACCAGTATTAGTTTCCGATACACCACTCAGGTTCAATGTATTCCTTGGACATTTTCACGTACATACTCTCTCGCGGATTGTAAAATTGTTGCTCTTTGGTTTATTAATTCTCTTTGTAACAACACATTTACGAAAAGAGTTACGTGAAATACTTTTAGCAATGCTGTGCTTTGCTTTTCTTTATCATCATTACCTTTTAGCGGAATAAATTGTATATATGGAAGTCTTATTGTTCTGTATCTGGCCTACAATTTAAGGAACGATTTTTCATAACTGCAACTCATGCTAAGAATCAATATATCTTCCCTACTTCATAGTGAGTAAAAGTTAAAATTACTTTGTTATGAACACTGATGTTACAGTTCGTGTGATCGTTCAAAAACACAAGTTCGCAGTGGATTTTATTTCTCGTTAAAATGCTATTTCATACCACGACTAGCCCAAGAACATGAGACTCTCATTAAAAAATACGTTGTCACTATAAAGTTTGCCAGATCAGAACAGAGCACAGCAAGATTCCTATCAGATTCTGAAGGTACATTAAATTATTTGCACTGTAAATTATATCCTATCAGCAGCCCGCGTCAATCTGCAACACATCATAAAATATGCTGATCCTCACTGCCAGTCTGGGAGCTAAAAGAAATAATATTATTTTACTATTATTTTACCGCTTCCTTGCGGTATGTTCGTTTAAATACGCCGCGGCAGCGGCTCTTCGTTCTCCACGCAGCTCAGCACCACAGATAATATTTATATAACTGAAAAATGTCTCAACAGGATGGGATAATATGCAAGCAAGATTAACAATAAATAATACAAGTTTTCATTTGAACACCTCTATTAAAACCTTTAAATATCTCAGTGATTACAGACCTTTGTGAATTCACACGTAATGGCGTACATTGCTTAGTCTCGACAAAAGAATGCTACATTGGCGTTCTCTACGACAACAACAGGAGATCTTACTCGCACAACTCCCAAATTAAGACGACAAAGACATTCATATTCAACGCGTATTATATACTAGTTCCTTTTTTAATCTCTGTTTAACATTTATCTTCTGTGTCGGTTTTATTACTCGCCGACGCAGACGTTTTCAGAAATAAATAATAAAAAAAAATACATAATTTTATACAATGACACAATATGATACATCTAATTCTCTAATTACTACATAATATATTGTTTTTGTTTCTCTAGACGTTACAATGCCCCCTGGCAGCAATTGCCTAACGTTGGAAATGTTCGGCAATATGCTGCCACTAACGTCTGTTTGGTTATTGTCTGTTACCTTGGTTGGATCATTCACTTTACACTTTTTAGTTCTTTTACACTGTAGGTTTAATTACACTTTTTATACTGTTCTTTCACTTTGCGAGGTGACCGTCAACCTAGTCCCAGGGTCATTACATTTATTTGGCTCCCCCATTCGGGCTACGTGCTTATCAGAAAACCTGGGAAAACTGCGCCGGAGCCATGGTCATCTCGTCTGGTTTGTTTTAATACCCAGTTTGATCACAAAAAGTTCAGATTCTATCCAATGTTCACATATAACGAAAGCTATTAGTGAGAGCATGTTAAACCTTTAGTCTCTTTGTTACCCATATAATATTTGTGTTTTGGATTGTAATGAAAGTCACTTGTTACACATTTTTACAGTAGTATCATGAATCGCCCTTGTATTTACTCGCGACAATTGGTTTAAAATGTCCAGCATTCATGCGAGTATACTTCATTAACATGACGAAAACATATGATATCTATATATCACTGAACCAATGAATACTTTGAGTCCGTATTGAATAACTCAAGAAAAAAAAACAAATGTTTGTGACGTCATTTCCTGTCCACTAAACCCTATTCATGTTAGTGCATTAAACACATATTTGATAGTTCATTTGAATGACAACAATGTTGTACGGAGCTGGCGGCGCGAAGCAATTGTTGAGTAGCGTCGTCTGGAACGCCGCGTGCCGACGGCCGCTGGGTTCGACGACCGGCTCTGAGTAACAGCGACGTCGTGCTGACGTGGCGCCCAAGCAGTCGCGAACCGCGGCGAACCATTCGCCGATGTCGGCGAGTGGCAGTGGTTTACCGCGACCGGCTGGCTGGCGGCACGGCACTCGTCTCGGCTTCTCCGCATGGCTCCCCGTTGTAGCGCATGAAACAAACATTCCACAACGGTGTACTGTCTTTAAGGACACAGATTACTAGCTGTGGAAGAAGATGCAACTTGTTAAAAGCGTTTATTGTTCAGTAAGCCGTCGCTTCACTGGTATGCACAGGATGGTTTGGCGTGATAACAGGTTTCTTGTGGCATTGTGACACTGGTATTCAAGGTTCGTCACACGCACATTGTACTACACATTTTCACTCACTCCACGGTTGGTACACTGCCAGAGCGTCTTTCAACACGTGAAAATGTTTCGTAACACACATACTAAATGTCCCCGTCGATCGATGTTCGTTTAACTCGACTCCGAACGAATCAATAACTACTGTTTTTATACACTGTCTATTGTTCGTTGAGCACTGCACTAGCACAGTCTGTCACACAACACTAGACTTATCGACGTATATATTGGTGCAGATACAACAGTCATTTTCTGTCCCTGCTACACACAATATTCCGTCCTTTCCTCCATTGTTTATGCACACAGTTTATTTTTTAATACCTTTTAACTGTTCCTCGCATACTCACTCTCATCTACATGGCGTCTATTTGTTTTTACCTTATCACAATCCACTTTTCATATTGTTACTAGGCGTATACAGCCCTTTTGTAAAAAAATTTTAATTTTCTTATCAGTGTAGCTTGCCTGGTTATCACCCATCTATCAAACAGATTTTACCATGTGCATGACAGCTTGACTTGGGCATATTGATCAATAAATTCTTCATTTAATACTAGCATTATTTTTGATAATTTTTCCTATATGACTACAGTGTAGGTTCCACATTGGTTGACTTAATTCGCGTATCGCGTAATGAATATTCAAGGGCGTGTACCAAGTACACAGGCTTCAATTGAAGCATTGTTATATACAAAGCGGATTTTCCACGGAACGGGCTTGTTTTTGATTAGCTTATGCTCCAGTGTCGTTCTCATATCACTACTGGCAGCAAACATTGTTGCATATTACAGAGTCCATGTTTGGCTAGCCAAGACTCTCTCTCTCAGGGTTCCTTATCCTAATACAATTACAACAGTTACCTTACTATATTAGATTGCATCATTAATTGCACTTACATACTACACATAAAAAATGGTTCAAGAAATTAATCCTTTGTATCATGATTCAAGAAATAAATCCTCACTTTATCAACAAGAAGATTGTTCGTTGCTTAATGAGCCTATAATTTTTAAATGGCTCTAATTGTCTGTAAACAAAATCTTTCCTGTGTAAGCTATTGCCTACTTTCTGAATCCACTTCCTCCAAGTTTCATTACACACAAATTTCTTTCTTAATACTAACATACTTATATTCTAAAACACAATTAAAATCTTCTTACAACTATTACTCTTTATATGTGATATGTCACTGAATAAATAACTTCACATCTTTACATGGATACAATCCTTTGATCTTCCCCGTATGGGGATGTGCTAACAAATAGCTACATTCGTGTGGCACGCTTATTACTTCAAAAGGCAATGAATATAGCAATTGCCACTTACTATTCTGTTTTAAGGTGGCTGAGGATTTAGCGTGGTTACGAATAAGTACTAGATCTCCTACATTATATTTCTGTTCGTTAGTTCCACCTCGGTCGTACTTCCTTTTCCTCTTTGCCGCACAGCTGGTTAGTCTGTTCCATATCTTTATCACCTTTTCCTCCCTTGTTTCTGCCTTGACTGGTAGTCTCGGCAAAGGCGTGAGCCATTCATTCGGTGTCTCATTAAATCCCTTCAATATCTCTACTGGTGGATAGCCTGTACTTGAATGGGGTGTTAAATTGTGTATTTCTACAAATTTCGGTATTAGCCCTGGCCATTTTGTATGTTGGTTCCCTATGTAGATTCTAAGGAACTTATTCAATTCTCTGAATATTCTTTCAACTAGACTGACTTCGGGATGGAACCGGGATACCAGAATATGCTGTATATTTTGTTCCCGTAGGTAATTTTTCCATGTTCGACCCGTGAAATAAGAAGCATTATCAGTCGTTATGGCTTCGGGTTTTCCCACTCGAGGCAAGTATTCTTGACTGATCCGCCTGACCATGGTTTTGGCAGTAGCTGATTTTATGCAATAAATTGCCAAGCATTTGGAAAAAATATCGTACATGGCCAGTATATATTTCATACCTCCTCTGGCCATGGGATAAGGACCCGCTACATCCACAGATACTATTTGAAGCGGCCTGAGTGGAACTATGGGATGTAGCTCAAACTTAGTGGATCTATTATAATGTTTTGCTTTTTGACATATCACGCAAGTTCTAACTGTTGCCTGAATCTGGTGTTTCATACGGGGAAAGTAGCAGTATCTCGCCATGATCTCTGCACACTTTCCAATCCCTGCATGGCCCCATGCCAAGTGCGTGTGCCATATCATAACTTTTACCGACTGGTTAGGTATACATACTGCCCAGCAGTCTCCTTTCGTACTAAGTTTATGATACAAAATATGGTTCACTATTTTAAAACTTTGCTCATCTCTATTGTTAACACCCTCTTCAATATTATTAATGATTTTTTTCCACATCGGATCTGCCCTTTGTAATTCGCACATGTTTTTACATATATATAAAAAATCCTTCATGTAAGTATTGTCACGCACTAACAGCACTTTATACTCCGCGGATTGCTCTAACATTTCTGCTAAATCCGGTAATCCTACCGGCAGTCGCGACAGAGCATCCGCTATTACGTTATCTTGGCCTTTTATGTACATAATCTTTATCCGGTATTCTTGTAAGACAAGCATCCATCTCCTCAGTCTGGTATGGAATAGTTTGCATGACATCAAAAAACTTAACGCCTGGTGGTCACTATACACTTTAATCTCCTTCCCTTGTAAATAATAATTAAACTTTTTCACAGCCCAGACTACTGCAAGTGCTTCTAGTTCGGTTGCCGAGTAGGCTCTCTCGCAGCTAGTTAAAGTCCTACTGGCGAAGCCGATAATCTTTATTGTTGTCGGGTCGTTTCCTTCCTCCCACTGAAATAAGCACGCTCCCAGGCCATAGGAACATGAATCCGTCGCAAGACAAAAATCTTTTGACAGATCTGGGTGCTGCAAAATATTTGCATTCAGTAGGGCGGTTTTAATCACTTCAAAAGCTTGTTGACATTTGTCAGTCCAAACCCACTGCACACTTTTTCGTAGCAGATTTAGTAGCGACGCGTCATTTAACAACTGATTGGGCACAAACCTTCTGAAAAAAGACGTGAGCCCAAGAAACGCTTTCAATTGCCTCTTAGTGTGGGGGCTTGGAAATTCTCGGATCGCCTCTAGTTTTTTGTTGTCTGGGCGTATACCAAGTGGTGTAATAAGATGGCCTAAAAATTTAATTTTATTTCGTCCAAATTTTGACTTTTCTAGGTTTGCTGTCACACCTGCTTGCTTAAATCTCTCTAGTACCCTACGCAACAATTCCATACGTTCGTCCCAAGTAGCAGTAGCGATTACCAGATCATCAACATATACAGTGATTTTTTCTAATAAGTCTGGACCCAGTACCGTATCTAGTGCAGTAATAAACGCTCCAGCACTCACATTCAATCCGAAGGGAAGTACCTTGAATTGGTAACTCCGCCCTCCGAATATGAAAGCTGTGTACTTCCTGGATTCCGGTGTAAGGGGAATTTGCCAATATGAACTTTTCAGATCGACCGATGTCAAGTACTGTGCTCCATGAAATTATTGTATCTGCTCATCTAAATTCTCAGGGCGAGTCCGGACAGGTATGATAATTTTGTTAATGTCCCTCGCATCTAAGACTAGCCTGATTTTTCCATTGGATTTCGCCACTGCTACAAGAGGACTACTGTATGGAGAGAAGGAGGGCTCAATGATATCCCAATCTAACATCTTCCGAATCTCTTTAGCTACTAATTCCCTCCTCGACCAAGGGATGGAGTAAGTTGCGCGACAGTATGTTTTGTGGGGCATCACCTCTATGTGATAGTGGTACCCTTTGACTATTCCTGGTCGGTCGGTAAATACCATAGTGTATTCCGATAGCAGCTGCGTCAACTGTTGCTTTTGTTTATCGCTTAAACCTTCAGATTCCTGCACTTTGGTTTGAAATGCCTCAACATTTGTTTCAAAATTTCGATCCTCTAAATTCGGGTGATAGAGGTCTGCTGCATGTGACAAATCATCAAGGTGTAGTACTCAAGGGTTCCTACCCTTGATATTGATTCGATTACAACACGGCACAAGTACCTCCTTCGATTTCATCATAGATAACTCAATCCTCCTACCCCTATTAACTATGCTTAATTTCCCCAAGGAGAGGTCGATCAATGCGTCCCACTCACGGAGAAAATCTACTCCCACAATGCAGGCCACCTTCAATCCTTTAACAACGAGGAACGAGCTCACTATGGCTTCGCCCTCCTTACAAATCTCCACCTGCACCTGGTACTTAACTGATTGGCTCTGTGCACCAATGGCTCCAGACACCTTACAATTATTAACCGGGAAAGTCGGAATGCTATGTCCTTTTCCCAGTGCCTTAAATAACTCCATACTCATTACACTTACTGAGGCACCTGTGTCGATGATTATATTCACTGCAACATCATTGATTTTCGCTTCGATAATAGCTTGCACATTTTCGTTATTATCTTTCTTACATTCGTGTGGTTCGTTCAGTAGATCTTTATCCATACTGACACCATCGTTGTATCGCAGCATACGTATCCCAGGTATATTATTATCACTCGTGTTGCTCTCACTCCATCCCTCGGCCATCGATGGAGAGCATATCGAGGCCGATTCTAGTTTGTTGAATTAGTTACTTGTGAAGTACTTGGAAGGCTATTGTCCGCGACCTCCACTATATGTACACTCTGATTTGTCGGCCGCCACGGCTGCGCAATAGGCGCGTTTTGCGGCGGTGGTCTATTGTTGTCATACCGGTCATTACCCTGTCGCTCTGGGCTTCTTCGCTGATTTTGCTGCCAATTTCGATTACTATCACTATAATAGCTCTGCCACTGACCTCGCGCATTTTTCCCGCGGTTGGTCCCTGACATTCCAGATTCGTACCGGTCGTCAAATCGACGCCTTTTGTTATAGGTTGTTTGTCCATACCCGTTCTGGCCTCTACCATTACTACCATTTTGCGAATGTTCTTGCCGCTTGCCGCTTGCCGCTTGCCCACCATTTCCATGGTTGTGGTTTTGTGCACTACTATTTCTGTCATGTTTACATCCTGACCCATTATTCCGCGAGTGATCACACGCTGATTTTGCGTCTTCCTGTATCAAGTCTATAGAATCTAGAACAGACAGGAAGTTTTCCATATCGCTTTCTGGTACGTGTATTAATTTCTCTTTGATATGAATGGGTAAATGTGATTTTAGTAGTCTTATTATGTCTCTTGGTGATATAGGCTCGTCCCAGTAGCGTGTTTTGTTTACATATTTTTCAAAATACCGTCTCAAATTCCCCAGACGAGGTGAGTACGGTTCGGGATTATATACTTCTTTTCTTAGCCGCTCTTGTATACAAGGCGACCAATATTTCGATAGAAATGCCCTTTCGAACTGTTCATATGTCATGCAGCTGTCTGCTACTTCTGTAGCCCACAACGCTGCATCACCTTGAATGTACGACATTACGTATTTAATTTTCTGTGTTTCGTTCCACATACTGGGCAAGATATTTTTAAAGCTTTTTATGAATACTACTGGGTGTACTGATTTCCGTTCAGTAGTAAACGTTTGAAATTGTCTATTTTTGATTAAACTTTCTTCCACTAATATTTTTGAACTACATGGTTTTGCTCCTTGGACATATGCTGTGTGCTCCGAACCGAAGCTACAGCTCTTCTCATTATCGACTACAGATTCCCCATTGTTGTATCGCGTATAAGTTTGTGCGTTGCCAAAACCATGGGCTGTTGGCGACAGAGGTTCCTGTTCCAAATGTTTTCTGCTTTGTGCTAAACCCTTCTCCAGGTCGGATATCCGTTTGTTCATATTCACTTGCCACTGCGGAATATCCTCACTGAGTATTTGTTTGATGGTTTGCACGTCGTTCTGTACCTGACTATTCACTGCGGTACTGAACGATTCGGAGCCTCTATTTGCTATGGCTGCTTGTACTTTGGAATTAATGTTCTTGTCAATCTCACACTCCTTCACTTCTAGCCATGAGTTGAATTCTGTTTCAATTTTAGTTGCTTGTTCGTTCCACTTCTGCTCTACAAGCTGCGTGGAATCTATTTCTAGCTTTTCTACTCGATTGGCTAATACACCTATTTCGTCTACCCTGTTAGTGTTTGCTACTTGCAGGTTGTTGACCTATTCAGTCAACTCCTGCACGGCCTTAGGTATCGACTCATAATTCTGTTTCATATCTGCAATCTCTTTTTTCATGTTTTCTAACGATTGCACAAGTTGCTGGTCCCGCTCAGCTTCCCGGCGATCTCGCTCAGCTTGCTGGCGGTCTCGCTCGACTTGCTGTTGCGCAAATTCTGCCTGGTAATTCAGCACGCGCTCTAATATAGCCTGAAGTGAATACCCACCAGGCAGATTACCAATCTCTGGTTCCTGCTTTTCTGGTGGTGGTACAACTTCTTTCTCTACATCCCCTTGAGGACTAATGGGCGGTGGCACCACTTCCTGTGCCCCTGCCCCCACATTCTCACATGTTATGTCCTCAAAGAGAGTACTAGTACTACTTGAGGTACCCGGTTCCACATTTCCTGCACTAACTAATTGTTGTTCCTCAGTATCCATATTGCTCGGACGTTGACTACGCAACTTAACCATATTCATAAATTGCTTACTAAAACACAAAGTCTGACAGTTTTGCCCCTTGCTCACAAAATACGTTAATTTATCTACACTAACTGCACACTAAAAATTACTATCTACCATCAACTTTGTCCTGTCACAAACACTAACATCAAACTACGCACAATATGCACACCACTAACGAAATGAGATCACTTCACTGGAGCTCGACTTCTACAAACAGGACAACTACACTGTAGTCTTACCTTTAGTTTATCTTAACTCGGGGTTCGGCTGCCCCCGGATTACGTAGTCGTTACAGCTTCTCAGTACTATCAGGATCGTCTTCTCAGACTCGTTTGCAGTAGTACGGTTTGTCATGAAAGAGTATTTACACATTCATTAAAACATAGCATTGATCATGGTATACATACATACATTTATCACTAGATACATATATATCTACACATACATAACTATCAACACTGAAAGAAAAAATACATAAAATTTTATATTTGTGGCCACTGCAAATTCGGGCCCCGCGTTTTTGGGCGACAGTTTCACGTCCTACTCTCTCGCGGATTGTAAAATTGTTGCTCTTTGGTTTATTTATTCTCTTTGTAACAACACATTTACGAAAAGAGTTACGTGAAATACTTTTAGCAATGCTGTGCTTTGCTTTTCTTTATCATCATTACCTTTTAGCGAAATTAAATGTATATATGGAAGTCTTATTATTCTGTATCTGGCCTACAATTTAAGGAACGATTTTTCATAACTGCAACTCATGCTAAGAATCAATATATCTTCCCTACTTCATAGTGAGTAAAAGTTAAAATTACTTTGTTATGAACACTGATGTTACAGTTCGTGTGATCGTTCAAAAACACAAGTTCGCAGTGGATTTTATTTCTCGTTAAAATGCTATTTCATACCACGACTAGCCCAAGAACATGAGACTCTCATTAAAAAATACGTTGTCACTATAAAGTTTGCCAGATCAGAACGGAGCACAGCAAGATTCCTATCAGATTCTGAAGGTACATTAAATTATTTGCACTGTAAATTATATCCTATCAGCAGCCCGCGTCAATCTGCAACACATCATAAAATCTGCTGATCCTCACTGCCAGTCTGGGAGCTAAAAGAAATAATATTATTTTACTATTATTTTACCGCTTCCTTGCGGTATGTTCGACTATATTGTAAGTCGTTTAAATACGCCGCGGCAGCGGCCCTTCGTTCTCCACGCAGCTCAGCACCACAGATAATATTTATATAACTGAAAAATGTCTCAACAGAATGGGATAATATGCAAGGAAGCTTAACAATAAATAATACAAGTTTTCATTTGAACACCTCTATTAAAACCTTTAAATATCTCAGTGATTACAGACCTTTGTGAATTCACACGTAATGGCGTACATTGCTTAGTCTCGACAAAAGAATGCTACATTGGCGTTCTCTACGACAACAACAGGAGATCTTACTCGCACAACTTCCAAATTAAGACGACAAAGACATTCATATTCAACACGTATTATATACTAGTTCCTTTTTTAATCTCTGTTTAACATTTATCTTCTGTGTCGGTTTTATTACTCGCCGACGCAGACGTTTTCAGAAATAAATAGTAAAAAAAAAAAATACATAATTTTATACAATGACACAATATGATACATCTAATTCTCTAATTACTACATAACATATTGTTTTTGTTTCTCTAGACGTTACAACATTCACATTGACGATGAAACACAGATATCGCATCGGAATTAAATACAAAAGCCACAATGCCGCCTTAAGTGCAAGAAGAATGAGACTTCTTACAGTCTGTGCTTTGATCCTCTCCTGTGAGACCAGTATTAGTTTCCGATACACCACTGCAGGTTCAATGTATTCCTTGGACCTTCACATTCACAATAAAACACAGAAATCGCATCGGAATTAATTACAAATGGCACAATGCCGCCTTAAGTATAAGAATAGAGACTCTTCTTACAGTCGGTGTTTTGAGCATTCCCTGTGAGACCAGTATTAGTTTCTGACACACCACTGCAGGTTCAATGTATTCCTTGGACATACACATTGACGATGAAACACTGAAATTAAATCGGAATTTAATACAAAACTCACAATGCCGCCTTAAGTGCAAGAAGAGTGAGACTTCTCAGAGTCTGTGATTTGATCCTTTCCTGTGAGACCAGTATTAGTTTTCGATACACATCTGCAGGTTCAATGTATTCCTTGGACCTTCACATTGACGATGAAACACAGAAATCGCATCGGAATGAAATACAAATGGCACAATGCCGCCTTAAGTGCAAGAAGAGTGATACTTCTTAGGGTCTGTGCTTTGATCCTTTCCTGTGAGACCAGTATTAGTTTCCGATACACCACTGCAGGTTCAATGTATTCCTTGGACATTCACATTGACGATGAAACACAGAAATCGCATCGGAACTAAATACAAAAGGCACAATGCCGCCTTAAGTACAAGAATAGAGACTCTTCATACTTTCGGTGTTTTGAGCTTTCCCTGTGAGACCAGTATTGGTTTCCGATGCACCACTGCAGATTCAATGTATTCCTTCGACATACACACTGTCGATGAACTACTGAAATTTGATCGGAATTAAATAAAAAAGGCACAATGCGACTTAAGTGCAAGAAGAGTCAGACCTCTTAGAGTCTGTGCTTTGATCCTTTACTGTGAGACCAGTATTAGTTTCCGATACACCACTCAGGTTCAATGTATTCCTTGGACACACACTGTGACGATGAAACACAGATATCGCATCGCAATTAACTACAAAAGCCACAATGCCGCCTTAAGTGCAAGAAGAATGAGACTTCTTAGAGTCTGTGCTTTGATCTACTCCTGGGAGACCAGTATTAGTTTCCGATACACCACTGCAGGTTCAATGTATTCCTTGGACTTTCACATTCACGATAAAACACAGATATCGCATCGGAATTAAATACAAAAGGCACAATGCCGCCTTAAGTATAAGAATAGAGACTCTTCTTACAGTCGGTGTTTTGAGCATTCCCTGTGAGACCAGTATTAGTTTCTGACACACCACTGCAGGTTCAATGTATTCCTTGGACATACACATTGACGATGAAACACTGACATTAAATTTGGAATTTAATACAAAACCAACAATGCCGCCTTAAGTGCAAGAAGAGTGAAACTTCTCAGAGTCTGTGATTTGATCCTTTCCTGTGAGACCAGTATTAGTTTGCGATACAAAACTGCCCCATTTCAATGTATTCCTTGGACCCTCACATTGACGATGAAACACAGAAATCGCATCGGAATTAAATACAAGAGCCACAATACCGCCTTAAGTGCAAGAAGAATGAGACTTCTTAGAGTCTGTGCTTTGATCCTCTCCTGTGAGACAAGTATTAGTTTCCGATACACCACTACAGGTTCAATGTATTCCTTGAACCTTCACATTGACGATAAAACACAGAAATCGCATCGGAATTTAATTCAAAATGCACAATGCAGCCTTAAGTATAAGAATAGAGACTCTTCTTACAGTCGGTGTTTTGAGCATTCTCTGTGAGACCAGTATTAGTTTCTGACACACCACTGCAGGTTCAATGTATTCCTTGGACATACACATTGACGATGAAACACTGAAATTAAATCGGAATAGAATACAAAACTCACAATGCCGCATTAAGTGCAAGAAGAGTGAGACTTCTTAGAGTCTGTGCTTTGATCCTTTCCTGTGAGACCAGTATTAGTTTCCGATACACCACTGCAGGTTCAATGTATTCCTTGGACATTCACATTGACGATGAAAGACAGAAATCGCATCGGAATTAAATACAAAAGGCACAATGCCGCCTTAAGTACAAGAATAGACACTCTTTTTACAGTCGGTGATTTGAGCTTTCCCTGTGAGACCAGCATTAGTTTCCGATATACCACTGCAGGTTAAATGTATTCCTTGGACCTTCACATTGATGATGAAACACAGAAATAGCATCGCAATTAAATACAAAATTCACAATGCCGCCTTAAGTACAGGAATAGAGACTCTTCTTACAGTCGGTTCTTTGAGCATTCCCTGTGAGACCAGTATTAGTTTCCGATACACCACTGCCGGTTCAATGTATTTCTTGGACATACACGTTGCCAATGAAACACTGAAATTAGACGGAATTAAATACCAAAGGCACAATACGACTTAAGTGCAAGAAGTGTGAGACTTCTTAGAGTCTGTGCTTTGATCCTTTCCTGTGAGACCAGTATTAGTTTCCGATACACCACTGCAGGGTCAATGTATTCCTTGGACATACACGTTGACGATGAAACACTGAAATTAGATCGGAATTAAATAAGAAAGGCACAATGCGACTTAAGTGCAAGAAGAGTCAGACTTCTTAGAGTCTGTGCTTTGATCCTTTACTGTGAGACCAGTATTAGTTTCCGATACACCACTCAGGTTCAATGTATTCCTTGGACATTCACATTGACGATGATACACAGATATCGCATCGGAATTAAATACAAAAGCCACAAAGCCGCCTTAAGTGCAAGAAGAATGAGACTTCTTAGAGTCTGTGCTTTGATCTACTCCTGTGAGACCAGTATTAGTTTCCGATACACCACTGCAGGTTCAATGTATTCCTTGGACCTTCACATTCACGATAAAACACAGAAATCGCATCGGAATTAAATACAAAAGGCACAATGCCGCCTTAAGTACAAGAATAGAGACTCTTCTTACAGTCGGTGATTTGAGCTTTCCCTGTGAGACCAGTATTAGTTTCCGATACACCACTGCAGGTTCAATGTATTCCTTGGACATAGACATTGACGATGAAACACTGAAATTAAATCGGAATTTAATACAAAACTCACAATGCCGCCTTAAGTGCAAGAAGAGTGAAACTTCTCAGAGTCTGTGATTTGATCCTTTCCTGTGAGACCAGTATTAGTTTCCGATAAAAAACTGCAAGTTCAATGTATTCTATGGACCTTCACATTGACGATGAAACACAGAAATCGCACCGGAATTAAATACAAAAGCCACAATACCGCCTTAAGTGCAAGAAGAATGAGACTTCTTAGAGTCTGTGCTTTGATCCTCTCCTGTGAGACCAGTATTAGTTTCCGATACACCACTACAGGTTCAATGTATTCCTTGGACCTTCACGTTGACGATAAAACACAGAAATCACATCGGATTTTTATACAAAATGCACAATGCCGCCTTAAGTATAAGAATAGAGACTCTTCTTACAGTCGGTGTTTTGAGCATTCTCTGTGAGACCAGTATTAGTTTCTGACACACCACTGCAGGTTCAATGTATTCCTTGGACATACACATTGCTGATGAAACACTGAAATTAAATCGGAATAGAATACAAAACTCACAATGCCGCATTAAGTGCAAGAAGAGTGAGACTTCTTAGAGTCTGTGCTTTGATCCTTTCCTTTGAGACCAGTATTAGTTTCCGATACACCACTGCAGGTTCAATGCATTCCTTGGACCTTCACATTGACTATGAAACACAGAAATCGCATCGGAATTAATTACGAAAGGCACAACGCCGCCTGAAGTACAAGAACAGAGACTCTTCTTACACCCGATGCTTTGAGCATTCCCTGTGAGATCAGTATTAGTTTCCGATACACCACTGCAGGTTCAATGTATTCCTTGGACATAAACGTTGATGATGAAACACTTAAATTAGATCGGAATTAAATACAAAAGACACAATGCGACTTGAGTGCAAGAAGAGTGAGACTTCTTAGAGCCTGTGCTTTGATCCTTTCCTGGTAGACCAGTATTAGTTTCCGATACACCAATGCAGGTTCAATGTATTCCTTGGACATTCACATTGACGATGAAACACAGAAATCTCATCGGTATTAAATACAAAAGGCACAATGCCGCCTAAAGTGCAAGAAGAGTGTGACTTCTTGGAGTCTGTGCTTTGATCCTTTCCTGTGAGACCAGCATTAGTTTCCGATAAACACCACTGCACGTTCAATATACTCCTTGGACCTTCACATTGACGATGAAACACAGAAATCGCGTCGGAATTAAATACAAAAGGCACAATGCCGCCATAAGTGTAAGAATAGAGACTCTTCTTACAGTCGGTGTTTTGAGCATACCCTGCGAGACCAGTATTAGTTTCTGACACACCACTGCAGGTACAATGTACTCCTTGGACATACACATTGACGATGAAACACTAAAATCGCATCGGAATTAAACACAAAAGGCACATTGCCGCCTTAAGTGCAACAAGAGTGAGACTTCTTGGAGTCTGTGCTTTGATCCCTACCTGCGAGACCAGTATATGTTTCCGATAGACCTCTGCAGGTTCAATGTATTCCTTGGACATTCACTTTGACGATGAAACACAGAAATCGCATCGGAATTAAATGCAAAAGGCACAATGCAGCCTTAAGTACAAGAATAGAGACTCTTCTTACAGTCGGTGCTTTGAGCTTTCCCTGTGAGACCAGTATTAGTTTCCGATACACCACTGCATGTTCAATGTATTCCTTGGACATACACACTGAAGATGAACTATTGAAATTAGATCGGAATTAAATACAAAAGGCACAATGCCGCCTTAAGTGCAAGAAGAGTGGGACCTCTTATAGTCTGTGCTTTGATCCTTTACTGTGAACCAATATTAGTTTCCGATGCACCACTGCAGGTCCAATGTATCCCTCGGACCTTCACATTGATGATGAAACACAGAAATCGCATCACAAATTAATACAAAAGGCACAATGCCGCGTTAAGTACAGGAATACAGACTCTTCTTACGGTCGGTGCTTTGAGCATTCCCTGTGAGACCAGTATTAGTTTCCGATACTCCACTGCAGGTTCAATGTATTCCTTGGACATACACGTTGACGATGAAACACTGAAATTAGATCAGAATTAAATACAAAAGGCACAATGCGACTTGAGTGCAAGAAGAGTGAGACTTCTTAGAGTCTGTGCTTTGATCCTTTCCTGTGAGACCATTATTAGTGTCCGATACACCACTGCAGTTTCAATGTATTCCTAGGACATACACATTGACGATAAACCACTGAAATTACATCGGAATTAAATACAAAAGGTGCAGTGCCACCTTAAGTGCAAGAAGAGTGAGACTTCTTAGAGTCTGTGCTTTGATCCTTTCTGTGAGACCAGTATTATTTTCCGATACTCCACTGCAGGGTCAATGTATTCCTTGGACCTTCACATTGACGATGAAACACAGAAATCGCATCGGAATTAAATACAAAAGGCACAATGCCGCATTAAGTGCAAGAAGAGTGACACTTCTTAGAGTCTGTGTTTTGATCCTTTCCCGTGAGACCAGTATTAGTTTCCGATACACCACTGCAGGTTCAATGTACTCCTTGGACATTCACATTGCTGATGAAACACAGAAATCGCATCGGAATTTAATACAAAAGGCAGAATGCCGCCTTAAGTGCAAGAAGAGTGTGACTTCTTCGAGCCTGTGAATTGATCCTTTCCTGTGAGACCAGTATTAGTTTCCGATATACCACTGCAGGTTCAATGTATTCCTTGAACCTTCACATTGACGATGAAACACAGAAATCGCATCGGAATTAAATACAAATGGCACAACGCCGCCTTAAGTGCAAGAAGGGTGAGACTTCTTAGAGTCTGTGCTTTGATCCTTTCCTGTGAGACCAGTATTAGTTTCCGATACACCTCTGCAGGTTCAATGTATTCCTTGGACATACACGTTGACGATGAAACACTGAAATTAGACCAGAATTAAATACAATAGGCACAATACGACTTAAGTGCAAGAAAAGTGAGACTTCTTAGAGTCTGTGCTTTGATCCTTTCCTGTGTGACCAGTATTAGTTTCCGCTACACCACTGCAGGTTCAATGTATTCCTTGGACATACACGTTGACGATGAAACACTGAAATTAGATCGGAATTAAATACAAAAGGCACAATGCGACTTAAGTGCAAGAGGAGTGAGACTTCTTAGAGACTGTGCTTTGATCCTTTCCTGTGAGACCAGTATTAGTTTCCGATACACCACTGCAGGTTCAATGTGTTCCTTGGACATTATCATTGACGATGAAACACAGATATCCCATCGGCATTAAATACAAAAGGCACAATGCCGCATTAAGTGCAAGAAGAGTGTGACTTTTTAGAGTCTGTAATTTGATCCTTTCCTTTGAGACCAGTATTAATTTCCAATACACCACTGCAGGTTCAATGTACTCCTTGGAGCTTCACATTGACGATGAAACACAGAAATCGCGTCGGAATTAAATACAAAAGGCACAAAGCCGCCTTAAGTATAAGAATAGAGACACTTCTTACAGTCGGTGATTTGAGCATTGCCTGTGAGACCAGTATTACTTTCTGACACACCACTGCAGGTACAATGTACTCCTTGGACCTACACATTGACGATGAAACACTGAAATTATATCGGAATTGAATACAAAAGGTTCAATGACGCCTTAAGTGCATGATGAGAGAGACTTCTTAGAGTCTGTGCATTGATGCTTTCCTGTGAGACCAGTATTAGTTTGCGATATACCACTGCAGATTCAATGTATTCCTTGGACCTTCACATTGACGATGAAGCACAGAAATCGCATCGGAATTAAATACAAAAGGTACAATGCCGCCTTAAGTGCAAGATGAGAGAGACTTCTTAGAGTCTGTGCATTGATCTTTTCCTGTGAGACCAGTATTAGTTTCCGATACACCACTGCAGGTTCAGTGTTTTCCTAGGACATACACATTGACGATAAACCACTGAAATTACATCGGAATTAAATACAAAATGCGCAGTGCTACCTTAAGTGCAAGAAGAGTGAGACTTCTTAGAGTCTGTACTTTGATCCGTTCCTGTGAGACCAGTATTAGTTTCTGATACTCCACTGCAGGGTCAGTGTATTCCTTGGACCGTCACATTGACGATGAAATACAGAAATCACATCGGAGATAAATCCAAAGGCACAATGCCGCCTTAAGTGCAAGAAGAGTGAGACTTCTTAGAGTCTGTGCTTTGATCCTTTCCTGTGAGACCAGTATTAGTTTCCGATACACCACTGCCGGTTCAATGTACTCCTTGGACCTTCGCATTGACTATGAAACACAGAAATCGCGTCGGAATTAAATACAAAAGGCACAATGCCGCCTTAAGTATAAGAATAGAGACTCTTCTTACAGTCGGTGTTTTGAGCATTCCCTGTGAGACCAGTATTAGTTTCTGACACACCACTGCAGGTACAACGTACTCCTTGGACATACACATTGACGATGAAACACTGAAATTATATCGGAAATGAATACAAAACTCACAATGCCGCCTTAAGTGCAAGAAGAGTGAGGCTTCTTAGAGTCTGTGCATTGATCCTTTCCTGTGAGACCAGTATTAGTTTCCGATACTCCACTGCAGGTTCAATGTATTCCTTGCTCCTTCACATTGACGATGAAACACAGAAATCGCATCGGAATTAAATACAAAAGGCACAATGCCGCCTTAAATGCAACAAGAGTGAGACTTCTTAGAGTCTGTGCTTTGATCCTTTCCTGCGATACCAGTGTTAGTTTCCGATACACCACTGCAGGTTCAATGTATTTGTTGGACATTCACATTGACGATGAAACACAGAAATCGCATCGGAATTAAATAGAGAAGGCACAATGCCGCCTTAAGTGCAACAGGCCTGTGACTTCTTAGAGTCTGCGCTTTGATCCTTTCCTGTGAGACCAGTATCAGTTTCCGATATACCACTGCAGATTCAATGTATTCCATGGACCTTCACATTGACGATGAAACACAGAAATCGCATCGGAATTAAATACAAAAAACACAATGCCGCCTTAAGTGCAAGAAGAGTGGGACTTCTTATAGTCTGTGCTTTGATCCTTTCCTGTGAACCAGTATTAGTTTCCGATGCACCACTGCAGGTTCAATGTATTTCTTGGACATATACGTTGACGATAAGACACCGAAATTAGATCGGAATTAAATACAAAAGGCACAATGCGACGTAAGTGCAAGAAGAGTGAGACTTCTTAGAGTCTATGCTTTGATCCTTTCCTGTGAGACGAGTTTTAGTTCCCGATACACCACTGCAGGTTCAATGTATTCCTTCGACATTATCATTGACGATGAAACACAGATATCTCATCGGTATTCAATACGAAAGGCACAATGCCGCTTTAAGTGCAAGAAGAGTGTGACTTCTTAGAGTCTGTGCTTTGGTCCTTTCCACTGAGACCAGTATTAGTTTCCGCCACACAACTGCAGGTTCAATATACTACTTGGACCTTCACATTGACGATGAAACACAGAGATCGCGGCGGAATTAAATACAAAAGGCACAATGCCGCCTTAAATATAAGAATAGGGACTCCTCTTACAGTCGGTGTTTTGAGTATTCCCTGTGAGACCAGTATTAGTTTCTGACACACTACTGCAGGTTCAATGTATTCCATGGACATATTAATTGACGATGAAACACTGAAATTAAATCGGAATTGAATACAAAACACACAATGCCGCCTTAAGTGCAAAAAGTGTGAGACTTCTTAGAGTCTGTGCTTTGATCCTTTCCTGTGAGACCAGTATTAGATTCCGATACACCACTGCAGGTTCAATGTATTCCTAGGACATACACATTGACGATAAACCACTGAAATTACATCGGAATTAAATACAAAAGGCGCAGTGCCACCTTAAGTGCAAGAAGAGTGAGACTTCTTAGAGTCTGTGCTTTTATCCTTTCCTGTGAGACCAGTATTAGTTTCCGATACTCCACTGCAGGGTCAATGTATTCCTTGGACGTACACATTGACGATGAAACACAGAAAACGCATCGGAATTAAATACAAAAGCCACAATGCCGCCTTAAGTAAAAGAAGAATGAGACATTTTAGAGTCTGTGCTTTGGTCCTCTCCTGTGAGACCAGTATTAGTTTCCGATACACCACTGCAGGTTCAATGTATTCCTAGGACCTTCACATTGACGATGAAACACAGATATCGCATCGGAATTAAATACAAAAGGCACAATGCCGCCATAAGTACAGGAATAGAGACTCTTCTTACACCCGGTGCTTTGAGCATTCCCTGTGAGACCAGTATTAGTTTCCGATACACCACTGCAGTTTCAATGTATTCCTTGGACATACACGTTGACGATGAAACACTGAAATTAGATCGGAATTAATTACAAAAGGCACAATGCAACTTGAGTGCAAGAAGAGTGAGACTACTTAGAGTCTGTGCTTTGATCCTTTCCTGTGAGACCAGTATTAGTTTCCGATATACCACTGCAGATTCCATGTATTCCTTGGACCTTCACATTGATGATGCAACACAGAAATCGCATCACAATTAAATACAAAAGGCACAATGCCGCCTTAAGTACAGGAATAGAGACTCTTCCTACAGTCGGTGCTTTGAGCATTCCCTGTGAGACCAGTATTAGTTTCCGATACACCACTGCAGGTTCAATGTATTGTAACAACTTGAACGTGCTTCTGACATCAAATGTAACAGTTGTGTTACTAAATGTGACAGTTCTGTCACTCAATGTAATTGGGTTTTCTCTTTTGATGCTGTCAATTGTCAGGATGAGCATTCTAAAGCATTCTGTCAGGGTGAAAATATTAAAGAAATTAGCTTTTCTCTCTTAACAACATGTGGGCAGGGTGGGTTCTCCCTTGGCTCGGGTATGAGGTCGAATGAAACATAATTTTTACATAAGATAACTTTTATTGAAAGTTTCGTACAACTGTATCTTACTGGGACGTTCTGGTTCGGAGAGCGGCCGCTGTGTCGTTTGTGAATCTTCTGCTGCGGCAGCGGCGGCGGCGGCGGCGGCGGCGGCGTCTGATTACGCGTAGCGGTGTGAATCTCGTGTCGCCGTCTCGCCCAGCTGACGGGAGACGCGCAGCGCGAGGTGGCCCGTTTAATTATTGCGAGCGAAATCGTGCATCGGATGATACCTTGGGTGCGGCGTCCCAGTGTTTCTCGTCTCTAAGCGGCCGCGTGTATTCTGCGTCGGCCAGCGGAGCGGTGCGGCGGGAGAAGGCCAGTGTAGCGGACTCGAACCACGGACTCCAGCTTGCCAGTCTTCGGCTGTCAGCTCTTCATCCCAGCTCACAGGTGACTACTGATGTGAGGCCGTCTCCTTCCCGTCCTCACGAGTCACCCGGGTATGTAAAAACCAGACTTCAAATACCTTTTAACTTCTGTCTTCTGGCGCCGCGGCTGCTGCTTGCTATTCCATTACAGCGGCGGACTTGGTGCGTCTGTGCATGATGCAGTCTCTTCTTGCATGACGGTCTTCAGCACCGAAACTGACTGAAAACTACTGCTACTCTTCTTTTCTTCCTTCGTCTCTCGTCTTCGTCTCCGTTCCCGTCTCCGTCTTTGTCTTCGTCCCCGTCTTCATCCGTCTTCCTCTGTCTTCATCCGTCTTCCTCTGTCTTCATCTGTCTTCCTCTCTCCTCAACTGTCTTCATCTCTCGGGCCCACCGCGTCTCGCGTATTTATTCACTTCAGTTCACTGGAGGTGAACGACTTCACGGCCATTGCCTCTTCTGTCACGTTGAAAAGCTTCTCGAAGAATCTTCTTGACCTCGGTCATTGGCTCTTGGAATGTAGGCGGGGGCCTCTGATCGCATGTGACGACTGAGAAACACGTGAGCCGGTCATTGCCTCTTCCGTCACGTTGAAAAGCTTCTCGAAGAATCTTCTTAACGTTGGTCATTGGCTCTTGGAATGTAGGCGAGGGCCTTTGCTCACATGCGACAACTGAGAAACACGTGAGCCGGTCGGGCGATGCCCTGACGGCTGAATCGACAGCGCCCGCTTATGTGGAACTCGCTGACTCCACGGTCATTGTTTCTTCTGTTCTGCCCGCTGAATGCCAGTATGTAACTCTCTAAACTAAACCAAGTTTTCCATTTATATTCTAATTTTTAGTTCACTTTGATTTCACTAATTTATTTACTTAAGTAACACTCAACATTCCTCCACCCTTCGGAGAAATTCGCCCTCGAATTTACCACTCAACATTCCTCCACTCTTCACACGGAAAAAGCACAAGCACTGAAAACTCTCGACTTAGAAGATTACACACGCTTCACATTAAGTGTGTGGAAAATACTTTATCACTTTACAAAAGCACTGTACGGTCATGAATAACATAGTTCTTACATAAATGGTTGTAATAAGTGTAACAAATCTTGATGACAATGAATAAACAAAAAATAGGTTTTGCACTTAGAAAATTACAGGGCAACAGCTGTTTAATGTACCCTATACTAATGCAAGAATATATATTCTACAGTATTGTTTATGTTAACAAGAGACCGTTTAATAAAGAATGAAGTACAATAAACAAAATTAATACACTAATGCTCAAAAGTAACTACTGAAGTACATCAGTTAAGAATGTGGTATCCAGTTAACAGGGATTTGATGAAGTGGTATATTATTATTTGGCTTATTTTTTCGTCTTAAATAAAAGAAAACGGTACAAAGCAGAAACACCAACACAAAGGTTGCAGATATACCCGTTCCTAGCATTATAATTTTAGTTGTGTGTTCACCTTTTAATTGTAAGACATGTTGCATCATAACATTGGCATCAATTTTGCCTTGCTGCGAGTTTATAAACATATCTAATGACTTCAGAAGGGAACTGTCAAGGGAGTAATTGAGGTAGGACAGGTTTTGTGTAGGAAACGCTTGCATGGCGTTTTCTGAAAAAAGCAAACATGGTTATAGACCTACGAACCTAGTAAAAACAAAAATAAAGAAAAGAAGGAATACATTGTTAACCACAAGATCTACATGTTTCTACGTTCAAGTTTTCTTTCTTAAAAAATAAACCATTATCATGTATTAACTATTCACATTTGTATATTATCCACAGTCTACTTAGATTCCACTAGGACATTCGCACTCTTGGTCGAAGATTGTATGGTGCCATGTCTGTATGTTGTGCTGGCGTGGCCACTCTTTTTCCTTTGCGGGAACTTCCTCCACCCTTCGGAAAAGCAGACACTATTGTTGAAGGAATTACATCTGGAGCGCCCTTAAAAGGTTTTAAACGACTTGCATGGACAATGGTAGTTCGGGTGGGCAGTTGCAATTTAACGTTGACTGGTGACGTGATCTCAATAATTTGGTAAGGACCTCTGTAATTCGTTACAAATTTCTTCGTTTTTCCTTTCGCTATGTAAGGAGCTGAAAGCATAACCCACTGACCGATTTTGTAATTTGGATATTTAGCTTGGGTATTACCTAATCTTTCCTGTCGTTCCAAAGCCTTTGTATTAGATTTTTGAACCTTTTTCCATACATCCTTCATCATTCGACTGAAATCTCTTACTGTTTCTCCGACTTTTCCGTTTTTCTGCCTGATTACATCAAAAGGGGACGGCATTTTTCTCCCATAGACCACTTCATAAGGTGACATGCCAGTTGCTTCATGCGTTTTGGCGTTGTATACCGACACGATTATTGGTAAATACGTATCCCAATTAGAATGTTGTTCGTTAATATAATAATTAAGCATCTTGCCAATTGTCCGATGAACTCTTTCTGTGCGCCCGTTGCACTGAGGGTGTAACGGAGTTGTGCGTAATTTGCGTATTTTTAATAAGTGGCATAGCTGTTTCATTAATTCAGACATAAAATTAGATCCCTGATCTGTGATAATAGCTTCAGGTACTCCAAATTTAAGTATCCAGTTGTTAACTAAAGCCTGGGCAACTGTATTTGCTTGCTGATCTGGGAGGCTCACCATAGCTAGATAGCGTGAAAAGTGATCGATAATTGTAAGAACATACTTATTACCAGCAGGTGTTTTATGAAATGGCCCGTAGAGATCGACTCCGAAGATTTGAAATGGACATGAAGCCTCGGGGAGCCTCTGTAAGGGTATTTTTGAACGAGAAAGTTCAGCTCGTTGTGCGCACGCAATGCAATTACGAACGTACTGCGCAACATCCTGCTTTCTGGTTTGCCACCAAAATCGGTCTGCTACTCGTCTTTCGGTTGTTCGCTGTCCACCGTGTCCTGCAAGGATATGATCGTGGGCCTCTGCCATTATTTCTTGTCTAAGGTGTTGGGGAACAACAATTCGCGGTCCAAGTTTTGTTTTACGGCATAATACACCATCTTCAAAGCAAAATTGTTTTTGAGTTGCGTATTTTTTACATTCTGTATCCTCATCTTGTGCCTTTCTCCAATCCTCAGTATCTCGGCCTGTTGCTTCCAAAAGTGCTATTTTCCGACTTAGGCAATCTGCATTCGAGTGTTTTTTGCTTGGTTTATGGATAACTTCGAAATCCATTTCGGAAAGACATAGGGCCCAACGGGTAAGACGACTAGATGGATCCTTTAATCCAAGCAACCATTTTAAAGCTGCGTGGTCTGTAATGACCTTGAATTTCCTACCATGCAAGTAGCATTTAAAGTATTTGATACCATAAATAACACTTAACAATTCTTTCTCCGTTGTGGAATAATTTCTTTCTGCCGTTGTTAGTTGTCTCGAAGCATAGGCTATGGGGTGTTCCGCGCCATTAATATTCTGACTCAAAACAACTCCTACTGAATGACCACTTGCGTCACAGGATAAAATAAATTCTTTATTATAATCTGGGTAGGCTAATACTGGACTGTGTGTTAACTTGTCTTTAAGGGTTTGAAATGCTGATTCACAATCTTCAGACCAATGAAATTTTGCACCCTTTTTCAATAATTGGGTTAAGGGTCGGGCAATTTCAGCAAAATTTTGAACATATTTTCGGTAATACGATGCGTGACCAATGAAACTTTGTACTTCCTTAACGCGTTGTGGTGTTGGGAAGTCCTTAACTGCCGAAATTAATCGAGGATCTGATTCTTGAGTTTCTCCCGGTGTATTTGATAGTCAAAATATCCACGGGTGTGCTGCCGGTCTATAGTGTCCAATGGGCACAATATTTCGGCGATCATACATGTCGCCATCATCAGGTGAACTGACGGACTGAGCTCCTGTGAACGTGCCGGCACGGAGATCCGTACGCTATGGCTGCTCAGAGGGAACTGGGTTCGGTCGCGGCGGCGGCCGATTTAAATACCCTCCGCCCGCGGCGCGCTCCCTCCGCCGTCCGCGCCCCGCGCCACGGTCGTGCGGTGGAACAGATTGCGACGGCGTCTGAGATGACGTCGAAGTGATGGCTCTGTCCGCCGTGGTCGTCACAACTATACGTTTGCTCGATTTACTCTTGATTAACCCGATCGCTGGTTCCCAAGCCTTGCTAAGATCATAGCCACAGTCACGGTATATGAGGTCGTCATTGGTGCGAATTTCGATGGCCTCTCTAACAACGCTGTCCCAGTATCTCGACGTCTGTACCAGAATCCTCGTGCGGTCATATTCCATGGCGTGATTTTCCGACAAACAATGTTCAGCGACCGCCGACTTGCTCGGATACATCAGGCGAGTGTGCCTCTGGTGTTCACGGCATCGATCCTCGACGGTACGCATCGTCTGACCAATATACGACTTGCCACATTGACACGGAATCTGGTACACGCCGGCCTTCCTCAAACCGAGGTCATCTTTGGCGCTCCCCACCAGTGCACGAGTTTTATTTGGAGGACAAAACACAGTTCCGACCCGGTGTTTCTTCAGAATGCGAGCGATTTTCCCCGACAGTGCGCCTGTGTATGGAATAAATGCAGTGCCTACCTCCTCCCTCGTGACTTCATCCATCTCAAGAGGTTGTGCCGCAGTGGTTGGGCGGAGAGCACGTTGAATCTGCCACTCTGAGTACCCATTTTTCCGAAATACAGTTCTCAGATGTTCCAATTCCTGGGGTAGACTCTCTGCGTCAGAGATAGTGCGCGCCCTATGTACTAGAGTTTTAAGTACCCCATTCCTCTGTGAAGGGTGGTGGCAGCTGTCTGCACGGCGGACAGAGCCATCACTTCGACGTCATCTCAGACGCCGTCGCAATCTGTTCCACCGCACGACCGTGGCGCGGGGCGCGGACGGCGGAGGGTGCGCGCCGCGGGCGGAGGGTATTTAAATCGGCCGCCGCCGCGACCGAACCCAGTTCCCTCTGAGCAGCCATAGCGTACGGATCTCCGTGCCGGCACGTTCACAGGAGCTCAGTCCGTCAGTTCACCTGATGATGGCGACATGTATGATCGCCGAAATATTGTGCCCATTGGACACTATAGACCGGCAGCACACCCGTGGATATTTTGACAATCGAGGATCTGTTTTAATTCCTTTTTCACTAATGACATGCCCTAGGTATGTAACCTCTGTCAATGCAAAACTACATTTTTCCATATTTAATGTTAATTTGGCCTTTCTAAGTCTCTGAAAAACATTACGCAGACGCACAGCATGTTCATAAATGTCTCTGGAGAATACAATAATATCGTCTAGATATACACAACATTGCTGAGTTTTGAGTCCTCGCAATACTCCATCGAGCAGTCTTTGAAAAGTTGCTGGTGCATTTTTCAAACCGAAAGGCATTCTTTTAAATTGCCAGTGGCCTCCAGGGGTAGAAAATGCTGTTTTATGCCTATCTTCAGGTGCAACTTCCAATTGATGGTATCCGCTACGTAGATCGATTGTTGAAAAGTATTTACTGTTACCTAAACTGTCAATGATATCTGTAATGTTTGGAAGAGGATATACATCTGAGATAGTTTGTTTGTTAAGGTGTCTGTAGTCACAACAAAACCTATATCGTTTCGTACCGTCGGGAGACTTCTTTGGAATAATTATAATATTTGAATTATAAGGCGAATCAGAATATTCTATAATTCCATCTTTTAGATGCTGTTCCAAAAATTCATCCAGTACTGGCTGTAAGTGATGCGGAACTCTATAAGGCTTCCTATAAACTGGGGGGCTACTTCCTGTTGGGATCCTATGCTGTGTGATGTCTGTTGCTGGCAATGGACCTTCTGCATTAAATAAATCTTGGAACTCAAGTAAAACTGCTTCTGTCGTGTCTCTATCCTTTCCTTTCAAATGCTCAATCTTCTGGCGCAATGCGGTTTTATAGGCGTCTGGTTTCTGACCATCATTAATATCTGACCAAATGAAATCTTCTTCTTCAAAAGTACTGACTGTAGCCACTAATATTCCCTTATGCAACTCTTTGTCCTCCACTCCGAAATTGTCAATATGTACCGGTACTTTTCTTTCTCCCTCAACGTCTTGAACCCATACAACACTCCTACGTACAAAACAATGTGATACATCTAATTCCTCATTTTCCTCTAAAGGCTCTATTAGACACACTGTATCTGTAGGTACTTCGTGGTCAACGGTCATCCAGAGAAGTTTTCCTGAGCCAGATGGTATCTGATCCCGCGAATCAACCTTCAAGGACGTTGCACGCAGTATAGTTGATTTCGCCTTCCGGTTAGGGAAATCTTGCGGCAGAGGGCCCTTTGCAGCGGTGTCACCTAGCTGAAACACTATTCCGCTAAGTTCTACAGTTTGCTGTCTGAGGTCGATTTTAGCGTGATGTTTATTCAGGAAATCCAACCCTAGGATCGCGTCGTACCCGTCAGTTACCTTTGTTACCACTTCTACATCTTCCTGAAATTGTACACCGTGAATATAGAAAATCAATGATGTACATCCTAATGACTTAACTGTACCTCCTCCTACTCCACTCAATCTATACCTTGGAGGGTCATATTTCTTTTCTCCAATACATTCATTACTTACTATTGATACGTTTGCGCCTGTATCCACCAGTATCTTTGCCTCTTTATCCTGTATGGTAGCAGATAACCAGCATTCCGCCTTCACATTCGCCTTAATGGCATGAAATTTTATAGGGAACGTCTGGCGGCGGCTCCGACATTCCAGTTTGAGTTTAACTGATTTCTATTTCCAAAAACTTTCTTAGACCTGCATTCCTTGAATGTGTGACCTATTCTTTGACAATTAGTGCATTGAGGTTGTCTGCAGTTTTTTGCTATATGTCCGTGTCGATCGCACATAAAACATCGTACTCCAGCTGAAAATATATTTCGCTTCTCCTTGTATCTGGTGGCAATGTCAATTTCTTCAAAAGCTGTCGCCACAGATACAGCTTCTGCTAAATTTTTAGGAAACTCTGCCCTGAAACGACGGGACGTTTCAGGAGGTAACCCACGTAAAAATGTATCCAGGGCTCTATCTTCTGCCTCTTGTAAAATAACCTTATTTGCTTCATCACTAGTTGTCAACTGATAGGTGTTAATATTAACTTTTCTAATCCTATCTACAAAGCTTTCTAACGACTCGTTTTGCCTCTGAGTGATAGTGTGTAATTTTTCCCTATAAAATCTACAGCTGTTCTGTTTTTGAAAACGTTTAAGTAATCCTTTCTTCAATTCCTCAAATGTTGGAGCATTCCGTAATTCTTCATGGTATAAGACGTGTGCTTTAGCCTCTCCTGTCAACCTTAACTTTGTCATTTGTAAGAGCTGTTCATCTGACCATGATCCTAACTTTGCAGCTGCTACTAAATCATCAAAAAAGGCTGTTATGTCCTCGCCAGGTTTACCTGAAAAAGGAGTTACTAAGGCTGCTGCTGAGGAATCTAGGGTGGGAGGGATTGAACTGGTTTGCCTAACCTCACTCAACTGTTTAAATAATTCATTATTATCACTTTTAAGCTGTTCTATCTGATTAACTAAGATCTGAATAGCTTCATCAGTAGAAACCGCTTGTGGTGCTGACTATGACTTTGTACGATTTCGTGTCATCATTTTACAAACTGTTAGTTACACAATCTTCCTATACTGAATTTAAAAGATGTTTAAATATTTCCGACAAACTCTTAAAATCATGAGAGAAATTACACGTCTAAATTAAGAAAATATGACGACTGCTATGCAAACCTCTATCCCTTCACATATTAAAAAAATACTAACTGTGGACCTTTAGTGACTGTCATTCACACCTCATATTGAGCCAAGGGTTTTTTCTCTGACACCAAATGTAACAACTTGAACGTGCTTCTGACATCAAATGTAACAGTTGTGTTACTAAATGTGACAGTTCTGTCACTCAATGTAACTGGGTTTTCTCTTTTGATGCTGTCAATTGTCAGGATGAGCATTCTAAAGCATTCTGTCAGGGTGAAAATATTAAATAAATTAACTTTTCTCTCTTAACAACATGTGGGCAGGGTGGGTTCTCCCTTGGCTCGGGTATGAGGTCGAATGAAACATCATTTTTACATAAGATAACTTTTATTGAAAGTTTCGTACAACTGTATCTTACTGGGACGTTCTGGTTCGGAGAGCGGCAGCTGTGTCGTTTGTGAATCTTCTGCTGCGGCAGCGGCGGCGGCGGCGGCGGCGGCGGCGTCTGATTACGCGTAGCGGTGTGAATCTCGTGTCGCCGTCTCGCCCAGCTAACGGGAGACGCGCAGCGCGAGGTGGCCCGTTTAATTATTGCGAGCGAAATCGTGCATCGGATGATACCTTGGGTGCGGCGTCCCAGTGTTTCTCGTCTCTAAGCGGCCGCGTGTATTCTGCGTCGGCCAGCGGAGCGGTGCGGCGGGAGAAGGCCAGTGTAGCGGACTCGAACCACGGACTCCAGCTTGCCAGTCTTCGGCTGTCAGCTCTTCATCCCAGCTCACAGGTGACTACTGATGTGAGGCCGTCTCCTTCCCGTCCGCACGAGTCACCTGGGTATGTAAAAACCAGACTTCAAATACCTTTTAACTTCTGTCTTCTGGCGCCGCGGCTGCTGCTTGCTATTCCATTACAGCGGCGGACTTGGTGCGTCTGTGCATGATGCAGTCTCTTCTTGCATGACGGTCTTCAGCACCGAAACTGACTGAAAACTACTGCTACTCTTCTTTTCTTCCTTCGTCTCTCGTCTTCGTCTCCGTTCCCGTCTCCGTCTTCGTCTTCGTCCCCGTCTTCATCCGTCTTCCTCTGTCTTCATCCGTCTTCCTCTGTCTTCATCTGTCTTCCTCTCTCCTCAACTGTCTTCATCTCTCGGGCCCACCGCGTCTCGCGTATTTATTCACTTCAGTTCACTGGAGGTGAACGACTTCACGGCCATTGCCTCTTCTGTCACGTTGAAAAGCTTCTCGAAGAATCTTCTTGACCTCGGTCATTGGCTCTTGGAATGTAGGCGGGGGCCTCTGATCGCATGTGACGACTGAGAAACACGTGAGCCGGTCATTGCCTCTTCCGTCACGTTGAAAAGCTTCTCGAAGAATCTTCTTAACGTCTGTCATTGGCTCTTGGAATGTAGGCGAGGGCCTTTGCTCACATGCGACAACTGAGAAACACGTGAGCCGGTCGGGCGATGCCCTGAAGGCTGAATCGACAGCGCCCGCTTATGTGGAACTCGCTATCTCCACGGTCATTGTTTCTTCTGTTCTGCCCGCTGAATGCCAGTATGTAACTCTCTAAACTAAACCAAGTTTTCCATTTATATTCTAATTTTTAGTTCACTTTGATTTCACTAATTTATTTACTTAAGTAACACTCAACAGTATTAATTGGACATACACGTTGACGATGAAACACTGAAATTAGATCAGAATTAAATACAAAAGGCACAATACGACTTAAGTGCAAGAAAAGTGAGACTTCTTAGAGTCTGTGTTTTGATCCTTTCCTGTGTGACCAGTATTAATTTCCGATACAGCACTGCAGGTTCAGTGTATTCCTTGGACATATACGTTGACGATAAAACACCGAAATTAGATCGGAATTAAATACAAAAGGCACAATGCGACTTATGTGCAACAAGAGTGAGACTTCTTAGAGTCTGTGCTTTGATCCTTTCCTGTGAGACCAGATTTAGTTCCCGATACACCACTGCAGGTTCAATGTATTCCTTCGACTTTATCATTGACGATGAAACACAGATATCTCATCGGTATTAAATACGAAAGGCACAATGCCGCTTTAAGTGCAAGAAGGGTGTGACTTTTTAGAGTCTGTGCTTTGGTCCTTTCCTATGAGACCAGTATTAGTTTCCGATACATCACTGCAGGTTAAATGTACTCCCTGGACCTTCACATTGACGATGAAACACAGAAATCGCGTTGGAATTAAATACAAAAGGCACAATGCCGCCTTAAGTAAAAGAATAGAGACTCTTCTTACAGTCGGTGTTTTGAGCATTCCCTGTGAGACCAGTATTAGTTTCTGACACACCACTGCAGGTACAATGTACTCCTTGGACATACACATTGACGATGAAACACTGAAATTATATGGGAATTGTATACAAAACTCGCAATGCCGCCTTATGTGCAAGAAGAGTGAGGCTTCTTAATGTCTGTGCAATGATCCTTTCCTGTGAGACCAGTATTACTTTCCGATACTCCACTGCAGGTTCAATGTATTCCTTGGACCTTCACTTAAACGATGAAACACAGAAATCGCATCGGAATTAAATACAAAAGGCACAATGCCGCCTTAAATGCAACAAGAGTGAGACTTCTTAGAGTCTGTGCTTTGATCCTTTCCTGCGATACCAGTATTAGTTTCCGATACACCACTGCAGGTTCTATGTATTTGTTTTACATTCACATTGACGATGAAACACAGAAATCGCATCGGAATTAAATACAAAAGGCACAATGCCGCCTTAAGTGCAAGAGGCCTGTGACTTCTTAGAGTCTGTGCTTTGATCCTTTCCTGTGAGACCAGTATCAGTTTCCGATATACCACTGCAGATTCAATGTATTCCTTGGACCTTCACATTGACGACGAAACACAGAAATCGCATCGGAATTAAATACAAAAAGCACAATGCCGCCTTAAGTGCGAGAAGGGTGAGACTTCTTACAGTCTGTGCTTTGATCGTTTCCTGTGAGGCCAGTATTAGTTTCCGATACACCACTGCAGGTTCAAGGTATTCCTTGGACCTTCACATTGACGATGAAAAACAAATATCGCATCGGAATTAACTGCAAAAGGCACAATGCCGCCTTAAGTACAAGAATAGAGACTCTTCTTACAGTCGGTGCTTTGAGCATTCCCTGTGAGACCAGTATTAGTTTCCGATACACCACTGCAGGTTCAATGTATTCCTTGGGCATACACATTGACGATGAACTACTGAAATTAGATCGGCATTAAATACAAAAGGCGCAGTGCCACCTTAAGTGCAAGAAGAGTGAGACTTCTTAGAGTCTGTGCTTTGATCCTCTCCTGTGAGACCAGTATTAGTTTCCGATACACCACTGCAGGTTCAGTGTATTCCTTGGACCTTCACATTGACGATGAAACACAGAAATCGATTCGGAATCAAATGCAAAAGGCACAATGCCGCATTAAGTGCAAGAAGAGTGTCACTTCTTAGAGTCTGTGCTTTGATCCTTCCCTGTGAGTCCAGTATTAGTTTCCGATTCACAACTGCAGGTTCAATGTATTCCTTGGACATACACATTGACGATGAAACACAGAAATCGCATCGGAATTAAATACAAAAGCCACAATGCCGCCTTAAGTGCAAGAAGAGTGAGACATCTTAAGGTCTGTGTTTTGATCCTCTCCTGTGAGTCCAGTATTAGTTTCCGATATACCACTGCAGGTTCATTGTATTCCTTGGACATTCACATTGGCGATGAAACACAGAAATCGCATCGGAATTAAATACAAAAGCCACAATGCCGCCTTAAGTGCAAAAAGAGTGAGACATCTTAAGGTCTGTGTTTTGATCCTCTCCTGTGAGACCAGTATTAGTTTCCGATATACCACTGCAGGTTCATTGTATTCCTTTGACATTCACATTGACGATGAAACACAGAAATCGCATCGGAATTAAATACAAAAGGCACAATGCCGTCTTAAGTTCGAGAAGAGTGCGACTTCTTAGAGTCTGAGCTTTGATCCTTTCCTGTGAGGCCAGTATTAGTTTCCGATAACCCACTGCAGGTTCAAAGTATTCCTTTGACCTTCACATTGACGATGAAACACAGAAATCGATTCGGAATCAAATGCAAAAGGCACAATGTCGCCTTAAGTACAAGAATAGAGACTCTTCTTACAGACGGTGCTCTGAACTTTCCCTGTGAGACCAGTATTAGTTTCCGATACACCACTGCAGGTTCAATGTATTCCTTGGACATACACATTGACGATGAAACACAGAAATCACATCGGAGATAAATCCAAATGCACAAAGCCGCCTTAAGTGCAAGAAGAGTGAGACTTCTTAGAGTCTGTGCTTTGATCCTTTCCTGTGAGACCAGTATTAGTTTCCGATACATATTAGTTTCCGATACACCACTGCAGGTTCAATGTATTCCTTGGACGTACACATTGACGATGAAACACAGGAATCGCATCGGAATTAAATACAAAAGCCACAATGCCGCTTAAGTGCAAGAAGAGTGAGACATCTTACAGTCTGTGCATTGATCCTCTCCTATGATACCAGTATTAGTTTCCGATACACCACTGCAGGTTAAATGTATTCCTTGGACCTTCAAATTGTCGATGAAACACAGAAATCGCATCGGAATTAAATACAAAAGGCACAATGCCGCCATACGTACAAGAACAGAGACTTTTCTTACACCCGGTGCTTTGAGCATTCCCTGTGAGACCAGTATTAGTTTCCGATACACCACTGCAGGTTCAATGTATTCCTTGGACATACACGTTGACGATGAAACACTGAAATTAGATCAGAATTAAATAGAAAAGGCACAATGCGACTTGAGTGCAAGAAGAGTGAGACTTCTTAGGGTCTGTGCTTTGATCCTTTCCTGTGAGACCAGTATTAGTTTCCGATACACCACTGCAGGTTCAATGTATTCCTTGGACATTCACATTGACGATGAAACACAGAAATCGCATCGGTATTAAATGCAAAAGGCACAATGCCGCCTTAAGTGCAAGAAGAGTGTGACTTCTTAGAGTCTGTGCTTTGATCCTTTCCTGTGAGACCAGTATTAGTTTCCGATACATCACTGCAGGTTAAATGTACTCCTTGGACCTTCACATTGACGATGAAACACAGAAATCGCGTCGGAATGAAATACAAAAGTCACAATGCCGCCTTAAGTATAAGAATAGAGACTCTTCTTACAGTCGGTTTTTTGAGGATTCCCTGTGAGACCAGTATTAGTTTCTGACACACCACTGCAGGTACAATGTACTCCTTGGACATACACATTGACGATGAAACACTGAAATTATATGGGAATTGAATACAAAACTCACAATGCCGCCTTAAGTGCAAGAAGAGTGAGGCTTCTTAGAGTCTGTGCATTGATCCTTTCCTGTGAGACCAGTATTACTTTCCGATACTCCACTGCAGGTACAATGTATTCCTTGGACCTTCACTTTGACGATGAAACACAGAAATCGCATCGGATTTAAATACAAATGGCACAATGCCGCCTTAAGTGCAACAAGAGTGAGACTTCTTAGAGTCTGTGCTTTGATCCTTTCCTGCGATACCAGTATTAGTTTCCGATACACCACTGCTGGTTCAATGTATTTCTTGGACATTCACATTGACGATGAAACACAGAGATCGCATCGGAATTAATTACAAAAGGCACAATGCCGCCTTAAGTGCAAGAGGCGTGTGACTTGTAAGAGTATCTGCTTTGATCCTTTCCTGTGAGGCCAGTATTAGTTTCCGATACACCACTGAAGGTTCAATGTATTCCTTGGACCTTCACATTGCCGATGAAACACTGAAATTAGATCGGAATTAAATACAAAAGGCACAATGCGACTTAAGTGCAAGAAGAGTGAGACTTCTTAAAGTCTGTGTTTTGTTCCTTTCCTGTGAGACCAGTATTAGTTTCCGATACACCACTGCAGGTTCAATTTATTCCTTGGACATTATCATTGACGATGAGACACAGATATCTCATCGCTATTAAATACAAAAGACACAATGCCGCTTTAAGTGCAAGAAGAGTGTGACTTCTTAGAGTCTCTGATTTGGTCCTTTCCTGTGAGACCAGTATTAGTTTCCGACACACCACTGCAGGTTCAATGTACTCCTTGGACCTTCACATTGACGATGAAAACCAGAAATCGCGTTGGAATTAAATACAAAAGGCACAATGCCGCCATAAATATAAGAATAGAGACTCCTCTTACAGTCGGTGTTTTGAGCATTCCCGGTGAGACCAGTATTAGTTTATGACACACCACTGCAGGTTCATTGTATTCCTTGGACATTTGCATTGACGATAAACCACTGAAATTACATCGGAATTAAATACAAAAGGCGCAGTGCCACCTTAAGTGCAAGAAGAGTGAGACTTCTTAGAGTCTGTGCTTTGATCCTTTCCTGAGAGACCAGTATTAGTTTCCGATACACCACTGCAGGTTCAATGTATTCCTAGGACATACACATTGACGATAAACCACTGAAATTACATCGGAATTAAATACAAAAGGCGCAGTGCCACCTTAAGTGCAAGAAGAGTGAGACTTCTTACAGTCAGTGCTTTGATCCTTCCCTGTGAGACCAGTATTAGTTTCCGATACTCCACTGGAGGGTCAATGTATTCCTGGGCCTTTCACATTGACGATGAAACACAGAAATCGCATCGGAAGAAAATACAAAAAGCACAATGCCGCATTAAGTGCAAGAAGAGTGACACTTCTTAGAGTCTGTGCGTTGATCCTTTCCTGTGAGACCAGTATTAGTTTCCGACAAACCACTGCATGTTAAATGTATTCCTTGGACCATCACATTGACGATGAAACACAGAAATCACATCGGAGATAAATCCAAAGGCACGATGCCGCCTTAAGTGCAAGAAGAGTGAGTCATCTTAGAGTCTGCGCTTTGATCCTCTCCTGTGAGACCAGTATTATTTTCCGATACACCACTGCAGGTTCAATGTATTCCTTGGACCTTCACATTGACGATAAAACACAGAAATCGCATCGGAATTAAATACAAAACGCACAATGCTGCCTTAAGTATAAGAATAGAGACTCTTCTTACAGTCAGTGTTTTGAGCATTCCCTGTGAGACTAGTATTAGTTTCTGACACACCACTGGAGGTTCAGTGTATTCCTTGGACATACACATTGACGATGAAACACTGAAATTAAATCGGAATTGAATACACAACTCACAATGCCGCCTTAAGTGCAATAAGAGTGAGACTTCTTAGAGTCTGTGCTTTAATCCTATCCTGTGAGACCAGTATTAGTTTCCGATACAACACTGCAAGTTCAATGTATTCCTTGGACCTTCACATTGATGATGAAACACAGAAATCGCATCGCAATTAAATACAAAAGGCACAATGCCGCCTTAAGTACTAGAATAGAGACTCTTCATACAGTCGGTGCTTTGAGCATTCCCTGTGAGACGAGTATTAGTTTCCGATACGCCACTGCAGGTTCAATGTATTCCTTGGACACACACGTGACGATGAAACACTGAAATTAGATCGGAATTAAATACAAAAGGCACAATGCAACTTAAAGGAAAGAAGAGTGAGACTTCTTAAAGTCTGTGCTTCGATCCTTTCCTGTGAACCAGTATTAGTTTTCGATACACCAATGCAGGTTCAATGCAATCATTGGACCTTCACATTGACGATGAAACACAGAAATCGCATCGACATTAAATACAAAAGGCTCAATGCCGCCTTAAGTGCAAGAGGCGTGTGACTTCTTAGAGTCTGTGCTTTGATGCTTTCCTGTGAGGCCAGTATCAGTTTCCGATACACCACTGCAGGTTCAATGTATTCCTTGGACCTTCACATTGACGATGAAACACAGAATTCGCATCGGAATTAAATGCAAAAGGCACAATGCCGCCTTAAGTACAAGAATAGAGACTCTTCTTACAGTCGGTGCTTTGAGCTTTCCCTGTGAGACCAGTATTAGTTTCCGATACACCACTGCAGGTTCAATGTATTCCTTGGACATACACGTTGACGAAGAAACACTGAAATTAGATCAGAATTAAATACAAAAGGCACAATACCACTTAAGTGCAAGAAAAGTGAGACTTCTTAGTGTCTGTGCATTGATCCTTTCCTGTTTGACCAGTATTAGTTTCCGATACACCACTGCAGGTTCAATGTATTCCTTGGACATACACGTTGACGATGAAACACTGAAATTAGATCGGAATTAAATACAAAAGGCACAATGCGACTTAAGTGCAAGAAGAGTGAGACTTCTTAGAGTCTGTGTTTTGATCCTTTCCTGTGAAACCAGTATTAGTTTCCGATACACCACTGCAGGTTCAATATATTCCTTGGACATTATCATTGTCGATGAAACACAGTTATCTCATCGGTATTAAATACAAAAGGCACAATGCCGCTTTAAGTGCAAGAAGAGTGTGACTTCTTAGAGTCTCTGCTTTGGTCCTTTCCTGTGAGACCAGTATTAGTTTCCGACACACCACTGCAGGTTCAATGTACTACTTGGACCTTCACATTGACGATGAAACACAGAAATCGCGTCGGAATTAAATACAAAAGGCACAATGCCGCCTTAAATATAAGAATAGAGACTCCTCTTACAGTCGGTGTTTTGAGCATTCCCTGTGAGACCAGTATTAGTTTCTGACACACCACTGCAGGTTCAATGTATTCCTTGGACATACACATTGACGATAAACCACTGAAATTACATCGGAATTAAATACAATAGGCGCAGTGCCACCTTAAGGGCAAGAAGGGTGAGACTTCTTAGAGTCTGTGCTATGATCCTTTCCTGAGAGACCAGTATTAGTTTCCGATACTCCACTGCAGGGTCAATGTATTCCTTGTACCTCCACATTGACGATTATAAAATAAATAAAATAAATATATAAATTAATAAAATGTTATTATTTTAAATATGTTGATTATTCTATCTGTATGATGGTGATTGTGATTGCAATTGTGTTCGCTTATCTGGAACGTGGACGTTTAATTGTTCGGTATCAGACGCTTGACAATGGCTTTTTCGTAAAGGCAATGTTACTCGTAGTTGACCGTGAAATAAAACTGAATAATCAGACTTCGTAAATAAGTCGTTTCCAAAGACTGCTGCGGTAGGTGCGGACTCATAATCTAAATCTCAATATTACAATAATTTGTCAGCCATGCCAATACGTCGTACAGAGGTGATTGTCTACTAAACATAAAAAAGTTACTCAGTTAGTTAAATCAGATATATTCAATGAATAAGCCTACAGTTCATAATCCTACTTACTTTTATAAATATAATTCTTTACATAATCGAGTGCCTAGTGTGGTTGCAACTCGCAGTATTCTTCTATAACACGAAATATGGCGGTGTGCCAGACAATAAAATAAAATACGTGCTTCTCGCACCACTTCAACCAGAGCTCTCTCTTTCTTAATCCAAACATGAGAGTAACATAATTGTGCTTTTGTTTTATCAGCGACACAGCGCTGCAGTTGTGTTCCATAGGCTTTATTTATTTGTCACTGATCATTTATTTAATTAGTATTTCGCGTTTCCGCGGAAACTCACGCTCGGCATGCAAAAGTGCCTTTATATTGCCCCCTGAATTGCGAGGCCAAAGGACACACCTGCAGGCGAGCAATTCACCTAAAGGCACAAGAAAATCTAAGTTATCTACAACTATTTACATGACTTACATTACACATTATACACATTATATACAAAATTTGATTGACGCGGGTGCGCCGTAAAAGTTCTTATGTTGGCAGATAGAGTGCGCGCATGCGCAGAAGCGTCTGTGTAACTGCGGGACTGCCGTTATATCGTACAGTTAGATCACGCGGCACAGTATTGCAGTTCATATTGTTCGTGTGCGCGCGTTTTTCAGTCGTTGCACAAAGAAAATATTCAACAAAGATTACATATGAAGACTACATTCTATGACAGGTAACTTAGTTTTAAATTTACAATATTTGTTATAACACAATACAACTTAGATTGTTGAATGTTCTTAGTTACATAGTATTGTTTTGAAATACTTCAAGAAAAATGTCCGTATTTTTCAGGTGCGTTGACCTATACACATCGTGTCGTTATTACAGTTCATATTCATCCGCTGCACAATAATTTTTTACAGGTTAGTATTGTCGTGGTAAAGTTTTTTGATCACAGTAACATCGTTGTATAACAACGTGATTAATACATAAGCGTGTCCATTTCTCATTTCCATTATAGTCGTAGTGATGCAGTTCGTTGTGACTAAAAGCATTGCTTATTACAGATCAGACGTGACCCGTCGAGTAATTGGTCCACGTGCAGTTCGTTTTTTACATTCCGTGGAAGCTTGGTTGCAGAACCTCGGACGGCACATAGCTGGCGTCGATCCTTGGACAGTCCAGGTAAGAGTGTCCGTCACATTTCGAGAACATTTCATTCCCTGAAGTTCCAACCAAAATTCTTCCACCCGTCGTGTTGTTTTCTGGACGGGCACTTTGTGTCCATTTAATCCAGTTAACATCTTGAAGTTGGGTACTGTAGTAATGTCACTAGACGATGCACGAATTATGCACCTCACATTTTCAGTTTTTTGCTGAATATAGCTCACCTAAATGTTCGTAGTTATTAATCAAGGAAATCGTTCATCGCGTTTACATTGATACGCTGCATAATGAATGGCATTAACAGTTTCTTTCACATAGATTTCCGCGTAGTTGTGGAGTTAGTAATGTTCGTTAATGTCCGTGAACAGTGGTTCACTATGCAATGTCTTTTTGGCACTCGTTTTGTTCAAATTTTTACATAGTAACAGTTACACTATACATCAGTTAAAAAAATAAGTAATTATACATACACACGTCACATATTTTCTTAGCATAAACATAATATAGTTGCACATAAACATGTTTACATCATCATTACCTCGCTATAGGTTATTACATTGTGTCACATTTGATTTCATGAATTGCAGATATTTACATCCACTTTAGCGGTTTTGCTGGGATATTATCGACGTTTTTTTTGTGATGTCATCTGAAATTAAGATAGGTTAGACACAACATTCATTACATCAGTAGGCAAGACCAGGCGTTTTCACTACTCAATAAATATTCAAAATAGTAAGAGAGAGAAAATGTTCGATTCCTCGCGTTTTGTGCGTGTGTGTAGAGTGTCTGTGTGGCCTTGACTACTGATAGATGCTTTTCGTGTTGAGAGATGTGCGTCTAATCTATTTCTCAAAGTAAAAGATCGCTTCACAGATGACGTCTGTCAGTTCGTCAGGTGTCACACCAAGTCAGTGGTACCTTCAGTAACAAATGTTCCGTGAAAAATTAATATGTCATTCACTGCTACGTAATCATAAATTTTACTTTAATATTCCGTCTTTCAGGTGGAGGCGCGCGCTGAAAGAAGAGTTCTTCTGTCTTCAACTGCGTCACTGGAACCGCTGAAACGAAAATTTCTATACTACTTATTATCTGTGTTGTAACAACAGAGTTTTTCGAGTTGCTTAGCAATATTTTGATGGGTATGACTTTGACATTACTCAGCATGAAATGCTCTAAGATCTCGGTGTGCGTATAGCCCAATAATTTTTTTAGTTCTAGGATGTTGTAACAGATACGCACCAGGATGCGGAATGTTAACAATTATGTAAGGTCCTTCATATAGCAGACGCCACTTAGCGTTGCGTCGTTTGAGTGCTACAGATTTATGATGAGTACGAAGTAGTACAAGCATTCCTACCTCGAATTTTTGTTTTCTTTTTATTATGTTTCTGTGATGTTTGTTTCGTATTTGTGCGTGATGTGTCAATGTAGTCAATACTTCTTTTATTTTCTGTTCAGGTGTGATTTCCTTGTCTGACAACTTAGGTAATGGTTCTATCCACTGATCGTTCTGTTTGCAATTGAACATGATCTCGTTAGGTGTGTAATTCGTATCGTAAATATTTAAGTTATTGTGTACGTCTTCGAAAAGACTTAGGTAGGACACCCAATTAGTATGTTTTGATGAAATATAGGTCCTCATGAATCGATTTAATTCTCGGAAAAGTCTCTCAGTCGCGTTACATTGTGGACTAAACCTCGAAATAAATATACTTTTAATGTTATTCTCCTTCAAGAAATTTCTCCATTTGTACCCAGAGTAGTATGCTGCATTATCTGATAGAATTGCTTTAGGTTTTTCCACGTGCGTCAGGTAATCACTTGAGAATCTTCGTATTATAGCATTTGCAGTGGCGGATTTTAAAGCATAAAGTTTTACATGTTTAGAAAATATATCGTAAAAAGCTAAGATATATTTGACGCCTCCAGAGCTTGCTGGATGCGGTCCACTGATGTCAGTACACAGAATTTCCAGGGGTTTACTGGGTAAAATAGAATGTAAATCTGTTTTTGTGGATAAATTATGAGGTTTTGATTTTTGACATATGACACATGTTTTTAGTTCCCTGTAAATTTTTCTTCTCATATTGCTAAAATAACAGTATGTACTGAGCTTTGCCAAACACTTTTTCGTCCCAGAATGACCCCAAACTATGTGTGTGTGCCAAATTAGATTACGTTCAGACTCTTTGGGAATGCATACACACCAGTTAGTAGCATTTGGATGTCGGCGGTAAAATAACACATCATTGTGTAACTTGTAATACTTAGTCAAAGGATGATTGTGTTTTTCTACCAGTAATGTTATTATCTTATACCAGTGAGGATCAGATTTTTGTAATTCAGCCATGTTTCTGCACATATCAATATAATATTGGTGATACTGCTTGTCTTGCATCAAGAGAATCCTGTAGTCGTTTATATTTTCTAAGTCACTGTTGGTATCATTCATACCTTGTGGAAGTCTAGACAAAGTGTCTGCAATGGTGTTGTCCTTACCTCTTATGTACTTAATTTCAAAAGAGTAGTTCTGAAGTGTGATAGTCTAGGATGTACAAGTTTACAAGTTAACAAATAAATAATAATTGAATTTCTTGAATGCCCATACTATGGAAAGTGTTTCTAACTCAGTAGTGGAGTATGTACGCTCACATTCAGTTAGAGTGCAACTCGCAAACCCAATAATTCTTATCTGTTCCTCCTCTTTATTCTTTACAACTTGAAATAAGCAACAGCCCAAGCCAGTACGTGAAGCATCACAAGTCATACAAAAATCTAAATTGAATTCTGGATGGCTCAATATGTTAGCATTCACTAAAGCATGTTTAATTGTATTAAAGTCATACTGGCACTGTTCCGACCAGATTCAAACTTGATTCTTTCTGAGTAGATTTAGCAGATGTTTACTGTTCAAAAGTGGTTGTGGCAAAAAACGTCTGAAAAATGAACATAGCCCAAGGAATTATTTTAACTGCTTTTTAGTTCGAGGGCTAGGAAAGTTTCTGATAGCATCTAATTTACTGGGATCCGGACGTATGCCCTGTGAATTAATGATATGTCCTAAATACTTTATCTCACTGCAACCAAATTTTGATTTTCTTATGTTGGCTGTGACTCCAGCTTGTGCAAATTTTTCTAAAATTCTTTGAAGAGTGTCAACGTGTTCATTCCAAGATTGTGTAGCTATCAGTATATCATCTACATAGTGTGTGACTGTCTCAACTAAATCGTCGCCAAGCACGGTATCCAGGGCTGTAATGAATACCCCAGAGCTGACATTCAGTCCGAAGGGTAGAACACAAAACTGATAGGTTCGCCCCCCGAACATAAATGCAGTATATTTCCGAGAATCAGGAGTGATACCCACCTGCCAAAACGAATTAGCGAGATCTATTGTGGAAAAATATTTTGCATCTAGAAATTTCTGTAATTGCTCTTCTAAATTTTCAGGTTTTGTGTGAACCGGTAAAATTATTTCATTAATAGCTCGTGCGTCTAACACTAACCTAATGCTTCCATTTGATTTTTTGACAACAAGTAGAGGACTACAATAAGGTGAGGTGGATGGTTCAATGACCTTCCAGTCTAACATTTGTTTTAATTCTTGCCACACAGCAGGTCGTTGAGATAACGGTACGTTATATGTCTTATGGTAGAAGATCTTGTGAGGCTTAACTTCAATCTTGTACACATACGTGTTGATAACACCTAATCGTTTGGTAAAAACTTGTAAATATTTGGATAACACTTCCTGTAGTTTTATACGTTCATGTACACTGAGAGCTGTAGCTTCACTTATCTTATGATCAAGCAATGTTTTCAAGTCTATTATCTCTGTGTCAGATGAGTGTGTTTGCATGTCTTGAATGTCTTTGTCAAGTACTAACTGAACCTTGTACCCTGTACAGTGTTTGTCATGCTTTAGAGTTCTCCTGTCCAAATCAATAATAATTACACTGCTTTTATCATTTAAAATACATTTACCTTTGGAGAAGTCTATAATGCAGTCCTTCTCGCTCATAATATCTATTCCTAATATGCAATTTGTCACAAGGTTTTGTACAACCAGGAATGGCCATTGTACGGTTCCATTACCTATTTTAACGTTTACAAAAACTTGCTTCGTAACCCTACATGACTTATTACCTAGTGCAGTAGTTATTTTACAGTTTTGGGCAGGAAACTCAGGCACAGGTTCCAATTCACACATCTTTTTATAGAAATTAAAAGACAAAACGCTCACAGCTGCACCTGTATCTAGGATAATAGTAGTTGGAATCCCACCTACTACACCAGTAGTAGATGCTAAAACAATTTCATTTGTGTTTAAACGACATTATGTACTGTCTTGTAAAAGTTCATCTGATATATTGCTATTGTGGTTGTATCTTATAAATAAAACAGGTAGTTTTTGTTTAGAATTACTCGGCTTATCATTATTCTGTTGTTCACGTGTGGTGTCAAATAACTGATTAACATTGAAGTCGCCCCCCAAGAATTCTTCAGCCACGACCTGGGGCAAGGTAGTGACTGTTTCTAGTTTGTTGGATTATCATTTGTACTAGGTACTGACACAGATTGAGGTTGTGCATCAGGTGTCATTTCTATTATATTCACATTCGGATATTGCCTATTATGATCTCCAACTTTTTGCGGTTGTTGTTGCTGTTGCGCATTATAACTTACCTGTCGGTCGTAAGGTATGCTCCAATTTTGACCTGGTGGCTGCTGTGGTAAAGCAGAGTTTGAATGAAAGTACTGATCGTTACGAGTCCAACCTTGATGCTGTCTTGGCTCGTAGTTACTATTATTTCTATTTCTGTTTGTGTTTTTGTTATTACCTTTGTATGCGTTGTTACCGTTGTAGTTATTACCGCGGTGCCTTTTGTATGGATTGCCGCATGAAATGTTATTACTGTTGTAACTATTGTTTGTATTGGAATACGCGTGTTGATTTTGATTTCCGTATTGAGACGGCATGTGAGTTTGCTGTTTTTGCTGTACCGCGTATCCAACTGTGGGCGCGCCAGAATTGAGTTGGCAAGCCTGCATGTTTTGCATACCACTAGTGTAAACATTGTGGCTGCTGTTTTGCCGCGCGAAGCGCTGATCTTCAAGTAACATGACAACCGAATCTAAGGCTGTTAAAAAATAATCAGAATCGTCATCCGGGATATGTAGAAGTTTTTCCTTAATGTTGTAAGGCAATTTGGCCTTCAACGCTCGGAGTATATCACGCGTTGCGACTGGTTCGTCTAAAAAATGTCCCATGTTCAAGCATTTTTCAAAATATCTGCGTAAGTTACCATTTTTACTGTTAAAAGTTTCAGGTTCTAAAATTTGTCTACTGAGTCGCTCCAGGACGGATTGCGACCAGAATTTGTTCAGAAAAGCACGCTCAAACTCATTGTACGTGGTACATACGTCAGCTTGACTGTATGCCCAGACAGCTGCATCGCCTTGGATGTAACCGACAATATATGAAATCTTTTTCCGGTCACTCCAAGTGCGTGGAAATGCGTTACTAAAAGATTTAAGAAAAATCACCGGATGAATGGTTCGTTTTTCTGGGATAAAAATCTGAAATTGCCTGTGTTTCATTAAGCTTTCATCTTCCTTCGCATTGTGATATGCATTTATTCCACTGTAATTACTGGTATGTTCAGCTGGCGAGTAATTACGATAATGTTGCTGTGGTTTACCATGATAATAGCTTGTGTTTGTGTTTCCACATCGTGGTATGTGTTGTAGCCGTGGTGTGTTTTGTTCTTGTGTATTTGTCGTGTGCGGAATGTGTGTATCATACTCGAATGTATATTGGTTTCTGAACTGTACATTTTGACTGATATTTTCGTTACATTCAGACTGTAGTTGATCGGTGAATTGTCTCATGGGTGCAGTGACGGATTGTACTGCGTCACTGATCAGCTGTTTGTTATTAGTAATGTATTGCGCTACGGAGTCGTGCACAATTGTTGGTAAATTTTCACGTAAGCATCTATCAAAATGTTTGTCTTTGTTCTCAACCCAATCATGAAATTCTTTATTAATATTTTGAAAATGAGCTGTGGCATCTGATTGTAAGATGTCAGTCAGGTGTTGTTCAACATTGTCAAATTTATTCTGTACGTCAGTAATTCGTTTTTCAAGATTGTCATGTACTGAAGGATATGTTTGAATTTGTTCAGTGAGAACTTCACACGTGACATTAAGGTTTTTTACTTGTGTCTGCAAAAGTGCTACGTCAGTTGTAGTCTTTTCTTGTCTCGTATTGAGCTGGGAAAATTTAGTACTGAGTTCGGTCATCTGTTTGGTCAGTGTGGCGTCTATAAGTTCCACACGTTTACACAAAGTGTCATTACCTATCTTGATTGCTATGAGATCAGATTTGATTTCGTCATTTTGTGTTTTTAACTGTTCATTTTGTGTCTCTAATTGTGCCTTTAAGGTTGCCATGTTTTCGGCGTTCTGTTTCCTTATGGTTGCCATATTTTCTGCGTTTTGTTTCATTAGCATTTGTAACATGTCGGCAATGTTTACCGTTTGCAAGGTCTCTGCCCCCGCCGCGTCATTAGACGTGACGTCATGCATTAACATGGGCTCTGATTGAGATTTTGAAATTTTTGATGTGGACGGCCTATTGTCAAAATTTTCGTCAACACTTGCGTCAATGTTTGATGAATCGTCACTACCGGTTGCTGTCGTAAAGTCATTTTCTAACACTTGTCTCACGTCCGAGTCGGATTGCGCCTGAATAGTACGTCCTTGCTGTACCATTTTTGCGTATTGTTTTCTAGTTATTACCATGCCACACGTGATATATGTTTGAAGAAAATTTTTGACACTGATTTTAAAATAAAATGTAGTTGAGCATAAATCGCTCGTAGCAACAATGGCTGTCTGTTAATTTAAAAATATTAACTGAATTTGAGATTATTGGTAATGGCTGCTAGCCATGTTGCATGATATCGTACAGAAGTCGGCCATATTGTACACTCGTGTATTGGTATTGTTGCATACGTTATTGTTTAGGGAAAAGTACTGAGAATGAAATTTATCACTGAAACTGTTATGCAGAAAAGAAACACTACAGAATTTACTGAAAAGCTAATACACTGAATTATACGTCTGGTCAAGCCTGCTAATGCAAAGATGCTGCGTCTTACCTTATTTTGCTGGAAGTTTCATTGCGTCTTCCCGCAAAATATCAGAATTGGAAAATATCTTCAGATTTTGTTATCTCTCATACATTGACGTCCAGGTCCAGAAAGTTGATTTTTTACATGAAACAAAGAGAACAATGTAACAAATGACAAAATAACAAGTCCGACACGCAGTCGCCAATATAAAATAAATAAAATAAATAATATAAAAAATATATTGTTATTTAGATATTGATTATTCTATCTGTATGATGGTGATTGTGATTGCAATTGTGTTTGCTTATCTGGAAAGTGGACGTTTAATTATTCGGGATCAGACGCTTGACAATGGCTTTTTCGTAAAGGCAATGTTACTCGTAGTTGACCGTGAAATAAAACTGAATAATCGGACTTCGTAAATAAATCGTTTCCAAAGACTGCTGCGGTAGGTGCGGACTCATAATCTAAATCTCAATATTACAATAATTTGCCAGCCATGCCAATACGTCGTACAGAGGTGATTGCCTACTAAACATAAAAAAGTTACACAGTTAGTTAAATCAGATATATTCAATGAATAAGCCTACAGTTCATAATCCTACTTACTTTTATAAATATAATTCTTTACAGAATCGAGTGCCTAGTGTGGTTGCAACTCGCAGTATTCTTCTATAACATGAAATATGGCGGTGTGCCAGACAATAAAATAAAATACGTGCTTCTCGCACCACTTCAACCAGAGCTCTCTCTTTCTTAATCCAAACATAAGAGAAACGTAATTGTGCTTTTGTTTTATCAGCGACACAGCGCTGCAGTTGTGTGCCATAGGCTTTATTTATTTGTCACTGATCATTTATTTAATTAGAATTTCGCGTTTCCGCGGAAACTCACGCTCGGCATGCAAATGTGCCTTTATACGATGAAACACAGAAATCACATCGGAGATAAATCCAAAGGCACGATGCCGCCTTAAGTGCAAGAAGAGTGAGACATCATAGTGTCTGTGCTTTGATCCTCTCCTGTGAGACCAGTACTAGTTTCCGATACACCACTGCAGGTTCAATGTATTCCTTGGACCTTCACATTGACGATAAAACACAGAAATCGCATCGGAATTAAATACAAAACGCACAATGCCGCCTTAAGTATAAGAATAGAGACTCTTCTTACAGTCAGTGATTTGAGCATTCCCTGTGAGACCAGTATTAGTTTCTGACACACCACTGCAGGTTCAATGTATTCCTTGGACATACACATTGACTATGAAACACTGAAATTAAATCGGAATTGAATACACAACTCACAATGCCGCCTTAAGTGCAATAAGAGTGAGACTTCTTGGAGTCTGTGCTTTGATCCTTTCCTGTGAGACCAGTATTAGTTTCCGATACACCACTGCAGGTTCAATGTATTCCTTTTACCTTCACATTGACGATGAAACACAAAAATCGCATCGGAATGAAATACAAAAGGCACAATGCCGCCTTTAGTGCCAGAAGAGTGAGACTTCTTAGAGTCTGTGCATTGATCCTTTCCTGTGAGACCAGCATTAGTGTCCGATACTCCACTGCAGGTTCAATGTATTCCTTGGACCTCCACATTGACGAAGAAACTCAGAAATCAAATCGTAATTAAATACAAAAGGCACAATGCCGCCTTAAGTGCAAGAAGAGTGAGACTTCTTAGAGTCTATGCTTTGATCCTCTCCTGTGAGACCAGTATTAGTTTCCGATACACCACTGCAAGTTCAATGTATTCCTTGGACCTTCACATTGATGATGAAACACAGATATCGCATCGCAATTAAATACAAAAGGCCCAATGCCGCCTTAAGTACTAGAATAGAGACTCTTTTTACAGTCGGTGCTTTGAGCATTCCCTGTGAGACCAGTATTAGTTTCCGATACACCACTGCAGGTTCAATGTATTCCTTGGACACACACGTGACGATGAAACACTGAAATTAGATCGGAATTAAATACAAAAGGGCCAATGCAAATTAAAGGAAAGAAGAGTGAGACTTCTTAGAGTCTGTGCTTCGATCCTTTCCTGTGAACCAGTATTAGTTTCCGATACACCACTGCAGGTTCAATGTATTCATTGGACCTTCACATTGATGATGAAACACAGAAATCGCATCGCAATTAAATACAAAAGGCACAATGCCGCCTTAAGTACAGGAATAGAGACTCCTCTTACAGTCGGTGCTTTGATCCTTTCCTATGAGACCAGTATTAATTTCTGATACATCACTGCAGGTTCAATGTATTCCTTCGACGTTCACAATCACGATGAAACACAGAAATTGCATCGGAATTAAATACAAAATCCACAAAGCCGCCTTAAGTGCAAGAAGAGTGAGACATCTTAGAGTCCGTGCTTTGATCCTCTCCTGCGATACCAGTATTAGTTTCCGACACACCACTGCAGGTTCAATATATTTGTTGGACAATCACATTGACGATGAAACACAGAAATCGCTTCGGAATTAAATACAAAAGGCTCAATGCCGCCTAAAGTGCAAGAAGCGTGTGATTTCTTAGAGTCTGTGCTTTGATCCTTTCCTGTGAGACCAGTATCGGTTTCCGATATACCACAGCAGATTCAATGTATTCCTTGGACCTTCACATTGACGGTGAAACACAGAAAACGCATCGGAATTAAATACAAAAGGCACAATGCCGCTTTAAGTGCGAGAAGAGTGAGACTTCTTAGAGTCTGTGCTTTGATCCTTTCCTGTGAAGCCAGTATCAGTTTCCGATACACCACTGCAGGTTCAATGTATTCCTTGGACCTTCACATTGACGATGAAACACAGAAATCGCATCGGAATTAAATGCAAAAGGCACAATGCCGCCTTAAGTACAAGAGTAGAGACTCTTCTTACAGTCGGTGTTTTGAGCTTTCCCTGTGAGAGCAGCATTAGTTTCCAATACACCACTGCAGGTTCAATGTATTCCTTGGACATACACATTGACGATGAAACACTGAAATTAAATCGGAATTAAATACAAAACTCACAATGCCGCATTAAGTGCAAGAAGAGTGAGACTTCTTAGAGTCTGTGCTTTGATCCTTTCCTGTGAGACCAGAATTTGTTTCCGATACTCCACTGCAGGTTCAATGTATTCCTAGGACATACACATTGACGATAAACCACTGAAATTACCTCGGAATTAAATACAAAGGGCGCAGTGCCCCCTTAAGTGCAAGAAGAGTGAGACTTCTTAGAGTCTGTGCTTTGATCCTCTCCTGTGAGACCAGTATTAGTTTCCGATACACCACTGCAAGTTCAATGTATTCCTTGGACCTTCACATTGATGATGAAACACAGAAATCGCATTGGAATTAAATACAAAAGGCAAAATGCCGCCTTAAGTACAAAAATAGAGACTCTTCTTAAAGTCGGTGCTTTGATCATTCCCTGTGAGACAAGTCTTAGTTTCCGATACACCACTGCAGGTTCAATGTATTCCTACGACATACACGTTGCCGATGAACCACTGAAATTACATCGGAATTAAATACAAAAGGCGCAATGCCGCCTTAAATGCAAGAAGAGTGAGACTTCTTAGAGTCTGTGCTATGATCCTTTCCTGTGAGACCAGTTTTAGTTTCCGATACACCACTAAAGGGTCAATGTGTGTCTTGGACCTTCACATTGACGATGAATCACAGATATCGCATCGCAATTAAATACAAAAGGCACAATGCCGCCTTAAGTACAAGAATAGAGACTCTTCATACAGACGGTGTTCTGAGCATTCTCTGTGAGACCAGTATTAGTTTCCGATACACCACTGCAGGGTCAATGTATTCCTAGGACATACACATTGACGATAAACCACTGAAATTACTTCGGAATTAAATACAAAAGTGCAGTGCCACCTTAAGTGCAAGGAGAGTGAGACTTCTTAGAATCTGTGCTTTGATCCTTTTCTGTGAGACCAGTATTAGTTTCCGATACTCCACTGCAGGGTCAATGTATTCCTTGGACCTTCACATTGACGATGAAACACAGAAATCGCATCGGAATTAAATACAAAAGGCACAATGCCTCATTAAGTGCAAGAAGAGAGACACTTCATAGAGTCTGTGCTTTGAACCTTTCCTGTGAGACCAGTATTAGTTTCCGATAAACCACTGCGGTTCAATGTATTCATTGGACCTTCACATTGACGATGAAACACAGATATCACATCGGAGATAAATCCAAAGGCACAATGCCGCCTTAAGTGCAAGAAGAGTGAGACTTCTTAGAGTCTGTGCTTTGATCCTTTCCTGTGACACCAGTATTAGTTTCCGATACACCACAGCTGGTTAAATCTATTGCTTTTACCTTTACATTGACGATAAAACACAGAAATCGCATAGGAAATAAATACAAAAAAAACAATGCCGCCTTAAGTGCAAGAAGAGTGAGACTTCTTAGAGTCTGTGCTTTGTGCTTTCTTGTGAGACCAGTATTAGTTTCTGACACACCACTGCAGGTCCAATGTATTCCTTGGACATACATATTGACGATGAAACACTGAAATTAGATCGGAATTAAATACAAATGGCACAATGTTACTTAAGTGAAAGAAGAGTGCGACTTCTTAGAGTCTGTGCTTCGATCCTTTCCTGTGAACAACTATTAGATTCCGATACACCACTGCAGGTTCAATGTATTCCTTGGACCTTCACATTGACGATGAAACACAGAAATCGCATCGGAATTAAATGCAAAAGGCACAATGCCGCCTTAAGTACAAGAGTAGAGACTCTTCTTACAGTCGGTGTTTTGAGCTTTCCCTGTGAGAGCAGCATTAGTTTCCAATACACCACTGCAGGTTCAATGTATTCCTTGGACATACACGTTGACGATGAAACACTGAAATTAGATCGGAATTAAATACAAAAGGCACAATGCGACCTAAGTGCAAGAGGAGTGAGACTTCTTAGAGTCTGTGTTTTGATCCTTTCCTGTGAGTGCAGTATTAGTTTCCGATACACCACTGCAGGTTCGATGTATTCCTTGGACATACACATTGACGATGAAACACTGAAATTAAATCGGAATTAAATACAAAACTCACAATGCCGCCTTAAGTGCAAGAAGAGTGAGACTTCTTAGAGTCTGTGCTTTGATCCCTTCCTGTGAGACCAGTATTAGTTTCCGATACACCACTGCAGGTTCAATGTATTCCTAGGACATACACATTGACGATAAACCACTGAAATTACATCGGAATTAAATACAAAAGGCGCAGTGCCACCTTAAGTGCAAGAAGAGTGAGACTTCTTAGAGTCTGTGCTTTGTGCTTTCTTGTGAGACCAGTATTAGTTTCCGATACACCACTGCAGGTTCAAAGTATTCCTTGGACATACACATTGACGATGAAACACAGAAATCGCATCGGAATCAAATACAAAAGCCACAAAGCCGAGTTAAGTGCAAGAAGAGTGAGACATCTTAGAGTCTGTGCTTTGATCCTCTCCTGTGAGACCAGTATTAGTTTCCGATACACCACTGCAGGTTCAATGTATTCCTTGGATCTTCACATTGACGATAAAACACAGAAATCGCATCGGAATTATATACAAAACGCACAATGCCGCCTTAAGTATAAGAATAGAGACTCTTCTTACAGTCAGTGTTTTGAGCATTCCCTGTGAGACCAGTATTAGTTTCTGACACACCACTGCAGGTTCAATGTATTCCTTGGACATACATATTGACGATGAAACACTGAAATTAGATCGGAATTAAATACAAATGGCACAATGTTACTTAAGTGAAAGAAGAGTGCGTCTTCTTAGAGTCTGTGCTTCGATCCTTTCCTGTGAACAAGTATTAGATTCCGATACACCACTGCAGGTTCAATGTATTCATTGGACCTTCACATTGATGATGAAACACAGAAATCGCATCGCAATTAAATACAAAAGGCACAATGCCGCCTTAAGTACAGGAATAGAGACTCCTCTTACAGTCGGTGCTTTGATCCTTTCCTATGAGACCAGTATTAGTTTCTGATACATCACTGCAGGTTCAATGTATTCCTTCGACGTTCACAATCACGATGAAACACAGAAATTGCATCGGAATTAAATACAAAATCCACAAAGCCGCCTTAAGTGCAAGAAGAGTGATACATCTTAGAGTCCGTGCTTTGATCCTCTCCTGCGATACCAGTATTAGTTTCCGACACACCACTGCAGGTTCAATATATTTGTTGGACAATCACATTGACGATGAAACACAGAAATCACTTCGGAATTAAATACAAAAGGCTCAATGCCGCCAAAAGTGCAAGAAGCGTGTGATTTCTTAGAGTCTGTGCTTTGATCCTTTCCTGTGAGACCAGTATCGGTTTCCGATATACCACAGCAGATTCAATGTATTCCTTGGACCTTCACATTGACGGTGAAACACAGAAAGCGCATCGGAATTAAATACAAAAGGCACAATGCCGCTTTAAGTGCGAGAAGAGTGAGACTTCTTAGAGTCTGTGCTTTGATCCTTTCCTGTGAAGCCAGTATCAGTTTCCGATACACCACTGCAGGTTCAATGTATTCCTTGGACCTTCACATTGACGATGAAACACAGAAATCGCATCGGAATTAAATGCAAAAGGCACAATGCCGCCTTAAGTACAAGAGTAGAGACTCTTCTTACAGTCGGTGTTTTGAGCTTTCCCTGTGAGAGCAGCATTAGTTTCCAATACACCACTGCAGGTTCAATGTATTCCTTGGACATACACATTGACGATGAAACACTGAAATTAGATCAGAATTAAAAACAAAAGGCACAGTACGACTTAAGTGCTAGAAAAGTGAGACTTCTTAGAGTCTGTGCTTTATTCCTTTCCTGTTTGACCAGTATTAGTTTCCGATACACCACTGCAGGTTCAATGTATTCCTTGGACATACACGTTGACGATGAACCACTGAAATTAGATCGGAATTAAATACAAAATGCACAATGCGACTTAAGTGCAAGAAGAGTGAGACTCCTTAGAGTCTGTGTTTTGATCCTTTCCTGTGAGACCAGTATTAGTTTCCGATACACCACTGCAGGTTCAATGTATTCCTTGGACATTATCATTGACGATGAAACACAGTTATCTCATCGGTATTAAATACCAGAGACACAATGCCGCTTTAAGTGCAAGAAGAGTGTGACTTCTTAGAGTCTGTGCTTTGGTCCTTTCCTGTGAGACCAGTATTAGTTTCCGACACACCACTGCCGGTTCAATGTACTCCTTGGACCTTCACATTGACGATGAAATACAGAAATCGCGCAGGAATTAAATACAAAAGGCACAATGGCGCCTTAAATATAAGAATAGAGACTCCTCTTACTGTCGGTGTTTTGAGCATTCCCTGTGAGACCAGTATTAGTCTCTGACACACCACTGCAGGTTCAATGTATTCCTTGGACATACACATTGACGATGAAACACTGAAATTAAATCGGAATTAAATACAAAACTCACAATGCCGCATTAAGTGCAAGAAGAGTGAGACTTCTTAGAGTCTGTGCTTTGATCCTTTCCTGTGAGACCAGAATTTGTTTCCGATACTCCACTGCATGTTCAATGTATTCCTAGGACATACACATTGACGATAAACCACTGAAATTACATCGGAATTAAATACAAAGGGCGCAGTGCCCCCTTAAGTGCAAGAAGAGTGAGACTTCTTAGAGTCTGTGCTTTGATCCTTTGCTGTGAGACCAGTATTAGTTTCCGATACACCACTGCAGGTTCAATGTATTCCTTATACCTTCACACTGACGATGAAACACAGAAATCGTATCGGAATTAAATACAAAAGGCACAATGCCGCCTTAAGTGCCAGAAGAGTGAGACTTCATAGAGGCTGTGCATTGATCCTTTCCTATGAGACCAGTATTAGTTGCCGATACTCCACTGCAGGTTCAATGTATTCCTAGGACCTTCACAGAGACGCTGAAACACAGAAATCGCATCGGAATTAAATACAAAAGGCACAATGCCGCCTTAAGTGCAAGAAGAGTGAGACTTCTTAGTGTCTGTGCTTTGATCCTCTCCTGTGAGACCAGTATTAGTTTCCGATACACCACTGCAAGTTCAATGTATTCCTTGGACCTTCACATTGATGATGAAACACAGAAATCGCATTGGAATTAAATACAAAAGGCAAAATGCCGCCTTAAGTACAAAAATAGAGACTCTTCTTAAAGTCGGTGCTTTGATCATTCCCTGTGAGACAAGTCTTAGTTTCCGATACACCACTGCAGGTTCAATGTATTCCTACGACATACACGTTGCCGATGAACCACTGAAATTACATCGGAATTAAATACAAAAGGCGCAATGGCGCCTTAAATGCAAGAAGAGTGAGACTTCTTAGAGTCTGTGCTATGATCCTTTCCTGTGAGACCAGTTTTAGTTTCCGATACACCACTAAAGGGTCAATGTGTGTCTTGGACCTTCACATTGACGATGAATCACAGATATCGCATCGCAATTAAATACAAAAGGCACAATGCCGCCTTAAGTACAAGAATAGAGACTCTTCATACAGACGGTGTTCTGAGCATTCTCTGTGAGACCAGTATTAGTTACCGATACACCACTGCAGGGTCAATGTATTCCTAGGACATACACATTGACGATAAACCACTGAAATTACATCGGAATTAAATACAAAAGTGCAGTGCCACCTTAAGTGCAAGGAGAGTGAGACTTCTTAGAATCTGTGCTTTGATCCTTTTCTGTGAGACCAGTATTAGTTTCCGATACTCCACTGCAGGGTCAATGTATTCCTTGGACCTTCACATTGACGATGAAACACAGAAATCGCATCGGAATTAAATACAAAAGGCACAATGCCTCATTAAGTGCAAGAAGAGAGACACTTCATAGAGTCTGTGCTTTGAACCTTTCCTGTGAGACCAGTATTAGTTTCCGATAAACCACTGCGGTTCAATGTATTCATTGGACCTTCACATTGACGATGAAACACAGATATCACATCGGAGATAAATCCAAAGGCACAATGCCGCCTTAAGTGCAAGAAGAGTGAGACTTCTTAGAGTCTGTGCTTTGATCCTTTCCTGTGACACCAGTATTAGATTCCGATACACCACAGCTGGTTCAATCTATTGCTTTTACCTTTACATTGACGATAAAACACAGAAATCGCATAGGAAAGAAATACAAAAAAAACAATGCCGCCTTAAGTGAAAGAAGAGTGAGACTTCTTAGAGTCTGTGCTTTGTGCTTTCTTGTGAGACCAGTATTAGTTTCTGACACAACACTGCAGGTCCAATGTATTCCTTGGACATACATATTGACGATGAAACACTGAAATTAGATCGGAATTAAATACAAATGGCACAATGTTACTTAAGTGAAAGAAGAGTGCGACTTCTTAGAGTCTGTGCTTCGATCCTTTCCTGTGAACAAGTATTAGATTCCGATACACCACTGCAGGTTCAATGTATTCCTTGGACCTTCACATTGACGATGAAACACAGAAATCGCATCGGAATTAAATGCAAAAGGCACAATGCCGCCTTAAGTACAAGAGTAGAGACTCTTCTTACAGTCGGTGTTTTGAGCTTTCCCTGTGAGAGCAGCATTAGTTTCCAATACACCACTGCAGGTTCAATGTATTCCTTGGACATACACATTGACGATGAAACACTGAAATTAGATCAGAATTAAAAACAAAAGGCACAGTACGACTTAAGTGCTAGAAAAGTGAAACTTCTTAGAGTCTGTGCTTTATTATTTTCCTGTTTGACCAGTATTACTTTCCGATACACCACTGCAGGTTCAATGTATTCCTTGGACATACACGTTGACGATGAATCACTGAAATTAGATCGGAATTAAATACAAAATGCACAATGCGACTTAAGTGCAAGAAGAGTGAGACTCATTAGAGTCTGTGTTTTGATCCTTTCCTGTGAGACCAGTATCAGTTTCCGATACACCACTGCAGGTTCAATGTATTCCTTGGACATTATCATTGACGATGAAACACAGTTATCTCATCGGTATTAAATACCAGAGACACAATGCCGCTTTAAGTGCAAGAAGAGTGTGACTTCTTAGAGTCTGTGCTTTGGTCCTTTCCTGTGAGACCAGTATTAGTTTCCGACACACCACTGCCGGTTCAATGTACTCCTTGGACCTTCACATTGACGATGAAATACAGAAATCGCGCAGGAATTAAATACAAAAGGCACAATGGCGCCTTAAATATAAGAATAGAGACTCCTCTTACTGTCGGTGTTTTGAGCATTCCCTGTGAGACCAGTATTAGTCTCTGACACACCACTGCAGGTTCAATGTATTCCTTGGACATACACATTGACGATGAAACACTGAAATTAAATCGGAATTAAATACAAAACTCACAATGCCGCATTAAGTGCAAGAAGAGTGAGACTTCTTAGAGTCTGTGCTTTGATCCTTTCCTGTGAGACCAGAATTTGTTTCCGATACTCCACTGCAGGTTCAATGTATTCCTAGGACATACACATTGACGATAAACCACTGAAATTACATCGGAATTAAATACAAAGGGCGCAGTGACCCCTTAAGTTCAAGAAGAGTGAGACTTCTTAGAGTCTGTGCTTTGAACCTTTGCTGTGAGACCAGTATTAGTTTCCGATACACCACTGCAGGTTCAATGTATTCCTTATACCTTCACATTGACGATGAAACACAGAAATCGTATCGGAATTAAATACAAAAGGCACAATGCCGCCTTAAGTGCCAGAAGAGTGAGACTTCTTAGAGGCTGTGCATTGATCCTTTCCTATGAGACCAGTATTAGTTGCCGATACTCCACTGCAGGTTCAGTGTATTCCTAGGACCTTCACAGTGACGCTGAAACACAGAAATCGCATCGGAATTAAATACAAAAGGCACAATGCCGCCTTAAGTGCAAGAAGAGTGAGACTTCTTAGAGTCTGTGCTTTGATCCTCTCCTGTGAGACCAGTATTAGTTTCCGATACACCACTGCAAGTTCAATGTATTCCCTGGACCTTCACATTGATGATGAAACACAGAAATCGCATTGGAATTAAATACAAAAGGCAAAATGCCGCCTTAAGTACAAAAATAGAGACTCTTCTTAAAGTCGGTGCTTTGATCATTCCCTGTGAGACAAGTCTTAGTTTCCGATACACCACTGCAGGTTCAATGTATTCCTACGACATACACGTTGCCGATGAACCACTGAAATTACATCGGAATTAAATACAAAAGGCGCAATGCCGCCTTAAATGCAAGAAGAGTGAGACTTCTTAGAGTCTGTGCTATGATCCTTTCCTGTGAGACCAGTTTTAGTTTCCGATACACCACTAAAGGGTCAATGTGTGTCTTGGACCTTCACATTGACGATGAATCACAGATATCGCATCGCAATTAAATACAAAAGGCACAATGCCGCCTTAAGTACAAGAATAGAGACTCTTCATACAGACGGTGTTCTGAGCATTCTCTGTGAGACCAGTATTAGTTTCCGATACACCACTGCAGGGTCAATGTATTCCTAGGACATACACATTGACGATAAACCACTGAAATTACATCGGAATTAAATACAAAAGTGCAGTGCCACCTTAAGTGCAAGAAGAGTGAGACTTCTTAGAGTCTGTGCTTTGTGCTTTCTTGTGAGACCAGTATTAGTTTCTGACACACCACTGCAGGTCCAATGTATTCCTTGGACATACATATTGACGATGAAACACTGAAATTAGATCGGAATTAAATACAAATGGCACAATGTTACTTAAGTGAAAGAAGAGTGCGACTTCTTAGAGTCTGTGCTTCGATCCTTTCCTGTGAACAAGTATTAGATTCCGATACACCACTGCAGGTTCAATGTATTCCTTGGACCTTCACATTGACGATGAAACACAGAAATCGCATCGGAATTAAATGCAAAAGGCACAATGGCGCCTTAAGTACAAGAGTAGAGACTCTTCTTACAGTCGGTGTTTTGAGCTTTCCCTGTGAGAGCAGCACTAGTTTCCAATACACCACTGCAGGTTCAATGTATTCCTTGGACATACACATTGACGATGAAACACTGAAATTAGATCAGAATTAAAAACAAAAGGCACAGTACGACTTAAGTGCTAGAAAAGTGAGACTTCTTAGAGTCTGTGCTTTATTCCTTTCCTGTTTGACCAGTATTAGTTTCCGATACACCACTGCAGGTTCAATGTATTCCTTGGACATACACGTTGACGATGAATCACTGAAATTAGATCGGAATTAAATACAAAATGCACAATGCGACTTAAGTGCAAGAAGAGTGAGACTCATTAGAGTCTGTGTTTTGATCCTTTCCTGTGAGACCAGTATTAGTTTCCGATACACCACTGCAGGTTCAATGTATTCCTTGGACTTTATCATTGACGATGAAACACAGTTATCTCATCGGTATTAAATACCAGAGACACAATGCCGCTTTAAGTGCAAGAAGAGTGTGACTTCTTAGAGTCTGTGCTTTGGTCCTTTCCTGTGAGACCAGTATTAGTTTCCGACACACCACTGCCGGTTCAATGTACTCCTTGGACCTTCACATTGACGATGAAATACAGAAATCGCGCAGGAATTAAATACAAAAGGCACAATGGCGCCTTAAATATAAGAATAGAGACTCCTCTTGCTGTCGGTGTTTTGAGCATTCCCTGTGAGACCAGTATTAGTCTCTGACACACCACTGCAGGTTCAATGTATTCCTTGGACATACACATTGACGATGAAACACTGAAATTAAATCGGAATTAAATACAAAACTCACAATGCCGCATTAAGTGCAAGAAGAGTGAGACTTCTTAGAGTCTGTGCTTTGATCCTTTCCTGTGAGACCAGAATTTGTTTCCGATACTCCACTGCAGGTTCAATGTATTCCTAGGACATACACATTGACGATAAACCACTGAAATTACATCGGAATTAAATACAAAGGGCGCAGTGCCCCCTTAAGTGCAAGAAGAGTGAGACTTCTTAGAGTCTGTGCTTTGATCCTTTGCTGTGAGACCAGTATTAGTTTCCGATACACCACTGCAGGTTCAATGTATTCCTTATACCTTCACATTGACGATGAAACACAGAAATCGTATCGGAATTAAATACAAAAGGCACAATGCCGCCTTAAGTGCCAGAAGAGTGAGACTTCTTAGAGGCTGTGCATTGATCCTTTCCTATGAGACCAGTATTAGTTGCCGATACTCCACTGCAGGTTCAATGTATTCCTAGGACCTTCACAGTGACGCTGAAACACAGAAATCGCATCGGAATTAAATACAAAAGGCACAATGCCGCCTTAAGTGCAAGAAGAGTGAGACTTCTTAGAGTCTGTGCTTTGATCCTCTCCTGTGAGACCAGTATTAGTTTCCGATACACCACTGCAAGTTCAATGTATTCCTTGGACCTTCACATTGATGATGAAACACAGAAATCGCATTGGAATTAAATACAAAAGGCAAAATGCCGCCTTAAGTACAAAAATAGAGACTCTTCTTAAAGTCGGTGCTTTGATCATTCCCTGTGAGACAAGTCTTAGTTTCCGATACACCACTGCAGGTTCAATGTATTCCTACGACATACACGTTGCCGATGAACCACTGAAATTACATCGGAATTAAATACAAAAGGCGCAATGCCGCCTTAAATGCAAGAAGAGTGAGACTTCTTAGAGTCTGTGCTATGATCCTTTCCTGCGAGACCAGTTTTAGTTTCCGATACACCACTAAAGGGTCAATGTGTGTCTTGGACCTGCACATTGACGATGAATCACAGATATCGCATCGCAATTAAATACAAAAGGCACAATGCCGCCTTAAGTACAAGAATAGAGACTCTTCATACAGACGGTGTTCTGAGCATTCTCTGTGAGACCAGTATTAGTTTCCGATACACCACTGCAGGGTCAATGTATTCCTAGGACATACACATTGACGATAAACCACTGAAATTACATCGGAATTAAATACAAAAGTGCAGTGACACCTTAAGTACAAGGAGAGTGAGACTTCTTAGAATCTGTGCTTTGATCCTTTTCTGTGAGACCAGTATTAGTTTCCGATACTCCACTGCAGGGTCAATGTATTCCTTGGACCTTCACATTGACGATGAAACACAGAAATCGCATCGGAATTAAATACAAAAGGCACAATGCCTCATTAAGTGCAAGAAGAGTGACACTTCATAGAGTCTGTGCTTTGAACCTTTCCTGTGAGACCAGTATTAGTTTCCGATAAACCACTGCAGGTTCAATGTATTCATTGGACCTTCACATTGACGATGAAACACAGATATCACATCGGAGATAAATCCAAAGGCACAATGCCGCCTTAAGTGCAAGAAGAGTGAGACTTCTTAGAGTCTGTGCTTTGATCCTTTCCTGTGACACCAGTATTAGTTTCCGATACACCACAGCTGGTTCAATCTATTGCTTTTACCTTTACATTGACGATAAAACACAGAAATCGCATAGGAATTAAATACAAAAAAAACAATGCCGCCTTAAGTGCAAGAAGAGTGAGACTTCTTAGAGTCTGTGCATTGATCACTTCCTCTGAGACCAGTATTAGTTTCCGTTACTCCACTGCAGGTCAATGTATTCCTTGGACCTTCACTTTTACGATGAAACACAGTAATCGCATCGGAATTAAATACAAAAGGCACAATGCCGCCATAAGTACAAGAAGAGTGAGACTTCTTAGAGTCTGTGCTTTGATCCTCTCCTGTGAGACCAGTATTAGTTTCCGATACACCACTGCAGGTTCAATGTATTCCTTGGACGTATAAGCTGATGATGAAACACTGAAATTAGATCGGAATTAAATACAAAAGGCACAATGCCGCCTTAAGTGCAAGAAGAGTGAGACTTCTTAGAGTCTGTGCTTTGATCCTTTCCTGTGAGACCAGTATTAGTTTCCGATACACGACTGCAGGTTCAATGTATTCCTTGGTCCTTCACATTGTCGAAGAAACATAGAAATCGCATCGGAATTAAATACAAAAGGCACAATGCGACTTAAGTGCAAGAAGAGTGAGACTTCTTAGAGTCTGTGCTTTGATTCTTTCCTGTGAGACCAGTATTAGTTTCCGTTACACCACTCCAGGTTTAATGTATTCCTTGGACATTAACATTGACGATGAAACACAGATATCCCATCGGTATTAAATTCAAAAGGCACAATGCCGCTTTAAGTGCAAGAAGAGTGTGACTTCTTAGAGTCTGTGCTTTGGTCCTTTCCTGTAAGACTAGTATTAGTTTCCGACACACCACTGCAGGTTCAATGTACTCCTTGGACCTTCACATTGACGATGAAACACAGAAATCGAGTCGGAATTACATACAAAAGGCACAATGCCGCCTTAAATATAAGAATAGAGACTCCTCTTACAGTCGGAGTTTTGAGCATTCCCTGTGAGACCAGTATTAAATTCTGACACACCTCTGCAGGTTCAATGTATTCCCTGGACATCACATTGACGATAAACCCCTGAAATTACATCGGAATTAAATACAAAATACGCAGTGCCACCTTAAGTGCATGAAGAGTGAGACTTCTTAGAGTCTGTGCTTTGATCCTTTCCTGTGAGACCAGTATTAGTTTCCGATACTCCTCTGCAGGGTCAATGTATTCCTTGGACCTTCACATTGACGATGAAACCCAGAAATCGCATCGGAATTAAATACAAAAGGCGCAATGCCGCATTAAGTGCAAGAAGAGTGACACTACTTAGAGTCTGTGATTTGATCCTTTCTTGTGAGACCAGAATTAGTTTCCGATAAACCACTGCAGGTTCGATGTATTCCTTGGACCTTCACATTGACGATGAAACACAGAAATCGCATCGGAATTAAATACAAAAGGCACAATGCCGCATTAAGTGCAAGAAGAGTGACACTTCTTAGAGTCTGTGATTTGATCCTTTCCTGTGAGACCAGTATTACTTTCCGATAAACCACTGCAGGTTCAATGTATTCCTTGGACCTTCACATTGACGATGAAACACAGAAATTACATCGGAGGTCAATCCAAAGGCACAATGCCGCCTTAAGTGCAAGAAGAGTGAGACTTCTTAGAGTCTGTGCTTTGATCCTTTCCTGTGAGGCCAGTATTAGTTTCCGATACACCACTGCAGGTTAAATGTATTCCTTGGACATACACATTGACGATGAAACACAGAAATCGCATCGGAATTAAATACAAAAGGAAAAATGCCGCCCTAAGTACAAGAATCGAGACTCTTCTTAAAGTCGGTGCTTTGAACATTCCCTGTGAAACCAGTCTTAGTTTCCGATACACCACTGCAGGTTCAATGTATTCCTAGGACATACACGTTGCCGATGAACCACTGATATTACATCGGAATTAAATACAAAAGGCACAATGCCGCCGTAAGTGCAAGAAGGGTAAGACTACTTAGAGTCTGTGCATTGATCCTTTCCTGTGAGACCAGTATTAGTTTCCGATACTCATTTGCAATTTCAATGTATTCCTTGGACCTTCACATTGACGATGAAACACAGAAATCGCATCGGAATTAAATACAAAAGGCACAATGCTGCCTTTGTTGCAAGAAGAGTGAGACTTCTTAAAGTTGTGCTTTGATCCTTTCCTGTGAGACCAGTATTAGTTTCGGATACACCACTGCAGGCTCAATGTATTCATTGGATATTAACATTGATGATGAAACACAGAAATCGCATCGCAATTAAATACAAAAGGCAAAATGCCGCCTTAAGTACAAGAATAGAGACTCTTCTTACAGTCGGTGCTTTGAGCATTCCCTGTGAGACCAGTATTAGTTTCAGATACACCACTGCAGGTTCAATGTATTCCTTGGACCTTCACATTGACGATGAAACACAGTAATCGCGTCGGAATTAAATACAAAAGGCACAATGCAGCCTTAAGTACAAAAATAGACTCTTCTTACAGTCGCTGTTCTGAGCATTCCCTGTGAGACCAGTATTAGTTTCCGATACACCACTGCAGGTTCAATGTATTCCTTGGACACTAACGTTGACGATGAAACACAGAAATTAGATCAGAATTAAATACAAAAGGCACAATGCAACTTAAGTGCAAGAAGTGTGAGACTTCTTAGGGTCTGTGCTTTGATCCTTTCCTGTGAACCAGTATTAGTTTCGGATACACCACTGCAGGTTCAATGGATTCATTGGATATTAACATTGATGATGAAACACAGAAATCGCATCGCAGTTAAATACAAAAGGCACAATGCCGCCTTAAGTACATGAATAGAGACTCCTCTTACAGTCGGTGCTTTGAGCATTCCCTATGAGACCAGTATTAGTTTCCGATACACCACTGCAGTTTCAATGTATTCCTTGGACCTTCACATTGACGATGAAACACAGTAATCGCATCGGAATTAAATACAAAAGACACAATGCAGCCTTAAGTACAAATATAGAGACTCTTCTTACAGTCGGTGATTTGAGCATTCCCTGTGAGACCAGTATTAGTTTCCGTTACACCACTGCAGGTTCAATGTATTCCTTGGACAAACACACTGACGATGAACTACTGTAAGTTGATCGGACTTAAATACAAAAGGCACAATGCCGCCTTAAGTGCAAGAAGAGTGAGACTCCTTAGAGTCTGTGTTTTGGACCTATCCTGTGAGACCAGTATTAGTTTCCGATACACCACTGCAAATTCAATGTACTCCATGGACATTCACATTGACTATGAAACACAGAAATCGCATCGGAATTAAATACAAAAGGCACAATGACGCCTTAAGTGCTAGATAAGTGAGACTTCTTAGAGTCTGTGCTTTGATCCTTTCCTGTGAGACCGGTATTAGTTTCCGATACACCACTGCAGGTTCAATGTATTCCTTGGACCTTCACAATGACGATGAAACACAGAAATCGCATCGGAATTAAATACAAAAGGCACAATGCCGCCCTAAGTAGAAGAATAGAGACTCTTCTTACAGTCGGTTATTTGAGCTTTCCCTGTGAGACCAGTATTAGTTTCCGATACACCACTGCAGGTTCAATGTATTCCTTGGACATACACGTTGACGATGAATCACTGAAATTAGATCGGAATTAAATACAAAATGCACAATGCGACTTAAGTGCAAGAAGAGTGAGACTCCTTAGAGTCTGTGTTTTGATCCTTTCCTGTGAGACCAGTATTAGTTTCCGATACACCACTGCAGGTTCAATGTATTCCTTGGACATTATCATTGACGATGAAACACAGTTATCTCATCGGTATTAAATACCAGAGACACAATGCCGCTTTAAGTGCAAGAAGAGTGTGACTTCTTAGAGTCTGTGCTTTGGTCCTTTCCTGTGAGACCAGTATTAGTTTCCGACACACCACTGCAGGTTCAATGTACTCCTTGGACCTTCACATTGACGATGAAATACAGAAATCGCGCAGGAATTAAATACAAAAGGCACAATGGCGCCTAAAATATAAGAATAGAGACTCCTCTTACTGTCGGTGTTTTGAGCATTCCCTGTGAGACCAGTATTAGTCTCTGACACACCACTGCAGGTTCAATGTATTCCTTGGACATACACATTGACGATGAAACACTGAAATTAAATCGGAATTAAATACAAAACTCACAATGCCGCATTAAGTGCAAGAAGAGTGTGACTTCTTAGAGTCTGTGCTTTGATCCTTTCCTGTGAGACCAGAATTTGTTTCCGATACTCCACTGCAGGTTCAATGTATTCCTAGGACATACACATTGACGATAAACCACTGAAATTACATCGGAATTAAATACAAAGGGCGCAGTGCCCCCTTAAGTGCAAGAAGAGTGAGACTTCTTAGAGTCTGTGCTTTGATCCTCTGCTGTGAGACCAGTATTAGTTTCCGATACACCACTGCAAGTTCAATGTATTCCTTGGACCTTCACATTGATGATGAAACACAGAAATCGCATTGGAATTAAATACAAAAGGCAAAATGCCGCCTTAAGTACAAAAATAGAGACTCTTCTTAAAGTCGGTGCTTTGATCATTCCCTGTGAGACAAGTCTTAGTTTCCGATACACCACTGCAGGTTCAATGTATTCCTACGACATACACGTTGCCGATGAACCACTGAAATTACATCGGAATTAAATACAAAAGGCGCAATGCCGCCTTAAATGCAAGAAGAGTGAGACTTCTTAGAGTCTGTGCTATGATCCTTTCCTGTGAGACCAGTTTTAGTTTCCGATACACCACTAAAGGGTCAATGTGTGTCTTGGACCTTCGCATTGACGATGAATCACAGATATCGCATCGCAATTAAATACAAAAGGCACAATGCCGCTTTAAGTACAAGAATAGAGACTCTTCATACAGACGGTGTTCTGAGCATTCTCTGTGAGACCAGTATTAGTTTCCGATACACCACTGCAGGGTCAATGTATTCCTAGGACATACACATTGACGATAAACCACTGAAATTACATCGGAATTAAATACGAAAGTGCAGTGCCACCTTAAGTGCAAGGAGAGTGAGACTTCTTAGAATCTGTGCTTTGATCCTTTTCTGTGAGACCAGTATTAGTTTCCGATACTCCACTGCAGGGTCAATGTATTCCTTGGACCTTCACATTGACGATGAAACACAGAAATCGCATCGGAATTAAATACAAAAGGCACAATGCCTCATTAAGTGCAAGAAGACTGACACTTCATAGAGTCTGTGCTTCGAACCTTTCCTGTGAGACCAGTATTAGTTTCCGATAAACCACTGCAGGTTCAATGTATTCATTGGACCTTCACATTGGCGATGAAACACAGATATCACATCGGAGATAAATCCAAAGGCACAATGCCGCCTTAAGTGCAAGAAGAGTGAGACTTCTTAGAGTCTGTGCTTTGATCCTTTCCTGTGACACCAGTATTAGTTTCCGATACACCACAGCTGGTTCAATCTATTGCTTTTACCTTTACATTGACGATAAAACACAGAAATCGCATAGGAATTAAATACAAAAAAAACAATGCCGCCTTAAGTGCAAGAAGAGTGAGACTTCTTAGAGTCTGTGCATTGATCACTTCCTCTGAGACCAGTATTAGTTTCCGTTACTCCACTGCAGGTCAATGTATTCCTTGGACCTTCACATTTACGATGAAACACAGTAATCGCATCGGAATTAAATACAAAAGGCACAATGCCGCCATAAGTACAAGAAGAGTGAGACTTCTTAGAGTCTGTGCTTTGATCCTCTCCTGTAAGACCAGTATTAGTTTCCGATACACCACTGCAGGTTCAATGTATTCCTTGGACGTATAAGTTGATGATGAAACACTGAAATTAGATCGGAATTAAATACAAAAGGCACAATGCCGCCTTAAGTGCAAGAAGAGTGAGACTTCTTAGAGTCTGTGCTTTGATCCTTTCCTGTGAGACCAGTATTAGTTTCCGATACACGACTGCAGGTTCAATGTATTCCTTGGTCCTTCACATTGTCGAAGAAACATAGAAATCGCATCGGAATTAAATACAAAAGGCACAATGCGACTTAAGTGCAAGAAGAGTGAGACTTCTTAGAGTCTGTGCTTTGATTCTTTCCTGTGAGACCAGTATTAGTTTCCGTTACACCACTCCAGGTTTAATGTATTCCTTGGACATTAACATTGACGATGAAACACAGATATCCCATCGGTATTAAATTCAAAAGGCACAATGCCGCTTTAAGTGCAAGAAGAGTGTGACTTCTTAGAGTCTGTGCTTTGGTCCTTTCCTGTAAGACCAGTATTAGTTTCCGACACACCACTGCAGGTTCAATGTACTCCTTGGACCTTCACATTGACGATGAAACCCAGAAATCGAGTCGGAATTAAATACAAAAGGCACAATGCCGCCTTAAATATAAGAATAGAGACTCCTCTTACAGTCGGAGTTTTGAGCATTCCCTGTGAGACCAGTATTAAATTCTGACACACCTCAGCAGGTTCAATGTATTCCCTGGACATTCACATTGACGATAAACCCCTGAAATTACATCGGAATTAAATACAAAATGCGCAGTGCCACCTTAAGTGCATGAAGAGTGAGACTTCTTAGAGTCTGTGCTTTGATCCTTTCCTGTGAGACCAGTATTAGTTTCCGATACTCCTCTGCAGGGTCAATGTATTCCTTGGACCTTCACATTGACGATGAAACACAGAAATCGCATCGGAATTAAATACAAAAGGCGCAATGCCGCATTAAGTGCAAGAAGAGTGACACTACTTAGAGTCTGTGATTTGATCCTTTCTTGTGAGACCAGAATTAGTTTCCGATAAACCACTGCAGGTTCAATGTATTCCTTGGACCTTCACATTGACGATGAAACACAGAAATCGCATCGGAATTAATTACAAAAGGCACAATGCCGCATTAAGTGCAAGTAGAGTGACACTTCTTAGAGTCTCTGATTTGATCCTTTCCTGTGAGACCAGTATTACTTTCCGATAAACCACTGCAGGTTCAATGTATTCCTTGGACCTTCACATTGACGATGAAACACAGAAATCACATCGGAGGTCAATCCAAAGGCACAATGCCGCCTTAAGTGCAAGAAGAGTGAGACTTCTTAGAGTCTGTGCTTTGATCCTTTCCGGTGAGGCCAGTATTAGTTTCCGATACACCACTGCAGGTTAAATGTATTCCTTGGACATACACATTGACGATGAAACACAGAAATCGCATCGGAATTAAATACAAAAGGAAAAATGCCGCCCTAAGTACAAGAATCGAGACTCTTCTTAAAGTCGGTGCTTTGAACATTCCCTGTGAAACCAGTCTTAATTTCCGATACACCACTGCAGGTTCAATGTATTCCTAGGACATACACGTTGCCGATGAACCACTGATATTACATCGGAATTAAATACAAGAGGCACAATGCCGCCGTAAGTGCAAGAAGGGTAAGACTACTTAGAGTCTGTGCATTCATCCTTTCCTGTGAGACCAGTATTAGTTTCCGATACTCATTTGCAATTTCAATGTATTCCTTGGACCTTCACATTGACGATGAAACACAGAAATCGCATCGGAATTAAATACAAAAGGCACAATGCTGCCTTTGTTGCAAGAAGAGTGAGACTTCTTAAAGTTGTGCTTTGATCCTTTCCTGTGAGACCAGTATTAGTTTCGGATACACCACTGCAGGTTCAATGTATTCATTGGATATTAACATTGATGATGAAACACAGAAATCGCATCGCAATTAAACACAAAACGCAAAATGCCGCCTTAAGTACAAGAATAGAGACTCTTCTTACAGTCGGTGCTTTGAGCATTCCCTGTGAGACCAGTATTAGTTTCAGATACACCACTGCAGGTTCAATGTATTCCTTGGACCTTCACATTGACGATGAAACACAGTAATCGCGTCGGAATTAAATACAAAAGGCACAATGCAGCCTTAAGTACAAAAATAGACTCTTCTTACAGTCGCTGTTTTGAGCATTCCCTGTGAGACCAGTATTAGTTTCCGATACACCACTGCAGGTTCAATGTATTCCTTGGACACTAACGTTGACGATGAAACACTGAAGTTAGATCAGAATTAAATACAAAAGGCACAATGCAACTTAAGTGCAAGAAGTGTGAGACTTCTTAGGGTCTGTGCTTTGATCATTTCCTGTGAACCAGTATTAGTTTCGGATACACCACTGCAGGTTCAATGGATTCATTGGATATTAACATTGATGATGAAACACAGATATCGCATCGCAGTTAAATACAAAAGGCACAATGCCGCCTTAAGTACATGAATAGAGACTCCTCTTACAGTCGGTGCTTTGAGCATTCCCTATGAGACCAGTATTAGTTTCCGATACAACACTGCAGTTTCAATTTATTCCTTGGACCTTCACATTGACGATGAAACACAGTAATCGCGTCGGAATTAAATACAAAAGACACAATGCAGCCTTAAGTACAAAAATAGAGACTCTTCTTACAGTCGGTGATTTGAGCATTCCCTGTGAGACCAATATTAGTTTCCGTTACACCACTGCAGGTTCAATTTATTCCTTGGAGAAACACACTGACGATGAACTACTGTAAGTTGATCGGACTTAAATACAAAAGGCACAATGCCGCCTTAAGTGCAAGAAGAGTGAGACTCCTTAGAGTCTGTGTTTTGGACCTATCCTGTGAGACCAGTATTAGTTTCCGATACACCGCTGCAAATTCAATGTACTCCATGGACATTCACATTGACTATGAAACACAGAAATCGCATCGGAATTAAATACAAAAGGCACAATGACGCCTTAAGTGCTAGATAAGTGAGACTTCTCAGAGTCTGTGCTTTGATCCTTTCCTGTGAGACCGGTATTAGTTTCCGATACACCACTGCAGGTTCAATGTATTCCTTGGACCTTCACAATGACGATGAAACACAGAAACCGCATCGGAATTAAATACAATAGGCACAATGCCGCCCTAAGTAGAAGAATAGAGACTCTTCTTACAGTCGGTTATTTGAGCTTTCCCTGTGAGACCAGTATTAGTTTCCGATACACCACTGCAGGTTCAATGTATTCCTTGGACATTCACATTGACGATGAAACACAGATATCGCAACGGAATTAAATACTAAAGGCACAATGCCGACTTAAGTGCAAGATGAGTGTGACTTCTTAGAGTCTGTGCTTTGATCCTTTCCTGTGGGACCAGTATTAGTTTTGGATACACCACTGCAGGTTTAATGTATTCCTTGGACCTTCCCATTGACGATGAAACACAGAAATCGCATCGGAATTAAATACAAAAGGCACAATGCCGCCTTAAGTGCAAGAAAAGTGAGACCTCTTAGAGTCTGTTCTTTAATCCTTTCCTGTGAGACCGGTATTAGTTTCCGATACACCACTGCAGGTTCAATGTATTCCTTGGACCTTCCCAATGACGATGAAACACAGAAATCACATCGGAAGTAAATACAAAAGGTACAATGCCACCCAAAGTACAAGAATAGAGTCTCTTCTTACAGTCTGTGATTTGAGCTTTCCCTTTGAGTCCAGTATTAGTTTCCGATACACCACTGCAGGTTCAATGTATTCCTTGGACATTCACATTGACGACGAAAAACACAGATATCGCAACGGAATTAAATACTAAAGGCACAATGCCGACTTAAGTGCAAGAAGAGTATGACTTCTTAGAGTCTGTGCTTTGATCCTTTCCTGTGAGACCAGTATTAGTTTCCGATACACCACTGCAGGTTTAATGTATTCCTTGGACCTTCACATTGACGATGAAACACAATAATCGCATCGGAATTAAATACAGAAGGCACAATGCCGCCTTAAGTGCAAGAAGAGTGAGACTCCTTAGAGTCTGTGTTTTGATCCTTTCCTGTGAGATCAGTATTAGTTTCCGATACACCACTGCAAATTCAATGTATTCCATGGACATTCACATTGACGATGAAACACAGATATCGCAACGGAATTAAATACAAAAGGCACAATGCCGCCTTAAGTGCAAGAAGAGTGTGACTTCTTAGAGTCTGTGGTTTGATCCATTCCTGTGGGACCAGTATTAGTTTCGGATACAGCACTGCAGGTTTAATGTATTCCTTGGACCTTCACATTGACGATGAAACACAGAAATCGCATCGGAATTAAATACAAAAGGCACAATGCCGCTTTAAGTGCAAGAAAAGTGAGACTTCTTAGAGTCTGTGCTTTGAACCTTTCCTGTGAGACCGGTATTAGTTTCCGATACACCACTGCAGGTTTAATGTATTCCTTGGACCTTTACATTGACGATGAAACACAATAATCGCATCGGAATTAAATACAAAAGGCACAATGCCGCCCTAAGTACAAGAATAGAGACTCTTCTTACAGTCGGTGCTTTGAGCATTCCCTGTGAAACCAGTATTAGTTTCCGATACACCACTGCAGGTTCAATGTATTCCTTGGACACAAAAGTTGACGATGAAACACTGAAATTAGATCGGAATTAAATGCAAAAGGCACAATGCAACTTAAGTGCGAGAAGAGTAAGACTTCTTAGTGGCTGTGCTTTGATCCTTTCCTGTGAACCAGTATTAGATTCCGATAGACCACTGCAGGTTCAATGTATTCCTTGGACCTTCACATTGACGATGAAACACAGAAATCGCATCGTAATTAAATACAAAAGGCACAATGCCGCCTTAAGTGCAAGAAGAGTGAGACTCCTTAGAGTCTGTGTTTTGATCCTTTCCTGTGAGATCAGTATTAGTTTCCGATACACCACTGCAAATTCAATGTATTCCATGGACATTCACATTGACGATGAAACACAGATATCGCAACGGAATTAAATACAAAAGGCACAATGCCGTCTTAAGTGCAAGAAGAGTGTGACTTCTTAGAGTCTGTGGTTTGATCCATTCCTGTGGGACCAGTATTAGTTTCGGATACACCACTGCAGGTTTAATGTATTCCTTGGACCTTCACATTGACGATGACACACAGAAATCGCATCGGAATTAAATACAAAAGGCACAATGCTGCCTTAAGTGCAAGAAAAGTGAGACTTCTTAGAGTCTGTGCTTTGAACCTTTCCTGTGAGACCGGTATTAGTTTCCGATACACCACTGCAGGTTCAATGTATTCCTTGGACCTTCACAATGACGATGAAACACAAAAATCGCATCGGAATTAAATACAAAAGGCACAATGCCGCCCTAAGTACAAGAATAGAGACTCTTCTTACAGTCGGTGATTTGAGCTTTCCCTGTGAGACCAGTATTAGTTTCCGATACACCACTGCAGGTTCAATGTATTCCTTGGACATTCACATTGACGATGAAACACAGATATGGCAACGGAATTAAATACTAAAGGCACAATGCCGACTTAAGTGCAAGAAGAGTGTGACTTCTTAGAGTCTGTGCTTTGATCCTTTCCTGTGAGACCAGTATTAGTTTCCGATACACAACTGCAAGTTTAATGTATTCCTTGGACCATCACATTGACGATGAAACACTGAAATCGCATCGCAATTAAATACAAAAGGCACAATGCCGCATTAAGTGCAAGAGGAGTAAGACTTCTTAGAGTCTGTGCTTTAATCCTTTCCTGTGAGACCAGTATTAGTTTCCGATACACCACTGCAGGTTCAATGTCTTCCTTGGACCTTCATATTGACGATGAATCACAGATATCACATCGGAATTAAATACAAAAAGGCACAATGCCGCTTTAAGTACAAGAATAGAGACTCTTCTTACAGTCGGTGTTTGACAGTTTCCTGTGAGACCAGTATTAGTTTCCGATACACCACTGCAGGTTTAATGTATTCCTTGGACCTTCACATTGACGATGAAACACAATAATCGCATCGGAATTAAATACAGAAGGCACAATGCCGCTTAAGTGCAAGAAGAGTGAGACTCCTTAGAGTCTGTGTTTTGATCCTTTCCTGTGAGATCAGTATTAGTTTCCGATACACCACTGCAAATTCAATGTATTCCATGGACATTCACATTGACGATGAAACACAGATATCGCAACGGAATTAAATACAAAAGGCACAATGCCGCCTAAAGTGCAAGAAGAGTGTGACTTCTTAGAGTCTGTGGTTTGATCCATTCCTGTGGGACCAGTATTAGTTTCGGATACAGCACTGCAGGTTTAATGTATTCCTTGGACCTTCACATTGACGATGAAACACAGAAATCGCATCGGAATTAAATACAAAAGGCACAATGCCGCTTTAAGTGCAAGAAAAGTGCGCCTTCTTAGAGTCTGTGCTTTGAACCTTTCCTGTGAGACCGGTATTAGTTTCCGATACACCACTGCAGGTTTAATGTATTCCTTGGACCTTTACATTGACGATGAAACACAATAATCGCATCGGAATTAAATACAAAAGGCACAATGCCGCCCTAAGTACAAGAATAGAGACTCTTCTTACAGTCGGTGCTTTGAGCATTCCCTGTGAGACCAGTATTAGTTTCCGATACACCACTGCCGGTTCAATGTATTCCTTGGACATTCACATTGACGATGAAACACAGATATGGCAACGGAATTAAATACTAAAGGCACAATGCCGACTTAAGTGCAAGAAGAGTGTGACTTCTTAGAGTCTGTGCTTTGATCCTTTCCTGTGACACCAGTATTAGTTTCCGATACACAACTGCAAGTTTAATGTATTCCTTGGACCATCACATTGACGATGAAACACTGAAATCGCATCGCAATTAAATACAAAAGGCACAATGCCGCCTTAAGTGCAAGAAGAGTAAGACTTCTTAGAGTCTGTGCTTTGATCCTTTCCTGTGAGACCAGTATTAGTTTCCCATACACCACTGCAGGTTCAATGTCTTCCTTGGACCTTCATATTGACGATGAATCACAGATATCACATCGGAATTAAATACAAAAAGGCACAATGCCGCTTTAAGTACAAGAATAGAGACTCTTCTTACAGTCGGTGTTTGACAGTTTCCTGTTAGACCAGTATTAGTTTCCGATACACCACTGCTGGTTCAATGTATTCCTTGGACATACACATTGACGATGAAACACTGAAATTAAATCGGAATTTAATACAAAAGCCACAATGCCGCCTTAAGTGCAAGAAGAGTGAGACTTCTTAGAATCTGTCATTTGATCCTTTCCTGTGAAACCAGTATTAGTTTCCGATACACCACTGCCGGTTCAATGTATTCCTTGGACATACACATTGACGATGAAACACAGAAATCGCATCGGAATTAAATACAAAAGACACAATGCCGCCTTAAGTACAAGAATAGAGACTCTTCTTACAGTCGGTGCTTTGAGCATTCCCTGTGAGACCAGTATTAGTTTCCGATACCCCATTGCAGGTTCAATGTATTCCTTGGACATACACATTGACTATGAAACACAGAAATCGCATCGGAAGTAAATACAAAAGACACAATGCCGCCCTAAGTACAAGAATAGAGACTCATCTTACAGTCGGTGCTTTGAGCATTCCCTGTGAGACCAGTATTAGTTTCCGACAGCCCATTGCAGGTTCAATGTATTCCTTGGACATATACATTGACGATGAAACACAGAACTCGCATCGGAATTAAATACAAAAGGCACAATGCCGCCTTAAGTACAAGAGTAGAGACTCTTCTTACAGTCGGTGCTTTGATCCTTTCCTGTGAGACCAGTATTAGTTTCCGACACACCACTGCAGGTTCAATGTATTCCTTATACCTTCACATTGACGATGAAACACAGAAATCGCATCGGAATTAAATACAAAAGGTGCAATGCCGCCTTAAGTGCCAGAAGAGTGAGACTTCTTAGAGGCTGTGCATTGATCCTTTCCTATGAGACCTGTATTAGTTGCCGATACTCCCCTGCAGGTTCAATGTATTCCTTGGACCTTCACATTGACGATGAAACACAGAAATCGCATCGGAATTAAATACAAAAGGCACAATGCCGCCCTAAGTACAAGAATAGAGACTCTTCTTACAGTCGGTGATTTGAGCTTTCCCTGTGAGACCAGTATTAGTTTCCGATACACCACTGCCGGTTCAATGTATTCCTTGGACATTCACATTGACGATGAATCACAGATATGGCAACGGAATTAAATACTAAAGGCACAATGCCGACTTAAGTGCAAGAAGAGTGTGACTTCTTAGAGTCTGTGCTTTGATCCTTTTCTGTGAGACCAGTATTAGTTTCCGATACACAACTGCAAGTTTAATGTATTCCTTGGACCATCACATTGACGATGAAACACTGAAATCGCATCGCAATTAAATACAAAAGGCACAATGCCGCCTTAAGTGCAAGAAGAGTAAGACTTCTTAGGGTCTGTGCTTTGATCCTTTCCTGTGAGACCAGTATTAGTTTCCGATACACCACTGCAGGTTCAATGTCTTCCTTGGACCTTCATATTGACGATGAATCACAGATATCACATCGGAATTAAATACAAAAAGGCACAATGCCGCTTTAAGTACAAGAATAGAGACTCTTCTTACAGTCAGTGTTCGACAGTTTCCTGTGAGAAAAGTATTAGTTTCCGATACACCACTGCTGGTTCAATGTATTCCTTGGACATACACATTGACGATGAAACACTGAAATTAAATCGTAATTTAATACAAAAGCCACAATGCCGCCTTAAGTGCAAGAAGAGTGAGACTTCTTAGAATCTGTCATTTGATTCTTTCCTGTGAAACCAGTATTAGTTTCCGATACACCACATCCGGTTCAATGTATTCCTTGGACATACACATTGACGATGAAACACAGAAATCGCATCGGAATTAAATACAAAAGACACAATGCCGCCTTAAGTACAAGAATAGAGACTCTTCTTACAGTCGGTGCTTTGAGCATTCCCTGTGAGACCAGTATTAGTTTCCGATACCCCATTGCAGGTTCAATGTATTCCTTGGACATACACATTGACGATGAAACACAGAAATCGCATCGGAAGTAAATACAAAAGACACAATGCCGCCCTAAGTACAAGAATAGAGACTCATCTTACAGTCGGTGCTTTGAGCATTCCCTGTGAGACCAGTAATAGTTTCCGATAGCCCATTGCAGGTTCAATGTATTCCTTGGACATATACATTGACGATGAAACACAGAACTCGCATCGGAATTAAATACAAAAGGCACAATGCCGCCTTAAGTACAAGAATAGAGACTCTTCTTACAGTCGGTGCTTTGATCCTTTCCTGTGAGACCAGTATTAGTTTCCGACACACCACTGCAGGTTCAATGTATTCCTTATACCGTCACATTGACGATGAAACACAGAAATCGCATCGGAATTAAATACAAAAGGTGCAATGCCGCCTTAAGTGCCAGAAGAGTGAGACTTCTTAGAGGCTGTGCATTGATCCTTTCCTATGAGACCTGTATTAGTTGCCGATACTCCCCTGCTGGTTCAATGTATTCCTTGGACCTTCACATTGACGATGAAACACAGAAATCGCATCGGAATTAAATACAAAAGGCACAATACCGCCTTAAGTACAAGAATAGAGACTCTTCTTACAGTCGGTGCTTTGAGCATTCCCTGTGAGACCAGTATTAGTTTGCGATACACCACTGCAGGTTCAATGTATTCCTTGGACACACACGTGACCATGAAACACTGAAATTAGATCGGAATTTAATACAAAAGGAACAATGAAACTTAAGTGAAAGAAGAGTGAGACTTCTTAGAGTCTGTGCTTTGATCCTTTCCTGTGAACCAGTATTAGTTTCCGATACACCACTGCAGGTTCAATGTATTCATTGACCTTCACATTGATGATGAAACACAGAAATCGCATCGCAATTAAATACAAAAGGCACAATGCCGCCTTAATTACAAGAATAGAGACTCTTCTTACAGTCGGTGCTTAGATCCTTTCCTATGAGACCAGTATTTGTTTCCGATACATCACTGCAGGCTCAATGTATTCCTTCGACCTTCACATTAGCGATGAAACACAGAAATCGCATTGGAATTAAATACAAAAGCAAAATGCCGCCTTAAGTACAAGAATAGAGACTCTTCTTAAAGTCGGTGCTTTGAGCATTCCCTGTGAGACAAGTCTTAGTTTCCGATACACCACTGCAGGTTCATGGTATTCCTAGGACATACACGTTGTCGATGAACCACTGAAATTACATCGGAATTAAATACAAAAGGCGCAATGCCGCATTAAATGCAAGAAGAGTGAGACTTCTTAGAGTCTGTGCTATGATCCTTTCCTGTGAGACCAGTATCAGTTTCCGATACACCACTGCAGGGTCAATGTTTGTCTAGGACCTTCACATTGACGATGAAGCACAGATATCGCATCGCAATTAAATACAAAAGGCCCAATGCCGAATTAAATATAAGAATAAAGACTCCTCTTACAGTCGCTGTTTTGAGCATTCCCTGTGAGACCAGTATTAGTTTCTGACACACCACTGCAGGTTCAATGTATTCCTTGGACATACTCATTGACGATGAAACACTGAAATTAAATCGGAATCGAATACAAAACTCGCAATGCCGCCTTAAGTGCAAGAGGAGTGAGACTTCTTAGAGTCTGTGCTTTGATCCTTTCCTGTGAGAGCAGTATTAGTTTCCGATACACCACTGCAGGGTCAATGTATTCCTAGGACATACACATTGACGATAAACCACTGAAATTACATCGGAATTAAATACAAAAGGCGCAGTGCCACCTTAAGTGCAAGAAGAGTGAGACTTCTTAGAATCTGTGCTTTGATCCTTTCCTGTGAGACCAGTATTAGTTTCCGATACTCCACTGCAGGGTCAATGTATTCCTTGGACATACACATTGACGATGAAACACAGAAATCGCATCGGAATTAAATATAAAAGACACAATGCCGCCTTAAGTACAAGAATAGAGACTCTTCTCAAAGTCGGTGCTTTGAGCATTCCCTGCGAGACCAGTATTAGTTTCCGATACCCCATTGCAGGTTCAATGTATTACTTGGACATACACATTGACGATGAAACACAGAAATCGCATCGGAAGTAAATACAAAAGACACAATGCCGCCCTAAGTACAAGAATAGAGACTCATCTTACAGTCGGTGCTTTGAGCATTCCCTGTGAGACCAGTATTAGTTTCCGATAGCCCATTGCAGGTTCAATGTATTCCTTGGACATACACATTGACGATGAAACTCAGAACTCGCATCGGAATTAAATACAAAAGGCTCAAAGCCGCTTTAAGTACAAGAATAGAGACTCTTCTTACAGTCGGTGCTTTGATCCTTTCCTATGAGACCAGTATTAGTTTCCGATACACCACTGCTGGTTCAATCTATTCCTTTTACCTTCACATTGACGATGAAACACAGAAATCGCATAGGAATTAAATACAAAAGGCACAATGCCGCCTTAAGTGCAAGAAGAGTGAGACTTCCTAGAGTCTGTGCATTGATCATTTCCTCTGAGACCAGTATTAGTTTCCGATACTCCACTGCAGGTCAATGTATTCCTTGGACCTTCATATTGACGATGAAACACAGAAATATCATTGGAATTAAATACAAAAGGCACAATGCCGCCTTAAGTACAAGAATAGAGACTCTTCTTACAGTCGGTGCTTTGAACATTCCCTGTAAGACCAGTATTAGTTTCCCATACACCACTGCAGGTTCAATGTATTCCTTGGACTCACACGTTGACGATGAAACACTGATATTGGATCGGAATGAAATACAAAAGGCACAATGCAACTTAAGTGCAAGAAGAGTGAGACTTTTTAGAGTCTGTGGTTTGATCCTTTCCTGTGAACCAGTGTTAGTTTCCGATACACCACTGCAGGTTCAATGTATTTATTGGACCTTCACATTGATGATGAAACACAGAAATCGCATCGCAATTATATACAAAGGGCACAATGCCGCCTTAAGTACAAGAGTAGGGACTCTTCTTACAGTCGGTGCTTTGATCCTTTCCTATGAGACCAGTATTAGTTTCCGATACATCACTGCAGGTTCAATATGTTCCTTCGAACTTCACATTGACGATGAAACACAGAAATCGCATCGGAATTAAATACAAAAGGCAAAATGCCGCCTTAAGTACAAAAATAGAGACCCTTCTTAAGGTCGGTGCTTTGAGCATTCCGTGTGAGACCAGTATTAGTTTCCGATACACCACTGCAGGTTCAATGTATTCCTTGGACATACACAATGACAATGAAACACTGAAATTACATCAGAATTAAATACAAATGGAACAATTCCGCCTTAAGTGCAAGAAGAGTGAAACTTCTTAAAATCTGTGCTTTGATCCTTTCCTGTGAGACCAGTATTGGTTTGAGATACACCACTGCAGTTTCAATGTGTTCCTTGAACCTTCATATTGACGATGAAACACAGAAATATCATTGGAATTAAATACAAAAGGCACAATGCCGCCTTAAGTACAAGAATAGAGACTCTTCTTACAGTCGGTGCTTTGAGCATTCCCTGTGAGACCAGTATTAGTTTCTGACACACCTCTGCAGATTCAATGTATTCCCTGGACATACACGTTGACGATAAACACCTGAAATTATATCGGAATTAAATACAAAATGCGCAGTGCCACCTTAAGTGCAAGAAGAGTGAGACTTCTTAGAGTCTGTGCTTTGATCCCTTCCTGTGAGACCAGTATTAGTTTCCGATACTCCTCTGCAGTGTCAATGTATTCCTTGGACCTTCACATTGACGATGAAACACAGAAATCGCATCGAAATTAAATACAAAAGGCGCAATGCCGCATTAAGTGCTAGAAGAGTGACACTTCTTAGAGTCTGTGCTTTGATTCTTTCCTGTGAGACCAGTATTAGTTTCCGATACACCACTGCAGGTTCAATGTGTTCCTTGGACCTTCTCATTGACGATGAAACACAGATTTCGCATCGGAATTAAATACAAAAGGCACAATGGCGCCTTAAGTGCAAGAAGGGTGAGACTTCTTAGAGTCTGTGCATTGATCCTTTCCTGTGAGACCAGTATTAGTTTCCGATACTCATTTGCAATTTCAATGTATTCCATGGACCTTCACATTGACGATGAAACACAGAAATCGCATCGGAATTAAATACAAAAGGCACAATGCCGCCTTAAGTGCAAGAAGAGTGAGACTTCTTAATGTTGTGCTTTGATCCTTTCCTGTGAGACCAGTATTAGTTTCCGATACACGACTGCAGGTTCAATGTATTCCTTGGACCTTCACATTGATGATGAAACACAGAAATCGCATCGCAATTAAATAGAAAAGGCACAATGCCACCTTAAGGACAAGAATAGAGACTCTTCTTACAGTCGGTGCTTTGAGCATTCCCTGTGAGACCAGTATTAGTTTCCGATACACCACTGCAGGTTCAATGTATTCCTTGGACACACACGTTGACGATGGAACACTGAAATTAGATCAGAATTAAATACCAAAGGCACAATGCAACTTAAGTGCAAGAAGAGTGAGACTTCTTAGAGTCTGTGCTTTGATCCTTTCCTGTGAGACCGGTATTAGTTTCCGATACACCACTGAAGGTTCAATGTGTTCCATGGACCTTCACATTGACGATGAAACACAGATATCACGTCGCAATTAAATACAAAAAGGCACAATGCCACTTTAAGTACAAGAATAGGAACTCTTCTCACAGTCGGTGCTTTGACCGTTCCCTGTGAGACCAGTATTAGTTTCCGATACTCCACTGCTGGTTCAATGTATTCCTCGGACATACACATTGACGATGAAACAGTGAAAATACATCGGAATTTAATACAAAAGCCACAATGCCGCCTTAAGTGCAAGAAGAGTGAGACTTCTTAGAGTCTGTCATTTGATCCTTTCCTGTGAGACCAGTATTAGCTTCCGATACACCACTGCCGGTTCAATGTATTCCTTGGACATACACATTGACGATGAAACACTGAAATTACGTCGAAATTAAATACAAAAGCTACAATGCCGACTTAAGTGCAAGAAGAGTGAGACTTCTTAGAGTCTGTTCTTTGATCCATTCCTGTGAGACCAGTATTAGTCTCCGATACACCACTGCAGGTTCAATGTATTCCTTAGACCTTCACATTGACGATGAAACTCAGAAATCGCATCGGAATTAAATACAAAAAACACAATGCCGCCTTAAGTACAAAAATAGAGACTCTTCTTACAGTCGGTGCTTTGAGCATTCCCTGTGAGACCAGTATTAGTTTCCGACAGCCCATTGCAGGTTCAATGTATTCCTTGGACATACACATTGACGATGAAACTGAGAAATCGCATCGGAATTAAATACAAACGACACAATGCCGCCTTAAGTACAAAAATAGAGACACTTCTTACAGTCGGTGCTTTGAACATTCCCTGTGAGATCAGTCTTAGTTTCCGATACAGCACTGCAGGTTCAATCTATTCCTAGGACATACACGTTGCCGATGAACCACTGAGATTACATCGGAATTAAATACAAAAGGCGCAATGCCGCCTTAAGTGCAAGAAGAGTGAGACTTCTTAGAGTCTGTGCTTTGATCCTTTCCTGTGAGACCAGTATTAGTTTCCGATACACCACTGCAGGTTCAATGTGTTCCTTGGACCTTCACAATGACGATGAAACACAGATATCGCATCGCAATAAAATACAAAAGGCACAATGCCGCCTTAAGTACTAGAATAGAGACTCTTCTTTCAGTCTGTGTTTTGATCCTTTCCAGTGAGACCAGTATTAGTTTCCGATACACCACTGCAGGTTCAATGTATTCCTTGGACCCACACGTTGACGATGAAACACTGAAATTAGATCAGAATTAAATACAAAAGGCACAATGCAACTTAAGTGCAAGAAGAGTGAGACTTCTTAGGGTCTGTGCTTTGATCCTTTCCTGTTAACCAGTATTAGTTTCGGATACACCACTGCAGGTTCAATGTATTCATTGGATATTAACATTGATGATGGAACACAGAAATCTCATCGCAATTAAATACAAAAGGCACAATGCCGCCTTAAGTACAAGAATAGAGACTCTTCTTACAGTCGGTGCTTTGAACATTCCCTGTGAGACCAGTATTAGTTTCCGATACACCACTGCAGGTTCAATGTATTCCTTGGACCTCCACATTGACGATGAAACACAGTAATCGCGTCGGAATTAAATACAAAAAGCACAATGCAGCCTTAAGTACAAAAATAGAGACTCTTCTTACAGTCGGTGTTTTGAGCATTCCCTGTGAGAGCAGTATTAGTTTCCGATACACAACTGCAGGTTCAATCTATTCCTTGGACACAAACGTTGACGATGAAACACTGAAATTAGATCAGAATTAAATACAAAAGGCACAATGCAACATAAGTGCAAGAAGAGTGAGACTTCTTAGGGTCTGTGCCTTGATCCTTTCCTGTGAACCAGTATTAGGTTCGGATACACCACTGCAGGTTCAATGTATTCATTGGATATTAACATTGATGATGAAACACAGAAATCGCATCGCAATTAAATACAAAAGGCACAATGCCGCCTTAAGTACAAGAATAGAGACTCTTCTTACAGTCGGTGCTTTGAGCATTCCCTGTGAGACCAGTATTAGTTTCCGATACACCACTGCAGGTTCAATGTATTCCATGGACCTTCACATTGACGACGAAACACAGTAATCGCGTCGGAATTAAATACAAAAGGCACAATGCAGTCTTAAGTACAAAAATAGCGACTCTTCTTACAGTCTGTGCTTTGAGCATTCCCTGTGAGACCAGTATTAGTGTCCTATACACCATTGCAGGTTCAATGTATTCCTTGGACACACACGTTGACGATGAAACACTGAAATTGGATCAGAATTAAATACAAAAGGCACGAGGCAACTTAAGTGCAAGAAGAGTGAGACTTTTTAGAGTCTGTGCTTTGATCCTTTCCTGTGAACCAGTATTAGTTTCCGATACACCACTGCAGGTTTAATGTATTCGTTGGACCTTCACAATGACGATGAAACACAGAAATCGCATCGCAATTAAATACAAAAGGCACAATGCCGCCTTGAGTGCAAGATGAGTGAGACTTCCTAGAGTCTGTGCTCTGATCCTTTCCTGTGAGACCGTTATTAATTTCCGATACACCACTGAAGGTTCAATGTGTTCCATGGAACTTCACATTGACGATGAAACACAGATATCACGTCGGAATTAAATACAAAAAGGCACAATGCCGCATTAAGTACAAGAATACGTACTCTTCTTACAGTCGGTGCTTTGACCGTTCCCTGTGAGACCAGTATTAGTTTCCGATACACCACTGCTGGTTCAATGTATTCATCGGACATACACATTGACGATGAAACACTGAAATTACATCGGAATTTAATACAAAAGCCACAATGCCGCCTAAAGTGCAAGGAGAGTGAGACTTCTTAGAGTCTGTCATTTGATCCTTTCCTGTGAGACCAGTATTAGCTTCCGATACACCACTGCCGGTTCAATGTATTCCTTGGACATACACATTGACGATGAAACACTGAAATTACATCGAAAATAAATACAAAAGGTACAATGCGGACTTAAGTGCAAGAAGAGTGAGACTTCTTAGAGTCAGTGCTTTGATCCATTCCTGTGAGACCAGTATTAGTCTCCGATACACCACTGCAGGTTCAATGTATTCCATTTACCTTCACATTGACGATGAAACTCAGAAATCGCATCGGAAATAAATACAAAAGACACAATGCCGACTTAAGTACAAAAATAGAGACTCTTCTTACAGTCGGTGATTTGAGCATTCCCTGTGAGACCAGTATTAGTTTCCGACAGCCCATTGCAGGTTCAATGTATTCCTTGGACATACACATTGACGATGAAACACAGAAATCGCATCGGAATTAAATACAAAAGGCACAATGCCGACTTAAGTACAAGAATAGAGACTCTTCTTACAGTCGGTGCTTTGAGCATTCCCTGTGAGACCAGTATTAGTTTCGGATGCACAACTGCAGGTTTAATGTATTCCTTGGACCTTCACATTGTCGATGAAACACAGAAATCGCATCGGAATCAAATACAAAATTCACAATGCCGCCTTAAGCGCAAGAAAAGTGAGACTTCTTAGAGTCTGTGCTTTGATCCTTTCCTGTGAGACCGGTATCAGTTTCCGATACACCACTGCAGGTTTAATGTATTCCTTGGACCATCACAATGACGATGATACACAGATATCACGTCGGAATTAAATACAAAAAGGCACAACGCCGCTTTAAGTACAAGAATAGGAACTCTTCTTACAGTCGGTGCTTTGACCGTTCCCTGTGAGACCAGTATTAGTTTCCGATACACCACTGCTGGTTCAATGTATTCCTCGGACATACACATTGACGATGAAACACTGAAATTACATCGGAATTTAATACAAAAGCCACAATGCAACTTAAGTGCAAGAAGAGTAAGACTTCTTAGAGGCTGTGCTTTGATCCTTTCCTGTGAACCAGTATTAGTTTCCGATAGTCCAATGCAGGTTCAATGTATTCCTTGGACCTTCACATTGACGATGAAACACAGAAACCGCATCGTAATTAAATACAAAAGGCACAACGCAGCCTTAAGTGCAAGGAGAGTGAGACTCCTTAGAGTCTGTGCTTTGATCCTTTCCTGTGAGACCAGTATTAGTTTCCGATACAAAACTACAAATTCATTGTATTCCTTGGACATTCACATTGACGATGAAACACAGATATCGCAACGGAATTAAATACAAAAGGCACAATGCCGCCTTAAGTGCAAGAAGAGTGTGACTACTTAGAGTGTGTGCTTTGATCCATTCCTGTGGGACCAGTATTAGTTTCGGACACACCACTGCAGGTTTAATGTATTCCTTGGACCTTCACATTGACGATGAAACACAGAAATCGCATCGGAATTAAATACAAAAGGCACAATGCCGCCTGAAGTGCTAGAAAAGTGAGACTTCGTAGAGTCTGTGCTTTGATCCTTTCCTGTGAGACCGATTTTAGTTTCCGATACACCACTGGAGGTTCAATGTATTCCTTGGACCTTCACAATGACGATGAAACACAGATATCCCTTCGGAATTCAATACAAAAGGCACAATGCCGCCCTAAGTACAAGAATAGAGACTCTTCTTACAGTCGGTGATTTGAACTTTCCCCGTGAGACCAGTATTAGTTTCCGATACACCACTGCAGGTTCAATGTATTCCTTGGACATTCACATTGACGATGAAACACAGATATCGCAACGGAATTAAATACTAAAGGCACAATGCCGACTTAAGTGCAAGAAGAGTGTGACTTCTTAGAGTCTGTGCTTTGATCCTTTCCTGTGAGACCACTATTAGTTTCCGATACACCACTGCAGGTTTAATGTATACCTTGGACCGTCACATTGACGATGAAACACTGAAATCGCATCGCAATTAAATACAATCGGCACAATGCCGCCTTAAGTGCAGGAAGAGTGAGTTTTCTTAGAGTCTGTGCTTTGATCCTTACCTGTGAGACCGGTATTAGTTTCCGATACACCACTGCAGGTCCAATGTGTTCCTTGGACCTTCACATTGTCGATGAAACACAGATATCACATCGGAATTAAATACAAAAAGGCACAATGCCGCTTTAAGTACAAGAATGGAGACTCTTCTTATAATCGGTGCTTTGACCGTTCCCTGTGAGACCAGTATTAGTTTCCGATAGCCCATTGCAGGTTCAATGTATTCCTTGGACATACACATTGACGATGAAACACAGAAATCGCATCGGAATTAAATACAAATGACACAATGCCGTCTTAAGTACAAGATTAGAGACTCTTCTTACAGTCGGTGCTTTGAGCATTCCCTGTGAGACCAGTATTAGTTTCCGATAGCCCATGGCAGGTTCAATGTATTCCTTGGACATACACATTGACGATGACAGACAGAAATCGCATCGGAATTAAATACAAAAGGCACAATGCCGCCTTAAGTACAAGAATAGAGACTCTTCTTACAGTCGGTGCTTAGAGCATTCCCTGTGAGACCAGTATTAGCTTCCGATTCACCATTGCAGGTTCAATGTATTCCGTGGACCATCCCATTGACGATGAAACACAGAAATCGCATCGGAATAAAATACAAAAGGCTCAATGCAACCTGAAGTGCAAGAAGAGTGAGACGTCGTAGAGTCTGGGCTTTGATCCTTTCCTGTGAGACCAGTACTATTTTCCGATACACCTCTGCAGGTACAATGTATTCCTTAGACATACACATTGACGATGAGACACTGAAATCGCATCGGAATTAAATCCAGAGGGCACAATACCGCCTTAAGTACAAAAATAGAGACTCTTCTTACAGTCGGTGCTTTGAGCATTCCCTGTAAGACCAGTATTAGGTTCCGATACACCACTGCAGGTTCAATGTATTCCTTGGACATACACATTGACGATGAAACACAGAAATCGCATCGCAATTATATACAAAAGGCACAATGCCGCCCTAAGTACAAGAATAGAGACTCTTCCTACAGTCGGTGCTTTGAGCATTCCCTGTGAGACCAGTATTAGTTTCCGACACACCACTGCAGGTTCAATGTATTCCTTGGCCATACACATTGACGATGAAACAACGAAATCACATCGGAATTAAATACAAAAGGCACAATGCCGCCTTAAGTACAAGAATAGAGACTCTTCTAACAGTCGGTGTTTGGAGCATTTCCTGTGAGACCAGTATTAGTTTCCGATACACCACTGCAGGTTCAATGTATTCCTTGGACCTTCACATTGACGATGAAACAGAAATCGCATCGGAATTAAATACAAAAGGCTCAATGCAACCTGAAGTGCAAGAAGAGTGAGACGTCTTAGAGTCTGGGCTTTCATCCTTTCCTGTGAGACCAGTATTAGTTTCCGATACACCACTGCAGGTTCAATGTATTCATTGGACCGTCACATTGATGATGAAACACAGATATCGCATCTCATTTGAATCCAAAAGGCACAATGCCGCCTTAAGTACAAGAATAGAAACTCTTCTTACAGTCGGTGCTTTGATCCTTTCCTGTAAGACCAGTATTAGTTTCCGATACACCACTGGAGGTTCAATTTATTCCTTGGACCTTCACATTGACGATGAAACAGAGAAATCGCATCGGAATTAAATACAAAAGGAACAATGCCGCCTTAAGTGCAAGAAGAGTGAGACTTCTTAGAGTCTGTGCTATGATCCTTTCCTGTGAGACCAGTACTATTTTCCGATACACCTCTGCAGGTACAATGTATTCCTTAGACATACACATTGACGATGAGACACTGAAATCGCATCGGAATTAAATCCAGAGGGCACAATACCGCCTTAAGTACAAAAATAGAGACTCTTCTTACAGTCGGTGCTTTGAGCATTCCCTGTAAGACCAGTATTAGGTTCCGATACACCACTGCAGGTTCAATGTATTCCTTGGACATACACATTGACGATGAAACACAGAAATCGCATCGCAATTATATACAAAAGGCACAATGCCGCCCTAAGTACAAGAATAGAGACTCTTCCTACAGTCGGTGCTTTGAGCATTCCCTGTGAGACCAGTATTAGTTTCCGACACACCACTGCAGGTTCAATGTATTCCTTGGCCATACACATTGACGATGAAACAACGAAATCACATCGGAATTAAATACAAAAGGCACAATGCCGCCTTAAGTACAAGAATAGAGACTCTTCTAACAGTCGGTGTTTGGAGCATTTCCTGTGAGACCAGTATTAGTTTCCGATACACCACTGCAGGTTCAATGTATTCCTGGGACCTTCACATTGACGATGAAACAGAAATCGCATCGGAATTAAATACAAAAGGCTCAATGCAACCTGAAGTGCAAGAAGAGTGAGACGTCTTAGAGTCTGGGCTTTCATCCTTTCCTGTGAGAAAAGTATTAGTTTCCGATACACCACTGCAGGTTCAATGTATTCATTGGACCGTCACATTGATGATGAAACACAGATATCGCATCTCATTTGAATCCAAAAGGCACAATGCCGCCCTAAGTACAAGAATAGAAACTCTTCTTACAGTCGGTGCTTTGATCCTTTCCTGTAAGACCAGTATTAGTTTCCGATACACCACTGGAGGTTCAATTTATTCCTTGGACCTTCACATTGACGATGAAAGAGAGAAATCGCATCGGAATTAAATACAAAAGGAACAATGCCGCCTTAAGTGCAAGAAGAGTGAGACTTCTTAGAGTCTGTGCTATGATCCTTTCCTGTGAGACCAGTATTAGTTTCCGATACACCACTGCAGGTTCAATGAATGCCTTGGACCTTCACATTGACGATGAAACACTGAAATCGCATCGGAATTAAATACAAAAAGGCACAATGCCGCCTTAAGTACAAGAATAGAGACTCTTCTTACAGTCGGTGTTTTGAGCATTTCCTGTGAGACCTGTATTAGTTTCCGATACACCACTGCAGGTTCAATGTATTCCTTGGACCTTCACATTGACGATGATACATAGAAATCGTATCGGCATTAAATACAAAAGGCACAATGCCGCCTTAAGTACAAGTATAGAGACACTTCTTACAATCGGTGTTTTTAGCATTCCCTGTGAGACCAGTATTAGGTTCCGATGCACCACTGCAGGTTCAATGAATTCCGCGGACATACACATTGACGATGAAACACAGAAATCGCATCGGAATTAAATACAAAAGGCACAATGCCGCCTTAAGTACAAGAATAGAGACTTTTCTAACAGTCGGTGCTTTGAGCATTCCCTGTGAGACCAGTATTAGTTTCCGATAGCCCATTGCAGGTTCAATGTATTCCTTGGACATACACATTGACGATGAAACACAGAACTCGCTTGGGAATTAAATACAAAAGGCACAATGCCGCCTTAAGTACAAGAATAGAGACTCTTCTTACAGTCGGTGCTTTGATCCTTTCCTGTGAGACCAGTATTAGTTTCCGATACACCACTGCAGGTCCAATGTATTCCTTATACCTTCACATTGACGATGAAACACAGAAATCGCATCGGAATTAAATACAAAAGGCGCAATGCCGCCTTAAGTGCCAGATGAGTGAGACTTCTTAGAGGCTGTGCATTGATCCATTACTATGAGACCTGTATTAGTTGCCGATACTCCACTGCAGGTTCAATGTATTCCTTGGACCTTCACATTGACGATGAAACACAGAAATCGCATCGGAATTAAATACAAAAGGCACAATGCCGCTTTAAGTGCAAGAAGAGTGTGACTTCTTAGAGTCTGTGGTTTGGTCCTTTCCTGTGAGACCAGTATTAGTCTCCGACACACCACTGCAGGTTCAAAGTACTTCTTTGACCCTCACATTGATGATGAAACACAGAAATCGCGTCGGAATTAAATACAAAAGGCACAATGCCGCCTTAAATATAAGAATAGAGACTCCTCTTACAGTCGCTGTTTTGAGCATTCGCTGTGAGACCAGTATTAGTTTCTAACACCCCACTGCAGGTTCAATGTATTCCTTGAACATACACATTGACGATGAAACACTGAAATTAAATCGGAATCGAATACAAAACTCACAATGCCGCCTTAAGTGCAAGAAGAGTGAGACTTCTTAGAGTCTGTGCTTTTATCCTTTCCTGTGAGACCAGTATTAGTTTCCGATGCACCACTGCAGGGTCAATGTATTTCTAGGACATACACATTGACGATAAACCACTGAAATTACATCGGAATTAAATACAAAAGGCGCAGTGCCACCTTAAGTGCAAGAAGAGTGAGACTTCTTAGAATCTGTGCTTTGATCCTTTCCTGTGAGACCAGTGTTAGTTTCCGATAAACCACTGCAGGTTCAATGTTTTCCTTGGACATACACATTGACGATGAAACACAGAAATCACATCGGAGATAAACCCAAAGGCACAATGCCGCCTTAAGTGCAAGAAGAGTGAGACTTCTTAGAGTGTGTGCTTTGATCCTTTTCTGTGACACCAGTATTAGTTTCCGATACACCACCGCTGGTGCAATCCATTCCTCATACCTTCACATTGACGATGAAACACAGAAATCGCATAGCAATTAAATACAAAAGGCACAATGATGCCTTAAGTGCAAGAAGAGTGAGACTTCTTAGAGTCTGTGCATTGATCATTTCCTCTGAGACCAGTATTAGTTTCCGATACTCCACTGCAGGTCAATGTATTCCTTGGACCTTCACATTGACGATGAAACACAGAAATCGCATCGGAATTAAATTCAAAAGGCACAATTCCGCCTTAAGTACAAGAATAGAGACTCTTCTTACAGTCGGTGCTTTAAGCATTCCCTGTGAGACCAGTATTACTTTCCTATACACCACTGCAGGTTCAATGTATTCCTTGGACACACACGTTGACGATGAAACACTGAAATTGGATCCGAATTAAAAACAAAAGGCACAATGCAACTTAAGTGCAAGAAGAAAGAGACTTCTTAGAGTCTGTGCTTTGATCCTTTCCTGTGAGACCAGTATTAGTTTCCGATTCATTACTGCCGGTTCTATGTATTCCTTGGACCTTCACATTGACGAAGAAACATAGAAATCGCATCGGAATTAAATACAAAAGGCACAATGCGACTTAAGTGCAAGAAGAGTGAAACTTCTTAGAGTCTGTGCTTTGATCCTTTCCTGTGAGACCAGTATTAGTTTCCGATACACCACTCCAGGTTTAATGTATTCCTTGGACATTAACATTGACGATGAAAGACAGATATCTCATCGGTATTAAATTCAAAAGGCACAGTGCCGCTTTAAGTGCAAGAAGAGTGTGACTTCTTAGAGTCTGTGCTTTGGTCCTTTCCTGTAAGACCAGTATTAGTTTCCGACACACAACTGCAGGTTCATTGTCTTCCTTGGACCTTCACATTGACGATGAAACACAGGAATCGCGTTGGAATTAAATACACAAGGCACAATGCCGCCTTAAATATAAGAATTGAGACTCGTCTTACAGTCGGTGTTTTGAGCATTCCCTGTGAGACCAGTATTAGTATCTGACACACCTCTGCAGAGTCAATGTATTCCCTGGACATACACATTGACGATAAACACCTGAAATTACATCGGAATTAAATACAAAATGCGCAGTGCCACCTTAAGTGCAAGAAGAGTGAGACTTCTTAGAGTTTGTGATTTGATCCTTTCCTGTGAGACCAGTATTAGTTTCCGATACTCCTCTGCAGGGTCAATGTATTCCTTGGACCTTCACATTGACGATGAAACACAGAAATCGCATCGGAATTAATAACAAAAGGCGCAATGCCGCATTAAGTGCAAGAAGAGTGACACTTCTTAGAGTCTGTGCGTTGATCCTTTCCTGTGTGACCAGAATTAGTTTCCGATAAACCAGTGCAGGTTCAATGTATTCCTTGGACCTTCACACTGACGATGAAACACAGAAATCACATCGGAGGTAAATCCAAAGGCACAATGCCGCCTTAAGTGCAAGAAGAGTGGGACTTCTTAGAGTCTGTGCTTTGATCCTTTCCTGTGAGACCAGTATTAGTTTTCGATACACCACTGCAGGTTCAATGTATTCCTTGGACATACACATTGACGATGAAACACAGAAATCGCATCGGAATTAAATACAAAAGGCACAATGCCGCCTCAAGTACAAGAATAGAGACTTTTCTAACAGTCGGTGCTTTGAGCATTCCCTGTGAGACCAGTATTAGTTTCCGATAGCCCATTGCAGGTTCAATGTATTCCTTGGACATACACATTGACGATGAAACACAGAACTCGCATGGGAATTAAATACAAAAGGCACAATACCGCCTTAAGTACAAAAATAGAGACTCTTCTTACAGTCGGTGCTTTGAGCATTCCCTGTAAGACCAGTATTAGGTTCCGATACACCACTGCAGGTTCAATGTATTCCTTGGACATACACATTGACGATGAAACACAGAAATCGCATCGCAATTATATACAAAAGGCACAATGCCGCCCTAAGTACAAGAATAGAGACTCTTCCTACAGTCGGTGCTTTGAGCATTCCCTGTGAGACCAGTATTAGTTTCCGACACACCACTGCAGGTTCAATGTATTCCTTGGCCATACACATTGACGATGAAACAACGAAATCACATCGGAATTAAATACAAAAGGCACAATGCCGCCTTAAGTACAAGAATAGAGACTCTTCTAACAGTCGGTGTTTGGAGCATTTCCTGTGAGACCAGTATTAGTTTCCGATACACCACTGCAGGTTCAATGTATTCCTTGGACCTTCACATTGACGATGAAACAGAAATCGCATCGGAATTAAATACAAAAGGCTCAATGCAACCTGAAGTGCAAGAAGAGTGAGACGTCTTAGAGTCTGGGCTTTCATCCTTTCCTGTGAGACCAGTATTAGTTTCCGATACACCACTGCAGGTTCAATGTATTCATTGGACCGTCACATTGATGATGAAACACAGATATCGCATCTCATTTGAATCCAAAAGGCACAATGCCGCCCTAAGTACAAGAATAGAAACTCTTCTTACAGTCGGTGCTTTGATCCTTTCCTGTAAGACCAGTATTAGTTTCCGATACACCACTGGAGGTTCAATTTATTCCTTGGACCTTCACATTGACGATGAAACAGAGAAATCGCATCGGAATTAAATACAAAAGGAACAATGCCGCCTTAAGTGCAAGAAGAGTGAGACTTCTTAGAGTCTGTGCTATGATCCTTTCCTGTGAGACCAGTATTAGTTTCCGATACACCACTGCAGGTTCAATGAATGCCTTGGACCTTCACATTGACGATGAAACACTGAAATCGCATCGGAATTAAATACAAAAAGGCACAATGCCGCCTTAAGTACAAGAATAGAGACTCTTCTTACAGTCGGTGTTTTGAGCATTTCCTGTGAGACCTGTATTAGTTTCCGATACACCACTGCAGGTTCAATGTATTCCTTGGACCTTCACATTGACGATGATACATAGAAATCGTATCGGCATTAAATACAAAAGGCACAATGCCGCCTTAAGTACAAGTATAGAGACACTTCTTACAATCGGTGTTTTTAGCATTCCCTGTGAGACCAGTATTAGGTTCCGATGCACCACTGCAGGTTCAATGAATTCCGCGGACATACACATTGACGATGAAACACAGAAATCGCATCGGAATTAAATACAAAAGGCACAATGCCGCCTTAAGTACAAGAATAGAGACTTTTCTAACAGTCGGTGCTTTGAGCATTCCCTGTGAGACCAGTATTAGTTTCCGATAGCCCATTGCAGGTTCAATGTATTCCTTGGACATACACATTGACGATGAAACACAGAACTCGCATGGGAATTAAATACAAAAGGCACAATGCCGCCTTAAGTACAAGAATAGAGACTCTTCTTACAGTCGGTGCTTTGATCCTTTCCTGTGAGACCAGTATTAGTTTCCGATACACCACTGCAGGTCCAATGTATTCCTTATACCTTCACATTGACGATGAAACACAGAAATCGCATCGGAATTAAATACAAAAGGCGCAATGCCGCCTTAAGTGCCAGATGAGTGAGACTTCTTAGAGGCTGTGCATTGATCCATTACTATGAGACCTGTATTAGTTGCCGATACTCCACTGCAGGTTCAATGTATTCCTTGGACCTTCACATTGACGATGAAACACAGAAATCGCATCGGAATTAAATACAAAAGGCACAATGCCGCTTTAAGTGCAAGAAGAGTGTGACTTCTTAGAGTCTGTGGTTTGGTCCTTTCCTGTGAGACCAGTATTAGTCTCCGACACACCACTGCAGGTTCAAAGTACTTCTTTGACCCTCACATTGATGATGAAACACAGAAATCGCGTCGGAATTAAATACAAAAGGCACAATGCCGCCTTAAATACAAGAATAGAGACTCCTCTTACAGTCGCTGTTTTGAGCATTCGCTGTGAGACCAGTATTAGTTTCTAACACCCCACTGCAGGTTCAATGTATTCCTTGAACATACACATTGACGATGAAACACTGAAATTAAATCGGAATCGAATACAAAACTCACAATGCCGCCTTAAGTGCAAGGAGAGTGAGACTTCTTAGAGTCTGTGCTTTTATCCTTTCCTGTGAGACCAGTATTAGTTTCCGATGCACCACTGCAGGGTCAATGTATTTCTAGGACATACACATTGACGATAAACCACTGAAATTACATCGGAATTAAATACAAAAGGCGCAGTGCCACCTTAAGTGCAAGAAGAGTGAGACTTCTTAGAATCTGTGCTTTGATCCTTTCCTGTGAGACCAGTGTTAGTTTCCGATAAACCACTGCAGGTTCAATGTTTTCCTTGGACATACACATTGACGATGAAACACAGAAATCACATCGGAGATAAACCCAAAGGCACAATGCCGCCTTAAGTGCAAGAAGAGTGAGACTTCTTAGAGTGTGTGCTTTGATCCTTTTCTGTGACACCAGTATTAGTTTCCGATACACCACCGCTGGTTCAATCCATTCCTCTTACCTTCACATTGACGATGAAACACAGAAATCGCATAGCAATTAAATACAAAAGGCACAATGATGCCTTAAGTGCAAGAAGAGTGAGACTTCTTAGAGTCTGTGCATTGATCATTTCCTCTGAGACCAGTATTAGTTTCCGATACTCCACTGCAGGTCAATGTATTCCTTGGACCTTCACATTGACGATGAAACACAGAAATCGCATCGGAATTAAATTCAAAAGGCACAATTCCGCCTTAAGTACAAGAATAGAGACTCTTCTTACAGTCGGTGCTTTAAGCATTCCCTGTGAGACCAGTATTACTTTCCTATACACCACTGCAGGTTCAATGTATTCCTTGGACACACACGTTGACGATGAAACACTGAAATTGGATCCGAATTAAAAACAAAAGGCACAATGCAACTTAAGTGCAAGAAGAAAGAGACTTCTTAGAGTCTGTGCTTTGATCCTTTCCTGTGAGACCAGTATTAGTTTCCGATTCACTACTGCCGGTTCTATGTATTCCTTGGACCTTCACATTGACGAAGAAACATAGAAATCGCATCGGAATTAAATACAAAAGGCACAATGCGACTTAAGTGCAAGAAGAGTGAAACTTCTTAGAGTCTGTGCTTTGATCCTTTCCTGTGAGACCAGTATTAGTTTCCGATACACCACTCCAGGTTTAATGTATTCCTTGGACATTAACATTGACGATGAAAGACAGATATCTCATCGGTATTAAATTCAAAAGGCACAGTGCCGCTTTAAGTGCAAGAAGAGTGTGACTTCTTAGAGTCTGTGCTTTGGTCCTTTCCTGTAAGACCAGTATTAGTTTCCGACACACAACTGCAGGTTCATTGTCTTCCTTGGACCTTCACATTGACGATGAAACACAGGAATCGCGTTGGAATTAAATACACAAGGCACAATGCCGCCTTAAATATAAGAATTGAGACTCGTCTTACAGTCGGTATTTTGAGCATTCCCTGTGAGACCAGTATTAGTATCTGACACACCTCTGCAGAGTCAATGTATTCCCTGGACATACACATTGACGATAAACACCTGAAATTACATCGGAATTTAATACAAAATGCGCAGTGCCACCTTAAGTGCAAGAAGAGTGAGACTTCTTAGAGTTTGTGATTTGATCCTTTCCTGTGAGACCAGTATTAGTTTCCGATACTCCTCTGCAGGGTCAATGTATTCCTTGGACCTTCACATTGACGATGAAACACAGAAATCGCATCGGAATTAATAACAAAAGGCGCAATGCCGCATTAAGTGCAAGAAGAGTGACACTTCTTAGAGTCTGTGCGTTGATCCTTTCCTGTGTGACCAGAATTAGTTTCCGATAAACCAGTGCAGGTTCAATGTATTCCTTGGACCTTCACACTGACGATGAAACACAGAAATCACATCGGAGGTAAATCCAAAGGCACAATGCCGCCTTAAGTGCAAGAAGAGTGGGACTTCTTAGAGTCTGTGCTTTGATCCTTTCCTGTGAGACCAGTATTAGTTTTCGATACACCACTGCAGGTTCAATGTATTCCTTGGACGTACACATTGACGATGAAACACAGAAATCGCATCGGAATTAAATACAAAAGGAAAAATGCCGCCCTAAGTACAAGAATCGAGACTCTTCTTAAAGTCGGTGCTTTGAACATTCCCTGTGAGACCAGTATTAGTTTCCGATACACCACTGCAGGTTCAATCTATTCCTAGGACATACACGTTGCCGATGAACCACTGAAATTACGTCGGAATTAAATACAAAAGGCGCAATGCCGCCATAAGTGCAAGAAGAGTGAGACTTCTTAGAGTCTGTGCTTTGATCCTTTCCTGTGAGACCAGTATTAGTTTCCGATACACCACTGCAGGTTCAATGTGTTCCTTGGACCTTCACATTAACGATGAAACACAGATATCGCATCGGAATTAAATACAAAAGGCACAATGCCGCCTTAAGTGCTAGAAAGGTGAGACTTCTTAGAGTCTGTGCATTGATCCTTTCCTGTGTGACCAGTATTAGTTTCCGATACACCACTGCAGGTTCAATGTATTCCTTGGACCTTCACATTGATGATGAAACACAGAAATCGCATCGCAATTAAATACAAAAGGCACAATGCCACCTTAAGATCAAGAATAGAGACTCTTCTTACAGTCGGTGCTTTGAGCATTCCCTGTGAGACCAGTATTAGTTTCCGATACACCACTGCAGGTTCAATGTATTCCTTGGACCTTCACATTGACGATGAAACACAGTAATCGCGTCGGAATTAAATACAAAAGGCACAATGCAGCCTTAAGTACAAAAATAGAGACTCTTCTTACAGTCGGTGTTTTGAATATTCCCTGTGAGACCAGTATTAGTTTCCGATACACCACTGCAGGTTCAATGTATTCCTTGGACAGAAACGTTGACGATGAAACACTGAAATTAGATCAGAATTAAATACAAAAGGCACAATGCAACTTAAGTGCAAGAAGAGTGACACTTCTTAGAGTCTGTGCGTTGATCCTTTCCTGTGTGACCAGAATTAGTTTCCGATAAACCAGTGCAGGTTCAATGTATTCCTTGGACCTTCACACTGACGATGAAACACAGATATCACATCGGAGGTAAATCCAAAGGCACAATGCCGCCTTAAGTGCAAGAAGAGTGAGACTCCTTAGAGTCTGTGTTTTGGACCTATCCTGTGACACCAGTATTAGTTTCCGATACACCACTGCAAATTCAATGTCCTCCATGGACATTCACATTGACGATAAAACACAGAAATCGCATCGGAATTAAATACAAAAGGCACAATGCCGCCTTAAGTGCAAGAAAAGTGAGACTTCTTAGAGTCTGTGCTTTGATCCTTTCCTGTGAGACCGGTATTAGTTTCCGATACACCACTGCAGGTTCAATGTATTCCTTGGACCTTCACAATGACGATGAAACACAGAAATCGCATCGGAATTAAATACAAAAGGCACAATGCCGCCCTAATTACAAGAATAGAGACTCTTCTTACAGTCGGTGATTTGAGCTTTCCCTGTGAGACCAGTATTAGTTTCCGATACACCACTGCAGGTTCAATGTATTCCTTGGACATTCACATTGACGATGAAACACAGATATCGCAACGGAATTGAATACTAACGGCACAATGCCGACTTATGTGCAAGCAGAGTGTGACTTCATAGAGTCTGTGCTTTGATCCTTTCCTGTGAGACCAGTATTAGTTTCCGATACACCACTGCAGGTTTAATGTATTCCTTGGAGCTTCACATTGATGATGAAACACAGAAATCGCATCGGAATTAAATACAAAAGAAACAATGCCGCCTTAAGTGCAAGAAGAGTGAGACTTCTTAGGGTCTGTGTTTGATCCTTTCCTGTGAGACCGGTATTAGTTTCCGATACACCACTGCAGGTTCAATGTGTTCCTTGGACCTTCACATTGACGATGAAACACAGGTATCACATCGGAATTAAATACAAAAAGGCACAATGCCGCTTTAAGTACAAGAATAGAGACTCTTCTTACAGTCGGTGCTTTGACCGTTCCCTGTGAGACCAGTATTAGTTTCCGATACACCACTGCAGGCTCAATGTATTCCTTGGACCTTCGCATTGACGATGAAACACAGAAATCGCATCGTAATTAAATACAAAAGGCACAATGCCGCCTTAAGTGCAAGAAGAGTGAGACTCCTTAGAGTCTGTGTTTTGATCCTTTCCTGTGAGACCAGTATTAGTTTCCGATACACCACTACAAAATCAATGTATTCCATGGACATTCACATTGTCGATGAAACACAGTTATCGCAACGGAATTAAATACAAAAGGCACAATGCCGCCTTAAGTGCAAGAAGAGTGTGACTTCTTAGAGTCTGTGTTTTGATCCTTTCCTGTGGGACCAGTATTAGTTTCGGATACACCACTGCAGGTTTAATGTATTCCTTGGACCTTCCCATTGACGATGAAACACAGAAATCGCATCGGAATTAAATACAACAGGCACAATGACGCCTTAAATATAAGAATAGAGACTCCTCTTACAGTCGCTGTTTTGAGCATTCCCTGTGAGACCAGTATTAGTTTCTGACACCCCACTGCATGTTCAATGTATTCCTTGGACATACACATTGACGATGAAACACTGAAATTAGATCGGAATCGAATACAAAACTCACAATGCCGCCTTAAGTGCAAGACGAGTGAGACTTCTTAGAGTCTGTGCTTTTATCCTTTCCTGTGAGACCAGTATTAGTTTCCGATACACCACTGCAGGGTCAATGTATTCCTAGGACATACACATTGACGATAAACCACTGAAATTACCTCGGAATTAAATACAAAAGGCGCAGTGCTACCTTAAGTGCAAGAAGAGTGAGACTTCTTAGAATCTGTGCTTTGATCCTTTCCTGTGAGACCAGTATTAGTTTCCGATTCTCACTGCAGGGTCAATGTATTCCTTGGACCTTCACATTGACGATGAAACACAGAAATCGCTTCGGAATTAAATACAATAGGCACAATGCCAAATTAAGTGCAAGAAGAGTGACACTTCATAGAGTCTGTGCTTTGATCCTTTCCTGTGAGACCAGTATTAGTTTCCGATAAACCACTGCAGGTTCAATGTATTCATTGGACCTTCACATTGACGATGAAACACAGATATCACATCGGAATTAAATACAAAAAGGCACAATGCCGCTTTAAGTACAAGAATAGAGACTCTTCTTACAGTCGGTGCTTTGACCGTTCCCTGTGAGACCAGTATTAGTTTCCGATACACCACTGCAGGCTCAATGTATTCCTTGGACCTTCGCATTGACGATGAAACACAGAAATCACATCGGAGATAAATCCAAAGGCACAATGCCGCCTTAAGTGCAAGAAGAGTGAGACTTCTTAGAGTCTGTGCTTTGATCCTTTCCTGTGACACCAGTATTAGTTTACGATACACCACTGCTGGTTCAATCTATTCCTTTTACCTTCACATTGACGGTGAAACACTGAAATCGCATAGGAATTAAATACAAACGGCACAATGCCGCCTTAAGTGCAAGAAGAGTGAGACTTCTTAGAGTCTGTGCATTGATCATTTCCTCTGAGACCAGTATTAGTTTCCGATACTCCACTGCAGGTCAATGTATTCCTTGGACCTTCACATTGACGATGAAACACAGAGATCGCAACGGAATTAAATACAAAAGGCACAATGCCGCCTTAAGTACAAGAATAGAGACTCTTCTTACAATCGGTGCTTTGAGCATTCCCTGTGAGACCAGTATTAGTTTCCTATACAACACTGCAGGTTCAATGTATTCCTTGGACATACACGTTGACGATGAAACACTGAAATTGGATCGGAATTAAATACAAAAGGCACAATGCAACTTAAGTGCAAGAAGAGTGAGACTTTTTAGTGTCTGTGCTTTGATCCTTCCTGTGAACCAGTATTAGTTTCCGATACACCACTGCAGGTTCAATGTATTCATTGGACCTTCACATTGATGATGAAACACAGAAATCGCATCGCAATTATATACAAAAGGCACAATGCCGCCTTAAGTACTAGAATAGAGACTCTTCTTACAGTCGGTGCTTTGATCCTTTCCTATTAGTCCAGTATTAGTTTCCGATACATCACTGCAGGCTCATTGTATTCCTTCGACCTTCACATTGACGATGAAACACAGAAATCGCATAAGGTCGGTGCTTTGAGCATTCCGTGTGAGACCAGTATTTATATCCGATACACCACTGCAGGTTCAATGTATTCCTTGGACATACACAATGACAATGAAACACTGAAATTACATCAGAATTAAATACAAATGGAACAGTTCCGCCTTAAGTGCAAGAAGAGTGAAACTTCTTAAAATTTGTGCTTTGATCCTTTCCTGTGAGACCAGTATTAGTTTGAGATACACCACTGCAGTTTCAATGTGTTCCTTGGACCTTCGCATTGACGATGAAACACAGATATCGCATCGGAATTAAATACAAAAGGCACAATGCCGCCTTAAGTGCAAGAAGAGTGAGACTTCTTAGAGTCTGTGCTTTGATCCTTTCCTGTGAGACCAGTATTAGTTTCCGATACACTACTGCAGGTTCAATGTATTCCTTGGACCTTCGCATTGACGAAGAAACATAGAATTCGTATCGGAAGTAAATACAAAAGCACATTGACGATAAACACCTGAAATTACATCGGAATTAAATACAAAATGCGCAGTGCCACCTTAAGTGCAAGAAGAGTGAGACTTCTTAGAGTCTGTGCTTTGGTCCTTTCCTGTAAGACCAGTATCAGTTTCCGATACACCACTCCAGGTTTAATGTATTCCTTGGACATTAACATTGACGATGAAAGACAGATATCTCATCGGTATTAAATTCAAAAGGCACAATGCCGCTTTAAGTGCAAGAAGAGTGTGACTTCTTAGAGTCTGTGCTTTGGTCCTTTCCTGTAAGACCAGTATTAGTTTCCGACACACCACTGCAGGTTCAATGTACTCCTTGGACCTTCACATTGACGATGAAACACAGCAATCGCGTCGGAATTAAATACAAAAGGCACAATGCCGCCTTAAATATAAGAATAGAGACTCGTCTTACAGTCGGTGTTTTGAGCATTCCCTGTGAGACCAGTTTTAGTTTCTGACACACCTCTGCAGATTCAATGTATTCCCTGGCCATACACATTGACGATAAACACCTGAAATTACATCGGAATTAAATACAAAATGCGCAGTGCCATCTTAAGTGCAAGAAGAGTGAGACTTCTTAGAGTTTGTGCTTTGATCCTTTCCTGTGAGACCAGTATTGGTTTCCGATACTCCTCTGCAGGGTCAATGTATTCCTTGGACCTTCACATTGACGATGAAACACAGAAATCGCATCGGAATTAAATACAAAAGGCGCAATGCCGCATTATGTGCAAGAAGAGTGACACTTCTTAGAGTCTGTGCTTTGATCCTATCCTGTGAGACCAGAATTAGTTTCCGATAAACCACTGCAGGTTCAATGTATTCCTTGGACCTTCACATTGACGATGAAACACAGAAATCGCATCGGAATTAAATACAAAAGGCTCATTGCCGCATTAAGTGCAAGAAGAGTGACACTTCTTAGAGTCTGTGATTTGATCCTTTCCTGTGAGACCAGTTTAGTTTCCGATAAACCACTGCAGGTTCAATGTATTCCTTGGACCTTCACATTGACGATGAAACACAGAAATCACATCGGAGGTAAATCCAAAGGCACAATGCCGCCTCAAGTGCAAGAAGAGTGAGACTTCTTAGAGTCTGTGCTTTGATCCTTGCATGTGAGACCAGTATTAGTTTCCGATACACCACTGCAGGTTCAATGTATTCCTTGGACATACACATTCACGATGAAACACAGAAATCGCATCGGAATTAAATACAAAAGGAAAAATGCCGCACTAAGTACAAGAATTGAGACTCTTCTTAAAGTCGGTGCTTTGAACATTCCCTGTGAGACCAGTATTAGTTTCCGATACACCACTGCAGGTTCAATCTATTCCTAAAACATACACGTTGCCGATGAACCACTGAAATTACATCGGAATTAAATACAAAAGGCGCAATGCCGCCTTAAGTGCAAGAAAAGTGAGACTTCTTAGAGTCTGTGCTTTGATCCTTTCCTGTGAGACCAGTATTAGTTTGCGATAAACCACTGCAGGTTCAATGTGTTCCTTGGACCTTCACATTGACGATGAAACACAGATATCGCATCGGAATTAAATACAAAAGGCACAATGCCGCCCTAAGTGCAAGAAGGGTGAGCCTTCTTAGAGTCTGTGCATTGATCCTTTCCTGTGAGACCAATATTAGTTTCCGATACTCATTTGCAATTTCAATGTATTCCTTGGACCCTCACATTGACGATGAAACACAGAAATCGCATCGGAATTAAATACAAAGGCTTAATGCCGCCTTAAGTGCAAGAAGAGTGAGACTTCTTAAAGTTGTGCTTTGATCCTTTTCTGTGGGACCAGTATTAGTTTCCGATACACCACTGCAGGTTCAATGTATTCCTTGGACCTTCACATTGATGATGAATCACAGAAATCGCATCGCAATTAAATACAAAAGTCACAATGCCACCTTAAGGTCAAGAATAGAGACTCTTCTTACAGTCGGTGGCTTGAGCATTCCCTGTGAGACCAGTATTAGTTTCCGATACACCACTGCAGGTTCAATGTATTACTTGGACACACGCGTTGACGATGAAACACTAAAATTAGATCAGAATTAAATACAAATGCACAATGCAACTTAAGTGAAAGAAGAGTGAGACTTCTTAGGGTCTGTGCTTTGATCCTTTCCTGTGAACCAGTATTAGTTTCGGATACACCACTGCAGGTTCAATGTATTCAATGGATATTAACATTGATGATGAAACACAGAAATCGCATCGCAATTAAATACAAAAGGCACAATGCCGCCTTAAGTACAAGAATAGAGACTCTTCTTACAGTCGGTGCTTTGAGCATTCCCTGTGAGACCAGTATTAGTTTCCGATACACCACTGCAGGTTCAATGTATTCCTTGGACCTTCACATTGACGATGAAACACAGTAATCGCGTCGGAATAAAATACAAAAGGCACAATGCAGCCTTAAGTACTAAAATAGAGACTCTTCTTACAGTCGATGTTTTGAGCATTCCCTGTGAGACCAGTATTAGTTTCCGATACACCACTGCAGGTTCAATGTATTCCTTGGACAGAAACGTTGACGATGAAACACGGAAATTAGATCAGAATTAAATACAAAAGGCACAATGCAACTTAAGTGCAAGAAGAGTGAGCCTTCTTAGGGTCTGTGCTTAGATCCTTTCCTGTGAACCAGTATTAGATTCGGATACACCACTGCAGGTTCAATGTATTCATTGGATATTAACATTGAAGATGAAACACAGAAATCGCATCGCAATTAAATACAAAAGGCACAATGCCGCCTTAAGTACAAGAATAGAGACTCTTCTTACAGTCGGTGCTTTGAGCATTCCCTGTGAGACCAGTATTAGTTTCCGATACACCACTGCAGGTTCAATGTATTCCTTGGACCTTCACATTGACGATGAAAAACAGTAATCGCGTCGGAATTAAATACAAATGGCACAATGCCGCCTTAAGTACAAGAATAGAGACTCTTCTTACAGTCGGTGTTTTGAGCATTCCCTGTCAGACCAGTATTAGTTTCCGTTATACCACTGCAGGTTCAATGTATTCCTTGGACAAACACACTGACGATGAACTACTGTAAGTAGATCGGACTTAAATACAAAAGGCACAATGCCGGATTAAGTGCAAGAAGAGTGAGACTCCTTAGAGTCTGCGTTTTGGACCTATCCTGTGAGACCAGTATTCGTTTCCGATACACCACCGCAAATTCAATGTGCTCCATGGACATTCACATTGACGATTAAACACAGAATTCGCATCGGAATTAAATACAAAAGGCACAATGGCCCCTTAAGTGCAAGAAGAGTTAGACTTCTTAGAGTCTGTGCTTTGATCCTTTCCTGTGAGACCGGTATTAGCTTCCGATACAACACTGCAGTTTCAATGTATTCCTTGGGCCTTCACATTGACGATGAAACACAGAAATCCTATCGGAATTAAATACAATGGGCAGAATGCCGCCATAAGTACAAGAATAGAGACTCTTCTTACAGTCGGTGCTTTGAGCATTCCCTGTGAGACCAGTATTAGTTTCCGATAAACCACTGCAGGTTCAATGTATTTCTTGGACCTTCACATTGACGATGAAACACAGAAATCGCATCGGAATTAAATACAAAGGGCAGAATGCCGCCATAAGTACAAGAATAGAGACTCTTCTTACAGTCGGTGCTTTGAGCATTCCCTGTGAGACCAGTATTAGTTTCCGATACACCACTGCAGGCTCAATGTATGCCTTGGACCTTCACATTGACGATTATACACAAAAATTGCATCGGAATTAAATACAAAAGGCACAATGCCACCTTAAGTACAAGAATAGGGACTCTTCTCACTGTCGGTGCTTTGAGCATTCCCTGTGAGACCAGTATTTGTTTCCGATACTACACTGCAGGTTCAATGTATTCCTTGGAAATACGCATTGACGATGAAACACTGAAATTACATCGGAATTAAATACAAAGGGCACAATGCCGCCTTAAGCACAAGAATAGACACTCTTCTTACAGTCGTTGCTTTGAGCATTCCCTGTGAGACCAGTATTGGTTTTCGATACAACACTGCAGGTTCAATGTATTCCTTGGACCTTCACATTGACGATGAAAAACAGAAATCGCATCGGAATTAAATACAAAAGGCACAATGCCGCCTTAAGTACAAGAATACGGACTCTACTTACAGTCGGTGCTTTGAGCATTCCCTGTGAGACTAGTACTAGTTTCCGATACACCACTGCAGGTTCAATGTATTCCTTGGAAATACGCATTGACGATGAAACACTGAAATTACATCGGAATTAAATACAAAGGGCACAATGCCGCCTTAAGTACAAGAATAGACACTCTTTTTACAGTCGTTGCTTTGAGCATTCCCTGTGAGACCAGTATTGGTGTCCGATACAACACTGCAGGTTCAATGTATTCCTTGGACCTTCACATTGACGATGAAAAACAGAAATCGCATCGGAATTAAATACAAAAGGCACAATGCCGCCTTAAGTACAAGAATACGGACTCTACTTACAGTCGGTGCTTTGAGCATTCCCTGTGAGACCAGTATTAGTTTCCGATACACCACTGCAGTTTCTATGTATTCCTTGGACCTTCAAATTGAAGATGAAACACAGAAATCGCATAGGAATTAATTACAAAACGGCACAATGCGGCCTTAAGTTCAAGAGTAGAGACTCTTCTTACAGTCGGTGCTTTGAGCATTCCCTGTGAGACCAGTATTAGTATCCGGTACACCACTTCAGGCTCAATGTATTCCTTGGACATACACATAGACGATGAAACACGGAAATGGCATCGGAATTAAATACAAAGGGCACAATGCCGCCTTAAGTACAAGAATAGACACTCTTCTTACAGTCGGTGCTATGAGCATTCCCTGTGAGACCAGTATTAGTTTCCGATACACCACTGCAGGTTCAATGTATTCCTTGGACCGTCACATTGACGATGAAACACAGAAATCGCATCGGAATTAAATACAAAAAGGCACGATGCCGCCTTAAGTACAAGAATAGAGACTCTTCTTACAGTCGGTGCTTTGAGCATTCCCTGTGAGTCCAGTATTAGTATCCGATACACCACTGCAGGTTCAATGTATTCCTTGGACATACACATTGACGATGAAAGACTGAAATTACAACGGAATTAAATACAAAAGGAACAATGTCGCCTAAGTACAAGAATAGAGACTCTTCTTACTGTCGGTGTTTCGAGCATTCCCTCTGATACCAGTATTAGTTTCCGATACACCTCTGCAGGTCTAATGTATTCCTTGGACCTTCACATTGACGATGAAACAGAAATCGCATCGGAATTAAGTACAAAAGGCACAATGAAGCCCTAAGTACAACAATAGAGACTCTTCTTACAGTCGGTGCTTTGAGCATTCCCTGAGAGACCAGTATTAATATCCGATACACCACTGCAGCTTCAATGTATTCCTTAGACATTCACATTGACGATGAAACACAGTAATCACATCGGAATTAAATACCAAAGGCACAATGCCGAATTAAGTACAAGAATAATGTCTATTCTCACAGCCGATGCGTCGAGTCTTCCCTGTGAGACCAGTATTAGTTTCCGATACACCACTGCAGGTTCAATGTATTCCTTGAACATACGCATTGACAATGAAACACTGAAATTACATCGGAATTAAATACAAAGGGCACAATGCCACCATAAGTACAAGAATAGACACTCTTCTTACAGTCGGTGCTTTGAGCATTCACTGTGAGACCAGTATTAGTTTCCGATCCACCACTGCAGGTTCAATGTATTCCTTGGAAATACGCATTGACGATGAAACACTGAAATTACATCGGAATTAAATACAAAGGGCACAATGCCGCCTTAAGCACAAGAATAGACACTCTTCTTACAGTCGTTGCTTTGAGCATTCCCTGTGAGACCAGTATTGGTTTCCGATACAACACTGCAGGTTCAATGTATTCCTTGGACCTTCACATTGACGATGAAAAGCAGAAATCGCATCGGAATTAAATACAAAAGGCACAATGCCGCCTTAAGTACAAGAATACGGACTCTACTTACAGTCGGTGCTTTGAGCATTCCCTGTGAGACCAGTATTAGTTTCCGATACACCACTGCAGGTTCAATGTATTCCTTGGAAATACGCATTGACGATGAAACACTGAAATTACATCGCAATTAAATACAAAGGGCACAATGCCGCCATAAGTACAAGAATAGACACTCTTCTTACAGTCGTTGCTTTGAGCATTCCCTGTGAGACCAGTATTGGTTTCCGATACAACACTGCAGGTTCAATGTATTCCTTGGACCTTCACATTGACGATGAAAAACAGAAATCGCATCGGAATTAAATACAAAAGGCACAATGCCGCCTTAAGTACAAGAATACAGACTCTACTTACCGTCGGTGCTTTGAGCATTCCCTGTGAGACCAGTATTAGTTTCCGATACACCACTGCAGTTTCTATGTATTCCTTGGACCTGCAAATTGACGATGAAACACAGAAATAGCATCGGAATTAAATACAGAAAGGAACAATGCCGCCTTAAGTACAAGAATAGAGACTCTTCTTACAGTCGGTGCTTTGAGCATTCCTTGTCAGACCAGTATTAGTTTCCGATACACCACTGCACGTTCAATGTATTCCTTGGACCTTCACATTGACGATGAAACACAGAAATCGCATCGGAATTAAATACAAAAGGCTCAATGCCGCCTTAAGTACAAGAATACAGACTCTACTTATTGTCGGTGCTTTGAGCATTCCCTGTGAGACCAGTATTAGTTTCCGATTCACCACTGCAGGTTCAATGTATACCTTGGACCTTCACATTGACGATGAAACACAGAAATCGCATCGGAATTAAATACAAAAGGCTCAATGCCGCCTTAAGTACAAGATTATAAACTCTTCTTACAGTCGGTGCTTTGAGCATTCCCTGTGGGACCAGTATTAGTTTCCGATACACCACTGCAGGTTCAGTGTATTCCTTGACTTTCACATCGACGATGAAACACAGAAATGGCATCGGAATTAAATACAAAAGGCACAATGCCGCCTTAAGTACAAGAATAGACACTCTTCTTACAATCGGTGCTTTGAGCATTCCCTGTGAGGCCAGTATTAGTTTCTGATACACCACTGCAGGTTCAATGTATTCCTTGGACCTTCACATTGACGATGAGACACAGAAATCGCATCGGAATTAAATACAAAAAGGCACAATGCCGCCTTAAGTACAAGAATAGAGACTCTTCTTACAGTCGGTGCTTTGAGCATTCCCTGTGAGAGCAGTATTAGTATCCGGTACACCACTTCAGCTTCAATGTATTCCTTGGACATACACATAGACGATGAAACACAGAAATGGCATCGGAATTCAAAACAAAGGGCACAATGCCGCCTAAAGTACAAGAATAGACACTCTTCTTACAGTCTGTGCTTTGAGCATTCCCTGTGAGACCAGTATTAGTATCCGATACACCACTGCAGATTCAATGTATTCCTTGAAAATACACATTGACGATGAAACACTGAAATTACATCGGAATTAAATACAAAAGGAACAATGCCGCCTTAAGTACAAGAATAGAGACTCTTCTCACTGTCGGTGCTTTGAGCATTCCCTGTGAGACCAGTATTAGTTTCCGATACACCACTGCAGGTTCAACGTATTCCTTGGAAATACGCATTGACAATGAAACTCTGAAATTACATCGGAATTAAATACAAAGGGCACAATGCCGCCATAAGTACAAAAATAGACACTCTTCTTACAGTCGGTGCTTTGAGCATTCCCTGTGAGACCAGTATTGGTTTCCGATACAACACTGCAGGTTCAATGAATTCCTTGGACCTTCACATTGACGATGAAAAACAGAAATCGCATCGGAATTAAATACAAAAGGCACAATGCCGCCTTATGTACAAGAATACGGACTCTACTTACAGTCGGTGCTTTGAGGATTCCCTGTGAGACCAGTATTAGTTTCCGATACACCACTGCAGGTTCAATGTATTTCTTGGACCTTCAAATTGACGATGAAACACAGAAATCGCATCGGAATTAAATACAAAAAGGCACAATGCCGCCTTAAGTACAAGAATAGAAACTCTTCTTACAGTCGGTGCTTTGAGCATTCCCTGTGAGAGCAGTATTAGTATCCGGTACACCACTTCAGGTTCAATGTATTCCTTGGACATACACATAGACGATGAAACACAGAAATGGCATCAGAATTCAATACAAAGGGCACAATGCCGCCTAAAGTACAAGAATAGACACTCTTCTTACAGTCGGTGCTTTGAGCATTCCCTGTGAGACCAGTATTAGTTTCCGATACACCACTGCAGGTTCAATGTATTCCTTGGACCTTCACATTGACGTTGAAACACATAAATCGCATCGGAATTAAATACAAAAGGCACAATGCCGCCTTAAGTACAAGAATACAGAATCTACTTACAGTCAGTGCTTTGAGCATTCCCTGTGAGACCAGTATTAGTATCCGGTACACCACTTCAGGTTCAATGTATTCCTTGGAAATACACATCGACGATGAAACACAGAAATGGCATCGGAATTAAATACAAAGTGCAAAATGCCGCCTTAAGTACAAGAATAGACACTCTTCTTACAGTCGGTGCTTTGAGCATTCCCTGTGAGACCAGTGATAGTTTCCGATACACCACTGCAGGTTCAATGTATTCATTATACCTTCACATTGACGATGAAACACAGAAATCGCATCGGAATTAAATACAAAAGGCACAATGCCGCCTTAAGTACAAGAATAGAGACTCTTCTTACAGTCGGTGCTTTGAGCATTCCCTGTGAGACCAGTATTAGTATCCGATACACCACCGCAGGTTTAATGTATTCCTTGGACGTACACATTGACGATGAAACACTGAAATTACATCGGATTTAAATACAACAGGAACAATGTCGCCTTAAGTACACGAATAGAGACTCTTCTCACAGTCGGTGTTTTGAGCATTCCCTCTGAGACCAGTATTAGTTTCCGATACACCACTGCAGGTCCAATGTAATTGTTGGACCTTCAGATTGACGATGAAACACAGAAATCGCATCGGAATTAAATACAAAAGGCACAATGCCGCCTTAAGTACAAGAATAGAGACTCTTCTTACAGTCGGTGCTTTGAACAATCCCTGTCAGACCAGTATTAGTTTCCGATACACCACTGCGTGTTCAGTGTATTCCTTGGACTTTCACATCGACGATGAAACACAGAAATGGCATCGGAATGAAATACAAAGTTCACAACGCCGCCTTAATTACAAGAATGGACACTCTTCTTACAGTCGGTGCTTTGAGCATTCCCTGTGAGACCAGTATTAGTTTCCGATACACCACTGCAGGTTCAATGTATTCCTTGAAGCGTCACATTGACGATGAAAGACAGAATTCGCATCGGAATTAAATACAAAAGGCCCAATGCCGTCTTAAGTACAAGAATAGAGACTCTTCTTACAGTCGGTGCTTTGAGCATACCCTGTGAGACCAGTATTAGTTTACGATACACCACTGCAGGTTAATGTATTCCTTGGACCTTCACATTGAGGATTATACACAGAAATCGCAACGGAATTAAATACAAAAGGCACAATGCCGCCTTAAGTACAAGAATAGAGACTCTTCTTACAGTCGGTGCTTTGAGCATTCCCTGTGAGACCAGTATTAGTTTCCGATACACCACTGCAGGTTTAATGTATTCCTTGGACATACACACTGACGATGAAACACTGAAATTACATCGGATTTAAATACAAAAGGAACAATGTCGCCTTAAGTACAAGAATAGAGTGTCTTCTTACTGTCGGTGTTTTGAGCATTCCCTCTGAGACCAGTAATAGCTTCCGATACACCACTGCAGGTTCAATGTATTCCTTGAACATACACATTGACGATGAAACACTGAAATTACATCGGAATTAAATACGAAGGGCACAATAACGCCTTAAGTGCATGAAGACTGAGACTTCTTAGAGTCTGTGCTTTGTTCCTAACCTGTGACACCAGTATTAGTTTCCGATACAACACTGCAGTTTCAATGTATTCCTTGGACCTTCACATTGACGATGAAACACAGAAATCGCATCGGAATTAAATACAAATGGCAGAATGCCGCCATAAGTACAAGAATAGAGACTCTTCTTACAGTCGGTGGATTGAGCAGTCCCTGTGAGACCTGTATTAGTTTCCGATACACAACTGTTGGTTCAATGTACTCCTTGGACCTTCACATTGACGATGAAACACAGAAATCGCATCGGAATTAAATACAAAAGGCACAATGCCGCCTTAACTACAAGAATAGAGACTCTTCTTACAGTCGGTGCTTTTAGCATTCCCTGTGAGACCAGTATTAGTGTCCGATTCACCACTGCAGGTTTAATGTATACCTTGGACCTTCACATTGACGATTATACACAGAAATCGCATCGGAATTAAATACAAAAGGCACATTGCCGCCTTAAGTACAAGAATAGAGACTCTTCTTACAGTCGGTGCTTTTGAGCATTACCTGTGAGACCAGTATTAGTTTCCGATACACCACTGCAGGTTCAGTGTATTCCTCGGACTTTCACATCGACGATGAAACACAGAAATGGCATCGGAATTAAATACAAAGGCACAATGCCGCCTTTGGTACAAGAATAGACACTCTTCTTACAGTCGGTGCTTTGAGCACTCCCTGTGAGACCAGTATTAGATTCCGATACACCACTGCAGGTTCAACGTATTCCTTGGACCTTCACATTGACGATGAAAAACAGAAATCTCATCGGAATTAAATACAAAAGGCACAATGCCGCCTTAAGTACAAGAATACGGACTCTACTTACAGTCGGTGCTTTGAGAATTCCCTGTGAGACCAGTATCAGTTTCCGATACACCACTGCAGGTTCAATGTATTCCTTGGACCCTCACATTGACGATGAAACACAGATATCGCATCGGAATTAAATACAAAAAGGCACAATGCCGCCTTAAGTACAAGAATAGAGACTCTTCTTACAGTCGGTGCTTTGAGCATTCCCTGTGAGACCAGTATTAGTATACGGTACACCACTTCAGGTTCAATGTATTCCTTGGTCATACACATAGACGATGAAACACAGAAATGGCATCGGAATTAAATACAAAGGGCACAATGCCGCCTTAAGTAGAAGAATAGACACTCTTCTTACAGTCGGTGCTTTGAGCATTCCCTCTGAGACCAGTATTAGTTTCCGATACACCACTGCAGGTCCAATGTATTCCTTGGACCTTCACATTGACGATGAAACACACAAATCGCATCGGAATTAAATACAAAAGGCTCAGTGCCGCCTTAAGTACAAGAATAGAGACTCTTCTTACAGTCGGTGCTTTGACCATTCCCTGTGAGACCAGTATTAGTTTCCGATTCACCACTGCAGGTTCAATGTATACCTTGGACCTTCACATTGACGATTATACACAGAAATCGCATCGGAATTAAATACAAAAGGCACAATGCCGCCTTAAGTACAAGAATAGAGACTCTTCTTACAGTCGGTGCTTTGAGCATTCCCTGCGAGACCAGTATTAGTTTCCGATACACCACTGCAGGTCAATGTATTCCTTGGACATTCACATTGACGATTATACACAGAAATCGCATCGGAATTAAATACAAAAGGCAAAATGACGCCTTAAGTACAAGAATAGAGACTCTTCTTACAGTCGGTTCTTTTGAGCATTCCCTGTGAGACCAGTATTAGTTTCCGATACACCACTGCAGGTTCAATGTATTCCTTGGACCTTCACATTGACGATGAAACACAGAAATCGCATCGGAATTAAATACAAAAGGCACAATGCCGCTTTAAGTACAAGAATACAGACTCTACTTACAGTCGGTGCTTTGAGCATTCCCTGTGAGACCAGTATTAGGTTCCGATACACCACTGCAGGTTCAATGTATTCCTTGGACCTTCACATTGACGATGAAACACAGAAATCGCATCGGAATTAAATACAAAAGACACAATGCCGCCTTAAGTACAAGAATACAGACTCTTCTTACAGTCGGTGCTTTGATCATTCCCTGTGAGACCAGTATTAGTTTCCGATACACCACTGCAGGTTCAGTGTATTCCTCGGACTTTCACATCGACGATGAAACACAGAAATGGCATCGGAATTAAATACAAAGGCCACAATGCCGCCTTAGGTACAAGAATAGACACTCTTCTAACAGTCGGTGCTTTGAGCATTCCCTGTGAGACCAGTATTAGATTCCGATACACCACTGCAGGTTAAATGTATTCCTTGGACCATCACATTGACGATGAAAGACAGAAATCGCATCGGAATTAAATACAAAAGGCCCAATGCCGCCTTAAGTACAAGAATAGAGACTCTTCTTACAGTCGGTGCTTTGAGCATTCCCTGTGAGACCAGTATTAGTTTCCGATACACCACTGCAGGTCAATGTATTCCTTGGACCTTCACATTGACGATTATACACAGAAATCGCATCGGAACTAAATACAAAAGGCAAAATGCCGCCTTAAGTACAAGAATAGAGACTCTTCTTACAGTCGGTGCTTCGAGCATTCCCTGTGAGACCAGTATTAGTATCCGATACACAACTGCAGATTCAATGTATTCCTAGGACATACACTTTGACGATGAAACACTGAAATTACATCGGAATTAAATACAATAGGAACAATGCCGCCTTAAGTACAAGAATAGAGACTCTTCTTACTGTCGGTTCTCTGAGCATTCCCAGTGAGACCAGTATTATTTTCCGATACACCACTGCAGGTTCAATGTATTCCTTGGAAATACGCATTGACGATGAAACACTGAAATTACATCGGAATTAAATACAAAGGGCACAATGCCGCATTAAGTACAAGAATAGACACTCATCTTACAGTCGGTGCTTTGAGCATTCCCTGTGAGACCAGTATTAGTGTCTGATACACCACTGCAAGTTCAATGTATTCCTTGGACCTTCACATTGACGATGAAACACAGAAATCGCATCGGAAGTAAATACAAAAGGAACAATGTCGCCTTAAGGACAAGAATAGAGACTCTTCTTACTGTCGGTGTTTTGAGCATTCCCTCTGACACCAGTATTAGTTTCCGATACACCACTGCAGGTCCAATGTATTCATTGGACCTTCACATTGACGATGAAACACAGAAATCGCATCGGAATTAAATACAAAAAGCACAATGAAGCCCTATGTACAACAATAGAGACTCTTCTTACAGTCGGTGCTTTGAGCATTCCCTGAGAGACCAGTATTAATATCCGATACACCACTGCAGGTTCAATGTATTCCTTAGACATTCAAAATGACGATGAAACACAGAAATCGCATCGGAATTATATACCAAATGCACAATGCCGCCATAAGTACAAGAATAGATACTATTCTCACAGCCGGTGCGTCGAGTATTCCCTGTGAGACCAGTATTAGTTTCCGATACACCACTGCAGGTTCAATATATTCCTTGAACATACACATTGACGATGAATCACTGAAATTACATCGGAATTAAATACAAAGGGCACAATAACGCCTTAAGTGCAAGAAGAGTGAGACTTCTTAGAGTCTGTGCTTTGATCCTATCCTGTGACACCAGTATTAGTTTCCGATAAACACTGCAGTTTCAATGTATTCCTTGGACCTTCACATTGACGATTAAACACAGAAATCGCATCGGAAATAAATACAAAGGGCAGAATGCCGCCATATGTACAGGAATAGAGACTCTTCTTACAGTCGGTGGTTTGAGCAGTACCTGTGAGACCTGTATTAGTTTCCGATACACCACTGCTGGTTCGATGTACTCCTTGTCCCTTCACATTGACGATGAAACACAGAAATCGCATCGGAATTAAATAACAAAGGCACAATGCCACCTTAACTACAAGAATAGAGACTCTTCTTACAGTCGGTGCTTTGAGCATTCCCTGTGAGACCAGTATTAGTTTCCGATTCACCACTGCAGGTTCAATGTATACCTTGGACCTTCACATTGACGATTATACACTGAAATCGCATCGGAATTAAATACAAAAGTCACAATGCCGCCTTAAGTACAAGAATAGAGACTCTTCTTACAGTCTGTGCTTTCAGCATTCCCTGTGAGACCAGTATTAGTATCCGATACACCACTGCAGATTCAATGTATTCCTTGGACATACACATTGACGATGAAACACTGAAATTACATCGGAAATAAATACAAAAGGAACAATGCCGCCTTAAGTACAAGAATAGAGACTCTTGTCACTGTCGGTGCTTTGAGCATTCCCTCTGAGACCAGTATTAGTTTCCGATACACCACTGCAGGTTCAATGTATTCCTTGAAAATACGCATTGACGGTGAAACACTGAAATTACATCGGAATTAAATACAAAGGGCACAATGCCGCCTTATGTACAAGAATAGACACTCTTCTTACAGTCGGTGCTTTGAGCAATTCCTGTGAGACCAGTATTGGTTTCCGATACAACACTGCAGGTTCAATGTATTCCTTGGACCTTCACATTGACGATGAAAAACAGAAATCGCATCGAATTAAATACGAAAGGCACAACGCCGCCTTAACTGCAAGAATACAGACTCTACTTACAGTCGGTGCTTTGAGCATTCCCTGTGAGCCAGTATTAGTTTCCAATACACCACTGCAGGTTCAATGTATTCCTTGGACCTTCAAATTGACGATGAAACACGTAAATCGCATCGGAATTAAATACAAAAATGCACAATGCCGCCTTAAGTACAAGAATAGAGACTCTTCTTACAGTCGGTGCTTTGAGCATTCCCTGTGAGGCCAGTATTAGTATCCGGTACACCACTGCAGGTTCAATGTATTCCTTGGACCTTCACATTGACGATGAAACACATTAATCGCATCGGAATTAAATACAAAAGGCACAATGCCGCCTTAAGTACAAGAATACAGGCTCTACTTACAGTCAGTGCTTTGAGCATTCCCTGTGAGACCAGTATTAGTATCCGGTACACCACTTCAGGTTCAATGTATTCCCTAGACATACACATCGACGATGAAACACAGAAATGGCATCGAAATTAAATACAAAGTGCACAATGCCGCCTTAAGTACAAGAATAGACACTCTTCTTACAGTCGGTGCTTTGAGCATTCCCTGTGAGACCAGTATTAGTTTCCGATACACCACTGCAGGTTCAATGTATTCCTTGGACCTTCACATTGACGATGAAACACAGAAATCGCATCGGAATTAAATTACAAAAAGGCACAATGCCGCCTTAAGTACAAGAATACAGACTCTACTTACAGTCGGTGCTTTGTGCATTCCCTGTGAGACCAGTATTAGTATCCGATACACCACTGCAGGTTCAATGTATTCCTTGGACATACACATTGACGATGAAACACTGAAATTACATCGGAATTAAATACAAAAGGAACAATGTCGTCTTAAAAACAAGAATAGAGACTCTTCTTACTGTCGGTGTTTTGAGCATTCAGTCTGAGACCAGTATTAGTTTCCGATACACCACTGTAGGTCCAATGTATTCATTGGACCTTCACATTGACGATGAAACACACAAATCGCATCGGAATTAAATACAAAGGGCACAATGCCGCCTTAAGTACAAGAATAGACACTCTTCTTACAGTCGGTGGTTTGAGCAGTCCCTGTGAGACTTGTATTAGTTTCCGATACACCACTGCTGGTTCAATGTACTCCTTGGACCTTCACATTGACGATGAAACACAGAACTCGCATCGGAATTAAATACAAAAGGCACAATGCCGCCTTAACTACAAGAATAGAGACTCTTCTTACAGTCGGTGCTTTGAGCATTCCCTGTGAGACCAGTATTAGTTTCCGATTCACCACTGCAGGTTCAATGTATACCTTGGATCTTCACATTGACGATTATACATAGAAATCGCATCGGAATTAAATACAAAAGGCACAATGCCGCCTTAAGTACAAGAATAGAGACTCTTCTTACAGTAGGTGCTTTGAGCATTCCCTGTGAGACCAGTATTAGTTTCCGATACACCACTGCAGGTTCAGTGTATTCCTTGGACTTTCACATCGACGATGAAGCACAGAAATGGCATCGGAATTAAATACAAAGGGCACAATGCCGCCTTAAGTACAAGAATAGACACTCTTCTTACAGTCGGTGCTTTGAGCATTCCCTGTGAGACCAGTATTAGTTTCCGATACACCACTGCAGGTTCAATGAATTTCTTGGACCTTCACATTGACGATGAAAGACAGAAATCACATCGGAATTAAATACAAAAGGCCCAATGCCGCCTTAAGTACAAGAATAGAGACTCTTCTTGCAGTCGGTGCTTTGAGGATTCCCTGTGAGACCAGTATTAGTTTCCGATACACCACTGCAGGTTCAATGTATTCCTTGGACCTTCACATTGGCGATTATACACAGAAATAGCATCGGAATTAAATACAAAAGGCATAATGCCGCCTTAAGTACAAGAATAGAGACTCTTCTTACAATCGGTGCTTTGAGCATTCCCTGTGAGACCAGTATAAGTTTCCGATACACCACTGCAGGTTCAATGTATTCCTTGGACCTTCTCATTGACGATGAAACACAGAAATCGCATCGGAATTAAATACAAAAGGCAGAATGCCGCCTTAAGTACAAGAATACAGACTCTACTTACAGTCGGTGCTTTGAGCATTCCCTGTGAGACCATTATTAGTTTCCGATACACCACTGCAGGATCAATGTATTCCTTGGACCTTCACATTGACGATGAAACACAGAAATCGCATTGGAATTAAATACAAAAGGCTCAATGCCACCTTAAGTACAAGAATAGAGACTCTTCTTACAGTCTGTGCTTTGAGCATTCCCTGTGAGACCAGTATTAGTATCCGATACACCACTGCAGATTCAATGTATTCCTTGGACATACACATTGACGATGAAACACTGAAATTACATCGGATTTAAATACAAAAGGAACAATGCTGCCTTAAGTACAAGGATAGAGACTCTTCTCACTGTCGGTGCTTTGAGCATTCCCTGTGAGACCAGTATTAGTTTCCGATACACCACTGCAGGTTCAATGTATTCCTTTGAAATTCGCATTGACGATGAAACACTGAAATTACATCGGAATTAAATACAAAGGGCACAATGCCGCGTTAAGTACAAGAATAGACACTCTTCTTACAGTCGGTGCTTTGAGCATTCCCTGTGAGACCAGTATTAGTTTCCGATACACCACTGCAGTTTCAATGTATTCCTTGGACCTTCAAAGTGACGATGAAACACAGATATCGCATCGGAATTAATTACAAAACGGCACAATGCCGCCTTAAGTACAAGAATAATGTCTATTCTCACAGCCGGTGCGTCGAGTATTCCCTGTGAGACCAGTATTAGTTTCCGATACACCACTGCAGGTTCAATGTATTCCTTGAACATACTCATTGACGATGAAACACTGAAATTACATCGGAATTCAATACAAAGGGCACAATAACGCCTTAAGTGCAAGAAGAGTGAGACTTCTTAGAGACTGTGCTTTGATCCTATCCTGTGACACCAGTATTAGTTTCCGATACAACACTGCAGTTTCAATGTATTCCTTGGGCCTTCACATTGACGATGAAACACAGAAATCCTATCGGAATTAAATACAATGGGCAGAATGCCGCCATAAGTACAAGAATAGAGACTCTTCTTACAGTCGGTGCTTTGAGCATTCCCTGTGAGACGAGTATTAGTTTCCGATAAACCACTGCAGGTTCAATGTATTTCTTGGACCTTCACATTGACGATCAAACACAGAAATCGCATCGGAATTATATACCAAAGGCACAATGCCGCCTTAAGTACAAGAATAGAGACTATTCTCACAGACGGTGCGTCGAGTATTCACTGTGAGACCAGTATTAGTTTCCGATACACCACTGCAGGTTCAATGTATTCCTTGAACATACACATTGACGATGAAACACTGAAATTACATCGGAATTAAATACAAAGGGCACAATAACGCCTTAAGTGCAAGAAGAGTGAGACTTCTTAGAGACTGTGCTTTGACCGTATCCTGTGACACCAGTATTAGTTTCCGATACAACACTGCAGTTTCAATGTATTCCTTGGACCTTCACATTGACGATGAAAAACAGAAATTGCATCGGAATTAAATACAAAAGGCACAATGCCGCCTTAAGTACAAGAATAGAGACTCTTCTTACAGTCGGTGCTTTGAGCATTCCCTGTGAGACCAGTATTAGTTTCCGATACACCACTGCAGGTTCAATGTATTCCTTGGACCTTCACATTGACGATTATACACAGACATTGCATCGGAATTAAATACAAAAGGCACAATGCCACCTTAAGTACAAGAATAGAGACTCTTCTCACTGTCGGTGTTTTGAGCATTCCCTGTGAGACCAGTATTAGTTTCCGATACTACACTGCAGGTTCAATGTATTCCTTGGAAATACGCATTGACGATGAAACACTGAAATTACATCGGAATTAAATACAAAGGGCACAATGCCGCCTTAAGTACAAGAATAGACACTCTTTTTACAGTCGTTGCTTTGAGCATTCCCTGTGAGACCAGTATTGGTTTCCGATACAACACTGCAGGTTCAATGTATTCCTTGGACCTTCACATTGACGATGAAAAACAGAAATTGCATCGGAATTAAATACAAAAGGCACAATGCCGCCTTAAGTGCAAGAATACGGACTCTACTTACAGTCGGTGCTTTGAGCATTCCCTGTGAGACCAGTATTAGTTTCCGATACACCACTGCAGTTTCTATGTATTCCTTGGACCTTCAAATTGACGATGAAACACAGAAATCGCATCGGAATTAATTACAAAACGGCACAATGCCGCCTTAAGTACAAGAATAGAGACTCTTCTTCCAGTCGGTGCTTTGAGCATTCCCTGTGAGACCAGTATTAGTATCCGGTACACCACTTCAGGCTCAATGTATTCCTTGGACATACACATAGACGATGAAACACGGAAATGGCATCGGAATTAAATACAAAGGGCACAATGCCGCCTTAAGTACAAGAATAGAGACTCTTCTTACAGTCGGTGCTTTGAGCATTCCCTGTGAGTCCAGTATTAGTATCCGATACACCACTGCAGGTTCAGTGTATTCCTTGGACATACACATTGACGATGAAAGACTGAAATAACAACGGAATTAAATACAAAAGGAACAATGTCGCCTAAGTACAAGAATAGAGACTCTTCTTACTGTCGGTGTTTCGAGCATTCCCTCTGATACCAGTATTAGTTTCCGATACACCTCTGCAGGTCTAATGTATTCCTTGGACCTTCACATTGACGATGAAACAGAAATCGCATCGGAATTAAGTACAAAAGGCACAATGAAGCCCTAAGTACAACAATAGAGACTCTTCTTACAGTCGGTGCTTTGAGCATTCCCTGAGAGACCAGTATTAATATCCGATACACCACTGCAGCTTCAATGTATTCCTTAGACATTCACATTGACGATGAAACACAGAAATCACATCGGAATTAAATACCAAAGGCACAATGCCGCCTTAAGTACAAGAATAATGTCTATTGTCACAGCTGATGCGTCGAGTATTCCCTGTGAGACCAGTATTAGTTTCCGGTACACCACTGCAGGTTCAATGTATTCCTTGAACATACGCATTGACAATGAAACACTGAAATTACATCGGAATTAAATACAAAGGGCACAATGCCGCCATAAGTACAAGAATAGACACTCTTCTTACAGTCGGTGCTTTGAGCATTCCCTGTGAGAGCAGTATTAGTTTCCGATCCACCACTGCAGGTTCAATGTATTCCTTGGAAATACGCATTGACGATGAAACACTGAAATTACATCTGAATTAAATACAAAGGCACAATGCCGCCTTAAGCAAAAGAATAGACACTCTTCTTACAGTCGTTGCTTTGAGCATTCCCTGTGAGACCAGTATTGGTTTCCGATACAACACTGCAGGTTCAATGTATTCCTTGGACCTTCACATTGACGATGAAAAGCAGAAATCGCATCGGAATTAAATACAAAAGGCACAATGCCGCCTTAAGTACAAGAATACGGACTCTACTTACAGTCGGTGCTTTGAGCATTCCCTGTGAGACCAGTATTAGTTTCCGATACACCACTGCAGGTTCAATGTATTCCTTGGAAATACGCATTGACGATGAAACACTGAAATTACATCGCAATTAAATAGAAAGGGCACAATGCCGCCTTAAGTACAAGAATAGACACTCTTCTTACAGTCGTTGCTTTGAGCATTCCCTGTGAGACCAGTATTTTTTTCCGATACAACACTGCAGGTTCAATGTATTCCTTGGACCTTCACATTGACGATGAAAAACAGAAATCGCATCGGAATTAAATACAAAAGGCACAATGCCGCCTTAAGTACAAGAATACAGACTCTACTTACTGTCGGTGCTTTGAGCATTCCCTGTGAGACCAGTATTAGTTTCCGATACACCACTGCAGTTTCTATGTATTCCTTGGACCTGCAAATTGACGATGAAACACAGAAATAGCATCGGAATTAAATACAGAAAGGAACAATGCCGCCTTAAGTATAAGAATAGAGACTCTTCTTACAGTCGGTGCTTTGAGCATTCCTTGTGAGACCAGTATTAGTTTCCGATACACCACTGCACGTTCAATGTATTCCTTGGACCTTCACATTGACGATGAAACACAGAAATCGCATCGGAATTAAATACAAAAGGCTCAATGCCGCCTTAAGTACAAGAATACAGACGCTACTTACAGTCGGTGTTTTGAGCATTCCCTGTGAGACCAGTATTAGTTTCCGATTCACCACTGCAGGTTCAATGTATACCTTGGACCTTCACATTGACGATGAAACACAGAAATCGCATCGGAATTAAATACAAAAGGCACAATGCCGCCTTAAGTACAAGATTATAAACTCTTCTTACAGTCGGTGCTTTGAGTATTCCCTGTGGGACCAGTATTAGTTTCCGATACACCACTGCAGGTTCAGTGTATTCCTTGGACCTTCACATTGACGATGAGACACAGAAATCGCATCGGAATTAAATACAAAAAGGCACAATGCCGCCTTAAGTACAAGAATAGAGACTCTTCTTACAGTCGGTGCTTTGAGCATTCCCTGTGAGAGCAGTATTAGTATCCGGTACACCACTTCAGCTTCAATGTATTCCTTGGACATACACATAGACGATGAAACACAGAAATGGCATCGGAATTCAAAACAAAGGGCACAATGCCGCCTAAAGTACAAGAATAGAGACTCTTCTCACTGTCGGTGCTTTGAGCATTCCCTGTGAGACCAGTAATAGTTTCCGATACACCGCTGCAGGTTCAATGTATTCCTTGGAAATACGCATTGACAATGAAACACTGAAATTACATCGGAATTAAATACAAAGGGCACAATGCCGCCAAAAGTACAAAAATAGACACTCTTGTTACAGTCGGTGCTTTGAGCATTCCCTGTGAGACCAGTATTAGTTTCCGATACACCACTGCAGGTTCAATGTATTCCTTGGACCTTCAAATTGACGATGAAACACAGAAATCACATCGGAATTAAATACAAAAAGGCACAATGCCGCCTTAAGTACAAGAATAGAGACTCTTCTTACAGTCGGTGCTTTGAGCATTCCCTGTGAGAGCAGTATTAGTATCCGGTACACCACTTCAGGTTCAATGTATTCCTTGGACATACACATAGACGATGAAACACAGAAATGGCATCAGAATTCAATACAAAGGGCACAATGCCGCCTAAAGTACAAGAATAGACACTCTTCTTACAGTCGGTGCTTAGAGCATTCCCTGTGAGACCAGTATTAGTTTCCGATACACCACTTCAGGTTCAATGTATTCCTTGGAAATACACATCGACGATGAAACACAGAAATGGCATCGGAATTAAATACAAAGTGCAAAATGCCGCCTTTAGTACAAGAATAGACACTCTTCTTACAGTCGGTGCTTTGAGCATTCCCTGTGAGACCAGTGTTAGTTTCCGATACACCACTGCAGGTTCAATGTATTCCTTATACCTTCACATTGACGATGAAACACAGAAATCGCATCGGAATTAAATACAAAGGGCAGAATGCCGCCATAAGTACAGGAATAGAGACTCTTCTTACAGTCGGTGCTATGAGCATTCCCTGTGAGACCAGTATTAGTTTCCGATACACCACTGCAGGTTCAAAGTATTTCTTGGACCTTCACATTGACGATGAAAGACAGAAATCGCATCGGAATCAAATACAAAAGGCCCAATGCCGCCTTAAGTACAAGAATAGAGACTGTTCTTACAGTCGGTGCTTTGAGCATTCCCTGTGAGACCAGTATTAGTTTCCGATACACCACTGCAGGTTCAATGTATTCCTTGGACTCTCACATTGACGATTATACACAGAAATTGCATCGGAATTAAATACAAAAGGCACAACGCCACCTTAAGTACAAGAATAGAGACTCTTCTCACTGTCGGTGCTTTGAGCATTCCCTGTGAGACCAGTATTAGTTCCCGATACTACACTGCAGGTTCAATGTATTCCTTGGAAATACGCATTGACGATGAAACACTGAAATTACATCGGAATTAAATACAAAGGACACAATGCCGCCTTAAATACAAGAATAGACACTCTTCTTACAGTCGTTGCTTTGAGCATTCCCTGTGTGACAAGTATTGGTTTCCGATACAACACTGCATGTTCAATGTATTCCATGGACCTTCACATTGACGATGAGAAACAGAAATCGCATCGGAATTAAATACAAAAGGCACAATGCCGCCTTAAGTACAAGAATACGGACTCTACTTACAGTCGGTGCTTTGAGCATTCCCTGTGAGACCAGTATTAGTTTCCGATACACCACTGCAGGTTCAATGTATTCCTTGGAAATACGCATTGACGATGAAACACTGAAATTACATCGGAATTAAATACAAAGGGCACAATGCCGCCTTAAGTACAAGAATAGACACTCTTCTTACAGTCGTTGCTTTGAGCATTCCCTGTGTGACAAGTATTGGTTTCCGATACAACACTGCAGGTTCAATGTATTCCTTGGACCTTCACATTGACGATGAAAAACAGAAATCGCATCGGAATTAAATACAAAAGGCACAATGCCGCCTTAAGTACAGGAATAGAGTGTCTTCTTACTGTCGGTGTTTTGAGCATTCCCTCAGAGACCAGTATTAGTTTCCGATACACCACTGCAGGTTCAATGTATTCCTTGAACAGACACATTGACGATGAAACACTGAAATTACATCGGAATTAAATACAAAGGGCACAATAACGCCTCAAGTGCAAGAAGAGTGAGACTTCTTAGAGACTGTACTTTGATCGTATCCTGTGACACCAGTATTAGTTTCCGATACAACACTGCAGTTTCAATGTATTCCTTGGACCTTCACATTGACGATGAAACACAGAAATCGCATCGGAATTAAATACAAAGGGCAGAATGCCGCCATAAGTACAGGAATAGAGACTCTTCTTACAGTCGGTGCTTTGAGCATTCCCTGTGAGACCAGTATTAGTTTCCGATACACCACTGCAGGTTCAAAGTATTTCTTGGACCTTCACATTGACGATGAAAGACAGAAATCGCATCGGAATCAAATACAAAAGGCCCAATGCCGCCTTAAGTACAAGAATAGAGACTGTTCTTACAGTCGGTGTTTGAGCATTCCCTGTGAGACCAGTATTAGTTTCCGATACACCACTGCAGGTTCAATGTATTCCTTGGACTCTCACATTGACGATTATACACAGAAATTGCATCGGAATTAAATACAAAAGGCACAACGCCACCTTAAGTACAAGAATAGAGACTCTTCTCACTGTCGGTGCTTTGAGCATTCCCTGTGAGACCAGTATTAGTTCCCGATACTACACTGCAGGTTCAATGTATTCCTTGGAAATACGCATTGACGATGAAACACTGAAATTACATCGGAATTAAATACAAAGGACACAATGCCGCCTTAAATACAAGAATAGACACTCTTCTTACAGTCGTTGCTTTGAGCATTCCCTGTGTGACAAGTATTGGTTTCCGATACAACACTGCATGTTCAATGTATTCCATGGACCTTCACATTGACGATGAGAAACAGAAATCGCATCGGAATTAAATACAAAAGGCACAATGCCGCCTTAAGTACAAGAATACGGACTCTACTTACAGTCGGTGCTTTGAGCATTCCCTGTGAGACCAGTATTAGTTTCCGATACACCACTGCAGGTTCAATGTATTCCTTGGAAATACGCATTGACGATGAAACACTGAAATTACATCGGAATTAAATACAAAGGGCACAATGCCGCCTTAAGTACAAGAATAGACACTCTTCTTACAGTCGTTGCTTTGAGCATTCCCTGTGTGACAAGTATTGGTTTCCGATACAACACTGCAGGTTCAATGTATTCCTTGGACCTTCACATTGACGATGAAAAACAGAAATCGCATCGGAATTAAATACAAAAGGCACAATGCCGCCTTAAGTACAAGAATACGGACTCTACTTACAGTCGGTGCTTTGAGCATTCCCTGTGAGACCAGTTTTAGTTTCCGATACACCACTGCAGTTTCTATTTATTCCTTGGACCTGCAAATTGACGATGAAACACAGAAATAGCATCGGAATTAAATACAGAAAGGAACAATGCCGCCTTAAGTACAAGAATAGACACTCTTCTTACAGTCGTTGCTTTGAGCATTCCCTGTGAGACCAGTATTGGTTTCCGATACAACACTGCATGTTCAATGTATTCCATGGACCTTCACATTGACGATGAAAAACAGAAATCGCATCGGAATTAAATACAAAAGGCACAATGCCGCCTTAAGTACAAGAATACGGACTCTACTTACAGTCGGTGCTTTGAGCATTCCCTGTGAGACCAGTATTAGTTTCCGATACACCACTGCAGGTTCAATGTATTCCTTGGAAATACGCATTGACGATGGAACACTGAAATTACATCGGAATTAAATACAAAGGGCACAATGCCGCCTTAAGTACAAGAATAGACACTCTTCTTACAGTCGTTGCTTTGAGCATTCCCTGTGTGACAAGTATTGGTTTCCGATACAACACTGCAGGTTCAATGTATTCCTTGGACCTTCACATTGACGATGAAAAACAGAAATCGCATCGGAATTAAATACAAAAGGCACAATGCCGCCTTAAGTACAAGAATACGGACTCTACTTACAGTCGGTGCTTTGAGCATTCCCTGTGAGACCAGTTTTAGTTTCCGATACACCGCTGCAGTTTCTATTTATTCCTTGGACCTGCAAATTGACGATGAAACACAGAAATAGCATCGGAATTAAATACAGAAAGGAACAATGCCGCCTTAAGTACAAGAATAGAGACTCTTCTTACAGTCAGTGCTTTGAGCATTCCTTGTGTGACCAGTATTAGTTTCCGATACACCACTGCAGTTTCAATGTATTCCTTGGACCTTCACATTGACGATGAAACACAGAAATCGCATCGGAATTAAATACAAAGGGCAGAATGCCGCCATAAGTACATGAATAGAGACTCTTCTTACAGTCGGTGCTTTGAGCATTCCCTGTGAGACCAGTATTAGTTTCCGATTCACCTCTGCAGGTTCAATGTATACCTTGCATCTTCACATTGACGATAATACATAGAAATCGCATCGGAATTAAATACAAAAGGCACAATGCCGCCTTAAGTACAAGAATAGAGACTCTTCTTACAGTAGGTGCTTTGAGCATTCCCTGTGAGACCAGTATTAGTTTCCGATACACCACTGCAGGTTCAGTGTATTCCTTGGACTTTCACATCGACGATGAAGCACAGAAATGGCATCGGAATTAAATACAAAGGGCACAATGCCGCCTTAAGTACAAGAATAGACACTCTTCTTACAGTCGGTGATTTGAGCATTCCCTGTGAGACCAGTATTAGTTTCCGATACACCACTGCCGGTTCAATGTATTTCTTGGACCTTCACATTGACGATGAAAGACAGAAATCGCATCGGAATTAAATACAAAAGGCCCAATCCCGCCTTAAGTACAAGAATAGAGACTCTTCTTGCAGTCGGTGCTTTGAGCATTCCCTGTGAGACCAGTATTAGTTTCCGATACACCACTGCATGTTCAATGTATTCCTTGGACCTTCACATTGGCGATTATACACAGAAATAGCATCGGAATTAAATACAAAAGGCACAATGCCGCCTTAAGTACAAGAACAGAGACTCTTCTTACAGTCGGTGCTTTGAGCATTCCCTGTGAGCCCAGTATTAGTTTCCGATACACCACTGCAGGTTCAATGTATTCCTTGGACCTTCACATTGACGATGAAACACAGAAATCGCATCGGAATTAAATACAAAAGGCACAATGCCGCCTTAAGTACAAGAATACAGACTCTACTTACAGTCGGTGCTTTGAGCATTCCTGTGAGATCATTATTAGTTTACGATACACCACTGCAGGATCAATGTATTCCTTGGACCTTCACATTGACGATGAGACACAGAAATCGCATTGGAATTAAATACAAAAGGCACAATGCCACCTTAAGTACAAGAATAGAGACTCTTCTTACAGTCTGCGCTTTGAGCATTCCCTGTGAGACCAGTATTAGTATCCGATACACCACTGCAGATTCAATGTATTCCTTGGACATACACATTGACGATGAAACACTAAAATTACATCGGATTTAAATACAAAAGAAACAATGCTGCCTTAAGTACAAGAATAGGGACTCTTCTCACTGTCGGTGCTTTGAGCATTCCCTGTGAGACCAGTATTAGTTTCCGATACACAACTGCAGGTTCAATGTATTCCTTTGAAATTCGCATTGACGATGAAACACTGAAATTACATCGGAATTAAATACAAAGGGCACAATGCCGCGTTAAGTACAAGAATAGACACTCTTCTTACAGTCGGTGCTCTGAGCATTCCCTGTGAGACCAGTATTGGTTTCCGATAGAACACTGCAGGTTCAATGTATTCCTTGGACCTTCACATTGACGATGAAAAACAGAAATCGCATCGGAATTAAATACAAAAGGCACAATGCCGCCTTAAGTACAAGACTACGGACTCTACTTACAGTCGGTGCTTTGAGCATTCCCTGTGAGACCAGTATTAGTTTCCGATCCACCACTGCAGTTTCAATGTATTCCTTGGACCTTCAAATTGACGATGAAACACAGAAATCGCATCGGAATTAATTACAAAACGGCACAATGCCGCCTTAAGTACAAGAATAGAGACTCTTCTTACAGTCGGTGCTTTGAGCATTCCCTGTGAGTCCAGTATTAGTATCCGATACACCACTGCAGGTTCAATGTATTCCTTGGACATACACATTGACGATGAAAGACTGATATTACAACGGAATTAAATACAAAAGGAACAATGTCGCCTTAAGTACAAGAATAGAGACTATTCTTACTGTCGGTGTTTCGAGCATTCCCTCTGATACCAGTATTAGTTTCCGATACACCTCTGCAGGTCTAATGTATTCCTTGGACCTTCACATTGACGACGAAACAGAAATCGCATCGGAATTAAGTACAAAAGACACAATGAAGCCCTAAGTACAACAATAGAGACTCTTCTTACAGTCGGTGCTTTGAGCATTCCCTGAGAGACCAGTATTAATATCCGATACACCACTGCAGCTTCAATGTATTCCTTAGACATTCACATTGACGATGAAACACAGAAATCGCATCGGAATTAAATACCAAAGGCACAATGCCGCCTTAAGTACTAGAATAATGTCTATTCTCACAGCCGGTGCGTCGAGTATTCCCTGTGAGACTAGTATTAGTTTCCGATACACCACTGCAGGTTCAATGTATTCCTTGAACACACTCATTGACGATGAAACACTGAAATTACATCGGAATTCAATACAAAGGGCACAATAACGCCTTAAGTGCAAGAAGAGTGAGACTTCTTAGAGACTGTGCTTTGATCCTATCCTGTGACACCAGTATTAGTTTCCGATACAACACTGCAGTTTCAATGTATTCCTTGGGCCTTCTCATTGACGATGAAACACAGAAATCGCATCGGAATTAAATACAAAGGGCAGAATGCCGCCATAAGTACAAGAATAGAAACTCTTCTTACAGTCGGTGGTTTGAGCAGTCCCTGTGAGACCTGTATTAGTTTCCGATACACCACTGCTGGTTCAATGTACTCCTTGGTCCTTCACATTGACGATGAAACACAGAAATCGCATCGGAATTAAATACTAAAGGCCCAATGCCGCCTTAAGTACAAGAATAGAGACTCTTCTTACAGTCGGTGCTTTGAGCATTCCCTGTGAGACCAGTATTAGTTTCCGATAAACCACTGCAAGTTCAATGTATTTCTTAAACCTTCACATTGACGATCAAACACAGAAATCGCATCGGAATTATATACCAAATGCACAATGCCGCCTTAAGTACAAGAATAGAGATTATTCTCACAACCGGTGCGTCGAGTATTCCCTGTGAGACCAGTATTAGTTTCCGATACACCACTGCAGGTTCAATGTATTCCTTGGAAATACGCATTGACGATGAAACACTGAAATTACATCGGAATTAAATACAAAGGGCACATTGCCGCCTTAAGCACAAGAATAGACACTCTTCTTACAGTCGTTGCTTTGAGCATTCCCTGTGAGACTAGTATTGGTTTCCGATACAACACTACAGGATCAATGTATTCCTTGGACCTTCACATTGACAATGAATCACAGAAATCGCATCGGAATTAAATGCAAAAGGCACAATCCCGCCTTAAGTACAAGAATAGAGACCCTTCTTACAGTCGGTGCTTTGAGCATTCCTTGTGAGACCAGTATTAGTTTCTGATACACCACTGCAGGTTCAATGTATTCCTTGGACCTTCACATTGACGATGAAACACAGAAATCGCAACGGAATTAAATACAGAAGGCTCAATGCCGCCTTAAGTACAAGAATACAGACTCTACTTACAGTCGGTGCTTTGAGCATTCCCTGTGAGACCAGTATTAGTTTCCGATTCACCACTGCAGGTTCAATGTATACCTTGGACCTTCACATTGACGGTGAAACACAGAAATCGCATCGGAATTAAATACAAAAGGCACAATGCCGCCTTAAGTACAAGATTAGAAACTCTTCTTACAGTCGGTGCTTTGAGCATTCCCTGTGGGACCAGTATTAGTTTCCGATACACCACTGCAGGTTCAGTGTACTCCTTGGTCCTTCACATTGACGATGAAACACAGAAATCGCATCGGAATTAAATACTAAAGGCCCAATGCCGCCTTAAGTACAAGAATAGAGACTCTTCTTACAGTCGGTGCTTTGAGCATTCCCTGTGAGACCAGTATTAGTTTCCGATAAACCACTGCAAGTTCAATGTATTTCTTAAACCTTCACATTGACGATCAAACACAGAAATCGCATCGGAATTATATACCAAATGCACAATGCCGCCTTAAGTACAAGAATAGAGATTATTCTCACAACCGGTGCGTCGAGTATTCCCTGTGAGACCAGTATTAGTTTCCGATACACCACTGCAGGTTCAATGTATTCCTTGGAAATACGCATTGACGATGAAACACTGAAATTACATCGGAATTAAATACAAAGGGCACATTGCCGCCTTAAGCACAAGAATAGACACTCTTCTTACAGTCGTTGCTTTGAGCATTCCCTGTGAGACTAGTATTGGTTTCCGATACAACACTACAGGATCAATGTATTCCTTGGACCTTCACATTGACAATGAATCACAGAAATCGCATCGGAATTAAATGCAAAAGGCACAATCCCGCCTTAAGTACAAGAATAGAGACCCTTCTTACAGTCGGTGCTTTGAGCATTCCTTGTGAGACCAGTATTAGTTTCTGATACACCACTGCAGGTTCAATGTATTCCTTGGACCTTCACATTGACGATGAAACACAGAAATCGCAACGGAATTAAATACAGAAGGCTCAATGCCGCCTTAAGTACAAGAATACAGACTCTACTTACAGTCGGTGCTTTGAGCATTCCCTGTGAGACCAGTATTAGTTTCCGATTCACCACTGCAGGTTCAATGTATACCTTGGACCTTCACATTGACGGTGAAACACAGAAATCGCATCGGAATTAAATACAAAAGGCACAATGCCGCCTTAAGTACAAGATTAGAAACTCTTCTTACAGTCGGTGCTTTGAGCATTCCCTGTGGGACCAGTATTAGTTTCCGATACACCACTGCAGGTTCAGTGTATTCCTTGACTTTCACATCGACGATGAAACACAAAAATGGCATCGGAATTAAATACAAAAGGCAGAATGCCGCCTTAAGTACAAGAATAGACACTCTTCCTACAGTCGGTGCTTTGAGCATTCCCTGTGAGACCAGTATTAGTTTCTGATACACCACTGCAGGTTCAATGTGTTCCTTGGACCTTCACATTGACGATTATTCACAGAAATAGCATCGGAATTAAATACAAAAGGCGCAATGCCGCCTTAAGTACAAGAATAGAGACTCTTCTTACAGTCGGTGCTTTGAGCATACCCTGTGAGACCAATATTAGTTTCCGATACACCACTGCTGGTTCAATGTACTCCTTGGTCCTTCACATTGACGATGAAACACAGAAATCGCATCGGAATTAAATACTAAAGGCCCAATGCCGCCTTACGTACAAGAATAGAGACTCTTCTTACAGTCGGTGCTTTGAGCATTCCCTGTGAGACCAGTATTAGTTTCCGATAAACCACTGCAAGTTCAATGTATTTCTTAAACCTTCGCATTGACGATCAAACACAGAAATCGCATCGGAATTATATACCAAATGCACAATGCCGCCTTAAGTACAAGAATAGAGATTATTCTCACAGCCGGTGCGTCGAGTATTCCCTGTGAGACCAGTATTAGTTTCCGATACACCACTGCAGGTTCAATGTATTCCTTGAACATACACATTGACAATGAAACACTGAAATTACATCGGAATTAAATAGAAAGGGCACAATAACGCCTTAAGTGCAGGAAGAGTGAGACTTCTTAGAGACTGTGCTTTGATCGTATTCTGTGACACCAGTATTAGTTTCCGACACAACACTGCAGTTTCAATGTATTCCTTGGACCTTCACATTGACGATGAAAGACAGAAATCGCATGGAATCAAATACAAAAGGCCCAATGCAGCCTTAAGTACAAGAATAGAGACTCTTCTTACAGTCGGTGCTTTGAGCATTCCCTGTGAGACAAGTATTAGTTTCCGATACACCACTGCAGGTTCAATGTATTCCTTGGACCTTCACATTGACGATGAAAAGCAGAAATCGCATCGGAATTAAATACAAAAGGCACAATGCCGCCTTAAGTACAAGAATACGGACTCTACTTACAGTCGGTGCTTTGAGCATTCCCTGTGAGACCAGTATTAGTTTCCGATACACCACTGCAGGTTCAATGTATTCCTTGGAAATACGCATTGACGGTGAAACACTGAAATTACATCGGAATGAAATACAAAGGGCACAATGCCGCCATAAGTACAAGAATAGACACTCTTCTTACAGTCGTTGCTTTGAGCATTGCCTGTGAGACCAGTATTGGTTTCCGATACAACACTGCAGGTTCAATGTATTTCTTGGACCTTCACATTGACGATGAAAAACAGAAATCGCATCGGAATTAAATACAAAAGGCACAATGCCGCCTTAAGTACAAGAATACGGACTCTACTTACAGTCGGTGCTTTGAGCATTCCCTGTGAGACCAGTATTAGTTTCCGATACACCACTGCAGTTTCTATGTATTCCTTGGACCTGCAAATTGACGATGAAACACAGAAATAGCATCGGAATTAAATACAGAAAGGAACAATGCCGCCTTAAGTACAAGAATAGAGACCCTTCTTACAGTAGGTGCTTTGAGCATTCCTTGTGAGACCAGTATTAGTTTCTGATACACCACTGCAGGTTCAATGTATTCCTTGGACCTTCACATTGACGATGAAACACAGAAATCGCATCGGAATTAAATACAGAACGCTCAATGCCGTCTTAAGTACAAGAATACAGACTCTACTTACAGTCGGTGCTTTGAGCATTCCCTGTGAGACCAGTATTAGTTTCCGATTCACTACTGCAGGTTCAATGTATACCTTGGACCTTCACATTGACGATGAAACACAGAAATCGCATCGGAATTAAATACAAAAGGCACAATGCCGCCTTAAGTACAAGATTAGAAACTCTTCTTACAGTCGGTGCTTTGAGCATTCCCTGTGGGACCAGTATTAGTTTCCGATACACCACTGCAGGTTCAGTGTATTCCTTGACTTTCACATCGACGATGAAACACAGAAATGGCATCGGAATTAAATACAAAAGGCAGAATGCCGCCTTAAGTACAAGAATAGACACTCTTCCTACAGTCGGTGCTTTGAGCATTCCCTGTGAGACCAGTATTAGTTTCTGATACACCACTGCAGGTTCAATGTATTCCTTGGACCTTCACATTGACGATTATTCACAGAAATAGCATCGGCATTAAATACAAAAGGCGCAATGCCGCCTTAAGTACAAGAATAGAGACTCTTCTTACAGTCGGTGCTTTGAGCATACCCTGTGAGACCAATATTAGTTTCCGATATACCACTGCAGGTTCAATGTAATCCTTGGACCTTCACATTGACGATGAAACACAGAAATCGCATCGGAATTAAATACAAAAGGCACAATGTCGCCTTAAGTACAAGAATACAGACTCGACTTACAGTCGGTGCTTTGAGCATTCCCTGTGAGACCAGTATTAGTTTCCGATACACCACTGCAGGTTCACTGTATTCCTTGGACCTTCACATTGACGATGAGACACAGAAATCGCATCGGAATTAAATACAAAAAGGCACAATGCCGCCTTAAGTACAAGAATAGACACTCTTCTTACAGTCGGTTCTTTGAGCATTCCGTGTGAGAGCAGTATTAGTATCCGGTACACCACTGCAGGTTCAATGTATTCCATAGACATTCACATTGACGATTATACACACAAATCGCATCGGAATTAAATACAAAGTGCAGAATGCCGCCTTAAGTGCAAGAAGAGTGAGACTTCTTAGAGACTAAGCTTTGATCCTATCCTGTGACACCAGTATTAGTTTCCGATTCAACACTGCAGTTTCAATGTAATCCTTGGACCTTCACATTGACGATGAAACACAGAAATCGCATCGGAATTAAATACAAAGGGCAAAATGCCGCCATAAGAACAAGAATAGAGACTCTTCTTACAGTCAGTGGTTGGAGCAGGCCCTGTGAGACCTGTATTAGTTTCTGATACACCACTGCTGGTTCAATGTACTCCTTGGACCTTCACATTGACGATGAAACACAGAAATCGAATCGGAATTATATACAAAAGGCACAATGCCGCCTTAACTACAAGAATAGAGACTCTTCTTACAGTCGGTGCTTTGAGCATTCCCTGTGAGACCAGTATTAGTTTCCGATTCACAACCACAGTTTCAATGTATAACTTGGACCGTCACATTGACGATTATACACACAAATCGCATCGGAATTAAATACAGAAGGCACAATGCCGCCTTAGGTACAAGAATAGAGACTCTTCTTACAGTCGGTGCTTTGAGCATTCCCTGTGAGACCAGTATTAGTTTCCGATACACCTCTGCAGGTTCAGTGTGTTTCTTGGACTTTCACATCGACGATGAAACACAGAAATGGCATCGGAATTAAATACATAGGGCACAATGCCGCCTTAGGTACAAGAATAGACACTCTTCTAACAGTCGGTGCTTTGAGCATTCCCTGTGAGACCAGTATTAGTTTCCGATACACCACTGCAGGTTCAATGTATTCCTTGGACCTTCACATTGACGTTTATACACAGAAATAGCATCGGAATTAAATACAAAAGGCAAAATGCCGTATTAAGTACAAGAATAGATACCCTTCTTACAGACGGTGCTTTGAGTATTCCCTGTGAGACCAGTATTAGTTTCCGATACACCACTGCAAGTTCAATGTAATCCTTGGACCTTCACATTGACGATGAAACACAGAAATTGCATCGGAATTAAATACAAAAGGCACAATGCCGCCTTAAGTACAAGAATACAGACTCTACTTACAGTCGGTGCTTTGAGCATTCCCAGTGAGACCAGTATTAGTTTCCGATACACCACTGCAGGTTCAATGTCTTACTTGGACCTTCACATTAACGATGAAACATGGAAATCGCATTGGAATTAAATACAAAAGGCACAATGCCACCTTAAGTACAAGAATAGGGACTCTTCTTACAGTCTGTGCTTTGAGCATTCCCTGTGAGACCAGTATTAGTATCCGATACACCACTGCAGATTCAATGTATTCCTTGGACATACACATTGACGATGAAACACTGAAATTACATCGGAATTAAATACAAAAGGAACAATGAAGCCTTAAGTACAAGAATAGAGACTCTTCTCACTGTCGGTGCTTTGAGAATTCCCTGTGAGACCAGTATTAGTTTCCGATCCACCACTGAAGGTTCAATGTATTCCTTGGAAATACGCATTGACGATGAAGCACTGAAATTACATCGGAATTAAATACAAAGGGCACAATGACTGCTTAAGTACAAGCAGAGTGAGACTTCTTAGAGTCTGTGTTTTGATCCTTTCCTGTGCGACCCGTATTAGTTTCCGATACGCCACTGCAGGTTCAATGTATTCCTTGGACCTTCACATTGACGATTACACACAGAAATCGCACCGGAATTAAATACAAAAGGCACAATTCCGCCTTAAGTACAAGAATAGAGACTCTTCTTACAGTCGGTGCTTTGAGCATTCCCTGTGAGACCAGTATTAGTTTCCGATACACCACTGCAGGTTCAGTGTATTCCTTGGACTTTCACATCGACGATGAAACACATAAATGTCATGGGAATTAAATACAAAGGGCACAATGCCGCCTTAAGTACAAGAATAGATACTCTTCTTACAGTCGGTGCTTTGAGCATTCCCTGTGAGACCAGTATTAGTTTCCGATACACCACTGCAGGTTCAATGTATTCCTTGGACCTTCACATTGACGATGAAACACATAAATCGCATCGGAATTAAATACAAAAGGCACAATGCCGCCTTAAGCACAAGAATACAGACTCTACTTACAGTCAGTGCTTTGAGCATTCCCTGTGAGACCAGTATTAGTATCCGATACACCACTGCAGATTCAATGTATTCCACGGACATACACATTGACAATGAAACACTGAAATTACATCGGAATTAAATACAAAGGAACAATGCCGATTTAAGTACAAGAATAGAGACTCTTCTTACTGTCGGTGCTTTGAGCATTCTCTCTGGGACCAGTATTAGTTTCCGATACACCACTGCAGGTTCAATGTATTCCTTGGAAATACGCATTGACGATGAAACACTGAAATTACATCGGAATTAAATACAAAGGGCACAATGACGCCTTAAGTACAAGCAGAGTGAGACTTCTTAGAGTCCGTGTTTTGATCCTTTCCAGTGCGACCCGTATTAGTTTCCGATACGCCACTGCAGGTTCAATGTATTCCTTGGACCTTCACATTGACGATTACACACAGTAATCGTATCGGAATTAAATACAAAAGGCACAATGCCGCCTTAAGTACAAGAATAGAGACTCTTCTTACAGTCGGTGCTTTGAGCATTACCTGTGAGACCAGTATTAGTTTCCGATACACCACTGCAGATTCAGTGTATTCCTTCTACTTTCACATCGACGATGAAACACAGAAATGGCATCGGAATTAAATACAAAGGGCACAATGCCGCCTTAAGTACAAGAATAGACACTCTTCTTACAGTCGGTGCTTTGAGCATTCCCTGTGAGACCAGTATTAGTTTCCGATTCACCAATGCAGGTTCAATGTATTCCTTGGACCTTCACATTGACGATAAAACACAGAAATCGCATCGGAATTAAATACAAAAGGCACAATGCCACCTTAAGTACAAGAATACAGTCGGTGCTTTGAGCATTCCCTGTGAGACCAGTATTAGTATCCGATACACCACTGCAGGTTCAATGTATTCCTTGGACATACATATCGACGATGAAAAACAGAAATGGCTTCGGAATTAAATACAAAAAGGACGTCGCCTTAAAAACAAGAATAGAGACTCTTTTTACTGTCGGTGATTTGAGCATTCCCTCTGAGACCAGTATTAGTTTCCGATACACCACTGCAGTTCCAGTGTATTCCTTGAACATACACATTGACGATGAAACACTGAATTTACATCGGAATTAAATACAAAGGGCACAATGACGCCTTAAGTGCAAGAAGAGTGAGACTTCTTAGAGTCTGTGCTTTGATCCTATCCTGTGACACCAGTATTGGTTTCCGATACACCACTGCAGTTTCAATGTATTCCTTGGACCTTCACATTGACGATGAAACACAGAAATCGCATCGGAATTAAATACAAGGGCAGAATGCCGCCTTAATTACAGGAATAGAGACTCTTCTTACAGTCGGTGCTTTGAGCATTCCCTGTGAGACCAGTATTAGTTTCCGATACACCACTGCAGGTTCAAAGTATTCCTTGGATATACTTCCTTGGATATACACATTGCTGATGACACACTGTAGTTACATCGGAATTAAATACAAAGGGCACAATGACGCCTTAAGTGCAAGAAGAGTGAGATTTTTTTGTCTGTGTTTCATCCTTTCCTGTGAGACCAGTATTAGTTTCCGATATACCACTGCAGGTTGAATGTATTCCCTGGAGCTTCACATTGTCGATGAAACACAGAAATCGCATCGGAATTAAATACAAAAGGCACAATGCCGCCATAAGTACAAGTACACAGACTCTACTTACAGTCGGTGTTTTGAGCATTCCCTGTGAAACCAGTATTAGTTACCGATACACCACTGCAAGTTCAATGTATTCCTTGGACATACACATTGACGATGAGAGACTGAAATTACATCGGAATTAAATACAAGGGGCACAAAGACGCCTTAAGTACAAGAAGATTGAGACTTCTTAGGGTCTGTGCTTTGATCCTTTCCTGTAGGACAAGTATTAGTTTCCGATACACCACCGCAGGTTCAATGTATTTCTTAGACAAACATATTGACGATGAAACACTGAAATTACATCGCACTTAAATACAAAGGGCACAATGACGCCTTAAGTACAAGAATAGAGACTCTTCTTACAGTCGGTGCTTTGAGCATCACCTGAGAGACCAGTATTAGTAATCCGATTCACCACTCCAGGTTCAATGTATTCCTTGGACCTTCACATTGACGATGAAACACAGAAATCGCATCGGAATTAAATACAAAATGCACAATGCCGCATTAAGTACAAGAATAGAGACTCTTTTTACAGTCGGTTCTTTGAGCATTCCCTGTGAGACCAGTATTAGTTTCCGATACACCACTGCAGGTTCAATGTATTCCTTGGACCTTCACATTGATGATGAAACACAGAAATCGCATCGGAATTAAATACAAAAGGCACAATGCCGCCTTAAGTACAAGAATAGAGGCTCTTCTTACAGTCGGTGCTTTGAGCATTCCCTGTGAGACCAGTATTAGAGTCCGATACACCACTGCTGGTTCAATGTATTCCTTGGACATACACACTGACCTTGAAACACTGATTTTACATCGGAATTAAATACAAAAGGCACAATGCCGACTTAGGTGCAAGAATAGAGACTATTCTTACATTCGGTGCTTTTAGCATTCCCTGTGAGACCAGTATTAGTTTCCGATACACCACTGCACGTTCAATGTATTCCTTGGACCTTCACATTGACGATGAAACACAGAAATGGCATCGGAATTAAATACAAAATGCCCAATGCCGCCATAAGTACAAGAATACTGACTCTTATTACAGTCGGTGTTTTGTGCATTCCCTGTGAGACCAGTAGTAGTTTCCGATACACCACTGCAGATTCAATGTATTTCTTAGACCTTCACATTGACGATGAAACACAGAAATCGCATCGGAATTAAATACAAAAGGCACAATGCCGCCTTAAGTACGAGAATAGAGACTCTTCTTACAGTCGGTGCTTTGAGCATTCCCTGTGAGACCAGTATTAGTTTCCGATACACCACTGCAGGTTCAATGTATTCCTTGGACCTTCACATTGACGATGAATCACAGAAATCGCATCGGAATTAAATACAAAAGGCACAATGCCGCCTTAAGTACAAGAATAGAGACTCTTCTTACAGTCGGTGTTTTGAGCATTCCTTGTGAGACCAGTATTAGTTTCCGATACACCACTGCAGGTTCAATGTATTCCTTGGACAAGCACATTGACGATGTAACACTGAAATTACATGGCAATTAAATACAAAAGACACAATGCCGCCTTAAGTGCAAGAATAGAGACTCTTCTTACAGTCGGTGATTTGACCATTCCCTGTGAGACCAGTATTAGTTTCCGATACACCACTGCAGGTTCAATGTATTCCTTGGACCTTCACATTGATGATGAAACACAGAAATCGCATCGGAATTAAATACAAAATGCACAATGCCGCCTTAAGTACAAGAATACTGACTCTTATTACAGTCGGTGTTTTGTGCATTCCCTGTGAGACCAGTATTATTTTCCGATACACCACTGCAGGTTCAATGTATTCCTTAGACCTTCACATTGACGATGAAACACAGAAATCGCATCGGAATTAAATACAAAAGGCTCAATGCCGCCTTAAGTACAAGAATAGAGACTCTTCTTACAGTCGGTGCTTTGAGCATTCCCTGTGAGAACAGTATTAGTTTCCGATACAACACTGCAGTTTCTATGTATTCCTTGGACCTTCACATTGACGATGAAACACAGAAATATCATCGGAATTAAATACAAAAGGCACAATGCAGCCTTAAATGAGGGAGTAGAGACTCTTCTTACTGTCGTTGCTTTGAGCATTCCCTGTCAGACCGGTATTAGTTTCCGATACACCACTGCAGGTTCAATGTATTCCTTGGACATACACATTGACGATGAAACACTGAAATTACATCGGAATTAAATACAAAAGGCACAATGCCGCCTTAATTGCAAGAAGTATGAGACTTCTTAGAGTCTGTGCTTTGATCCTTTCCTGTGAGACCAGTATTAGTTCCGATACACCACTGCACGTTCAATGCATTCCTTGGACCGTCACATTGAATATGAAAGACAGAAATCGTATCGGAATTAAACTCAAAAGGCACTAAGCCGCCTTAGGTACAAGAATACAGACTCTTCTTACAGTCGGTGCTTTGAGCATTCCCGGTGAGACCTGTATTAGTATGCGATACACCACTGCAGGTTCAATGTATTCCTTGGACCTTCACATTGACGATGAAGCACCGAAATCGCTTCGGGATTAAATACAAAAGGCACAATGCCGCCTTACGTACAAGAATAGAGACTCTTCTTACAGTCGGTGCTATGAGCATTTCCTGTGAGACCAGTATTAGCTTCCGATACACCACTGCTGGTTCAATGTATTCCTTGGACCTTCACATCGACGATGAAACACAGAAATCGCATCGGAATTAAATACAAAAGGGATAATGCCGCCTTAAGTGCAAGAAGAGTGAGACTTCTTAGAGTCTGTGCTTTGATCCTTTCCTGTGAGACCAGTATTAGTTTCTGATACACCACTGCAGGTTCAATGTATTCCTTATACCTTCACATTGACGATGAATCACAGAAATCGCATCGGAATTAAATAAAAAAGGCACAATGGCGCCGTAAGTACAAGAATAGAGACTCTTCTTACAGTCGGTGCTTTGAGCATTCCCTGTGAGACCAGTATTAGTTTCCGATACACCACTGCAGATTCAATGTATTCCTTGGAGCTTCACATTGACGATGAAACACAGAAATCGCATCGGAATTAAATACAAAAGTCACAATGCCGCCATAAGTGAATGAGTAGAGACTCTTATTACAGTCGTTGCTTTGAGCATTCCCTGTGAACCCAGTATTAGTTTATGATACACCACTGCAGGTTCAATGTATTCCGTGGACATTCACATTGACGATCAAACACTGAAATTACATTGGAATTAAATACAAAAGGCACAATGCCGCCTTAATTGCAAGAAGAGTGACTTCTGAGAGTCAGTGCTTTGATCCTTTCCTGTGAGACCAGTATTAGTTTCCGATACACCATTACAGGTTCAATGAATTCGTTGGACCTTCACATTGACGATGAAACACAGAAATCGCATCGGAATTTAATACAAAAGGCACAATGCCGCCTTAAGTACAAGAACACAGACTCTTATTACAGTCTGTGCTTTGAGCATTCTCTGTGAGACCAGTATTAGTTTCCGATACACCACTGCAGTTTCAATGTATTCCTTGGACCTTCACATTGCCGAAGAAACACAGGAATCGCATCGGAAATAAATACAAAAGGCACAATGCCGTCTTAAGTACAAGAAAAGAGACTCTTCTTACAGTCGGTGCTTTGAGCATTCCCTGTGAGACCAGTATTAATTTCCGATACACCACTGCAGGTTCAATGTATTCCTTGGACCTTCACATTGACGATGAAAAGCAGAAATCGCATCGGAATTAAATACAAAAGGCACAATGCCGCTTTAAGTGCAACAATAGTGAGTGTTCTTGGAGTCTGTGCTCTGATCCTTTCCTGTGAGACCAGTATTAGTTTCAAATCCACCACTGCAGGTTCAGTGTATTCCTTGGACCTTCACATTGACGATGAATCACTGAAATCGCATCGGAATTAAATACAAAATGCACAATTCCGCCTTAAGTACAACAATAGAGACTCTTCTTACAGTCGGTGTTTTGAGCATTCCCTGTGAGACCAGTAATAGTTTCCGATACCCCACTGCAGATTCAATGTATTCCTTGGAGCTTCACATTGACGATGAAACACAGAAATCGCATCGGAATTAAATACAAAAGGCACAACGCTGCCTTAAGTACATGAACACAGACTCTTCTTACAGTCTGTGCTTCGAGCATTCCCTGTGAGACCAGTATTAGCTTTAGATACACCACATTAGGTTCAATGTATTCCTTGGACCTTCTCATTGACGATGAATCACAGAAATCGCAATGGAATTTAATACAAAAGGCACAATGCCTCCTTAAGTGCAAGAGTAGAGACTCTTCTTACAGTCGGTGCTTTGAGCATTCCCTGTCAGACGAGTATTAGTTTCCGATACACCACTGCAGGTTCAATGTATTCCATGGACATACACATTGACGATGAAACACTGAAATTACATCGGAATTAAATACTAAAGGCACAATGCCGCCTTAACTGCAAGAAGAGTGAGACTTCTTAGAGTCTGCGCTTTGATCCTTTCCTGTGAGACCAGTATTAGTTTCCGATACACCACTGCACGTTCAATGCATTCCTTGGACCGTCACATTGAATATGAAAGACAGAAATCGTATCGGAATTAAACTAAAAAGGCACTAAGCCGCCTTAAGTACACGAATACAGACTCTTCATTCAGTCGGTGCTTTGAGCATTTCCTGTGAGACCTGTATTAGTTTGCGATACACCACTGCAGGTTCAATGTATTCCTTGGACCTTCACATTGACGACGAAACACAGAAATCGCATCGGAATTAAATACAAAAGGCACAATGCCGCTTCAAGTACAAGAATATAGACTCTTCTTACAGTCGGTGCTATGAGCATTCCCTGTGAGACCTGCATTAGTTTCCGATACACCACTATAGATTCAATGTATTCCTTGGACCTTCACATTGACGATGAAACACAGAAATCGCATCGGAATTAAATACAAAAGGGACAATGCTGCCTTTGTTGCAAGAAGAGTGAGACTTCTTAAAGTTGTGCTTTGATCCTTTCCTGTGAGACCAGAATTAGTTTCTGATACACCACTGCAGGTTCAATGTATTTCTTGGACCTTCACATTGACGATGAATCACAAAAATCGCATCGGAATTAAATACAAAAGGCACAATGGCGCCTTAAGTACAAGAATAGAGACTCTTCTTACAGTCGGTGTTTTGAGCATTCCCTGTGAGACCAGTATTAGTTTCCAATACACCACTGCAGGTTCAAGGTATTCCTAGGAACCTACACATTGACTATGAAACACAGAAATCGCATCGGAATTAAATACAAAAGGCACAATGCCGCCTTAAGTACAAGAATAGAGACTCTTCTTACAGTCGGTGTTTTGAGCATTCCCTGTGAGACCAGTATTAGTTTCCGATACACCACTGCAGGTTCAATGTATTACTTGGACCTTCACATTGCCGATGAAACACAGAAATCGCATTGGAATTAAATACAAAAGGCACAATGCCGCCTTAAGTGCAACAAGAGTGAGTGTTCTTAGGGTCTGTGCTTTGATCCTGTCCTGTGAGACCAGTATTAGTTTTAAATCCACCACTGCAGGTTCAATGTATTCCTTGGACCGTCACATTGGCGATCAAAGACAGATATCGCATTGAAATTAAATACAAAAGGCACAATGCCGCCCTAAGTACCAGAATACAGACTCTTCTTACCGTCGGTGCTTTGAGCATTCCCTGTGACCCCTTTATTAGTTTCCGATACACCACTGCAGGTTCAATGTATTCCTTGGACCCTCACATTGACGATGAAAGACAGAAATAGCATCGGAATTAAATACAAAAGGCACAATGCCGCCTTAAGTACAAGAATAGAGACTCTTTTTACAGTCGGTGCTATGAGGATTCCCTGTGAGACCAGTATTAGTTTCCGATACACCACTGCAGGTTCAATGTATTCCTTGGACCGTCACATTGGCGATGAAAGACAGAAATCGCATTGAAATTAAATACAAAAGGCACATTGCCGCCCTAAGTACCAGAATACAGACTCTTCTTACCGTCGGTGCTTTGAGCATTCCCTGTGACCCCTTTATTAGTTTCCGATACACCACTGCAGGTTCAATGTATTCCTTGGACCCTCACATTGACGATGAAAGACAGATATAGCATCGGAATTAAATACAAAAGGCACAATGCCGCCTTAAGTACAAGAATAGAGACTCTTTTTACAGTCGGTGCTATGAGGATTCCCTGTGAGACCAGTATTAGTTTCCGATACACCACTGCAGGTTCAATGTATTCCTTGGACCCTCACATTGACGATGAAAGACAGAAATAGCATCGGAATTAAATACAAAAGGCACAATGCCGCCTTAAGTACAAGAATAGAGACTCTTTTTACAGTCGGTGCTATGAGGATTCCCTGTGAGACCAGTATTAGTTTCAAATCCACCACTGCAGGTTCAATGTTTTCCTTGGACCTTCACATTGACGATGAATCACTGAAATCGCATCGGAATTAAATACAAAAGGCACAATGCCGCCTTAAGTACAAGAACACAGACTCTTCTTACAGTCTCTGCTTCGAGCATTCCCTGTGAGACCAGTATTACCATTTGATACACCACTGCAGGTTCAATGTATTCCTTGGACATACACAATGACGATGAGACACTGAAATTACATCGGAATTAAATACAAAAGACACAATGCCGCCTTAATGCAAGAAGAGTGAGACTTCTTAGAGTCCATTCTTTGATACTTTCCTGTGAGCCCAGTATTATTTTCCGATACACCACTGCAGGTTCAAAGTATACCTTGGACCCTCACATTGACGATAAAAAACAGAGATTGCATCGGAATTAAATAGAAAACGCACAATGCCGCCTTAAGTAAAAGAATAGAGACTCTTCTTACTGTCGGTGCTTTGAGCATTCATTGTGAAACCGGTATTAGTTTCCGATTCACCACTGCAGTTTCAATGCATTCCTTGGACCTTCACATTGACGATGAAACACAGGAATCGCACCGGAATTCAATACAAACGGCACAATGCCACGTTAATTACAAGAATAGAGACTCTTCTTACAGTCGGTGCTTTGAGCATTCCCTGTGAGACCAGTATTAGTGTCCGATACACCACTGCAGGTTCAATGTATTCCTTGGACCTTCACATTGACGATGAAACACAGAAATCGCATCGGAATTAAATACAAAAGGCACAATGAAGCCTTAAGTACAAGAACAGAGACCCTTCTTACAGTCTGTGCTTTGAGCATTCCCTGTGAGGCCAGTATTAGTTTCCGATACACCACTGCAGATTCAATGTATTCCTTGGACCTTCACATTGCCGAAGAAACACAGAAATCGCTTCGGAATTAAATACAAAAGGCACAATGCCGTCTTAAGTACAAGAATACAGACTCTTCTTACAGTCGGTGCTTTGAGCATTCCCTGTGAAACCAGTATTAGTTTCCGATACACCTCTGCAGGTTCAATGTATTCCTTGGACCTTCACATTGACGATGAAACACAGAAATAGCATCGGAATTAAATAAAAAATTCACAATGCCACCTTAAGTACAAGAATAGAGTGTCTTCTTACAGTCGGTGCTTTGAGCATTCCCTGTGAGACCAGTATTACTATTTGATACACCACTGCAGGTTCAATGTATTCCTTGGACATACACAATGACGATGAAACACTGAAATTACATCGGAATTAAATACAAAAGATACAATGCCGCCTTAATGCAAGAAGAGTGACACTTCTTAGAATCCATTCTTTGATACTTTCCTGTGAGCCCAGTATTATTTTCCGATACACCACTGCAGGTTCAAAGTATTCCTTGGACCCTCACATTGACGATAAAAAACAGAGATTGCATCGGAATTAAATAAAAAAGGCACAATGCCGCCTTAAGTAAAAGAATAGAGACTCTTCTTACTGTCGGTGCTTTGAGCATTCATTGTGAAACCGGTATTAGTTTCCGATACACCACTACAGTTTCAATGCAATCCTTGGACCTTCACATTGACGATGAAACACAGAAATCGCATCGGAATTCAATACAAAAGGCACAATGCCACGTTAATTACAAGAATAGAGACCCTTCTTACAGTCGGTGCTTTGAGCATTCCCTGTGAGACCAGTATTGGTTTCCGATCCACCACTGCAGGTTCAATGTGTTCTTTGGACATACACATTGACGATGAAATACTGAAATTACATCGGAATTAAATACAAAAGGCACAATGCCGCCATAAGTGCTAGAAGAGTGAGACTTCTTAGAGTCTGTGCCTTGATCCTTTCCTGAGAGACCAGTATTAGTTTCCGATACACCACTGCAGGTTCAATGTATTCCTTGGACTTTCACATTGACCATGAAACACAGAAATCGCATCGGAATTAAATACAAAAGGCACAATGCCGCCTTAATTACAAGAATACAGCCTCTTCTTACAGTCGGTGCTTTAAGCATTCCCTGTGAGACCAGTAATAGTTTCCGATACACCACTGCAGGTTCAATGTATTCCTTGGACGTCCACATTCACGGTGAAACACAGAAATCGCATCGGAATTAAATACAAAAGGCACAATGCCGCCTTAAGTACAAGAATAGAGACTCTTCTTACAGTCGGTGCTTTCAGCATTCCCTGTGAGACCAGTATTAGTTTCCGATACACCACTGCAGGTTCAATGTATTCCTTGGACCTTCACAATGACGATGAAACACAGAAATCGCATCGGATATAAGTACAAAAGGCACAATGCCGCCTTAAGTACAAGAATAGAGACTCTTCTTACAGTCGGTGCTATTATCATTCCCTGTGAGACCAGTATTAGTTTCCGATATACCACTGCAGGTACAATGTATTCCTTGGACATACACATTGACGATGAAACACTGAAATTACATCGGAATTAAATACAAAAGGCACAATGCCGACTTAAGTGCAAGAAGAGTTAATCTTCTTAGAGTCTGTGCTTTGATCCTTTCCTGTGAGACCAGTTTTAGTTTGCGATACACCACTGCAGGTTCAATGTATTCCTTGGACCTTCACATTGACGATGAAACACAGAATTCGCATCGTAATAAAATACAAAAGTCACAATGCCGCCTTAAGTACAAGAACACGGACTCTTCTTACAGTCTGTGCTTTGAGCATTACCTGTGAGACCAGTATTAGTTTCCGATACACCACTGCAGGTTCAAAGTATGCCTTGGACCATCACATTGACGATAAAAAACAGAAATTGCATCGGAATTAAATACAAAATCACAATGCCGCCTTAAGTACAGTAATAGAGACTCTTCTTACTGTCGGTGCTTTGAGCATTCCCTGTGAGACCAGTATTAGTTTCCGATACACCACTGCAGGTTCAATGTATTCCTTGGACATACACATTGACGATGAAATACTGAAATTACATCGGAATTAAATACAAAAGGCACAATGCCGCCTTAAGTGGTAGAAGAGTGAGACTTCCTAGAGTCTGTGCCTTGATCCTTTCCTGAGAGACCAGTATTAGTTTCCGATACACCACTGCAGGTTCAATGAATTCCTTGGACCTTCACATTCACGATGAAACACAGAAATTGCATCGGAATTAAATACAAAAGGCACAATGCCGCCTTAAGTAAAAGAATAGAAACTCTTCTTACTGTCGGTGCTTTGAGCATTCATTGGGAAACCGGTATTAGTTTCCGATTCACCACTGCAGTTTCAATGCGTTCCTTGGACCTTCACATTGACGATGAAACACAGAAATCGCATCGGAATTCAATACAAAAGGCACAATGCCACGTTAATTACAAGAATAGAGACTCTTCTTACAGTCGGTGCTTTGAGCATTCCCTGTGAGACCAGTATTAGTGTCCGATACACCACTGCAGGTTCAATGTATTCCTTGGACCTTCACATTGACGATGAAACACAGAAATTGCATCGGAAATAAATACAAAAGGCACAATGCCGCCTTAAGTACAACAATAGAGGTTCTTCTTACAGTCGGTGCTTTGAGCATTCCCTGTGAGACCAGTATTGGTTTCCGATACACCACTGCAGGTTCAATGTGTTCCTTGGACATACACATTGACGATGAAATACTGAAATTACATCGGAATTAAATACAAAAGGCACAATGCCGCCTTAAGTGCTAGAAGAGTGGGACTCCTTAGAGTCTGTGCCATGATCCTTTCCTGAGAAGCCAGTATTAGTTTCCGATACACCACTGCAGGTTCAATGTATCCCTTGGACTTTCAAATTGATCATGAAACACAGAAATCGTATCGGAATTAAATACAAAAGGCACACTGCCGCCTTAATTACTAGAATAGAGCCTCTTCTTACAGTCGGTGCTTTGAGCATTCCCTGTGAGACCAGTAATAGTTTCCGATACACCACTGCAGCTTCAATGTATTCCTTGGACGTCCACATTCACGGTGAAACACCGAAATCGCATCGGAATTAAATACAAAAGGCACAATGCCGCCTTAAGTACAAGAATAGAGACACTTCTTACAGTCGGTGCTTTGAGCATTACCTCTGAGAGCTGTATTAGTTTCTGATACACCACTGCAGGTTCAAGGTATTCTTTGGACCTTCACATTCACTATTAAACACAGAAATCGCATTGGAATTAAATACAAAAGGCACAATGATGCCTTAGGTACAAGAATAGAGACATTTCTTACAGTCGGTGCTTTGAGCATTCCATCTGAGAGCAGTGTCAGTTTCCGATACACCACTGCAGGTTCAAAGTATTCCTTGGACCTTCACATTGAATATGAAACATAGAAATCGCATCGGAAATAAATACAAAAAGCTCAATGACGCCTTATGTACAAGATTAGAGACTCTTCTTACAGTCGGTGCTTTCAGCATTCCCTGTGAGACCAGTATTAGTTTCCGATACACCACTGCAGGTTCAATGTATTCCTTGGACCTTCACATTGACGATGAAACACAGAAATCGCATCGGAATTAAGTACAAAAGGCGCAATGGCGCCTTAGTACAAGAATAGAGACTCTTCTTACAGTCGGTGCTATGAGCATTCCCTGTGAGACCAGTATTAGTTTCCGATACACCACTGCAGGTACAATGTATTCGTTGGACATACACATTGACGATGAAACACTGAAATTACATCGGAATTAAATACAAAAGGCACAATGCCGACTTAAGTGCAAGAAGAGTTAGTCTTCTTAGAGTCTGTGCCTTGATCCTTTCCTGTGAGACCAGTATTAGTTTGCGATACACCACTGCAGGTTCAATGTATTCCTTGGACCTTCACACTGACGATGAAACACAGAAATCGCATCGTAATTAAATACAAAAAGCACAATGCCGCCTTATGTACAAGAACACAGACTCTTCTTACAGTCTGTGCTATGAGCATTACCTGTGAGACCAGTATTAGTTTCCGATACACCACTGCAGGTTCAAAGTATGCCTTGGACCATCACATTGACGATAAGAAACAGAAATTGCATCGGAATTAAATACAAAAGGCACAATGCCGCCTTAAGTACAATAATAGAGACTCTTCTTACTGTCGGCGCTTCGAGCATTCATTGTGAAACCAGTATTAGTTTCCGATACACCACTGGAGGTTCAATGCATTCCTTGGACCTTCACATTGACGATGAAACACAGAAATCGCATCGGAATTAAATACAAAAAGCACAATGCCACCTTAATTATATGAATAGAGACTCTTCTTACAGTCGGTGCTATGAGCATTCCCTGTGAGACCAGTATTAGTTTCCGATACACCACTGCATGTTCAATGTATTCCTTGGACATACACATTGACGATGAAATACTGAAATTACATCGGAATTAAATACAAAAGGCACAATGCCGCCTTAAGTGCTAGAAGAGTGAGACTTCCTAGAGTCTGTGCCTTGATCCTTTCCTGAGAGACTAGTATTAGTTTCCGATACACCACTGCAGGTTCAATGTATTACTTGGACCTTCACATTCACGATGAAACACAGAAATTGCATCGCAATTAAATACAAAAGGCACAATGCCGCCTTAAGTACAAGAATAGAGACACTTCTAACAATCGGTGCTTTGAGCATTGCCTCTGAGAGCAGTATTAGTTTCTGATACACCACTGCAGGTTCAAGGTATTCCTTGGACCTTCACATTCACTAGGAAGCACAGAAATCGCATCGGAATTAATTACAAATGGCACAAGGAAGCCTTAAGTACAAGAATAGAGACTCTTCTAACAGTCGGTGCTTTGAGCATTCCCTGTGAGACCAGTATTAGTTTCCGATACACCACTGCAGGTTCCAAGTATTCCTTGGACCTTCACACTGACTATGAAACACAGAAATCGCATCGGAATTAAATACAAAAGGCACAATGCCGCCTTAAGTACAATAATAAAGACACTTATTACAGTCGGTGCTTTGAGCATTCCCTCTGAGAGCAGTATTAGTTTCCGATACACCACTGCAGGTTCAAAGTATTCCTTGGACCCTCACATTGACTATGAAACACAGAAATCGCATCAGAAATAAATACAAAAGGGACAATGCCGCCTTAAGTACAAGAATAGAGACTCTTCTTACAGTCGGTGCTTTGAGCATTCCCTGTGAGACCAGTATTAGTTTCCGATACACCACTGCAGGTTAAATGTATTCCTTGGAGATTCACATTGACGATGAAACACAGAAATCGCATCGGAATTAAATACAAAAGGCACAATGCCACCTTAGGTACAAGAATAGAGACTCTTCTTGCTGTCGGTGCTTTGAGCATTCCCTCTGAGAGCTGTATTAGTTTCCGTACACCACTGCAGGTTCAAAGTATTCCTTGGACCTTCGCATTGACGATGAAACACAGAAATCGCATCGGAATTAAATACAAAAGGCACAATGCCGCCTTAAGTACAAGCATAGAGACACTTCTTACAGTCGGTGCTTTGAGCATTCCCTTTGAGACCAGTATTAGTTTCCGATTCACCACAGCAGGTTCAAAGTGTTCGTTGGACCTTCACATTGACTATGAAACACAGAAATCGCATCGGAATTAAATTCAAAAGGCAGAATGCCGCCTTAAGTACAAGAATAGAGACTCTTCTTACAGTCGGTGATTTGAGCATTCCCTCTGAGACCAGTATTAATTTCCGATACACCACTGCAGGTTCAATGTATTCCTTGGACCTTCACATAGACGATGAAACACAGAAATCGCATCGGAATTAAATACAAAAGGCACAATGCCGCCTTAAGTACAAGAATAGAGAGTCTTCTTACAGTCGGTGCTTTGAGCATTCCCTGTGAGACCAGTATTAGTTTCCGTTACACCACTGCAGGTTCAATGTATTCCTTGGACATACACATTGACGATGATACAATGAAATTACATCGGAATTAAATACAAAAGGCACTATGCCGCCTTCATTGCAAGAAGAGTGAGACTTCTTAGAGTCAGTGCTTTGATCCTTTCCTGTGAGACCAGTATTAGTTTCCGATACACCACTGCAGGTTCAATGTATTCCTTGGACCTTCACATTGACGATGAAACACTGAAATCGCATAGGAATAAAATACAAAAGGCACAATGCCGCCTTAAGTACAAGAATAGAGACTCTTCTTACAGTCTGTGCTATGATCTTTCCCTGTGAGACCAGTATTAATTTCCGATACACAGTCGCAGGTTCAATGAATTCCTTGGACATTCACATTGACGATCCAACACTGAAATTACATTGGAATTAAATACAAAAGGCACAATGCCGCTTTAATTGCAAGAAGAGTGGGACTTCTTAGAGTCTTTACTTTGATCCTTTCCTGTGAGACCAGTATTATTTTCCGATACACCACTGCACGTTCAATTTATTCCTTGGACCATCACATTGAATATGAAAGACACAAATCGTATCGGAATTAAACTCAATCGGCACTAAGCCGCCTTAAGTACAAGAATACAGACTCTTCTTACAGTCGGTGCTTTGAGCATTCCCTGTGAGACCTGTATTAGTTTCCGATACACCACTGCTGGTTCAATGTATTCCTTGGACCTACACATTGACGATGAAACACAGAAATCGCATCGGAATTAAATACAAAAGGCACAATGCCGCCTTAAGTACAAGAATAGAGACTTTTCTTACAGTCGGTGCTATGAGTATTCCCTGTGAGACCAGTATTAGTTTCAGATACACCACTGCAGGTGCAATGTATTGCTAGGACCTTCACATTGATGATGAAACACTGAAATCGCATCGGAATTAAATACAAAAGGGACAATGCCGCCTTAAGTGCAAGAAGAGTAAGACTTCTTAGAGTGTGTGCTTTGATCCATTCCTGTGAGACCAGTATTAGTTTCTGATACACCACTGCAGGGTCAATCTAATGCTTGGACATTCACATTGACGATGAATTACAGAAATCGCATCGGAATTAAATACAAAAGGCACAATGGCGCCTTAAGTACAAGAATAGAGACTCTTCTAACATTCGGTGCTTGGAGCATTCCCTGTGAGACCAGTATTTGATTCCGATACACCACTGCAGATTCAATGTATTCCTTGGAGCTTCACAATGACGATGAAACACAGAAATCGCATTGGAATTAAATACAAACGGCACAAAACCGCCTTAAGTGAGGGAGAAGAGACTCTTCTTACTGTCGTTGTTTGAGCATTCCCTGTGAGACCAGTATTAGTTTCCGATACACAGCAGCAGGTTCAATGTATTCCTTGGACATTCACATTGACGATCAAACACTGAAATTACATTGGAATTAAATACAAAAGGCGCAATGCCGCTTTATTGCAAGAAGAGTGAGACTTCTTAGAGTCAGTGCTTTGATCCTTTCCTGTGAGACCAGTATTAGTTTCCGATACACCACTGCAGGTTCAATGTATTCCTTGGACCTTCACATTGACGATGAAACACAGAAATCGCATCGGAATTAAATACAAAAGGCACAATGCCGCCTTAAGTACAAGAACACAGACTCTTCATACAGTCTGTGCTTTGAGCATTCCCTGTGAGACCAGTATTAGTTTCCGATACACCACTGCAGGTTCAATGTATTCCTTGGACCTTCACATTTGCGAAGAAACACAGAAATCGCATCGGAATTAAATACAAAACGCACAATGCCGCCTTAAGTACAAGAATAGAGACTCTTCTTACAGTTGGTGTTTTGAGCATTCCCTGTGAAACCAGTATTAGTTTCCGATACACCAATGCAGGTTCAATGTATTCCTTGGACCTTCACACTGACGATGAAACACAGAAATCGCATCGGAATTAAATACAAAAGGCACAATGCCGCCTTAAGTACAAGAATAGAGACTCTTCTTACAGTCGGTGCTTTGAGCATTCCCTGTGAGACCAGTATTACTTTCTGATACACCACTGCAGGTGCAATGTATTCCTTGGACATACACAATGACGATGAAACACTAAAATTACTTCGGAATAAAATACAAAAGACACAATGCCGCCTTAATGCAAGAAGAGTGAGACTTCATAGAGTCCATTCTTTGATCCTTTCCTGTGAGTCCAGTATTAGTTTCCGATACAGCACTGCAGGTTCAATGTATTCCTTGGATCCTCACATTGACGATAAAAAACAGAAAATGCATCGGAATTAAATACAAAAGGCACAATGCCGCCTTTAGTACAAGAATAGAGACTCTTCTTACAGTCGGTGTTTTGAGCATTCCCTGTGAGACCAGTATTAGTTTCCGATACACCACTGAAGGTGCAATGTATTCCTTGAACCTTCACATTGACGATGAATCACAGAAATCGCATCGGATTTAAATACAAAAGGCACAATGCCGCCTTAAGTACAAGAATAGAGGCTCTTCTTACAGTCGGCGCTTTGAGCATTCCCTGTGAGACCAGTATTAGTTTCCGATACACCACTGCAGGTTCAATGTATTTCTTGGACATACACATTGACGACGAAATACTGAAATTACATCGGAATTAAATACAAAAGACACAATGCCGCCTTAAGTGCTACAGCAGTGAGACTTCTTAGAGTCTGTGCCTTGATCCTTTCCTGTGAGACCAGTATTAGTTTCCGATACACCACTGCAGGGTCAATGTATTCCTTGGACCTTTACATTGACGATGAAACACAGAAATCGCATCGGAATTAAATACAAAAGGCACAATGCAGCCTTAATTACAAGAATAGAGACTCTTCTTACAGTCGGTGCTTTGAGCATTCCCTGTGAGACCAGTAATAGTTTCCGATACACCACTGCAGGTTCAATGTATTCCTTGGACGTTCACACTCACGATGAAACACAGAAATCGCATCGGAATTAAATACAAAAGGCACAATGCCGCCTTAAGTACAAGCATAGAGACTCTTCTTACAGTCGGTGCTTGAGCAATCCCTTTGAGACCAGTATTAGTTTCCGATTCACCACTGCAAGTTCAAAGTATTCCTTGGACCTTCACATTGACTATGAAACACAGAAATCGCATCGGAATTAAATTCAAAAGGCACAATGCCGCCTTAAGTAGAAGAATAGAGACTCTTCTTACAGTCGGTGATTTGAGCATTCCCTCTGAGACCAGTATTAGTTTCCGATACACCACTGCAGGTTCAATGTATTCCTTGGACCTTCACATTGACGATGAAACACAGAAATCGCATCGGAATTAAATACAAAAGGCACAATGCCGCCTTAAGTACAAGAATAGAGAGTCTTCTTACAGTCGGTGCTTTGAGCATTCCCTGTGAGACCAGTATTAGTTTCCGTTACACCACTGCAGGTTCAATGTATTACTTGGACATACACATTGACGATGATACAATGAAATTACATCGGAATTAAATACAAAAGGCATTATGCCGCCTTAATTGCAAGAAGAGTGAGACTTCTTAGCGTCAGTGCTTTGATCCTTTCCTGTGAGACCAGTATTAGTTTCCGATACACCACTGCAGGTTCAATGTATTCGTTGGACCTTCACATTGACGATGAAACACTGAATTCGCATAGGAATAAAATACAAAAGGCACAATGCCGCCTTAAGTTCAAGAATAGAGACTCTTCTTACAGTCTGTGCTATGAGCTTTCCCTGTGAGACCAGTATTAGTTTCCGATACACAGCTGCAGGTTCAATGAATTCCTTGGACATTCACATTGACGATCAAACACTGAAATAACATTGGAATTAAATACAAAAGGCACAATGCCGCCTTAATTGCAAGAAGAGTGAGTCTTCTAAGAGTCTTTGCTTTGATCCTTTCCTGTGAGACCAGTATTATTTTCCGATACACCACTGCACGTTCAATGTATTCCTTGGATCATCACATTGAATATGAAACACAGAAATCGCATCGGAATTAAATACAAAAGTCACAATGCCGCCTTAAGTACAAGAATAGAGACTATTCTTACAGTCGGTGCTATGAGTATTCCCTGTGAGTCCAGTATTAGTTTCCGATACACCACTGCAGGTGCAATGTATTGCTAGGACCTTCACATTGACGAAGAAACACTGAAATCGCATCGGAATTAAATACAAAAGGGATAATGCCGCCTTAAGTGCAAGAAGAGTAAGACTTCTTAGAGTGTGTGCTTTGATCCATTCCTGTGAGACCAGTATTAGTTTCTGATACACCACTGCAGGTTCAATCTATTGCTTGGACCTTCACATTGACGATGAATCACAGAAATCGCATCGGAATTAAATACAAAAGGCACAATGGCGCCTTAAGTACAAGAATAGAGACTCATCTAACAGTCGGTGCTTGGAGCATTCCCTGTGAGACCAGTATTAGATTCCGATACAAAATTGCAGATTCAATGTATTCCTTGGAGATTCACATTGACGATGAAACACAGTAATCGCATCGGAATTAAATACAAAAGGCACAAAACCGCCTTAAGTGAGGGAGTAGAGACTCTTCTTACAGTCGTTGTTTGAGCATTCCCTGTGAGACCAGTATTAGTTTCCGATACACAGCTGCAGGTTCAATGTATTCCTTGGACATTCACATTGACGATCAAACACTGAAATTACATTTCAATTAAATACAAAATGCACAATGCCGCCTTAATTGCAAGAAGAGTGAGACTTCTTAGAGTCAGTGCTTTGATCCTTTCCTGTGAGACCAGTATTAGTTTCCGATACACCACTGCAGGTTCAATGTATTTCTTGGTCCTTCACATTGACGATGAAACACAGAAATCGCATAGGAATTAAATACAAAAGGCACAATGCCGCCTTAAGTACTAGAATAGAGACTCTTCTTACAGTCGGTGCTATGAGCTTTCCCTGTGATACCAGTATTAGTTTCCGATATACCACTGGAGATTCAGTGTATTCCTTGGACATTCACATTGACGATGAAACACTGAAATCGCATCGGAATTAAATACAAAAGGGACAGCGCCGCCTTAAGTGCAAGAAGAGTGTGACATCTAAGAGTCTGTGCTTTGATCCTTTCCAGTGAGACCAGTATTAGTTTCTGATACACCACTGCAAGTTCAATGTATTCCTTGGACCTTCACATTGACGATGAATCACAGAAATCGCATCGGAATCAAATACAAAAGGCACAATGGAGCCTTAAGTACAACAATAGAGACTCTTCTTACAGTCGGTGCTCGGAGCATTCCCTGTGAGACCAGTATTGATTTCCGATACACCACTGCAGGTTCAATGTATTCCTTGGACATTCACATTGACGATCAAACACTGAAATTACATCGGAATTAAATAAAAAAGGCACAATGCCGCTTTATTGCAAGAAGAGTGAGACTTCTTAGAGTCAGTGCTTTGATCCTTTCCTGTGAGGCCAGTATTAGTTTCCGATACACCACTGCAGGTTCAATGTATTCCTTGGACCTTCACATTGACGATGAAACACAGAAATCGCATCGGAATTAAATACAAAAGGCACAATGCCGCCTTAAGTACAAGAACACAGACTCTTCATACAGTCTGTGCTTTGAGCATTCCCTGTGAGACCAGTATTACTTTCTGATACACCACTGCAGGTGCAATGTATTCCTTGGACATACACAATGACGATGAAACACTGAAATTACGTCGGAATTAAATACAAAAGACACAGTGCCGCTTTAATGCAAGAAGAGTGAGACTTCATAGAGTCCATTCTTTGATCCTTTTCTGTGAGTCCAGTATTAGTTCCCGATACAGCACTGCAGGTTCAATGTATTCCTTGGATCCTCACATTGACGATAAAAAACAGAAATTGCATCGGAATTAAATACAAAAGGCACAATGCCGCCTTAAGTACAAGAATAGAGACTCTTCTTACAGTCGGTATTTTGAGCATTCCCTGTGAGACCAGTATTAGTTTCCGATACACCACTGCAGGTGCAATGTATTCCTTGAACCTTCACATTGACGATGAAACACAGAATTCGCATCGGATTTAAATACAAAAGGCACAATGCCGCCTTAAGTACAAGAATAGAGACTCTTCTTACAGTCAGTGCTTTGAGCATTCCCTGTGAGACCAGTATTAGTTTCCGATACACCACTGCAGGTTCAATGTATTTCTTGGACATACACATTGACGACGAAATACTGAAATTACATCGGAAATAAATACAAAAGACACAATGCCGCCTTAAGTGCTACAGCAGTGAGACTTCTTAGAGTCAGTGCCTTGATCCTTCCCTGTGAGACCAGTATTAGTTTCCGATGCACCACTGCAGGGTCAATGTATTCCTTGGACCTTTACATTGACGATGAAACACAGAAATCGCATCGGATTTAAATACAAAAGGCACAATGCAGCCTTAATTACAAGAATAGAATCTCTTCTTACAGTCGGTGCTTTGAGCATTCCCTGTGAGACCAGTAATAGTTTCCAATACACCACTGCAGGTTCAATGTATTCCTTGGACGTTCATACTCACGATGAAGCACAGAAATCGCATCGGAATTAAATACAAAAGGCACAATGCCGCCTTAAGTACAAGAATAGAGACTCATCTAACAGTCGGTGCTTGGAGCATTCCCTGTGTGACCAGTATTAGATTCCGATACAAAATTGCAGATTCAATGTATTCCTTGGAGATTCACATTGACGATGAAACACAGAAATCGCATCGGAATTAAATACAAAAGGCACAAAACCACCTTATGTGAGGGAGTAGAGACTCTTCTTACAGTCGTTGTTTGAGCATTCCCTGTGAGACCAGTATTAGTTTCCGATACACAGCTGCAGGTTCAATGTATTCCATGGACATTCACATTGACGATCAAACACTGAAATTACATTTCAATTAAATACAAAATGCACAATGCCGCCTTAATTGCAAGAAGAGTGAGACTTCTTAGAGTCAGTGCTTTGATCCTTTCCTGTGAGACCAGTATTAGTTTCCGATACACCACTGCAGGTTCAATGTGTTCCTTGGTCCTTCACATTGACGATGAAACACAGAAATCGCATCGGAATTAAATACAAAAGGCACAAAGCCGCCTTAAGTACAAGAATAGAGACTCTTCTTACAGTCGTTGCTTTGAGCATTCCCTGTGAGACAACTATTAGTTTCCGATACACAGCTGCAGGTTCAATGTATTCCTTGGACATTCACATTGACGATCAAACACTGAAATTACATTGGAATTAAATACAAAAGGCACAATGCCGCCTTAATTGCAAGAAGAGTGAGACTTCTTAGAATCTGTGCTTTGATCCTTTCCTGTGAGACCAGTATTAGTTTCCGATACACCACTGCACGTTCAATGTATTCCTTGGACGGTCACATTGAATACGAAAGACAGAAATCGTATCGGAATTAAACTCAAAAGGCACTAAGCCGCCTTAAGTACAAGAATACAGACTCTTCTTACAGTCGATTCTTTCAGCATTCCTGTGAGACCTGTATTAGTTTCCGATACACAACTTCAGGTTCAATGTATTCCTTGGACCTTCACATTGAGGATGAAACACAGAAATCGCATCGGAATTAAATATAAAAGGCACAATGCCGCCTTAAGTACTAGAATAGAGACTCTTCTTACAGTCGGTGCTATGAGCTTTAACTGTGATACCAGTATTAGTTTCCGATATACCACTGGAGATTCAGTGTATTCCTTCGACCTTCACATTGACGATGAAACACTGAAATCGCATCGGAATTAAGTACAAAAGGGACAGCGCTGCCTTAAGTGCAAGAAGAGTGAGACATCTTAGAGTCTGTGCTTTGATCCTTTCCAGTGAGACCAGTATTAGTTTCTGATACACCACTGCAAGTTCAATGTATTCCTTGGACCTTCACATTGACGTTGAATCAGAGAAATCGCATCGGAATTAAATACAAAAGGCACAATGGAACCTTAAGTACAACAATAGAGACTCTTCTTACAGTCGGTGCTTGAAGCATTCCCTGTGAGACCAGTATTAATTTCCGATACACCACTGCAGGTTCAATGTATTCCTTGGACATTCACATTGACGATCAAACACTGAAATTACATTGGAATTAAATACAAAAGGCACAATGCCGCTTTATTGCAAGAAGAGTGAGACTTCTTAGAGTCAGTGCTTTGATCCTTTCCTGTGAGACCAGTTTTAGTTTCCGATACACCACTGCAGGTTCAATGTATTCCTTGGACCTTCACATTGACGATGAAACACAGAAATCGCATCGGAATTAAATACAAAAGGCACAATGCCGCCTTAAGTACAAGAACACAGACTCTTCATACAGTCTGTGCTTTGAGCATTATCTGTGAGACCAGTATTAGTTTCCGATACACCACTGCAGGTTCAATGTATTCCTTGGACCTTCACATTTGCGAAGAAACACAGAAATCGCATCGGAATTAAATACAAAGGGCACAATGCCGCCTTAAGTACAAGAATAGAGACTCTTCTTACAGTTGGTGTTTTGAGCATTCCCTGTGAAACCAGTATTAGTTTCCGATACACCACTGCAGGTTCAATGTATTCCTTGGACCTTCACACTGACAATGAAACACAGAAATCGCATCGGAATTAAATACAAAAGGCACAATGCCGCCTTAAGTACAAAAATAGAGACTCTTCTTACAGTCGGTGCTTTGAGCATTTGCTGTGAGACTAGTATTACTTTCTGATACACCACTGCAGGTGCAATGTATTCCTTGGACATACACAATGACGATGAAACACTGAAATTATGTCGGAATTAAATACAAAAGACACAGTGCCGCTTTAATGCAAGAAGAGTGAGACTTCATAGAGTCCATTCTTTGTTCCTTTCCTGTGAGTCCAGTATTAGTTTCCGATACAGCACTGCAGGTTCAATGTATTCCTTGGATCCTCACATTGACGATAAAAAACAGAAATTGCATCGGAATTAAATACAAAAGGCACAATGCCGCCTTAAGTACAAGAATAGAGACTCTTCTTACAGTCGGTGTTTTGAGCATTCCCTGTGAGACCAGTATTAGTTTCCGATACACCACTGCAGGCGCAATGTATTCCTTGAACCTTCACATTGACGATGAAACACAGAAATCGCATCGGATTTAAATACAAAAGGCACAATGCCGCCTTAAGTACAAGAATAGAGGCTCTTCTTACAGTCGGTGCTTTGAGCATTCCCTGTGAGATCAGTATTAGTTTCCGATACACCACTGCAGGTTCAATGTATTTCTTGGACATACACATTGACGACGAAATACTGAAATTACATCGGAATGAAATACAAAAGACACAATGCCGCCTTAAGTGCTACAGCAGTGAGACTTCTTAGAGTCTGTGCCTTGACCCTTCCCTTTGAGACCAGTATTAGTTTCCGATACACCACTGCAGGGTCAATGTATTCCTTGGACCTTTACATTGACGATGAAACACAGAAATCGCATCGGAATTAAATACAAAAGGCACAATGCAGCCTTAATTACAAGAATAGAAACTCTTCTTACAGTCGGTGCTTTGAGCATTCCCTGTGAGACCAGTAATAGTTTCCGATACACCACTGCAGGTTCAATGTATTCCTTGGACCTTCACATTGACGATGAAACACAGAAATCGCATCGGAATTAAATACAAAAGGCACAATGCCGCCTTAAGTACAAGCATAGAGACTCTTCTTACAGTCGGTGCTTTGAGCATTCCCTTTGAGACCAGTATTAGATTCCGATTCGCCACTGCAGGTTCAAAGTATTCCTTGGACCTTCACATTGACTATGAAACACGGAAATCGCATCGGAATTAGATTCAAAAGGCACAATGCCGCCTTAAGTACAAGAATAGAGAGTCTTCTTACAGTCGGTGATTTGAGCATTCCCTCTGAGACCATTATTAGTTTCCGATACACCACTGCAGGTTCAATGTATTCCTTGGACCTTCAAATTGACGATGAAACACAGAAATCGCATCGGAATTAAATACAAAAGGCACAATGCCGCCTTAAGTACAAGAATAGAGAGTCTTCTTACAGTCGGTGCTTTGAGCATTCCCTGTGAGACCAGTATTAGTTTCCGTTACACCACTGCAGGTTCAATGTATTACTTGGACATACACATTGACGATGATACAATTAAATTACATCGGAATTAAATACAAAAGGCACTATGCCGCCTTAATTGCAAGAAGAGTGAGACTTCTTGGAGTCAGTGCTTTGATCCTTTCCTGTGAGACCAGTATTAGTTTCCGATACACCACTGCAGGTTCAATGTATTCGTTGGACCTTCACATTGACGATGAAACACAGAAATCGCATCGGAATTAAATACAAAAGGCACAAAACCGCCTTAAGTGAGGGAGTAGAGACTCTTCTTACAGTCGTTGTTTGAGCATTCCCTGTGAGACCAGTATTAGTTTCCGATACACAGCTGCAGGTTCAATGTATTCCTTGGACATTCACATTGACGGTCAAACACTGAAATTACATTGGAATTAAATACAAAAGGCACAATGCCGCCTTAATTGCAAGAAGAGTGAGACTTCTTAGAATCTGTCCTTTGATCCTTTCCTGTGAGACCAGTATTAGTTTCCGATACACCACTGCACGTTCTATGTATTCCTTGGACGGTCACATTGAATACGAAAGACAGAAATGGTATCGGAATTAAACTCAAAAGGCACTAAGCCGCCTTAAGTACAAGAATACAGACTCTTCTTACAGTCGATGCTTTCAGCATTCCTGTGAGACCTGTATTAGTTTCCGATACACCACTTCAGGTTCAATGTATTCCTTGGACCTTCACATTGACGATGAAACACAGAAATCGCATCGGAAGTAAATACAAAAGGCACAATGCCGCCTTAAGTACTAGAATAGAGACTCTTCTTACAGTCGGTGCTATGAGCTATCCCTGTGATACCAGTATTAGTTTCCGATACAACACTGGAGATTCAGTGTATTCCTTGGACCTTCACATTGACGATGAAACACTGAAATCGCATCGGAATTAAATACACATTGACGATGATACAATAAAATTACATCGGAATTAAATACGAAAGGCACTATGCCGCCTTAATTGCAAGAAGAGTGAGACTTCTTAGAGTCAGTGCTTTGATCCTTTCCTGTGAGACCAGTATTAGTTTCCGATACACCACTGCAGGTTCAATGTATTCCTTGGACCTTCACATTGACGATGAAACACTGAAATCGCATAGGAATAAAGTACAAAACGCACAATGCCGCCAAAAGTACAAGAATAGAGACTCTTCTTACAGTCTGTGTTATGAGCTTTCCCTGTGAGACCAGTATTAGTTTCCGATACACAGCTGCAGGTTCAATGAATTCCTTGGACATTCACATTGACGATCAAACACTGAAATTACATTGGAATTAAATACAAAAGGTACAATGCCGCCGTAATTGCAAGAAGAGTGACACTTCTTAGAGTCTGTGCTTTGATCCTTTCCTGTGAGACCAGTATTATTTTCCGATACACCACTGCACGTTAAATGTATTCCTTGGACCATCACATTGAATATGAAAGACAGAAATCGTATCGGAATTAAACTCAAAAGGCACTAAGCTGCCTTAAGTACAAGAATACAGACTCTTCTTACAGTCGGTGCTTTGAGCATTCCCTGTGAGACCTGTATTAGTTTACGATACACCACTGCGGGTTCAATGTATTCCTTGGACCTTCACATTGACGATGAAACACAGAAATCGCATCGGAATTAAATACAAAAGGCACAATGCCGCCTTAAGTACAAGAATAGAGACTTTTCTTACAGTCGGTGCTATGAGTATTCCCTGTGAGACCAGTATTAGTTTCCGATACACCACTGCAGGTGCAATGTATTGCTAGGACCTTTACATTGACGATGAAACACTGAAATCGCATCGGAATTAAATACAAAAGGGACAAAGCCGCCATAAGTGCAAGAAGAGTAAGACTTCTTAGAGTGTGTGCTTTGATCCATTCCTGTGAGACCAGTATTAGTTTCTGATGCACCACTGCAGGTTCAATCTATTGCTTGGACCTTCACATTGACGATGAATCACAGAAATCGCATCGGAATTAAATACAAAAGGCACAAAGCCGCCTTAAGTACAAGAATAGAGACTCTTCTTACAGTCGTTGCTTTGAGCATTCCCTGTGAGACAACTATTAGTTTCCGATACACAGCTGCAGGTTCAATGTATTCCTTGGACATTCACATTGACAATCAAACACTGAAATTACATTGGAATTAAATACAAAAGGCACAATGCCGCCTTAAGTACTAGAATAGAGACTCTTCTTACAGTCGATGCTATGAGCTTTCCCTGTGATACCAGTATTAGTTTCCGATACACCACTGGAGATTCAGTGTATTTCTTGGACCTTCACATTGACGATGAAACACTGAAATCGCATCGGAATTAAATACAAAAGGGACAGCGCCGCCTTAAGTGCAAGAAGAGTGAGACATCATAGGGTCTGTGCTTTGATCCTTTCCTGTGAGACCAGTATTAGTTTCTGATACACCACTGCAAGTTTAATGCATTCCTTGGACCTTCACATTGACGATGAATCACAGAAATCGCATCGGAATTAAATACAAAAGGCACAATGGAGCCTTAAGTACAAGAATAGAGACTCTTCTTACAGTCGGTGCTTGGAGCATTCCCTGTGAGACCAGAATTAATTTCCGATACACCACTGCTGATTCAATGTATTCCTTGGAGCTTCACATTTCCGATGAAACACAGAAATCGCATCGGAATTAAACACAAAAGGCACAAAACCGCTTTAAGTGCGGGAGTGAAGACTCTTCTTACAGTCGTTGCTTTGAGCATTCCCTGTGAGACCAGTATTAGTTTCCGATACACAGCTGCAGGTTCAATGTATTCCTTGGACATTCACATTGACGATCAAACACTGACATTACATGTGAATTAAATACAAAAGGCACAATGCCGCTTTATTGCAAGAAGAGTGCGACTTCTTAGAGTCAGTGCTTTGATCCTTTCCTGTGAGACCAGTATTAGTTTCCGATACACCACTGCAGGTTCAATGTATTCCTTCGACCTTCACATTGACGATGAAACACAAAAATCGCATCGGAATTAAATACAAAAGGGACATTGCCGCCTTAAGTGCAAGAAGAGTAAGACTTCTTAGAGTGTGTGCTTTGATCCATTCCAGTGAGACCAGTATTAGTTTCTGATACACTACTGCAGGTTCAATCTATTGCTTGGACCTTCACATTGACGATGAATCACAGAAATCGCATCGGAATTAAATACAAAAGGCACAATGGCACCTTATGTACAAAAATGGAGACTCTTCTAACAGTCGGTGCTTGGAACATTCCCTGTGAGACTAGTATTAGATTCCGATACACCACTGCAGGTGCAATGTATTCCTTGGAGCTTCACATTGACGATGAAATACAGAAATCGCATCGGAATTAAATACAAAAGGCACAAAACCGCCTTAAGTGAGGGAGTAGAGACTCTTCTTACAGTCGTAGTTTGAGCATTCCCTGTGAGACCAGTATTAGTTTCCGATACACCACTGCAGGTGCAATGTATTCCTTGAACCTTCACATTGACGATGAAACACAGAAATCGCATCGGAATTAAATACAAAAGGCACAATGCAGCCTTAATTACAAGAATAGAGACTCTTCTTACAGTCGGTGCTTTGAGCATTCCCTGTGAGACCAGTATTAGTTTCCGATACACCACTGCAGGTTCAATGTATTTCTTGGACATACACATTGACGACGAAATACTGAAATTACATCGGAATTAAATACAAAAGACACAATGCCGCCTTAAGTGCTACAGGAGTGAGACTTCTTAGAATCTGTGCCTTGATCCTTTCCTGAGAGACCAGTATTAGTTTCCGATACACCACTGCATGGTCAATGTATTCCTTGGGCCTTCACATTGACGATGAAACACAGAAATCGCATCGGAATTAAATACAAAAGGCACAATGCAGCCTTAATTACAAGAATAGAGACACTTCTTACAGTCGGTGCTTTGAGCATTCCCTGTGAGACCAGTAAGAGTTTATGATACACCACTGCAGGTTCAATGTATTCCTTGGACGTTCACACTCACGATGAAACACAGAAATCGCATCGGAATTAAATACAAAAGGCACAATGCCGCCTTAAGTACAATAATAGAGAGTCTTCTTACAGTCGGTGCTTTGAGCATTCCCTGTGAGACCAGTATTAGTTTCCGATACACCACTGCAGGTTCAATGTATTCCTTGGACATACACTTTGACGATGATACAATGAAATTACATCGGAATTAAATACAAAAGGCACTATGCCGCCTTAATTGCAAAAAGAGTGGGACTTCTTAGAGTCAGTGCTTTGATCCTTTCCTGTGAGACCAGTATTAGTTTCCGATACACCAATGCAGGTTCAATGTATTCCTTGGACCTACACATTGACGATGAAACACTGAAATCGCATAGGAATAAAATACAAAAAGCACAATGCCGCCTTAAGTACAACAATAGAGACTCTTCTTACAGTCTGTGCTATGAGCTTTCCCTGTGAGACCAGTATTAGATTCCGATACACCACTGCAGATTCAATTTATTCCTTCGAGCTTCACATTGACGATGAAACACAGAAATCGCATCGGAATTAAATACAAAAGGCACAAAACCGCCTTAAGTGAGGGAGTAGAGACTCTTCTTACAGTCGTTGTTTGAGCATTCCCTGTGAGACCAGTATTAGTTTCCGATACACAGCTGCAGGTTCAATGTATTCCTTGGACATTCACATTGACGATCAAACACTGAAATTACATTGGAATTAAATACAAAAGGCACAATGCCGCCTTAATGGCAAGAAGAGTGAGACTGCTTAGAATCTGTGCTTTGATCCTTTCCTGTGAGCCCAGTATTAGTTTCCGATACACCACTGCACGTTCAATGTATTCCTTGGACGGTCACATTGAATACGAAAGACAGCAATCGTATCGGAATTAAACTCAAAATGCACTAAGCCGCCTTAAGTACAAGAATACAGACTCTTCTTACAGTCGATGCTTTCAGCATTCCTGTGAGACCTGTATTAGTTTCCGATACACCACTTCAGGTTCAATGTATTCCTTGGACCTTCACATTGACGATGAAACACAGAAATCGCATCGGAATTAAATATAAAAGGCACTATGCCGCCTTAAGTACTAGAATAGAGACTCTTCTTACAGTCGATGCTATGAGCTTTCCCTGTGATACCAGTATTAGTTTCCGATACACCACTGCAGGTTCAATGTATTCCTTGGACATACACATTGACGATGATACAATGAAATTACATCGGAATTAAATACAAAAGGCACTATGCCGCCTTAATTGCAAAAAGAGTGGGACTTCTTAGAGTCAGTGCTTTGATCCTTTCCTGTGAGACCAGTATTAGTTTCCGATACACCAATGCAGGTTCAATGTATTCCTTGGACCTTCACATTGACGATGAAACACAGAAGTCGCATCGGAATTAAACACAAAAGGCACAAAACCGCTTTAAGTGCGGGAGTGAAGACTCTTCTTACAGTCGTTGCTTTGAGCATTCCCTGTGAGACCAGTATTAGTTTCCGATACACAGCTGCAGGTTCAATGTATTCCTTGGTCATTCACATTGACGATCAAACACTGAAATTACATTGGAATTAAATACAAAAGGCACAATGCCGCTTTATTGCAAGAAGAGTGAGACTTATTAGAGTCAGTGCTTTGATCCTTTCCTGTGAGACCAGTATTAGTTTCCGATACACCACTGCAGGTTCAGTGTATTCCTTGGACCTACACATTGACGATGAAACACAAAAATCGCATCGGAATTAAATACAAAAGGCACAATGTAGCCTTAAGTACAAGAACACAGACTCTTCATACAGTCTGTGCTTTGAGCATTCCCTGTGAGACCAGTATTAGTTTCCGATACACCACTGCAGGTTCAATGTATTCCTTGGACATACACATTGACGATGATACAATGAAATTACATCGGAATTAAATACAAAAGGCACTATGCCGCCTTAATTGCAAAAAGAGTGGGACTTCTTAGAGTCAGTGCTTTGATCCTTTCCTGTGAGACCAGTATTAGTTTCCGATACACCAATGCAGGTTCAATGTATTCCTTGGACCTACACATTGACGATGAAACACTGAAATCGCATAGGAATAAAATACAAAAAGCACAATGCCGCCTTAAGTACAACAATAGAGACTCTTCTTACAGTCTGTGTTATGAGCTTTCCCTGTGAGACCAGTATTAGATTCCGATACACCACTGCAGATTCAATTTATTCCTTCGAGCTTCACATTGACGATGAAACACAGAAATCGCATCGGAATTAAATACAAAAGGCACAAAACCGCCTTATGTGAGGGAGTAGAGACTCTTCTTACAGTCGTTGTTTGAGCATTCCCTGTGAGACCAGTATTAGTTTCCGATACACAGCTGCAGGTTCAATGTATTCCTTGGACATTCACATTGACGATCAAACACTGAAATTACATTGGAATTAAATACAAAAGGCACAATGCCGCCTTAATGGCAAGAAGAGTGAGACTGCTTAGAATCTGTGCTTTGATCCTTTCCTGTGAGCCCAGTATTAGTTTCCGATACACCACTGCACGTTCAATGTATTCCTTGGACGGTCACATTGAATACGAAAGACAGCAATCGTATCGGAATTAAACTCAAAATGCACTAAGCCGCCTTAAGTACAAGAATACAGACTCTTCTTACAGTCGATGCTTTCAGCATTCCTGTGAGACCTGTATTAGTTTCCGATACACCACTTCAGGTTCAATGTATTCCTTGGACCTTCACATTGACGATGAAACACAGAAATCGCATCGGAATTAAATATAAAAGGCACTATGCCGCCTTAAGTACTAGAATAGAGACTCTTCTTACAGTCGATGCTATGAGCTTTCCCTGTGATACCAGTATTAGTTTCCGATACACCACTGCAGGTTCAATGTATTCCTTGGACATACACATTGACGATGATACAATGAAATTACATCGGAATTAAATACAAAAGGCACTATGCCGCCTTAATTGCAAAAAGAGTGGGACTTCTTAGAGTCAGTGCTTTGATCCTTTCCTGTGAGACCAGTATTAGTTTCCGATACACCAATGCAGGTTCAATGTATTCCTTGGACCTTCACATTGACGATGAAACACTGAAATCGCATCGGAATTAAATACAAAAGGGACAGCGCCGCCTTAAGTGCAAGAAGAGTGAGACATCTTAGAGTCTGTGCTTTGATCCGTTCCTGTGAGACCAGTATTAGTTTCTGATACACCACTGCAAGTTCAATGTATTCCTTGGACCTTCACATTGACGATGAAACACAGAAGTCGCATCGGAATTAAACACAAAAGGCACAAAACCGCTTTAAGTGCGGGAGTGAAGACTCTTCTTACAGTCGTTGCTTTGAGCATTCCCTGTGAGACCAGTATTAGTTTCCGATACACAGCTGCAGGTTCAATGTATTCCTTGGTCATTCACATTGACGATCAAACACTGAAATTACATTGGAATTAAATACAAAAGGCACAATGCCGCTTTATTGCAAGAAGAGTGAGACTTATTAGAGTCAGTGCTTTGATCCTTTCCTGTGAGACCAGTATTAGTTTCCGATACACCACTGCAGGTTCAGTGTATTCCTTGGACCTACACATTGACGATGAAACACAAAAATCGCATCGGAATTAAATACAAAAGGCACAATGTAGCCTTAAGTACAAGAACACAGACTCTTCATACAGTCTGTGCTTTGAGCATTCCCTGTGAGACCAGTATTAGTTTCCGATACACCACTGCAGGTTCAATGTATTCCTTGGACCTTCACATTTGCGAAGAAACACAGAAATCGCATCGGAATGAAATACAAAGGGCACAATGCTGCCTTAAGAACAAGAATAGAGACTCTTCTTACAGTCGGTGCTTTGAGCATTCCCTGTGAAACCAGTATTAGTTTCCGATACACCACTGCAGGTTCAACGTATTCCTTGGACATACACAATGACGATGAAACACTGAAATTACATCAGAATTAAATACAAAAGACACAATGCCACCTTAATGCAAGAAGAGTGAGACTTCATAGAGTCCATTTTTTGATCCTTTCCTGCGAGTCCAGTATTAGTTTCCGATACACCACTGCAGGTTCAATGTATTCCGTGGATCCTCACATTGACGATAAAAAAAAAAAAATTGCATCGGAATTAAATACAAAAGGCACAATGCCGCCTTAAGTACAAGAATAGAGGCTCTTCTTACAGTCGGTGCTTTGAGCATTCCCTGTGAGACCAGTATTAGTTTCCGATACACCACTGCAGGTTCAATGTATTTCTTGGACATACACATTGACGACGAAATACTGAAATTACATCGGAATTAAATACAAAAGACACAATGCCGCCTTAAGTGCTACAGGAGTGAGACTTCTTAGAGTCTGTGCCTTGATCCTTTCCTGTGAGACCAGTATTAGTTTCCCATACACCACTGCATGGTTAATGTATTCCTTGGACGTTCACATTGACGATGAAACACAGAAATCGCATCGGAATTAAATACAAAAGGCACAATGCAGCCTTAATTACAAGAATAGAGACTCTTCTTACAGTCGGTGATTTGAGCATTCCCTGTGAGACCAGTAATAGTTTCCGATACACCACTGCAGGTTCAATGTATTCCTTGGACGTTCACACTATCGATGAAACACAGCAATCGCATCGGAATTAAATACAAAAGGCACAGTGCCGCCTTAAGTACAAGAATAGAGACACTTCTTACAGTTGGTGCTTTGAGCATTCCCTGTGAGTCCAGTATTAGTATCCAATACACCACTGCAGGTTCAATGTATTCCTTAGACGTAAACTTTGACGATGAAACACTGAAATTACATGGGAATTAAATACAAAATGCACAATGCCGCCTTAAGTACAAGAAAAGAGATTCTTCTTACAGTCGATGCTTTGAGCATTCCCTGTGAGACCAGTATTAGTTTCCGATACACCACTGCATGTTCAATGTATTCCTTGGACCGTCACATTGACGATGAAACACAGAAATCGCATCGGATTTAAATACAAAAGGCACAATGCCGCCTTAAGTACAAGAATAGAGGCTCTTCTTACAGTCGGTGCTTTGAGCATTCCCTGTGAGACCAGTATTAGTTTCCAATACACCACTGCAGGTTCAATGTATTCCTTGGACGAATACATTGACGATGAAACACTGAAATTACATGGGAAATAAATACAAAAGGCACAATGCCGCCTTAAGAACAAGAATAGAGACTCTTCTTACAGTCGGTGCTATGAGCATTCCCTGTGAGACCAGTATTAGTTTCCGATACACCACTGCAGCTTCAAAGTATTCCTTGGACCTTCACATTGACTATGAAACACAGAAATCGCATCTTAATTAAATGCAAAAGGCACAAAGCCGCCTTAAGTACTAGAATAGAGACTCTTCCTACAGTCGATGCTATGAGCTTTCCCTGTGATACCAGTATTAGTTTCCGATTCACCACTGGAGATTCAGTGTATTCCTTGGACCTTCACATTGACGATGAAACACTGAAATCGCATCGGAATTAAATACAAAAGGGACAGCGCCGCCTTAAGTGCAAGAAGAGTGAGACATCTTAGAGTCTGTGCTTTGATCCGTTCCTGTGAGACCAGTATTAGTTTCTGATACACCACTGCAAGTTCAATGTATTCCTTGGACCTTCACATTGACGATGAAACACAGAAATCGCATCGGAATTAAACACAAAAGGCACAAAACCGCTTTAAGTGCGGGAGTGAAGACTCTTCTTACAGTCGTTGCTTTGAGCATTCCCTGTGAGACCAGTATTAGTTTCCGATACACAGCTGCAGGTTCAATGTATTCCTTGGACATTCACATTGACGATCAAACACTGAAATTACATTGGAATTAAATACAAAAGGCACAATGCCGCTTTATTGCAAGAAGAGTGAGACTTCTTAGAGTCAGTGCTTTGATCCTTTCCTGTGAGACCAGTATTAGTTTCCGATACACCACTGCCGGTTCAATGTATTCCTTGGACCTTCACATTGACGATGAAAAACAAAAATCGCATCGGAATTAAATACAAAAGGCACAATGCCGCCTTAAGTACAAGAACACTGACTCTTCATACAGTCTGTGCTTTGAGCATTCCCTGTGAGACCAGTATTAGTTTCCGATACACCACTGCAGGTTCAATGTATTCCTTGGACCTTCACATTTGCGAAGAAACACAGAAATCGCATCGGAATTAAATACAAAGGGCACAATGCCGCCTTAAGAACAAGAATAGAGACTCTTCTTACAGTCGGTGCTTTGAGCATTCCCTGTGAAACCAGTATTAGTTTCCGATACACCACTGCAGGTTCAATGTATTCCTTGGACATACACAATGACGATGAAACACTGAAATTACATCGGAATTAAATACAAAAGACACAATGCCGCCTTAATGCAAGAAGAGTGAGACTTCATAGAGTCCATTTTTTGATCCTTTCCTGTGAGTTCAGTATTAGTTTCCGATACACCACTGCAGGTTCAATGTATTCCTTGGATCCTCACATTGACGATAAAAAACAGAAATTGCATCGGAATTAAATACAAAAGGCACAATGCCGCCTTAAGTACAAGAATAGAGACTCTTCTTACAGTCGGTGTTTTGAGCATTCCCTGTGAGACCAGTATTAGTTTCCGATACACCACTGCAGGTTCAATGTATTCCTTGAACCTTCACGTTGACGATGAAACACAGAAATCGCATCGGATTTAAATACAAAAGGCACAATGCCGCCTTAAGTACAAGAATAGAGGCTCTTCTTACAGTTGTGCTTTGAGCATTCCCTGTGAGACCAGTATTAGTTTCCGATACACCACTGAAGGTTCAATGTATTTCTTGGACATACACAATGACGACGAAATACTGAAATTACATCGGAATTAAATACAAAAGACACAATGCCGCCTTAAGTGCTACAGGAGTGAGACTTCTTAGGGTCTGTGCCTTGATCCTTTCCTGTGAGACCAGTATTAGTTTCCGATACACCACTGCAGGGTCAATGTATTCCTTGGACGTTCACATTGACGATGAAACACAGAAATCGCATCGGAATTAAATACAAAAGGCACAATGCATCCTTAATTACAAGAGTAGAGACTCTTCTTACAGTCGGTGCTTTGAGCATTCCCTGTGAGATCAGTAATAGTTTCCGATACACCACTGCAGGTTCAATGTATTCCTTGGACGTTCACACTATCGATGAAACACAGCAATTACATCGGAATTAATACAAAAGGCACAATGCCGCCTTAAGTACAAGAATAGAGACACTTCTTACAGTTGGTGCTTTGAGCATTCCCTGTGAGTCCAGTATTAGTATCCAATACACCTTTGCAGGTTCAATGTATTCCTTAGACGTAAACATTGACGATGAAACACTGAAATTACATGGGAATTAAATACACAATGCACAATGCCGCCTGAAGTACAAGAATAAAGATTCTTCTTACAGTCGGTGCTTTGAGCATTCCCTGTGAGACCAGTATTAGTTTCTGTTACACCACTGCAGGTTCAATGTATTCCTTGGACGTAAACATTGACGATGAAACACTGAAATTACATCGGAATTAAATACAAAATACACAATGCCGCCTTAATGCAAGAAGAGTGAGACTTCATAGAGTCCATTCTTTGATCCTTTCCTGTGAGTCCAGTATTAGTTTCCGATACACCACTGCAGGTTCAATGTATTCCTTGGACCGTCAAATTGACGATAAAAAACAGAAATTGCATCGGAATTAAATACAAAAGGCACAATGCCGCCTTAAGTACAAGCATAGAGCCACTTCTTACAGTCGGTGCTTTGAGCATTCCCTGTGAGACCAGTATTAGTTTCCAATACACCACTGCAGGTTCAATGTATTCCTTGGACGAATACATTGACGATGAAACACTGAAATGACATGGGAATTAAATACAAAAGGCACAATGCCACCTTAAGAACAAGAATAGAGACTCTTCTTACAGTCGGTGCCATGAGCATTCCCTGTGAGACAAGTATTAGTTTCCGATACACCACTGCAGGTTCAAAGTATTCCTTGGACCTTCACATTGACTATCAATCACAGAAATCGCGTCGGAATTAAATGCAAAAGGCACAAAGCCGCCTTAAGTACAAGAATATAGGCTCTTCTTACAGTCGGTGCTTTGAGCATTCCCTGTGAGACCAGTATTAGTTTCCGATACACCACTGCAGGTTCAAGGTATTCCTTGGACCTTCATATTGACTATGAAACATAGAAATCGCATCGGAATTAAATACAAAAGGCACAAGGAAGACTTGAGTACAAGAATAGAGACTCTTCTTACAGTCGGTGCTTTGAGCTTTCCCTGTGAGACCAATATTAGTTTCCGATACACCACTGCAGGTTCAAAGTATTCCTTGGACCTTCACATTGATTATGAAACACAGAAATCGCATCGGAATTAAATACAAAAGGCACAATGCCGCCTTAAGTACAAGAATAGAGACACTTCTTACAGTCGGTGCTTTGAGCATTCCCTCTGAGAGCAGTATTAGTTTCCGATACACCACTGCAGGTTCAAAGTATTCCTTGGACCTTCACATTGACTATGAAACACAGAAATCGCATCAGAAATAAATACAAAAGGTACAATGCCGCCTTAAGTACAAGAATAGAGACTCTTCTTACAGTCGGTGCTTTGAGCATTCCCTGTGAGACCAGTATTAGTTTCCGATACACCACTGCAGGTTCAATGTATTCCTTGGACCTTCACATTGACGATGAAACACTGAAATCGCATAGGAATAAAATACAAAAGGCACAATGCCGCCTTAAGTACAAGAATAGAGACTCTTCTTACAGTCTGTGCTATGAGCTTTCCCTGTGAGACCAGTATTAGTTTCCGATACACAGCTGCAGGGCCAATGAATTCCTTGGACATTCACATTGACGATCAAACACTGAAATTACATTGGAATTAAATACAAAAGGTACAATGCCGCCTTAATTGCAAGAAGAGTGAGACTTCTTAGAGTCTGTGCTTTGATCCTTTCCTGTGAGACCAGTATTATTTTCCGATACACCACTTCACGTTCAATGTATTCCTTGAACCATCACACTGAATATGAATGACAGAAATCGTATCGGAATTAAACTCAAAAGGTACTAAGCTGCCTTAAGTTCAAGAATACAGACTCTTCTTACAGTCGGTGCTTTGAGCATTCCCTGTGAGACCTGTATTAGTTTCCGATACACCACTGCAGGTTCAATGTATTCCTTGGACGTTCACATTGACGATGAAACACAGAAATCGCATCGGAATTAAATACAATAGGCACAATGCCGCCTTAAGTACAAGAATAGAGACTTTTCTTACAGTCGGTGCTAAGAGTATTCCCAGTGAGACCAGTATTAGTTTCCGATACACCACTGCAGGTGCAATGTATTGCTTGGACCTTCACATTGACGATGAAACACTGAAATCGAATCGGAATTAAATACAAAAGGGACAATGCCGCCTTAAGTGCAAGAAGAGTAAGACTTCTTAGAGTGTGTGCTTTGATCCATTCCTGTGAGACCAGTATTAGTTTCTGATACACCACTGCAGGTTCAAACTATTACTTGGACCTTCACATTGACGATGAATCACAGAAATCGCATCGGAATTAAATACAAAAGGCACAATGGCGCCCTAAGTACAAGAATGGAGACTCTTCTTACAGTCGGTGCTTGGAGCATTCCCTGTGAGACCAGTATTAGATTCCGATACACCACTGCAGAATCAATGTATTCCTTGGAGCTTCACATTGACGATGAAACACAGAAATCGCATCGGAATTAAACACAAAAGGCACAAAACCGCCTTAAGTGAGGGAGTAGAGACTCTTCTTACAGTCGTTGTTCGAGCATTCCCTGTGAGACCAGTATTAGTTTCCCATACACAGCTGCAGGTTCAATGTATTCCTTGGACATTCTCATTGACGATCAAACACTGAAATTACATTTCAATTAAATACAAAAGGCACAATGCCGCCTTAATTGCAAGAAGAGTGAGACTTCTTAGAGTCAGTGCTTTGATCCTTTCCTGTGAGACCAGTATTAGATTCCGATACACCACTGCAGGTACATTGTATTCCTTGGATCTTCACATTGAGGTGAAACATAGAAATCGCATCGGAATTAAATACAAAAGGCACAAAGCCGCCTTAAGTACAAGCATAGAGACTCTTCTTACAGTCGTTGCTTTGAGCATTCCCTGTGAGACAACTATTAGTTTCCGATACACAACTGCAGGTTCAATGTATTCCTTGGACATTCACATTGACGATCAAACACAGAAATTACATTGGAATTAAATACAAAAGGCACAATGCCGCCTTAATTGCAAGAAGAGTGAGACTTCTTCGAATATGTGCTTTGATCCTTTCCTGTGAGACCAGTATTAGTTTCCGATACACCACTGCACGTTCAATGTATTCCTTGGACGGTCACATTGAATACGAAAGACAGAAATCGTATCGGAATTAAACTCAAAAGGCACTAAGCCGCCTTAAGTACAAGAATACAGACTCTTCTTACACTCGATGCTTTCAGCATTCCTGTGAGACCGGTATTAGTTTCTGATACACCACTTCAGGTTCAATGTTTTCCTTGGACCTTCACATTGACGATGAAACACAGAAATCGCATCGGAATTAAATACAAAAGGCACAATGGCGCCCTAAGTACAAGAATAGAGACTCTTCTTACAGTCAGTGCTATGAGCTTTCCCTGTGATACCACTATTAGTTTCCGATACACCACTGGAGATTCAGTGTATTCCTTGGACCTTCACATTGACGATGAAACACTGATATCGCATCGGAATTAAATACAAAAGGGACAGCGCCGCCTTAAGTGCAAGAAGAGTGAGACATCTTAGAGTCTGTGCTTTGATCCAATCCTGTGAGACCAGTATTAGTTTCAGAAACACCACTGCAGTTTCAAACTATTACTTGGACCTTCACATTGACGATGAATCACAGAAATCGCATCGGAATTAAATAAAAAAGGCACTATGGCGCCCTAAGTACAAGAGTAGAGATCTTCTTACAGTCGGTGCTATGAGCTTTCCCTGTGATACCAGTATTAGTTTCCGATACACCACTGGAGAATCAGTGTATTCCTTGGACCTTCACATTGACGATGAAACACTGAAATCGCATCGGAATTAAATACAAAAGGGACAGCGCCGCCTTAAGTGCAAGAAGAGTGAGACATCTTAGAGTCTGTGCTTTGATCCTTTCCTGTGAGACCAGTATTAGTTTCTGATACACCACTGCAAGATCAATGTATTCCTTGGACCTTCACATTGACGATGAATCCCAGAAATCGCATCGGAATTAAATACAAAAGGCACAATGGAGCCTTAAGTACAAGAATAGAGACTCTTCTTACAGTCGGTGCTTGGAGCATTCCCTGTGAGACCAGTATTAATTTCCGATACACCACTTCAGATTCAATGTATTCCTTGGAGCTTCACATTGACGATGAAACACAGAAATCGCATCGGAATTAAATACAAAAGGCACAAAACCGCCTTAAGTGCGGGAGTGAAGACTCTTCTTACAGTCGTTGCTTTGAGCATTCCCTGTGAGACCAGTATTAGTTTCCGATACACAGCTGCAGGTTCAATGTATTCCTTGGACATTCACATTGACGATCAAACACTGAAATTACATTGGAATTAAATACAAAAGGCACAATGCCGCTTTATTGCAAGAAGAGTGAGACTTCTTAGAGTCAGTGCTTTGATCCTTTCATGTGAGACCAGTATTAGTTTCCGATACACCACTGCAGGTTCAATGTATTCCTTGGACCTTCACATTTGCGAAGAAACACAGAAATCGCATCGGAATTAAATACAAATGGCACAATGCCGCCTTAAGTACAAGAATAGAGACTCTTCTTAGAGTCGGTGTTTTGAGCATTTTCTATGAGTCCAGTATTAGTTTCCGATACACCACAGCAGGTTCAAAGTATTCCTTGGACCTTCGCATTGAGTATGAAACACAGAAATCGCAGCGGAATTAAATACAAAAGGCACAATGCCGCCTTAACTACAAGAATAGAGACTCTTCTTACAGTTGGTGCTTGGAGCATTCCCTGTGAGACCAGCACTAGTTTCCGATATAGCACTGAATGTTCAATGTATTCCTTGGACGTTCACATTCACGATGAAACATAGAAATTGCATCGGAATTAAATACAAAAGGCACAATGCCACCTTAAGTACAAGAACAGAGACACTTCTTACGGTCGGTGCTTTGAGCGTTGCCTCTGAGGGCAGTATAAGTTTCCGATACACCACTGCAGGTTCAAGGTATTCCTTACACATTCTCACTGACTATGAAACATAGAAATCTCATCGGAATTAAATACAAAAGGCACAAGGAAGACTTAAGTACAAGAATAGAGACTCTTCTTACAGTCGGTGCTTTGAGCTTTCCCTGTGAGACCAGTATTAGTTTCCGATACACCACTGCTGGTTCAAAGTATTCCTTGGACCATCACATTGACTATGAAACACAGAAATCGCATCAGAATTAAATACAAAAATCACAATGCCGCCTTAAGTACAAAAATAGAGACACTTCTTACAGTCGGTGTGTTGAGCGTTCCCTCTGAGAGCAGTGTTAGTTTCCAATACACCACTGCAGGTTCAAAGTATTCCTTGGACCTTCACATTGTCTATGAAACACAGAAATCGCATCGGAATTAAATACAAAAGGCACAATGCCGCCTTAAGTACAAGAATAGAGACTCTTCTTACAGTCGGTGCTCTGAGCATTCCCTGTGAGACCAGCATTAGTTTCCGATACACCACTGCATGTTCAATGTATTCCTTGGACCTTCAAATTGACGATGAAACAAAGAAATCGCATCGGAATTAAATACAAAAGGCACAATGCCGCCTTAATTACAAGAATAGAGACTCTTCTTACAGTCGTAGCTTTGAGCATTCCCTGTGAGACCAGTATTAGTTTCCGATACACCACTGCAGGTTCAATGTATTCCCTGGACATACACAATGACAATGAAACACTGAAATTACATCGGAATTAAATACAAAAGACACAATGCCGCCTTAATGCAAGAAGAGTGAGACTTCTTAGAGTCCATTCTTTGATCCTTTCCTGTGAGACCAGTATTAGTTTCCGATACACCAACGCATGTTCAATGTATTCCATGGACTTTCACATTGACTATGAAACACAGAAATCGCATCGGAATTAAATACAAAAGTCACAAGGCCGCCTTAAGTACAAGAATAGAGACTCTTCTTACAGTCAGTGCTTTGAGCATTCCCTGTGAGACCAGTATTAGTTTCCGATACACCACTGCAGTTTCAAAGTATTACTTGGACCTTCACATTTGCGAAGAAACACAGAAATCGCATCGGAATTAAATACAAAAGGCACAATGCTGCCTTAAGTACAAGAATAGAGACTTTTCTTACAGTTGGTGTTTTGAGCATTTCCTGTGAAACCAGTATTAGTTTCCGATACACCACTGCAGGTTCAATGTATTCTATGGACCTTCACATTTACGATGAAACACAGAAATCGCATCGGAATTAAATACAAAAGTCACAATGCCGCCTTAAGTACAAGAATAGAGACTCTTCCTACAGTCGGTGCTTTGAGCATTCCCTGTGAGAACAGTATTACTTTCTGATACACCACTGCAGGTGCAATGTATGCCTTGGACATACACAATGACGACGAAACACTGAAATTACTTCGGAATTAAATACAAAAGACACAATGCCGCCTTAATGCAAGAAGAGTGAGACTTCATAGAGTCCATTCTTTGATCCTTTCCTGTGAGTCCAGTTTTAGTTTCCGATACACCACTGCAAGTTCAATGTATTCCTTGGACCCTCACATTGACGATAAAAAACAGAAATTGCATGGGAATTAAATACAAAAGGCACAATGCCGCCTTAAGTACAAGAGTAGAGACACTTCTTACAGTTGGTGCTTTGAGCATTCCCTCTGAGACCAGTATTAGATTCCAATACACCACTGCAGGTTCAGTGTATTCCTTGGACGTAAACATTGACGATGAAACACTGAAATTACATGGGAATTAAATACAAAAGCCACAATGCCGCCTTAAGTACAAGAATAGAGACTCTTCTTACAGTCGGTGTTTTTGAGCATTCCCTGTGAGACCAGTATTAGCTTTCGATACACCACTGAAGGTTCAAAGTATTCCTTGGACCTTCACTTTGACTATGAGACACAGAAATCGCATCGGAATTAAATGCAAAAAGCACAAAGCCGCCCTTAGTACAAGAATAGAGACTCTTCTTACAGTCGGTGTTTTGAGCATTTCCTGTGAGACCATTATTAGTTTCCGATACACCACTGCAGGTTCAATGTATTCCTTGGACCTTCACATTGGCGATGAAACACAGAAATCGCATCGGGATTAAATACAAAAGGCACAATGCCAACTTATGTACAAGAATAGAGACACTTCTTTCAGTCGGTGATTTGAGCATTCCCTGTGAGACCAGTAATAGTTTCCGATACACCACTGCAGGTTCAATGTATTCCTTGGACCTTCACATTCACGATGAAACACAGAAATCGCATCGGGATTAAATACAAAAGGCACAATGCCGCCTTAAGTACAAGAATAGACACTCTTCTTACATTCGGTACTTTGAGCATTCCCTGTGAGACCAGTATTAGTTTTCGATACACCACTGCAGGTTTAGTGTATTCGTTGGACCTTCACATTGACGATGAAACACAGAAATCGCATCGGAATTAAATACAAAAGGCACAATGCCTCATTAAGTACAAGAATAGAGACTCTTCTTACAGTCGGTGCTTTGAGCATTCCCTGTGAGACCAGTATTAGTTTTCGATACACCACTGCAGGTTCATTGTATTCCTTGGACCTTCACATTGACGATGAAACACAGAAATCGCATCGGAATTAAATACAAAAGGCACAATAACGCCATAAGTACAAGAAAAGAGACTCTTCTTACAGCCGGTGCTTTGAGCATTCCCTGTGAGATCAGTAATAGTTTCCGATACACCACTGTAGGTTCGATGTATTCCTTGGACATACACATTGACGTTGAGATACTGAAATTACATCGGAATTAAATACGAAATTCACAATGCCGCCTTAAGTGCTAGAAGAGTGAGACTTCTTAGAGTCTGTGCCTTGATCCTTTCCTGTGAGACCAGCATTAGTTTCCGATACACCACTGCATGTTCAATGTATTCCTTGGACCTTCAAATTGACGATGAAACAAAGAAATCGCATCGGAATTAAATACAAAAGGCACAATGCCGCCTTAATTACAAGAATAGAGACTCTTCTTACAGTCGTAGTATTGAGCATTCCCTGTGAGACCAGTATTAGTTTCCGATACACCACTGCAGGTTCAATGTATTCCCTGGACATATACAATGACGATGAAACACTGAAATTACATCGGAATTAAATACAAAAGACACAATGCCGCCTTAATGCCAGAAGAGTGAGACTTCATAGAGTCCATTCTTTGATCCTTTCCTGTGAGTCCAGTATTAGTTTCCGATACACCACTGCAGGTTCAATGTATTCCTTGGACCCTCACATTGACGATAAAAAACAGAAATTGCATCGGAATTAAATACAAAAGGCACAATGCCGCCTTAAGTACAAGAATAGAGACTCTTCTTACAGTCGGTGCTTTGAGCATTCCCTGTGAGACCAGTAATAGTTTCCGATACACCACTGCAGGTTCAAAGTATTCCTTGGACGTTCACATTCACGATGAAATACAGAAATCGCATCGGAATTAAACACAAAAGGCACAATGGCGCCTTAAGTACAAGAAATGAGACTCTTCTTGCAGTCGGTGCTTTGAGCATTCCCTGTGAGACCAGTATTAGTTTCCGATACACCACTGCAGGTTCAAAGTATTCCATAGACCTTCACAACGACTATGAAACACAGAAATTGCATCGGAATTAAATGCAAAAGGCACAAAGCCGCCTTAAGTACATGAATAGAGACTCTTCTTACAGTCGGTGTTTTGAGCATTTCCTGTGAGACCAGTATTAGCTTCCGATACACCACTGCAGGTCCAATGTCTTCCTTGGACCTTCACATTGACGATGAAACACAGAAATCTCATCGGAATTAAATACAAAAGGCACAATGCCGCCTTAATTACAAGAATAGAGACTCTTCTTACAGTCGGTGCTTGGAGCATACCCGTGAGACCAGTAATAGTTTCCGATACACCACTGCAGGTTCAATGTATTCCTTGGACGTTCACATTGACTATGAAACACAGAAATCGCATCGGAATTAAATACAAAAATCACAATGCCGCCTTAAGTACAAGAACAGAGACACTTCTTACAGTCGGTGCTTTGAGCATTCCCTCTGAGACCAGTATTAGTTTCCGATACACCACTGCAGGTTCAAAGTATTCCTTGGACATTCACGTTGTCTACGAAACACAGAAATCGCATCGGAATTAAATACAAAGGGCACAATGCCTCCATAAGTACAAGAAAAGAGACTCTTCTTACAGTCGGTGCTTTGAGCATTCCCTGTGAGACCAGTATTAGTTTCCGATACACCACTGTAGGTTCAATGTATTCCTTGGACATACACATTGACGATGAGTTACTGAAATTACATCGGAATTAAATACACAAGGCACAATGCCGCCTTAAGTGCTAGAAGAGTGAGACTTCTTAGAGTCTGTGCCTTGATCCTTTCCTGTGAGACCAGCATAAGTTTCCGATACACCACTGCAGGTTCAATGTATTCCTTGGACCTTCACATTGACGATGAAACACAGAAATCGCATCGGAATTAAATACAAAAGGCACAATGCCGCCTTACGTACAAGAATACTCTACTTACAGTCGGTGCTTTGAGCATTCCCTGTGAGACCAGTATTAGTTTTTGATACACCACTGCAGGTTCAATGTATTAATTGGACCTTCACATTGACGATGAAACACAGAAATCGCATCGGAATTAAATACAAAATGCACAATGCCGCCTTAAGTAAAAGAATAGAGACTTTTCTTACAGTCGGTGATTTGAGCATTCCCTGTGAGACCAGTATTAGTTTGCAATACACCACTGCAGATACAATGAATTCCCTGGACATACACAATGACGATGAAACACTGAAATTACATCGGAATTAAATACAAAAGACACAATGCAGCCTTAATGCAAGAAGAGTGAGACTTCTTAGAGTCCATTCTTTGATCCTTTCGTGTGAGACCAGTATTAGTTTCTGATACACCACTGCATGTTCAATGTATTCCTTGGACCTTCAAATGGACGATGAAACAAAGAAATCACATCGGAATTAAATTCAAAAGGCACAACACCGCCTTAATTACAAGAATGGAGACTCTTCTTTTAGTCGGTGCTTTGAGCATTCCCTGTGAGACCAGTATTAGTATCCGATGCACCACTGCAGGTACAATGTATTCCCTAGACATTCACATTGACGATGAAACACAGAAATCGCATCGGAATTAAATACAAAAGGCACAATGCCGCCTTAAGTACAAGAATAGAGACACTTCTTACAGTCGGTGCTTTGAGCATTCCTTCTGAGAGCAGTATAAGTTTCCGATACACCACTGCAGGTTCAAGGTATTCCTTGGACCTTCACATTGACTATGAAACACAGAAATCGCATCGGAATTAAATACAAAATGCACAAGGCTGCCTTAAGTACAAGAATAGAGACTCTTCTTACAGTCAGTGCTTTGAGCATTCCTTTTGAGACCAGTATTAGTTTTCGATACACCTCTGCAGGTTCAAAGTATTCCTTGGACCTTCACATTGACTATGAAACACAGAAATCGCATTGGAGTTAAATACAAAACGCACAATGCCGCCTTAACTACAAGAATAGAGACTCTTCTTACAGTCGGTGCTTTGAGCATTCCCTGTGAGACCAGTATTAGTTTCCGATACACCACTGCAGGTTCAATGTATTACTTGGACCTTCATATAGACGATGAAACACAGAAATCGCATCGGAATTAAATACAAAAGGCACAATGCCGCCTTAAGTACAAGAATAGAGACTCTTCTTACAGTCGGTACTTTGAGCATTCCCTGTGAGACCAGTATTAGTTTCCGATACACCACTGCAGGCTCAATGTATTCCTTGGACATACACAATGACGATGAAACACTGAAATTACATCGGGATTAAATACAAAAGTCACAATGCCGCCTTAATGCAAGAAGAGTGAGACTTCTTAGAGTCCATTCTTTGAGCCTTTCCTGTGAGACCAGTATTAGTTTCCGATACACCACTGCAGGTTCATTGCATTCCTTGGACCATCACATTGACGATGAAACACAGAAATTGCATCAGAATTAAATACAAAAGGCAAAATGCCGCCTTAATTATAAGAATAGAGACTCTTCTTACAGTCGGTGCTTTGAGCATTCCCTGTGAGACCAGTATTAGATTGCGATACACCACTGTAGGTTCAATGTATTTTTTGGACTTTCACATTGACGAAGAAACACAGAAGTCGCATCGGAATTAAATACAAGAAGCACAATGCCGTGTTAAGTACAAGATCAGAGACTCTTCTACAGTCTGGGCCTTGAACACTCCCTGTGAGACCAGTATTAGTTTCCGATACACCACTGCAGGTTCAATGTATTCCTTGGACATACACATTGACGATGAAACACTCTAATTACATCGGAATTAAATACAAAAGGCACAATGCCGCCTTAGGTGCCAGAAGAGTGAGACTTCTTTGTGTCTGTGCTTTGATCGTTTCCTGTGAGGCCAGTATTATTTTCCGATACACCACTGCAGGTTCAATGTATTTCTTGGACCCTCACATTGACGATGAAACACAGAAATCGCATCGGAATTAAATACAAGAAGCACAATGCCGCGTAAAGTACATGATCAGAAACTCTTCTACAGTCTGTGCCTTGAACACTCCCTGTGTGACCAGTATTAGTTTCCGATGCACCACTGCAGGCTCAATGTATTCCTTGGACCTAAACATTGATGATGAAACACTGAAATTACATCGGAATTAAATACAAAAGGCACAATGCCGCCTTTAGTGCAAGATGAGTGAGACTTCTTAGAATCTGTGCTTTGATCCTTTAATGTGAGACCAGTATTAGTTTCCGATACACGACTGCAGGTTCAATGTATTCCTTGGACCTTCACATTGACGATGAAACACAGAAATCGCATCGGATTAAATACAAAAGGCACAATGCCGCCTTAATTCCAAGAAGAGTGAGACTTCTTAGAGTCTGTGCCTTGATCCTTTCCTGTGAGACCAGTATTAGTTTCCGATACTCCACTGCAGGTTCAATGTATTTCTTGGACCTTCACATTGACGATGAAACACAGAAATCGCATCGGAATTAAATACAAAAGGCACAATGCCGCCTTAATTACAAGAATAGAGACTCTTCTTACAGTCGGTGCTTGGAGCATTACCTGAGAGACCTGTAATAGTTTTAGATACACCACTGAAAGTTCAATGTATTCCTTGGACGTTCACATTCACGATGAAACATAGAAACTGCATCGGAATTAAATACAAAATGCACAATGCCGCCTTAAGTACAAGAATAGAGAGACTTCTTATAGTCGGTGCTTTGAGCATTGCCTCTGAGGGCAGTATTAGTTTCCGATACACCACTGCAGGTTCAAGGTATTCCTTGGACCTTCACATTGACTATGAAACACAGAAGCCGCATCGGAATTAAATACAAAAGGCACAAGGAAGACTTAAGTACAAGAATAGAGACTCTTCTTACAGTCGGTGGTTTAAGCTTTCCCTGTGAGACCAGTATTAGTTTCCAATACACCACTGCAGGTTCAAAGTATTCCTTGGACCTTCCCATTGACTATGAAACATAGAAATCGCATCGGAATTAAATACAAAAGGCACAATGCCGCCTTAAGTACAAGAATAGAGACACTTCTTACAGTCGGTGCTTTGAGCATTCCCTCTGAGGGCAGTATTAGTTTCCGATACACCACTGCAGGTTCAAAGTATACCTTGGACCTTCACATTGTCTATGAGACACAGAAATCGCATCGGAATTAAATACAAAAGGCACAATGCCGCCTTAAGTACAAGAATAGAGGCTCTTCTTACAGTCGGTGCTTTGAGCATTCTCTGTGAGACCAGTATTAGTTTTCGATACACCACTGCAGGTTCAATGTATTCCTTGGACCTTCACATTGACGATGAAACACAGAAATTACATCGGAATTAAATACAAAAGGCACAATGCCGCCTTAAGTGCTAGAAGAGTGAGACTTCTTAGAGTCTGTGCCTTGATCCTTTCCTGTGAGACCAGCATTAGTTTCCGATACACCACTGCAGGTTCAATGTATTCCTCGGACCTTCACATTGACGATGAAACACAGAAATCGCTTCGGTATTAAATACAAAATGCACAATGCCGCCTTAAGTACAAGAATAGAGACTCTACTTACAGTCGGAGCTTTGAGCATTCCCTGTGAGACCAGTATTAGTTTCCGATACACCACTGCAGGTTCAATGTATTAATTGGACCTTCACATTGACGATGAAACGCAGAAATCGCATCGGAATTAAATACAAAAGGCACAATGCCGCCTTAAGTACAAGAATTGAGACTCTTCTTACAGTCGGTGATTTGAGCATTCCCTGTGAGACCAGTACTAATTTCCAATACACCACTGCAGGTTCAATGTAGTCCCTGGATATACACAATGACGATGAAACACAGAAATTACATCGGAATTAAATACAAAAGACACAATGCCGCCGTAATGCAAGAAGAGTGAGACTTCTTAGAGTCCATTCTTTGATCCTTTCCTGTGAGACCAGTATTAGTTTCTGATACACCACTGCATTTTCAATGTATTCCTTGGACCCTCAAATTGACGATGAAACAAAGAAATCGCATAGGATTAAATACAAAAGGCGCAATGCCGCCTTAATTACAAGAATGTATACTCTTCTTACAGTCGGTGCTTTGAGCATTCCCTGTGAGACCAGTATTAGTATCCGATACACCACTGCAGGAACAATGTATTCCTTAGACCTTCACATTGACGATGAAACACAGAAATCGCATCGGAATTAAATACAAAAGGCACAATGCCGCCTTAAGTACAAGAATAGAGACACTTCTTACAGTCGGTGATTTAAGCATTCCTTCTGAGAGCAGTATTAGCTTCCGATACACCACTGCAGGTTCAATGTATTCCTCGGACCTTCACATTGACGATGAAACACAGAAATCGCATCGGTATTAAATACAAAATGCACAATGCCGCCTTAAGTACAAGAATAGAGACTCTACTTACAGTCGGAGCTTTGAGCATTCCCTGTGAGACCACTATTAGTTTCCGATACACCACTGCAGGTTCAATGTATTAATTGGACCTTCACATTGACGATGAAACACAGAAATCGCATCGGAATTAAATACAAAAGGCACAATGCCGATTGAATTCCAAGGAGAGTGAGACTTCTTAGAGTCTGTGCCTTGATTCTTTCCTGTGAGACCAGTATTAGTTTCCGATACACCACTGCAGGTTCAATGTATTCCTTGGAACTTCACATTGACGATGAAACACAGAAATCGCATCGGAATTAAATACAAAAGGCACAATGCGGCCTTAATTACAAGAATAGAGACTCTTCTTACTGTCGGTGCTTGGAGCATTCCCTGTGAGACCAGTAATAGTTTGCGATACACCACTGCAAGTTCAATGTATTCCTTGGACGTTCACATTAACGATGAAACATAGAAATCGCATCGGAATTAAATACAAAAGGCACAATGCCGCTTTAAGTACAAGAATAGAGACACTTCTTACAGTCGGTGCTGTGAGCATTGCCTCTGAGGGCAGTATTAGTTTCCGATACACCACTGCAGGTTCAAGGTATTCCTTGGACCTTCACATTTACTATGAAACACAGAAATCGCATCGGAATTAAATACAAAAGGCACAAGGAAGACTTAAGTACAAGAATAGAGACTCTTCTTACAGTCGGTGCTTTGAGCTTTCCCTGTGAGACCAGTATTACTTTCCGATACACCACTGCAGGTTCAAAGTATTCCTTGGACCTTCACATTGACTATGAAACACAGAAATAGCATCGGAATTAAATACAAAAAGCACAATGCCGCCTTAAGTACAAGAATAGAGACACTTCTTACAGTCGGTGCTTTGAGCATTCCCTCTGAGAGCAGTATTAGTTTCCGATACACTACTGCAGGTTCAAAATATACCTTGGACCTTCACATTGTGTATGAAACACAGAAATCGCAGCGGAATTAAATACAAAAGGCCCAATGCCGCCTTAAGTACAAGAATAGAGACTCTTCTTACAGTCGGTGCTTTGAGCGTTCTCTGTGAGACCAGTATTGGTTTTCGATACACCACTGCAGGTTCAATGTATTCCTTGGACCTTCACATTGACGATGAAACACAGAAATTACATCGGAATTAAATACAAAATGCACAATGCCGCCTTAAGTAAAAGAATAGAGACTTTTCTTACAGTCGGTGATTTGAGCATTCCCTGTGAGATCAGTATTAGTTTGCAATACACCACTGCAGATACAATGAATTCCCTTGACATACACAATGACGATGAAACACTGAAATTACATCGGAATTAAATACAAAAGACACAATGCAGCCTTAATGCAAGAAGAGTGAGACTTCTTAGAGTCCATTCTTTGATCCTTTCGTGTGAGACCAGTATTAGTTTCTGATACACCACTGCATGTTCAATGTATTCCTTGGACCTTCAAATAGACGATGAAACAAAGAAATCGCATCGGAATTAAATACAAAAGGCACAACACCGCCTTAATTACAAGAATGGAGACTCTTCTTACAGTCGGTGCTTTGAGCATTCCCTGTGAGACCAGTATTAGTATCCGATGCACCACTGCAGGTACAATGTATTCCCTAGACCTTCACATTGACGATGAAACACAGAAATCGCATCGGAATTAAATACAAAAGGCACAATGCCGCCTTAAGTACAAGCATAGAGACCCTTCTTACAGTCGGTGCTTTGAGCATTACTTCTGAGAGCAGTATAAGTTTCCGATACACCACTGCAGGTTCAAGGTATTCCTTGGACCTTCACATTGACTATGAAACACAGAAATCGCATCGGAATTAAATACAAAAGGCACAAGGCTGCCTTAAGTACAAGAATAGAGACTCTTCTTACAGTCAGTGCTTTGAGCATTCCTTTTGAGACCAGTATTAGTTTTCGATACACCTCTGCAGGTTCAAAGTATTCCTTGGACCTTCGCATTGACTATGAAACACAGAAATCGCATTGGAGTTAAATACAAAACGCACAATGCCGCCTTAACTACAAGAATAGAGACTCTTCTTACAGTCGGTGCTTTGAGCATTCCCTGTGAGACCAGTATTAGTTTCCGATACACCACTGCAGGTTCAGTGTATTACTTGGACCTTCATATAGACGATGAAACACAGAAATCGCATCGGATTTAAATACAAAAGGCACAAAGCCGCCTTAAGTACAAGAATAGAGACTCTTCTTACAGTCGGTACTTTGAGCATTCCCTGTGAGACCAGTATTAGTTTCCGATACGCCACTGCAGGCTCAATGTATTTCTTGGACATACACAATGACGATGAAACACTGAAATTACATCGGGATTAAATACAAAAGTCACAATGCCGCCTTAATGCAAGAAGAGTGAGACTTCTTAGAGTCCATTCTTTGAGCCTTTCCTGTGAGACCAGTATAAGTTTCCGATACACCACTGCTGGTTCATTGTATTCCCTGGACCATCACATTGACGATGAAACACAGAAATTGCATCAGAATTAAATACAAAAGGCAAAATGCCGCCTTAATTATAAGAATAGAGACTCTTCTTACAGTCGGTGCTTTGAGCATTCCCTGTGAGACCAGTATTAGTTTGCGATACACCACTGTAGGTTCAATGTATTCCTTGGACTTTCACATTGACGAAGAAACACAGAAATCGCATCGGAATTAAATACAAGAAGCACAATGCCGCGTAACGTACATGATCAGAAACTCTTCTACAGTCTGGGCCTTGAACACTCCCTGTGAGACCAGTATTAGTTTCCGATACACCACTGCAGGTTCAATGTATTCCTTGGACATACACATTGACGATGAAACACTCAAATTACATCGGAATTAAATACAAAAGGCACAATGCCGCCTTAGGTGCCAGAAGAGTGAGACTTCTTAGTGTCTGTGCTTTGATCGTTTCCTGTGAGACCAGTATTATTTTCCGATACACCACTGCAGGTTCAATGTATTTCTTGGACCTTCACATTGACGATGAAACACAGAAATCGCATCGGAATTAAATACAAGAAGCACAATGCCGCGTAAAGTACATGATCAGAAACTCTTCTACAGTCTGTGCCTTGAACACTCCCTGTGTGACCAGTAATAGTTTCCGATGCACCACTGCAGGCTCAATGTATTCCTTGGACCTAAACATTGATGATGAAACACTGAAATTACATCGTAATTAAATACAAAATTCACAATGCCGCCTTTAGTGCAAGATGAGTGAGACTTCTTAGAATCTGTGCTTTGATCCTTTAATGTGAGACCAGTATTAGTTTCCGATACACGACTGCGGGTTCAATGTATTCCTTGGACCTTCACATTGACGATGAAACACAGAAATCGCATCGGATTAAATACAAAAAGGCACAATGCCGCCTTAATTCCAAGAAGAGTGAGACTTCTTAGAGTCTGTGCCTTGATCCTTTCCTGTGAGACCAGTATTAGTTTCCGATACACCACTGCAGGTTCAATGTATTTCTTGGACCTTCACATTGACGATGAAACACAGAAATCGCATCGGAATTAAATACAAAAGGCACAATGCGGCCTTAATTACAAGAATAGAGACTCTTTTTACTGTCGGTGCTTGGAGCATTCCCTGTGAGACCAGTAATAGTTTCCGATACACCACTGCAAGTTCAATGTATTCCTTGGACGTTCACATTAACGATGAAACATAGAAATCGCATCGGAATTAAATACAAAAGGCACAATGCCGCTTTAAGTACAAGAATAGAGACACTTCTTACAGTCGGTGCTGTGAGCATTGCCTCTGAGGGCAGTATTAGTTTCCGATACACCACTGCAGGTTCAAGGTATTCCTTGGACCTTCACATTTACTATGAAACACAGAAATCGCATCGGAATTAAATACAAAAGGCACAAGGAAGACTTAAGTACAAGAATAGAGACTCTTCTTACAGTCGGTGCTTTGAGCTTTCCCTGTGAGACCAGTATTACTTTCCGATACACCACTGCAGGTTCAAAGTATTCCTTGGACCTTCACATTGACTATGAAACACAGAAATAGCATCGGAATTAAATACAAAAAGCACAATGCCGCCTTAAGTACAAGAATAGAGACACTTCTTACAGTCGGTGCTTTGAGCATTCCCTCTGAGAGCAGTATTAGTTTCCGATACACTACTGCAGGTTCAAAATATACCTTGGACCTTCACATTGTGTATGAAACACAGAAATCGCAGCGGAATTAAATACAAAAGGCCCAATGCCGCCTTAAGTACAAGAATAGAGACTCTTCTTACAGTCGGTGCTTTGAGCGTTCTCTGTGAGACCAGTATTGGTTTTCGATACACCACTGCAGGTTCAATGTATTCCTTGGACCTTCACATTGACGATGAAACACAGAAATTACATCGGAATTAAATACAAAATGCACAATGCCGCCTTAAGTAAAAGAATAGAGACTTTTCTTACAGTCGGTGATTTGAGCATTCCCTGTGAGATCAGTATTAGTTTGCAATACACCACTGCAGATACAATGAATTCCCTTGACATACACAATGACGATGAAACACTGAAATTACATCGGAATTAAATACAAAAGACACAATGCAGCCTTAATGCAAGAAGAGTGAGACTTCTTAGAGTCCATTCTTTGATCCTTTCGTGTGAGACCAGTATTAGTTTCTGATACACCACTGCATGTTCAATGTATTCCTTGGACCTTCAAATAGACGATGAAACAAAGAAATCGCATCGGAATTAAATACAAAAGGCACAACACCGCCTTAATTACAAGAATGGAGACTCTTCTTACAGTCGGTGCTTTGAGCATTCCCTGTGAGACCAGTATTAGTATCCGATGCACCACTGCAGGTACAATGTATTCCCTAGACCTTCACATTGACGATGAAACACAGAAATCGCATCGGAATTAAATACAAAAGGCACAATGCCGCCTTAAGTACAAGCATAGAGACCCTTCTTACAGTCGGTGCTTTGAGCATTCCTTCTGAGAGCAGTATAAGTTTCCGATACACCACTGCAGGTTCAAGGTATTCCTTGGACCTTCACATTGACTATGAAACACAGAAATCGCATCGGAATTAAATACAAAAGGCACAAGGCTGCCTTAAGTACAAGAATAGAGACTCTTCTTACAGTCAGTGCTTTGAGCATTCCTTTTGAGACCAGTATTAGTTTTCGATACACCTCTGCAGGTTCAAAGTATTCCTTGGACCTTCGCATTGACTATGAAACACAGAAATCGCATTGGAGTTAAATACAAAACGCACAATGCCGCCTTAACTACAAGAATAGAGACTCTTCTTACAGTCGGTGCTTTGAGCATTCCCTGTGAGACCAGTATTAGTTTCCGATACACCACTGCAGGTTCAGTGTATTACTTGGACCTTCATATAGACGATGAAACACAGAAATCGCATCGGATTTAAATACAAAAGGCACAAAGCCGCCTTAAGTACAAGAATAGAGACTCTTCTTACAGTCGGTACTTTGAGCATTCCCTGTGAGACCAGTATTAGTTTCCGATACGCCACTGCAGGCTCAATGTATTTCTTGGACATACACAATGACGATGAAACACTGAAATTACATCGGGATTAAATACAAAAGTCACAATGCCGCCTTAATGCAAGAAGAGTGAGACTTCTTAGAGTCCATTCTTTGAGCCTTTCCTGTGAGACCAGTATAAGTTTCCGATACACCACTGCTGGTTCATTGTATTCCCTGGACCATCACATTGACGATGAAACACAGAAATTGCATCAGAATTAAATACAAAAGGCAAAATGCCGCCTTAATTATAAGAATAGAGACTCTTCTTACAGTCGGTGCTTTGAGCATTCCCTGTGAGACCAGTATTAGTTTGCGATACACCACTGTAGGTTCAATGTATTCCTTGGACTTTCACATTGACGAAGAAACACAGAAATCGCATCGGAATTAAATACAAGAAGCACAATGCCGCGTAAAGTACATGATCAGAAACTCTTCTACAGTCTGGGCCTTGAACACTCCCTGTGAGACCAGTATTAGTTTCCGATACACCACTGCAGGTTCAATGTATTCCTTGGACATACACATTGACGATGAAACACTCAAATTACATCGGAATTAAATACAAAAGGCACAATGCCGCCTTAGGTGCCAGAAGAGTGAGACTTCTTAGTGTCTGTGCTTTGATCGTTTCCTGTGAGACCAGTATTATTTTCCGATACACCACTGCAGGTTCAATGTATTTCTTGGACCTTCACATTGACGATGAAACACAGAAATCGCATCGGAATTAAATACAAGAAGCACAATGCCGCGTAAAGTACATGATCAGAAACTCTTCTACAGTCTGTGCCTTGAACACTCCCTGTGTGACCAGTAATAGTTTCCGATGCACCACTGCAGGCTCAATGTATTCCTTGGACCTAAACATTGATGATGAAACACTGAAATTACATCGTAATTAAATACAAAATTCACAATGCCGCCTTTAGTGCAAGATGAGTGAGACTTCTTAGAATCTGTGCTTTGATCCTTTAATGTGAGACCAGTATTAGTTTCCGATACACGACTGCGGGTTCAATGTATTCCTTGGACCTTCACATTGACGATGAAACACAGAAATCGCATCGGATTAAATACAAAAAGGCACAATGCCGCCTTAATTCCAAGAAGAGTGAGACTTCTTAGAGTCTGTGCCTTGATCCTTTCCTGTGAGACCAGTATTAGTTTCCGATACACCACTGCAGGTTCGATGTATTTCTTGGACCTTCACATTGACGATGAAACACAGAAATCGCATCGGAATTAAATACAAAAGGCACAATGCCGCCTTAATTACAAGAATAGAGACTCTTCTTACAGTCGGTGCTTGGAGCATTACCTGAGAGACCAGTAATAGTTTCCGATACACCACTGCAAGTTCAATGTATTCCTTGGACGTTCACATTCACGATGAAACATAGAAATTGCATCGGAATTAAATACAAAAGGCACAATGCCGCCTTAAGTACAAGAATAGAGACTCTTCTTATAGTCGGTGCTTTGAGCATTGCCTCTGAGGGCAGTATTAGTTTCCGATACACCACTGCAGGTTCAAGGTATTCCTTGGACCTTCACATTGACTATGAAACACAGAAACCGCATCGGAATTAAATACAAAAGGCACAAGGAAGACTTAAGTACAAGAATAGAGACTCTTCTTACAGTCGGTGCTTTGAGCTTTCCCTGTGAGACCAGTATTAGTTTCCAATACACCACTGCAGGTTCAAAGTATTCCTTGGACCTTCCCATTGACTATGAAACATAGAAATCACATCGGAATTAAATACAAAAGGCACAATGCCGCCTTAAGTACAAGAATAGAGACACTTCTTACAGTCGGTGCTTTGAGCATTCCCTCTGAGGGCAGTATTAGTTTCCGATACACCACTGCAGGTTCAAAGTATACCTTGGACCTTCACATTGTCTATGAGACACAGAAATCGCATCGGAAATAAATACAAAAGGCACAATGCCGCCTTAAGTACAAGAATAGAGGCTCTTCTTACAGTCGATGCTTTGAGCATTCTCTGTGAGACCAGTATTAGTTTTCGATACACCACTGCAGGTTCAATGCATTCCTTGGACCTTCACATTGACGATGAAACACAGAAATTACATCGGAATTAAATACAAAAGGCACAATGCCGCCTTAAGTGCTAGAAGAGTGAGACTTCGTAGAGTCTGTGCCTTGATCCTTTCCTGTGAGACCAGCATTAGTTTCCGATACACCACTGCAGGTTCAATGTATTCCTCGGACCTTCACATTGACGATGAAACACAGAAATCGCATCGGTATTAAATACAAAATGCACAATGCCGCCTTAAGTACAAGAATAGCGACTCTACTTACAGTCGGAGCTTTGAGCATTCCCTGTGAGACCAGTATTAGTTTCCGATACACCACTGCAGGTTCAATGTATTAATTGGACCTTCACATTGACGATGAAACACAGAAATCGCATCGGAATTAAATACAAAAGGCACAATGCCGCCTTAAGTGCAAGAATAGAGACTCTTCTTACAGTCGGTGATTTGAGCATTCCCTGTGAGACCAGTATTAGTTTCCAATACACCACTGCAGGTTCAATGTATTCCCTGGATATACACAATGACGATGAAACACAGAAATTACATCGGAATTAAATACAAAAGACACAATGCCGCCTTAATGCAAGAAGAGTGAGGCTTCTTAGAGTCTGTGCCTTGATCTTTTCCTGTGAGACCAGCATTAGTTTCCGATACACCACTGCAGGTTCAATGTATTCCTCGGACCTTCACGTTGACGATGAAACACAGAAATCGCATCGGAATTAGATACAAAAGGCACAAGGCTGCCTTAAGTACAAGAATAGAGACTCTTCTTACCGTCAGTGCTTTGAGCAATCCCTGTGAGACCAGTATGAGTTTCCTATACACCACTGCAGGTTCATTGTATTCATTGGACCATCCCACTGACGATGAAACACAGAAATCGCATCTGAATTAAATACAAAAGGCACAATGCCGCCTTACAAGAATAGAGACTCTTCTTACAGTCGGTGCTTTGAGCATTCCCTGTGAGACCAGTATTAGTATCCGATACACCACTGCAGGTACAATGTATTCCTTAGACCTTCACGTTGACGATGAAACACAGAAATCGCATCGGAATTAATTACAAAAGGCACAATGCCGCCTTAAGTACAAGAATAGAGACACTTCTTACAGTCGGTGATTTAAGCAATCCTTCTGAGAGCAGTATTAGCTTCCGATACACCACTGCCAGTTCAAGGTATTCCTTGGAACTTCACATTGACTATGAAACACAGAAATCGCATCGGAATTAGATACAAAAGGCACAATGCCGCTTTATGTACAAGAATAGAGACACTTCTTACAGTCGGTGCTGTGAGCATTGCCTCTAAGGGCAGTATTAGTTTCCGATAAACCACTGCAGGTTCAAGGTATTCCTTGGACCTTCACATTGACTATGAAACACAGAAATCGCATCGGAATTAAATACAAAATGCACAAGGAAGACTTAAGTACAAGAATAGAGACTCGTCTTACAGTCGGTGCTTTGAGCTTTCCCTGTGAGACCAGTATTAGTTTCCGATACACCACTGCAGGTTCAAAGTATTCCTTGGACCTTCACATTGACTATGAAACACAGAAATAGCATCTGAATTAAATACAAAAGGCACAATGCCGCCTTAAGTACAAGAATAGAGACACTTCTTACAGTCGGTGCTTTGAGCATTCCCTCTGAGAGCAGTATTAGTTTCCGATACACTACTGCAGGTTCAAAGTATACCTTGGAAATTCACATTGTGTATGAAACACAGAAATCGCAGCGGAATTAAATACAAAAGGCACAATGCCGCCTTAAGTACAAGAATAGAGACTCTTCTGACAGTCGGTGCTTTGAGCATTCTCTGTGAGACCAGTATTGGTTTTCGATACACCAATGCAGGTTCAATGTATTCCTTGGACCTTCACATTGACGATGAAACACAGAAATTACATCGGAATTAAATACAAAAGGCACAATGCCGCCTTAAGTGCTAGAAGAGTGAGACTTCTTAGAGTCTGTGCCTTGATCTTTTCCTGTGAGACCAGCATTAGTTTCCGATACACCACTGCAGGTTCAATGTATTCCTCGGACCTTCACGTTGACGATGAAACACAGCAATCGCATCGGAATTAGATACAAAAGGCACAACGCTGCCTTAAGTACAAGAATAGAGACTCTTCTTACCGTCAGTGCTTTGAGCAATCCCTGTGAGACCAGTATGAGTTTCCTATACACCACTGCAGGTTCATTGTATTCCTTGGACCATCACACTGACGATGAAACACAGAAATCGCATCTGAATTAAATACAAAAGGCACAATGCCGCCTTAATTACAAGAATAGAGACTCTTCTTACAGTCGGTGCTTGGAGCATTCCCTGTGAGACCAGTAATAGTTTCCGATACACCACTGCAAGTTCAATGTATTCCTTGGACGTTCACATTAACGATGAAACATAGAAATCGCATCGGAATTATATACAAAAGGCACAATGCCGCTTTAAGAACAAGAATAGAGACACTTCTTACAGTCGGTGCTGTGAGCATTGCCTCTGAGGGCACTCTTAGTTTCCGATACACCACTGCAGGTTCAAGGTATTCCTTGGACCTTCACATTGACTATGAAACACAGAAATCGCATCGGAATTAAATACAAAAGGCACAAGGAAGACTTAAGTACAAGAATAGAGACTCTTCTTACAGTCGGTGCTTTGAGCATTCTCTGTGAGACCAGTATTAGTTTTCGATACACCACTGCAGGTTCAATGTGTTCCCTGGACATACACAATGACGATGTAACACAGAAATTACATCGGAATTAAAAAAAAAAAGACACAATGCCGCCTTAATTCAAGAAGAGTGAGACTTCTTAGAGTCCATTATTTGATCCTTTCCTGTGAGACCATTATTAGTTTCGGATACACCACTGCATGTTCAATGTATTCCTTGGACCTTCAAATTGACGATGAAACAAAGAAATCGCATCGAAATTAAATACAAAAGGCACAATGCCGCCTTAATTACAAGAATGGATACTCTTCTTACAGTCGGTGATTTGAGCATTCCCTGTGAGACCAGTATTAGTATCCGATACACCACTGCAGGTACAATGTATTCCTTAGAACTTCACATTGACGATGAAACACAGAAATCGCATCGGAATTAAATACAAAAGGCACAATGCCGCCTTAAGTACAAGAATAGAGACACTTCTTACAGTCGGTGATTTAAGCATTCGTTCTGAGAGCAGTATTAGTTTCCGATACACCACTGCAGGTTCAAGGCATTCCTTGGACCTTTACATTGACTATGAAACACAGAAATCGCATCGGAATTAAATACAAATAGCACAATGCCGCCTTAAGTACAAGTATAGAGACTCCTCTTACAGTCGGTGCTTTGAGCATTCCCTGTGAGACCAGTATTAGTTTCCGATACACCACTGCAGGTTCAATGTATTCCTTGGACCATCACATTGACGAAGAAACACAGAAATCGCATCGGAATTAAATACAAAAGGCACAATGCCGCCTTAATTACAAGAATAGAGACTCTTCTTACCGTCGGTGTTTTGAGCATTCCCTGTGAGACCAGTATTAGTTTCAGATACACCACTGCAGGTTCAATGTATTCCTTGGACCTTCACATTGACGATGAAACACAGAAATCGCATCGGAATTTAATACAAAAGGCACAATGCCGCCTTAAGTACAAGAATAGAGACTCTTCTTACAGTCGGTGTTTTGAGCATTCCCTGTGAGACCAGTATTAGTCTCCGATACACCACTGCAGGTTCAAAGTATTCCTTGGACCTTCACATTGACTATGAAACACAGAAATCGCATCGGAATTAAATACAAAAGGCACAATGCCGCCTTAATTACAAGAATAGAGACTCTTCTTACAGTCGGTGCTTTGAGCATTCCCTGTGAGACCAGTATTAGTTTCCGATACACCACTGTAGGTTCAATGTATTCCTTGGACATACACATTGACGATGAAACACTGAAATTACATCGGAATTAAATACAAAAGGCACAATGCTGCCTTAAGTGCAAGAAGAGTGAGACTTCTTACAGTCTGTGACTTGATCCTTTCCTGTGAGACCAGTATTAGTTTCCGATACACCATCGCAGGTTCAATGTATTCCCTGGACATACACAATGACGATGAAACACTGAAATTACATCGGAATTAAATACAAAAGGCACAATGCCGCCTTAAGTACAAGAATAGAGACACTTCTTACAGTCGCTGCTTTGAGCATTCCTCCTGAGAGCAGTATATGTTTCCGATACACCACTGCAGGTTCAAGGTATTCCTTGGACCTTCACATTGACTATGAAACATAGAAATCGCATCGGAATTAAATACAAAAGGCACAAGGCTGCCTTAAGTACAAGAATAGAGACTCTTCTTACAGTCAGTGCTTTGAGCATTCCCTGTGAGACCAGTATTAGTTTCCGATACACGACTGTAGGTTCAATGTATTTCTTGGACATACACATTGACGATGAAACACTGAAATTACATCGGAATTAAATACAAAAGGCACAATGCAGCCTTAAGTGCAAGAAGAGTGAGACTTCTTACAGTCTGTGACTTGATCCTTTCCTGTGAGACCAGTATTAGTTTCCGATACACCATTGCAGGTTCAATGTATTCCTTGGACCTTCACATTGACTATGAAACACAGAAATCGCATCGGAATTAAATACAAAAGGCACAAGGCCGCCTCATGTACAAGAATAGAAACTCTTCTTACAGTCGGTGATTTGAGCATTCCCTGTGAGTTCAGTATTAGTTTCCGATACACCACTGTAGGTTCAATGTATTCCTTGGACATACACATTGACGACGAAATACTGAAATTACATCCGAATAAAATACAAAAGGCACAATGCCGCCTTAAGTGCTAGAAGAGTGAGACTTCTTAGAGTCTGTGCCTTGATCCTTTCCTGTGAGACCAGTATGAGTTTCCGATACACCACTGCAGGTTCAATGTATTCCTTGTCATACATATTGACGATGAAACACAGAAATCGCATCGGAACTAAATACAAAAGGCACAATGCCGCCTTAATTACAAGAATAGAGACTCTTCTTACAGTCGGTGCTTTGAGCATTCCCTGTGAGGCCAGTAATAGTTTCCGATACACCACTGCAGGTTCAATGTATTCCTAGAACCTTCACATGACGATGAAACACAGAAATCGAATCGGAATGAAATACAAAAGGCACAATGCCGCCTTAAGTACAAGAATAGAGACTCTTCTTACAGTCGGTGCTTTGAGCATTCCCTCTGAGAGCAGTATTAATTTCCGATACACCACTGCAGGTTCAAGGTATTCCTTGGACCTTCACATTGACTATGAAACACAGAAATCGCATCGGAATTAAATACAATAGGCACAATGCCGTCTTAAGTACAAGAATAGAGACTCTTCTTACAGCCGGTGCATTGAGCTTACCCTGTGAGACCAGTATTAGTTTCCGATACACCACTGCAGGTTCAAAGTATTCCTTGGACCTTCACATTGACTATGAAACACAGTAATCGCATCGGAAGTAAATGCAAAAGGCACAAAGCCGCCTTAAGTACAAGAATAGAGATACTTCTTACAGTCGGTGTTTTGAGCTTTTCCTGTGAGACCAGTATTAGTTTCCGATACACCACTGCGGGTTCAATGTATTCCTTGGACCTTCACATTGACGATGAAACACAGAAATCGCATCGGAATTAAATACAAAAGGCACAATGCCGTCTTAAGTACAAGAATAAAGACTCTTCTTACTGTCGGTGTTTTGAACATTTCCTGTGGGTCCAATATTAGTTTCCGATACACCACTGCAGGTTCGAAGTATTCCTTGAATCTTCACATTGACTATGAATCACAGAAATCGCATCGGAATTAAATACAAAGGGCACAATGCCGGCTTAAGTACAAGAATACAGACTCTTCTTACAGTTAGTGCTTTGAGCATTCCCTGTGAGGCCAGAATTAATTTCCGATACACCACTGCAGGTTGAATGTATTCCTTGTCATACACATTGACGATGAAACACTGAAATTACATCGGAATTAAATACAAAAGGCACAATGCCGCCTTAAGTACAAAAATAGAGACTCTTCTTACAGTCGGTGCTTTGAGCATTCCCTGTGAGACCAGTATTAGTTTCCGATACACCACTGTAGGTTCAATGTATTCCTTGGACATACACAATGACGATGAAATACTGAAATGACATCCGAATTAAATACAAAAGGCACAATGCCGCCTTAAGTGCTAGAAGAGTGAGACTTCTTAGAGTCTGTGCCTTGATCCTTTCCTGTGAGACCAGTATGAGTTTCCGATACACCACTGCAGGTTCAATGTATTGCTTGTCATACACATTGACGATGAAACACAGAAATCGCATCGGAACTAAATACAAAAGGCACAATGCCGCCTTAATTACTAGAATAGAGACTCTTCTTACAGTCGGTGCTTTGAGCATTCCCTCTGAGAGCAGTATTAATTTCCGATACACCACTGCAGGTTCAAGGTATTCCTTGGACCTTCACATTGACTATGAAACACAGAAATCGCATCGGAATTAAATACAATTGGCACAATGCCGTCTTAAGTACAAGAATAGAGACTCTTCTTACAGCCGGTGCATTGAGCTTACCCTGTGAGACCAGTATTAGTTTCCGATACACCACTGCAGGTTAAAAGTATTCCTTGGACCTTCACATTGACTATGAAATACAGTAATCGCATCGGAAGTAAATGCAAAAGGCACAAAGCCGCTTAAGTACAAGAATAGAGATACTTCTTACAGTCGGTGTTTTGAGCTTTTCCTGTGAGACCAGTATTAGTTTCCGATACACCACTGCAGGTTCAATGTATTCCTTGGACCTTCACATTGACTATGAAACTCAGAAATCGCATCGGAATTAAATACAATAGGCACAATGCCGCCTTAAGTACAAGAATAGAGACTCTTCTCACAGCCGGTGCTTTGAGCTTACCCTGTGAGACCAGTATTAGTTTCCGATACACCACTGCAGGTTCAAAGTATTCCTTGGACCTTCACATTGACTATGAAACACAGTAATCGCATCGGAAGTAAATGCAAAAGGCACAAAACCGCCTTAAGTACAAGAATAGAGACTCTTCTTAAAGTCGGTGTTTTGAGCATTTCCTGTGAGACCAGTATTAGTTTCCGATACACCACTGCAGGTTCAATGTATTCCTTGGACCTTCACATTGACGATGAAACACAGAAATCGCATCGGAATTAAATACAAAAGGCACATTGCCGTCTTAAGTACAAGAATAGAGACTCTTCTTACAGTCGGTGCTCTGAGCATTTCCTGTGGGACCAGTATTAGTTTCCGATACACCACTGCAGGTTCAAAGTATTCCTTGAATCTTCACATTGATTATGAATCACAGAAAACGCATCGGAATTAAATACAAAGGGCACAATGCCGGCTTAAGTACAAGAATACAGACTCTTCTTACAGTTAGTGCTTTGAGCATTCCCTGTGAGGCCAGTATTAATTTCCGATACACCACTGCAGGTTCAATGTTTTCCTTGTCATACTCATTGACGATGAAATACTGAAATTACATCGGAATTAAATACAAAAGGCACAATGCCGCCTTAAGTGCTAGAGGATTGAGACTTCTTAGTGTCTGTGCCTTGATCCCTTCCTGTGAGACCAGTATTAGTTTCCGATGCACCACTGCATGTTCAATCTATTCCTTTGACATTCACATTGACGATGAAACACAGAAATCACATCGGAACTAAATACAAAAGGCACAATGCCGCCTTAAGTACAAGAATAGAGACTCTTCTTACAGTCGGTGCTTTGAGCATTCCCTCTGAGAGCAGTATCAGTTTCCGATACACCACTGCAGGTTCAAGGTATTCCTTGGACCTTCACATTGACTATGAAACACAGAAATCGCATTGGAATTAAATACAAAAGGCACAATGCCGCCTTAAGTACAAGAATAGAGACTCTTCTTACTGCCGGTGCTTTGAGCTTTCCCTGTGAGACCAGTATTAGTTTCCGATACACCACTGAAGGTTCAAAGTATTCCTTGGACCCTCACATTGACTATGAAACACAGTAATCGCATCGGAAGTAAATGCAAAAGGCACAAAGCCGCCTAAAGTACAAGAATAGAGACTCTTCTTACAGTCGGTGCTTTGAGCTTTCCGTGTGAGACCAGTATTTGTTTCCGATACACCACTGCAGGTTCAATGTATTCCTTGGACATACACATTGACGATGAAATACTGAAATTACATCGGAATTAAATACAAAAGGCACAATGCCGCCTTAAGTGCTAGAGGAGTGAGACTTCTTAGTGTCAGTGCCTTGATCCCTTCCTGTGAGACCAGTATTAGTTTCCGATACACCACTGCATGTTCAATCTATTCCATGGACCTTCACATTGACGATGAAACACAGAAATCGCATCGGAACTAAATACAAAAGGCACAATGCCGCCTTAAGTACAAGAATAGAGACACGTCTCTCTGTCGGTGATTTGAGCATTGCCTCAGAGACCAGTATTAGCTTCCGATACACCACTGAAGGTTCAAAGTATTCCTTGGACCTTCACATTGACTATGAAACACAGAAATCGTATCGGAATTAAATACAAAAGGCACAATGCCGCTTTAAGTACAAAAATAGAGACACTTCTTACAGTCGGAGCTTTGAGCATTCCCTCTGAGAGCGGTATTAGTTTCCGATACACCACAGCAGGTTCAAAGTATTCCTTGGAACTTCACATTGCCTATGAGACACAGAAATCGCATCGGAATTAAATACATAAGGCACAATGCCGCCTTGAGTACAAGAATACAGACTCCTCTTATAGTCGGTGCTTTGAGCATTTCCTGTGAGACCAGTATTAGTTTCCGATACACCACTGCAGGTTCAATGTATTCCCTGGACATACAAAATGACGATGAAACACTGAAATTACATCGGAATTAAATACAAAAGACACAATACCGCCTTAATGCAAGAAGAGTGAGACTTCTTAGAGTCCATTCTTTGAACCTTTCCTGTGAGACCAGTATTAGTTTCCGATAAACCACTGCATGTTCAATATATTCCCTGGACCTTCCCATTGACGATGAAACACAGAAATCGCATCGGAATTAAATACAAAAGGCACAATGCCGCCTTAATAACAAGAATAGGGACTCTTCTTACAGTCGGTGCTTTGAGCATACCCTGTGAGACCAGTAATAGTTTCCGATACACCACTGCAGATTCAATGTATTCCTTGGACCTTCACAGTGACGATGAAACACAGAAATCGCATCGGAATTAAAAAGAAAAGGCAAAATGCCGCCTTAAGTACAAGAATAGAGACACTACTTACAGTCGGTGCTTTGAGCATTGCCTCTGAGAGCAGTATTAGTTTCCGATACACCACTGCAGGTTCAAGGTATTCCTTGGACCTTCACATTGACTATGAAACACAGAAATTGCATCGGATTTAAATACAAAAGGCACAATGCCGCCTTAAGTACAAGAATAGAGACTCTTCTTACAGTCGGTGCTTTGAGCACTCCCTGTGAGACCAGTATTAGTTTCCGGTACACCACTGCTGGTTCAATGTATTCCTTGGACCTTCACATTGACGATGAAACACAGAAATCGCATCGGAATTAATTACAAAAGGCAGAATGCCGAATTAAGTACAAGAATAGAGACTCTTCTTACAGTCGGTGCTTTAGCATTCCCTGTGAGACCAGTATTAGTTTCCGATACACCACTGCAGGTTCAATGTATTCCTTGGACATACACATTGACGATGAAACACTGAAATTACACCGGAATTAAATACAAAAGGCACAATGCCGCCTTAAGTGAAAGAAGAGTGTGACTTCTTAGAGTCTGTGCCTTGATCCTTTCCTGTGCGACCAGTATTATTTTCCGATACACCACTGCAGGTTGAATGTATTGCTTGGAGCTTCATATTGACGATGAAGCACAGAAATCGCTTCGGAATTAAATACAAAATTCTCAATGCTGCCTTAAGTCCAGGAGTAGAGACCCTTCTTACAGTCAGTGCTTTGAATATTCCCTGTGAGACCAGTATTCATTTCCGATAAACCACTGCAGCTTCAATGTATTCCTTGTCATACACATTGACGATGAAACATTGAAATTACATCGGAATTAAAAAAAAAGGCACAATGCCGCCTTATGTGCAAAAATAGAGACTCTTCTTACAGTCGGTGCTTTGAGCATTCCCTGTGAGACCAGTATTAGTTTCCGATACACAACTGCAGGTTCACTGTATTCCTTGAACCTTCATATTGACAATGAAACACAGAAATCGCATCGGAATTAAATACAAAAACACAATGCCGCCTAAGGACAAGAATAGAGATTCTTGTTACAGTCGGTGCTTTGAGTATTCCCTGTGAGACCCGTATTTGTTTCCGATACACCACTGCAGGTTCAATGTATTCCTTGGACCTTCACATTGACGATGAAACACAGAAAACGCATCGGAATAAAATACAAAAGGCGCAATGCCGACTGAAGTACAAGAATAGAGACTCTTCTTACTGTCGGTGCTTTGAGCGTTCCCTGTGAGACCAGTATTAGTTTCCGATACACCACTGCAGGTTCAATGTATTGCTTGGAGCTTCAAATTGACGATGAAACACAGCAATCGCATCGAAATTAATTACAAAAGGCACAATGCCGCCTTAAGTAAAGGAGTAGAGACCCTTCTTACAGTTGGTGCTTTGAGCATTCCCTGTGAGGCCAGTATTAATTTCCGATACACCACTGTAGTTTCAATGTATTCCTTGTCATACACATTGACGATAAAACACTGAAATTACATCGGAATTAAATACAAAAGGCACAATGCCGCCTTAAGTGCAAGAATAAGGACTCTTCTTACAGTCGGTGCATTGAGCATTCCCTGTGAGACCAGTATTAGTTTCCGATACACAACTGAAGGTACAGTGTATTCCTTGGACCTTCACAATGACGATGAAACACAGAGATCGCATCGGAATTAAATACAAAAGGCACAATGCTGCCTTAAATTTAAGAATAGGGATTCTTCTTACAGTTGGTGCTTTGAGCATTCCCTGTGAGACCAGTATTAGTTTCCGATACACAACTGCAGGTTCAATGTATTCCTTGGAACATCAAGTTGACGATGGAACACAGAAATCGCATCGGAATTAATTACAATAGGCACAATGCCGGCTTAAGTACAAGAATACAGACTCTTCTAACAGTCGGTGATTTGAGCATTCCCTGTGAGGCCAGTATTAGTTTCCGATACACCACTGCAGGTTCAATGTATTTCTTGGACATACACAATGACGATGAAACACTGAAATTACGTCGGAATTAAATACAAAAGACATAATGCCGCATTAATGCAAGAAGGGTAAGACTTCTTAGAGTCCACTTTTTGATCCTTTCCTGTGAGACCAGTATTAGTTTCCGAAACACCACTGCAGGTTCAGTGTATTCCTTGGACCTTCACATTGAAGATGAAACACAGAAATAGATCGGAATTAAATACAAAAGGCACAATGCCGCCTTAATTACAAGAATAGAGACTCTTCTTACAGTCGGTGATTTGAGCATTCCCTGTGAGACCAGTATTAGTTTCCGATACACCACTGCACGTCCAATGTATCCCTTGGACCTTCACATTGACGCTGAAACCCAGAAATCGCATCGGAATTAAATACAAAAGGCACAATGCCGCCTTAAGTACAAGAATAGAGACACTTCTTACAGTCGGTGCTTTGAGCATTCCCTCTGAGAGCAGTATTAGTTTCCGATACAGCACTGCCGGTTCAAGGTATTCCTTGGACCTTCACATTGACTATGAAACACAGAAATCGCATCGGAATTAAATACAAAAGGCACAATGCCGCCTTAAGTACAAGAATAGAGACACTTCTTACAGTCGGTGCTTTGAGCATTGCCTCTGAGAGCAGTATTAGTTGCCGATCCACCACTGCAGGTTCAAGGTATTCCTTGGACCCTCACAGTAACTATGAAACACAGAAATCGCATCGGAATTAAATACAAAGGGCACAATGCCGCCTTAAGTACAAGAATAGAGACACTTCTTACAGTCGGTGCTTTGAGCATTCCCTCTGAGAGCAGTATTAGTTTCCGATACACCACTGCAGGTTCAAAGTATTCCTTGTACCTTCACATTGACTATGAAACACTGAAATCGCATCGGAATTAAATACAAAATGAACAATGCCGGCTTAAGTACAAGAATAGAAACTCTTCTTACAGTTCGTGCTTTGAGCATTCCCTGTGAGACCAGTATTAGTTTCCGAAACACCGCTGTAGGTTCAGTGTACTCCTTTGACTTTCGCATTGACGATGAAACACAGATATCGCATCGGAATTAAATACAAAAGGCACAATGAGGCCTTAAGTACAAGAATAGAGACTCTTCTTACTGTCGGTGCTTTGAGCATTCCCTGTGAGACCAGTATTAGTTTCTGATACACCACTGCAGGTTCAATGTATTCCTTGGACATACACATTGACGATGAAATACTGAAATTACATCGGAATTAAATACAAAAGGCACAATGCCGCCTTAAGTGCTAGAGGAGTGAGACTTCTTAGTGTCTGTGACTTGATCCCCTCCTGTGAGACCAGTATTAGTTTCCGATACACCACTGCATGTTCAATCTATTCCTTGGACCTTCCCATTGACGATGAAACACAGAAATCGCATCAGAACTAAATACAAAAGGCACAATGCCGCCTTAAGTACAAGAATACAGACACTTCTCTCAGTCGGTGCTTTGAGCATTGCCTCTGAGACCAGTATTAGCTTCCGATACACCACTGAAGGTTCAAAGTATTCCTCGGACCTTCACATTGACTATGAAACATAGAAATCGCATCGGAATTAAATACAAAAGGCACAATGCCGCCTTAAGTACAAGAATAGAGACACTTCTTACAGTCGGAGCTTTGAGCATTCCCTCTGAGAGCAGTATTAGTTTCCGATACACCACTGCAGGTTCAAAGTATTACTTGGACCTTCACATTGACTATGAGACACAGAAATCGCATCGGAATTAAATACATAAGGCGCAATGCCGCCTTGTGTACAAGAATAGAGACTCTTCTTACAGTCGGTGCTTTGAGCATTCCCTGTGAGACCAGTAATAGTTTCCGATACACCACTGCAGATTCAATGTATTCCTTGGACCTTCACAGTGACGATGAAACACAGAAATCGCTTCAGAATTAAATAGAAAAGGCAAAATGCCGCCTTAAGTACAAGAATAGAGACACTTCTTACAGTCGGTGCTTTGAGCATTGCCTCTGAGAGCAGTATTAGTTTCCGATACACCACCGCAGGTTCAACGTATTCTTTGGCCCTTCACATTGACTATGAAACACAGAAATCGCATCGGATTTAAATACAGAAGGCACAATGCCGCCTTAAGTAAAAGAATAGAGACTTTTCTTACAGTCGGTGCTTTGAGCACTCCCTGTGCGACCAGTATTAGTTTCCGATATACCACTGCAGGTTCAATGTATTCCTTGGTCCTTCACATTGACGATGAAACACAGAAATCGCATCGGAATTAAATACAAAGGGCAGAATGCCGCCTTAAGTACAAGAATAGAGACTCTTCTTACAGTCGGTGCTTTAGCATTCCCTGTGAGACCAGTATTAGTTTCCGATACACCACTGCAGGTTCAATGTATTCCTTGGACATACACATTGACGATGAAACACTGAAATTACATCGGAATTAAAAAAAAAGGCACAATGCAGCCTTAAGTGCAAGAATAGAGACTCTTCTCACAGTCGGTGCTTTGAGCATTCCCTGTGAGACCAGTATTAGTTTCCGATACACAACTGCAGGTTCAGTGTATTCCTTGGACCTTCAAATTGACAATGAAACACAGAAATCGCATCGGAATTAAATACAAAAACACTATGCCGCCTAAGGTCAAGAATAGAGATTCTGGTTACAGTCTGTGCTTTGAGCATTCCCTGTGAGACCAGTATTTGTTTCCGATACACCACTGCAGGTTCAATGTATTCCTTGGACCTGCACATTGACGATGAAACACAGAAAACGCATCGGAATAAAATACAAAAGGCACAATGCCGCCTTAAGTACAAGAATAGAGACACTTCTTACAGTCGGTGCTTTGAACATTTCCTCTGAGAGCAGTATTAGTTTCCGATACACCACTGCCGGTTCAAGGTATTCCTTGGACCTTCACATTGACTATGAAACACAGAAATCGCATCCGAATTAAATACAAAAGGCACAAGGCCGCCTTAAGTACAAGAATAGAGACTCTTCTTACAGTCGGTGCTTTAAGCAATCCCTGTGAGACCAGTATTAGTTTCCGATACACCACTGCAGGTTCAATGTATTCCTTGGACCTTCAAATTGAAGATGAAACACAGAAATAGATCGGAATTAAATACAAAGGGCACAATGCCGCCTTAAGTACAAGAATAGAGACTCTTTTTACAGTCGGTGCTTTGAGCATTCCCTGTGAGACCAGTATTAGTTTCCGATACACCACTGCATGTTCAATATATTCCCTGGACCTTCCCATTGACGATGAAACACAGAAATCGCATCGGAATTAAATACAAAAGGCACAATGCCGCCTTAATTACAAGAATAGGGACTCTTCTTACAGTCGGTGCTTTGAGCATTCCCTGTGAGACCAATAATAGTCTCAGATACACCACTGCAGATTCAATGTATTCCTTGGACCTTCACAGTGACGATGAAACACAGAAATCGCATCGGAATTAAATAGAAAAGGCAGAATGCCGCCTTAAGTACAAGAATAGAGACACTTCTTACAGTCGGTGCTTTGAGCATTGCCTCAGAGAGCAGTATTAGTTTCCGATACACCACTGCCGGTTCAAGGTATTCCTTGGACCTTCACATTGACTATGAAACACAGAAATCGCATCGGATTTAAATACAAAAGGCACAATGCCGCCTTAAGTACAAGAATAGAGACTCTTCTTACAGTCGGTGCTTTGAGCACTCCCTGTGAGACCAGTATTAGTTTCCGATACACCACTGCAGGTTCAATGTATTCCTTGGACCTTCACATTGACGATGAAACACAGAAATCGCATCGGAATTAAACACAAAGGGCAGAATGCCACCTTAAGTACAAGAATAGAGACTCTTCTTACAGTCGGTGCTTTAGCATTCCCTGTGAGACCAGTATTAGTTTCCGATACACCACTGCAGGTTCAATGTATTCCTTGGACGTACACATTGACGATGAAACACTGAAATTACATCGGAATTAAATACAAAAGGCACAATGCAGCCTTAAGTGCAAGAAGAGTGTGACTTCTTAGAGTCTGTGCCTTGATCCTTTCCTGTGCGACCAGTATTATTTTCCGATACACCACTGCAGGTTCAATATATTGCTTGGAGCTTCACATTGACGATGAAACACAGAAATCGCATCGGAATTAAATGCAAAATTCACAATGCTGCCTTAAGTCCAGGAGTAGAGACCCTTCTTACAGTCAGTGCTTTGAATATTGCCTGTGAGACCAGTATTCATTTCCGATAAACCACTGCAGCTTCAATGTATTCCTTGTCATACACATTGACGATGAAACACTGAAATTACATCGGAATTAAAAAAAAGGCACAATGCCGCCTTAAGTGCAAGAATAGAGACTCTTCTTACAGTCGGTGCTTTGAGCATTCCCTGTGAGACCAGTATTAGTTTCCGATACACAACTGCAGGTTCAGTGTATTCCTTGGACCTTCATATTGACAATGAAACACGGAAATCGCATCGGAATTAAATACAAAAACACTATGCCGCCTAAGGTCAAGAATAGAGATTCTTGTTACAGTCGGTGCTTTGAGCATTACCTGTGAGACCAGTATATGTTTCCGATACACCACTGCAGGTTCAATGTATTCCTTGGACCTGCACATTGACGATGAAACACAGAAAACGCATCGGAATAAAATACAAAAGGCACAATGCCGCCTTAAGTACAAGAATAGAGACACTTCTTACAGTCGGTGCTTTGAACATTCCCTCTGAGAGCAGTATTAGTTTCCGATACACCACTGCCGGTTCAAGGTATTCCTTGGACCTTCACATTGACTATGAAACACAGAAATCGCATCCGAATTAAATACAAAAGGCACAAGGCCGCCTTAAGTACAAGAATAGAGACTCTTCTTACAGTCGGTGCTTTAAGCATTCCCTGTGGGACCAGTATTAGTTTCCGATACACCACTGCAGGTTCAATGTATTCCTTGGACCTTCACATTGAAGATGAAACACAGAAATAGATCGGAATTAAATACAAAGGGCACAATGCCGCCTTAAGTACAAGAATAGAGACACTTCTTACAGTCGGTGCTTTGAGCATTCCCTGTGAGACCAGTATTAGTTTCCAAAACACCGCTGTAGGTTCAGTGTATTCCTTTGACTTTCGCATTGACGATGAAACACAGATATCGCATCGGAATTAAATACAAAAGGCACAATGCCGCCTTAAGTACAAGAATGGAGACTCTTTTTACAGTCGGTGCTTTGAGCATTCCCTGTGAGACCAGTATTAGTTTCCGATACACCACTGCATGTTCAATATATTCCCTGGACCTTCCCATTGACGATGAAACACAGAAATCGCATCGGAGATAAATACAAAAGGCACAATGCCGCCTTAATTACAAGAATAGAGACTCTTCTTACAGTCGGTGCTTTGAGCATTCCCTGTGAGACCAGTATTAGTTTCCGATAAACCACTGCAGGTTCAATGTATTCCTTGGACCTTCACATTGACGATGAAACACAGAAATCGCATCGGAATTAAATACAAAGGGCAGAATGCCACCTTAAGTACAAGAATAGAGACTCTTCTTACAGTCGGTGCTTTAGCATTCCCTGTGAGACCAGTATTAGTTTCCGATACACCACTGCAGGTTCAATGTATTAACTGGACATACACATTGACGATGAAACACTGAAATTACATCGGAATTAAATACAAAAGGCACAATGCCGCCTTAAGTGCAAGAAGAGTGTGACTTCTTAGAGTCTGTGCCTTGATCCTTTCCTGTGCGACCAGTATTATTTTCCGATACACCACTGCAGGTTCAATCTATTGCTTGGAGCTTCACATTGACGATGAAACACAGAAATCGCATAGGAATTAAATACAAAATTCACAATGCTGCCTTAAGTCCAGGAGTAGAGACCCTTCTTACAGTCACTGCTTTGAATATTCCCTGTGAGACCAGTATTCATTTCCGATAAACCACTGCAGCTTCAATGTATTCCTTGTCATACACATTGACGATGAAACACTGAAATTACATCGGAATTAAAAAAAAAGGCACAATGCCGCCTTAAGTGCAAGAATAGAGACTCTTCTTACAGTCGGTGCTTTGAGCATTCCCTGTGAGACCAGTATTAGTTTCCGATACACAACTGCAGGTTCAGTGTATTCCTTGGACCTTCATTTTGACAATGAAACACAGAAATCGCATCGGAATTAAATACAAAAACACAATGCCGCCTAAGGTCAAGAATAGAGATTCTTGTTACAGTCGGTGCTATGAGCATTCCCTGTGAGACCAGTATTTGTTTCCGATACACCACTGCAGGTTCAATGTATTCCTTGGACCTGCACATTGACGATGAAACACAGAAAACGCATCGTAATAAAATACAAAAGGCACAATGCCGCCTTAAGTACAAGAATATGGACACTTCTTACAGTCGGTGCTTATAGCATTCCCTCTGAGAGCAGTATTAGTTTCCGATACACCACTGCCGGTTCAAGGTATTCCTTGGACCTTCACATTGACTAAGAGACACAGAAATGGCATCCGAATTAAATACAAAAGGCACAAGGCCGCCTTAAGTACAAGAATAGAGACTCTACTTACAGTCGGTGCTTTAAGCATTCCCTGTGAGACCGGTATTAGTTTCCGATACACCACTGCAGGTTCAATGTATTCCTTGGACCTTCACATTGAAGATGAAACACAGAAATAGATCGGAATTAAATACAAAGGGCACAATGCCGCCTTAAGTACAAGAATAGAGACACTTCTTACAGTCGGTGCTTTGAGAATTCCCTCTGAGAGCAATATTAGATTCCGATACACCACTGCAGGTTCAAAGTATTCCTTGTACCTTCACATTGACTATGAAACACTGAAATCGAATCGTAATTAAATACAAAATGCACAATGCCGGCTTAAGTACAAGAATAGAGGCTCTTCTTACAGTTCGTGCTTTGAGCATTCCCTGTGAGACCAGTATTAGTTTCCAAAACACCGCTGTAGGTTCAGTGTATTCCTTTGACTTTCGCATTGTCGATGAAACACAGATATCTCATCGGAATTAAATACAAAAGGCACAATGCCGCCTTAAGTACAAGAAAAGAGACTCTTCTTACAGTCGGTGCTTTGAGCATTCCCTGTGAGACCAGTATTAGTTTCCGATACGCCGCTGCAGGTTCAATGTATTCCTTGGACCTTCACATTGACGATGAAACCCAGAAATCGCATCGGAATTAAATATAAAAGGCACAATGCCGCCTTAATTACAAGATTAGAGAATCTTCTTACAGTCGGTGCTTTGAGCATTCCCTCTGAGAGCAGTATTAGTTTCCGATACACCACTTCAGGTTCAAGGTATTCCTTGGACCTTCACATTGACTATGATACACAGAAATCGCATCGGAATTAAATACAAAAGGCACTAGGCCGCCTTAAGTACAAGAACAGAGACTCTTCTTACAGTCGGTGCTTTGAGCATTCCCTGTGAGTCCAGTATTTGTTTCCGATACACCACTGCAGGTTCAAAGTATTCCGTGCACCTTCACATTGACTATGAAACACAGAAATCGTATCGGAATTAAATACAAAATGCACAATGCCGCCTTAAATACAAGAATGGAGACACTTCTTACAGTCGATGCTTTGAGCATTCCCTCTGAGAGCAGTATTAGTTTCCGATACACCACTGCAGGTTCCAAGTATTCCTTGGACCTTCACATTGACTATGAAACACAGAAATCGCATCGGAATTAAATACAAAAGGCACAATGCCGGCTTACGTACAAGAATAGAGACTCTTCTTACAGTTAGTGCTTTGAGCATTCCCTGTGAGACCAGTATTACTTTCCGATACACCACTGCAGGTTCAATGTATTCCTTGGACTTTCACATTGACGATGAAGCACAGAAATCGCATCGGATTTAAATACAAGAAGCACAATGCCGCGTAAAGTACAAGATCAGAGACTCTTGTACAGTCTGTGCCTTGAACACTCCCTGTGAGACCAGTATTAGTTTCCGATACACCACTGCAGGTTCAATGTATTCCTTGGACATACACATTGACGATGAAACACTGAAATTACATCGAAATTAAATACAAAAGACACAATGCCGCACCGAGCGAGGTGGCGCAGTGGTTAGGCACTGGACTCGCATTCGGGAGGACGACGGTTCAATCCCGCGTCCGGCCATCCTGATTTAGGTTTTCCGTGATTTCCCTAAATCGCTCCAGGCAAATGCCGGGATGGTTCCTTTGAAAGGGCACGGCCGACATCCTTCCCTTTCCTTCCCTAATCCGATGAGACCGATGACCTCGCTGTCTGGTCTCCTTCCCCAAACAACCCCCCCCCCCCCCACCTGGGCAGTGGGGGGGGGGACACAATGCCGCCTTAAATGCAAGAAGAGTGAGACTTCTTAGAGTCTGTGCTTTGATCAGTTCCTGTGAGACCAGTATTAGTTTCCGATCCACCACTGTAGGTTCAATGTATTCCTTGCACATACACATTGACGATGAACACTGATATTACATCGGAATTAAATACAAAAGGCACAGTGCCGCCTTATGTGCAAGAAGAGTGAGACTTCTTAGTGTCTGTGCTTTGATCCTTTCCTGTGAGACCGGTATTAGTTTCTGATACACCACTGCAGGTTCAATGTATTCCTTGGACCTTCACATTGAGTATGAAACACCGAAATCGCATCGGAATTAAATACAAAAAGCACAATGCCGGCTTAAGTACAAGAATAGAGACTCTTCTTACAGTTAGTGCTTTGAGCATTCCCTGTGAGACCAGTATTACTTTCCGATACACCACGGCAGGTTCAATGTATTCCTTGGACATACACATTGACGATTAAACACTCAAATTACATCGGAATTTAATACAAAAGGCACAATGCCGCTTTAAGTGCAAGAAGAGTGAGACTTCTTAGAGTCTGTGCTTTGTCCTTTCCTGTGAGGCCAGTATTAGTTTCCGATACACCACTGCAGGTTCAATGTATTCCTTGGACCTTCACATTGACTATGAATCACAGAAATCGCATCGGAATTAAATGCAAAAGCACAATGCCGAATTACGTACAAGAAGAGAGACTCTTCTTACAGTCGGTGTTTTGAGCATTCCCTGTGAGACCAGTATTAGTTTACGATACACCTCTGCAGGTTCAAAGTATTTCTTGGACCTTCACATTGACGATGAAACAAGGAAATCGCCACGGAATTAAATACAAAATGCACAAGGCAGCCGAAAGTACATGAATAGAGACTCTTCTTACAATCGGTGCTTTGAGCATTCCCTGTGACACCAGTATAAGTTTCCGATACACCACTGCAGGTTCAAAGTATTCCTTGGACCTTCACATTGACTATGAAACATAGAAATCGCATGGGAATTAAATGCAAAAGGCACAATGCCGCCTTAAGTACAAGAATAGAGACTCTTCTTACAGTCGGTGCTTTGAGCATTGCCTCTGAGAGCAGTATTAGTTTCTGATACACCACTGCAGGCTCAAGGTATTCCTTGGACCTTCACATTGACTAAAAAACACAGAAATCGCATCGGAATTAAATACAAAAGGCACAATGCCGCCTTAAGTACAAGAATAGAGACTATTCTTACAGTCGGTGCTTTGAGTATTCCCTGTGAGACCAGTATTAGTTTGCGACACACCACTGCAGGTTCAATGTATTCCTTGGACCTTCACATTGACGATGAAACACAGAAATCGCATCGGAATTAAATACAAAAGGCACAATGCCGCCTTAAGTACAAGAATAGAGACTCTTCTTACAGTCGGTGCTTTGAGCATTCCCTTTGAGACCAGTATTAGTTTCCGATACACCACTGCAGGTTCAATGTATTCCTTGGACATACACATTGACGATGAAATACTGAAATTACATCGGAATTAAATACAAAAGGCACAATGCCGCCTTAAGAGCTAGACGAGTGAGACTTCTTAGAGTCTGTGCCTTGATCCTGTCCTGTGAGACCAGTATTAGTTTCCGATACACCACTGCAGGTTCAATGTATTCCTTGGACCTTCACGTTCACGATGAAACACAGAAATCGCATCGGAATTAAATACAAAAGGCACAATGCCGCCTTAAGTACAAGAATAGAGACGCTTCTTACAGTCGGTGCTTTGAGCATTGCCTCTGAGAGCAGTATTAGTTTCTGATACACCACTGCAGGCTCAAGGTATTCCTTGGACCTTCACATTGACTAAAAAACACAGAAATCGCATCGGAATTAAATACAAAAGGCACAATGCCGCCTTAAGTACAAGAATAGAGACTATTCTTACAGTCGGTGCTTTGAGCATTCCCTGTGAGACCAGTATTAGTTTACGACACACCACTGCAGGTTCAAAGTATTCCTTGGACCTTCACATTGACTATGAAACACAGAAATCGCATCGGAATTAAATACAAAAGGCACATTGCCGCCTTAAGTGCAAGAAGAGAGACTTCTTAGAGTCTGTGCTTTGGTCCTTTCCTGTGAGACCAGTATTAGTTTCCGATTCACGACTGCAGGCTCAATGTATTCCTTGGAGCTTCACATTGACGATGAAACACAGAAATTGCATCGGAATTAAATATAAGAAGCACAATGCCGCGTAAAGTACAAGATCAGAGACTCTTCTACAGTCTGTGCCTCGAACACTCCATGTGAGACCAGTATTAGTTTCCGATACACCACTGCAGATTCAATGTATTCCTTGATCATACACATTGACGATGAAACACTCAAATTACATCGGAATTAAATACAAAAGGCACAATGCCGCCTAAAGTGCCAGAAGAGTGAGACTTCTTAGTGTCTGTGCTTTGATCCTTTCCTGTGAGACCAGTATTAGTTTCCGATTCACCACTGCAGGCGCAATGTATTCCTTGGGCCTACTCATTGACGATGAAACACAGAACTTACATCGGAATTAAATACAAAAGGCACAATTCCGACTTAAGTACAAGAATAGTGCCTCTTCTACAGTCTGTGCCTTGAACACGCCCTGTGTGACCAGCATTAGTTTCCGATGCACCACTGGAGGTTCAATGTATTCCTTGGACCTAAACATTGACGATGAAACACAGAAATTACATCGGAATTGAATACAAAAGGCACAATGCCGCCTTTAGTGCAAGATGAGTGAGACTTCTTAGTATCTGTCCTTTGATCCTTTAATGTGAGACCCGTATTAGTTTCCGATACACCACTGCAGGTTCAATGTATTCCTTGGACCTTCACATTGACGATGAAAACTGAAATTACATCGGAATTAAATACAAACGCAATATCCCGGTTTAAGGGCAAGAAGAGTGAGACTTCTTAGAGGCTGTGATTTGATCCTTTAATGTGAGACCAGTTTTAGTTTCCGATACACCACTGCAGGTTGAATGTATTCCTTGGACCTTCACATTGACGATGAAACACAGAAATCGCATCGGAATTAAATACAAAAGGCACAATGCCACCGTAAGTACAAGAATAGAGACTCTTCTTACAGTTGGTGCTTTGAGCATTCCCTGTGAGAGCAGTATTAGTTTCCCATACACCACTGCAGGTTCAATGTATTCCTTGGACATACACATTGACGATTAAACGCTGAAATTACATCGGAATTAAATACAAAAGGCACAATGCCGCCTTAAGTGCAAGAAGAGTGAGACTTCTTAGAGTCTGTGCTTTGGTCCTTTCCTGTGAGACCAGTATTAGTTTCCTATACACCACTCCTGGTTCAATGTTTTCCTTGGACATACACATTGACGATGAAACACAGAAATTGCATTGGAATTAAATACAAAAGGCACAATGCTGCCGTAAGAACAAAAATAGTGACACTTCTTACAGTCGGATCTTTGAGCTTTCCCTGTGAGACCAGTATTAGTTTCCGATACACCACTGCAGGTTCAATGTATTCCTTGGACCTTCACATTGACGATGAAACACAGAAATTACATCGGCATTAAATACAAAAGCCTCAATGCCGCCTTATTTACAAGAAGAGAGACTCTTCTATGAGTCTATACTTTGACCGTTTTCTGTGAGACCAGTACTAGAATCCAATGCACCACTGAAGGTTTAATGCATAACTCGGACCTTCACATTGACGATGAAACACAGAAATCGCATCGGAATTAAATACAAAGGGCACAATGCCGCCTTAAGAACAGGAATAGAGACTCTTCTTTCAGTCGGTGCTTTGAGCAATCCCTGTGAGACCAGTAATAGTTTCCGATACACCACTGCAGGTTCAATGAATTCCTTGGACCATCACATTCACGATGAAACACAGAAATCGCATCGGAGTTAAATACAAAAGGCACAATGCCGCCTTAAGTACAAGAATAGAGACACTTCTTACAGTCGGTGCTTTGAGCATTGCCTCTGAGAGCAGTATTAGTTGCCGATACACCACTGCAGGTACAAGGTATTCCTTGGACCTTCACATTGACTATGAAACACAGAATTCGCATCGGAATTAAATACAAATGGCACAAGGCCGCCTTAAGTACAAGAATAGAGACTCTTCTTACATTCGGTGCTTTGAGCATTCCCTGTGAGACCAGTATTAGTTTCCGATACACCACTGCAGGTTCAGAGTAATCCTTGGACCTTCACAGTGACTATGAAACACAGAAATCGCATCGGAATTAAATACAAAGGGCACAATGCCGCCTTAAGTACAAGAATAGAGACACTTCTTACAGTCGGTGCTTTGAGCATTCCCTCTGAGAGCAGTATTAGATTCCGATACACCAATGCAGGTTTAAAGTATTCCTTGTACCTTCACATTGACTATGAAACACTGAAATCGCATCGGAATTAAATGCAAAATGCACAATGCCGGCTTAAGTACAAGAATAGAGACTCTTCTTACAGTTCGTGCTTTGAGCATTCCCTGTGAGACCAGTATTAGTTTCCGAAACACCGCTGTAGGTTCAGTGTATTCCATTGACTTTCGCATTGACGATGATATACTAAAATTACATCGGAATTAAATACAAAAGACAGAATGCCGCCATAATGCAAGAAGAGTGAGTCTTCTTACAGTCCATTTTTTGATCCTTTCCTGTGAGACCAGTATTAGTTTCCGATACACCACTGCAGGTTCAATGTATTCCTTGGACCTTCACATTGAAGAAGAAACACAGAAATCGCATCGGAATTAAATACAAAATGCACAAGGCCGCCGAAAGTACAAGAATAGAGACTCTTCTTACAGTCGGTGCTTTGCGCATTCCCTGTAAGACCAGTATAAGTTTCCGATACACCACTGCAGGTTCAAAGTATTCCTTGGACCTTCACATTGACTATGAAACACAGAAATCGCATCGGAAATAAATGCAAAAGGCACAATGCCGCCTTAAGTACAAGAATAGAAACTCTTCTTACAGTCGGTGTCTTTGAGCATTCCCTGTGAGACCAGTATTAGTTTCCGATACACCACTGCAGGTTCAATGTATTCCTTGGACCTTCACATTGACGATGAAACACAGAAATCGCATCGGAATTAAATACAGAAGGCACAATGCCGCCTTAAGTACAAGAATAGAGACACATCTTACAGTCGGTGCTTTGAGCATTGCCTCTGAGAGCAGTATTTGTTTCCGATACACCACTGCAGGTGCAAGGTACTCGTTGGACTTTCACATTGACTATGAAACACAGAAATCGCTTCGGAATTAAATACAAAAGGCACAACGCCGCCTTAAGTACAAGAATAGAGACTCTTCTTACAGTCGGTGCTTTGAGCATTCCCTGTGAGACCAGTATTAGTTTCCGAAACACCGCTGTAGGTTCAGTGTATTCCATTGACTTTCGCATTGACGATGAAACACAGATATCGCATCGGAATTAAATACAAAAGGCACAATGCCGCTTTAAGTACAAGAATAGAGACTCTTCTTACAGTCAGTGCTTTGAGCATTCCCTGTGAGACCAGTATTGCTTTCCGATACACCGCTGCAGGTTCAATGTATTCCTTGGACCTTCACATTGACGATGAAACCCAGAACTCGCATCGGAATTAAATATAAAAGGCACAATGCCACCTTAATTACAAGAATAGAGAATCTTCTTACAGTCGGTGCTTTGAGCATTCCCTCTGAGAGCAGTATTAGTTTCCGATACGCCACTTCAGGTTCAAGGTATTACTTGGACCTTCACATTGACTATGAAACACAGAAATCGCATCGGAATTAAATACAAAAGGCACAAGGCCGCCATAAGTACAAGAATAGAGACTCTTCTTACAGTCTGCGCCTCAAACACTCCCTGTGAGACCAGTATTAGTTTCCGATACACCACTGCAGGTTCAATGATATCCTTGGCCATACACATTGACGATGAAACACTGAAATTACATCGAAATTAAATGCAAAAGGCACAATGCCGCCTTAAGTGCAAGAAGAGTGAGACTTCTTAGAGTCTGTGCTATGATCAGTTCCTGTGAGACCAGTATTAGTTTCCGATCCACCACTGTAGGTTCAATATATTCCTTGCACATACACATTGACGATGAAACACTGATATTACATCGGAATTAAATACAAAAGGCACAATGCCGCCTTAAGTGCAAGAAGAGTGAGACTTCTTATTGTCTGTGCTTTGATCCTTTCCTGTGAGACCGGTATTAGTTTCCGATACACCACTGCAGGTTCAATGTATTCCTTGGACCTTCCTATTGACGATGAAACACAGAAATCGCATCGGAATTAAATACAAAAGGCACAAAGCCGCCTTAAGTACAACAATAGAGATTCTTCTTACAGTCGGTGCTTTGAGCATTCCCTGTGAGACCAGTATTAGTTTCCGATACACCACTGCAGATTCAATGTATTCCTTGGAACTTCAAGTTGACGATGAAACACAGAAATCGCATCGGAATTGAATACAAAAGCACAATGCCGCCTTAAGTACAAGAATAGAGAATCTTCTTACAGTCGGTGCTTTGAGGATTCACTGTGAGACCAGTATTAGTTTCCGATACACCACTGCAAGTTCAATGTATTCCTTGGACCTCCACATTGACGATGAAACACAGAAATTACATCGGAATTAAATACTAAAGACAGAATGCCGCCTTAATGCAAGAAGAGTGAGTCTTCTTACAGTCCATTTTTTGATCCTGTCCTGTGAGACCAGTATTAGTTTCCGATACACCACTGCAGGTTCAATGTATTCCTTGGACCTTCACATTGAAGATGAAACACAGAAATCGCATCGGAATTAAATACAAATGGCACAATGCCGCCTTAATTAACAGAATAGAGACTCTTCTTACAGTCGCTGCATTGAGCATTCCCTTTGAACCAAGTATCAGTTTCCGATACACCACTGCAGGTTCAATGTATTCCTTGGACATACACATTGACGATGAAACACAGAAATCGCATCGGAATTAAATACAAAAGGCACAATTCCGCCTTAAGTACAAGAATGGAGACACTTCTTACAGTCGGTGCTTTGAGCATTCCCTCTGAGAGCAGTATTAGTTTCCGATACACCACTGCAGGTTCAATGTATTCCTTGGACCTTCACATTGACGATGAAACACAGAAATTACATCGGCATTAAATACAAAAGCCTCAATGCCGCCTTATTTACAAGAAGAGAGACTCTTCTATGAGTCTATACTTTGACCGTTTTCTGTGAGACCAGTACTAGAATCCAATGCACCACTGAAGGTTTAATGCATAACTCGGACCTTCACATTGACGATGAAACACAGAAATCGCATCGGAATTAAATACAAAGGGCACAATGCCGCCTTAAGAACAGGAATAGAGACTCTTCTTTCAGTCGGTGCTTTGAGCAATCCCTGTGAGACCAGTAATAGTTTCCGATACACCACTGCAGGTTCAATGAATTCCTTGGACCTTCACATTCACGATGAAACACAGAAATCGCATCGGAGTTAAATACAAAAGGCACAATGCCGCCTTAAGTACAAGAATAGAGACACTTTTTACAGTCGGTGCTTTGAGCATTGCCTCTGAGAGCAGTATTAGTTGCCGATACACCACTGCAGGTTCAAGGTATTCCTTGGACCTTCACATTGACTATGAAACACAGAATTCGCATCGGAATTAAATACAAATGGCACAAGGCCGCCTTAAGTACAAGAATAGAGACTCTTCTTACATTCGGTGCTTTGAGCATTCCCTGTGAGACCAGTATTAGTTTCCGATACACCACTGCAGGTTCAGAGTATTCCTTGGACCTTCACAGTGACTATGAAACACAGAAATCGCATCGGAATTAAATACAAAGGGCACAATGCCGCCTTAAGTACAAGAATAGAGACACTTCTTACAGTCGGTGCTTTGAGCATTCCCTCTGAGAGCAGTATTAGATTCCGATACACCAATGCAGGTTTAAAGTATTCCTTGTACCTTCAAATTGACTATGAAACACTGAAATCGCATCGGAATTAAATGCAAAATGCACAATGCCGGCTTAAGTACAAGAATAGAGACTCTTCTTACAGTTCGTGCTTTGAGCATTCCCTGTGAGACCAGTATTAGTTTCCGAAACACCGCTGTAGGTTCAGTGTATTCCATTGACTTTCGCATTGACGATGATATACTGAAATTACATCGGAATTAAATACAAAAGACAGAATGCCGCCATAATGCAAGAAGAGTGAGTCTTCTTACAGTCCATTTTTTGATCCTTTCCTGTGAGACCAGTATTAGTTTCCGATACACCACAGCAGGTTCAATGTATTCCTTGGACCTTCACATTGAAGAAGAAACACAGAAATCGCATCGGAATTAAATACAAAATGCACAAGGCCGCCGAAAGTACAAGAATAGAGACTCTTCTTACAGTCGGTGCTTTGCGCATTCCCTGTAAGACCAGTATAAGTTTCCGATACACCACTGCAGGTTCAAAGTATTCCTTGGACCTTCACATTGACTATGAAACACAGAAATCGCATCGGAAATAAATGCAAAAGGCACAATGCCGCCTTAAGTACAAGAATAGAAACTCTTCTTACAGTCGGTGTCTTTGAGCATTCCCTGTGAGACCAGTATTAGTTTCCGATACACCACTGCAGGTTCAATGTATTCCTTGGACCTTCACATTGACGATGAAACACAGAAATCGCATCGGAATTAAATACAAAAGGCACAATGCCGCCTTAAGTACAAGAATAGATACTCTTCTTACAGTCGGTGCTTTGAGCATTCCCTTTGAGACCAGTATTAGTTTCCGATACACCACTGCAGGTTCAATGTATTCCTTGGACATACACATTGACGAAAAAATACTGAAATTACATCGGAATTAAATACAAAAGGCACAATGCCGCCTTAAGTGCTAGAAGAGTGAGACTTCTTAGAGTCTGTGCCTTGATCCTGTCCTGTGAGACCAGTATTAGTTTCCGATACACCACTGCAGGTTCAATGTATTCCTTGGACCTTCACATTGACGATGAAACACAGAAATCGCATCGGAATTAAATACAAAAGGCACAATGCCGCCTTAAGTACAAGAATAGAGACACATCTTACAGTCGGTGCTTTGAGCATTGCCTCTGAGAGCAGTATTAGTTTCCGATACACCACTGCAGGTTCAAGGTACTCGTTGGACTTTCACATTGACTATGAAACACAGAAATCGCTTCGGAATTAAATACAATAGGCACAAGGCCGCCTTAAGTACAAGAATAGAGACTCTTCTTCCAGTCGGTGCTTTGAGCATTCCCTGTGAGACCAGTATTAGTTTCCGAAACACCGCTGTAGGTTCAGTGTATTCCATTGACTTTCGCATTGACGATGATATACTGAAATTACATCGGAATTAAATACAAAAGACAGAATGCCGCCATAATGCAAGAAGAGTGAGTCTTCTTACAGTCCATTTTTTGATCCTTTCCTGTGAGACCAGTATTAGTTTCCGATACACCACTGCAGGTTCAAGGTACTCGTTGGACTTTCACATTGACTATGAAACACAGAAATCGCTTCGGAATTAAATACAATAGGCACAAGGCCGCCTTAAGTACAAGAATAGAGAATCTTCTTACAGTCGGTGCTTTGAGCATTCCCTCTGAGAGCAGTATTAGTTTCCGATACGCCACTTCAGGTTCAAGGTATTACTTGGACCTTCACATTGACTATGAAACACAGAAATCGCATCGGAATTAAATACAAAAGGCACAAGGCCGCAATAAGTACAAGAATAGAGACTCTTCTTACAGTCTGCGCCTCAAACACTCCCTGTGAGACCAGTATTAGTTTCCGATACACCACTGCAGGTTCAATGATTTCCTTGGCCATACACATTGACGATGAAACACTGATATTACATCGGAATTTAATACAAAAGGCACAATGCCGCCTTAAGTGCAAGAAGAGTGAGACTTCGTATTGTCTGTGCTTTGATCCTTTCCTGTGAGACCGGTATTAGTTTCCGATACACCACTGCAGGTTCAATGTATTCCTTGGACCTTCACATTGACGATGAAACACAGAAATCGCATCGGAATTAAATACAAAAGGCACAAAGCCGCCTTAAGTACAACAATAGAGATTCTTCTTACAGTCGGTGCTTTGAGCATTCCCTGTGAGACCAGTATTAGTTTCCGATACACCACTGCAGATTCAATGTATTCCTTGGAACTTCAAGTTGACGATGAAACACAGAAATCGCATCGGAATTAAATACAAAAGCACAATGCCGCCTTAAGTACAAGAATAGAGAATCTTCTTACAGTCGGTGCTTTGAGGATTCACTGTGAGACCAGTATTAGTTTCCGATACACCACTGCAAGTTCAATGTATTCCTTGGACCTCCACATTGACGATGAAACACAGAAATTACATCGGAATTAAATACAAAAGACAGAATGCCGCCTTAATGCAAGAAGAGTGAGTCTTCTTACAGTCCATTTTTTGATCCTTTCCTGTGAGACCAGTATTAGATTCCGATACACCACTGCAGGTTCAATGTATTCCTTGGACCTTCACATTGAAGATGAAACACAGAAATCGCATCGGAATTAAATACAAATGGCACAATGCCGCCTTAATTAACAGAATAGAGACTCTTCTTACAGTCGCTGCTTTGAGCATTCCCTTTGAACCAAGTATCAGTTTCCGATACACCACTGCAGGTTCAATGTATTCCTTGGACATACACATTGACGATGAAACACAGAAATCGCATCGGAATTAAATACAAAAGGCACAATTCCGCCTTAAGTACAAGAATAGAGACACTTCTTACAGTCGGTGCATTGAGCATTCCCTCTGAGAGCAGTATTAGTTTCCGATACACCACTGCAGGTTCAAGGTATTCCTTGGACCTTCACATTGACTATGAAACACAGAAATCGCATCGGAATTAAATACAAAAGGCACAAGGCCGCCTTAAGTACAAGAACAGAGAATCTTCTTGCAGTCGGTGCTTTCAGCATTCCCTGTGAGGCCAGTATTATTTTCCGATACACCACTGCAGGTTCAAAGTATTTCTTAGACTTTCACATTGACTATGAAACACAGAAATCGCATCGGAATTAAATGCAAAAGGCACAATGCCGCCTTAAGTACAAGAATAGAGACTCTTCTTACAGTCGGTGTTTTGAACATTCCGTGTGAGACCTGTATTAGTTTCCGATACACCACTGCAGGTTCAATGTATTCCTTGGACCTTCACATTGACGATGAAACACAGATATCGCCACGGAATAAAATACAAAATGCACAAGGCCACCGAAAGTACAAGAATAGAGACTCTTCTTACAGTCGGTGCTTTGAGCATTCCCTGTGAGACCAGTATTAGTTTCCGATACACCACTGCAGGTTCAATGTATTCCTTGGACCTTCACATTGACGATGAAACACAGAAATCGCATCGGAATTAAATACAAAAGGCACAATGCCGCCTTAAGTACAAGAATAGAGACTCTTCTTACAGTCGGTGCTTTGAGCATTCCCTTTGAGACCAGTATTAGTTTCCGATACACCGCTGCAGGTTCAATGTATTCCCTGGACATACACATTGACGATGAAATACTGAAATTACATCGGAATTAAATACAAAAGGCACAATGCCGCCTTAAGTGCATGAGGAGTGAGACTTCTTAGAGTCTGTGCTTTGATCCTTTCCTGTTAAACCAGTATTAGTTTCCGATACATCACTGCATGTTCAATGTATTCCTTGGATACACACATTGACAATCAAACACTGAAATTACATCCGAATTAAATACAAAAAGCACAATGCCGCCTTAGGTGCAAGAAGAGTGAGACTTCTTAGAGTCTGTGATTTGATCCGTTCCTGTGAGACCAGTATTAGTTTCCGATTCACCACTGTGAGTTCAATGTATTCCTTGGACATACACATTGACGATGAAACACAGAAATTACATCGAAATTAAATACAAAAGGCACATTGCCGCCTTAAGTGCAAGAAGAGTGAGACTTCTTAGAGTCTGTGCTTTGGTCCTTTCCTGTGAGACCAGTATTAGTTTCCGATTCACCACTGCAGGCTCAATGTATTCCTTGGAGCTTCACATTGACGATGAAACACAGAAATCACATCGGAATTAAATATAAGAAGCACAATGCCCCGAAAAGTACAAGATCAGAGACTCTTCTACAGTCTGTGCCTTGAACACTCCATGTGAGACCAGTATTAGTTTCCGATACACCACTGCAGATTCAATGTATGCCTTGATCATACACATTGACGATGAAACACTGAAATTACGTAGGAATTAAATACAAAAGGCACAATGCCGCCTTAAGTGCCAGAAGAGTGAGACTTCTCAGTGTCTGTGCTTTGATCCTTTCCTGTGAGACCAGTATTGGTTTCCGATTCACCACTGCAGGCGCAATGTATTCCTTGGACCTAGTCATTGACGATGAAACACAGAACTTACATCGGAATTAAATACAAAAGGCACAATTCCGTCTTAAGTACAAGAATAGTGCCTCTTCTACAGTCTGTGCCTTGAACACGCCCTTTGTGACCAGTATTAGTTTCCGATGCACCACTGGAGGTTCAATGTATTCCTTGGACCTAAACATTGACGATGAAACACAGAAATTACATCGGAATTGAATACAAAAGGAACAATGCCGCCTTTAGTGCAAGATGAGTGAGTCTTCTTAGTATCTGTGCTTTGATCCTTTAATGTGAGACCCGTATTAGTTTCCGATACACCACTGCAGGTTCAATGTATTCCTTGGACCTTCACATTGAGGAAGAAACACGGAAATCGCCACGGAATTAAATACAAAATGCAGAAAACCGCCGAAAGTACAAGAATAGAGACTCTTCTTACAGTCGGTGCTTCGCGCATTCCCTGTAAGACCAGTATAAGTTTCCGATACACCACTGCAGGTTCAATGTATTCCTTGGACCTTCACATTGACTATGAAACACAGAAATCGCATCGGAAATAAATGGAAAAAGCACAATGCCGCCTTAAGTACAAGAATAGAAACTCTTCTTACAGTCGGTGTCTTTGAGCATTCCCTGTGAGACCAGTATTAGTTTCCAATACACCACTGCAGGTTCAATGTATTCCTTGGACCTTCACATTGACGATGAAACACAGAAATCGCATCGGAATTAAATACAAAAGGCACAATGCCGCCTTAAGTACAAGAATAGATACTCTTCCTACAGTCGGTGCCTTGAGCATTCCCTTTGAGACCAGTATTAGTTTCCGATACACCACCGCAGGTTCAATGTATTCCTTGGACATACACATTGACGATAAAATACTGAAATTACATCGGAATTAAATACAAAAGGCACAATGCCGCCTTAAGTGCTAGAAGAGTGAGACTTCTTAGAGTCTGTGCCTTGATCCTGTCCTGTGAGACCAGTATTAGTTTCCGATACACCACTGCAGGTTCAATGTATTCCTTGGACCTTCACATTGACGATGAAACACAGAAATCGCATCGGAATTAAATACAAAAGGCACAATGCCGCCATAATTACAAGAATAGGGACTCTTCTTACAGTCGGTGCTTTGAGCATTCCCTGTGAGGCCAGTAATAGTTTCCGATACACCACTGCAGGTTCAATGCATTCCTTGGACCTTCACGTTCACGATGAAACACAGAAATCGCATCGGAATTAAATACAAAAGGCACAATGTCGCCTTAAGTACAAGAATAGAGACACATCTTACAGTCGGTGCTTTGAGCATTGCCTCTGAGAGCAGTATTAGTTTCCGATATACCACTGCAGGTTCAAGGTACTCGTTGGACCTTCACATTGACTATGAAACACAGAAATCGCATCGGAATTAAATACAAAAGGCACAAGGCCGCCTTAAGTACAAGAATAGAGACTCTTCTTACAGTCGGTGCTTTGAGCATTCCCTGTGAGACCAGTATTAGTTTCCGATACACCACTGCAGGTTCAAAGTATTCCTTGGACCTTCACATTGACTATGAAACACAGAAATCGCATCGGAATTAAATACAAAAGGCACAATGCCGACTTAAGTCCAAGAATAGAGACTCTTCATACAGTTGGTGCTTTGAGCATTCCCTGTGAGACCAGTATTAGTTTTCGATACATCACTGTGGGTTCAATGTATTCCTTGGACATTCACATTGACGATGAATCACAGAAATCGCATCGGAATTAAATACAAAAGGCACAATGCCGCCTTAAGTACATGAATAGAGACTGTTCTTACAGTCGGTGCTTTGAGCATTCCCTGTGAGACCAGTATTAGTTTCCGATACACCACTGCAGGTTCAATGTATTCCTTGGACATACACAATGACGATGAAACACTGAAATTACATAGGAATTAAATACAAGAAGCACAATGCCGCTTAATGTACAAGATCAGAGACTCTGCTACAGTCTGTGCCTTGAACACTCCCTGTGAGACCAGTATTAGTTTCCGATACACCACTGCAGGTTCAAATAGTTCCTTGCACCTTCACATTGACTATGAAACACAGAAATCGCATCGGAATTAAATACAAGAGATACAATGCCGCCTTAAGTACAAGAATAGAGACACTTCTTATAAGCGGTGCTTTGAGCATTCCCTCCGAGAGCAGTATTAGTTTCCGATACACCACTGCAGGTTCAAGGTATTCCTTGGACCTTCACATTGACTATGAATCGCAGATATCGCATCGGAATTAAATACAAAAGGCACAAGTCCGCCTTAAGTACAAGAATTGAGACTCTTCTTACAGTTGGTGCTTTGAGCATTCCCTGTGAGACCAGAATTAGTTTCCGATACACCACTGCAGGTTCAAAGTATTCCTTGCACCTTCACATTGACTATGAAACACAGAAATCGCGTCGGTATTAAATACAAAAGACACAATGCCGCCATAAGTATAAGAATAGAGACACTTCTTACAAGCGGTGATTTGAGCATTCCCTCCGAGAGCAGTATTAGTTTCCGATACACCACTGCAGGTTCAAAGTATTCCTTGGATCTCAACATTGACTATGAAACACAGAAATCACATGGGAAGTAAATACAAATGTCACATTGCCGACTTAAGTAAAAGAATAGAGATACTTCCTACAGTCGGTGCTTTGAGCATTCCCTCTGAGAGCAGTATTAGTTTCCGATACACCACTGCAGGTTCAATGTATTCCTTGGACATACACATTGACGATGAATCACAGAAATCGCATCGGAATTAAATACAAAAGGCACAATGCCGCCTTAAGTACATGAATAGAGACTGTTCTTACAGTCGGTGCTTTGAGCATTCCCTGTGAGACCAGTATTAGTTTCCGATACACCACTGCAGGTTCAATGTATTCCTTGGACATACACAATGACGATGAAACACTGAAATTACATCGAAATTAAATACAAAAGGCACAATGCCGCCTTAGGTGCAAGAAGAGTGAGACTTCTTGGAGTCTGTGATTTGGTCCTTTCCTGTGCGACCAGTATTAGTTTCCGATTCACCACTGCAGGCTCAATGTATTCCTTGGACCTACTCATTGACGATGAAACACAGAACTTACATCGGAATTAAATACAAAAGGCACAATTCCGTCTTAAGTACAAGAATAGTGACTCTTCTTACAGTCTGTGATTAAGCATTCCCTGTGAGACAAGTATTAGATACCGAACCACAAATGCAGGATTAATGTATCAATTGGACCCACACATTGACGATGTAACACAGAAATTTCATTGGAATTACTTACAAAAGGCACGATGCCGCCTTAAGTGCAAGAGGAGTGAGACTTCTTAGAGTCTGTGCTTTGATCCTTTCCTGTGAAACCAGTATTAGTTTCCGATACATCAATGCAGGTTCAATGTATTCCTTGGATACACACATTGACAATCAAACACTGAAATTACATCCGAATTAAATACAAAAGGCACAATGCCGCCCTAGGTGCAAGAAGAGTGAGACTTCTTAGAGTCTGTGCTTTGGTCCTTTCCTGTGAGACCAGTATTAGTTTCCGATTCACCACTGCAGGCTCAATGTATTCCTTGGTGCTTCACATTGACGATGAAACACAGAAATCACATCGGAATTAAATATAAGAAGCACAATGCCGCTTAAAGCACAAGATCAGGGACTCTTCTACAGTCTGTGCCTTGAACACTCCATGCGAGACCAGTATTAGTTTCCGATACACCACTGCACATTCAATGTATTCCTTGATCATACACATTGACGATGAAACCCTCAAATTACATCGGAATTATATACAAAAGGCACAATGCCGCCTTAAGTGCTAGAAGAGCGAGACTTCTTAGTGTCTGTGCTTTGATCCTTTCCTGTGAGACCAGTATTAGTTTCCGATTCACCACTGCAGGCGCAATGTATTCCTTGGACCTACTCATTGACGATGAAACACAGAACTTACATCGGAATTAAATACAAAAGGCACAATTCCGTCTTAAGTACTAGAATAGTGCCTCTTCTACAGTCTGTGCCTTGAACACGCCCTTTGTGACCAGTATTAGTTTCCGATGCACCACTGGAGGTTCAATGTATTCCTTGGACCTAAACATTGACGATGAAACACAGAAATTACATCGGAATTAAATACAAAAGGCACAATGCCGCCTTTAGTGCAAGATGAGTGAGACCTCTTAGTATCTGTGCTTTGATCCTTTAATGTGAGACCCATATTAGTTTCCGATACACCACTGCAGGTTCAATGTATTCCTAGGAGCTTCACATTGACGAAGAAACACGGAAATCGCCACGGAATTAAATACAAATTGCACAAGGCCGCCGAAAGTACAAGAATAGAGACTCTTCTTACAGTCGGTGCTTTGCGCATTCCCTGTAAGACCAGTATAAGTTTCCGATACACCACTGCAGGTTCAAAGTATTCCTTGGACCTTCACATTGACTATGAAACACAGAAATCCCATCGGAAATAAATGGAAAAAGCACAATGCCGCCTTAAGTACAAGAATAGAAACTCTTCTTACTGTCGGTGTCTTTGAGCATTCCCTGTGAGACCAGTATTAGTTTCCAATACACCACTGCAGGTTCAATGTATTCCTTGGACCTTCACATTGACGATGAAACACAGAAATCGCATCGGAATTAAATACAAAAGGCACAATGCCGCCTTAAGTACAAGAATAGATACTCTTCCTACAGTCGGTGCTTTGAGCATTCCCTTTGAGACCAGTATTAGTTTCCGATACACCACCGCAGGTTCAATGTATTCCTTGGACATACACATTGACGATAAAATACTGAAATTACATCGGAATTAAAAAAAAAAATCACAATGCCGCCTTAAGTGCTAGAAGAGTGAGACTTCTTAGAGTCTGTGCCTTGATCCTGTCCTGTGAGACCAGTATTAGTTTCCGATACACCACTGCAGGTTCAATGTATTCCTTGGACCTTCACATTGACGATGAAACACAGAAATCGCATCGGAATTAAATACAAAAGGCACAATGCCGCCATAATTACAAGAATAGGGACTCTTCTTACAGTCGGTGCTTTGAGCATTCCCTGTGAGGCCAGTAATAGTTTCCAATACACCACTGCAGGTTCAATGCATTCCTTGGACCTTCACGTTAACGATGAAACAACGAAATCGCATCGGAATTAAATACGAAAGGCACAATGCCGCCTTAAGTACAAGAATAGAGACACATCTTACAGTCGGTGCTTTGAGCATTGCCTCTGAGTGCAGTATTAGTTTCCGATACACCACTGCAGGTTCAAGGTACTCGTTGGACCTTCACATTGACTATGAAACACAGAAATCGCATCGGAATTAAATACAAAAGGCACAAGGCCGCCTTAAGTACAAGAATAGAGACTCTTCTTACAGTCGGTGCTTTGAGCATTCCCTGTGAGACCAGTATTAGTTTCCGATACACCACTGCAGGTTCAAAGTATTCCTTGGACATTCACATTGACGATGAATCACAGAAATCGCATCGGAATTAAATACAAAAGGCACAATGCCGCCATAATTACAAGAATAGGGACTCTTCTTACAGTCGGTGCTTTGAGCATTCCCTGTGAGGCCAGTAATAGTTTCCAATACACCACTGCAGGTTCAATGCATTCCTTGGACCTTCACGTTAACGATGAAACAACGAAATCGCATCGGAATTAAATACGAAAGGCACAATGCCGCCTTAAGTACAAGAATAGAGACACATCTTACAGTCGGTGCTTTGAGCATTGCCTCTGAGTGCAGTATTAGTTTCCGATACACCACTGCAGGTTCAAGGTACTCGTTGGACCTTCACATTGACTATGAAACACAGAAATCGCATCGGAATTAAATACAAAAGGCACAAGGCCGCCTTAAGTACAAGAATAGAGACTCTTCTTACAGTCGGTGCTTTGAGCATTCCCTGTGAGACCAGTATTAGTTTCCGATACACCACTGCAGGTTCAAAGTATTCCTTGGACATTCACATTGACGATGAATCACAGAAATCGCATCGAAATTAAATACAAAAGGCACAATGCCGCCTTAAGTACATGAATAGAGACTGTTCTTACAGTCGGTGCTTTGAGCATTCCCTGTGAGACCAGTATTAGTTTCCGATACACCACTGCAGGTTCAATGTATTCCTTGGACATACACAATGACGATGAAACACTGAAATTACATAGGAAATAAATACAAGAAGCACAATGCCGCTTAAAGTACAAGATCAGAGACTCTGCTACAGTCTGTGCCTTGAACACTCCCTGTGAGACCAGTATTAGTTTCCGATACACCACTGCAGGTTCAAATAGTTCCTTGCACCTTCACATTGACTATGAAACACATAAATCGCATCGGAATTAAATACAAAAGATACAATGCCGCCTTAAGTACAAGAATAGAGACACTTCTTACAAGCGGTGCTTTGAGCATTCCCTCCGAGAGCAGTATTAGTTTCCGATACACCACTGCAGGTTCAAGGTATTCCTTGGACCTTCACATTGACTATGAATCGCAGATATCGCATCGGAATTAAATACAAAAAGCACAAGTCCGCCTTAAGTACAAGAATTGAGACTCTTCTTACAGTTGGTGCTTTGAGCATTCCCTGTGAGACCAGAATTAGTTTCCGATACACCACTGCAGGTTCAAAGTATTCCTTGCACCTTCACATTGACTATGAAACACAGAAATCGCATCGGTATTAAATACAAAAGACACAATGCCGCCATAAGTATAAGAATAGAGACACTTCTTACAAGCGGTGATTTGAGCATTCCCTCCGAGAGCAGTATTAGTTTCCGATACACCACTGCAGGTTCAATGTATTCCTTGGATCTCAACATTGACTATGAAACACAGAAATCACATGGGAAGTAAATACAAATGGCACATTGCCGACTTAAGTAAAAGAATAGAGATACTTCCTACAGTCGGTGCTTTGAGCATTCCCTCTGAGAGCAGTATTAGTTTCCGATACACCACTGCAGGTTCAATGTATTCCTTGGACATACACATTGACGATGAATCACAGAAATCGCATCGGAATTAAATACAAAAGGCACAATGCCGCCTTAAAAACATGAATAGAGACTGTTCTTACAGTCGGTGCTTTGAGCATTCCCTGTGTGACCAGTGTTAGTTTCCGATACACCACTGCAGGTTCAATGTATTCCTTGGACATACACAATGACGATGAAACACTGAAATTACATCGAAATTAAATACAAAAGGCACAATGCCGCCTTAGGTGCAAGAAGAGTGAGACTTCTTAGAGTCTGTGATTTGGTCCTTTCCTGTGCGACCAGTATTAGTTTCCGATTCACCACTGCAGGCTCAATGTATTCCTTGGACCTACTCATTGACGATGAATCACAGAACTTACATCGGAATTAAATACAAAAGGCACAATTCCGTCTTAAGTACAAGAATAGTGACTCTTCTTACAGTCTGTGATTAAGCATTCCCTGTGAGACAAGTAATAGATACCGAAGCACCAATGCAGGATTAATGTATCCCTTGGACCCACACATTGACGATGAAACACAGAAATTTCATTGGAATTACTTACAAAAGGCACGATGCCGCCTTAAGTGCAAGAGGAGTGAGACTTCTTAGAGTCTGTGCTTTGATCCTTTCCTGTGAAACCAGTATTAGTTTCCGATACATCAATGCAGGTTCAATGTATTCCTTGGATACACACATTGACAATCAAACACTGAAATTACATCCGAATTAAATACAAAAGGCACAATGCCGCCCTAGGTGCAAGAAGAGTGAGACTTCTTAGAGTCTGTGCTTTGATCCGTTCCTGTGAGACCAGTATTAGTTTCCGATTCAACACTGTGAGTTCAATGTATTCCTTGGACCTACACATTGACGATGAAACACAGAAATTACATCGGAATTAAATACAAAAGGCACATTGCCGCCTTAAGTGCATGAAGAGTGAGACTTCTTAGAGTCTGTGCTTTGGTCCTTTCCTGTGAGACCAGTATTAGTTTCCGATTCACCACTGCAGGCTCAATGTATTCCTTGGTGCTTCACATTGACGATGAAACACAGAAATCACATCGGAATTAAATATAAGAAGCACAATGCCGCTTAAAGCACAAGATCAGGGACTCTTCTACAGTCTGTGCCTTGAACACTCCATGCGAGACCAGTATTAGTTTCCGATACACCACTGCACATTCAATGTATTCCTTGATCATACACATTGACGATGAAACCCTCAAATTACATCGGAATTAAATACAAAAGGCACAATGCCGCCTTAAGTGCCAGAAGAGCGAGACTTCTTAGTGTCTGCGCTTTGATCCTTTCCTGTGAGACCAGTATTAGTTTCCGATTCACCACTGCAGGCGCAATGTATTCTTGGACCTACTCATTGACGATGAAACACAGAACTTACATCGGAATTAAATACAAAAGGCACAATTCCGTCTTAAGTACAAGAATAGTGCCTCTTCTACAGTCTGTGCCTTGAACACGCCCTGTGTGACCAGTATTAGTTTCCGATGCACCACTGGAGAATCAATGTATTCCTTGGACCTAATCATTGACGATGAAACACAGAAATTACATCGGAATTCAATACAAAAGGCACAATGCCGCCTTTAGTGCAAGATGAGTGTTACTTCTTAGTATCTGTGCTTTGATAGTTTAATTTGAGACCCGTATTAGTTTCCGATACACCACTGCAGGTTCAATGTATTCCTTGGACCTTCACACTGACGATAAAAACTGAAATTACATCGGAATTAAATACAAACGGCACAATACCGCATTAAAGGCAAGAAGAGTGAGACATCTTAGATGCTGTGATTTGATCCTTTAATGTGAGACCAGTATTAGTTTCCGATACACCACTGTAGGTTGAATGTGTTCCTTGGACAACACATTGACGATGAAACACTGAAAAATACATCGGAATTAAATACAAAAGGCACAATGCCGCCTTAAGTGCAAGAAGAGTGAGACTTCTTAGAGTCTGTGTTTTGGTCCTTTCCTGTAAGACCAGTATTAGTTTCCTATACACCACTCCTGGTTCAATGTATTCAATGGACATACACATTGACGATGAAACACATAAATTACATCGGAATTAAATACAAAAGGCACAATGCCGCCTTAAGTACAAGAATAGAGACTCTTCTCACAGTCGGTGCTTTGAGCATTCCCTGTGAGACCAGTATTAGTTTCCGATACAGCACTGCAGGTTCAATGTATTCCTGGGACCTTCACATTGACGATGAAACACAGAAATCTCATCGGATTAAATATAAGAGGCACATTGCCGCCTTAAGTACAAGAATAGAGACACTTGTCACAGTCGGTGCTTTGAGCATTCCCTGTGAGACCAGTATTAGTTTCCGATACACCACTGCAGGTTCAATGTATTACTTGGACTTTCACATTGACGATAAAACACAGAAATCGCAACGCTATTATATACAAAAACACAATGCCGCCTTAAGTTCAAGAACAGTGACTCTTCTTACAGTCGGTGCTTTGAGCATTTCCTGTGAGACCAGTATTAGTTTCCGATACACCACTGCACGTTCAATGTATTCCTTGGACAACACATTGACGATGAAACACATAAATTACATCGGAATTAAATACAAAAGGCACAATGCCGCCTTAAGTACAAGAATAGAGACTCTTCTTACAGTCGGTGCTTTGAGCATTCCCTGTGAGACCAGTATTAGTTTCCGATACACCACTGCAGGTTCAATGTATTCCTTGGACCTTCACATTGACGATGAAACACAGAAATCTCATCGGATTAAATACAAGAGGCACAATGCCGCCTTAAGTACAAGAATAGAGACACTTCTTACAGTCGGTGCTTTGAGCATTCCCTGTGAGACCAGTATTATTTTCGGATACACCACTGCAGGTTCAATGTATTTCTTGGACATACACATTGACGATGAAACACTGAAATTACATCGTAATTAAATAAAAAATGCACCATGCCGCCTTAAGTGCAAGAAGAGTGAGACTTCTTAGAGACTGTGCTCTGATACTTTCCTGTGAGACCAGTATTAGTTTCCGATACACCACTGCTGGTTCAATGTATTCCTTTGACCTTCCCATTGACGATGAAACACAGAAATCGCATCGGAATTTTATACAAAAGGCACAATGCCGCCTTAAGTACAAGAATAGAGACTCTTCTTACAGTCGGTGCTTTGACCATTCCCTGTGAGAGCAGTATTAGTTTCCGATACACCACTGCAGGTTCAATGTAGTCCTTGGACCTTCACATTGACGATAAAACACAGAAATCGCATCGGATTTAAATACAAAAGGCTCAATACCGCCTTAGGTACAAGAATGTAGTCTCTTCTTACAGTCGGTGCTTTGAGAATTCCCTGTAAGACCAGTATTGGTTTCCAATACACCACTGCAGGTTCAGTGTATTCCTTGGACATACACATTGACGGTGAAACACATAAAATACATCGGAATTAAATACAAAAGGCACAATGCCGCCTTAAGTACATGAAAAGAGACTCTTCTTACAGTCGGTGATTGAGCATTCCCTGTAAGACCAGTATTGGTTTCCGATACACCACTGCAGGTTCAATGTATTCCTTGGACCTTCCCATTGACAATGAAGCACAGAAATCTAATCGGAATTAAATATAAAAGGCACAATGCCGACTTAAGTACAAGAATAGAGACTCTTCTTACAGTCGGTGCTTTGACCATTCCCTGTGAGAGCAGTATTAGTTTCCGATACACCACTGCATGTTCAATGTATTCCTTGGACCTTCAAATTGACGATAAAACAAAGAAACCGCATCGGAATTAAATACAAAAGGCACAATGCCGCCTAAAGTACAAGAATAGAGACTCTTCTTACAGTCGGTGCTTTGAGCATTCCCTGTGCGACCAGTATTAGTTTCCGATACACCACTGCAGGTTCAATGTATTACTTGGACCTTCACATTGACGATGAAACACAGAAATCGCATCGGAATTAAATACAAAAGTCACAATGCCGTCTTAAGTACAAGAATGGAGACTCTTCTTACAGTCGGTGCTTTGAGCATTCCCTGTGAGACCAGTATCAGTTTCCGATACACCACTGCAAGTTCAATGTTTTCCTTGGTCCTTCACATTGACGATTAAACAAACAAATCGCATCGCAATTACATACAAAAGGCACAATGCCGCCTTAAGCACATGAATAGAGACTCTTCTTACAGTCGGTGTTTGAGCATTCCCTGTAAGACCAGTATTGGTTTCCGATACACCAGGTTCAATATATTCCTTGGACCTTCACATTGACGATGAAACACAGAAATCTCATCGGAATTAAATACAAAAGGCACAATGCCGCCTGAAGTACAAGAATAGAGACTCTTCTTACAGTCGGTGGTTTGAGCATTCCCTGTGCGACCAGTATTAGTTTCCTATACACCTCTGCAGGTTCAATGTATTTCTTGGACCTTCACATTGACGATGAAACACAGAAATCGCATCGGAATTAAATACAAAAGGCACAATGCCGCCTTAAGTACAAAAATAGAGACTCTTCTTACAGTCGGTGCTTTGAGCATTCCCTGTGAGACCAGTATTAGTTTCCGATACACCACTGCAGGTTCAATGTATTCCTTGGACACACATATTGAAAATGAAACATATATATTACATCGGAATTAAATACAAAAGGCACAATGCCGCCTTAAGTTCAAGAATGTAGACTCTTCTTACAGTCGGTACTTTGAGCATTCCCTGTGAGACCAGTATTAGTTTCCGATACAGCACTGCAGGTTCAATGTATTCCTTGGACGTAAACATTGACGATGAAACACTGAGAACACGTCGGAATTAAATATAAAAAGGCACAAAGCCGCCTTAAGTACAAGAATAGAGACACTTCTTACAGTTGGTTCTTTGAGCATTCTCTGTGAGACCGGTAATAGTTTCCGATACACCACTGCAGGTTCAATGTATTCCTTGGACGTAAACATTGACGATGAAACACATATATTACATCGGAATTAAATACAAAAGGCACAATGCCGCCTTAAGTACAAGGATAGAGACTCTTCTTACTGTCGGTGCTTTGAGCATTCCCTGTGAGACCAATATTAGTTTCCAATACACCACTGCAGGTTCAGTGTATTCCTTGGACATACACATTGACGGTGAAACACATAAAATACATCGGAATTAAATACAAAAGGCACAATGCCGCCTTAAGTACATGAAAAGAGACTCTTCTTACAGTCGGTGTTTGAGCATTCCCTGTAAGACCAGTATTGGTTTCCGATACACCACTGCAGGTTCAATGTATTCCTTGGACCTTCCCATTGACAATGAAGCACAGAAATCTAATCGGAATTAAATATAAAAGGCACAATGCCGACTTAAGTACAATAATAGAGACACTTCTTGCAGTCGGTGCTTTGAGCATTCCCTGTGAGACCAGTATTAGTTTCCGATACACCACTGCAGGTTCAATGTATTCCTTGGACATACACATTGACGATAAAACACTGAGATTAGATCGGAATTAAATACAAAAGGCACAATGCCGCTTGAAGTACAAGAATAGAGAAACTTCTTACAGTCGGTGCTTTGAGCATTCCCTGTGAGACCGGTAATAGTTTCCGATACACCACTGCAGGTTCAATGTATTCCTTGGACACACACATTGACGATGAAACACATATATTACATCGGAATTAAATACAAAAGGCACAATGCCGCCTTAAGTACAAGAATAGAGACTCTTCTTACAGTCGGTGCTTTGAGCATTCCCTGTGAGACCAGTATTAGTTTCCGATACACCACTGCAGGTTCAATGTTTTCCGTGGTCATACATATTGACGATGAAACACATAAATTACATCGGAATTAAATACAAAAGGCACAATGCCGCCTTAAGTACAAGAATGTAGACTCTTCTTACAGTCGGTACTTTGAGCATTCCCTGTGAGACCAGTATTAGTTTCCGATTCAGCACTGCAGGTTCAATGTATACCTTGGACGTAAACATTGACGATGAAACACTGAGAACACGTCGGAATTAAATATAAAAAGGCACAATGCCGCCTTAAGTACAAGAATAGAGACACTTCTTACAGTTGGTTCTTTGAGCATTCCCTGTGAGACCGGTAATAGTTTCCGATACACCACTGCAGGTTCAATGTATTCCTTGGACACACACATTGACGATGAAACACATATATTACATCGGAATTAAATACAAAAGGCACAATGCCGCCTTAAGTACAAGAATAGAGACTCTTCTTACAGTCGGTGCTTTGAGCATTCATTGTGAGACCAGTATTAGTTTCCGATACACCACTGCAGGTTCAATGTGTTCCGTGGTCATACATATTGACGATGAAACACATAAATTACATCGGAATTAAATACAAAAGGCACAATGCCGCCTTAAGTACATGAATAGAGACTCTTCTTACAGTCGGTGCTTTGAGCATTCCCTGTGAGAACAGTATTAGTTTCCGATACACCACTGCAGGTTCAATGTATTCCTTGGACCTTCAAATTGACGATGAAACACAGAAATCTCATCGGAATTAAATATAAAAGGCACAATGCCGCCTTAAGTACAAGAATAGAGACACTTCTTGCAGTCGGTGCTTTGAGCATTCCCTGTGAGACCAGTATTAGTTTCCGATACACCACTGCAGGTTCAATGTATTCCTTGGACATACACATTGACGACAAAACACTGAGATTACATCAGAATTAAATTCAAAAGGCACAATGCCGCCTGAAGTACAAGAATAGAGACTCTTCTTACAGTCGGTGCTTTGAGCATTCCCTGTGCGACCAGTATTAGTTTCCTATACACCTCTGCAGGTTCAATGTATTAGTTGGACCCTCACATTGACGGTGAAACACAGAAATCGCATCGGAATTAAATACAAAAGGCACAATGCCGCCTTAAGTACAAGAATAGAGACTCTTCTTACAGTCGGTGCTTTGAGCATTCCCTGTGAGACCAGTATTAGTTTCCCATACACCACTGCAGGTTCAATGTATTCCTTGGACATACATATTGACGATGAAACACATAAATTACATCGGAATTAAATACAAAAGGCACAATGCCGCCTTAAGTACAAGAATGTAGACTCTTCTTGCAGTCGGTGCTTTGAGCATTCCCTGTGAGACCAGTATTACCTTCCGATACTGCACTGCAGGTTCAATGAATTCCTTGGACGTAAACATTGACGATAAAACACTGAGAACACATCGGAATTAAATATAAAAAGGCACAAGGCCGCCTTAAGTACAAGAATAGAGACACTTCTTACAGTTGGTTCTTTGAGCATTCCCTGTGAGACCAGTATTAGTTTCCAATACACCACTGCAGGTTCAATGTATTCCTTGGACGTAAACATTGACGATGAAACACTGAAATTACATGGGAATTAAATACAAAAGGCACAATGTCGTATTAAGTACAAAAATAGAGACTCTTCTTACAGTCGGTGTTTGAGCATTCCCTGTGAGACCAGTATTAGTTTCCGATACACCACTGCACGTTCAATGTATTCCTTGGACCTTCACATTGACGATAAAACAAAGAGATCGCATCGGAATTAAATACAAAAGGCACAATGCCGTCTGAAGTACAAGAATAGAGACACTTCTTACAGTCGGTCCTTTGAGCACTCCCTGTGCGACCAGTATTAGTTTCCAATACACCACTGCAGTTTCAATGTATTCTTTGGACATACACATTGACGATGAAACACTGAAATTACATCGGAATTAAATACAAATGGCACAATGCCACTTTCAGTGCAAGAAGAGTGAGACTTCTTAGAGTCTGTGCTTTGTTCCTTTCCTGTGAGACCAGTATCAGTTTCCGATACACTACTGCAGGCTCAAGGTAATCCTTGGACCTTCACATTTACGATGAAACACAGAAATCGCAACGGAATTAAATACAAAAGTCACAATGCCGCCTTAAGTACAAAAATAGAGACTCTTCTTACCGTCGGTGCATTGCGCATTCCCTGTGAGACCAGTATTAGTTTCCGATACATCACTGCAGGATCAATGTAATCCTTGGACCTTCACATTGACGATAAAACACAGAAATCGTTTCGCAATTACATACAAAAAGCACAATGCCGCCTTAAGTACAAGAATAGAGACTCTTCTTACAGTCGGTGCTTTGACCATTCCCTGTGAGAACAGTATTAGTTTCCGATACACCACTGCAGGTTCAATGTATTCCTTGGACCATCACATTGACGATGAAACACAGATATCGCATCGGAATTAAATACAAAAGGCACAATGCCACCTTAAGTACAAGAATAGAGACTATTCTTACAGTCGGTGCTTTGAGCATTCCCTGTGAGACCAGTATTAGTTTCCGATACAGCAGTACAGGTTCAATGTATTCTTTGGACATAAAAATTGACGATGAAACACTGAAATTACATCGGAATTAAATACAAAAGGCACAATGCCGCCTTATGTACAAGAATAGAGACTCTTCTTACAGTCGGTATTTTGAGCATTCCCTATGAGACCAGTATTAGTTTCCGATACACCAGTGCTGGTTGAATGTACTCCATGGATCTTTACATTGACGATGAAACACAGAAATCACATCGGAATTAATTGCAAAAGGCACAATGCCGCCTTATGTACAAGAATAGAGATTCTTCTTACAGTCGGTGCTTTGAGCATTCTCTGTGAGACCAGAATTAGTTTTCGATACACCACTGCAGGTTCAATGTATTCCTTGGACCATCATATTGACGATGAAACACAGAAATCGCATAGGAATTAAATACAAAACGCACAATGCCGCCTTAAAAACAAGAATACAGAATCTTTTTACAGTCGCTGCTTTGAGCATTTCCTGTGAGACCAGTATTAGTTTCCGATACACCACTGCAGGTTCAATGTATTCCTTGGACATACACATTGACGATGAAACACATAAATTACATCGGAATTAAATACAAATGGCACAATGCCCCCTTAAGTACTAGATTAGAGACTCTTCTTACAGTCGGTGCTTTGAGCATTCCCTGTGAGACCAGTATTAGCTTCCGATACACCACTGCAGGTTCAATGTATTACTTGGACTTTCACATTGACGATGAAACACAGAAATCACGTCGGAATTAAATACAAATGGCTCAATGCCGCCTTAAGTACAAGAATAGGGACTCTTCTTACAGTCGGTGCTTTGAGCATTCCCTGTGAGACCAGTATTGGTTTCCGATACACCACTGCAGGTTCAATGTATTCCTTGGACATACATATTGCCGATGAAACACTGAAATTACATGGGAATTACATACAAAAGGCACAATGCCGCCTTAAGGACAAGAATGTAGACTCTTCTTACAGTCGGTGATTTGAGCATTGCCTGTGAGACCAGTATAAGTTTCCGATACACCACTGCAGGATCAATGTATTCCTTTGACCTTCACATTGACGATGAAACACAGAAATCTCACCGGAACTAAATATAAAAGGCAAAATGCCGCCTTAAGTACAAGAATAGAGACACTTCTTACAGTCGGTGCTTTGAGCATTCCCTGTGAGACCAGTATTAGTTTCCAATACACCACTGCAGGTTCAATGTATTCCTTGGACATTCACATTGACGATGAAACACTGAGATTACATCGGAATTAAATACAAATGGCCAATGCCGCCTGAAGTACAAGAATAGAGACTCTTCTTACAGTCGGTGCTTTGAGCATTCCCTGTGCGACCAGTATTAGTTTGCGATACACCACTGCAGGTTCAATGTATTCCTTGGACATACACGTTGACGATGAAACACTGAGATTACATCGGAATTAAATACAAATGGCCCAATGCCGCCTGAAGTACAAGAATAGAGACTCTTCTTACAGTCGGTGCTTTGAGCATTCCCTGTGCGACCAATATTTGTTTCCGATACAGCACTGCAGGTTCAATGTATTTCTTGGACCTTCACATTGACGATGAAACACAGAAATCGCATCGGAATTAAATACAAAAAGCACAATGCCGCCTTAAGTACAAGAATAGAGACTCTTCTTACAGTCGGCGCTTTGAGCATTTCCTGTGAGACCAGTATTTGTTTCCGATACACCACTGCACGTTCAATGAAATCTTTGGACCTTCACATTGACGATGAAACATTGAAATTGCATCGGAATTAAATACAAAATGCACAATGCCGCCTTAAGTACAAGAATAGAGACTCTTCTTACAGTAGGTTCTTTGAGCATTCCCTGTGAGACCAGCATTGGTTTCCGATACACCACTGCAGGTTCAATGTATTTCTTGGACATACACATTGACGATGAGACACTGAAAGTACATCGGAAATAAATAAAAAATGCACCATGCCGCCTTAAGTGCAACAAGAGTGAGACTTCTTAGAGTCTGTGCTTTGATCCTTTCCTGTGAGACAGTATTAGTTTCCGATACACCACTGCTGGTTCAATGTATTCCTTTGACCTTCCCATTGACGATGAAACACAAAAATCGCATCGGAAATTTTTACAAAAGGCACAATGCCGCCTTAAGTACAAGAATAGTGACTCTTCTTACTGTCGGTGCTTTGACCATTCCCTGTGAGACCAGTATTAGTTTCCGATACACCACTGCAGGTTCAATGTAGTCCTTGGACCCTCACATTGACGATGACACACAGAAATCGGGTCGGTATTAAATACAAAAGGCACAATACCGCCTTAGGTACAAGAATGTAGACTCTTCTTACAGTCGGTGCTTTGAGAATTCCCTGTTAGACCAGTATAAGTTTCCGATACAACACTGCAGGTTCAATGTATTCCTTGGACATACACATGGGCGATGAAACACAGAAATCACATCGGAATTAAATGCAAAAGGCACAATGCCGCCTTATGTACAAGAATAGAGATTCTTCTTACAGTCGGTGCTTTGAGCATTCTCTGTGAGACCAGAATTAGTTTCCGATACACCACTGCAGGTTCAATGTATTCCTTGGACCATCATATTGACGATGAAACACAGAAATCGCATTGGAATTAAATACAAAACGCACAATGCCGCCTTAAGTACAAGAATGGAGACTCTTCTTACAGTCGTTTCTTTGAGCATTCCCTGTGGGAATAGTATTAGTTTCCGATACAGCTCTGTAGGTTCAATGTATTCCTTGGACGTAAACATTGACCATGTAACACTGAAATTACATCGGACTTAAATACAAAAGGCACAATGCCGCCTTAAGAACAAGAATAGAGACCCTTCTTAGAGTCGGCGCTTTGAGCTTTCCCTGTGGGACCAGTATTAGTTTCCGATACACCACTGCACGTTCAATGTATTCCTTGGACCTTCACATTGACGGTAAAACAAGGAAACCGCATCGGAATTAAATACAAAAGGCACAATGCCGCCTTAAAAACAAGAATAGAGAATCTTCTAACAGTCGGTGCTTTGAGCATTTCCTGTGAGACCAGTATTAGTTTCCGATACACCACTGCAGGTTCAATGTATTCCTTGGACATACACATTGACGATGAAACACATAAATTACATCGGAATTAAATACAAATGGCACAATGCCCACTTAAGTACTAGATTAGAGACTCTTCTTACAGTCGGTGCTTTGAGCATTCCCTGTGAGACCAGTATTAGTTTCCGATACACCACTGCAGGTTCAATGTATTACTTGGACCTTCACATTGACGATGAAACACAGAAATCACATCGGAAATAAATACAAAAGGCACAATGCCGCCTTAAGTACAAGAATAGGGACTCTTCTTACAGTCGGTGCTTTGAGCATTCCCTGTGAGACCAGTATTAGTTTCCGATACACCACTGCAGGTTCAATGTATTCCTTGGACATACATATTGCCGATGAAACACTGAAATTACATGGGAATTAAATACAAAAGGCACAATGCCGCCTTAAGTACAAGAATGTAGACTCTTCTTACAGTCGGTGATTTGAGCATTGCCTGTGAGACCAGTATAAGTTTCCGATACACCACTGCAGGATCAATGTATTCCTTGGACATAGACATTGACGATGAATCACATAAATTACATCGGAATTAAATAAAAAAGGCACAATGCCGCCTTAAGTGCAAGAATAGATACTCTTCTTACAGTCGGTGCTTTGAGCATTCCCTGTGAGTCCAGTATTAGTTTCCGATACACCACTGCAGGTTCAATGTATTCCTTGGACCTTCACATTGACGATAAAACAAAGAAACCGCATCGGAATTAAATACAAAAGGCACAATGCCGCCTTAAAAACAAGAATAGAGAATCTTCTTACAGTCGGTGCTTTGAGCATTCCCTGTGAGACCAGCATTAGTTTCCGATACACCACTGCTGGTTCAATGTATTTCTTGGACATACACATTGACGATGAGACACTGAAAGTACATCGGAAATAAATAAAAAATGCACCATGCCGCCTTAAGTGCAAGAAGAGTGAGACTTCTTAGAGTCTGTGCTTTGATCCTTTCCTGTGAGACAGTATTAGTTTCCGATACACCACTGCTGGTTCAATGTATTCCTTTGACCTTCCCATTGACGATGAAACACAGAAATCGCATTGGAATTTTATACAAAAGGCACAATGCCGCCTTAAGTACAAGAATAGTGACTCTTCTTACTGTCGGTGCATTGACCGTTCCCTGTGAGACCAGTATTAGTTTCCGATACACCACTGCAGGTTCAATGTAGTCCTTGGACCTTCACATTGACGATGACACACAGAAATCGGGTCGGAATTAAATACAAAAGGCACAATACCGCCTTAGGTACAAGAATGTAGACTATTCTTACAGTCGGTGCTTTGAGAATTCCCTGTTAGACCAGTATAAGTTTCCGATACAACACTGCAGGTGCAATGTATTCCTTGGACATACACATGGGCGATGATACACTGAAATTACAACGAAATTAGATACAAAAGGCACAATGCCGCCTTAAGAACAAGAATAGAGACCCTTCTTAGAGTCGGCGCTTTGAGCTTTCCCTGTGAGACCAGTATTAGTTTCCGATACACCACTGCACGTTCAATGTATTCCTTGGACCTTCACATTGACGATAAAACAAAGAAACCGCATCGGAATTAAATACAAAAGGCACAATGTAGCCTTAAAAACAAGAATAGAGACTCTTCTTACAGTCGGTGCTTTGAGCATTTCCTGTGAGACCAGTATTAGTTTCCGATACACCACTGCAGGTTCAATGTATTCCTTGGACATACACATTGACGATGAAACACATAAATTACATCGGAATTAAATACAAATGGCACAATGTCCCCTTAAGTACAAGATTAGAGACTCTTCTTACAGTCGGTGCTTTGAGCATTTACTGTGAGACCAGTATTAGATTCCGATACACCACTGCAGGTTCAATGTATTACTTGGACCTTCACATTGACGATGAAACACAGAAATCACATCGGGATTAAATACAAAAGGCACAATGCCACCTTATGTACAAGAATGTAGACTCTTCTTACAGTCGGTGATTTGAGCATTGCCTGTGAGACCAGTATAAGTTTCCGATACACCACTGCAGGATCAATGTATTCGTTGGACATACACATTGAAGATGAATCACATAAATTACATCGGAATTAAATACAAAAGGCACAATGCCGCCTTAAGTGCAAGAATAGAGACTCTTCTTACAGTCGGTGCTTTGAGCATTCCCTGTGAGTCCAGTATTAGTTTCCGATACACCACTGCAGGTTCAATGTATTCCTTGGACCTTCACATTGACGATGAAACACAGAAATCTCACCGGAACTAAATATAAAAGGCAAAATGCCGTCTTAAGTACAAGAATAGAGACACTTCTTACAGTCGGTGCTTTGAGCATTCCCTGTGAGACCAGTATTAGTTTCCAATACACCACTGCAGGTTCAATGTATTCCTTGGACATACACATTGACGATGAAACACTGAGATTACATCGGAATTAAATACAAATGGCCCAATGCCGCCTGAAGGACAAGAATAGAGACTCTTCTTACAGTCGGTGCTATGAGCATTCCCTGTGCGACCAGTATTAGTTTCCGATACACCACTGCAGGTTCAATGTATTACTTGGACCATCTCATTGACGATGAAACACAGAAATCGCATCGTAAGTAAAAACAAAAATCACAATGTCACCTTATGTACAAGAATACAGACTTTTCTTACTGTCGGTGTATTGAGCATTCCCTGTGAGACCAGTTTTAGATTCCGATACACCACTGCCGGTTCAATGTATTCCTTGGACCTTCACATTGACGATGAAACACAGAAATCGCATTGGAATTAAATACAAAAGGTACAACGCCGCCATAAGTACAAGAATAGAGACTCTTCTTATTGTCGGTGCTTTGAGCATTCCCTGTGAGAACAGTATTAGTTTCCGATACACCACTGCAGGTTCAATGTATTCCTTGGACATACACATTGACGATGAAATACTGAGATTACATCGGAATTAAATACAAAAGGCACAATGCCGTCTGAAGTACAGGAATAGAGACTCTTCTTACAGTCGGTGCTTTGAGCATTCCCTGTGCGACCAGTATTAGTTTCCTATACACCTCTGCAGGTTCAATGTATTACTTGGACCTTCACATTGACGATGAAACACAGAAATCGCATCGGAATTAAATACTAAAGGCACAATGCCGCCTTAAGTACAAGAATAGAGACTGTTCTTACAGTCGGTGCTTTGAGCATTCCCTGTGAGACCAGTATTAGTTTCCGATACACCACTGCCGGTTCAATGTATTCCTTGGACCTTCACATTGACGATGAAACACAGAAATCGCATTGGAATTAAATACAAAAGGTACAACGCCGCCATAAGTACAAGAATAGAGACTCTTCTTATTGTCGGTGCTTTGAGCATTCCCTGTGAGAACAGTATTAGTTTCCGATACACCACTGCAGGTTCAATGTATTCCTTAGACATACATATTGACGATGAAACACATAAATTACATCGGAATTAAATACAAAAGGCACAATGCCGCCTTAAGTACAAGAATGTAGACTCTTCTTACAGTCGGTGCTTTGAGCATTCCCTGTCAGACCAGTATTAGTTTCCGATACAGCACTGCAGGTTCAATGTATTCCTTGGACGTAAACATTGACGATAAAACACTGAGAACACATCGGAATTAAATATAAAAAGGCACAATGCCGCTTTAATTACAAGAATAGAGACACTTCTTACAGTTGGTTCTTTGAGCATTCCCTGTGAGACCAGTATTAGTTTCCAATACACCACTGCAGGTTCTATGTATTCCTTGGACGTAAACATTGACGATGAAACACTGAAATTACATGGGAATTAAATACAAAAGGCCCAATGCCGCCTTATGTACAAGAATAGAGACTCTTCTTACAGTCGGTGTTTGAGCATTCCCTGTGAGACCAGTATTAGTTTCCGATACACCACTGCACGTTCAATGTATTCCTTGGACGTTCACATTGACGATAAAACAAAGAGATCGCATCAGAATTAAATACAAAAGGCACAATGCCGTCTGAAGTACAAGAATAGAGACTCTTCATACAGTCGGTGCTTTGAGCATTCCCTGTGCGACCAGTATTAGTTTCCGATACACCACTGCAGGTTCAATGTATTACTTGGACCTTCACATTGACGATGAAACACAAAAATCGCACCGGAATTAAATACAAAAGGCACAATGCCGTCTTAAGTACAAGAATAGAGACTCTTCTTACAGGCGGTGCTTTGAGCATTCCCTGTGAGCCAGTATTAGTTTCCGATAGACCACTGCACGTTCAATGTATTCCTTGGACCTTCAAATTGAAGATGAAACACAGAAATCGCATCGGAATTAAATACAAATCGCACAATGCGGCCTTAAGTAGAAGAATAGAGACTCTTCTTACAGTCGGTGCTTTGAGCATTCCCTGTGAGACCAGTATTAGTTTCCAATACACCACTGCAGGTTCAATGTATTCCTTGGGCATACACATTGAGGAAGAAACACTGAAATTACATCGGAATTAAATACAAATGGCACAATGCCGCTTTCAGTCCAAGAAGAGAGAGACTTCTTAGAGTCTGTGCTTTGTTCCTTTCCTGTGAGACCAGTATTAGTTTCCGATACACTACTGCAGGCTCAAGGTAATCCTTGGACCTTAGCATTGATGATGAAACACAGAAATTACATCGGAATTAAATTCAAAAGACACAATGCCGCTGTAAGTACAAGAATAGAGACTCTTCTTACAGTCGGTGCTTTGAGCATTCCTTGGGAGACCAGTATTAGTTTCCGATACACCACTGCAGATTCAATGTATTCCTTGGACCTTCACATTTACGATGAAACACTGAAATTACATCGGAATTAAATACAAAAAGCACAATGCCGCCTTAAGTGCATGAAAAGTGAGACTTCTTAGAGTCTGTGATTTGATCCTTTTCTGTGAGACCAGTATTAGTTTCCGATACACCACTGCAGGTTCAATGTATTCCTTGGACCTTCACATTGACGATGAAACACAGAAATCGCATCGTAATGAAATACAAAAATCACAATGTCACCTTATGTACAAGAATACTGACTCTTCTTACAGTCGGTGTTTTGAGCATTCCCTGTGAGACCAGTTTTAGATTCCGATACACCACTGCCGGTTCAATGTATTTCTTGGACCTTCGCATTGACGATGAAACACAGATATCGCATTGGAATTAAATACAAAAGGCACATCGCCGCCATAAGTACAAGAATAGAGACTCTTCTTATTGTCGGTGCTTTGAGCATTCCCTGTGAGACCAGTATCAGTTTCCGATACACCACTGCAGGATCAATGTAATCCTTGGACCTTCACATTGACGATAAAACACAGATATCGTATCGCAATTACATACAAAAAGCACAATGCCGCCTTAAGTACAAGAATAGAGACTCTTCGGTGCTTTGACCATTCCCTGTGAGAACAGTATTAGTTTCCGATACAGCACTACAGGTTCAATGTATTCTTTGGACATAAAAATTGACGATGAAACACTGAAATTATTTCGGAATTAAATACAAAAGGCACAATGCCGCCATAAGTGCAACAAGAGTGAGACCTCTTAGAATCTGTGCTTTGATCCTTTCCTGTGAGACCTGTATTAGTCTCCGATACACGACTGCAGGTTCAATGTATTCCTTGGACATACACATTGACGATGAAACACTGAAATTACATCGGAATTAAATAAAAAAGGCACCACGCCTCCTTAAGTGCCAGAAGAGTGAGACCTCTTAGAGTCTATGATTTGATCCTCTCCTGTGAGACCAGTATTACGTTCCGATACACCACTGCAGGTTCAATGTATTCCTTTGACCTTCACATTGACGATGAAACACAGAAATCGCATCGGAATTTAATACAAAAGGCACAACGCCGCCTTAAGTACAAGAATAGAGACTCTTCTTACAGTCGGTGCTTTGAGCATTCCCTGTGAGACCAGTATTAGTTTCCAATACACCACTGCAGGTTCAGTGTATTCCTTGGACATACACATTGACGATGAAACACTGAGATTACATCGGAATTAAATACAAAAGGCACAATGCCGCCTGAAGTACAAGAATAGAGACTCTCCTTACAGTCGGTGCTTTGAGCATTCTCTGTGCGACCAGTATTAGTTTCCTATACACCTCTACAGGTTCAATGTATTACTTGGACCTTCACATGGACGATGAAACACAGAAATCGCATCGGAATTAAATACAAAAGGCACAATGCCGCCTTAAGTACAAGAATAGAGACTCTTCTTACAGTCGGTGCTTTGAGCATTCCCTATGAGGCCAGTATTAGTTTCCGATACACCACTGCAGGTTCAATGTATTCCTTGGACATACATATTGACGATGAAACACATAAATTACATCGGAATTAAATACAAAAGGCACAATGCCGCCTTAAGTACAAGAATGTAGACTCTTCTTACAGTCGGTGCTTTGAGCATTCCCTGTGAGACCAGTATTAGTTTCCGATACAGCACTGCAGGTACAATGTATTCCTTGGACGTAAACATTGACGATATAACACTGAGAACACATCGGAATTAAATATAAAAAGGCACAATGCCGCCTTAAGTACAAGAATAGAGACACTTCTTACAGATGGTTCTTTGAGCATTCCCTGTGAGACCAGTATTAGTTTCCAATACACCACTGCAGGTTCAATGTATTCCTTGGACGTAAGCATTGACGATGAAACACTGAAATTACATGGGAATTAAATACAAAAGGCACAATGCCGCCTTAAGTACAAGAATAGAGACTCTTCTTACAGTCGGTGTTTGAGCATTCCCTGTGAGACCAGTATTAGTTTCCGATACCCCACTGCACGTTCAATGTATTCCTTGGACCTTCACATTGACGATAAAACAAAGAGATCGCATCGGAATTAAATACAAAAGGCACAATGCCGTCTGAAGTACAAGAATAGAGACTCTTCTTACAGTCGGTGCTTTGAGCATTCCCTGTGCGACCAGTATTAGTTTCCGATACACCACTGCAGGTTCAATGTATTACTTGGACCTTCACATTGACGATGAAACACAAAAATCGCATCGGAATTAAATACAAAAGGCACAATGCCGTCTTAAGTACAAGAATAGAGACTCTTCTTACAGTCGGTGCTTTGAGCATTCCCTGTGAGCCAGTATTAGTTTCCGATAGACCACTGCACGTTCAATGTATTCCTTGGACCTTCAAATTGAAGATGAAACACAGAAATCGCATCGGAATTAAATACAAAAGGCACAATGCGGCCTTAACTAGAAGAATAGAGACTCTTCTTACAGTCGGTGCTTTGAGCATCCCCTGTGAGACCAGTATTAGTTTCCAATACACCACTGCAGATTCAATGTATTCCTTGGGCATACACATTGACGATGAAACACTGAAATTACATCGGAATTAAATACAAATGGCACAATGCCGCTTTCAGTGCAAGAAGAGTGAGACTTCTTAGAGTCTGTGCTTTGTTCCTTTCCTGTGAGACCAGTATTAGTTTCCGATACACTACTGCAGGCTCAAGGTAATCCTTGGACCTTAGCATTGATGATGAAACACAGATATTACATCGGAATTAAATTCAAAAGACACAATGCCACCATAAGTACAAGAATAGAGACTGTTCTTACAGTCGGTGCTTTGAGCATTCCCTGGGAGACCAGTATTAGTTTCCGATACACCACTGCAGGTTCAATGTATTCCTTGGACCATCACATTGACGATGAAACACAGAAATCGCATCGTAATTAAAAACAAAAAACACAATGTCACCTTATGTACAAGAATACAGACTCTTCTTACAGTCGGTGTATTGAGCATTCCCTGTGAGACCAGTTTTAGATTCCGATACACCACTGCCGGTTCAATGTATTCCTTGGACCTTCACATTGACGATGAAACACAGAAATCGCATTGGAATTAAATACAAAAATTACAACGCCGCCATAAGTACAAGAATAGAGACTCTTCTTATTGTCGGTGCTTTGAGCATTCCCTGTGAGACCAGTATTAGTTTCCGATACACCACTGCAGGTTCAATGTATTCCTTGGACATACACATTGACGATGAAACACTGAGATTACATCGGAATTAAATACAAAAGGCACAATGCCGCCTGAAGTACAAGAATAGAGACTCTTCTTACAGTCGGTGCTTTGAGCATTCCCTGTGCGACCAGTATTAGTTTCCTATACACCTCTGCAGGTTCAATGTATTACTTGGACCTTCACATTGACGATGAAACACAGAAATCGCATCGGAATTAAATACAACAGGCACAATGCCGCCTTAAGTACAAGAATAGAGACTGTTCTTACAGTCGGTGCTTTGAGCATTCCCTGTGAGACCAGTATTAGTTTCCGATACACCACTGCCGGTTCAATGTATTCCTTGGACCTTCACATTGACGATGAAACACAGAAATCGCATTGGAATTAATTACAAAAGGTACAACGCCGCCATAAGTACAAGAATAGAGACTCTTCTTATTGTCGGTGCTTTGAGCATTCCCTGTGAGAACAGTATTAGTTTCCGATACACCACTGCAGGTTCAATGTATTCCTTAGACATACATATTGACGATGAAACACATAAATTACATCGGAATTAAATACAAAAGGCACAATGCCGCCTTAAGTACAAGAATGTAGACTCTTCTTACAGTCGGTGCTTTGAGCATTCCCTGTGAGACCAGTATTAGTTTCCGATACAGCACTGCAGGTTCAATGTATTCCTTGGACGTAAACATTGACGATAAAACACTGAGAACACATCGGAATTAAATATAAAAAGGCACAATGCCGCTTTAATTACAAGAATAGAGACACTTCTTACAGTTGGTTCTTTGAGCATTCCCTGTGAGACCAGTATTAGTTTCCAATACACCACTGCAGGTACTATGTATTCCTTGGACGTAAACATTGACGATGAAACACTGAAATTACATGGGAATTAAATACAAAAGGCCCAATGCCGCCTTAAGTACAAGAATAGAGACTCTTCTTACAGTCGGTGTTTGAGCATTCCCTGTGAGACCAGTATTAGTTTCCGATACACCACTGCACGTTCAATGTATTCCTTGGACGTTCACATTGACGATAAAACAAAGAGATCGCATCAGAATTAAATACAAAAGGCACAATGCCGTCTGAAGTACAAGAATAGAGACTCTTCATACAGTCGGTGCTTTGAGCATTCCCTGTGCGACCAGTATTAGTTTCCGATACACCACTGCAGGTTCAATGTATTACTTGGACCTTCACATTGACGATGAAACACAAAAATCGCACCGGAATTAAATACAAAAGGCACAATGCCGTCTTAAGTACAAGAATAGAGACTCTTCTTACAGTCGGTGCTTTGAGCATTCCCTGTGAGCCAGTATTAGTTTCCGATAGACCACTGCACGTTCAATGTATTCCTTGGACCTTCAAATTGAAGATGAAACACAGAAATCGCATCGGAATTAAATACAAATCGCACAATGCGGCCTTAAGTAGAAGAATAGAGACTCTTCTTACAGTCGGTGCTTTGAGCATTCCCTGTGAGACCAGTATTAGTTTCCAATACACCACTGCAGGTTCAATGTATTCCTTGGGCATACACATTGAGGAAGAAACACTGAAATTACATCGGAATTAAATACAAATGGCACAATGCCGCTTTCAGTGCAAGAAGAGAGAGACTTCTTAGAGTCTGTGCTTTGTTCCTTTCCTGTGAGACCAGTATTAGTTTCCGATACACTACTGCAGGCTCAAGGTAATCCTTGGACCTTAGCATTGATGATGAAACACAGAAATTACATCGGAATTAAATTCAAAAGACACAATGCCGCTGTAAGTACAAGAATAGAGACTCTTCTTACAGTCGGTGCTTTGAGCATACCTTGGGAGACCAGTATTAGTTTCCGATACACCACTGCAGATTCAATGTATTCCTTGGACCTTCACATTTACGATGAAACACTGAAATTACATCGGAATTAAATACAAAAAGCACAATGCCGCCTTAAGTGCATGAAACGTGAGACTTCTTAGAGTCTGTGATTTGATCCTTTTCTGTGAGACCAGTATTAGTTTCCGATACACCACTGCAGGTTCAATGTATTCCTTGGACCTTCACATTGACGATGAAACACAGAAATCGCATCGTAATGAAATACAAAAATCACAATGTCACCTTATGTACAAGAATACTGACTCTTCTTACAGTCGGTGTTTTGAGCATTCCCTGTGAGACCAGTTTTAGATTCCGATACACCACTGCCGGTTCAATGTATTCCTTGGACCTTCACATTGACGATGAAACACAGATATCGCATTGGAATTAAATACAAAAGGCACATCGCCGCCATAAGTACAAGAATAGAGACTCTTCTTATTGTCGGTGCTTTGAGCATTCCCTGTGAGACCAGTATCAGTTTCCGATACACCACTGCAGGATCAATGTAATCCTTGGACCTTCACATTGACGATAAAACACAGATATCGTATCGCAATTACATACAAAAAGCACAATGCCGCCTTAAGTACAAGAATAGAGACTCTTCGGTGCTTTGACCATTCCCTGTGAGAACAGTATTAGTTTCCGATACACCACTGCAGGTTCAATGTATTCCTTGGACCATCACATTGACGATGAAACACTGATATCGCATCGGAATTAAATACAAAATACACAATGCCACCTTAAGTACAAGAATAGAGACTATTCTTACAGTCGGTGCTTTGATCATTCCTTGTGAGACCAGTATTAGTTTCCGATACAGCACTACAGGTTCAATGTATTCTTTGGACATAAAAATTGACGATGAAACACTGAAATTATTTCGGAATTAAATACAAAAGGCACAATGCCGCCATAAGTGCAACAAGAGTGAGACCTCTTAGAATCTGTGCTTTGATCCTTTCCTGTGAGACCTGTATTAGTCTCCGATACACGACTGCAGGTTCAATGTATTCCTTGGACATACACATTGACGATGAAACACTGAAATTACATCGGAATTAAATAAAAAAGGCACCACGCCTCCTTAAGTGCCAGAAGAGTGAGACTTCTTAGAGTCTGTGATTTGATCCTCTCCTGTGAGACCAGTATTACGTTCCGATACACCACTGCAGGTTCAATGTATTCTATTGACCTTCACATTGACGATGAAACACAGAAATCGCATCGGAATATAATACAAAAGGCACAACGCCGCCTTAAGTACAAGAATAGAGACTCTTCTTACAGTCGGTGCTTTGAGCATTCCCTGTGAGACCAGTATTAGTTTCCAATACACCACTGCAGGTTCAGTGTATTCCTTGGACATACACATTGACGATGAAACACTGAGATTACATCGGAATTAAATACAAAAGGCACAATGCCGCCTGAAGTACAAGAATAGAGACCCTTCTTACAGTCGGTGCTTTGAGCATTCTCTGTGCGACCAGTATTAGTTTCCTATACACCTCTACAGGTTCAATGTATTACTTGGAGCTTCACATTGACGATGAAACACAGAAATCGCATCGGAATTAAATACAAAAGGCACAATGCCGCCTTAAGTACAAGAATAGAGACTCTTCTTACAGTCGGTGCTTTGAGCATTCCCTATGAGGCCAGTATTAGTTTCCGATACACCACTGCAGGTTCAATGTATTCCTTGGACATACATATTGACGATGAAACACATAAATTACATCGGAATTAAATACAAAAGGCACAATGCCGCCTTAAGTACAAGAAAGTAGACTCTTCTTACAGTCGGTGCTTTGAGCATTCCCTGTGAGACCAGTATTAGTTTCCGATACAGCACTGCAGGTACAATGTATTCCTTGGACGTAAACATTGACGATATAACACTGAGAACACATCGGAATTAAATATAAAAAGGCACAATGCCGCCTTAAGTACAAGAATAGAGACACTTCTTACAGATGGTTCTTTGAGCATTCCCTGTGAGACCAGTATTAGTTTCCAATACACCACTGCAGGTTCAATGTATTCCTTGGACGTAAGCATTGACGATGAAACACTGAAATTACATGGGAATTAAATACAAAAGGCACAATGCCGCCTTAAGTACAAGAATAGAGACTCTTCTTACAGTCGGTGTTTGAGCATTCCCTGTGAGACCAGTATTAGTTTCCGATACCCCACTGCACGTTCAATGTATTCCTTGGACCTTCACATTGACGATAAAACAAAGAGATCGCATCGGAATTAAATACAAAAGGCACAATGCCGTCTGAAGTACAAGAATAGAGACTCTTCTTACAGTCGGTGCTTTGAGCATTCCCTGTGCGACCAGTATTAGTTTCCGATACACCACTGCAGGTTCAATGTATTACTTGGACCTTCACATTGACGATGAAACACAAAAATCGCATCGGAATTAAATACAAAAGGCACAATGCCGTCTTAAGTACAAGAATAGAGACTCTTCTTACAGTCGGTGCTTTGAGCATTCCCTGTGAGCCAGTATTAGTTTCCGATAGACCACTGCACGTTCAATGTATTCCTTGGACCTTCAAATTGAAGATGAAACACAGAAATCGCATCGGAATTAAATACAAAAGGCACAATGCGGCCTTAACTAGAAGAATAGAGACTCTTCTTACAATCGGTGCTTTGAGCATTCCCTGTGAGACCAGTATTAGTTTCCAATACACCACTGCAGATTCAATGTATTCCTTGGGCATACACATTGACGATGAAACACTGAAATTACATCGGAATTAAATACAAATGGCACAATGCCGCTTTCAGTGCAAGAAGAGTGAGACTTCTTAGAGTCTGTGCTTTGTTCCTTTCCTGTGAGACCAGTATTAGTTTCCGATACACTACTGCAGGCTCAAGGTAATCCTTGGACCTTAGCATTGATGATGAAACACAGATATTACATCGGAATTATATTCAAAAGACACAATGCCGCCATAAGTACAAGAATAGAGACTGTTCTTACAGTCGGTGCTTTGAGCATTCCCTGGGAGACCAGTATTAGTTTCCGATACACCACTGCAGGTTCAATGTATTCCTTGGACCATCACATTGACGATGAAACACAGAAATCGCATCGTAATTAAAAACAAAAATCACAATGTCACCTTATGTACAAGAATACAGACTCTTCTTACAGTCGGTGTATTGAGCATTCCCTGTGAGACCAGTTTTAGATTCCGATACACCACTGCCGGTTCAATGTATTCCTTGGACCTTCACATTGACGATGAAACACAGAAATCGCATTGGAATTAAATACAAAAATTACAACGCCGCCATAAGTACAAGAATAGAGACTCTTCTTATTGTCGGTGCTTTGAGCATTCCCTGTGAGACCAGTATTAGTTTCCGATACACCACTGCAGGTTCAATGTATTCCTTGGACATACACATTGACGATGAAACACTGAGATTACATCGGAATTAAATACAAAAGGCACAATGCCGCCTGAAGTACAAGAATAGAGACTCTTCTTACAGTCGGTGCTTTGAGCATTCCCTGTGCGACCAGTATTAGTTTCCTATACACCTCTGCAGGTTCAATGTATTACTTGGACCTTCACATTGACGATGAAACACAGAAATCGCATCGGAATTAAATACAACAGGCACAATGCCGCCTTAAGTACAAGAATAGAGACTGTTCTTACAGTCGGTGCTTTGAGCATTCCCTGTGAGACCAGTATTAGTTTCCGATACACCACTGCAGGTTCAATGTATTCCTTGGACATACATATTGACGATGAAACACATAAATTACATCGGAATTAAATACAAAAGCCACAATGCCGCCTTAAGTACAAGAATGTAGACTCTTCTTACAGTCGGTGCTTTGAGCATTCCCTGTGAGACCAGTATTAGTTTCCGATACAGCACTGCAGGTACAATGTATTCCTTGGACGTAAACATTGACGATATAACACTGAGAACACATCGGAATTAAATATAAAAAGGCACAATGCCGCCTTAAGTACAAGAATAGAGACACTTCTTACAGATGGTTCTTTGAGCATTCCCTGTGAGACCAGTATTAGTTTCCAATACACCACTGCAGGTTCAATGTATTCCTTGGACGTAAGCATTGACGATGAAACACTGAAATTACATGGGAATTAAATACAAAAGGCACAATGCCGCCTTAAGTACAAGAATAGAGACTCTTCTTACAGTCGGTGCTTTGAGCATTCCCTGTGAGCCAGTATTAGTTTCCGATAGACCACTGCACGTTCAATGTATTCCTTGGACCTTCACATTGACGATAAAACAAAGAGATCGCATCGGAATTAAATACAAAAGGCACAATGCCGTCTGAAGTACAAGAATAGAGACTCTTCTTACAGTCGGTGCTTTGAGCATTCCCTGTGCGACCAGTATTAGTTTCCGATACACCACTGCAGGTTCAATGTATTACTTGGACCTTAACATTGACGATGAAACACAACAATCGCATCGGAATTAAATACAAAAGGCACAATGCCGTCTTAAGTACAAGAATAGAGACTCTTCTTACAGTCGGTGCTTTGAGCATTCCCTGTGAGCCAGTATTAGTTTCCGATAGACCACTGCACGTTCAATGTATTCCTTGGACCTTCAAATTGAAGATGATACACAGAAATCGCATCGGAATTAAATACAAATCGCACAATGCGGCCTTAAGTAGAAGAATAGAGACTCTTCTTACAGTCGGTGCTTTGAGCATTCCCTGTGAGACCAGTATTAGTTTCCAATACACCACTGCAGGTTCAATGTATTCCTTGGGCATACACATTGAGGAAGAAACACTGAAATTACATAGGAATTAAATACAAATGGCACAATGCCGCTTTCAGTGCTAGAAGAGTGAGACTTCTTAGAGTCTGTGCTTTGTTCCTTTCCTGTGAGACCAGTATTAGTTTCCGATACACTACTGCAGGCTCAAGGTAATCCTTGGACCTTAGCATTGATGATGAAACACAGAAATTACATCGGAATTAAATTCAAAAGACACAATGCCGCTGTAAGTACAAGAATAGAGACTCTTCTTACAGTCGGTGCTTTGAGCATTCCTTGGGAGACCAGTATTAGTTTCCGATACACCACTGCAGGTTCAATGTATTCCTTGGACCTTCACATTTACGATGAAACACTGAAATTACATCGGAATTAAATACAAAAAGCACAATGCCGCCTTAAGTGCATGAAAAGTGAGACTTCTTAGAGTCTGTGATTTGATCCTTTTCTGTGAGACCAGTATTAGTTTCCGATACACCACTGCAGGTTTAATGTATTCCTTGGACCTTCACATTGACGATGAAACACAGAAATCGCATCGTAATGAAATACAAAAATCACAATGTCACCTTATGTACAAGAATACAGACTCTTCTTACAGTCGGTGTTTTGAGCATTCCCTGTGAGACCAGTTTTAGATTCCGATACACCACTGCCGGTTCAATGTATTCCTTGGACCTTCACATTGCCGATGAAACACAGATATCGAATTGGAATTAAATACAAAAGGCACATCGCCGCCATAAGTACAAGAATAGAGACTCTTCTTACAGTCGGTGCTTTGAGCATTCCCTGTGAGACCAGTATTAGTTTCCAATACACCACTGCAGGTTCAATGTATTCCTTGGGCATACACATTGAGGAAGAAACACTGAAATTACATAGGAATTAAATACAAATGGCACAATGCCGCTTTCAGTGCTAGAAGAGTGAGACTTCTTAGAGTCTGTGCTTTGTTCCTTTCCTGTGAGACTAGTATTAGTTTCCGATACACTACTGCAGGCTCAAGGTAATCCTTGGACCTTAGCATTGATGATGAAACACAGAAATTACATCGGAATTAAATTCAAAAGACACAATGCCGCTGTAAGTACAAGAATAGAGACTCTTCTTACAGTCGGTGCTTTGAGCATTCCCTGTGAGACCAGTATCAGTTTCCGATACACCACTGCAGGATCAATGTAATCCTTGGACCTTCACATTGACGATAAAACACAGAAATCGTATCGCAATTACATACAAAAAGCACAATGCCGCCTTAAGTACCAGAATAGAGACTCTTCGGTGCTTTGACCATTCCCTGTGAGATCAGTATTAGTTTCCGATACACCACTGCAGGTTCAATGTATTCCTTGGACCATCACATTGACGATGAAACACTGATATCGCATCGGAATTAAATACAAAATACACAATGCCACCTTAAGCACAAGAATAGAGACTATTCTTACAGTCGGTGCTTTGAGCATTCCCTGTGAGACCAGTATTAGTTTCCGATACAGCACTACAGGTTCATTGTATTCTTTGGACATAAAAATTGACGATGAAACACTGAAATTATTTCGGAATTAAATACAAAAGGCACAATGCCGCCATAAGTGCAACAAGAGTGAGACCTCTTAGAATCTGTGCTTTGATCCTTTCCTGTGAGACCTGTATTAGTTTCCGATACACGACTGCAGGTTCAATGTACTCCTTGGACGTACACATTGACGATGAAACACTGAAATAACATCGGAATTAAATAAAAAAGGCACCACGCCTCCTTAAGTGCCAGAAGAGTTAGACTTCTTAGAGTCTGTGATTTAATACTTTCCTGTGAGACCAGAATTAGGTTCCGATACACCACTGCAGGCTCAATGTACTCCTTTGACCTTCACATTGACGATGAAACACAGAAATCGCATCGGAATTAATTACAAAAGGCACAATGCCGCCTTAAGTACAGGAATAGAGATTCTTCTTACAGTCGGTGCTTTGAGCATTCCCTCTGAGCCAGTATTAGTTTCCGATAGACCACTGCACGTTCCATGTATTCCTTGGACCTTCAAATTGAAGATGAAACACAGAAATCGCATCGGAATTAAATACAAAAGCCACAATGCGGCCTTAAGTAGAAGAATAGAGACTCTTGTTACAGTCGGTGCTTTGAGCATTCCCTGTGAGACCAGTATTAGTTTCCAATACACCAAAGCAGGTTCAATGTATTCCTTGGGCATACACATTGACGATGAAACACTGAAATTACATCGGAATTACATACAAATGGCACAATGCCGCATTAAGTACAAGAATAGAGACTCTTCTTACAGTCAGTGCATTGAGCATTAACTGTGAGACCAGTATTAGTTTCCGATACACCACTGCTGGTTCAATTTATTACTTGGACTTTCACATTGACCATAAAACACAAAAATCGCATCGCAATTACATACAAAAAGCACAATGCCGCCTTAAGTACAAGAATAGAGACTCTTCTTACAGTCGGTGCTTTGAGCATTTCCTGTGAGTCCAGTATTTGTTTCAGATACACCACTGCTAGTTCAATGAAATCTTTGGACCTTCACATTGACGATGAAACTTTGAAATTGCATCGGAATTAAATACAAAAGGCACCATGCCGCCTTTAGTACAAGAATAGAGACTCTTCTTACAGTCGTTGCTTTGAGCATTCCCTGTAAGACCAGTAATAAATTTCCGATACACCACTGCAGGTTCATTGTATTCCGTCGTCCATAACATTGAAGATGAAACACAAAAATCGCATGGAAATTAAATACAAAAGGCACAATGCCGCCTTAAGTACAAGAATAGAGACTCTTCTTACAGTCGGTGCTTTGAGCAGTCCCTGTGAGACCAGTATTAGTTTCCAATACACCACTGCAGGTTCAATGTATTCCTTGATCATACACATTGACGATGAAACACTGAAATTACATCGGAAATAAATGCAAGAGGCACAATGCCGCTTTAAATGCAAGAAGAGTAAGAATTCTTAGAGTCTGTGCTTTAATCATTTCCTGTGAGACCAGTATTAGTTTCCGATACACCACTGCAGGTTCAATGTATTCCTTGGACCTTCACATTGACGATGAAACACAGAAATCGCATCGGAATTAAATACAAAAAACACAATGCCGCCTTAAGTACAAGAATAGAGAATCTTCTTACAGTCTGAGCTTCGATCCTTTCCTGTGAGACCAGTATTAGTTTCCGATACACCACTGCAGGTTCAATGAATTCCTTTGACCATTACATTGACGATGAAACACAGAAATCGCATCGGAATTAAATACAAAAATTATAATGCCGCCTTAAGTACAAGAATAGAGACTCTTCTTACAGTCTGTGACTGGATCCTTTCCTGTCAGACCAGTATTAGTTTCCGATACACCACTGCACGTTCAATGAAATCTTTGGACCTTCACATTGACGATGAAACACAGAAATTACATCGGAATTAAATACAAAAATTATAATGCCGCCTTAAGTACAAGAATAGAGACTCTTCTTACAGTCTGCGCTTTGATCCTTTCCTGTGAGCCCAGTATTAGTTTCCGATACACCACTTCAGGTTCAATGTAGTCCTTTGACCTTCACATTGACGATGATACACAGAAATCGGATCGGAATTAAATACAAAAGGCACAATGCCGCCTTAATTACAAGAATAGAGACTCTTCTTACAGTCTGTGCTTTGATCCTTTCCTGTGAGACCAGTATTAGTTTCCGATACACCACTGCAGGTTCAATTAATTCCATTGACCCTCACATTGACGATGAAACACAGAAATCGCATCGGAATTAAATACAAAAGGCACAATGACGCCGTAAGTACAAGAATAGAGACCCTTTTTACAGTCTGTGCTTTGATCCTTTCCTGTGAGACCATTATTAGTTTCCGATACACCACTGCAGGTTCAATGTATTCCTTTGACCTTTACATTGACGATGAAACACAGAAATCGCATCGGAATTAAATACAAAAACTATAATGCCGCCTTAAGTACAAGAATAGAGACTCTTGTTACAGGCTGTGATTTGATCCTTTCCTGTGAGACCAGTATTACTTTCCGATACAAGACTGCATGTTCAATGTATTCCTTTGATCTTCACATTGACGATGAAACACAGAAATCGCATCGGAATTAAATACAAAAATTATAATGCCGCCTTAAGTACAAGAATAGAGACTCTTCTTACAGTCTGCGCTTTGATCCTTTCCTGTGAGACCAGTATTAGTTTCCGATACACCACTTCAGGTTCAATGTAGTCCGTTGACCTTCATATTGACGATGAAACACAGAAGTCGGATCGGAATTAAATACAAAAGGCACAATGCCGCCTTAAGTACAAGAATAGAGACTCTTCTTACAGTCTGTGCTTAGATCCTTTCCTGTGAGACCAGTATTAGTTTCCGATACACCACTGCAGGTTCAATTATTTCCATTGACCCTCACATTGACGATGAAACACAGAAATCGCATCGGAATTAAATACAAAGGCACAATGCCGCCGTAAGTACAAGAATAGTGACTCTTCTTACAGTCTGTGCTTTGATCCTTTCCTGTGACACCAGTATTAGTCTCCGATACACCACTGCAGGTTCAATGTATTCCTTGGACCTTCAAATTGAAGATGAAACACAGAAAACGCATCGGAATTAAATAAAAAAGGCACAATGCGGCCTTAAGTACAAGAATAGAGACTCTTCTTACAGTCGGTGCTTTGAGCATTCCCTGTGAGACCAGTATTAGTTTCCAATACACCACTGCAGGTTCAATGTATTCCTTGGACATACAGATTGACGATGAAACACTGAAATTACATCGGAATTAAATGCAAAAGGCACAATGCCGCTTTAAAAGCAAGAATAGTGAGACTTCTTAGAGTCAGTGCTTTGATCCTTTCCTGTGAGACCAGTATTAGTTTCCGATACACCACAACAGGTTCAATGTATTCCTTGGACATACACATTGACGATGAAACACATAAATTACATCGGAATTAAATACAAAAGGCACAATGCCGCCTTAAGTACAAGAATAGAGTCTGTTCTTACAGTCGAAGCTTTGAGCATTCCTGGGAGACCAGTATTAGTTTTCGATACACCACTGCAGGTTCAATGTATTCCTTGGACCTTCACATTGACGATTAAACACAGAAATCTCATCGGAATTAAAAAGGCACAATGCCGCCTTAAGTACAAGAATAGAGACACTTCTTACAGTCGGTGCTTTGGGCATTCTCTGTGAGACCAGTATTAGTTTCCAATACACCACTGCAAGTTCAGTGTATTCCTTGGACCTTTACATTGATGATAAAACACAGAAATCGCATCAGAATTAAATACAAATGGCACAACGCCGCCTTAAGTACAAGAATAGAGACACTTCTTACTGTCGATGTTTGGAGCATTCCCTGTGAGACCAGTATTAGTTTCCGATGTACCACTACAGGTTCATTTTTTCCTTGGACATACACATTGACGATGAAACACAGAAATCGCATCGGAATTAAATACAAATGGAACAATTCCGCCTTAAGTACAAGAATAGAGACTCTTCTTACAGTCTGTGCTATGATCCTTTCCTGTGAGACCAGTATTAGTTTCCGATACACCACTGCAGGTTCAATGTATTCCTTTGACCTTTACATTGACGATGAAACACAGAAATCGCATCGGAATTAAATACAAAAATTACAATGCCGCCTTAAGTACAAGAATAGAGACTCTTCTTACAGTCTGTGATTTGTTCATTTCCTGTGAGACAAGTATTAGTTTCCGATACACCACTGCAGGTTCAATGTATTACTTTGACCTTCACATTGACGATGAAACACAGAAATCGCATCGGAATTAAATACAAAGGGCACAATGCCGCCTTAAGTACAACAATAGAAACTCTTCTTACAGTCGGTGCTTTGATCCTTTCCTGTGTGACCAGTATTCGTATCCGATACACCACTGCAGGTTCAATGTATTCCTTAAACGTATACAGTGACGATGAAACACACAAATCGCATCGGAATTAAATACAAAATGCACAATGCCGCCTTAAGAACACGAATAGAGACCCTTCTTACAGTCTGTGCTTTGCTCCTTTCCTGTGAGACCAGTATTAGTTTCCGATACACCACTTCAGGATCAATGTAGTCCTTTGACCTTCACATTGACGATGAAACACAGACATCGGATCGGAATTAAATTCAAAAGCCACAGTGCCGCCTTAAGTACAAGAATAGAGACTCTTCTTACAGTCTGTGCTTTGATCCTTTCCTGTGAGACCAGTATTAGTTTCCGATACACCACTGCAGGTTCAATGTATTCCATTGGCCCTCAGATTGACGATGAAACACAGAAATCTCATCGGAATTAAATACAAAAGGCACAATGCCGCCTTAAGTACAAGAATAGAGACTCTTCTTACGGTCTGTGCATGGATATTTTCCTCTGAGACCAGTATTAGTTTCCGATACACCACTGCAGATTCAATGTATTCCTTGGGCCTTCACAGTCACGATGAAACACAGTTATCGCATCGGAAATAAATACAAAAGGCACAATGCCGCCTTAAGTACAAGAATAGAGACACTTCTTACAGTCTGTGCTTTGATCCTTTCCTGTGAGACCAGTATTAGTTTCCGATACACCACTGAAGGTTCAATGTATTCCTTGGACATACACATTGTCAATGAAACACTGAAATTACATCGGAATTAAATACAAAATGCTGAATGCCGCCTTAAGTGCGAGAGGAATGAGGCTTCTTAGTTTCTGGCCTTTGGCCCTTTTCCTGTGAGACCAGTATTAGTTTCCGATACACCACTGCAGGTTCAATGTATTCCTTGGACATTCACATTGATGATAAAACACAGAAATCGCATCGGAATTAAATACAAATGGCACAATGCCGCCGTAAGTACAAGAATAGAGACACTTCTTACTGTCGATGCTTTGAGCATTCCCTGTGACACCAGTATTAGTTTCCGATGTACCACTGCAGGTTCAATGTGTTCCTTGGACATACACATTGACGATGAAACACTGAAATTACATCGGAATTAAATACAAAAGCCACAATGCTGCCATAAGTGCAAGAAGAGTGAGACTTCTTAGAGTCTATGCTTTGATCCTTTCCCGTGAGACCAGTATTAGTTTCCGATACACCACTGCAGGTTCAATGTATTCCTTGGACCTTAACATTGACGATGAAACACAGAAATCGCATCGGAATTAAATACAGAAGGCACAATGCCGCCTTAATTACAAGAATAGAGAATCTACTTACAGTAGGTGCTTTGAGCATTCCCTGTGAGACCAGTATGAGTTTCCGATACACCACTGCAGGTTCAATGTATTCCTTGGACAATCACATTGACGATGAAACACAGAAATCGCATTGGAATTAAATACAAAACGCACAATGCCATCTTAAGTACAAGAATAGAGACTCTTCTTACAGTCGGTGCTTTGAGCATCCCCTGTGAGACCAGTATTAGTTTCCGATACAGCACTGCATGTTCAATGTATTCCTTGGACGTAAAAATTGTCGATGAAACACTGCAATTTTATCGGAATTAAATACAAAAGTCACAATGCCCCCTTAAGTACAAGAATAGAGACTCTTCTTACTGTCGGTGCTTTGAGCATTCCCTTTGAGACCAGTATTAGTTTCCGATACACCACTGCACGTTCAATGTATTCCTTGGACTGTCACATTGACAATGAAACACAGAAATCGCATCGGAATTAAATACAAAAGGCACAATGCCGCCTTAAGTACAAGAATAGAGACCCTTCTTACTGTCGATGCTTTGAGCATTCCCTGTGAGACCAGTATTAGTTTCCGATGTACCACTGCAGGTTCAATGTATTCCTTGGACATACAGATTGACGATGAAACACTGAAATTACATCGGAATTAAATACAAAAGCCACAATGAAGCCTTAAGTGCAAGAAGAGTGAGACTTCTTATAGTCTGTGCTTTGATCCTTTCCTGTGAGACCAGTATTAGTTTCCGATACACCACTGCATGTTCAATGTATTCCTTGGACCTTCACATTGACGATGAAACACTGAAATCGCATCGGAATTAAATACAAAAGGCACAATGCCGCCTTAAGTACAAGAATAGTGACTCTTCTTACAGTCGGTGCTTTGAGCATTCCCTGAGAGACCAGTATTAGTTTCCGATACACCACTGCAGGTTCAGTGTATTCCTTCGACATTCACATTGACGATGAAACACAGAAATCGCATCGGAATTAAATACAAATGGCACAATGCCGCCTTAAGTGCAAGAGGAATGAGGCTTCTTAGAGTCTGGGCTTTGATCCTTTCCTGTGAGACCAGTATTATTTTCCGATACACCACTGGATGTTCAATGTATTCCTTTGACCTTCACATTGACGATGAAACACAGAAATCGCATCGGAATTAAATACAAATGGCACAATGCCGCCATAAGTACAAGAATATAGACACTTCTTACAGTCGATGCTTTGAGCATTCCCTGTGAGACCAGTATTAGTTTTCGATACACCACTGCAGGTTCAATGTATTCCTTTGACCTTCACATTGACGATGAGACACATAAATCGCATCGGTAGTAAATACAAAAGGCAAAATGCCGCCTTAGGTACAAGAATGTAGACTCTTCATACAGTCGGTGCTTTGAGAATTCCCTGTTAGACCAGTTTTAGTTTCCGATACAACACTGCAGGTCCAATGTATTCCTTGGACCTTCATATTCACGATGAAACACAGAAATCGCATCGGAATTAAATACAAAAGGCACAATGCCGACTTAAGTACAAGAATAGAGACACTTCCTAGAGTCTGTGCTTTGATCCTTCCCTGTGAGACCAGTATTTGTTTCCGATACACCACTGCAGGTTCAATGTATTCCTTGGACATACACATTGTGAATGAAACACTGAAATTACATCAGAAGTAAATACAAAAGGCACCGTGCCTCCTTAAGTGCAAGAGGAAAGAGGCCTCTTAGGGTCTGGGCTTTGATCCTTTCCTGTGAGACCAGTATTAGTTTCCGATACACCTCTGGAGGTCAAATGTATTCCTTGGACCGTCACATTGATGATAAAACACAGAAATCGCATCGGAATTAAATACAAAAGGCACAATGCAACCTTAAGTACAAGAATAGAGACTCTTCTTACAGTCTGTGCTTTGATCCTTTCCTGTGAGACCAGTATTAGTTACCGATACACCACTGCAGGTTCAATGTATTCCTTGGACATACACATTGTCGATGAAACAGTAAAATTACATCGGAATTAAATACAAAAGGCACAATGCCGCCTTAAGTGCAAGAGGAATGAGGCTTCTTAGAGTCTGGGCTTTGATCCCTTCCTGTAAGACCAGTATTATTTTCCGATACACCACTGCAGGTTCAATGTATTCCTTTGACCTTCACATTAACGATGAAACACAGAAATCGTATCGGAATTAAATACAAGTGGCACAATGCCGCCTTAAGTACAAGAATAGAGACACTTCTTACAGTCGATGCTGTGAGCATTCCCTGTGTGACCAGTATTAGTTTCCGATACACCACTGCAGGTTCAATGTATTCCTTTGACCGTCACATTGACGATGACACACAGACATCGCATCGGAATTAAATACAAAAGGCACAATGCCGCCTTAGGTACAAGAATGTACACTCTTCATACAGTCGCTGCTTTGAGAATTCCCTGTTAGACCAGTAATAGTTTCCGATACAACACTGCAAGTTCAATGTATTCCTTGGACATACACATGGACGATGAAACACAGAAATCGCATCGGATTGAAATACAAAAGGCACAATGCCGCCATAGGTACAAGAATGGAGACTCTTCTCACAGTCGGTGCTTTGTGCATTCCCTGTGAGACCAGTATTAGTTTACGATACACCACTGCAGGTTCGAAGTATTCCTTGGACCTTCACGTTGACGATGAAACGAAGAAATCGCATCGGAATTAAATACAAAACGCACAATGCCGCCTTAAGTACAAGAATCGAGACTCTTCTTACAGTCGGTGTTTTGAGCACTCCCTGTGAGACCAGTATTTGTTTCCGATACACAACTGCAGGTTCAATGTATTCCTCGGACCTTCACATTGACGATGAAACACAGAAATCCCATCGGAATTAAATGCAAAAGGCACAATGCCGCCTTAAGTACAAGAATAGAGATTGTTCTTACAGTCGGTGCTTTGACCCATTCCTGTGAGACCAGTATTATTTTCCGATACAACACTGCAGGTTCAATGTATTCCTTGGACATTCACATTGACGAAGAAACACTGAAATTACATCGGAATTACATACAAAAGGCACAATGCCGCCTTAAGTGCAAGAAGAGTGAGACCTCTTAGAATCTGTGCTTTGATCCTTTCCTATGAGACCAGTATTAGTTTCCGATACACCACTGCAGGTCAATGTATTCCTTGGACCTTCACATTGACGATGAAACACAGAAATCACATCGGAATTAAATTCAAATTGTACAATTCCGCCTTATGTACAAGAATAGAGACTCTTCTTTCAGTCGGTGCTTTGAGCATTCCCAGTGCGACCAGTATTAGTTTCCGATACACCACTGCAGGTTCAATGTATTCCTTTTACATACACATTGACGATGAAACACTGATATTACATCGGAATTAAATACAAACGGCACAATGCAGCCTTAAGTGCAAGAAGAGTGAGACTTCTTAGAGTCTGCGCTTTGATCCTTTCCTGTAAGACAAGTATTAGTTGCCAATACACCACTGCAGGGTCAATGTATCCCTAGGACCTTCACAATGACGATGAAACACAGAAATCGCATCGGAATTAAATACAAGAGGCACAATGCCCCCTTAAATGCTAGAAGAGTGAGAATTCCTAAATTCTCTGCTCTGATCCTTTCCTGTGAGACCTGTATTAGTTTCCGATACACCACATCAGGTTCAATGTATTCCTTGGTCCATCACATTGACGATGAAACACAGAAATCGCATCGGAATTAAAACAAAACGCACAATACCGCCTTAAGTACAAGAATAGAGACTCTTCTTACAGTCGGTGCTTTGAGCATTCCCTGTGAGACCAGTATTAGGTTCTGATACACCACTGCAGGTTCAATGTATTCCTTGGACATACACATTGGCGATGAAACACAGAAATCGCATTAGAATTAAATACAAAAGGCACAATGCCGCCTTAAGTACAAGAATAGAGACTCTTCTTACAGTCGGTGTTTTGATCCATTTCTGTGAGACCAGTATTAGTTTCCGATACACCACTGCAGGTTCAATGTATTCCTTGGACATTCACATTGACAATGAAACACTGAAATCGCATCGGAATTAAATACAAAAGGCACAATGCCGCATTAAGTATAAGAATAGAGACTCTTCTTACAGTCGGTTCTTTTATCCTATCCTGTGAGTTCAGTATTAGTTTCTGATACACCACTACAGGTTCAATGTATTCCTTGGACATGCTCATTGACGATGAAACACTGAAATTACATCGGAATTAAATACAAAAGGCACAATGCCGCCTTAAGTGCAAGAAGAGTGAGACTTCTTAGAGTCTGTGCTTTCATCCTTTCCTGTGAGACCAGTATTAGTTTCCGATACACCACTGCAGGTTCAATGTATACCTTGGACCTTCACATTGACGATGAAACACAGAAATTGCATCGGAATAAAATACAAAACTCTAAATGCCGCCTTAAGTACAAGAATAGAGACTCTTCTTAGTGTCGGTCCTTTGAGCATTCCCTGTGAGACCAGTATTAGTTTCCGATACACCACTGCAGGTTCAATGTATTCCCTGCAAATACACATTGACAATGAAACACTGAAATTACTACGGAATTACATACAAAAGGCACAATGCCGCCTTAAGTGCAAGAAGAGTGAGACTTCTTAGAGTCTGCGCTTTGATCCTTTCCTATGAGACCAATATTAGTTTCCGATACATCACTGCAGGTTCAATGTATTCCTTTTACATACACATTGAGGATAAAACACAGATATCGCATCGGAATTAAATACAAAAGGCACAATGCCGCCTTAAGTACAAGAATAGAGACTTTACTTACAGTCGGTGCATTAAGCATTCCCTGTGAGACCAGTGTTCGTTTCCGATACACCACTGCAGGTTCAATGTATTCCTTGGACCTTCACATTGACGATGAAACACAGACGTCGCGTCGGAATTAAATAGAAAATGCACAATGCCGCCTTAAGTACAAGAATAGAGACACTTCTTACAGTCGGTGCTTTGAGCATTCCCTGTGAGACCAGTATTAGTTTCCGATCACCACTGCAGTTTCAATGTATTCCTTGGACATACCCATTGACGATGAAACACTGAAATTTCATCGGAATTGAATACAAAAGGCACAATGCCGAATTAAGTGCAAGAAGAGTGAGACTTCTTTGAGTCTGTGCTTTGTTCCTTTCCTGTGAGACCAGTATTAGTTTCCGATACACCACTGCAGGTTCAATGTATTGATTGCACCTTCACATTGACGATGAATCACAGATATCGCATCGGAATTAAATAGAAAAGGCACAATGCCGCCTTAAGTACAAGAATAGAGACTCTTCTTACAGTCGGTGCTTCGATCCATTCCTGTGAGACTAGTATTAGTTTCCGATAAACCACTGCAGGTTCAATGTATTCCTTGGACTTTCACATTGACGATGAATCACTGAAATTACATCGGAATTACATACAAAAGGCACAATGTCGCCTTAAGTGCAAGAAGAGTGAGACTTCTTAGAGTCTGTGCTTTGATCCTTTCCTATGAGACCAGTATTATTTTCCGATACACCACTGCAGGTTTAATGTATTCCTTAGAATTTCACATTGACGATGAAACACAGAAATCGCATGGGAATTAAATACAAAAGGCGCAATGCCGCCTTAAGTACATGAATCGAGACTCTTCTTACAGTCGGTTCTTTGATCCTTTCCTGTGAGACCAGTATTAGTTTCCGATACACCACTGCAGGTTCAAAGTATTCCTTTTACATACACATTGACGATCAAACACTGAAATTACATCGGAATTAAATACTAAAGACACAATGCCGCCTTAAGTGCAAGAAGAGTGAGACTTCTTAGAGTCTGTGATTTGATCCTGTCCTATGAGACCAGTATTAGTTTCCGATACACCACCACAGGTTCAATGCATTCCTTTTACATACACATTGATGATGAAACACTGAAATTACATCGGAATTAAATACAAAAGGCACAATGCCGCCTTAAGTGCAAGAAAGTGAGACTTCTTAGAGTCTGTGCTTTGATTCTTTCCTCTGAGACCAGTATTAGTTTCCGATACACCACTGCAGGTTCAATGTATACCTTGGACCTTCACATTGACGATGAAACACAGAAATCGCATCGGAATAAAATACAAAACGCGAAATGCCGCCTTAAGTACAAGAATAGAGACTCTTATCAGTGTCGGTGCTTTGAGCATTCCCTGTGAGACCAGTATTAGTTTCCGATACACCACTGCAGGTTCAATGCATTCCTTTTACATACACATTGACGATGAAACACTGAAATTACATCGGAATAAAATACAAAAGGCAGAATGCCGCCCTAAGTGCAAGAAGAGTGAGACTTCTTAGAATCTGTGCTTTGATCCTTTCCTATGAGACCAGTATTAGTTTCCGATACACCACTGCAGGTCAATGTATTCCTTGGACATTCACATTGACGATGAAGCACAGAAATCGCATCGGAATTAAATACAAAAGGCACAATGCCGCCTTAAGTACAAGAATAGAGACACTTCTTACTGTCGATGCTTTGAGCATTCCCTGTGAGACCAGTATTAGTTTCCGATGTACTACTGCAGGTTCAATGTATTCCTTGGACATACAGATTGACGATGAAACACTGAAATTACATCGGAATTAAATACAAAACACACAATGAAGCCTTAAGTGCAAGAAGAGTGAGACTTCTTAGAGTCTGTGCCTTGATCCTTTCCTGTGAGACCAGTATTAGTTTCCGATACACCACTGCATGTTCAATGTATTCCTTGGACCTTCACATTGACGATGAATAACTGAAATCGCATCGGAATTAAATACAAAAGGCACAATGCCGCCTTAAGTACAAGAATAGAGACTCTTCTTACAGTCGGTGCTTTGAGCATTCCATGAGAGACCAGTATTAGTTTCTGATACACCACTGCAGGTTCAATGTATTCCTTCGACATTCACATTGACGATGAAACACAGAAATCGCACCGGAATTAAATACAAAAGGCACAATGCAACCTTAAGTACAAGAATAGAGACTCTTCTTACAGTCTGTGCTTTGATCCTTTCCTAAGAGCCCAGTATTAGTTTCCGATACACCACTGCAGGTTCAATGTATTCCTTGGACATACACATTGCGGATGAAACACTGAAATTACATCGGAATTAAATAGAAAAGGCACAATGCCGCCTTAAGTGCAAGAGGAATGAGGCTTCTTAGAGTCTGGGCTTTGATCCTTTCCTGTGAGGCCAGTATTACTTTCCGATACACCACTGGATGTTCAATGTATTCCTTTGACCTTCACATTGACGATGAAACACAGACATCGCATCGGAATTAAATACAAATGGCACAATGCCGCCTTAAGTACAAGAATATAGACACTTCTTACAGTCGATGCTTTGAGCATTCCCTGTGAGACCAGTATTAGTTTTCGATACACCACTGCAGGTTCAATGTATTCCTTTGACCTTCACATTGAGGATGACACACATAGATCGCATCGGTATTAAATACAAAAGGCAAAATGCCGCCTTAGGTACAAGAATGTAGACTCTTCATACAGTCGGTGCTTTGAGAATTCCCTGTTAGAAAAGTTTTAGTTTCCGATACAACACTGCAGGTCCAATGTATTCCTTGGACCTTCACATTCACGATGAAACACAGAAATCGCATCGGAATTAAATACAAAAGGCACAATGCCGACTTAAGTACAAGAATAGAGACACTTCCTAGAGTCTGTGCTTTGATCCTTTCCTGTGAGACCAGTATTAGTTTCCGATACACCACTGCAGGTTCAATGTATTCCTTGGACATACACATTTTCGATGAAACACTAAAATTACATCGGAATTAAATACAAAAGGCACAATGCCGCCTTAAGTGCAAGAGGAATGAGGCTTCTTAGAGTCTGGGCTTTGATCCCTTCCTGTAAGACCAGTATTATTTTCCGATACACCACTGCAGGTTCAATGTATTCCTTGGACCTTCACATTAACGATGAAACGCTGAAATCGTAACGGAATTAAATACAAGTGGCACAATGCCGCCTTAAGTACAAGAATAGAGACACTTCTTACAGTCGATGCTATGAGCATTCCCTGTGACACCAGTATTAGTTTCCGATACACCACTGCAGGTTCAATGTATTCCTTTGACCTTCACATTGACGATGACACACAGAACTCGCATCGGAATTAAATACAAAGGGCACAATGCCGCCTTAGGTACAAGAATGTACACTCTTCATACAGTCGCTGCTTAGAGAATTCCCTGTTAGACCAGTAATAGTTTCCGATACAACACTGCAGGTTCAATGTATTCCTTGGACATACACATGGACGATGAAACACAGAAATCGCATCGGAATGAAATACAAAAGGCACAATGCCGCCATAGGTACAAGAATAGAGACACTTCTCACCGTCGGTGCTTTGAGCATTCCCTGTGAGACCAGTATTAGTTTCCGATACACCACTGCAGGTTCGAAGTATTCCTTGGACCTTCACGTTGACGATGAAACGAAGAAATCGCATCGGAATTAAATCCAAAACGCACAATGCCGCCTTATGTACAAGAATCGAGACTCTTCTTACTGTCGGTGTTTTGAGCACTCCCTGTGAGACCAGTATTTGTTTCCGATACACAACTGCTGGTTCAATGTATTCCTTGGACCTTCACATTGACGATGAAACACAGAAATCCCATCGGAATTAAATGCAAAAGGCACAATGCCGCCTTAAGTACAAGAATAGAGATTGTTCTTACAGTCGGTGCTTAAAGCATTCCCTGTGAGACCAGTATTAGTTTCCGATACACCACTGCTGGTTCTTTGTATTCCTTGGACCATCACATTGACGATGAAACACAGAAATCGCATTGGAATTAAATACAATACGCAAAATGCCGCCTTAAGTACAAGAATAGAGACTCTTCTTATATTCCGTGCTTTGAGCATTCCCTGTGAGACCAGTATTAGTTTCCGATACAGCACTGCATGTTTAATGTACTCCTTGGACGTAAACATTGACGATGAAACACTGATATTACATCGGAATTAAATACAAAAGGCACAATACCGCCTTAAGTACAAGAATAGAGACTCATCTTACAGTCGGTGCTTTGAGCATTCCCTGTGAGACCTGTTTTAGTTTCAGATACACCACTGCACGTTCAATGTATTCCTTGGACCTACACATTGACGATGAAACACAGAAATCGCATCGGAATTAAATAGAAAAGGCCCAATGCCGCCTTAAGTACAAGATTTGAGACTCTTCTTACTGTCGGTGCTTTGAGCATTCCCTGTGAGACCAGTATTAGTTTCCGATACAAAACTGCAGGTTCAATGTATTCCTTGGACCTTCATATTGACGATGAAACACAGATCTCGCATAGGAATTAAATACCAAAGGCACAATGCCTACTAAGTACAAGAATTGAGACTCTCCTTACAGTCGCTGCTTTAAACATTCCCTGTGAGACCAGTATTAGTTTCCGATACACGACTGCAGGTTCAATGTATCCTGGGACATTCACATTGAAGATGAAGCACAGAAATCGCATCGGAATTAAATACAAATGGCACAATGCCGCCTTAAGTACAAGAATAGAGACTTTCCTTACAGTCGCTGCTTTGACCCATTCCTGTAAGACCAGTATTATTTTCCGATACAACACTGCAGGTTCAATGTATTCCTTGGACATTCACATTGACGAAGAAACACTGAAATTACATCGGAATTACATACAAAAGGCACAATGCCGCCTTAAGTGCAAGAAGAGTGAGACCTCATAGAAACTGTGCTTTGATCCTTTCCTATGAGACCAGTATTAGTTTCCGATACACCACTGCAGGTTCAATGTATTCCTTTTACATACACATTGACGATGAAACACTGATATTACATCGGAATTAAATACAAACGGCACAATTCAGCCTTAAGTGCAAGAAGAGTGAGACTTCTTAGAGTCTGTGCTTTGATCCTTTCCTATGAGACCAGTATTAGTTACCGATACACCATTGCAGGTGCAATGTATTCCTTTTACATACTCATTGATGATGAAACACTGAAATTACGTTGGAATTAATTACAAAATGCACAATGCCGCCATACGAGCAAGAAGCGTGAGACTTCTTAGAGTATGTGCTTTGATCCTTTCCTGTAAGTCAAGTATTAGTTGCCAATACACCACTGCAGGGTCAATGTATTCCTTGGACCTTCACATTGACGATGAAACACAGAAATCGCATCGGAATTAAATACAAAATGTACAATGCCGCCTTAAGTACAAGAATAGAGGCTCTTCTTACAGTCGGTGCTGTGAGCATTCCCCGTGAGACCAGCATTTGTTTCCGATACACCACTGCAGGATCAATGTATTCCTTGGACCTTCACATTGACGATGAAACACTGAAATCGCATCGGAATTAAATACAAAATGTACAATGCCGCCTTAAGTACAAGAATAGAGGCTCTTCTTACAGTCGGTGCTGTGAGCATTCCCTGTGAGACCAGCATTTGTTTCCGATACACCACTGCAGGATCAATGTATTCCTTGGACATACACATTGACGATGAAACACTGAAATTACATCGGAATAAAATACAAAAAGCACAATGCCGCCTTAAGTGCAAAGAGGAGTTAGACTTCTTAGAGTCTGTGCTTTGATCCTTTCCTATGAGACCAGTATTAGTTTCCAATACACCACTGCAGGTTCAATGTAATCCTTTTACATACACATTGACGATGAAACACTGATATTACGTCGGAATTAAATACAAAAGGCACAATGCCGCCTTAAGTGCAATTAGAGTGAGACTTCTTAGATTCTGTGCTTTGATCCTTTCCTGTGAGGCCAGTATTACTTTCCGATACACCACTGGATGTTCAATGTATTCCTTTGACCTTCACATTGACGATGAAACACAGACATCGCATCGGTATTAAATACAAAAGGCAAAATGCCGCCTTAGGTACAAGAATGTAGACTCTTCATACAGTCGGTGCTTTGAGAATTCCCTGTTAGAAAAGTTTTAGTTTCCGATACAACACTGCAGGTCCAATGTATTCCTTGGACCTTCACATTCACGATGAAACACTGAAATTACATCGGAATTAAATACAAAACACACAATGAAGCCTTAAGTGCAAGAAGAGTGAGACTTCCTAGAGTCTGTGCTTTGATCCTTTCCTGTGAGACCAGTATTAGTTTCCGATACACCACTGCAGGTTCAATGTATTCCTTGGACATACACATTTTCGATGAAACACTAAAATTACATCGGAATTAAATACAAAAGGCACAATGCCGCCTTAAGTGCAAGAGGAATGAGGCTTCTTAGAGTCTGGGCTTTGATCCCTTCCTGTAAGACCAGTATTATTTTCCGATACACCACTGCAGGTTCAATGTATTCCTTGGACCTTCACATTAACGATGAAACGCTGAAATCGTAACGGAATTAAATACAAGTGGCACAATGCCGCCTTAAGTACAAGAATAGAGACACTTCTTACAGTCGATGCTATGAGCATTCCCTGTGACACCAGTATTAGTTTCCGATACACCACTGCAGGTTCAATGTATTCCTTTGACCTTCACATTGACGATGACACACAGAACTCGCATCGGAATTAAATACAAAGGGCACAATGCCGCCTTAGGTACAAGAATGTACACTCTTCATACAGTCGCTGCTTAGAGAATTCCCTGTTAGACCAGTAATAGTTTCCGATACAACACTGCAGGTTCAATGTATTCCTTGGACATACACATGGACGATGAAACACAGAAATCGCATCGGAATGAAATACAAAAGGCACAATGCCGCCATAGGTACAAGAATAGAGACACTTCTCACAGTCGGTGCTTTGAGCATTCCCTGTGAGACCAGTATTAGTTTCCGATACACCACTGCAGGTTCGAAGTATTCCTTGGACCTTCACGTTGACGATGAAACGAAGAAATCGCATCGGAATTAAATCCAAAACGCACAATGCCGCCTTATGTACAAGAATCGAGACTCTTCTTACTGTCGGTGTTTTGAGCACTCCCTGTGAGACCAGTATTTGTTTCCGATACACAACTGCTGGTTCAATGTATTCCTTGGACCTTCACATTGACGATGAAACACAGAAATCCCATCGGAATTAAATGCAAAAGGCACAATGCCGCCTTAAGTACAAGAATAGAGATTGTTCTTACAGTCGGTGCTTAAAGCATTCCCTGTGAGACCAGTATTAGTTTCCGATACACCACTGCTGGTTCTTTGTATTCCTTGGACCATCACATTGACGATGAAACACAGAAATCGCATTGGAATTAAATACAATACGCAAAATGCCGCCTTAAGTACAAGAATAGAGACTCTTCTTATATTCCGTGCTTTGAGCATTCCCTGTGAGACCAGTATTAGTTTCCGATACAGCACTGCATGTTTAATGTACTCCTTGGACGTAAACATTGACGATGAAACACTGATATTACATCGGAATTAAATACAAAAGGCACAATACCGCCTTAAGTACAAGAATAGAGACTCATCTTACAGTCGGTGCTTTGAGCATTCCCTGTGAGACCTGTTTTAGTTTCAGATACACCACTGCACGTTCAATGTATTCCTTGGACCTACACATTGACGATGAAACACAGAAATCGCATCGGAATTAAATAGAAAAGGCCCAATGCCGCCTTAAGTACAAGATTTGAGACTCTTCTTACTGTCGGTGCTTTGAGCATTCCCTGTGAGACCAGTATTAGTTTCCGATACAAAACTGCAGGTTCAATGTATTCCTTGGACCTTCATATTGACGATGAAACACAGATCTCGCATAGGAATTAAATACCAAAGGCACAATGCCTACTAAGTACAAGAATAGAGACTCTCCTTACAGTCGCTGCTTTAAACATTCCCTGTGAGACCAGTATTAGTTTCCGATACACGACTGCAGGTTCAATGTATCCTGGGACATTCACATTGAAGATGAAGCACAGAAATCGCATCGGAATTAAATACAAATGGCACAATGCCGCCTTAAGTACAAGAATAGAGACTTTCCTTACAGTCGCTGCTTTGACCCATTCCTGTAAGACCAGTATTATTTTCCGATACAACACTGCAGGTTCAATGTATTCCTTGGACATTCACATTGACGAAGAAACACTGAAATTACATCGGAATTACATACAAAAGGCACAATGCCGCCTTAAGTGCAAGAAGAGTGAGACCTCATAGAAACTGTGCTTTGATCCTTTCTTATGAGACCAGTATTAGCTTCCGATACACCACTGCAGGTTCAATGTATTCCTTTTACATACACATTGACGATGAAACACTGATATTACATCGGAATTAAATACAAACGGCACAATTCAGCCTTAAGTGCAAGAAGAGTGAGACTTCTTAGAGTCTGTGCTTTGATCCTTTCCTATGAGACCAGTATTAGTTACCGATACACCATTGCAGGTGCAATGTATTCCTTTTACATACTCATTGATGATGAAACACTGAAATTACGTTGGAATTAATTACAAAATGCACAATGCCGCCATACGAGCAAGAAGCGTGAGACTTCTTAGAGTATGTGCTTTGATCCTTTCCTGTAAGTCAAGTATTAGTTGCCAATACACCACTGCAGGGTCAATGTATTCCTTGGACCTTCACATTGACGATGAAACACAGAAATCGCATCGGAATTAAATACAAAATGTACAATGCCGCCTTAAGTACAAGAATAGAGGCTCTTCTTACAGTCGGTGCTGTGAGCATTCCCTGTGAGACCAGCATTTGTTTCCGATACACCACTGCAGGATCAATGTATTCCTTGGACATACACATTGACGATGAAACACTGAAATTACATCGGAATAAAATACAAAAAGCACAATGCCGCCTTAAGTGCAAAGAGGAGTTAGACTTCTTAGAGTCTGTGCTTTGATCCTTTCCTATGAGACCAGTATTAGTTTCCAATACACCACTGCAGGTTCAATGTAATCCTTTTACATACACATTGACGATGAAACACTGATATTACGTCGGAATTAAATACAAAAGGCACAATGCCGCCTTAAGTGCAATTAGAGTGAGACTTCTTAGATTCTGTGCTTTGATCCTTTCCTGTGAGACCAATATTAGTTTCCGATACACCACTGCAGGTTCAATGTATTCCTTGGACCTTCACATTGACGATGAAACACTGAAATCGCATCGGAATTAAATACAAAAGGCACAATGCCACCTTAAGTACAAGAATAGTGACTCTTCTTACAGTCGGTGCTTTGAGCATTCCCTGAGAGACCAGTATTAGTTTCCGATACACCACTGCAGGTTCAGTGTATTCCTTCGACATTCACATTGACGATGAAACACAGAAATCGCAGCGGAATGAAATACAAAAGGCGCAATGCAACCTTAAGTACAAGAATAGAGATTCTTCTTACAGTCTGTGCTTTGATCCTTTCCTGTGAGCCCAGTATTAGTTTCCGATACACCACTGCAGGTTCAATGTATTCCTTGGACATACACATTGTGGATGAAACACTGAAATTACATCGGAATTAAATACAAAAGGCACAATGCCGCCTTAAGTGCAAGAGGAATGAGGCTTCTTAGAGTCTGGGCTTTGATCCTTTCCTGTGAGACCAGTATTATTTTCCGATACACCACTGGATGTTCAATGTATTCCTATGACCTTCACATTGACGATGAAACACAGAAATCGCATCGGAATTAAATACAAATGGCACAATGCCGCCATAAGTACAAGAATATAGACACTTCTTACAGTCGATGCTTTGAGCATTCCCTGTGAGACCAGTATTAGTTTTCGATACACCACTGCAGGTTCAATGTATTCCTTTGACCTTCACATTGACGATGAGACACATAAATCGCATCGGTATTAAATACAAAAGGCAAAATGCCGCCTTAGGTACAAGAATGTAGACTCTTCATACAGTCGGTGCTTTGAGAATTCCCTGTTAGACCAGTTTTAGTTTCCGATACAACACTGCAGGTCCAATGTTTTCCTTGGACCTTCATATTCACGATGAAACACAGAAATCGCATCGGAATTAAAGACAAAAGGCACAATGCCGATTTAAGTACAAGAATAGAGACACTTCCTAGAGTCTGTGCTTTGATCCTTTCCTGTGAGACCAGTATTTGTTTCCGATACACCACTGCAGGTTCAATGTATTCCTTGGACATACACATTGTCAATGAAACACTGAAATTACATCTGAAGTAAATACAAAAGGCACCGTGCCGCCTTAAGTGCAAGAGGAAAGAGGCCTCTTAGGGTCTGGGCTTTGATCCTTTCCTGTGAGACCAGTATTAGTTTCCGATACAACTCTGGAGGTCAAATGTATTCCTTGGACCGTCACATTGATGATAAAACACAGAAATCGCATCGGAATTAAATACAAAAGGCACAATGCAACCTTAAGTACAAGAATAGAGACTCTTCTTACAGTCTGTGCTTTGATCCTTTCCTGTGAGACCAGTATTAGTTACCGATACACCACTGCAGGTTCAATGTATTCCTTGGACATACACATTGTCGATGAAACAGTAAAATTACATCGGAATTAAATACAAAAGGCACAATGCCGCCTTAAGTGCAAGAGGAATGAGGCTTCTTAGAGTCTGGGCTTTGATCCCTTCCTGTAAGACCAGTATTATTTTCCGATACACCACTGCAGGTTCAATGTATTCCTTGGACCTTCACATTAACGATGAAACACAGAAATCGTATCGGAATTAAATACAAGTGGCACAATGCCGCCTTAGGTACAAGAATGTACACTCTTCATACAGTCGCTGCTTTGAGAATTCCCTGTTAGACCAGTAATAGTTTCCGATACAACACTGCAGGTTCAATGTATTCCTTGGACATACACATGGACGATGAAACACAGAAATCCCATCGGAATTAAATGCAAAAGGCACAATGCCGCCTTAAGTACAAGAATAGAGATTGTTCTTACAGTCAGTGTTTTGAGCACTCCCTGTGAGACCAGTATTTGTTTCCGATACACAACTGCAGGTTCAATGTATTCCTTGGACCTTCACATTGACGATGAAACACAGAAATCCCATCGGAATTAAATGCAAAAGGCACAATGCCGCCTTAAGTACAAGAATAGAGATTGTTCTTACAGTCGGTGCTTAAAGCATTCCCTGTGAGACCAGTATTAGTTTCCGATACACCACTGCTGGTTCTTTGTATTCCTTGGACCATCACATTGACGATGAAACACAGAAATCGCATTGGAAGTACATACAAAACGCACAATGCCGCCTTAAGTACAAGAATAGAGACTCTTCTTACAGTCCGTGCTTTGAGCATTCCCTGTGAGACCAGTATTAGTTTCCGATACAGCACTGCATGTTCAATGTACTCCTTGGACGTAAACATTGACGATGAAACACTGATATTGCATCGGAATTAAATACAAAAGGCACAATACCGCCTTAAGTACAAGAATAGAGACTCATCTTACAGTCGGTGCTTTGAGCATTCCCTGTGAGACCTGTATTAGTTTCGGATACACCACTGCACGTTCAATGTATTCCTGGGACATTCACATTTAAGATGAAACACAGAAATCGCATCGGAATTAAATACAAATGGCACAATGCCGCCTTAAGTACAAAAATAGAGACTTTTCTTACAGTCGGTGCTTTGACCCATTCCTGTGAGACCAGTATTATTTTCCGATACAACACTGCAGGTTCAATGTATTCCTTGGACATTCACATTGACGAAGAAACACTGAAATTACATCGGAATTACATACAAAAGGCACAATGCCGCCTTAAGTGCAAGAAGAGTGAGACCTCTTAGAATCTGTGCTTTGATCCTTTCCTATGAGACCAGTATTAGTTTCCGATACACCACTGCAGGTCAATGTATTCCTTGGACCTTCACATTGACGATGAAACACAGAAATCACATCGGAATTAAATTCAAATTGTACAATTCCGCCTTATGTACAAGAATAGAGACTCTTATTTCAGTCGGTGCTTTGAGCATTCCCAGTGCGACCAGTATTAGTTTCCGATACACCACTGCAGGTTCAATGTATTCCTTTTACATACACATTGACGATGAAACACTGATATTACATCGGAATTAAATACAAACGGCACAATGCAGCCTTAAGTGCAAGAAGAGTGAGACTTCTTAGAGTCTGTGCTTTGATCCTTTCCTGTAAGACAAGTATTAGTTGCCAATACACCACTGCAGGGTCAATGTATTCCTTGGACCTTCACAATGACGATGAAACACAGAAATCGCATCGGAATTAAATACAAGAGGCACAATGCCCCCTTAAATGCAAGAAGAGTGAGAATTCTTAAATTCTCTGCTCTGATCCTTTCCTGTGAGACCTGTATTATTTTCCGATACACCACATCAGGTTCAATGTATTGCTTGGTCCATCACATTGACGATGAAACACAGAAATCGCATCGGAATTAAAGCAAAACGCACAATGCCGCCTTAAGTACAAGAATAGAGACTCTTCTTACAGTCGGTGCTTTGAGCATTCCCCGTGAGACCAGTATTAGGTTCTGATACACCACTGCAGGTTCAATGTATTCCTTGGACATACACAATGGCGATGAAACACAGAAATCGCATTAGAATTAAATACAAAAGGCACAATGCCGCCTTAAGTACAAGAATAGAGACTCTTCTTACAGTCGGTGTTTTGATCCACTTCTGTGAGACCAGTATTAGTTTCCGATACACCACTGCAGGTTCAATGTATTCCTTGGACATTCACATTGACAATGAAACACTGAAATCGCATCGGAATTAAATACAAAAGGCACAATGCCGCATTAAGTATAAGAATAGAGGACTCTTCATACAGTCGGTTCTTTTATCCTATCCTGTGAGTTCAGTATTAGTTTCTGATACACCACTACAGGTTCAATGTATTCCCTGGACATGCTCATTGACGACGAAACACTGAAATTACATCGGAATTAAATACAAAAGGCACAATGCCGCCTTAAGTGCAAGAAGAGTGAGACTTCTTAGAGTCTGTGCTTTGATCCTTTCCTGTGAGACCAGTATTAGTTTCCGATACACCACTGCAGGTTCAATGTATACCTTGGACCTTCACATTGACGATGAAACACAGAAATTGCATCGGAATAAAATACAAAACTCTAAATGCCGCCTTAAGTACAAGAATAGAGACTCTTCTTAGTGTCGGTCCTTTGGGCATTCCCTGTGAGACCAGTATTAGTTTCCGATACACCACTGCAGGTTCAATGTATTCCTTGCAAATACACATTGACAATGAAACACTGAAATTACTTCGGAATTACATACAAAAGGCACAATGCCGCCTTAAGTGCAAGAAGAGTGAGACTTCTTAGAGTCTGCGCTTTGATCCTTTCCTATGAGACCAATATTAGTTTCTGATACATCACTGCAGGTTCAATGTATTCCTTTTACATACACATTGAGGATAAAACACAGATATCGCATCGGAATTAAATACAAAAGGCACAATGCCGCCTTAAGTACAAGAATAGAGACTTTCCTTACAGTCGGTTCATTAAGCATTCCCTGTGAGACCAGTATTCGTTTCCGATACACCACTGCAGGTTCAATGTATTCCTTGGACCTTCACATTGACGATGAAACACAGACATCGCGTCGGAATTAAATAGAAAATGCACAATGCCGCCTTAAGTACAAGAATAGAGACACTTCTTACAGTCGGTGCTTTGAGCCTTCCCTGTGAGACCATTATTAAATTCCGATACACCACTGCAGTTTCAATGTATTCCTTGGACATACCCATTGACGATGAAACACTGAAATTTCATCGGAATTGAATACAAAAGGCACAATGCCGCCTTAAGTGCAAGAAGAGTGAGACTTCTTTGAGTCTGTGCTTTGTTCCTTTCCTGTGAGACCAGTATTAGTTTCCGATACACCACTGCAGGTTCAATGTATTCCTTGCACCTTCACATTGACGATGAATCACAGATATCGCATCGGAATTAAATAGAAAAGGCACAATGCCGCCTTAAGTACAAGAATAGAGACTCTTCTTACAGTCGATGCTTCGATCCATTCCTGTGAGACTAGTATTAGTTTCCGATAAACCACTGCAGGTTCAATGTATTCCTTGGACTTTCACATTGACGATGAATCACTGAAATTACATCGGAATTACATACAAAAGGCACAATGTCGCCTTAAGTGCAAGAAGAGTGAGACTTCTTAGAGTCTGTGCTTTGATCCTTTCCTATGAGACCAGTATTAGTTTCCGATACACCACTGCAGGTTTAATGTATTCCTTAGAATTTCACATTGACGATGAAACACAGAAATCGCATGGGAATTAAATACAAAAGGCGCAATGCCGCCTTAAGCACATGAATCGAGACTCTTCTTACAGTCGGTTCTTTGATCCTTTCCTGTGAGACCAGTATTAGTTTCTGATACACCACTGCAGGTTCAATGTATTCCTTGGACATGCACATTGACGATGAAACACTGAAATTACATCGGAATTAAATACAAAAGGGACAATGCCGCCTTAAATGCAAGAAGAGTGAGACTTCTTAGAGTCTGTGCTTTGATCCTTTCCTATGAGACCAGTATTAGTTCCCGATACACCACTGCAGGTTCAAAGTATTCCTTTCACATACACATTGACGATCAAACACTGAAATTACATCGGAATTTAATACTAAAGACACAATGCCGCCTTAAGTGCAAGAAGAGTGAGACTTCTTAGAGTCTGTGCTTTGATCTTTTCCTATGAGACCAGTATTACTTTCCGATACACCACTGCAGGTTCAATGTATTCCTTTTTCTTACACATTGACGATGAAACACTGAAATTACATCGGAATTAAATACCAAAGGTGCAATGCCGCCTTAAGTTCAAGAAGAGTGAGACTTCTTAGAGTCTGTGATTTGATCCTGTCCTATGAGACCAGTATTAGTTTCCGATACACCTCTGCAGGTCGATGTATTCCTTGGACCTTCACATTGACGATGAAACACAGAAATCGCATCGGAATTAAATACAAAAGGCACAATGCCGCCTTAAGTACAAGAATAGAGACACTTCTTACTGTCGATGCTTTGAGCATTCCCTGTGAGACCAGTATTAGTTTCCGATGTACCACTGCAGGTTCAATGTATTCCTTGGACATACAGATAGACGATGAAACACTGAAATTACATCGGAATTAAATACAAAACACACAATGAAGCCTTAAGTGCAAGAAGAGTGAGACTTCTTAGAGTCTGTGCTTTGATCCTTTCCTGTGAGACCAGTATTAGTTTCCGATACACCACTGCATGATCAATGTATTCCTTGGACCTTCACATTGACGATGAATAACTGAAATCGCATCGGAATTAAATACAAAAGGCACAAAGCCGCCTTAAGTACAAGAATAGAGACTCTTCTTACAGTCTGTGCTTTGATCCTTTCCTAAGAGCCCAGTATTAGTTTCCGATACACCACTGCAGGTTCAATGTATTCCTTGGACCTACACATTGCGGATGAAACACTGAAAATACATCGGAATTGAATACAAAAGGCACAATGCCGCCTTAAGTGCAAGAGGAATGAGGCTTCTTAGAGTCTGGGCTTTGATCCTTTCCTGTGAGACCAGTATTACTTTCCGATACACCACTGGATGTTCAATGTATTCCTTTGACCTTCACATTGACGATGAAACACAGAAATCGCATCGGAATTAAATACAAATGGCACAATGCCGCCTTAAGTACAAGAATATAGACACTTCTTACAGTCGATGCTTTGAGCATTCCCTGTGAGACCAGTATTAGTTTTCGATACACCACTGCAGGTTCAATGTATTCCTTTGACCTTCACATTGAGGATGACACACATAAATCGCATCGGTATTAAATACAAAAGGCAAAATGCCGCCTTAGGTACAAGAATGTAGACTCTTCATACAGTCGGTGCTTTGAGAATTCCCTGTTAGACCAGTTTTAGTTTCCGATACAACACTGCAGGTCCAATGTATTCCTTGGACCTTCACATTCACGATGAAACACAGAAATCGCATCGGAATTAAATACAAAAGGCACAATGCCGACTTAAGTACAAGAATAGAGACACTTCCTAGAGTCTGTGCTTTGATCCTTTCCTGTGAGACCAGTATTTGTTTCCGATACACCACAGCAGGTTCAATGTATTCCTTGGACATACACATTGTCAATGAAACAATGAAATTACATCAGAAGTATATACAAAATGCACCGTGCCGCCTTAAGTGCAAGAAGAATTAGGCCTCTTAGGGTCTGGGCTTTGATCCTTTCCTGTGAGACCAGTATTTGTTTCCGATACACCACAGCAGGTTCAATGTATTCCTTGGACATACACATTGTCAATGAAACACTGAAATTACATCAGAAGTAAATACAAAATGCACCGTGCCGCCTTAAGTGCAAGAAGAATTAGGCCTCTTAGGGTCTGGGCTTTGATCCTTTCCTATGAGACCAGTATTAGTTTCCGATACACCTCTGGAGGTCAAATGTATTCCTTTGACCGTCACATTGATGATAAAACACAGACATCGCATCGGAATTAAATACAAAAGGCACAATGCAACCTTAAGTACAAGAATAGAGACTCTTCTTAGAGTCTGTGCATTGATCCTTTCCTGTGAGACCAGTATTAGTTACCGATACACCACTGCAGGTTCAATGTATTCCTTGGACATACACATTTTCGATGAAACACTAAAATTACATCGGAATTAAATACAAAAGGCACAATGCCGCCTTAAGTGCAAGAGGAATGAGGCTTCTTAGAGTCTGGGCTTTGATCCCTTCCTGTAAGACCAGTATTATTTTCCGATACACCACTGCAGGTTCAATGTATTCCTTGGACCTTCACATTAACGATGAAACACTGAAATCGTATCGGAATTAAATACAAGTGGCACAATGCCGCCTTAAGTACAAGAATAGAGACACTTCTTACAGTCGATGCTATGTGCATTCCCTGTGACACCAGTATTAGTTTCCGATACACCAGTGCAGGTTCAATGTATTCCTTTGACCTTCACATTGACGATGACACACAGACATCGCATCGGAATTAAATACAAAAGGCACAATGCCGCCTTAGGTACAAGAATGTACACTCTTCATACAGTCGCTGCTTTGAGAATTCCCTGTTAGACCAGTAATAGTTTCCGATACAACACTGCAGGTTCAATGTATTCCTTGGACATACACATGGACAATGAAACACAGAAATCGCATCGGAATGAAATACAAAAGGCACAATGCCGCCATAGATACAAGAATAGAGACACTTCTCACAGTCGGTGCTTTGAGCATTCCCTGTGAGACCAGTATTAGTTTCCGATACACCACTGCAGGTTCGAAGTATTCCTTGGACCTTCACGTTGACGATGAAACGAAGAAATCGCATCGGAATTAAATCCAAAACGCACAATGCCGCCTTATGTACAAGAATCGAGACTCTTCTTACAGTCGGTGTTTTGAGCACTCCCTGTGAGACCAGTATTTGTTTCCGATACACAACTGCAGGTTCAATGTATTCCTTGCACCTTCACATTGACGATGAATCACAGATATCGCATCGGAATTAAATAGAAAAGGCACAATGCCGCCTTAAGTACAAGAATAGAGACTCTTCTTACAGTCGGTGCTTCGATCCATTCCTGTGAAACTAGTATTAGTTTCCGATAAACCACTGCAGGTTCAATGTATTCCTTGGACCTTCACATTGACGATGAAACACAGAAATCCCATCGGAATTAAATGAAAAAGGCACAATGCCGCCTTAAGTACAAGAATAGAGATTGTTCTTACAGTCGGTGCTTAAGGCATTCCCTGTGAGACCAGTATTAGTTTCCGATACACCACTGCTGGTTCTTTGTATTCCTTGGACCATCACATTGACGATGAAACACAGAAATCGCATTGGAATTAAATACAATACGCAAAATGCCGCCTTAAGTACAAGAATAGAGACTCTTCTTACATTCCGTGCTTTGAGCATTCCCTGTGAGACCAGTATTAGTTTCCGATACAGCACTGCATGTTTAATGTACTCCTTGGACGTAAACATTGACGATGAAACACTGATATTACAACGGAATTAAATACAAAAGGCACAATACCGCCTTAAGTACAAGAATAGAGACTCATCTTACAGTCGGTGCTTTGAGCATTCCCTGTGAGACCTGTATTAGTTTCAGATACACCACTGCACGTTCAATGTATTCCTTGGACCTACACATTGACGATGAAACACAGAAATCGCATCGGAATTAAATACAAAAGTTCCGATGCCGCCTTAAGTACAAGATTTGAGACTCTTCTTACAGTCGGTGCCTTGAGCATTCCCTGTGAGACCAGTATTAGTTTCCGATACAAAACTGCAGGTTCAATGTATTCCTTGGACCTTCATATTGACGATGAAACACAGATCTCGCATAGGAATTAAATACAAAAGGCACAATGCCTACTAAGTACAAGAATAGAGACTCTCCTTACAGTCGCTGCTTTAAACATTCCCTGTGAGACCAGTATTAGTTTCCGATACACGACTGCAGGTTCAATGTATCCTGGGACATTCACATTGAAGATGAAACACAGAAATCGCATCGGAATTAAATACAAATGGCACAATGCCGCCTTAAGTACAAGAATAGAGACTTTCCTTACAGTCGCTGCTTTGACCCATTCCTGTGAGACTAGTATTATTTTCCGATACAACACTGCAGGTTCAATGTATTCCTTGGACATTCACATTGACGAAGAAACACTGAAATTACATCGGAATAAAATACAAAAAGCACAATGCCGCCTTAAGTGCAAGAGGAGTTAGACTTCTTAGAGTCAGTGCTTTGATCCTTTCCTATGAGACCAGTATTAGTTTCCAATACACCACTGCAGGTTCAATGTAATCCTTTTACATACACATTGACGATGAAACACTGATATTACGTCGGAATTAAATACAAAAGGCACAATGCCGCCTTAAGTGCAATTAGAGTGAGACTTCTTAGATTCTGTGCTTTGATCCTTTCCTGTGAGACCAATATTAGTTTCCGATACACCACTGCAGGTTCAATGTATTCCTTGGACCTTCACATTGACGATGAAACACAGAAATCACATCGGAATTAAATACAAAAGGCACAATTCAGCCTTAAGTGCAAGAAGAGTGAGACTTCTTAGAGTCTGTGCTTTGATCCCTTCCTGTGAGACCAGTATTAGTTTCCGATACACCATTGCAGGTTCAATGTATTCCTTGGACATTCACATTGACGATGAAACACGGAAATTACATCGGAATTACATACAAAATGCACAATGCCGCCTTAAGTGCAAGAAGCTTCAGACTTCTTAGTGTCTGTGCTTTGATCCTTTCCTGTGAGACAAGTATTAGTTGGCAATACACCACTGCAGGGTCAATGTATTCCTTCGACCTTCACATTGACGATGAAACACAGAAATCGCATCGGATTTAAATACAAAATGCACAATGCCGCCTTAAGTACAAGAATAGAGACTCTTCTTACAGTCTGAGCTTTGATCCTTTCCTATGAGACCACTGTTAGTTTCCGATACACCACTGCAGGTTCAATGTAATCCTTTTACATACATATTGACTATGAAAAACTGATATTACGTCGGAATTAAATACAAAAGGCACAATGCCGCCTTAAATGCAAGAAGAGTGAGACTTCTTAAAGTCTGTGCTTTGATCCTTTCCTATGAGACCAGTATTAGTTTCCGATACACCACTGCATGTTCAATGTATTCCTTTTACATACACATTGATGATGAAACACTGCAATTACATCGGAATTAAATACAAAAGGCACAATGCCGCCTTAAGTGCAATTAGAGTGAGACTTCTTAGAGTCTGTGCTTTGATCCTTTCCTGTGAGACCAGTATTAGTTTCCGATACACCACTGCAGGTTCAATGTATTCCTTGGACCTTCACATTGACGATGAAACACAGAAATCACATCGGAATTAAATACAAAAGGCACAATTCAGCCTTAAGTGCAAGAAGAGTGTGACTTCTTAGAGACTGTGCTTTGATCCTTTCCTGTGAGACCAGTTTTAGTTTCCGATACACCGCTCCAGGTTCAATGTATTCCTTGGACATTCACATTGACGATGAAACACAGAAAACGCATCGGAATTAAATTCAAAAGGCACAATGCCGCCTTAAGTACAAGAAGAGTGAGACTTCTTAGGGTCTGTGCTTTGATCTTTTCCTATGAGACCACTATTAGTTTCCGATACACCTTTGCAGGTTCAATGTATTCCTTTTACTTACACATGGACGATGAAACACAGAAATCGCATCGGAATTAAATACAAAACGCCCAATGCCGCCTTAAGCACAAGAATAGAGACTCTTCCTACAGTCAGTGCTTTGAGCATTCAGTGTGAGACCAGTATAAGTTTCCGATACACCACTGCAGGTTCAATGTATTCCATGGACCTTCACAATGACGATGAAACACAGAAAACGCATCGGAATTAAATTCAAAAGGCACAATGCCGCCTTAAGTACAAGAATAGAGACTCTTCTTACAGTCGGTGATTTGAGCATTCCCTGTGAGAGCGGTATTCGTTTCCGATACACCACTGCAGGTTCACTGTATTCCTTGGACCTTCACTTTGACGATGAAACACAGATACCGCATCGGAATTAAATACAAAAGGCACAATGCCGCCTTAAGTACAAGAATCGAGACTCTTCTTACAGTCGGTGCTTTGATCCTTTCCTGTGAGACCAGTATTAGTTTCCGATACACAACTTTAGGTACAATGTATATCTTGGGCATTCACATTGACGATGAAACACTGAAATTACATCGGAATTAATTACAAGAGGCACATGCCGCCATAAATGCAAGAAGAGTGAGACTTCTTAGAGTCTGTGCTTTGATCCTTTCCTATGAGACCAGTATTAGTTTCCGATACACCACTGCCGGTTCAATGTATTCCTTTTACATACACATTGACGATGAAACACTGAAATTACATCGGAATTAAATACAAGAGGCACAATGCCCCCTTAAATGCAAGATGAGTGAGAATTCTTAGATTCGGTGCTTTGATCCTTTACTGTGAGACCTGTATTAGTTTCCGATACACCACATCAGGTTCAATGTATTCCTTGGTCCATCACATTGACGATGAAACACAGAAATCGCATCGGAATTAAAACAAAAAGCACAATTCCGCCTTAAGTACAAGAATAGAGACTCTTCTTACAGTCGGTGCTTTGAGCATTCCCTGTGAGACCAGTATTAGGTTCTGATACACCACTGCAGGTTCAATGTATTCCTTGGACATACACATTGGCGATGAAACACAAAAATCGCATTAGAATTAAATACAAAAGGCACAATGCCGCCTTAAGTACAAGAATAGAGACTCTTCTTACAGTCGGTGCTTTGATCCATTTCTGTGAGACCGGTATTAGTTTCCGATACACCACTGCAGGTTCAATGTATTCCTTGGACACTCACATTGACAATGAAACACTGAAATCGCATCGGAATTAAATACAAAAGGCACAATCCCGCATTAAGTTTAAGAATAGAGACTCTTCTTACAGTCGGTTCTTTGATCCTATCCTGTGAGTTCAGTATTAGTTTCTGATACACCACTACAGGTTCCATGTATTCCTTGGAAATGCTCATTGACGATGAAACACTGAAATTACATCGGAATTAAATACAAAAGGCACAATGCCGCCTTAAGTGCAAGAAGAGTGAGACGTCTTAGAGTCTGTGCTTTGATCCTTTCCTGTGAGACCAGTTTTAGTTTCCGATACACCACTGCAGGTTCAATGTATACCTTGGACCTTCACATTGACGATGAAACACAGAGATGGCATCAGAATAAAATACAAAACTCTAAATGCCGCCTTAAGTACAAGAATTGAGACTCTTCTTAGTGTCGGTCCTTTGAGCATTCACTGTGAGACCAGTATTAGTTTCCGATACACCACTGCAGGTTCAATGTATTCCTTGCAAATACACATTGACAATGAAACACTGAAATACTTCGGAATTACATACAAAAGGCACAATGCCGCCTTAAGTGCAAGAAGAGTGAGACTTATTAGAGTCTGCGCTTTGATCCTTTCCTATGAGACCAGTATTAGTTTCCGATACACCACTGCAGGTTCAAAGTATTCCTTTTACATACACATTGACAATGAAACACTGAAATTACATCGGAATTAAATACAAAAGGCACAATGCCGCCTTAAGTGCAAGAAGAGTGAGACTTCTTCGAGTCTGTGATTTGATCCTGTCCTATGAGACCAGTATTAGTTTCCGATACACCACTGCAGGTTCAATGTATTCTTTTTACATACACTTTGATGATGAAACACTGAAATTACATCGGAATTTAATACAAAATGCACAATACCGTCTTAAGTGCAAGAAGAGTGAGACTTCTTAGAGTCTGTGCTTAGATCCTTTCCTGTGAGACCAGAATTAGTTTTCGATACACCACTGCAGGTTCAATGTATTCCTTGCAAATACACATTGACGATGAAACACTGAAATTACATCGGAATTAAATACAAAAGGCAGAATGCCGCCTTAAGTGCAAGAAGAGTGAGACTTCTTAGAGTCTGTGTTTTGATCCTTTCCTGTGAGACCAGTATAAGTTTCCGATACACCACTGCAGGTTCAATGTCTTCCTCGGACCTTCACTTTGACGATGAAACACAGATATCGCATCGGAATTAAATACAAAAGGCACAATGCCGCCTTAAGTACAAGAATAGAGACTCTACTTACAGTCGGTGCATTAAGCATTCCCTGTGAGACCAGTATTCGTTTCCGATACACCACTGCAGGTTCAATGTATTCCTTGCACCTTCACATTGACGATGAATCACAGATATCGCATCGGAATTAAATAGAAAAGGCACAATGCCGCCTTAAGTACAAGAATAGAGACTCTTCTTACAGTCGGTGCTTCGATCCATTCCTGTGAAACTAGTATTAGTTTCCGATAAACCACTGCAGGTTCAATGTATTCCTTGGACTTTCACATTGACGATGAATCACTGAAATTACATCGGAATTACATACAAAAGGCACAATGTCGCCTTAAGTGCAAGAAGAGTGAGACTTCTTAGAGTCTGTGCTTTGATCCTTTCCTATGAGACCAGTATTAGTTTCCGATACACCACTGCAGGTTTAATGTTTTCCTTAGAATTTCACATTGACGATGAAACACAGAAATCGCATGGGAATTAAATACAAAAGGCGCAATGCCGCCTTAAGTACATGAATCGAGACTCTTCTTACAGTCGGTTCTTTGATCCTTTCATGTGAGACCAGTATTAGTTTCTGATACACCACTGCAGGTTCAATGTTTTCCTTGGACATGCACATTGACGATGAAACACTGAAATTACATCGGAATTAAATACAAAAGGGACAATGCCGCCTTAAATGCAAGAAGAGTGAGACTTCTTAGAGTCTGTGCTTTGATCCTTTCCTATGAGACCAGTATTAGTTTCCGATACACCACTGCAGGTTCAAAGTATTCCTTTTACATACACATTGACGATCAAACACTGAAATTACATCGGAATTAAATACTAAAGACACAATGCCGCCTTAAGTTCAAGAAGAGTGAGACTTCTTAGAATCTGTGATTTGATCCTGTCCTATGAGACCAGTATTAGTTTCCGATACACCACTGCAGGTTCAATGCATTCCTTTTACATACACATTGATGATGAAACACTGAAATTACATCGGTATTAAATACAAAAGGCACAATGCCGCCTTAAGTGCAAGAGGAGTGAGACTTCTTAGAGTCTGTGCTTTGATCCTTTCCTCTGAGACCAGTATTAGTTTCCGATACACCACTGCAGGTTCAATGTATACCTTGGACCTTCACATTGACGATGAAACACAGAAATCGCATCGGAATAAAATAAAAAACGCGAAATGCCGCCTTAAGTACAACAATAGAGACTCTTATCAGTGTCGGTGATTTGAGCATTCCCTGTGAGACCAGTATTAGTTTCCGATACACCACTGCAGGTTCAATGTATTCCTTGCAAATACACATTGACGATGAAACACTGAAATTACATCGGAATTAAATACAAAAGGCAGAATGCCGCCCTAAGTGCAAGAAGAGTGAGTCTTCTTAGAGTCTGTGTTTTGATCCTTTCCTGTGACACCAGTACTAGTTTCCGATACACCACTGCAGGTTCCATGTATTCCTTGGACCTTCACTTTGACGATGAAACACAGAAATCGCATCGGAATTAAATACAAAAGGCACAATGCCGCCTTAAGTACAAGAATATAGACTCTTCTTACAGTCGGTGCATTAAGCATTCCCTGTGAGAACAGTATTCGTTTACAATACACCACTGCAGGTCCAATGTATTCCTTGGACCTTCACATTGACGATGAAACACAGATATCGCGTGGGAATTAAATAGAAAAGGCACAATGCCGCCTTAAGTACAAGAATAGAGACTCTTCTTACACTCGGTGCTTTGAGCAATCCCTGTGAGACCAGTATTAGTTTCCGATACACCACTGCAGTTTCAATGTATTCCTTGGACATACACATTGACGATGAAACACTGAAATTACTTCGGAATTGAATACAAAAGGCACAATGCCGCCTTAAGTGGAACAAGAGTGAGACTTCTTTGAGTCTATGCTTTGTTCCTTTCCTGTGAGACCAGTATTAGTTTCCGATACATCACTGCAAGTTCAATATATTCCTTGGACCTTCACACTGACAATGAAACACAGAATTCGCATCTTAATTAAATACAAAAGGCGCAATGCCACCTTAAGTACAAGAATAGAGACTCTTCTTACAGTCGGTGCTTTGAGCATTCCCTGTGAGACCAGTATTAGTTTGCGATACACCACTGCAGGTTCAATGTATTCCTTAGACATACACATTGACGATGAAACACTGAAATTAAATCGAATTAAATACAAAAGGCACAATGCCGCCTTAAGTGCAAGAAGAGTGAGACTTCTTAGAGTCTGTGCTTTGAACCTTGCCTGTGAGACCAGTATTAGGTTCCGATACACCACTGCGGGTTCAATGTATTCCTTGGACCTTCTCATTGACGATGAAACACAGAAATCGCATCGGAAGTAAATACAAAAGGCGCAATGGAGCCTTAATTACAAGAATCGAGACTCTTCTTACAGTCGGTGTTTTGAGCATTCCCTGTGAGACCAGTATTAGTTTGCGATACACCACTGCAGGTTCAATGTATTCCTTAGACATACACATTGACGATGAAACACTGAAATTAAATGGAATTAAATACAAAAGGCACAATGCCGCCTTAAGTGCAAGAAGAGTGAGACTTCTTAGGGTCTGTGCCTTGATCTTTTCATATGAGACCAGTATTAGTTTCCGATACACCACTGCAGGTTCAATGTATTCCTTTTACTTACACATTGACGATGAAACACTGAAATTACATCGGAATTAAATACAAAAGGCCCAATGCCGCCTTAAGTTCAAGAAGATTGAGACTTCTTAGAGTATGTGATTTGATCCTTTCCTATGAGACCAGTATTAGTTTCCGATACACCACTGCAGGTTCAATGTATTGTTTTTACATACACATTGATGATGAAACACTGAAATTACATCGGAATTAAATACAAAAAGCACAATGCCGCCTTAAGTGCAAGAAGTGTGAGACTTCTTAGAGTCTGTGCTTTGAGCCTTTCCTCTGAGACCAGTATTAGTTTCCGATACACCACTGCAGGTTCAATGTATACCTCGGAACTTCACATTGACGATGAAACACAGAAATCGCATCGGAATAAAATACAAAACGCAAAATGCCGCCTTAAGTGCAAGAATAGAGACTCTTCTCAGAGTCGGTGCTTTGAGCATTCCCTGTGAGACCAGTATTAGCTTCCGATACACTACTGCAGGTTCAATGTATTCATTCCAAATACACATTGACGATGAAACATCGAAATTACATCCAAACTAAATACAAAAGGCAGAATGCCGCCTTAAGTGCAAGAAGAGTGAGACTTCTTAGAGTCTGTGCTTTGATCCTTACCTGTGAGACCAGTATTAGTTTCCGATACACCACTGCAGGTTCAATGTATTCCTTGGACATTCACATTGACAATGAAACATTGAAATTACATCGGAATTACATACAAAAGGCACAATGCCGCCTTAAGTGCAAGAAGAGTGAGACTTCTTAGAGTCTGCGCTCTGATCCTTTCCTCTGAGACCAGTATTAGATTCCGATACACCACTGCAGGTTCAATGTATTCCTTGGACCTTCACATTGACGATGAAACACAGACATCGCGTCGGAATTAAATAGAAAATGCACAATGCCGCCTTAGGTACAAGAATAGAGACACTTCTTACAGTCGGTGCTTTGAGCATTCCCTGTGAGACCAGTATTAGTTTCCGATACACCACTGCAGTTTCAATGTATTCCTTGGACATACCCATTGACGATGAAACACTGAAATTACATCGGAATTGAATACAAAAGGCACAATGCCGCCTTAAGTACAAGAAATAGAGACTCATTTTGCCGTCGGTGATTTGAGCACTCCCTGTGGGACCAGTATTAGTTTCCGATACACCACTGCACTTTCAATGTATTGTTGTGTCGGTATCTGTGCCGACACCGTGAAGTTGAGATGGCTTAAAAGGCAAGCTAGACTAACGCAGACGGGCGTGAAGTACTGGAACAGGATACGTAATTAATGTTAGGAAGAAATGTACGGAGCAGGTTTAATACTTAACTTTACTCAATCATTGTGGTACATCGATCTTGACGATACACAGGAGACTTTAAGTACAATCACTGTATGGCTAATGGCGCCTTGCTAGTTCGTAGCCATTAACTTAGCTGATGGCTATTCTGTCTCTCGGCTAATAAGAGAGAAAGGCTTCGTACATCTGGTCGGTAGCTAGGTTCTCGTACAACTGGGGCGAGTGCTCTCTCGTATCACGAGACCTGCCTTGGTGGTGGCGCTAGGTCTGCGATTACACAGTGGCGACACGCGGGTCCGACATGTACTAAATGGACCGCGGCCGATTTAAGCTACCACCTAGCAAGTGTGGTGTCTGGCGGTGACACCACATTCCTCCCCCGCAAATCGGCGAACGGTCGTGTGATAAGGCTTCCGCTCGCCGTGGGGAGGACCCCATGTTGACGTATGCGATGAGGTGGGGAGCCTAACAACAGGCGAGGCTGTGCCACCCGCACCCGGCCATTCGGTCCGAGGGGAGCTAGGAAACGCCTGAAAAACTAGTCCAGGGTGCACGTCAACATGCGGTGTATGCGCCCGTAAAGAGACAGGAGGGACCGAAGGATCAACCTCCATTGCGTCGGGGTAGCCGACGCGCGATGACGTCATGTGGTCCGGTGCGGGCGGGAGTTCCATGGCGGAGGAAAGCTGGTCACGGGAAGCGATCGGCGGCGCGTGACCCTGGGAGGCGCTTGGCGGCTGCAACGAAGCGTCGAATGCGGGCGGCGCCGGCGGGAGAACAAGCGGCGGCGGCAGCGGCTGCTGCTGCTGCGGCGGCGGCGGCGCGTCGCCATGGGGCAAAATGGAAGGCATCGTCGGTAACACCTGGGGATGAGGCGAGCCAGTAGATGGGTCCCCAGGGCGCTGACCGGACGGCACCGTCGCTGAAAGCAGACGGGGAGCGGCAGAACCCGAGCGACGACAGAGGCGCAGCTGATTGAGATGCCGACGCACCGCACCAGAGGCCCCCAAAACCAAATACATCGCGCGGCCGAGGCAGCGGAGAATGCGCCCTGCGAGCCAACGCCGTGAACCTCGATAGTTGCGATAAAATACAACGTCGCCTGGAGCAAAAGCAGGAGTCTGCCGCTGCACAGGAACCTGATGCGGCGGATGCAGCAAAGACATCAAGGTGCGATGAGGACGACCGTGGAGCAACTCAGCCGGCGAGCGACCATCTCGGGGCTGAGAGCGATACGAAGACAAAAAGAGCAACAATGCGTCCTCCCGAGAATGCGACTCTTTCAATTTCAACATCTGTGACTTGAAAGTCCGGACCAAACGTTCAGCGGCACCGTTGGACTGAGGCGAAAACGGCGCGGATGTCAGATGTTGAATACCATTGGCCTGGCAGAATGACTGAAATTCTGCGGACATGAATTGTGGGCCATTGTCGGAAACAATAGTCTGCGGAAGACCTTCAATGCAAAAGATAGCAGACAACGCTTGGATGGTGGCGGAGGACGTCGTGGAAGACATCCGGACAACAAAAGGAAAACTACTGAAGGCGTCGACCAGAACCAACCATCGAGCATTCCAGAATGGACCAGCAAAATCAATGTGCAAGCGTTGCCAAGGGGAAGTGGCGTGTGGCCACGCAAAGACTTTCCGCGGCGGTGCGGACTGTTGTTCGGCACACGCCGGGCACGAAGAACACATATTCGTAATCGCAGCATCGATTCCGAACCAAGTACAGCGCTGACGAGCAAGTTGTTTCGTTCGCACTATACCCCAATGTCCTTGGTGAAGAAGCCGTAAAACAGAGGACTGTAACGAACGTGGGACCACGATTCTGGACTGATCATTATCAGAACGCAACAACAAAACACCACGTCGAACAAAAAGTCTCCCCTTGTGAGCAAAAAATCGGCGAACCAACGGATCCTCGATCCGAGACTTTGGCAAAGGCCATTGCGTAGCAACAAAACGTAAAACAGTAGCAAGGACAGGGTCAGCAGCTGTGGCTGTAGCGACACGACGAAAATCAATCGGAAACGATTCGACCACTTCATCGGTTTCCGAATCAATGAACATGCAAGCAAGTTCGGAAGAATCGAATGCTTTATCCTCAGCAACAGGCAAACGGGACAACGCATCGGCGTTTCCGTGCTTAGCAGTGGACCGATACAAGATATCGTAGCGGTACTGCGAGAGGAAAATAGACCAGCGAATGAATTTCTGCGCTGTACGTGGAGGTACAGGCTTGGTCGGATGAAAAAGCGATGTCAAAGGTTTGTGGTCTGTGATGATGGTAAAGTGACGACCATACAAGAAATCATGGAACTTAGTAACACCAAACACGAGAGCCAAAGCTTCTTTCTCTATCTGTGAATAATTTCTTTGCGCAGACGAGAGCAATTTGGACGCAAAGGCAATAGGGCGATCATGGGAGCCAACTTTGTGCGCAAGCACAGCACCGATCCCGAAATCCGATGCATCTACCATCAACAAAAGGGGTTTCTGGGGATCGAATGGCGTAAGGCAAGTATTAGAAAGCAACGCCGATTTCAACTGGCGAAAGGCGCGTTCGCATTCCGTCGTCCAGAGAAACGGAACACCTGTACGGCGTAAGCGATGAAGCGGAGCTGAAATGAAAGAGGCATTGCGCACATTCACTCACACCTTGTGATTCTACATTGGTCAATGTTCTTGCGACCTCCTGACGCAATGCGTGGGGAACATTGCGCGCTCTGAAAAATTTCGGTTGCGCGTTTCCTTCCAGTTCCAAATGTGCTTCATAGTTTTTAGCGCAACCTAAGCCCGGTGCAAAAATGTCTGCAAATTCTTCACATACACTAGAAACACTGTCTGAAGGCACAGTTTGATTCACTGATAGCACCTGATTTACAATAGACATGTTAAACAACTGAAACAAATCTAGACCAAACAAGTTCACTGCAGAAGAAGAACGAAGAACGTAAAATGACACAAGTTTTGTTTGTCCCTTGTATGTTGCAAGAAGGCTGCACTGTCCTAACACAGGAATTGTCTGTCCGGAATATGTAGTTAGCTTAACATTTGCAGAACGCAACGGAGGTTTGCCCAGTTGTTTGTACGTGTCATGATTGAGCAATGAAACTGCAGCTCCGGTATCGAGCTGGAATGGTATCACTTTGCCTTCAAAGTCTAAGTCCACAAAAAGTTTATTGTTCTGCTGACGACAAGAGCGACTGTTTTGTGCAATTGGAACAGACACTGGTACAGAATCACTTGCTAATTGACGTGATTTCCGGCGACGTCGACGCACAGTTTTTGTGGGACGATCACAGTCACTGTTAGAGAAAGTGTCACTGGACGAAGCGGAATTAACGACATGAATGTCCATAGGCGAAGGTCCACGAGCCTGAGTGTCCCTGGTTCGATTCCGGCGCGAAGCAAAGGGCCTGGAATGATTGTGATTGTCTGATCTGAGCTTTTTCTGGCAAACACATTGAACATGTCCTTTCTTATTGCAGAAAAAGCAAATAGCTTGGCGTGACGGGCAATGTTCACGCGAATGTCTAGTAGCACACCGCGGGCACGATTTCACTACATTTGTGGGCTGGCGCGGCACACGTGGCTTAGTGCGCGGCGGCAGCTGTGCGGACGTGCGCGAGGCCCGGTTACCGGGCCGCGCAGCGCGTCCAGCGGGCCGGTTAATGTTACACACGGCTGGCGAAGTTTCAAAAGATTCCTGAGCAAAGTCAAGTGTGTCCTGTCTATCCAATATGTCTATCACTTGTTGAAGGGAGGGATTAACTAGTTTCAAAATTTGCTCCCGTATGCGAACATCAGAAACGTTCTGTGCAATTGCATCACGCACCATTGTATCTGAATAAGAAAGACCACAGTCATATTCAAAGGCACAGTCCCTAGTAAGTCCTTGCAATGTTGCTACCCACTCCCTATTAGTTTGACCGGCCGTACGTTTTGTACGAAAGAACGTATACCGTTTTGCAACCACATTAACTGTTTCTTTGAAATAGGCATCTTATGCAGACAAAATTTCCTCGTAGGACAGAGTTGCTACGTCGCGTTGGGGAAACAATTTCACTATCACACGGTATGTGGACACACCGACACAAGAAAGCAAAAACGGCTGCCGCTCATTACCTTGAATTCTGTAGGCAGAGAGGTGGAACGCAAACTGGCAGGACCACTCCCGCCAAGTCTCGAGGGTGTGGACAAAACTTCGAAATGGTGGTGCAACGGCAGGTTGTGGCTGCGGTACCGGTGAAGCGGCGGCGGCCGCATCGGTTTGAATGGTACGTTGACCCTGGACGAGCTGTCCAAGGGCATCCAATAACGCCTGCGTCTGCTGATTCTGCAAGCGATAAAATTCGGACAGTACATCTGGAGAATGTGGCGAAGCCATGACACAATTAAATGTAAGCAATCAGAAAGAACTCTTTTCCCTCGTCGCCAATGTTGTGTCGGTATCTGGGCCGACACCGTGAAGTTGAGATGGCTGAAAAGGCAAGCTAGACTAAAGCAGACGGGCGTGAAGTACTGGAACAGGATACGTAATTAATGTTAGGAAGAAAAGTACGGAGCAGGTTTAATACTTAACTTTACTCAATCATTGTGGTACATCGATCTTGACGATACACAGGAGAGTTTAAGTACAATCACTGTATGGCTAATGGCGCCTTGCTAGTTCGTAGCCATTAACTTAGCTGATGGCTATTCTGTCTCTCGGCTAATGAGAGAGAAAGGCTTCGTACATCTGGTCGGTAGCTAGGTTCTCGTACAACTGGGGCGAGTGCTCTCTCGTATCACGAGACCTGCCTTGGTGGTGGCGCTAGGTCTGCGATTACACAGTGGCGACACGCGGGTCCGACATACACTAAATGGACCGCGGCCGATTTAAGCTACCACCTAGCAAGTGTGGTGTCTGGCGGTGACACCACATGTATACCTTGGACCTTCACATTGACGATGATCCACAGATATCGCATCGGATTTAAATACAAAAGGCACAATGCCGCCTTAAGTACGAGCATAGAAACTCTTCTTACAGTCGGTGCTTTGATCCATTTCTGTGAGACCAATATTAGTTTCCGATACACCACTGCAAGTTCAATGTATTCCTTGGACTTTCACATTGACGATGAAACACTGAAATTACATCGGAACTACATACAAAAGGCACAATGCCGCCTTAAGTGCAAGAAGTGTGAGACTTCTTAGAGTCTGTGCTTTGATCCTTTCCTGTGGGACCAGTATTTGTTTCCGATACACCACTGCAGGTTCAATGTATTCCTTGGACCTTCACATTGACGATGAAACACTGAATTCCCATCGGAATTAAATACAAAAGGCACAATGCCGCCTTAAGTACAAGAATAGAGACTCTTCTTACAGTCGGTGCTTTGAGCATTCCCTGTGAGACCAGTATTAGTTTCCGATACACCACTGCCCTTTCAGTGTATACCTTGGAACTTCACATTGACGATGAAACACAGAAATCGCATCGGAATTAAATACAAAAGGCACAATGCCGCCTTAAGTGCGAGAATAGAGACTCTACTTACAGTCGGTGCTTTTATCCATTTCTGTGAGACCAATATTATTTTCCGATACACCACTGCAGGTTCAATGTATTCCTTGGACATTCAAATTGACGATGAAACACTGAAATTACATCGGAATTAAATACAAAAGGCACAATGCCACCTTAAATGCAATAAGAGTGAGGCTTCTTAGAGTCTGTGTTTGATCCTTTCCTGACTGACCAGTATTAGTTTCCGATACACCACTGCAGGTTCAATGTATTCCTTGGACTTTCGCATTGACGATGAAATACAGAAATCGCATCGGAATTAAATACAAAAGGCACAATGCCGCCTTTAGTACAAGAATAAAGACTCTTCTTACTGTCGGTGTTTTGATCCCTTCCTGTGAGACCAGTATTAGTTTCCGATACACCACGGCAGGTTCAATGTATTCCTTTGACATTCACACTGACGACGAAACACTGAAATTACATCATAATTACATAGAAAAGGCACAATGCCGCCTTAAATGCAAGAAGAGTGAGACTTCTTAGAGTCTGTGCTTTGATCCTTTCCTATGAGCACAGTTTTAGTTTCCGATACACCACTGCAGGTTCAATGTATTCCTTTTACTTACACATTGACGATGAAACACTGAAATTACATCGGAATTAAATACAAAAGGCACAATGCCGCCTTAAGTGCAAGAAGAGTGAGACTTCTTAGGGTCTGTGCTTTGAACTTTTCCTATGAGACCAGTATTAGATTCCGATACACCACTGCAGGTTCAATGTATACTTCGGACCTTCACATTGACGATGCAACACAGAAATCGGATCGGAATTAAATACAAAACGCAAAATGCCGCCTTAAGTACAAGAATAGGGACTCTTCTCAGAGTCGGTGTATTGAGCATTCCCTGTGAGACCAGTATTAGTTTCCGATACACCACTGCAGGTACAAAGTATTCATTGCAAATACACATTGACGATGAAACACTGAAATTACATAGGAATTAAATACAAAAAGCAGAATGCCGCCTTAAGTGCAAGAAGAGTGAGACTTCTTAGAGTCTGTGCATTGATCCCTTATTGTGAGACCAGTATTAGTTTCCGATACACCACTGCAGGTTCAGTGTATTCCTTGGACCTTCACATTGACGATGAAACACAGAAATCGCATCGGAATTAAATACAAAAGGCACATTGCCACCTTATGTACGAGAATAGAGACTCTTCTTACAGTCGGTGCTTTAAGCATTCCCTGTGAGACCAGTATTCGTTTCCGATACACCACTGCAGGTTCAATGTATTCCTTGGACCTTCACATTGACGATGAAACACAGATATCGCGTCGGAATTAAGTAGAAAGGGCACAATGCCGCCTTAAGGACAAGAATCGAGACGCTTCTTATAGTCGGTGCTTTGATCCATTTCTGTGAGACCAATATTAGTTTCCGATACACCACTGCAGGTTCAATGTATTCCTTGGACATTCACATTGACGATGATACACTGAAATTTCATCGGGGTTAAATACAAAAGGCACAATGCCACCTTAAATGCAATAAGAGTGAGACTTCTTAGAGTCTGTGTTTGATCCTTTCCTGACTGACCAGTATTAGTTTCCGATACACCACTGCAGGTTCAATGTATTCCTTGGACTTTCGCATTGACGATGAAATACAGAAATCGCATCGGAATTAAATACAAAAGGCACAATGCCGCCTTTAGTACAAGAATAAAGACTCTTCTTACTGTCTTTGTTTTGATCCCTTCCTGTGAGCCCAGTATTAGTTTCCGATACACCACTGCAGGTTCAATGTATTCCTTTGACATTCACACTGACGATGAAACACTGAAATTACATCATAATTACATAGAAAAGGCACAATGCCGCCTTAAATGCAAGAAGAGTGAGACTTCTTAGAGTCTGCGCTTTGATCCTTTCCTATGAGCACAGTATTAGTTTCCGATACACCACTGCAGGTTCAATGTATTTCTTTTACTTACACATTGACGATGAAACACTAAAATTACATCGGAATTAAATACAAAAGGCCCAATGCCGCCTTAACTGCAAGAAGAGTGAGACTTCTTAGGGTCTGTGCTTTGATCTTTTCCTATGAGACAAGTTTTAGTTTCCGATTCACCACTGCAGGTTCAATGTATACCTCGGACCTTCATATTGACGATGAAACACTGAAATCGCTTCGGAATTAAATACAAAACGCAAAATGCCGCCTTAAGTACAAGAATAGGGACTCTTCTCAGAGTCGGTGTATTGAGCATTCCCTGTGAGACCAGTATTAGTTTGCGATACACCACTGCAGGTACAATGTATTCATTGCAAATACACATTGACGATGAAACACTGAAATTACATCGGAATTAAATACAAAAAGCAGAATGCCGCCTTAAGTGCAAGAAGAGTAAGACTTCTTAGAGTCTGTGCATTGATCCTTTCCTGTGAGACCAGTAATTGTTTCCGATACACCACTGCAGGTTCAGTGTATTCCTTGGACCTTCACACTGACGATGAAACACAGAAATCGCATCGGAATTAAATACAAAAGGCACAATGCCGCCTTAAGTACAAGAATAGAGACTCTTCTTACAGTCGGTGATTTAAGCATTCGCTGTGAGACCAGTATTCGTTTCCGATACACCACTCCAGGTTCAATGTATTCCTTGGACCTTCACATTGACGATGAAACACTGAAATCGCATCGGAATTAAATACAAAAGGCACAATGACGCCTGAAGTACAAGAATAGAGACTCATTTTGCCGTCGGTGATTTGGGCACTCCCTGTGGGACCAGTATTAGTTTCCGATACACCACTGCACTTTCAATGTATACCTTGGACCTTCACATTGACGATGATCCACAGATATCGCATCGGATTTAAATACAAAAGGCACAATGCCGCCTTAAGTACGAGAATAGAGACTCTTCTTACAGTCGGTGCTTTGATCCATTCCTGTGAGACCAGTATTAGTTTCCGATACACCACTGCACGTTCAATGTATTCCTTGGACATTCACATTGACAGTCAAACACTGAAATTACATCGGAATTACATACAAAAGGCACAATGGCGCCTTAAGTGCAAGAAGAGTGAGACTTCTTAGAGTCTGCGCTCTGATCCTTTCCTATGAGACCAATAATAGTTTCCGATACATCACTGCAGGTTCAATGTATTCCTGTTACATACACATTGAGGATGAAACACTGAAATTACATCGGAATTAGATACAAAAGGCAAAATGCCGCCTTAAGTGCAAGAAGAGTGAGACTTCTTAGAGTCTGTGCATTGATCCTTTCCTGTGAGACCAGTATTACTTTCCGATACACCACTGCAGGTTCAATGTATTCCTTTTACTTACACATTGACGATGAAACACTGAAATTACATAGTAATAAAATACAAACGGCGCAATGCCGCCTTAAGTTCAAGAAGAGTGAGAATTCTTAGAGTCTGTGATTTGATCCTTTCCTATGAGACCAGTATTAGTTTCCGATACACCACTGCAGGTTCAATGTATACCTCGGAACTTCACATTGACGATGAAACACAGAAATTGCATCGGAATTAAATACAAACGCGAAATGCCGCCTTAAGTACAAGAATAGGGACTCTTCTCAGTGTCGGTGAATTGAGCATTCCCTGTGGGACAAGTATTAGTATCCGATACACCACTGCAGGTACAATGTATTCATTGCAAATACACATTGACGTTGAAACACTGAAATTACATCGGAATTAAATACAAAAAGCAGAATGCCGCCTTACGTGCAAGAAGAGTGAGACTTCTTAGAGTCTGTGCATTGATCCTTTCCTGTGAGACCAGTATTAGTTTCCGATACACCACTGCAGGTTCAGTGTATTCCTTGGACCTTCACATTGACGATGAAACACAGAAATCGCATCGGAATTAAATACAAAAGGCACAATGCCGCCTTAAGTACAAGAATAGAGACTCTTCTTACAGTCGGTGCTTTAAGCATTCCCTGTGAGACCAGTATTCGTTTCCGATACACCACTGCAGGTTCAATGTATTCCTTGGACCTTCACATTGACGATCAAACACAGATATCGCGTCGGAATTAAGTAGAAAGGGCACAATGCCGCCTTAAGTACAAAAATCGAAACTCTTCTTACAGTCGGTGCTTCGAGCATTCCCTGTGGGACCAGTATTAGTTTCCGATACACCACTGCAGGTTGAATGTATTCCTTGGACATTCACATTGACGATGAAACACTGAAATCGCATCGGAATTAAATACAAAAGGCACAATGCCGCCTTAAGTACAAGAATAGAGACTCATTTTGCTGTCGGTGATTTGAGCACTCCCTGTGGGACCAGTATTAGTTTCCGATACACCACTGCACTTTCAATGTATACCTTGGACCTTCACATTGACGATGATCCACAGATATCGCATCGGATTTAAATACAAAAGGCACAATGCCGCCTTAAGTACGAAAATAGAAACTCTTCCTACAGTCGGTTTTTGATCCATTTCTGTGAGACCAATATTAATTTCCGATACACCACTGCAGGTTCAATGTATTCCTTGGACATTCACATTGACGATGAAACACTGAAATTACATCGGAATTACATACAAAAGGCACAATGCCGCCTTAAGTGCAAGAAGAGAGGGACTTCTTAGAGTCTGCGCTTTGATCCTTTCCTATGAGACCAATAGTAGTTTCCGATACATCACTGCAGGTTCAATGTATTCTTTTTACATACACATTGAGGATGAAACACTGAAATTACATCGGAATTAAATACAAAAGGCACAATGCCGCCTTAAGGGCAAGAAGGATGAGACTTCTTAGAGTCTGTGCATTGATCCTTTCCTTTGAGACCAGTATTAGTTTCCGATACACCACTGCAGGTTCAATGTTTTCCTTGGACAATCACATTGACGATGAAACACTGAAATTACATCGGAATTAAATACAAAAGGCACAATGCCGCCTTAAGTACGAGTATAGCGACTCTTCTTACAGTCTGTGGTTTGATCCATTTCTGTGAGACCAATATTATTTTCCGATACACCACTGCAGGTTCAATGTATTCCTTGGACATTCACATTGACAATGGAACACTGAAATTACATCGGAATTACATACAAAAGGCACAATGCCGCCTTAAGTGCAAGAAGCGTGAGACTTCTTAGAGTCTGTGCTTTGATCCTTTCCCATGAAACCACTATTAGTTTCCGATACACCACAGCAAGTTCAAAGTAATCCTTTTACATACACATTGACGATGAAACACTAACATTACATCGGAATTAAATACAAAAGGCACAATGCCCCCATAAGTACGAGAATAGGGACTCTTCTTACAGTCGGTGTTTGATCCATTCCTGTGAGACCAGTATTAGTTTCCGATACACCACTGCAGGTTCAATGTATTCCTTGGACATTCACATTGACAATGAAACACTGAAATTACATCGGAATTACATACAAAAGGCACGATTCCGCCTTAAGTGCAAAAAGAGTGAGACTTCTTAGAGTCTGCGCTTTGATCCTTTCCTATGAGACCAATATTAGTTTCCGATACATCACTGCAGGTTCAATGTATTCCTTTTACATACACATTGAGGATGAAACACTGAAATTACATCGCAATTAGATACAAACGGCAAAATCCCCCTTAAGTGCAAGAAGAGTGAGACTTCTAAGAGTCCGTACTTTGATCCTTTCCTGTGAGACCAGTATTTGATTCCGATACACCACTGCAGGTTCAATGTATACCTTGGACCTTCACATTGACGATGAAACACAGAAATCGCATCGGAATTAAACAAAAAAGGCACAATGCCGCCTTAAGTACGAGAATACAGACTCACAGTCGGTGCTTTTATCCATTTCTGTGAGACCAATATTATTTTCCGATACACCACTGCAGGTTCAATGTATTCCTTGGTTATTCACATTGACGATGAAACACTGAAATTACATCGTAGTTAAATACAAAAGGCACAATGCCACCTTAAATGCAATAAGAGTGAGACTTCTTAGAGTCTGTGTTTGATCCTTTCCTGACTGACCAGTATTAGTTTCCGATACACCACTGCAGGTTCAATGTATTCCTTGGACTTTCGCATTGACGATGAAATACAGAAATCGCATCGGAATTAAATACAAAAGGCACAATGCCGCCTTCAGTACAAGAATGAAGACTCTTCTTACTGTCGGTGTTTTCATCCCTTCCTGTGAGACCAGTATTAGTTTCCGATACACCACTGCAGGTTCAATGTATTCCTTTGACATTCACACTGACGATGTAACACTGAAATTACAACATAATTACATAGAAAAGGCACAATGCCGCCTTAAATGCAAGAAGAGTGAGATTTCTTAGAGTCTGTGCTTTGATCCTTTCCTATGAGCACAGTATTAGTTTCCGATACACCACTGCAGGTTCAATGTATTCCTTTTACTCACACATTGACGATGAAACACTGAAATTACATCGGAATTCAATACAAAAGGCACAATGCCGCCTTAAGTGCAAGAAGAGTGAGACTTCTTACTGTCTGTGCTTTGATCTTTTCCTATGAGACCAGTATTAGTTTCCGATACACCACTGCAGGTTCAATGTATACCTCGGAACTTCACATTGACGCTGAAACACAGAAATTGCATCGGAATTAAATACAAACGCAAAATGCCGCCTTAAGTACAAGAATAGGGACTCTTCTCAGAGTCGGTGAATTGAGCATTCCCTGTGGGACAAGTATTAGTTTCCGATACACCACTGCAGGTACAATGTATTCATTGCAAATACACATTGACGATGAAACACTGAAATTACATCGGAATTAAATACAAAAAGCAGAATGCCGCCTTACGTGCAAGAAGAGTGAGACTTCTTAGAGTCTGTGCATTGATCCTTTCCTGTGAGACCAGTATTAGTTTCCGATACACCACTGCAGGTTCAGTGTATTCCTTGGACCTTCACATTGACGATGAAACACAGAAATCGCATCGGAATTAAATACAAAAGGCACAATGCCGCCTTAAGTACAAGAATAGAGACTCTTCTTACAGTCGGTGCTTTAAGCATTCCCTGTGAGACCAGTATTCGTTTCCGATACACCACTGCAGGTTCAATGTATTCCTTGGAACTTCACATGGACGATGAAACACAGATATCGCGTCGGAAGTAAGTAGAAAGGGCACAATGCCGCCTTAAGTACAAAAATCGAAACTCTTCTTACAGTCGGTGCTTTGAGCATTAACTGTGGGACCAGTATTAGTTTCCGATACACCACTGCAGGTTCAATGTATTCCTTGGACATTCACATTGACGATGAAACACTGAAATCGCATCGGAATTAAATACAAAAGGCACAATGCCGCCTTAAGTACAAGAATAGTGACTCATTTTGCTGTCGGTGATTTGAGCACTCCCTGTGGGACCAGTATTAGTTTCCGATACACCACTGCACTTTCAATGTATACCATGGACCTTCACATTGACGATGATCCACAGATATCGCATCGGATTTAAATACAAAAGGCACAATGCCGCCTTATGTACGAAAATAGAAACTCTTCCTACAGTCGGTGTTTGATCCATTTCTGTGAGACCAATATTAATTTCCGATACACCACTGCAGGTTCAATGTATTCCTTGGACATTCACATTGACGATGAAACACTGAAATTACAACGGAATTACATACAAAAGGAACAATGCCGCCTTAAGTGCAAGAAGAGTGAGACTTCTTAGAGTCTGCGCTTTGATCCTTTCCAATGAGACCAATAGTAGTTTCCGATACATCACTGCAGGTTCAATGTATTCCTTTTACATACTTATTGAGGATGAAACACTGAAATTACATCGGAATTAAATACAAAAGGCACAATGCCGCCTTAAGGGCAAGAAGGATGAGACTTCTTAGAGTCTGTGCATTGATCCTTTCCTTTGAGACCAGTATTAGTTTCCGATACACCACTGTAGGTTCAATGTTTTCCTTGGACAATCACATTGACGATGAAACACTGAAATTACATCGGAATTAAATACAAAAGGCACAATGCCGCCTTAAGTGCAAGAAGAGTGAGACTTCTTAGAGTCTGTGCTTTGATCCTTTCCCATGAAACCACTATTAGTTTCCGATACACCACAGCAAGTTCAATGTAATCCTTTTACATACACATTGACGATGAAACACTAACATTACATCGGAATTAAATACAAAAGGCACAATGCCCCCATAAGTACGAGAATGGAGACTCTTCTTACAGTCGGTGCTTTGATCCATTCCTGTGAGACCAGTATTAGTTTCCGATACACCACTGCAGGTTCAATGTAATCCTTGGACATTCACATTGACAATGAAACACTGAAATTACATCGGAATTACATACAAAAGGCACAATTTCGCCTTAAGTGCAAAAAGAGTGAGACTTCTTAGAGTCTGCGCTTTGATCCTTTCCTATGAGACCAATATTAGTTTCCGATACATCACTGCAGGTTCAATGTATTCCTTTTACATACACATTGAGGATGAAACACTGAAATTACATCGCAATTAGATACAAACGGCAAAATCCCGCCTTAAGTGCAAGAAGAGTGAGACTTCTTAGAGTCTGTGCATTGATCCTTTCCTGTGAGACCAGTAATACTTTCCGATACACCACTGCAGGTTCAATGTATTCCTTTTACATACACATTGATGATGAAACACTGATATTACATCGGAAATAAAAACAAAAGGCACAATGCCGCCTTAAGTGCAAGAAGAGTGAGACTTCTAAGAGTCTGTGCTTTGATCCTTTCCTGTGAGACCAGTATTTGTTTCCGATACACCACTGCAGGTTCAATGTATACCTTGGACCTTCACATTGACGATGAAACACAGAAATTGTTGTGTCGGTAGCTGGGCCGACACCGTGAAGTTGAGATGGCTGAAAATGCACGCTAGACTAACGCAGACGGGCGTGATGTACTGGAACAGGATACGTAATTAACGTTAGGAAGAAAAGTACGGAGCAGGATTAATACTTATCTTTAATATCATTGTGGTACATCGATCTTGACGATACACAGGAGACCTTAAGTACAATCACTGTATGTCTAATGGCGCCTTGCTAGTTCGTAGCCATTAACTTAGCTGATGGCTATTCTGTCTCTCGGCTAATGAGAGAGAAAGGCTTCGTACATCTGGTCGGTAGCTAGGTTCTCGTACAACTGGGGCGAGTGCTCTCTCGTATCACGAGACCTGCCTTGGTGGTGGCGCTAGGTCCGCGATTACACAGTGGCGACACGCGGGTCCGACATGTACTAAATGGACCGCGGCCGATTTAAGCTACCACCTAGCAAGAGTGGTGTCTGGCGGTGACACCACAGAAATCGCATCGGAATAAAATACAAAACGCAAAATGCCGCCTTTAGTACAAGAATAGAGACTCTTCTCAGTGTCGGTGCTTTGAGCATTCCCTGTGAGACCAGTATTAGTTTCCGATACACCACTGCAGGTTCAATGTATTCCTTGGATATACACATTGACGATGAAACACTGAAATTACATCGGAATTAAATACAAAAAGCAGAATGCCGCCTTAAGTGCAAGAAGAGTGAGACTTCTTAGAGTCTGTGCTTTGTTCCTTTCCTGTGAGACCAGTACTAGTTTCCGATACACCACTGCAAGTCCAATGTATTCCTTGGACCTTCACATTGTCAATGAAACACAGAAATCGCATGTTAATTAAATACAAAAGGCGCAATGCCGCCTTAAGTACAAGAATAGAGACTCTACTTACAGTCGGTGCTTTAAGCATTCCCTGTGAGACCAGTATTAGTTTCCAATACACCACTGCGGGTTCAATGTATTCCTTGGACCTTCACATTGACGATGAAACACAGAAATCGCATTGGAAGTAAATACAAAAGGCATAATGCAGCCATAAGTACAAGAATCGAGACTCTTCTTACAGTCGGTGGTTTGAGCAACCCCTGTGAGACCAGTATTTGTTTCTGATACACCACTGCAGGTTCAATGTATTCCTTGGTCATACACATTGACGATGAAACGCAGAAATCGCATCGGAATTCAATACAAAAGGCACAATGCCGCCTTAAGTACAAGAATAGAGACTCTACTTACAGTCGGTGCTTTAAGCATTCCCTGTGACACCAGTATTCGTTTCCGATACACCACTGCAGTTTCAATGTATTCCTTGGGCATACACATTGACGATGGAACACTGAAATTTCATCGGAATTACATACAAAAAGCACAATGCCGATTTAAGTGCAAGAAAAGTGAGACTTCTTAGAGTCTGTGCTTTGATCCTTTCCTGTGGGACCAGTATTAGTTTCCGATACACCACTGCAGGTTCAATGTATACCTCGGACCTTCACATTGACGATGAAACACAGAAATCGCATCGGAATAAAATACAAAACGCAAAATGCCGCCTTAAGTACAAGAATAGGGACTCTTCTCAGAGTCGGTGCTTTGAGCATTCAGTGTGAGACCAGTAATCGTTTCCGATACACCACTGCATGTTCAATGTATTCCTTGGACCTTCACATTGACGATGAAACACAGATATCGCGTCGGAATTAAGTAGAAAGGGCACAATGCCGCCTTAAGTAAAAGAATCGAGACTCTTCTTACAGTTGGTGCTTTGGGCATTCCCTGTGGGACCAGTATTAGTTTCCGATACACAACTGCAGGTTCAATGTTTTCCTTGGACATACACATTTATGATGAAACACTGAAATCGCATCGGAATTGAATACAAAAGGCACAACGCCGCATTAAGTACAAGTATAAAGACTCTTCTTACAGTCGGTGCTTTGAGCATTCCCTGTGAGACCAGTATTAGTTTCCGATACACCACTGTACTTTCAATGTATACCTTGGACCTTCACATTGACGATGAAACACAGATATCGCATCGGAATTAAATACAAAAGGCACAATGCCGCCGTAAGTACGAGAATAGAAACTCTTCTTACAGTCGGTGCTTTGATCCATTTCTGTGAGACCAATATTAGTTTCCGATACACCACTGCAGGTTCAATGTATTCCTTGGTATTTCACATTGACGATTTAACACTGAAATTACATCGGAATTACATACAAAAGGCACAATGCCGCCGTAAGTGCAAGAAGAGTGAGACTTCTTAGAGTCTGTGCTTTGATCCTTTCCCATGAGACCAGTATTAGTTTCCAATACACCACTGCAGGTTCAATGTATTCCTCTTACATACACATTGACGATGAAACACTAACACTACATGGGAATAAAATACATAATGCACAATGCCGCATTAAGTGCAAGAAGAGTGAGACTGCTTAGAGTCTGTGCTTTGATCCTTTCCAGTGAGACCAGTATTAGTTTCCGATACACCACTTCAGGTTCAATGTATTCTTTTTACATACACATTGACGATGAAACACTGAAATTACATCGGAATTAAATGCAAAAGGCAAAATGCCGCCTTAAGAACAAGAATAAAGACTCTTCTCAGTGTCGGTGCTTTGAGCATTCCCTGTGAGACCAGTATTAGTTTCCGATACACCACTGCAGGTTCAATGTATTCCTTGGACCGTCACTTTGACGATGAAACACAGAAATCGCATCGGAATTAAATACAAAAGGCACAATGCCGCCTTAAGTACAAGAATAGACACTCTTCTTACAGCTGATGCTTTGAGCATTCCCTGTGAGACCAGTACTAGTTTCCGATACACCACTGCAGTTTCAATGTATTCCTTATACATACACATTGACGATGAAGCACTGAAATTACATCGGAATTAAATACAAAAGGCACAATGCCGCCTTAAGTGCATGAAGAGTGAAACTTCTTAGAGCCTGTGCTTTATTCCTTTCCTGTGAGACCAGTATTAGTTTCCGATACACCACTGCAAGTTCAATGTATTCCTTGGACCTGCACATTGCCAATGAAACACAGAAATTGCATCTTAATTACATACATAAGGCGCAATGCCGCCTTAAGTACAAGAATAGAGACTCTTATTACAGTCGGTGTTTTAAGCAGTCCCTGTGAGACCAGTATTAGTTTCCGATACACCACTGCAGGTTCAATGTTTTCCTTGGTCATACACATTGACGATGAAACATAGAAATCGCATCGGAATTAAATACAAAAGGCACAATGCCGCATTAAGTACAAGAATAAAGACTCTTCTTACTGTCGGTGCTTTGAGCATTCCCTGTGAGACCAGTATTAGTTTCCGATACACCACTGTACTTTCAATGTATACCTTGGACCTTCACATTGACGATGAAACACAGATATCGCATCGGAATTAAATACAAAAGGCATAATGCCGCCTTAAGTACGAGAATAGTAACTCTTCTTACAGTCGGTGCTTTGATCCATTTCTGTGAGACCAATATTAGTTTCCGATACACCACTGCAGGTTCAATGTGTTCCTTGGACTTTCACATTGACGATGAAACACTGAAATTACATCGGAATTACATACAATAGGCACAATGCCGCCTTAAGTGCAAGAAGAGTGAGACTTCTTAGCGTCTGTGCTTTGATCCTTTCCTATGAGACCAGTATTAGTTTCCGATACAGCACTGCAGGTTCAATGTATTCCTCTTACATACACATTGACGATGAAACACTAACACTACATGGGAATAAAATACATAATGCACAATGCCGCATTAAGTGCAAGAAGAGTGAGACTGCTTAGAGTCTGTGCTTTGATCCTTTCCTGTGAGACCAGTATTAGTTTCCGATACACCACTGCAGGTTCAATGTATTCCTTTTACATACACATTGACGATGAAACACTGAAATTACATCGGAATTAAATGCAAAAGGCAAAATGCTGTCTTAAGTGCAAGAAGAGTGAGACTTCTTAGAGTCTGTGCTTTGGTCCTTTCCTGACAGACCAGTATTAGTTTCCGATACACCACTGCAGGTTCAATGTATTCCTTGGACTTTCGCATTGACGATTAAATACAGAAATCGTATCGGAATTAAATACAAAAGGCACAATGCCGCCTTTAGTACAAGAATAGAGACTCGTCTTACTGTCGGTGTTTTGATCCCTTCCTGTGAGACCAGTATTAGTTTCCGATACACCACTGCAGGTTCCATGTATTCCTTTGAATTCACATTGACGATGAAACACTGAAATTACATCATAATTACATAGAAAAGGCACAATGCCCCTTAAATGCAAGAAGAGTGAGACTTCTTATAGTCTGTGCTTTGATCCTTTCCTCTGAGAACAGTATTAGTTTCCGATACACCACTGCAGGTTCAATGTATTCCTTTTACTTACACATTGACGATGAAACACTGAAATTACATCGGAATTAAATACAAAAGGCACAATGCCGCCTTAAGTTCAACAAGAGTGAGACTTCTCAGAGTCTGTGATTTGATCTCTCCTATGAGACCAGTATTAGTTTCCGATACACCACTGCAGGTTCAATGTATTCCTTTTCCATACACATTGATGATAAAACACTGAAATTACATCAGAATTAAATACAAAAGGCACATTGCCGCCTTAAGTGCATGAAGAGTGAGTCTTCTTAGAGTCTTTGCTTTGATCCTTTCCTGTGAGACCAGTATTAGTTTCCGATACACCACTGCAGGTTCAATGTATTCCTTGGACCTTCACATTGACGATGAAACACAGAAATCGCATCGGAATTAAATACAAAAGGCATAATGCCGCCTTAAGTACAAGAATAGAGACTCTTCTTACAGTCGGTGCCTTAAGCATTCCCTGTGAGACCAGTATTCGTTTCCGATACACCACCACAGGTTCAATGTATTCCTTGGACCTACACATTGACGATGAAACACTGAAATTACATCGGAATTACATACAAAAGGCATAATGCCGCCTTAAGTGCAAGAAGAGTGAGACTTCATAGAGTCTGCGCTTTGATCCTTTCCAATGAGACCAATATTGGTTTCCGATACATCACTGCAGGTTCAATGTATTCTTTTTACATACACATTCAGGATGTAACACTGAAATTACATCGGAATTAAAGACAAAAGGCACAATGCCGCCCTAAGTGCAAGAAGAGTGAGACTTCTTAGAGTCTGTGCATTGATCCTTTCCTATGAGACCAGTATTACTTTCCGATACACGACTCAGTTTCAATGTATTCCTTTTACATACGCATTGACCATGAAACACTGAAATTACATCGGAATTAAAAACAACAGGCACAATGCTCCCTTAAGTGCAAGAAGAGTGAGATTTATTAGATTCTGTGGTTTGATGCTTTCCTGTGAGACAAGTATTAGTTTCATATACACCACTGCAGGTTCAATGTATCCCTTGGACAATCACATTGACGATGAAACACAGAAATCCCATCGGAATTAAATACAAAAGGCACAATGCCGCCTTAAGTACGAGAATAGAGACTCTTCTTACAGTCGGTGCTTTGATACATTTCTGTGAGACCAATATTAGTTTCCGATACACCACTGCAGGTTCAATGTATTCCTTGGACATTCACATTGACGATGAAACACTGAAATTACATCGGAATTACATACAAAAGGCACAATGCCGCCTTAAGTGCAAGAAGAGTGAGACTTCTTAGAGTCTGTGCATTGATCCTTTCCTGTGAGACCAGTATTAGTTTCCGATACACCACTGCAGGTTCAATGTATTCTTTTTACATACACATTCAGGATGTAACACTGAAATTACATCGGAATTAAAGACAAAAGGCACAATGCCGCCCTAAGTGCAAGAAGAGTGGGACTTCTTACAGTCTGTGCATTGATCCTTTCCTGTGAGACCAGTATTAGTTTCCGATACACCACTGCAGGTTCAATGTATTCCTTGGACCTTCACATTGACGATGAAAAACAGAGATCGCATCGGAATTAAATACAAAAGGCACAAAGCCGCATTAAGTACAAGAGTAGAGACTCTTCTTACAGTCGGTTCTTTGATCCTTTCCTGTGAGACCAGTATTAGTTTCCGATACACCACTGCAGGTTCAATGTATTAATTGGACATTCTCACTGACGATGAAACACTGAAATTATATCGGAATTAAATACAAAAGGCACAATGCCGCCCTACGTGCAAGAAGAGTGAGACTTCTTAGAGTCTGTGCATTGATCCTTTCCTGTGAGACCAGTATTAGTTTCCGATACACCACTGCAGGCTCTATGTATTCCTTTTACATACACATGGATGATGAAACACTAACATTACATCGGAATTAAATACAAAAGGCACAATGCCGCATTAAGTACAAGAGCAGAAACTCTTCTTACAGTCGGTTCTTTGATCCTTTCCTGTGAGACCAGTATTAGTTTCCGATACACCACTGCAGGTTCAATGTATTCCTTGGACATTCACATTGACGATGAAACACTGAAATTACATCGGAGTTAAATACAAAAGGCACAATGCCGGCTTAAATGCAAGAAGAGTGAGACTTCTTAGAGTCTGTGCCTTGATCCTTTCCTATGAGACCAGTATTAGTTTCCGATACATCACTGCAGGTTCAATGTATTCCTTTTACATACACATTGACGATGAAACACTAACACTACATGGGAATAAAATACAAAAGGCACAGTGCCGCATTAAGTGCAAGCAGAGTGAGACTGCTTAGAGTCTGTGCTTTGATCCTTTCCTTTGAGACCAGTATTAGTTTCCGATACACCACTGCAGGTTCAATGTATTCCTTTTACATACACATTGACGATGAAACACTGAAATTTCATCGGAATTAAATGCAAAAGGCAAAATGCCGTCTTAAGTGCAAGAAGAGTGAGACTTCATAGCGTCTGTGCTTTCATCCTATCCTGACAGACCAGTATTAGTTTCCGATACACCACTGCAGGTTCAATGTATTCCTTTTACATACACATGGACGATGAAACACTAACATTACATCGGTATTAAATACAAAAGGCACAACGCCGCCTTTAGAACAAGAATAGAGACTCGACTTACTGTCGGTGTTTTGATCCCTTCCTGTGAGACCAGTATTAGTTTCCAATACATCACTGCAGGTTCAATGTATTCCTTTCACATTCACATTGACGATGAAACACTGATATTTAATCATAATTACATGGAAAAGGCACAATGCCGCCTTAAGTGCAAGAAGAGTGAGACTTCTTAGATTCTGTGCTTTGATCCTTTCCTATGAGAACAGTATTAGTTTCCGATACACCACTGCAGGTTCAATGTATTCCTTTTCCATTCACATTGATGATGAAACACTGAAATTACATCGGAATTAAATACAAAAGGCACATTGCCGCCTTAAGTGCAAGAAGACTGAGACTTCTTAGAGTCTGTGCTTTGATCCTTTCCTGTGAGACCAGTATTAGTTTCCGATACACCACTGCGGGTTCAATGTATATCTTGGACCTTCACATTGACGATGAAACACAGAAATCCCATCGGAATTAAATACAAAACCCACAATGCCGCCTTAAGTACAAGAATACAGACTCTTCTTACAGTCGGTGCTTTAAGCATTCCCTGTGAGACCAGTGTTCGTTTCCGTTACACCACCGCAGGTTCAATGTATTCCTTGGACCTTCACATTGACGATGAAACACAGGTATCGCGTCGGAATTAAGAATAAAAGGCACAATGCCGCCTTAAGTACTAAAATCGAGACTCTTCTTACAGTCGGTGCTTTGAGCATTCCCTGTGGGACCAGTATTAGTTTCCGATACACCACTGCAGGTTCAATGTTTTCCTTGGACATACACATTAACGATGAAACGCTGAAATCGCATCGGATTTAAATACAAAAGGCACAATGCCGCCTTAAGTGCAAGAAGAGTGAGACTTCTCAGAGTCTGCGCTTTGATCCTTTCCTATGAGACCAATATTAGTTTCCGATACATCACTGCAGGTTCAATGTATTCTTTTTACATACACATTCAGGATGAAGCACTGAAATTACATCGGAATTAAATACAAAAGGCACAATGCCGCCTTAAGTGCAAGACGAGTGAGACTTCTTAGAGTCTGCGCTTTGATCCTTTCCTATGAGACCAATATTAGTTTCCGATACATCACTGCAGGTTCAATGTATTCCTTTTACATACACATTGAGGATGAAACACTGAAATTACATCGGAATTAAAGACAAAAGGCACAATGCCTCCCTAAGTGCAAGAAGAGTGAGACTTCTTAGAGACTGTGCATTGATCGTTTCCTGTGAGACCAGTATTAGTTTCCGATTCACCACTGCAGGTTCAATGTATTCCTTGGACATTCACATTGACAATGATACATTGAAACTACCTCGGAATTAAATACAAATGGCACAATGACGCCATAAGTACAAGAAGAGTGAGGCTTCTTAGAGTATGTGCTTTGATCCTTTCCTGTCAGGCAAGTATTAGTTTCCGATACACCACTGCAAGTTCAATGTATTCCTTGGACGTTCACGTTGACGATGAAACACTGAAATTACATCGGAATTAAAAACAAAAGGCACAATGCCGCATTAAGTTCAAGAAGAGTGAGACTTCTTAGAGTCTGTGCCTTGATCCTTTCCTATGAGACCAGTATTACATTCCGATATACCACTCAGTTTCAATGTATTCCTTTTACATACACATTGAAGATGAAACACTGAAATTACATCGGAATTAAATACAACAGGCACAATGCCCCCTTATGTGCAAGAAGAGTGAGATTTCTTAGATTCTGTGCTTTGATGCTTTCCTGTGAGCAAGTATTAGTTTCATATAGACCAGAGCAGGTTGAATGTATCCCTTGGACAATCACATTGACGATGAAACACAGAAATCGCATCGGAATTAAATAGAAAAGGCAAAATGCCGTCTTAAGTACAAGAATAGAGTCTCTTCTTACAGTCGGTGCTTTGAGCAGCCCCTGTGAGACCAGTATTAGTTTCCGATACACCACTGCAGGTCCAATGTATTCCTTGGCCCTTCACACTGACGATGAAACACAGAAATCGCATCGGAATTAAATACAAATGGCACAATGCTGGCTTAAGTACGAGAATAGTGACTCTTCTTACAGTCGGTGCTTTGATCCATTTCTGTGAGACCAACATTATTTTCCGATACACCACTGCAGGTTCAATGTATTCCTTGGACATTCACATTGACGATGTAACACTGAAATTACATCGGAATTAAATACAAAAGGCACAATGCCGCCATAAGTGCAAGAAGAGTGAGACTTCCGAGAGTCTGTGCTATGATCCTTTCCTGTGAGACCAGTATTAGTTTCCGATTCACCACTGCAGGTTCAATGTATTCCTTGGACATTCACATTGACGATGATACATTGAAATTACCTCGGAATTAAATACAAATGGCACAATGACGCCATAAGTACAAGAAGAGTGAGACTTCTTAGAGTATGTGCTTTGATCCTTTCCTGTCAGGCAAGTATTAGTTTCCGATACACCACTGCAAGTTCAATGTATTCCTTGGACGTTCACATTGACGATGAAACACTGAAATTACATCGGAATTAAAAACAAAAGGCACAATGCCGCATTAAGTTCAAGAAGAGTGAGACTTCTTAGAGTCTGTGCCTTGATCCTTTCCTATGAGACCAGTATTACTTTCCGATACACCACTCAGTTTCAATGCATTCCTTTTACATACACATTGAAGATGAAACACTGAAATTACATCGGAATTAAATACAACAGGCACAATGCCCCCTTAAGTGCAAGAAGAGTGAGATTTCTTAGATTCTGTGCTTTGATGCTTTCCTGTGAGACAAGTATTAGTTTCATATAGACCACAGCAGGTTCAATGTATCCCTTGGACAATCACATTGACGATGAAACACAGAAATCGCATCGGAATTAAATAGAAAAGGCACAATGCCGTCTTAAGTACAAGAATAGAGTCTCTTCTTACAGTCGGTGCTTTGAGCAGCCCCTGTGAGACCAGTATTAGTTTCCGATATCCCCTGCAGGTTCAATGTATTCCTTTGACATTCACAGTGACGATGAAACACTAACATTACATCGGAATTAAATACAAAAGGAACAATGCCGCCTTAAGTGCAAGAAGAGTGAGACTTCTTAGAGTCTGTGCTTTGATCCTTTCCTCTGGGAGCAGTATTAGTTTCCGATACACCACTGCAGGTTCAATGTATTCCTTGGCCCTTCACATTGACGATGAAACACAGAAATCGCATCGGAATTAAATACAAATGGCACAATGCCGCCTTAAGTACGAGAATAGAGACTCTTCTTACAGTCGGTGCTTTGATCCATTTCTGTGAGACCAATATTATTTTCCGATACACCACTGCAGGTCCAATGTATTCCTTTTACATTCACATTGACGATGAAACACTGAAATTACATCGGAATTACGTACAAAAGGCACAATGCCGCCTTAAGTGCAAGAAGACTGAGACTACTTAGAGTCTGCGCTTTGATCCTGTCCTATGAGACCAATATTAGTTTCCGATACATCACTGCGGGTTCAATGTATTCTTTTTACGTACACATTGAGGATGAAACACTGAAATTACATCGGAATTAAATACAAAAGGCACAATGCCGCCTTAAGTGCAAGAAGAGTGCGACTTCTTAGAGTCTGTGCATTGATCCTTTCCTGTGAGACCAGTATTAGTTTCCGATACACCACTGCAGGTTCAATGTATTCCTTAGACCTTCACATTGACGATGAAACACAGAAATCGCATCGGAATTTAATACAAAAGGCACAATGCCGCATTAAGTACAAGAATAGAGACTCTTCTTACAGTCGGTTCTTTGATCCTTTCCTGTGAGACCAGTATTAGTTTCCGATACACCACTGCAGGTTCAATGTATTCCTTGGACATTCACATTGACAATGAAACACAGAAATTACATCGGAATTAAATACAAAAGGCACAATGCCGCCTTAAATTCAAGGAGAGTGAGACTTCTTTGACTCTGTGCTTTGATCCTTTCCTGTGAGACCAATATTAGTTTCCGATACACCACTGCAGGTTCAAAGTAATCCTTGGACCTTCACATTGGCGATGCATCACAGAAATCGCATCGGAAATAAATACAAAAGGCACAATGCCCCCTTAAGTACAAGAATAGAGACTCTTCTTACAGTCTGTGCCTTGAACACTCCCTGTGAGACCAGTATTAGTTTTCGATACACCACGGCAGGCTCAATGTATTACTTGGACCTTCATATTGACGATGTAACACTGATATTACATCGGAATTAAATACAAAAGGCACAATGCCGCCTTAAGTGCAAGAAGAGTGAGACTTCCGAGAGTCTGTGCTATGATCCTTCCCTGTGAGACCAGTATTAGTTTCCGATTCACCACTGCAGGTTCAATGTATTCCTTGGACATTCACATTGACGATGAAACATTGAAATTGCCTCGGAATTAAATACAAATGGCACAATGACGCCATACGTACAAGAAGAGTGAGACTTCTTAGAGTATGTGCTTTGATCCTTTCCTGTCAGGCAAGTATTAGTTTCCGATACACCACTGCAAGTTCAATGTATTCCTTGGACGTTCACATTGACGATGAAACACTGAAATTACATCGGAATTAAAAACAAGAGGCACAATGCCGCATTAAGTTCAAGGAGAGTGAGACTTCTTAGAGTCTGTGCCTTGATCCTTTCCTATGAGACCAGTATTACTTTCCGATACACCACTGAGTTTCAATGTATTTCTTTTACATACACATTGAAGATGAAACACTGAAATTACATCGGAATTAAATACAACAGGTACAATGCCCCCTTAAGTGCAAGAAGAGTGAGATTTCTTAGATTCTGTGTTTTGATGCTTTCCTGTGAGACAAGTATTAGTTTCATATAGACCACAGCAGGTTCAATGTATCCCTTGGACAATCACATTGACGATGAAACACAGAAATCGCATCGGAATTAAATAGAAAAGGCACAATGCCGTCTTAAGTACAAGAATAGAGTCTCTTCTTACAGTCGGTGCTTTGAGCAGCCCCTGTGAGACCAGTATTAGTTTCCGATACACCACTGCAGGTTCAATGTATTCCTTGGACATTCACAGTAACGATGAAACACTGAAATTACATCGGAATTAAATACAAAAGGCACAATGCCGCCTTAAATACAAGAAGAGTGAGACTTCTTAGAGTCTGTGCTTTGTTCCTTTCCTATGAGACCAGTATTAGTTTCCGATACACCACTTCAGGTTCAATGAATTCCCTTTACATACACATTGACGATGAAACACTGAAATTACATAGGAAATAAATACAAAAGGCACAATGCAGTCTTAAGTGCAAGAAGAGTGAGACTTATTGGAGTCAGTGCTTTGATTCTTTCCTATGAGACCAGTATTTGTTTCCGATACACCACTGCAGGTTCAATGTATTTCTTGGACCGTCACATTGATGACGAAACACAGAAATCGCATCGGAATTAAATACAAAAGGCACAATGCCGCCTTAAGTACAAGAATAAAGACTCTTCTTACAGTCGGTTCTTTGATCCATTCCTGTGAGACCAGTATTAGTTTCCGATACACCTCTGCAGGTTCAATGTATTCCTTGGACATTCACATTGTCGCTGAAACACAGAAATTACATCGGAATTGAATACAAAAGCACAATGCCGCCTTAAAGGCAAGAAGAGTGAGACTTCTTAGAGTCTTTGATTTGATCCTTTCCTATGAGACCAGTATTAGTTTCCGAACACCACTGCAGGTTCAATGTGTTCCTTTTACATACACATTGACGATGAAACACTGAAATTACATCGGAATTAAATACAAAAGGAATAATGCCGCCTTAAGTGCAAGAAGAGTGAGACTTCTTAGAGTCTGTGCTTTGATCGTTTCCTGTGAGACCAGTATTATTTTCCGATACACCACTGCAGGTTCAATGTATTCCTTGGACATTCACATTGACGATGAAAAACTGCAATTACAACGGAATTAAATACAAAAGGCACAATGTCGCCTTAAGTACAAGAATATAGACTCTTCTTACAGTCGTTTCTTTGATCCTTTCCTGTGAGACCACTATTAGTTTCCGATACACCACTGCAGGTTTAATGTATTCCTTGGACATTCACATTGACGATGAAACACTGAAATTACATCGGAATTAAATACAAAAGGCACAATGCCGCCTTAAATGCAAGAAGAGTGAGACTTCTTAGAGTCTGTGCTTTGATCCTTTCCTATGAGACCAGTATTAGTTTCCGATACACCACTGCAGGTTCAATGTATTCCATTTACATAAACATTGACGTTGAAACACTAACATTACATCCGAATTAAATACAAAAGGCACAATGCCACCTTAAGTGCAAGAAGAGTGAGACTTCTTAGAGTCTGTGATTTGATCCTTTCCTATGAGACCAGTATGAGTTTCCGAACCATACTGCAGGTTCAATGTGTTCCTTTCATATACACATTGACGATGAAACACTGAAATTACAAAGGAATTAAATACAAAAGGAATAATGCCGCCTTAAGTGCAAGAAGAGTGAGACATCTTAGAGTCTGTGCTTTGGTCCTTTCCTGTGAGACCAGTATTAGTTTCCGATACACCACTGCAGGTTCAATGTATTCCTTGGACCTTCACATTGACGATGAAACACAGAAATTACATCGGAATTAAATACAAAAGGCACAATGACGCCTTAAATGCAAGAGGAGTGAGACTTCTTAGAGTCTGTGCTTTGATCCTTTCCTGTGAGACCAGTATTAGTTTCCGATACACCACTGCAGGTTCAATGTATTCCTTGGACATTCACATTGACGATGAAACGCTGAAATTACATCGGAATTAAATACAAAAGGAACAATGCCGCCTTAAGTGCAAGAAGAGTGAGACTTCTTAGAGTCTGTGCCTTGATCCTTTCCTGTGGGAGCAGTATTAGTTTCCGATACACCACTGCAGGTTCAATGTATTCCTTGGCCCCTCAAATTGACGATGAAACACAGAAACCGCATGGGAATTAAATACAAATGGCACAATGCCGCCTTAAGTACGTGAATAGAGACTCTTCTTACAGTCGGTGCTTTGATCCATTTCTGTGAGACCAATTTTATTTTCCGATACACCACTGCAGGTTCAATGTATTCCTTGGACATTCACATTGACAATGGAACACTGAAATTACATCGGAATTACATACAAAAGGCACAATGCCGCCTTAAGTGCAAGAAGAGTGAGACTTCTTAGAGTCTGTGCTTTGATCCTTTCCTGACAGACCAGTAGTAGTTTAAGATACACCACTGCAGGTTCAATGTATTCCTTGGACCTTCGCATTGACGATGCAATACAGAAATCTCATCGGAATTAAATACAAAAGGCACAATGCCGCCCTTAGTACAAGAATAGAAACACTTCTTAATGTAGGTGTTTGATCCCTTCCTGTGAGACCAGTACTAGTTTCCGATACACCACTGCAGGTTCAATGTATTACTTTGACATTCACATTGACGATGAAACACTGAAATTACCTCATAATTACATAGAAAAGGCACAATGCCGCCTTAAATGCAAATGAGTGAGACTTCTTAGAGTCTGTGCTTTGATGCTCTCCTATGACAACAGTATTAGTTTCCGATACACCACTGCAGGTTCAATGTATTCCTTGGACCTTCACATTGACGATGAACCACACAAATTACATCAAAATTAAATACAAAAGGCACAATGCCGCCTTAAATGCAAGATGAGTGAGACTTCTTAGTGTCTGTGCTTTGGTCCTTTCCTGTGAGACCAGTATTAGCTTCCGATACACCACTGCACGTTTAATGTATTTCTTGGACCTTCACTTTGAAGATGAAACACATAAATCGCTAAGGAAATAAAAACAAAAGGCGCAATGCCCCCTTAAGAACATGAGTCGAGACTCTTATATCAATCGGTGCTTTGAGAATTCCCTGTCAGACCAGTATTAGTTTCCGATACACCACTGCAGGTTCAATGTATACCTCGGAACTTCACATTGACGATGAAACACAGAAATCGCATCGGAATAAAATACAATACGCAAAATGCCGCCTTAAGTGCAAGAATAGAGACTCTTCTCAGAGTCGGTGCTTTGAGCATTCCCTGTGAGACCAGTATTAGCTTCCGATACCTTACTGCAGGTTCAATGTATTCATTGCAAATACACATTGACGATGAAACACTGAAATTTCATCCGAATTAAATACAAAAGGCAGAATGCCGCCTTAAATGCAAGAAGAGTGAGACTTCTTAGAGTCTGTGCTTTGATCCTTTCCTGTGAGACCAGTATTAGTTTCCGATACGCCACTGCAGGTTCAATGTATTCCTTGGACATTCACATTGACAATGAAACACTGAAATTACATCGGAATTACATACAAAAGGCACATTGCCGCCTTAAGTGCCAGAAGAGTGAGACTTCTTAGAGTCTGCGCTTTAATCCATCTCTGTAAGACCAATATTATTTTCCGATACACCACTGCAGGTTCAATGTAATCCTTTCACATACACATTGACGATGAAACACTAACATTACATCGGAATTAAATACAAAAGGCACAATGCCGCCTTAAGTATGAGAATAGAGACTCTTCTTACAGTCGGTGCTGTGATCCATTCCTGTGAGACCAGTATTAGTTTCCGATACACCACTGCACGTTCAATGTATTCCTTGGACATTCACATTGACAATGAAACACTGAAATTACATCGGAATTACATACAAAAGGCACAATGCCGCCTTAAGTGCAAGAAGAGTGAGACTTCTTAGAGTCTGCGCTCTAATCCTTTCCTATGAGACCAATATTAGTTTCCGATACATCACTGCAGGTTCAATGGATTTCCTTTTACATACACATTGAGGATTAAACACTGAAATTACATCGGAAGGAGATACAAAATGCAAAATGCCGCCTTAAGTGCAAGAAGAATGAGACTTCTTAGAGTCAGTGCATTGATCCTTTCCTGTGAGACCAGTATTAGTTTCCGATACACCACTGCAGGTTCAATGTATTCCTTTTACTTACACATTGACGATGAAACACTGAAATTACATCGGAAATAAATACAAAAGGCGCAATGCCGCCTTAAGTTCAAGAAGAGTGAGAATTCTTAGAGTCTGTGATTTGATCCTTTCCTATGAGACCAGTATTAGTTTCCGATACACCACTGCAGGTTCAATGTATTCCTTTTACATACACATTGATGATGAAACACTGAAATTACATCGGAATTAAATACAAAAGGCACAATGCCGCCTTAAGTGCAAGAAGAGGAGACTTCTAAGAGTCTGTGCTTTGATCCTTTCCTGTGAGACCAGTATTAGTTTCCGATACACCACTGAAGGTTCAATGTATACCTTGGACTTCACATTGACGATGAAACACAGAAATCGCATCGGAATAAAATACAAAACGCAAAATGCCGCCTTAAGTACAAGAATAGAGACTCTTCTCAGTGTCGGTGCTTTGAGCATTCCCTGTGAGACCAGTATTAGTTTCCGATACACCACTGCAGGTTCAATGTATTCCTTGGAAATACACATTGACGATGAAACACTGAAATTACATAGGAATTAAATACAAAAGGCAGAATGCCGCCTTAAGTGCAAGAAGAGTGAGACTTCTTAGAGTCTGTGCTTTGATCCATTCCTGTGAGACCAGTATTAGTTTCCGATACACCACTGCAGGTTCAATGTATTCCTTGGACCTTCACTTTGACGATGAAACACAGAAATCGCATCGGAATTAAATACAAAAGGCACAATGCCGCCATATGTACAAGAATAGAGACTCTTCTTACAGTCGGTGCTTTAAGCACTCCCTGTGAGACCAGTATTCGTTTCCGATACACCACTACAGGTTCAATGTATTCCTTGGACCTTCACATTGGCGATGAAACACAGATATCGCGTCGGAATTAAATAGAAAAGGCACAATGCCGCCTTAAGTACGAGAATAGAAACTCTTCTTACAGTCGGTGCTTTGATCCATTTCTGTGAGACAAATATTAATTTCCGATACACCACTGCAGGTTCAATGTATTGGACATTCACATTGACGATGAAACACTGAAATTACATCGGAATTACATACAAATTGCACAATGCCTCCTTAAGTGCAAGAAGAGTGAGACTTCTTAGAGTCTGTGCTTTGATCCTTTCCTGTAGGACCAGTATTAATTTCCGATACACCACTGCAGGTTCAATGTATTCCTTTTACTTACACATTGCCGATGAAACACTGAAATTACATCGGAAATAAATACAAAAGGCGCAATGCCGCCTTAAGTTCAAGAAGAGTGAGAATTCTTAGAGTCTGTGATTTGATCCTTTCCTATGAGACCAGTATTAGTTTCCGATACACCACTGCAGGTTCAATGTATTCCTTTTACATGCACATTGATGATGAAACACTGAAATTACATCGGAATTACATACAAAAGGCACAATGCCGCCTTAAGTGCAAGAAGAGTTAGACTTCTTAGAGTCTGTGCTTTGATCCTTTCCTGTAGGACCAGTATTAATTTCCGATACACCACTGCAGGTTCAGTGTATTCCTTGGAGCTTCACATTGACGATGAAACACAGAAATCGCATCGGAATTAAATACAACAGGCACAATGCCGCCTTAAGTACGAGAATAGCGAATCTACTTACAGTCTGTGCTTTAATCCATTTCTGTGAGACCAATATTATTTTCCGATACACCACTGCAGGTTCAATGTAATCCTTTTACATACACATTGACGATGTAACACTAACATTACATCGGAATTAAATACAAAAGGCACAACGCCGCCTTAAGTACGAGAATAGAGACTCTTCTTACAGTCTGTGCTTTGATCCTTTCCTGTAGGACCAGTATTAATTTCCGATACACCACTGCACGTTCAATGTATTCCTTGGACATTCACATTGACAATGAAACACTGAAATTACATCGGAATTACATACAAAAGGCACAATGCCGCCTTAAGTGCTGGAAGAGTGAGACTTCTTAGAGTCTGCGCTCTGATCCTTTGCTATGAGACCAATATTAGTTTCCGATACATCACTGCAGGTTCAATGGATATCCTTTAACATACACATTGAGGAAGAAACACTGAAATTACATCGGAAGGAGATACAAAATGCAAAATGCCGCCTTAAGTGCAAGAAGAATGAGACTTCTTAGAGTCAGTGCATTGATCCTTTCCTGTGAGACCAGTATTAGTTTCCGATACACCACTGCAGGTTCAATGTATTCCTTTTACTTACACATTGACGATGAAACACTGAAATTACATCGGAAATAAATACAAAAGGCGCAATGCCGCCTTAAGTTCAAGAAGAGTGAGAATTCTTAGAGTCTGTGATTTGATCCTTTCCTATGAGACCAGTATTAGTTTCCGATACACCACTGCAGGTTCAATGTATTCCTTTTACATACACATTGATGATGAAACACTGAAATTACATCGGAATTAAATACAAAAGGCACAATGCCGCCTTAAGTGCAAGAAGAGGAGACTTCTAAGAGTCTGTGCTGTGATCCTTTCCTGTGAGACCAGTATTAGTTTCCGATACACCACTGAAGGTTCAATGTATACCTTGGACTTCACATTGACGATGAAACACAGAAATCGCATCGGAATAAAATACAAAACGCAAAAAGCCGCCTTAAGTACAAGAATAGAGACTCTTCTCAGTGTCGGTGCTTTGAGCATTCCCTGTGAGACCAGTATAAGTTTCCGATACACCACTGCAGGTTCAATGTATTCCTTGGAAATACACATTGACGATGAAACTCTGAAATTACATAGGAATTAAATACGAAAGGCAGAATGCCGCCTTAAGTGCAAGAAGAGTGAGACTTCTTAGAGTCTGTGCTTTGATCCATTCCTGTGAGACCAGTATTAGTTTCCGATACACCACTGCAGGTTCAATGTATTCCTTGGACCTTCACTTTGACGATGAAACACAGAAATCGCATCGGAATTAAATACAAAAGGCACAATGCCGCCATAAGTACAAGAATAGAGACTCTTCTTACAGTCGGTGCTTTAAGCACTCCCTGTGAGACCAGTATTCGTTTCCGATACACCACTGCAGGTTCAATGTATTCCTTGGACCTTCACATTGGCGATGAAACACAGATATCGCGTCGGAATTAAATAGAAAAGGCACAATGCCGCCTTAAGTACAAGAACAGACACTCTTCTTACAGTCGGTGCTTTGAGCATTCCCTGTGAGACCAGTATTAGTTTCCGAAACACCACTGCAGTTTCAATGTATTCCTTGGACATACACATTGACGATGAAACACTGAAATTACATCGGAATTAAATACAATAGGCACAATGCCGCCTTAAGCACGAGAATAGAAACTCTTCTTACAGTCGGTGCTTTGATCCATTTCTGTGAGACCAATATTAGTTTCCGATACACCACTGCAAGTTCAATGTGTTCCTTGGACTTGTTCATTGACGATGAAACACTGAAATTACATCGGAATTACATACAAAAGGCACATTGCCGCCTTAAGTGCAAGAAGTGTGAGACTTCTTAGAGTCTGTGCTTTGATCCTTTCCTGTGGGACCAGTATTAGTTTCCGATACACCACTGCAGGTTCAATGTATTCCTTGGACCTTCACATTGACGATGAAACACAGAAATCGCATAGGAATTAAATAGAAAAGGCACAATGCCGCCTTAAGTACAAGAATAGAGACTCTTCTTACAGTCGGTGCTTTGAGCATTCCCTGTGAGTCCAGTATTAGTTTCCGATACACCACTGCCCTTTCAATGAATACCTTGGAACTTCACATTGACGATGAAACACAGAAATCGCATTGGAATTAAATACAAAAGGCACAATGCCGCCTTAAGTACGAGAATAGAGACTCTACTTACAGTCGGGGCTTTTATCCATTTCTGTGAGACCAATTTTTTTTCCGATACACTACTGCATGTTCAATGTATTCCTTGGACATTCACATTGACGATGAAACACTGAAATTACATCGGAGTTAAATACAAAAGGCACAGTGCCACCTTAAATGCAATAAGAGTGAGACTTCTTAGAGTCTGTGTTTGATCCTTTCCTGACTGACCAGTATTAGTTTCCGATACACCACTGCAGGTTCAATGTATTCCTTGGACTTTCGCATTGACGATGAAATACAGAAATCGCATCGAAATTAAATACAAAAGGCACAATGCCGCCTTTAGTACAAAAATAAAGACTCTTCTTGTTGTCGGTGTTTTGATCCCTTCCTGTGAGACCAGTATCAGTTTCCGATACACCACTGCAGGTTCAATGTATTCCTTTGACATTCACACTGACGATGAAACACTGAAATTACATCATAATTACATAGAAAAGGCACAATGCCGCCTTAATTGCAAGAAGAGTGAGACTTCTTAGAGTCTGTGCTTTGATCCTTTCCTATGAGCACAGTTTTAGTTTCCGATACACCACTGCAGGTTCAATGTATTCCTTTTACTTACACATTGACGATGAAACACTGAAATTACATCGGAATTAAATACAAAAGGCAGAATGCCGCCTTAAGTGCAAGGAGAGTGAGACTTCTTAGGGTCTGTGCTTTGATCTTTTCCTATGAGACCAGTATTAGATTCCGATACACCACTGCAGGTTTAATGTATACCTCGGACCTTCACATTGACGATGAAACACAGAAATCGCATCGGAATTAAATACAAAACGCAAAATGCCGCCTTAAGTACAAGAATAGGGACTCTTCTCAGACTCGGTGTATTGAGCATTCCCTGTGAGACCAGTATTAATTTCCGATACACCACTGCAGGTACAATGTATTCATTGCAAATACACATTGACGATGAAACACTGAAATTACATAGGAATTAAATACAAAAAGCAGAATGCCGCCTTAAGTGCAAGAAGAGTGAGACTTCTTAGGGTCTGTGCATTGATCCCTTCCTGTGAGACCAGTATTAGTTTCCGATACACCACTGCAGGTTCAGTGTATTCCTTGGATCTTCACATTGACGATGAAACACAGAAATCGCATCGGAATTAAATACAAAAGGCACAATGCCGCCTTAAGTACAAGAATAGAGACTCTTCTTACAGTCGGTGCTTTAAGCATTCCCTGTGAGACCAGTATTCGTTTCCGATACACCACTGCAGGTTCAATGTATTCCTTGGACCTTCACATTGACGATGAAACACAGATATCGCGTCGGAATTAAGTAGAAAGGGCACAATGCCGCCTTAAGTACAAGAATCGAGACTCTTCTTACAGTCGGTGCTTTGAGCACTCCGTGTGGGACCAGTATTAGTTTCCGATACACTTCTGCACTTTCAATGTATTGTTGTGTCGGTATCTGGGCCGACACCGTGAAGTTGAGATGGCTGAAAAGGCAAGCTAGACTAACGCAGACGGGCGTGAAGTACTGGAACAGGATACGTAATTAATGTTAGGAAGAAATGTACGGAGCAGGTTTAATATTTAACTTTACTCAATCATTGTGGTACATCGATCTTGACGATACACAGGAGACTTTAGGTACAATCACTGTATGGCTAATGGCGCCTTGCTAGTTCGTAGCCATTAACTTAGCTGATGGCTATTCTGTCTCTCGGCTAATGAGAGAGAAAGGCTTCGTACATCTGGTCGGTAGCTAGGTTCTCGTACAACTGGGGCGAGTGCTCTCTCGTATCACGAGACCTGCCTTGGTGGTGGCGCTAGGTCTGCGATTACACAGTGGCGACACGCGGGTCCGACATGTACTAAATGGACCGCGGCCGATTTAAGCTACCACCTAGCAAGTGTGGTGTCTGGCGGTGACACCACATTCCTCCCCCGCAAATCGGCGAACGGTCGTGTGATAAGGCTTCCGCCCGCCGTGGGGAGGACCACATGTTGACGTATGCGATGAGGTGGGGAGCCTAACAACAGGCGTGGCTGTGCCACCCGCACCCGTCATTCGGTCCGTGGGGAGCTAGGAAACGCCTGAAAAACTAGTCCAGGGTGCACGTCAACATGCGGTGTATGCGCCCGTAAAGAGACAGGAGGGACCGAAGGATCAACCTCCATTGCGTCGGGGTAGCCGACGCGCGATGACGTCATGTGGTCCGGAGCGGGCGGGAGATCCATGGCGGAGGACAGCTGGTCACGGGAAGCGATCGGCGGCGCGTGACCCTGGGAGGCGCTTGGCGGCTGCAACGAAGCGTCGAATGCGGGCGGCGCCGGCGGGAGAACAAGCGGCGGCGGCGGCGGCTGCTGCTGCTGCGGCGGCGGCGGCGCGTCGCCATGGCGCAAAATGGAAGGCATCGTCGGTAACACCTGGGGATGAGGCGAGCCAGTAGATGGGTCCCCAGGGCGCTAACCGGACGGCACCGTCGCTGAAAGCAGACGGGGAGCGGCAGAACCCGAGCGACGACAGAGGCGCAGCTGATTGAGATGCCGACGCACCGCACCAGAGGCCCCCAAAACCAAATACATCGCGCGGCCGAGGCAGCGAAGAATGCGCCCTGCGAGCCAACGCCGTGAACCTCGATAGTTGCGATAAAATACAACGTCGCCTGGAGCAAAAGCAGGAGTCTGTCGCTGCACAGGAACCTGATGCGGCGGATGCAGCAAAGACATCAAGGTGGGATGAGGACGACCGTGGAGCAACTCAGCCGGCGAGCGACCATCTCGGGGCTGAGAGCGATACGAAGACAAAAAGAGCAACAATGCGTCCTCCCGGGAATGCGACTCTTTCAATTTCAACATCTGTGACTTGAAAGTCCGGACCAAACGTTCAGCGGCACCGTTGGACTGAGGCGAAAACGGCGCGGATGTCAGATGTTGAATACCATTGGCCTGGCAGAATGACTGAAATTCTGCGGACATGAATTGTGGGCCATTGTCGGAAACAATAGTCTGCGGAAGACCTTCAATGCAAAAGATAGCAGACAACGCTTGGATGGTGGCGGAGGACGTCGTGGAAGACATCCGGACAACAAAAGGAAAACTTCTGAAGGCGTCGACCAGAACCAACCATCGAGCATTCCAGAATGGACCAGCAAAATCAATGTGCAAGCGTTGCCAAGGGGAAGTGGCGTGTGGCCACGCAAAGACTTTCCGCGGCGGTGCGGACTGTTGTTCGGCACACGCCGGGCACGAAGAACACATATTCGTAATCGCAAATCGATTCCGAACCAAGTACAGTGCTGACGAGCAAGTTGTTTCGTTCGCACTATACCCCAATGTCCTTGGTGAAGAAGCCGTAAAACAGAGGACTGTAACGAACGTGGGACCACGATTCTGGACTGATCATTATCAGAACGCAACAACAAAACACCACGTCGAACAAAAAGTCTCCCCTTGTGAGCAAAAAATCGGCGAACCAACGGATCCTCGATCCGAGACTTTGGCAAAGGCCATTGCGTAGCAACAAAACGTAAAACAGTAGCAAGGACAGGGTCAGCAGCTGTGGCTGTAGCGACACGACGAAAATCAATCGGAAACGATTCGACCACTTCATCGGTTTCCGAATCAATGAACATGCAAGCAAGTTCGGAAGAATCGAATGCTTTATCCTCAGCAACAGGCAAACGGGACAACGCATCGGCGTTTCCGTGCTTAGCAGTGGACCGATACAAGATATCGTAGCGGTACTGCGAGAGGAAAATAGACCAGCGAATGAATTTCTGCGCTGTACGTGGAGGTACAGGCTTGGTCGGATGAAAAAGCGATGTCAAAGGTTTGTGGTCTGTGATGATGGTAAAGTGACGACCATACAAGAAATCATGGAACTTAGTAACACCAAACACGAGAGCCAAAGCTTCTTTCTCTATCTGTGAATAATTTCTTTGCGCAGACGAGAGCAATTTGGACGCAAAGGCAATAGGGCGATCATGGGAGCCAACTTTGTGCGCAAGCACAGCACCGATCCCGAAATCCGATGCATCTACCATCAACAAAAGGGGTTTCTGGGGATCGAATGGCGTAAGGCAAGTATTAGAAAGCAACGCCGATTTCAACTGGCGAAAGGCGCGTTCGCATTCCGTCGTCCAGAGAAACGGAACACCTGTACGGCGTAAGCGATGAAGCGGAGCTGAAATGAAAGAGGCATTGCGCACATTCACTCACACCTTGTGATTCTACATTGGTCAATGTTCTTGCGACCTCCTGACGCAATGCGTGGGGAACATTGCGCGCTCTGAAAAATTTCGGTTGCGCGTTTCCTTCCAGTTCCAAATGTGCTTCATAGTTTTTAGCGCAACCTAAGCCCGGTGCAAAAATGTCTGCAAATTCTTCACATACACTAGAAACACTGTCTGAAGGCACAGTTTGATTCACTGATAGCACCTGATTTACAATAGACATGTTAAACAACTGAAACAAATCTAGACCAAACAAGTTCACTGCAGAAGAAGAACGAAGAACGTAAAATGACACAAGTTTTGTTTGTCCCTTCTATGTTGCAAGAAGGCTGCACTGTCCTAACACAGGAATTGTCTGTCCGGAATATGTAGTTAGCTTAACATTTGCGGAACGCAACGGAGGTTTGCCCAGTTGTTTGTATGTGTCATGATTGAGCAATGAAACTGCAGCTCCGGTATCGAGCTGGAATGGTATCACTTTGCCTTCAAAGTCTAAGTCCACAAAAAGTTTATTGTTTTGCTGACGACAAGAGCGACTGTTTTGTGCAATTGGAACAGACACTGGTACAGAATCACTTGCTAATTAACGTGATTTCCGGCGACGTCGACGCCCAGTTTTTGTGGGACGATCACAGTCACTGTTAGAGAAAGTGTCACTGGACGAAGCGGAATTAACGACATGAATGTCCATAGGCGAAGGTCCACGAGCCTGAGTGTCGCTGGTTCGATTCCGGCGCGAAGCAAAGGGCCTGGAATGATTGTGATTGTCTGATCTGAGCTTTTTCTGGCAAACACTTTGAACATGTCCTTTCTTATTGCAGAAAAAGCAAATAGCTTGGCGTGACGGGCAATGTTCACGCGAATGTCTAGTAGCACACCGCGGGCACGATTTCACTACATTTGTGGGCTGGCGCGGCACACGTGGCTTAGCGCGCGGCGGCAGCTGTGCGGACGTGCGCGAGGCCCGGTTACCGGGCCGCGCAGCGCGTCCAGCGGGCCGGTTAATGTTACACACGGCTGGCGAAGTTTCAAAAGATTCCTGAGCACAGTCGAGTGTGTCCTGTCTATCCAATATGTCTATCACTTGTTGAAGGGAGGGATTAACTAGTTTCAAAATTTGCTCCCGTATGCGAACATCAGAAACGTTCTGTGCAATTGCATCACGCACCATTGTATCTAAATAAGAAAGACCACAGTCACATTCAAAGGCACAGTCCCTAGTAAGTCCTTGCAATGTTGCTACCCACTCCCTATTAGTTTGACCGGCCGTACGTTTTGTACGAAAGAACGTATACCGTTTTGCAACCACATTAACTGTTTCTTTGAAATAGGCATCTAATGCAGACAAAATTTCCTCGTAGGACAGAGTTGCTACGTCGCGTCGGGGAAACAATTTCACTATCACACGGTATGTGGACACACCGACACAAGAAAGCAAAAACGGCTGCCGCTCATTACCTTGAATTCTGTAGGCAGAGAGGTGGAACGCAAACTGGCGGGACCACTCCCGCCAAGTCTCGAGGGTGTGGACAAAACTTCGAAATGGTGGTGCAACGGCAGGTTGTGGCTGCGGTACCGGTGAAGCGGCGGCGGCCGCATCGGTTTGAATGGTACGTTGACCCTGGACGAGCTGTCCAAGGGCATCCAATAACGCCTGCGTCTGCTGATTCTGCAAGCGATAAAATTCGGACAGTACATCTGGAGAATGTGGCGAAGCCATGACACAATTAAATGTAAGCAATCAGAAAGAACTCTTTTCCCTCGTCGCCAATGTTGTGTCGGTATCTGGGCCGACACCGTGAAGTTCAGATGGCTGAAAAGGCAAGCTAGACTAACGCAGACGGGCGTGAAGTACTGGAACAGGATACGTAATTAATGTTAGGAAGAAAAGTACGGAGCAGGTTTAATACTTAACTTTACTCAATCATTGTGGTACATCGATCTTGACGATACACAGGAGACTTTAAGTACAATCACTGTATGGCTAATGGCGCCTTGCTAGTTCGTAGCCATTAACTTAGCTGATGGCTATTCTGTCTCTCGGCTAATAAGAGAGAAAGGCTTCGTACATCTGGTCGGTAGCTAGGTTCTCGTACAACTGGGGCGAGTGCTCTCTCGTATCACGAGACCTGCCTTGGTGGTGGCGCTAGGTCTGCGATTACACAGTGGCGACACGCGGGTCCGACATGTACTAAATGGACCGCGGCCGATTTAAGCTACCACCTAGCAAGTGTGGTGTCTGGCGGTGACACCACATGTATACCTTGGACCTTCACATTGACGATGATCCACAGATATCGCATCGGATTTAAATACAAAAGGCACAATGCCGCCTTAAGTACGAGAATAGAAACTCTTCTTACAGTCGGTGCTTTGATCCATTTCTGTAAGACCAATATTAGTTTCCCATACACCACTGCAAGTTCAATGTATTCCTTGGACTTTCACATTGACGATGAAACACTGAAATTACATCGGAATTCCATACAAAAGGCACAATGCCGCCTTAAGTGCAAGAAGTGTGAGACTTCTTAGAGTCTGTGCTTTGATCCTTTCCTGTGGGACCAGTATTAGTTTCCGATACACCATTGCAGGTTCAATGTATTCCTTGGACCTTCACATTGACGATGAAACACAGAATTCCCATCGGAATTAAATACAAAAGGCACAATGCCGCCTTAAGTACAAGAATAGAGACTCTTCTTACAGTCGGTGCTTTGAGCATTCCCTGTGAGACCAGTATTAGTTTCCGATACACCACTGCCCTTTCAGTGTATACCTTGGAACTTCACATTGACGATGAAACACAGAAATCGCATCGGAATTAAATACAAAAGCCACAATGCCGCCTTAAGTGCGAGAATAGAGACTCTACTTACAGTCGGTGCTTTTATCCATTTCTGTGAGACCAATATTATTTTCCGATACACCACTGCAGGTTCAATGTATTCCTTGGACATTCACATTGACGATGAAACACTGAAATTACATCGGAGTTAAATACAAAAGGCACAATGCCACCTTAAATGCAATAAGAGTGAGACTTCTTAGAGTCTGTGTTTGATCCTTTCCTGACTGACCAGTATTAGTTTCCGATACACCACTGCAGGTTCAATGTATTCCTTGGACTTTCGCATTGACGATGAAATACAGAAATCGCATCGGAATTAAATACAAAAGGCACAATGCCGCCTTTAGTACAAGAATAAAGACTCTTCTTACTGTCGGTGTTTTGATCCCTTCCTGTGAGACCAGTATTAGTTTCCGATACACCACTGCAGGTTCAATGTATTCCTTTGACATTCACACTGACGACGAAACACTGAAATTACATCATAATTACATAGAAAAGGCACAATGCCGCCTTAAATGCAAGAAGAGTGAGACTTCTTAGAGTCTGTGCTTTGATCCTTTCCTATGAGCACAGTTTTAGTTTCCGATACACCACTGCAGGTTCAATGTATTCCTTTTACTTACACATTGACGATGAAACACTGAAATTACATCGGAATTAAATACAAAAGGCACATTGCCGCCTTAAGTGCAAGAAGATTGAGACTTCTTAGGGTCTGTGCTTTGATCTTTTCCTATGAGACCAGTATTAGATTCCGATACACCACTGCAGGTTCAATGTATACCTCGGACTTTCACATTGACGATGAAACACAGAAATCGCATCGGAATTAAATACAAAACGCAAAATGCCGCTTTAAGTACAAGAACAGGGACTCTTCTCAGAGTCGGTGTATTGAGCATTCCCTGTGAGACCAGTATTAGTTTCCGATACACCACTGCAGGTACAAAGTATTCATTGCAAATACACATTGACGATGAAACACTGAAATTACATAGGAATTAAATACAAAAAGCAGAATGCCGCCTTAAGTGCAAGAAGAGTGAGACTTCTTAGAGTCTGTGCATTGATCCCTTCCTGTGAGACCAGTATTAGTTTCCGATACACCACTGCAGGTTCAGTGTATTCCTTGGACCTTCACATTGACGATGAAGCACAGAAATCGCGTCGGAATTAAGTAGAAAGGGCACAATGCCGCCTTAAGGACAAGAATCGAGACCCTTCTTACAGTCGGTGCTTAGAGCATTCCCTGTGGGACCAGTATTAGTTTCCGATCACCACTGCAGGTTCAATGTATTCCTTGGACATTCACATTGACGATGAAACACTGAAATCGCATCGGAATTAAATACAAAAGGCACAATGCCGCCTTAAGCACAAGAATAGAGACTCTTCTTACAGTCGGTGCTTTGAGCATTCCCTGTGAGACCAGTATTAGTTTCCGATACACCACTGCCCTTTCAGTGTATACCTTGGAACTTCACATTGACGATGAAACACAGGAATCACATCGGAATTAAATACAAAAGGCACAATGCCGCCTTAAGTACGAGAATAGAGACACCACTTACAGTCGGTGCTTTTATCCATTTCTGTGAGACCAATATTAATTTCCGATACACCACTGCAGGTTCAATGTATTCCTTGGACATTCACATTGACGATGAAACACTGAAATTTCATCGGGGTTAAATATAAAAGGCACAATGCCACCTTAAATGCAATAAGTTTGAGACTTCTTAGAGTCTGTGTTTGATCCTTTCCTGACTGACCAGTATTAGTTTCCGATACACCACCGCAGGTTCAATGTATTCCTTGGAATTTCGCATTGACGATGAAATACAGAAATCGCATCGGAATTAAATACAAAAGGCACAATGCCGCCTTTAGTACAAGAATAAAGACTCTTCTTACTGTCTTTGTTTTGATTCCTTCCTGTGAGACCAGTATTAGTTTCCGATACACCACTGCAGGTTCAATGTATTCCTTTGACATTCACACTGACGATGAAACACTGAAATTACATCACAATTACATAGAAAAGGCACAATGCCGCCTTAAATGCAAGAAGAGTGAGACTTCTTAGAGTCTGTGCTTTGATCCTTTCCTATGAGCACAGTATTAGTTTTCGATAAACCACTGCAGGTTCAATGTATTTCTTTTACTTACACATTGACGATGAAACACTGAAATTACATCGGAATTAAATACAAAAGGCACAATGCCGCCTTAAGTGCAAGAAGATTGAGACTTCTTAGGGTCTGTGCTTTGATCTTTTCCTATGAGACCAGTATTAGTTTCCGATTCACCACTCCAGGTTCAATGTATACCTCGGACCTTCACATTGACGATGAAACACAGAAATCGCTTCGGAATTAAATACAAAACGCAAAATGCCGCCTTAAGTTCAAGAATAGGGACTCTTCCCAGAGTCGGTGTATTGAGCATTCCCTCTGAGACCAGTATAAGTTTCCGATACACCACTGCAGGTACAATGTATTCATTGCAAATACACATTGACGATGAAACACTGAAATTACATCGGAATTAAATACAAAAAGCAGAATGCCGCCTTATGTGCAAGAAGAGTGAGACTTCTTAGAGTCTGTGCATTGATCCTTTCCTGTGAGACCAGTATTAGTTTCCGATACACCACTGCCGGTTCAGTGTATTCCTTGGACCTTCACATTGACGATGAAACACAGAAATCGCATCGGAATTAAATACAAAAGGCACAATGCCGCCTTAAGTACAAGAATAGAGACTCTTCTTACAGTCGGTGCTTGAAGCATTCCCTGTGAGACCAGTATTCGTTTCCGATACACCACTGCAGGTTCAATGTATTCCTTGGACCTTCACATTGACGATGAAACACAGATATCGCGTCGGAATTAAGTAGAAAGGGCACAATGCCGCCTTAAGTACAAAAATCGAAAATCTTCTTACAGTCGGTGCTTTGAGCATTCCCTGTGGGACCAGTATTAGTTTCCGATACACCACTGCAGGTTCAATGTATTCCTTGGACATTCACATTGACGATGAAACACTGATATCGCATCGGAATTAAATACAAAGGGCACAATGCCGCCTTATGTACAAGAATAGAGACTCATTTTGCCATCGGTGATTTGAGCACTCCCTGTGGGACCAGTATTAGTTTCCGATACACAACTGCAATTTCAATGTATACCTTGGACCTTCACATTGACGATGATCCACAGATATCGCATCGGATTTAAATACAAAAGGCCCAATGCCGCCTTAAGTACGAAAATAGAAACTCTTCCTACAGTCGGTGTTTGATCCATTTCTGTGAGACCAATATTAATTTCCGATACACCACTGCAGGTTCAATGTATTCTTTTTCCATACACATTGAGGATGAAGCACTGAAATTACATCGGAATTAAATACAAAAGGCACAATGCCGCTTTAAGGGCAAGAAGGATGAGACTTCTTAGAGTCTGTGCATTGATCCTTTGCTTTGAGACCAGTATTAGTTTCCGATACACCACTGCAGGTTCAATGTTTTCCTGGGACAATCACATTGACGATGAAACACTGAAATTACATCGGAATTAAATACAAAAGGCACAATGCCGCCATAAGTGCAAGAAGAGTGAGACTTCTTAGAGAGTGTGCTTTGATCCATTCCTGTAAGACCAGTATTAGTTTCCGATACACCACTTCAGGTTCAATGTATTCCTTGGACCTTCACATTGACGATGAAACACAGAAATCGCATCGGAATTAAATACAAAAGGCACAATGCCGCCTTAAGTACGAGTATAGCGACTCTTCTTACAGTCTGTGCTTTGATCCATTTCTGTGAGACCAATATTATTTTCCGATACACCACTGCAGGTTCAATGTATTCCTTGGACTTTCACATTGACAATGGAACACTGAAATTACATCGGAATTACATACAAAAGGCACAATGCCGCCTTAAGTGCAAGAAGAGTGAGACTTCTTAGAGTCTGTGCTTTGATCCTTTCCCATGAAACCACTATTAGTTTCCGATACACCACAGCAGGTTCAATGTAATCCTTTTACATACTCATTGACGATGAAACACTAACATTACATCGGAATTAAATACAAAAGGCACAATGCCCCCATAAGTATGAGAATAGAGACTCTTCTTACAGTCGGTGCTTTGATCCATTCCTGTGAGACCAGTATTAGTTTCCGATACACCACTGCAGGTTCAATGTATTCCTTGGACATTCACATTGACAATGAAACACTGAAATTACATCGGAATTACATACAAAAGGCACAATTCCGCCTTAAGTGCAAAAAGAGTGAGACTTCTTAGAGTCTGCGCGTTGATCCTTTCCTATGAGACCAATATTAGTTTCCGATACATCACTGCAGGTTCAATGTTTTCCTTTTACATACACATTGAGGATGAAACACTGAAATTACATCGGAATTAGATACAAACGGCAAAATCCCGCCTTAAGTGCAAGAAGATTGAGACTTCTTAGAGTCTGTGCATTGATCCTTTCCTGTAAGACCAGTATTAGTTTCCGATACACCACTGCAGGTTCAATGTATTCCTTTTACTTACACATTGACGATGAAACACTGAAATTACATCGGAATTAAATACAAAAGGCGCAATGCCGCCTTAAGTTCAAGACGAGTGAGACTTCTTTGAGTCTGTGATTTGATCCTTTCCTATGAGACCAGTATTAGTTTCCGATACACTACTGCAGGTTCAATGTATTCCTTTTACATACACATTGATGATGAAACACTGATATTACATCGGAATTAAATACAAAAGGCACAATGCCGCCTTAAGTGCAACAAGAGTGAGACTTCTAAGAGTCTGTGCTTTGATCCTTTCCTGTGAGACAAGTATTTGTTTCCGATACACCACTGCAGGTTCAATGTATACCTTGGACCTTCACATTGACGATGAAACACAGAAATCGCATCGGAATAAAATACAAAACGCAAAATGCAGCCTTAAGTACAAGAATAGAGACTCTTCTCAGTGTCGGTGCTTTGAGCATTCCCTGTGAGACCAGTATTAGTTTCTGATACACCACTGCAGGTTCAATGTATTCCTTGGAAATACACATTGACGATGAAACACTGAAATTACATCGGGATTAAATACAAAAAGCAGAATGCCGCCTTAAGTGCAAGAGGAGTGAGACTTCTTAGAGTCTGTGCTTTGTTCCTTTCCTGTGAGATCAGTATTAGTTTCCGATACACCACTGCAAGTCCAATGCATTCCCTGGACCTTCACATTGTCAATGAAACACAGAAATCGCATGTTAATTAAATACAAAAGGCGCAATGCCGCCTTAAGTACAAGAATAGAGACTCTTCTTACAGTCGGTGCTTTAAGCATTCCCCGTGAGACCAGTATTCGTTTCCGATACACCACTGCAGTTTCAATGTATTCCTTGGACATACACATTGACGATGAAACACTGAAATTACATCGGAATTAAATACAAAAGGCACAATGCCGCCTTAAGTGCAAGTAGAGTGAGACTTCTTAGAGTCTGTGCTTTGTTCCTTCCCTGTGAGACCAGTATTAGTTTCCCATACACCAGCACAATGCCGCCTTAAGTGCAAGAAGAGTGAGACTTCTTAGAGTCTGTGCTTTGTTCCTTCCCTGTGAGACCAGTATTAGTTTCCCATACACCACTGCAAGTCCAATGTATTCCTTGGACCTTCACATTGACAATGAAACACAGAAATCGCATGTTAATTAAATACAAAAGGCGCAATGCCGCCCTAAGTACAAGAATAGAGACTCTTCTTACAGTCGGTGCTTTGAGCATTCCCTGTGAGGCCAGTATTAGTTTCCGATACACCACTGCAGGTTCAATGTATTCCTTAGACACACACATTGACGATGAAACACTGAAATTAAATCGAATTAAATACAAAAGGCACAATGCCGCCTTAAGTGCAAGAAGAGTGAGACTTATTAGAGTCTGTGCTGTGATCCTTTCCTGTGAGACCAGTATTAGTTTCCAATACACCACTGCGGGTTCAATGTATTCCTTGGACCTTAGCATTGACGATGAAACACAGAAATCGCATTGGAAGTAAATACTAAAGGCACAATGCAGCCATAAGTACAAGAATCGAGACTCTTCTTACAGTCGGTGGTTTGAGCAACCCCTGTGAGACCAGTATTTGTTTGTGATACACCACTGCAGGTTCAATGTATTCCTTGGTCATACACATTGACGATAAAACGCAGAAATCGCATCGGAATTGAATACAAAAGGCACAATGCCGCATTAAGTACAAGAATAGAGACTCTTCTTACTGTCGGTGCTTTGAACATTCCCTGTGAGGCAAGTATTACTTTCCGATACACCACTGCAGTTTCAATGTACTCCTTGGACCTTCACATTGACGATGAAACACAGAAATCGCATCGGAATTACATACAAAAGGCACAATGCCGCCTTAAGTACAAGAATAGAGACTCTTCTTGCAGTCGGTGCTTTGAGCATTCCCTGGGAGACCAGTACTAGATTCCGATACACCACTGCAGGTTCAATGTCTTCCTTGGACGTAAACATTGACGAAGAAACACTGAAATTACATGGGAATTAAATACAAAAGGCACAATGCCGCCTTAAGTTCAAGAATAGAGACTCTTCTTGCAGTTGGTGATTTGAGCATTCCCTGTGAGTCCAGTATTAGTTTCCGATACACCACTGCACTTTCAATGTATAACTTGGACCTTCACATTGACGCTGAAACACAGATATCGCATCGGAATTATATACAATAGGCACAATGCCGCCTTAAGTACGAGAATAGAAACTCTTCTTACAGTCGGTGCTTTGATCCATTTCTGTGAGACCAATATTAGTTTCCGATACACCACTGCAGGTTCAATGTATTCCTTGGACTTTCACATTGACGATGAAACACTGAAATTACATCGGAATTACATACAAAAAGCACAATGCCGATTTAAGTGCAAGAAGAGTGAGACTTCTTAGAGTCTGTGCTTTGATCCTTTCCTGTGGGACCAGTATTAGTTTCCGATACACCACTGCAGGTTCAATGTATACCTCGGACCTTCACATTGACGATGAAACACAGAAATCGCATCGGAATAAAATACAAAACGCAAAATGCCGCCTTAAGTACAAGAATAGGGACTCTTCTCAGAGTCGGTGTTTTGAGCATTCCCTGTGAGACCAGTATTCGTTTCCGATACACCACTGCAGGTTCAATGTATTCCGTGGACCTTCACATTGACGATGAAACACAGATATCGCGTCGGAATTAAGTAGAAAGGGCACAATGCCGCATTAGGTACAAGAATCGAGACTCTTCTTACAGTTGGTGCTTTGAGCATTCCCTGTGGGACCAGTATTAGTTTCCGATACACAACTGCAGGTTCAATGTTTTCCTTGGACATACACATTTATGATGAAACACTGAAATCGCATCGGAATTGATTACAAAAGGCACAATGCCGCATTAAGTACAAGAATAAAGACTCTTCTTACAGTCGGTGCTTTGAGCATTCCCTGTGAGACCAGTATTAGTTTCCGATACACCACTGTACTTTCAATGTATACCTTGGACCTTCACATTGACGATGGAACACAGATATCGCATCGGAATTAAATACAAAAGGCACAATGCCGCCTTAAGTACGAGAATAGAAACTCTTCTTACAGTCGGTGCTTTGATCCATTTCTGTGAGACCAATATTAGTTTCCGATACACCACTCCAGGTTCAATGTATTCCTTGGACTTTCACATTGACGATGAAACACTGAAATTACATCGGAATTACATACAAAAGGCACAATGCCACCTTAAGTACGAGAATAGAAACTCTTCTTACAGTCGGTGCTTTGATCCATTTCTGTGAGACCAATATTAGTTTCCGATACACCACTGCTGGTTCAATGTATTCCTTGGACTTTCACATTGACGATGAAACACTGAAATTACATCGGAATTACATACAAAAGGCACAATGCCGCCTTAAGTGCAAGAAGAGTGAGACTTCTTAGAGTCTGTGCTTTGATCCTTTCCTATGAGACCAGTATTAGTTTCCGATACACCACTGCAGGTTCAATGTATTCCTCTTACATACACATTGACGATGAAACACTAACACTACATGGGAATAAAATTCATAATGCACAATGCCGCATTAAGTGCAAGAAGAGTGAGACTGCTTAGAGTCTGTGCTTTGATCCTTTCCTGTGAGACCTGTATTAGTTTCCGATACACCACTGCAGGTCCAATGTATTCCTTTTACATACACATTGACGATGAAACACTCAAATTACATCGGAATTAAATGCAAAAGGCAAAATGCCGTCTTAAGTGCAAGAAGAGTGAGACTTCTTAGAGTCTGTGCTTTGATCCTTTCCTGACAGACCAGTATTAGTTTCCGATACACCACTGCAGGTTCAATGTATTCCTTGGACTTTCGCATTGACGATTAAATACAGAAATCGTATCGGAATTAAATACAAAAGGCACAATGCCGCCTTTAGTACAATAATAGAGACTCGTCTTACTGTCGGTGTTTTGATCCCTTCCTGTAAGACCAGTATTAGTTTCCGATACATCACTGCAGGTTCAATGTATTCCTTTGACATTCACATTGACGATGAAACACTAAAATTACATCATAATTACATAGAAAAGGCACAATGCCCCTTAAATGCAAGAAGAGTGAGACTTCTTATAGTCTGTGCTTTGATCCTTTCCTCTGAGGACAGTATTAGTTTCCGATACACCACTGCAGGTTCAATGTATTCCTTTTACTTACACATTGACGATGAAACACTGAAATTACATCGGAATTAAATACAAAAGGCACAATGCCTCCTTAAGTTCAACAAGAGTGAGACTTCTCAGAGTCTGTGATTTGATCTCTCCTATGAGACCAGTATTAGTTTCCGATACACCACTGCAGGTTCAATGTATTCCTTTTCCATGCACATTGATGAAGAAACACTGAAATTACATCGGAATTAAATACAAAAGGCACATTGCCGCCTTAAGTGCATGAAGAGTGAGACTTCTTCGAGTCTGTGCTTTGATCCTTTCCTGTGAGACCAGTATTAGTTTCCGATACACCACTGCAGGTTCAATGTATTCCTTGGACCTTCACATTGACGATGAAACACTGAAATTACATCGGAATTACATACAAAAGGCATAATGCCGCCTTAAGTGCAAGAAGAGTGAGACTTCAAAGAGTCTGCGCATTGATGCTTTCCTATGAGACCAATATTGGTTTCCGATACATCACTGCAGGTTTAATGTATTCTTTTTACTTACACATTCAGGATGTAACACTGAAATTACATCGGAATTAAATACAAAAGGCACAATGCCGCCTTAAGTGCCAGAAGAGTGAGACTTCTTAGAGTCTCTGCATTGATCCTTTCCTGTGAGACCAGTAATAGTTTCCGATACACCACTGCAGGTTCAATGTATTCCTTAGACCTTCACATTGACGATGAAACACAGAAATCGCATCGGAATTTAATACAAAAGGCACAGTGCCGCATTAAGTACAAGAATAGAGACTCTTCTTACAGACGGTTCTTTGATCCTTTCCTGTGAGACCAGTATTAGTTTCCGATTCACCACTGCAGTTTCAATGTAATCCTTGGACATTCACATTGACGATGAAACACTGAAATTACATCGGAATTACATACAAAAGGCACAATGCCGCCTTAAGTGCAAGAAGAGTGAGACTTCTTAGAGTCTGCGCTTTGATGCTTTCCTATGAGACCAATATTAGTTTCCGATACACCACTGCAGGTTCAATGTATTCCTTGGACCTTCACATTGACGATGAAAAACAGAGATCGCATCGGAATTAAATACAAAAGGCACAAAGCCGCATTAAGTACAAGAGTAGAGACTCTTCTTACAGTCGGTTCTTTGATCCTTTCCTGTGAGACCAGTATTAGTTTCCGATACACCACTGCAGGTTCAATGTATTCCTTGGACATTCTCACTGACGATGAAACACTGAAATTATATCGGAATTAAATACAAAAGGCACAATGCCGCCCTAAGTGCAAGAAGAGTGAGACTTCTTAGGGTCTGTGCATTGATCCTTTCCTGTGAGACCAGTATTAGTTTCCGATACACCACTGCAGGCTCTATGTATTCCTTTTACATACGCATGGATGATGAAACACTAACATTACATCGGAATTAAATACAAAAGGCACAATGCCGCATTAAGTACAAGAATAGAAACTCTTCTTACAGTCGGTTTTTTGATCCTTTCCTGTGAGACCAGTATTAGTTTCCGATACACCACTGCAGGTTCAATGGTTTCCTTGGAAATTCACATTGACGATGAAACACTGAAATTACATCGGAGTTAAATACAAAAGGCACAATGCCCCCTTAAATGCAAGAAGAGTGAGACTTCTTAGAGTCTGTGCTTTGATCCTTTCCTATGAGACCAGTATTAGTTTCCGATACACCACTGCAGGTTCAATGTATTCCTTTTACATACACATTGACGATGAAACACTAACACTACATGGGAATAAAATGCAAAAGGCACAATGCCGCATTAAGTGCAAGCAGAGTGAGACTGCTTAGAGTCTGTGCTTTGATCCTTTCCTTTGAGACCAGTATTAGTTTCCGATACACCACTGCAGGTTCAATGTATTCCTTTTACATACACATTGACGATGAAACACTGAAATTTCATCGGAATTAAATGCAAAAGGCAAAATGCCGTCTTAAGTGCAAGAAGAGTGAGACTTCTTAGCGTCTGTGCTTTCATCCTTTCCTGACAGACCAGTATTAGTTTCCGATACACCACTGCATTTTCAATGTATTCCTTTTACATACACATGGACGATGAAACACTAACATTACATCGGTATTAAATACAAAAGGCACAATGCCACCTTTAGTACAAGAATAGAGACTCGTCTTACTGTCGGTGTTTTGATCCATTCCTGTGAGACCAGTATTAGTTTCCAATACACCACTGCAGGTTCAATGTATTCCTTTCACATTCACATTGACGATGAGACACTGATATTACATCATAATTACATAGAAAAGGCACAATGCCGCCTTAAATGCAAGAAGAGTGAGACTTCTGAGAGTCTGTGCTTTGATCCTTTCCTATGAGAACAGTATTAGTTTCCGATACACCACTGCAGGTTCAATGTATTCCTTTTCCATACACATTGATGATGAAACACTGAAATTACATCGGAATTAAATACAAAAGGCACATTGCCGCCTTAAGTGCAAGAAGACTGAGACTTCTTAGAGTCTGTGCTTTGATCCGTTCCTGTGAGACCAGTATTAGTTTCCGATACACCACTGCAGGTTCAATGCATTCCTTGGACCTTCACATTGACGATGAAACACAGAAATCCCATCGGAATTAAATACAGAAGGCACAATGCCGCCTTAAGTACAAGAATACAGACTCTTCTTACAGTCGGTGCTTTAAGCATTCCCTGTGAGACCAGTATTCGTTTCCGATACACCACCGCAGGTTCAATGTATTCCTTGGACCTTCACATTGACGATGAAACACAGGTATCGCGTCGGAATTAAGAATAAAAGGCACAATGCCGCCTTAAGTACTAAAATCGAGACTCTTCTTACAGTCGGTGCTTTGAGCATTCCCTGTGGGACCAGTATTAGTTTCCGATACACCACTGCAGGTTCAATGTTTTCCTTGGTCATACACATTAACGATGAAACACTGAAATCGCATCGGATTTAAATACAAAAGGCACAATGCCGCCTTTAGTGCAAGAAGAGTGAGACTTCGTAGAGTCCGTGCTTTGATCCTTTCCTGTGAGACCAGTATTAGGTTCAGATACACCATTGCGGGTGCAATGTATTAATTGGACCTTCACATAGACGATGAAATACAGAAATCGCATAGGAATTAAATACAAAAGGCACAATGCCGCCTTAAGTACGAGAATAGATACTCTTCTTACAGTCGGTGCTTTGATGCATTTCTGTGAGTCCAATATTAGTTTCCGATACACCACTGCAGGTTCAATGTATTCCTTGGACATACACATTGACGATGAAACACTGAAATTACATCGGAATTACATACAAAAGGCACAATGCCGCCTTAAGTGCAAGAAGAGTGAGACTTCTTAGAGTCTGCGTTTTGATCCTTTCCTATGAGACCAATATTAGTTTCCGATACATCACTGCAGGTTCAATGTATTCTTTTTACATACACATCCTGGATGAGGCACCGAAATTACATCGGAATTAAATACAAAAGGCACAATGCCGCCTTAAGTACCAGAATATAGGTTCTTCTTACAGTCGGTTATTTGATCCTTTCCCGTGAGACCAGTATTATTTTCCGATACGCCACTGCAGGCTCAATGTATTCCTTGGACCTTCACATTGACGATGAAACACAGAAATTACTTCGGAATTAAATACAAAAGGCACAATGACGCTTTAAATGCAAGAAGAGTGAGACTTCTTAGAGTGTGTGCTTTGATCCTTACCTGTGAGACCAGTATTAGTTTCCGATACACCACTGCAGGTTCAATGTATTCCTTGGACATTCACATTGACGATGAAACACTGAAATTACATCAAAATTAAATACAAAAGGCACAATGCCGCATTAAATGCAAGAAGAGTGAGACTTCTTAGAGACTGTGCATTGACCCTTTCCTGTGAAACCAGTACTAGTTTCCGACACACCAATGCAGGTTCAATGTATTCCTTGGACATTCACATTGACGATGAAACACTGAAATTACATCAAAATTAAAAACAAAAGGCACAATGCCGCCTTAAATGCAAGAAGAGTGAGACTTCTTAGTGTCTGTGTTTTGGTCCTTTCCTGTGAGACCAATATTAGTTTCCGATACACCACTGCAGGTTCAAAGTAATCCTTGGACCTTCACATTGGCGATGGAAACATAAATCGCATAGGAATTAAATACATAAGGCACAATGCCGCCGTAAGTACAAGAATAGAGTCTCTTCTTACAGTCGGTGCTTTGAGCAGCTCCTGTGAGACCAGTATTAGTTTCCGATACACCACTGCAGGTTCAATGTATTCCTTAGACATACACATTGACGATGAAACACTAAAATTACATCGGAATTAAATACAAAAGGAACAATGCGGCCTTAAGTGCAAGAAGAGTGAGACGTCATAGAGTCTGTGCTTTGATCCTTTCCTGTGAGACCAGTATTAGGTTCCGATACACCACTGCGGGTGCAATGTATTCCTTACTCCTTCACATTGACGATGAAACACTGAAATCGCATCGGAATTAAATACAAAAGGCACAATGCCGCCTTATGTACGAGGATAGTGACTCTTCTTACAGTCGGTGCTTTGATCCATTTCTGTGAGTCCAATATTAGTTTCCGATACACCACTGCAGGTTCAATGTATTCCTTGGACATTCACATTGACGATGAAACACTGAAATTACATCGGAATTACATACAAAAGGCACAATGCCGCCTTAAGTGCAAGAAGACTGAGACTTCTTAGAGTCTGCGCTTTGATCCTGTCCTATGAGACCAATATTTGTTTCCGATACATCACTGCGGGTTCAATGTATTCTTTTTACATACACATTGAGGATGAAACACTGAAATTACATCGGAATTAAATACAAATGGCACAATGCCGCCTTAAGTGCAAGAAGAGTGAGACATCTTAGAGTCTGTGCATTGATCCTTTCCTGTGAGACTAGTATTAGTTTCCGATACACCACTGCAGGTTCAATGTATTCCTTAGACCTTCACATTGACGATGAAACACAGAAATCGCATCGGAATTTAATACAACAGGCACAATGCCGCATTAAGTACAAGAATAGAGACTCTTCTTACAGTCGGTACTTTGATCCTTTCCTGTGAGACCAGTATTAGTTTCCGATACACCACTGCAGGTTCAATGTATTCCTTGGACCTTCACATTGACAATGAAACACTGAAATTACATCGGAATTAAATACAAAAGGCACAATGCCGCCTTAAATTCAAGAAGAGTGAGACTTCTTTGACTCTGTGCATTGATCCTTTCCTGTGAGACCAATATTAGTTTCCGATACACCACTGCAGGTTCAAAGTAATCCTTGGACCTTCACATTGGCGATGAAACACAGAAATCGCATCGGAATTAAATACAAGTGGCACAATGGCCCCTTAAGTACAAGAATAGAGACTCTTCTTACAGTCTGTGCCTTGAACACTCCCTGTGAGACCAGTATTAGTTTTCGATACACCACGGCAGGCTCAATGTATTACTTGGACCTTCACATTGAGGATGAAACACTGAAATTACATCGGAATTAAATACAACAGGCACAATGCCCCCTTAAGTGCAAGAAGAGCGAGATTTCTTAGATTCTGTGCTTTTATGCATTCCTGTGAGACAAGTATTAGTTTCACATAAACCACAGCAGGTTCAATGTATCCCTTGGACAATCACATTGACGATGAAACACAGAAATCGCATCGGAATTAAATAGAAAAGGCACAATGCCGTCTTAAGTACAAGAATAGAGTCTCTTCTTACAGTCGGTGCTTTGAGCAGCCCCTGTGAGACCAGTATTAGTTTCCGATACACCACTGCAGGTTCATTGTATTCCTTGGACATTCACAGTGACGATGAAACACTGAAATTACATCGGAATTAAATACAAAAGGCACAATGCCGCCTTAAATGCAAGAAGAGTGAGACTTCTTAGAGTCTGTGCTTTGATTATTTCCTATGAGACCAGTATTAGTTTCCGATACACCACTTCAGGTTCAATGAATTCCCTTTACATACACATTGACGATAAAACACTGAAATTACATAGGAAATAAATACAAAAGGCACAATGCAGCCTTAAGTGCAAGAAGAGTGAGACTTATTGGAGTCAGTGCTTTGATTCTTTCCTATGAGACCAGTATCAGTTTCCGATACACCACTGCAGGTTCAATGTATTTCTTGGGCCGTCACATTGACGACGAAACACAGAAATCGCAATTAAATACAAAAGGCACAATGCCGCCTTAAGTACAAGAATATAGACTCTTCTCACAGTCGGTTCTTTGATCCTTTCCTGTGAGACCAGTATTAGTTTCCGATACACCTCTGCAGGTTCAATGTATTCCTAGGACCTTCACATTGACGATGAAACACAGAAATTACATCGGGATTAAATACAAAAGGCACAATGCCGCCTTAAGTGCCAGAAGAGTGAGACTTCTTAGAGTCTCTGCATTGATCCTTTCCTGTGAGACCAGTAATAGTTTCCGATACACCACTGCAGGTTCAATGTATTCCTTAGACCTTCACATTGACGATGAAACACAGAAATCGCATCGGAATTTAATACAAAATTCACAGTGCCGCATTAAGTACAAGAATAGAGACTCTTCTTACAGACGGTTCTTTGATCCTTTCCTGTGAGACCAGTATTAGTTTCCGATTCACCACTGCAGTTTCAATGTAATCCTTGGACATTCACATTGACGATGAAACACTGAAATTACATCGGAATTACATACAAAAGGCACAATGCCGCCTTAAGTGCAAGAAGAGTGAGACTTCTTAGAGTCTGCGCTTTGATGCTTTCCTATGAGACCAATATTAGTTTCCGATACACCACTGCAGGTTCAATGTATTCCTTGGACCTTCACATTGACGATGAAAAACAGAGATCGCATCGGAATTAAATACAAAAGGCACAAAGCCGCATTAAGTACAAGAGTAGAGACTCTTCTTACAGTCGGTTCTTTGATCCTTTCCTGTGAGACCAGTATTAGTTTCCGATACACCACTGCAGGTTCAATGTATTCCTTGGACATTCTCACTGACGATGAAACACTGAAATTATATCGGAATTAAATACAAAAGGCACAATGCCGCCCTAAGTGCAAGAAGAGTGAGACTTCTTAGGGTCTGTGCATTGATCCTTTCCTGTGAGACCAGTATTAGTTTCCGATACACCACTGCAGGCTCTATGTATTCCTTTTACATACACATGGATGATGAAACACTAACATTACATCGGAATTAAATACAAAAGGCACAATGCCGCATTAAGTACAAGAATAGAAACTCTTCTTACAGTCGGTTTTTTGATCCTTTCCTGTGAGACCAGTATTAGTTTCCGATACACCACTGCAGGTTCAATGGTTTCCTTGGACATTCACATTGACGATGAAACACTGAAATTACATCGGAGTTAAATACAAAAGGCACAATGCCCCCTTAAATGCAAGAAGAGTGAGACTTCTTAGAGTCTGTGCTTTGATCCTTTCCTATGAGACCAGTATTAGTTTCCGATACACCACTGCAGGTTCAATGTATTCCTTTTACATACACATTGACGATGAAACACTAACACTACATGGGAATAAAATGCAAAAGGCACAATGCCGCATTAAGTGCAAGCAGAGTGAGACTGCTTGGAGTCTGTGCTTTGATCCTTTCCTTTGAGACCAGTATTAGTTTCCGATACACCACTGCAGGTTCAATGTATTCCTTTTACATACACATTGACGATGAAACACTGAAATTTCATCGGAATTAAATGCAAAAGGCAAAATGCCGTCTTAAGTGCAAGAAGAGTGAGACTTCTTAGCGTCTGTGCTTTCATCCTTTCCTGACAGACCAGTATTAGTTTCCGATACACCACTGCATTTTCAATGTATTCCTTTTACATACACATGGACGATGAAACACTAACATTACATCGGTATTAAATACAAAAGGCACAATGCCACCTTTAGTACAAGAATAGAGACTCGTCTTACTGTCGGTGTTTTGATCCATTCCTGTGAGACCAGTATTAGTTTCCAATACACCACTGCAGGTTCAATGTATTCCTTTCACATTCACATTGACGATGAGACACTGATATTACATCATAATTACATAGAAAAGGCACAATGCCGCCTTAAATGCAAGAAGAGTGAGACTTCTGAGAGTCTGTGCTTTGATCCTTTCCTATGAGAACAGTATTAGTTTCCGATACACCACTGCAGGTTCAATGTATTCCTTTTCCATACACATTGATGATGAAACACTGAAATTACATCGGAATTAAATACAAAAGGCACATTGCCGCCTTAAGTGCAAGAAGACTGAGACTTCTTAGAGTCTGTGCTTTGATCCGTTCCTGTGAGACCAGTATTAGTTTCCGATACACCACTGCAGGTTCAATGCATTCCTTGGACCTTCACATTGACGATGAAACACAGAAATCCCATCGGAATTAAATACAGAAGGCACAATGCCGCCTTAAGTACAAGAATACAGACTCTTCTTACAGTCGGTGCTTTAAGCATTCCCTGTGAGACCAGTATTCGTTTCCGATACACCACCGCAGGTTCAATGTATTCCTTGGACCTTCACATTGACGATGAAACACAGGTATCGCGTCGGAATTAAGAATAAAAGGCACAATGCCGCCTTAAGTACTAAAATCGAGACTCTTCTTACAGTCGGTGCTTTGAGCATTCCCTGTGGGACCAGTATTAGTTTCCGATACACCACTGCAGGTTCAATGTTTTCCTTGGTCATACACATTAACGATGAAACACTGAAATCGCATCGGATTTAAATACAAAAGGCACAATGCCGCCTTTAGTGCAAGAAGAGTGAGACTTTGTAGAGTCCGTGCTTTGATCCTTTCCTGTGAGACCAGTATTAGGTTCAGATACACCATTGCGGGTGCAATGTATTAATTGGACCTTCACATAGGCGATGAAATACAGAAATCGCATAGGAATTAAATACAAAAGGCACAATGCCGCCTTAAGTACGAGAATAGATACTCTTCTTACAGTCGGTGCTTTGATGCATTTCTGTGAGTCCAATATTAGTTTCCGATACACCACTGCAGGTTCAATGTATTCCTTGGACATACACATTGACGATGAAACACTGAAATTACATCGGAATTACATACAAAAGGCACAATGCCGCCTTAAGTGCAAGAAGAGTGAGACTTCTTAGAGTCTGCGTTTTGATCCTTTCCTATGAGACCAATATTAGTTTCCGATACATCACTGCAGGTTCAATGTATTCTTTTTACATACACATCCTGGATGAGGCACCGAAATTACATCGGAATTAAATACAAAAGGCACAATGCCGCCTTAAGTACCAGAATATAGGTTCTTCTTACAGTCGGTTATTTGATCCTTTCCCGTGAGACCAGTATTATTTTCCGATACGCCACTGCAGGCTCAATGTATTCCTTGGACCTTCACATTGACGATGAAACACAGAAATTACTTCGGAATTAAATACAAAAGGCACAATGACGCTTTAAATGCAAGAAGAGTGAGACTTCTTAGAGTGTGTGCTTTGATCCTTACCTGTGAGACCAGTATTAGTTTCCGATACACCACTGCAGGTTCAATGTATTCCTTGGACATTCACATTGACGATGAAACACTGAAATTACATCAAAATTAAATACAAAAGGCACAATGCCGCATTAAATGCAAGAAGAGTGAGACTTCTTAGAGACTGTGCATTGACCCTTTCCTGTGAAACCAGTACTAGTTTCCGACACACCAATGCAGGTTCAATGTATTCCTTGGACATTCACATTGACGATGAAACACTGAAATTACATCAAAATTAAAAACAAAAGGCACAATGCCGCCTTAAATGCAAGAAGAGTGAGACTTCTTAGTGTCTGTGTTTTGGTCCTTTCCTGTGAGACCAATATTAGTTTCCGATACACCACTGCAGGTTCAAAGTAATCCTTGGACCTTCACATTGGCGATGGAAACATAAATCGCATAGGAATTAAATACATAAGGCACAATGCCGCCGTAAGTACAAGAATAGAGTCTCTTCTTACAGTCGGTGCTTTGAGCAGCTCCTGTGAGACCAGTATTAGTTTCCGATACACCACTGCAGGTTCAATGTATTCCTTAGACATACACATTGACGATGAAACACTAAAATTACATCGGAATTAAATACAAAAGGCACAATGCGGCCTTAAGTGCAAGAAGAGTGAGACGTCGTAGAGTCTGTGCTTTGATCCTTTCCTGTGAGACCAGTATTAGGTTCCGATACACCACTGCGGGTGCAATGTATTCCTTACTCCTTCACATTGACGATGAAACACTGAAATCGCATCGGAATTAAATACAAAAGGCACAATGCCGCCTTATGTACGAGGATAGTGACTCTTCTTACAGTCGGTGCTTTGATCCATTTCTGTGAGTCCAATATTAGTTTCCGATACACCACTGCAGGTTCAATGTATTCCTTGGACATTCACATTGACGATGAAACACTGAAATTACATCGGAATTACATACAAAAGGCACAATGCCGCCTTAAGTGCAAGAAGACTGAGACTTCTTAGAGTCTGCGCTTTGATCCTGTCCTATGAGACCAATATTTGTTTCCGATACATCACTGCGGGTTCAATGTATTCTTTTTACATACACATTGAGGATGAAACACTGAAATTACATCGGAATTAAATACAAATGGCACAATGCCGCCTTAAGTGCAAGAAGAGTGAGACATCTTAGAGTCTGTGCATTGATCCTTTCCTGTGAGACTAGTATTAGTTTCCGATACACCACTGCAGGTTCAATGTATTCCTTAGACCTTCACATTGACGATGAAACACAGAAATCGCATCGGAATTTAATACAACAGGCACAATGCCGCATTAAGTACAAGAATAGAGACTCTTCTTACAGTCGGTACTTTGATCCTTTCCTGTGAGACCAGTATTAGTTTCCGATACACCACTGCAGGTTCAATGTATTCCTTGGACCTTCACATTGACAATGAAACACTGAAATTACATCGGAATTAAATACAAAAGGCACAATGCCGCCTTAAATTCAAGAAGAGTGAGACTTCTTTGACTCTGTGCATTGATCCTTTCCTGTGAGACCAATATTAGTTTCCGATACACCACTGCAGGTTCAAAGTAATCCTTGGACCTTCACATTGGCGATGAAACACAGAAATCGCATCGGAATTAAATACAAGTGGCACAATGGCCCCTTAAGTACAAGAATAGAGACTCTTCTTACAGTCTGTGCCTTGAACACTCCCTGTGAGACCAGTATTAGTTTTCGATACACCACGGCAGGCTCAATGTATTACTTGGACCTTCACATTGAGGATGAAACACTGAAATTACATCGGAATTAAATACAACAGGCACAATGCCCCCTTAAGTGCAAGAAGAGCGAGATTTCTTAGATTCTGTGCTTTTATGCATTCCTGTGAGACAAGTATTAGTTTCACATAAACCACAGCAGGTTCAATGTATCCCTTGGACAATCACATTGACGATGAAACACAGAAATCGCATCGGAATTAAATAGAAAAGGCACAATGCCGTCTTAAGTACAAGAATAGAGTCTCTTCTTACAGTCGGTGCTTTGAGCAGCCCCTGTGAGACCAGTATTAGTTTCCGATACACCACTGCAGGTTCATTGTATTCCTTGGACATTCACAGTGACGATGAAACACTGAAATTACATCGGAATTAAATACAAAAGGCACAATGCCGCCTTAAATGCAAGAAGAGTGAGACTTCTTAGAGTCTGTGCTTTGATTATTTCCTATGAGACCAGTATTAGTTTCCGATACACCACTTCAGGTTCAATGAATTCCCTTTACATACACATTGACGATAAAACACTGAAATTACATAGGAAATAAATACAAAAGGCACAATGCAGCCTTAAGTGCAAGAAGAGTGAGACTTATTGGAGTCAGTGCTTTGATTCTTTCCTATGAGACCAGTATCAGTTTCCGATACACCACTGCAGGTTCAATGTATTTCTTGGGCCGTCACATTGACGACGAAACACAGAAATCGCATCGGAATTAAATACAAAAGGCACAATGCCGCCTTAAGTACAAGAATATAGACTCTTCTCACAGTCGGTTCTTTGATCCTTTCCTGTGAGACCAGTATTAGTTTCCGATACACCTCTGCAGGTTCAATGTATTCCTAGGACCTTCACATTGACGATGAAACACAGAAATTACATCGGGATTAAATACAAAAGGAATAATGTCGCCTTAAGTGCAAGAAGAGTGAGACTTCTTTTAGTCTGTGCTTTGATCCTTTCCTGTGAGACCAGTATTAGTTTCCGATACACCATTGCAGGTTCAATTTATTCCTTGGACCTTCACATTGACGATGAAACACAGAAATTACATCGGAATTAATTACAAAAGGCACAATGACGCCTTAAATGCAAGAGGAGTGAGACTTCTTAGAGTCTGTGCTTTGATCCTTTCCTGTGAGACCAGTATTAGTTTCCGATACACCACTGCAGGTTCAATGTATTCCTTGGACATTCACATTGACGATGAAACGCTGAAATTACATCGGAATTAAATACAAAAGGCACAATGCCGCCTTAAGTGCAAGAAGAGTGAGACTTCTTAGAGTCTGTGCTTTGATCCTTTCCTGTGGGACCAGTATTAGTTTCCGATGCACCACTGCAGGTTCAATGTATTCCTTGGCCCTTCACATTGACGATAAAACACAGAAATCGCATAGGAATTAAATACAAATGGTACAATGCCGCCTTAAGTACGAGAATAGAGACTCTTCTTACAGTCGGTGCTTTGATCCATTTCTGTGAGACCAATATTATTTTCCGATACACCACTGCAGGTTCAATGTATTCCTTGGACATTCACATTGACGATGAAACACTGAAATTACATCGGAATTACATACAAAAGGCACAATGCCGCCTTAAGTGCAAGAAGACTGAGGCTTCTTAGAGTCTGTGCTTTGATCCTTTCCTATGAGACCAGTATTAGTTTCCGATACACCACTTCAGGTTCAATGAATTCCCTTTACATACACATTGACGATGAAACACTGAAATTACATAGGAAATAAATACAAAAGGCACAATGCAGCCTTAAGTGCAAGAAGAGTGAGACTTATTGGAGTCAGTGCTTTGATTCTTTCCTATGAGACCAGTATTAGTTTCCGATACACCTCTGCAGGTTCAATGTATTCCTTGGACATTCACATTGTCGCTGAAACTCAGAAATTACATCGGAATTAAATACAAAAGGCACAATGCCGCCTTAAAGGCAAGAAGAGTGAGACTTCTTAGAGTCTGTGTTTTGATCCTTTCCTAGGAGACCAGTATTAGTTTCCGAATCACAACTGCATGTTAAATGTATTCCTTTTACATACACATTGACGATGAAACACTAACATTACATCGGAATTAAACACAATGGGCACAATGCCGCCATAAGTGCATGAAGATTGAGACCTCCTAGTGTCTGTGATTTGATCCTTTCCTATGAGACCAGTAGTAGTTTCCGAACACCACTGCAGGTTCAATGTGTTCCTTTTACATACACATTGACGATGAAACACTGAAATTACATCGGAATTAAATAAAAAAGGAATAATGCCGCCTTAAGTGCAAGAAGAGTGAGACTTCTCAGAGTCTGTGCTTTGATCGTTTCCTGTGAGACCAGTATTAGTTTCCGATACACCACTGCAGGTTAAATGTATTCCATTTACATAAACATTGACGTTGAAACACTAACATTACATCGAAATTAAATACAAAAGCCACAATGCCGCCTTAAGTGCAAGAAGAGTGAGACTTCTTAGAGTCTGTGATTTGATCCTTCCCTATGAGACCAGTATTAGTTTCCGAACACCACTGCAGGTTCAATGTGATCCTTTTATATACACATTGACGATGAAACACTGAAATTACATCGGAATTTAATACAAAAGGAATAATGCCGCCTTAAGTGCAAGAAGAGTGAGACTTCTTAGAGTCTGTGCTTTGATCCTTTCCTGTGAGACCAGTATTAGTTTCCGATACACCACTGCAGGTTCAATGTATTCCTTGGACCTTCACATTGACGATGAAACACAGAAATTACATCGGAATTAAATACAAAAGGCACAATGACGATTTAAATGCAAGAGGAGTGAGACTTCTTAGAGTCTGTGCTTTGATCCTTTCCTGTGAGACCAGTATTAGTTTCCGATACACCACTGCAGGTTCAATGTATTCCTTGGACATTCACATTGACGATGAAACGCTGAAATTACATCGGAATTAAATACAAAAGGAACAATGCCGCCTTAAGTGCAAGAAGAGTGAGACTTCTTAGAGTCTGTGCTTTGATCCTTTCCCATGAGACCAGAATTAGTTTCCGATACACCACTGCAGGTTCAATGTATTCCTTTTACATACACATTGACGATGAAACACTAACATTACATCGGAATGAAATACAAGAGGCACAATGCCGCCTTAAATGCAAGAAGAGTGAGACTTCTTAGAGTCTGTGCTTTGATCCTTTCCTTTGAGACCAGTATTAGTTTCCGATACACCACTGCAAGTTCAATGTATTCCTTTTACATACACATCTACGATGAAACACTAACATTACATCGGAATTAAATACAAAAGGCACAATGCCGCCTTAAGTGCAAGAAGAGTGAGACCTCTTAGGGTCTGTGATTTGATCGTTTCCTATGAGACCAGTATTAGTTTCCGAACACCACTGCAGGTTCAATGTGTTTCTTTTACATACACATTGACGACGAAACACTGAAATTACATCGGAATTAAAATCAAAAGGAATAATGCCGCCTCAGGTGCAAGAAGAGTGAGACTCCTTAGAGTCTGTGCTTTGATCCTTTCCTGTGAGACCAGTATTAGTTTCAGATACACCAATGCAGGTTCAATGTATTCCTTGGACCTTCACATTGACGATGAAACACAGAAATTACATCGGAATTAAATACAAAAGGCACATTGACTCTTTAAAGTCAAGAAGAGTGAGACATCTTAGAGTCTGTGTTTTGATCCTTTCCTGTGAGACCAGTATTAGTTTCCGATACACCACAGCAGGTTCAGTGTATTCCTTGGACATTCACATTGACGATGAAACACTGAAATTACATCGAAATTAAATACAAAAGGCACAATGCCGCATTAAATGCAAGAAGAGTGAGACTTCTTAGAGTCTGTGCTTTGATCCTTTCCTGTGATACCAGTATTAGTTTCCGATACACCACTGCAGGTTCAATGTATTCCTTGGACATTCACATTGACGATGAAACACTGAAATTACATCAAAATTAAATACAAAAGGCACAATGCTGCCTTAAGTGCAAGAAGAGTGAGACTTCGTTGACTCTGTGCTTTGATCCCTTCCTATGAGACCAGTATTAGTTTCCGATACACCACTGCAGGTTCAAAGTAATCCTTGCACCTCCACATTAACGATGAAACACAGAAATCGCATCGGAATTAAATACAAAAGGCACAATGCCGCTTAAGTACAATAATAGAGACTCTTCTTACAGTCTGTGCCTTGAACACTCTCTGTGAGACCAGTATTAGTTTTCGATACACCACTGCCGGCTCAATGTATTCCTTGGACCTTCACATTGACGATGAAGCACTTAAATTACGTCGTAATTAAATACAAAAGGCACAATGCCGCCTTAAGTGCAAGAAGAGTGAGACTTCTTAGAGTCTGTCCTTTGATCCTTTCCTGTGAGACCAGTATTAGTTTCCGATAGACCATTGCAGGGACAATGTATTCCTTGGACCTTCACATTGACAATGAAACACTGAATTTACATCGGAGTTAAATACAAAAGGCACAATCCCGCCTAAAGTTCAAGAAGAGTGAGACTTCTTAGAGTCTGTGCTTTGATCCTTTCCTATGGGACCAGTATTAGTTTCCGATACACCACAGCAGGTTCCATGTATTCCTTTTACATACACATTGACGATGAAACACTAAAATTACATCGGAATTAAATACAAGAGGCACAATGCCCCCTTAAGTGCAAGAAGAGTGACACTTCTTAGATTCTGTGCTTTGATCCTTTCCTGTGAGACAAGTAGTAGTTTCATATACACCACTGCAGGTTCAATGTATCCATTGGACAATCACATTGACGATGAAACACAGAAATCGCATCGGAATTAAATACAAAAGGCACAATGCCGCCTTAAGTACGAGAATAGAGACTCTTCTTACAGTCGGTGCTTTGACCCATTTCTGTGAGAACAATATTAGTTTCCGATACACCACTGCAGGTTCAATGTATTCCTTGGACATTCAGATTGACGATGAAACACTGAAATTACAACGGAATTACATACAAAAGGCACAATGCCGCCTTAAGTGCAAGAAGAGTGAGACTTATTAGAGTCTGCGCTTTGATCCTTTCCTATGAGACCAATTTTAGTTTCCGATACGTCACTGCATGTTCAATGTATTCTATTTACATACACATTGAGGATGAAACACTGAAATTACATCGGATTTAAATACAAAAGGCACAATGCCGCCTTAAGTGCAAGAAGAGTGAGACTTCTTAAAGTCTGTGATTTGATAATTTCCTATGAGACCAGTATTAGTTTCCGAACACCACTGCAGGTCAATGTATTCCTTTTACATACACATTGACGATGAAACACTGATATTACATCGGAACTAAATGCAAAAGGCAAAATGCCGTCTTAAGTGCAAGAAGAGTGAGACTTCTTAGAGTCTGTGCTTTGATCCTTTCCTGACAGACCAGTATTAGTTTCCGATACACCACTGCAGGTTTAATGCATTCCTTGGACATTCACATTGACGATGAAAAACTGATATTACATCGGAATTAAATGCAAAAGGCACAATGCCGCCTTAAATGCAAGAAGAGAGAGACTTCTTCGAGTCTGTGCTTTGATTCTTTCCTATGAGACCAGTATTACTTTCCGATACATTACTGCAGGTTGAATGTATTCCTTTTCCATACACATTGACGATGAAACACTGAAATTACATCGGAATTAAATAGAAAAGGCACAATGCTGCCTTAAGTGCAAGAAGAGTGAGACTTCTTTGAGTCCGTGCTTTAATCCTTTCCTGTGAGACCAGTATTAGTTTCCGATACACCACTGCAGGATCAATGTATTCCTTAGAAATTCACATTGACGACCAAACACTAAAATTACATCGCAGTTAAATACAAATGTCACAATGCCGCCCTAAGTGGACGAAGCATGAGACTTCTTAGAGTCTGTGCTTTGATTCTTTCCTATGAGACCAGTATTAGCTTCCGATACACCACTGCTGGTCCAATGTATTCCTTTTACATACACATTGACGATATAACACTGAAATTACATCGGAATTGAATACATAAGGCACAATCCCGCCTTAAGTGCAAGAAGAGTGAGACTTCTTAGGGTCTGTGATTTGATCCTTTCCTATGAGACCAGTATTAGTTTCCGATACACCACTGCAGGTTCAATGTATTCCTTTTACATACACATTAACGATGAAACACTAACATTACATCGGAATTAAATACAAAAGGCACAATGCCGCCTTAAGTGCAAGAAGAGTGAGACTTCTTAAAGTCTGTGATTTGATCCTTTCCTATGAGACCAGTATTAGTTTCCGAACACCACTGCAGGTTCAATGTATTCCTTTTACATACACATTGACGATGAAACACTGAAAGTTCATCGAAATTAAATACAAAAGGCACAATGCCGCCTTAAGTGCAAGGAAAGTGAGACTTCTTAGAGTCTGTGCTTTGATCCTTTCCTGTGAGACCAGTATTATTTTCCGATACACCACTGCAGGTTCAATGTATTCCTTGGTCCTTCATATTGACAACTAAGAACAGAAATCGCATCGGAATTAAATACAAAAGGCACAATGCCGCCTTAAGAACAAGAATAGAGATTCTTCTTACAGTCATTGCTTTTGATCCTTTCCTCTGAGACCAGTATTTTTTTCCGATATACCAATGCAGGTTCAATGTATTCCTTGTACATTCACATTGACGATGAAACACTGAAATTACATCGAAATTAAATACAAAAGGCACAATGACGCCTTAAATGCAAGAAGAGTGAGACTTCTTAGAGTCTGTGCTTTGTTCCTTTCCTGTGAGACCAGTATTAGTTTCCGATACACCACTGCAGGTTCAATGTATTCCTTGGACATACACATTCACGATGAAACACTGAAATTACAACGGAATTACATACAAAAGGCACAATGCCGCCTTAAGTGCAAGAAGAGTGAGACTTCTTGGAGTCTGTGCTTTGATCCTTTCCTGTGAGACCAGTATTAGTTTCCGATACACCACTGCAGGTTCAATGTATTATTTGGACTTTCACATTGACGATGAAACACAGAAATCGCATCGGAATTAAATACAAAAGGCACAATGGCGCCTTAAGTACAATAATAGAGACTCTTCTTACAGTCTGTGCCTTGAACACTCCCTGTGAGACCAGTATTAGTTTTCGATACACCACTGCCGGCTCAATGTATTCCTTGGACCTTCACATTGACGATGAAGCACTTAAATTACATCATAATTAAATACAAAAGGCACAATGCCGCCTTAAGTGCAGAAGAGTGAGACTTCTTAGAGTCTGTCCTTTGATCCTTTCCTGTGAGACCAGTATTAGTTTCCGATAGACCATTGCAGGGACGATGTATTCCTTGGACCTTCACATTGACAATGAAACACTGAAATTACATCGGAGTTAAATACAAAAGGCACAATTCCGCCTAAAGTTCAAGAAGAGTGAGACTTCTTAGAGTCTGTGCTTTGATCCTTTCCTATGAGACCAGTATTAGTTTCCGATAAACCCCTGCAGGTTCCATGTATTCCTTTTACATACACATTGACGATGAAACACTAAAATTACATCGGAATTAAATACAAGAGGCACAATGCCCCCTTAAGTGTAAGAAGAGTGACACTTCTTAGATTCTGTGCTTTGATCCTTTCCTGTGAGACAAGTAGTAGAGTCATATACACCACTGCAGGTTCAATGTATCCATTGGACAATCACATTGACGATGAAACACAGAAATCGCATCGGAATTAAATACAAAAAGCACAATGCCGCCTTAAGTACGAGAATAGAGACTCTTCTTCAAGTCGGTGCTTTGACCCATTTCTGTGAGAACAATATTAGTTTCCGATACACCACTGCAGGTTTAATGTATTCTATGGACATTCAGATTGACGATGAAACACTGAAATTACAACGGAATTACATACAAAAGGCACAATGCCGCCTTAAGTGCAAGAAGAGTGAGACTTTTTAGAGTCTGCGCTTTGATCCTTTCCTATGAGACCAATTTTAGTTTCCGATACGTCACTGCAGGTTCAATGTATTCTTTTTACATACACATTGAGGATGAAACACTGAAATTACATCGGATATAAATACAAAAGGCACAATGCCGCCTTAATTGCAAGAAGAGTGAGACTTCTTAGGGTCTGTGATTTGATCCTTTCCTATGAGACCAGTATCAGTTTCCGATACACCACTGCAGGTTCAATGTATTCCTTCTACATACACATTAACGATGAAACACTAACATTACATCGGAATTAAATACAAAAGGCACAATGCCGCCTTAAGTGCAAGAAGAGTGAGACTTCTTAAAGTCTGTGATTTGATCCTTTCCTATGAGACCAGTATCAGTTTCCGAACACCACTGCAGGTTCAATGTATTCCTTTTACATACACATTGACGATGAAACACTGATATTACATCGGAACTAAATGCAAAAGGCAAAATGCCGTCTTAAGTGCAAGAAGAGTGAGACTTCTTAGAGTCTGTGCTTTGATCCTGTCCTGACAGACCAGTATTAGTTTCCGATACACCACTGCAGGTTCAATGTATTCCTTGGACATTCACATTGACGATGAAAAACTGATATTACATCGGAATTAAATGCAAAAGGCACAATGCCGCCTTAAATGCAAGAAGAGAGAGACTTCTTCGAGTCTGTGCTTTGATTCTTTCCTATGAGACCAGTAGTAGTTTCCGATGTATTACTGCAGGTTGAATGTATTCCTTTTACATACACATTGACGATGAAACACTGAAATTACATCGGAATTAAATAGAAAAGGCACAATGCTGCCTTAAGTGCAAGAAGAGTGAGACTTCTTTGAGTCCGTGCTTTAATCATTTCCTGTGAGACCAGTATTAGTTTCCGATACACCACTGCAGGATCAATGTATTCCTTAGAAATTCACATTGACGACCAAACACTAAAATTACATCGGAGTTAAATACAAATGTCACAATCCCGCCCTAAGTGGAAGAAGAATGAGACTTCTTAGAGTCTGTGCCTTGATTCTTTCCTGTGAGACCAGTATTATTTTCCGATACACCACTGCAGGTTCAATGTATTCCTTGGTCCTTCACATTGACGACTAAGAACAGAAATCGCATCGGAATTAAATACAAAAGGCACAATGCCGCCTTAAGAACAAGAATAGAGATTCTTCTTACAGTCGGTGCTTTTGATCTTTTCCTCTTCGACCAGTATTAGTTTCCTATATACCACTGCAGGTTCAATGTATTCCTTGTACATTCACATTGACGATGAAACACTGAAATTACATCGGAATTAAATACAAATGGCACCATGCCGCCTTAAATGCAAGAAGAGTGAGACTTCTTAGAGTCTGTGCTTTGATCCCTCCCTATGAGAAAAGAATTAGATTCCGATACACCAATGCAGTTTCATTGTATTCCTTGGACCTTCACATTGACGATGAAACACAGAAATTACATTGGAATTAAATACATAAGGCACAATGACGCCGTAAATGCAAGAAGAGTGAGACTTCTTAGAGTCTGTGCTTTGATCCTTTCCTGACAGACCAGTATCAGTTTCCGATACTCCACTGCAGGTTCAATGTATTCCTTGGACATTCACATTCACGATGAAAAACAGATATTACATCGGAATTAAATACAAAAGGATCAATGCCCCCTTAAATGCAACAAGAGAGAGACTTCTTCGAGTCTGTGCTTTGATTCTTTCCTATGAGACCAGTATTAGTTTCCGATACATTACTGCATGTTGAATGTATTACTTTTACATACACATTGACGATGAAACACTGAAATTACATCGAATTAAATAGAAAAGGCACAATGCTGCCTTAAGTGCAAGAAGAGTGAGACTTCTTTGAGTCCGTGCTTTGATCCTTTCCTGTGAGACCAGTATTAGTTTCCGATACACCACTGCAGGATCAATGTATTCCTTAGAAATTCACATTGACTACCAAACACTAAAATTACAACGGAGTTAAATACAAATGTCACAATGCCACCCTAAGTGGAAGAAGAGTGATACTTCTTAGAGTCTGTGCTTTGATTCTTTCCTATGAGACCAGTATTAGTTTCCGATACACCACTGCAGGTTCAATGTATTTCTTGCACTTTCACATTGACAACGAAACACAGAAATCCCATCGGAATTAAATACAAAAGGCACAATGCCGCCTTAAGTACAAGAATATGGACTCTTCTTACAGTCGGTGCTTTGATCCTTTCCTGTGAGACCAGTATTAGTTTCCGATACACCACTGCAGGTTCAATGTATTCCTTGGACATTCACATTGACGATGAAAAACTTATATTACATCCGAATTAAATACAAAAGGCACAATGCCGCCTGAAATGCATGAAGAGGGAGACTTCTTCGAGTCTGTGCTTTGAATCTTTCCTATGAGACCAGTATTAGTTTCCGATACACCACTGCTGGTCCAATGTATTCCTTTTACATACACATTGACGATGAAACACTGAAATTACATCGGAATTAAATACAAAAGGCACAATACCGCCTTAAGTGAAAGAAGAGTGAGACTTCTTAGAGTCTGTGCTTTGATCCTTTCCTGTGAGACCAGTATTATTTTCCGATACACCACTGCAGGTTCAATGTATTCCTTGGTCCTTCACATTGACGACTAAGAACTGAAATCGCATCGGAATTAAATACAAAAGGCACAATGCCGCCTTAAGAACAAGAATAGAGATTCTTCTTACAGTCGGTGCTTTTGATCCATTCCTCTGAGACCAGTATTAGTTTCCGATATACCACTGCAGGTTCAATGTATTCCTTGTACATTCACATTGACGATGAAACACTGAAATTACATCGGAATTAAATACAAATGGCACAATGCCGCCTTAAATGCAAGAAGAGTGAGACTTCTTAGAGTCTGTGCTTTGATCCCTTCCTATGAGACGAGAATTAGTTTCCGATACACCACTGCAGTTTCATTGTATTCCTTGGATCTTCACATTGACGATGAAACACAGAAATTACATTGGAATTAAATACATAAGGCACAATGACGCCTTAAATGCAAGAAGAGTGAGACTTCTTAGAGTCTGTGCTTTGATCCTTTCCTGTGAGACCAGTATTAGTTTCCGATACACCACTGCTGGTTCCATGTATTCCTTGGACATTCACATTGACGATCAAACACTAAAATTACATCGGAATTAAATACAAATGGCACAACGCCGCCTTAAGTGCAAGAAGAGTGAGACTTCTTAGAGTCTGTGCTTTCATCCATTCCTGTGAGACCAGTATTAGTTACCGATACACCACTGCAGGTTCAATGTATTTCTTTTACATACACATTGACGATGAAACACTGAAATTGCATCGGAATTAAATACAATAGGCAAAATGCCGTCTTAAGTGCAAGAAGAGTGAGACTTCTCAGAGTATGTGCTTTGATCCTTTCCTATGAGACCAGTATTAGTTTCCGATACACCACTGCAGGTTCAATGTATTTCTTTTACATACTCATTGAAGATGAAACACTGAAATTACATCGGAATTATATATAAGAGGCACAATGCCCCCTTAAGTGCAAGAAGAGTGAGACTTCTAATTTCTGTGCTTTGACCCTTTCCTGTGAGACAAGTATTAGTTTCATATACACCACTGCAGGTTCAATGTATCCATTGGACAATCACATTGACGATGAAACACAGAAATCGCATCGGAATTAAATACAAAAGGCACAATGCCGCCTTAAGTACAAGAATAGAGACTCTTCTTACAGTCGGTGCTTTGAGCAGTCCCTGTGAGACCAGTATTAGTTTCCGATACACCACTGCCGGCTCAATGTATTCCTTGGGCCTTCACATTGACTATGAAACACTGAAATTACATCGGAATTAAATACAAGAGGCACAATGCCGCTTTAAGTGCGAGAAGAGTGAGACCTCTTAGAGTCTGTCCTTTGATCCTTTCCTGTGAGACCAGTATTAGTTTCCGATACACCATTGCTGGGTCAATGTATTCCTTGGACCTTCACATTGAAAATGAAACACTGAAGTTACATCGGAATTAAATACAAAAGGCACAATGACGCCATAAGAACAAGAAGAGTGGGACTTCTTAGAGTATGTGCTTTGATCCTTTCCTGTGAGGCAAGTATTAGCTTCCGATACACCACTGCAAGATCAATGTATTTCTTGGACGTTCAGCTTGACGATGAAACACTGAAATTACATCGGAATTAAATACAAAAGGCACAACGCCGCCCTCAGTGCAAGAAGAGTGAGAATTCTTAGAGTCTGTGCTTTGATCCTTTCCTGTGAGGCCAGTATAAGTTTCCGATTCACCACTGCAGGTTCAATGTATTCCTTGAACCTTCACATTGACGATGAAACACAGAAATCGCATCGGAATTAAGTACAATAAGCCCAATTCCGCCTTAAGTACAAGAATAGAGACTCTCCTTACAGAAGGTGCTTTGAGCAGTCCCTGTGAGACCAGTATTAGTTTCCGATACACCACTGCAGGTTCAATATATTCCTTAGACATACACATTGACGATGAAACACTGAAATTACATCGGAATTAAATACAAAAGGCACTATGCCGCCTTATGTGCAAGAATAGTGAGACTTCTTAGAATCTGTGCTTTGATCCTTTCCTGTGAGACCATTATCAGGTTCCGATACACAACTGCAGGTGCAATGTAATCCTTGCACCTTCACATTGACGATGAAACACAGAAATCGCATCGTAATATAATACAAAAGGCACAATGCCGCCTTAAGTACGAGAATAGAGACTCTTCTTACAGTCGGTGGTTTGATCCATTTCTGTGAGACCAATATTAGTTTCCGATACACCACTGCAGGTTCAATGTATCCCTCGGACCTTCGCATTGACGATGAAATAAAGAACTCGGATCGGAATTAAATACATAAGGCACAATGCCGCCTTTAGTACTAGAACAGGGACTGCTCTTAGTGTTGGTGTTTGATCCTTTCCTGTGAGACCAGTATTAGTTTCCGATACACCACTGCAGGTTCAATGTATTTCTTGGACAATCAAATTGACGATGAAACACTGAAATTACATCAGAATTACATAGAAAAGGCACAATGCCGCCTTAAATGCAAGAAGAGTGAGACTTCCTAGAGTCTGTGCTTTGATCCTTTCGTATGAGAACAGTATTAGTTTCCGTTACACCATTGCAGGTTCAATGTATTCCTTGGACTTTCACATTGACGATGAAACACAGAAATTACATCGGAATTAACTACAAAAGACACAATGACGCCTTAAATGAAAGAAGAGTGAGACTTCTTAGAGTCTGTGATTTGATAATTTCCGATGAGACCAGTATTAGTTTCCGATACACCACTGCAGCTTCAATGTATTCCATGGACCTTCACATTGACGACGAAACACAGAAATCGCATCGGAATTAAATACAAAAGGCACAATGCCACCTTAAGTACAAGAATATAGACTCTTCTTACAGTCGGTCCTTTGATCCTTTCTAATGAGACCAGTATTAGTTTCCGATACACCACTGCAGGTTCAATGTATTTCTTTTACATACACATTGACGATGAAACACTGAAATTACATAGGAATTAAATACAAAAGGCACAATGCCGCCTTAAGTGCAAGAAGAGTGAGACTTCTTAGAGTCTGTGCTTTGATCCTTTCCTGTGAGACCAGTATTAGTTTCCGATAGACCACTGCAGGTTCAATGTATTCCTTGGACCTTCACACTGACGACGAAACACTGCAATTACATCGGAATTAAATACAAAAGCCACAATGACGCCATAAGTACAAGAAGAGTGAGACTTCTTAGAGTATGTGCTTTGATCCTTTCCTGTGAGGCAAGTATTAGTTTCCGATACACCACTGCAAGTTCAATGTATTCCTTGGACGTTCACATTGACGATGAAACACCGAAATTACATCGGAATTAAAAACAAAAGGCACAACTTCGCCTTCAGTGCAAGGAGAGTGAGACTTCTTAGAGTCTGTGCTTTGATCCTGTCCTGTGAGACCAGTATTAATTTCCGATAGACCACTGCAGGTTCAATGTATTCCTTGGTCCTTCACAGTGACGACAAAATACAGAAATCACATCGGAATTAAATACAAAACGCACAGTGCCGCCTTAAGAACAAGAACAGAGACTCTTCTTACAGTCGGTGCTTTGATCCTTTCCTCTGAGACCAGTATTAATTTCCGATATACCACTGCAGGTTCAATGTATTCCTTGTACATTAACATTGACGATGAAACACTGAAATTACATCGGAATTAAATACAAATAGCACAATGCCGCCTTAAATGCAAGAAGAGTGAGACTTCTTAGAGTCTGTGATTTGATCCTTTCCTATGAGTCCAGTATTAGTTTCCGATATACCACTGCAGGTTCAATGTATTCCTTGGACCTTCACATTGACGATGAAACACAGAAATTACATCGGAATTAAATACAAAAGGCACAATGACGCCTTAAATGCAAGAAGAGTGGGACCTCTTAGAGTCTGTGTTTTGATCCTTTCCTGTGAGACCAGTATTAGTTTCCGATACACCACTGCAGATTCTATGTATTCCTTGGACATTAACATTGACAATGAAACACTGAAATTACATGAAAGTGAATTACAAAAGGCACAATGCCGCATTAAATGCAAGAAGAGTGAGACTTCTTAGAGTCTGCGCTTTGATCCTTTCCTATGAGACATGTATTAGTTTACGATACACCACTGCAGGTTCAATGTATTCCTTGGACCTTCACATTAACGACGAAATACAGAAATAGCATCGGAATTAAATACAAAAGGCACAATGCCAGCTTAAGTACAAGAATATAGACTCTTCTTAGAGTCGGTGTTTTGATCCTTTCCTATGAGACCAATATTAGTTTACGATACACCACTGCAAGTTCAATGTATTTCTTTTACATACACATTGACGATGAAACACTGAAATTACATAGGAATTAAATACAAAAGGCACAATGCCGCCTTAAGTGCAAGAAGAGTGAGACTTCTTAGAGTCTGTGCTGTGATCCTTTCCTATTAGACCAGTATTAGTTTCCGATTCACCACAGCACGGTCAATGTATTCCTTGGACATACACATTGACGATGAAACACTGAATTTACATAGGAATTGCATACAAAAGGCACTATGCTGCCTTAAGTGCAAGACGAGTGAGACTTCTTTGACTCTGTGCTTTGATCCTTTCTTGTGAGACCAGTATTAGTTTCCGATACACCACTGCGGGTTCAAAGTAATCCTTGGACCTTCACATTGACGATGAAACACTGAAATTACATCGGAATTAAATACAAAAGGCACAATGAGGCCTAAAGTGCAAGAAGAGTGAGACTTCTTAGAGTCTGTGCTTTGATCCTTTCCTGTGAGACCAGTGGTAGTTTCCGATAGACCACTGCAGGTTCAATGTATTCCTTGGACCTTCACACTGACGACGAAACACTGCAATTACATCGGAATTAAATACAAAATGCACAATGACGCCATAAGTACAAGAAGAGTGAGACTACTTAGAGTATGTGCTTTGATCCTTTCCTGTGAAGCAAGTATTAGTTTCCGATACACCACTGCAAGTTCAATGTATTCCTTGGACGTTCACATTGACGATGAAACACTGAAATTACATCGGAATTAAAACAAAAGGCACAACGCCGCCTTCAGTGCAAGAAGAGTGAGACTTCTTAGAGTCTGTGCTTTGATCCTTTCCTGTGAGACCAGTATTATTTTCCGATACACCACTGCAGGTTCAATGTATTCCTTGGTCCTTCACATTGACGACAAAATACAGAAATCACATCGGAATTAAATACAAAAGGCACAATGCCGCCTTAAGAACAAGAATAGAGACTCTTCTTACAGTCGGTGCTTTGATCCTTTCCTCTGAGACCAGCATTAATTTCCGATATACCACTGCAGATTCAATGTATTCCTTGTACATTCACATTGACGATGAAACACTGAAATTACATCGGAATTAAATACAAATGGCACAATGCCGCCTTAAATGCAAGAAGAGTGAGACTTCTTAGAGTCTGTGCTTTGATCCTTTCCTATGAGACCAGTATTACCACAGCAGTTTCAATGTATTCCTTGGACCTTCACATTGACGATGAAACACAGAAATTACATCGGAATTAAATACAAAAAGCACAATGACGCCTTAAATGCAAGAAGAGTGAGACTTCTTAGAGTCTTCCTGTATTTAAATCCTTTCCTGTGAGACCAGTATTAGTTTCCGATACACCACTGCAGGTTCTATGTATTCCTTGGACATTAATATTGACGATGAAACACTGAAATTACATGAAAATTAATTACAAAAGGCACAATGCCGCAATAAATGCAAGAAGAGTGAGACTTCTTAGAGTCTGCGCTTTGATCCTTTCCTATGAGACTTGTATTAGTTTCCGATACACCACTGCAGGTTCAATGTATTCCTTGGACCTTCACATTAACGACGAAACACAGAAATCGCATCGGAATTAAATACAAAAGGCACAACGCCACCTTAAGTACAAGAATGTAGACTCTTCTTACAGTCGGTGCTTTGATCCTTTCCTATGATACCAGTATTAGTTTCCGATACACCACTGCAGGTTCAATGTATTTCTTTTACATACACATTGAAGATGAAACACTGATAATTACATAGGAATTAAATACAAAAGGCACAATGCCGCCTTAAGTGCAAGAAGAGTGAGACTTCTTGGAGTCTGTGCTTTGATTCTTTCCTATGAGACCAGTATTAGTTTCCGATACACCACTGCCGGTTCAATGTATTTCTTGGAACTTCACATTGACGACGAAACACAGAAATCGCATCGGAATTAAATACAAATGGCACAACGCCGCCTTAAGTGCAAGAAGAGTGAGACTTCTTACAGTCTGTGTTTTGATCCTTTCCTATGAGACCAGTATTAGTTTCCGATTCACCACTGCACGTTCAATGTATTACTTGGACATTCACATTGACGATCAAACACTAAAATTACATCGGAATTAAATACAAATGGCACACCGCCGGCTTAAGTGCAAGAAGAGTGAGACTTCTTACAGTCTGTGTTTTGATCCTTTCCTATGAGACCAGTATTAGTTTCCGATTCACCACTGCACGTTCAATGTATTACTTGGACATACACATTGACGATGAAACACTGAATTTCCATCGGAATTGCATACAAGAGGCACAATGCTGCCTTAAGTGCAAGAAGAGTGAGACTTCTTTGACTCAGTGCTTTGATCCTTTCTTGTGAGACCAGTATTAGTTTCCGATACACCACTGCGGGTTCAAAGTAATCCTTGGACCTTCACATTGACGATGAAACACTGAAATTACATCGGATTTAAATACAAAAGGCACAATGCCGCCTAAAGTGCAAGAAGAGTGAGACTTCTTAGAGTCTGTACTTTGATCCTTTCCTGTGAGACCAGTATTAGTTTCCGATTGACCACTGCAGTTTCAATGTATTCCTTGGACCTTCACACTGACGATGAAACACTGCAATTACATCGGAATTAAATACAAAAGCCAATTTGACGCCATAAGTACAAGAAGAGTGAGACTTCTTAGAGTATGTGCTTTGAACCTTTCCTGTGAGACCAGTATTATTTTCCGATACACCACTGCAGGTTCAATGTATTCCTTGATCCTTCACAGTGACGACAAAATACAGAAATCACATCGGAATTAAATACAAAAGGCACAATGCCGCCTTAAGAACAAGAATAGAGACTCTTCTTACAGTCGGTGCTTTGATCCTTTCCTCTGAGACCAGTATTAATTTCCGATATACCACTGCAGGTTCAATGTATTCCTTGTACATTCACATTGACGATGAAACACTGAAATTACATCGGAATTAAATACAAATGGCACAATGCCGCCTTAAATGCAAGAATAGTGAGACTTCTTAGAGTCTGTGCTTTGATCCTTTCCTATGACACCAGTATTAGTTTCCGATATCCCACTGCAGGTTCAATGTATTCCAGGGACCTTCACATTGACGATGAAACACAGAAATTACATCGGAATTAAATACAAAAGGCACAATGTCGCCTTAAATGCAAGAAGAGTGGGACCTCTTAGAGTCTGTGTTTTGATCCTTTCCTGTGAGACCAGTATTAGTTTCCGATACACCACTGCAGATTCTATGTATTCTTTGGACATTAACATTGACAATGAAACACTGAAATTACATGAAAGTTAATTACAAAAGGCACAATGCCGCATTAAATGCAAGAAGAGTGAGACTTCTTAGAGTCTGCGCTTTGATCCTTTCCTATGAGACCTGTATTAGTTTCCGATACACCACTGCAGGTTCAATGTATTCCTTGGACCTTCACATTGACGACGAAACACAGAAATCGCATCGGAATTAAATACAAATGGCACAATGCCACCTTAAGTACAAGAATATAGACTCTTCTTAGAGTCGGTGTTTTGATCCTTTCCTATGAGACCAGTATTAGTTTCCGATACACCACTGCAAGTTCAATGTATTTCTTTTACATACACATTGACGATGAAACACTGAAATTACATAGGAATTAAATACAAAAGGCACAATGCCGCCTTAAGTGCAAGAAGAGTGAGACTTCTTAGAGTCTGTGCTGTGATCCTTTCCTATTAGACCAGTATTAGTTTCCGATTCACCACTGCACGGTCAATGTATTCCTTGGACATACACATTGACGATGAAACACTGAATTTACATAGGAATTGCATACAAAAGGCACAATGCTGCCTTAAGTGCAAGATGAGTGAGACTTCTTTGACTCTGTGCTTTGATCCTTTCTTGTGAGACCAGTATTAGTTTCCGATACACCACTGCGGGTTCAAAGTAATCCTCGGACCTTCACATTGACGATGAAACACTGAAATTACATCGGAATTAAATACAAAAGGCACAATGCCGCCTAAAGTGCAAGAAGAGTGAGACTTCTTAGAGTCTGTGCTTTGATCCTTTCCTGTGAGACCAGTATTAGTTTCCGATAGACCACTGCAGGTTCAATGTATTCCTTGGACCTTCACACTGACGACGATACACTGTAATTACATCGGAATTAAATACAAAAGGCACAATGACGCCATAAGTACAAGAAGAGTGAGACTTCTTAGAGTATGTGCCTTGATCCTTTCCTGTGAGGCAAGTATTAGTTTCCGATACACCACTGCAAGTTCAATGTATTCCTTGGACGTTCACATTGACGATGAAACCCTGAAATTACATCGGAATTAAAAACAAAAGGCACAACGCCGCCTTCAGTGCAAGAAGAGTGAGACTTCTTAGAGTCTGTGCTTTGATCCTCTCCTGTGAGACCAGTATTATTTTCCGATACACCACTGCAGGTTCAATGTATTCCTTGGTCCTTCACATTGACGACAAAATACAGAAATCACATCGGAATTAAATACAAAAGGCACAATGCCGCCTTAAGAACAAGAATAGAGGCTCTTTTACAGTCGGTGTTTTGATCCTTTCCTCTGAGACCAGTATTAATTTCCGATATACCACTGCAGGTTCAATGTATTCCTTGTACATTCACATTGACGATGAAACACTGAAATTACATCGGAATTAAATACAAATGGCCCAATGCCGCCTTAAATGCAAGAAGAGTGAGACTACTTAGAGTCTGTGCTTTGATCCTTTCCTATGAGACCAGTATTAGTTTCCGATATACCACAGCAGTTTCAATGTATTCCTTGGACCTTCACATTGACGATGAAACACAGAAATTACATCGGAATTAAATACAAAAAGCACAATGACGCCTTAAATGCAAGAAGAGTGAGACTTCTTAGAGTCTGTGTTTTGATCCTTTCCTGTGAGACCAGTATTAGTTTCCGATACACCACTGCAGGTTCTATGTATTCCTTGGACATTAATATTGACGATGAAACACTGAAATTACATGAAAATTAATTACAAAAGGCACGATGCCGCATTAAATGCAAGAAGAGTGAGACTTCTTAGAGTCTGCGCTTTGATCCTTTCCAATGAGACCTGTATTAGTTCCTGATACACCACTGCAGGTTCAATGTATTCCTTGGACCTTCACATTGACGACGAAACACAGAAATCGCATCGGAATTAAATACAAAAGGCACAACGCCACCTTAAGTACGAGAATATAGACTCTTCTTACAGTGGGTGCTTTGATCCTTTCCTATGAGACCAGTATTAGTTTCCGATACACCACTGCAGGTTCAATGTATTTCTTTTACATACACATTGAAGATGAAACACTGATAATTACATAGGAATTAAATACTAAAGGCACAATGCCGCCTTAAGTGCAAGAAGAGTGAGACTTCTTGGAGACTGTGATTTGATTCCTTCCTATGAGACCAGTATTAGTTTCCGATTCACCACTGCCTGTTCAATGTATTTCTTGGAACTTGACATTGACGACGAAACACAGAAATCGCATCGGAATTAAATACAAAAGGCACAATGCCGCCTTAAGTACAAGAATATAGACTCTTCTTAGAGTCGGTGCTTTGGTCCTTTCCTGTGAGACCAGTACTAGTTTCCGATACACCACTGCATGTTCAATGTATTCCTGGGACTTTCACATTGACGATGAAAAACTGCAATTACATCGGAATTAAATACAAAAGGCACAATACCGCCTTAAATGCAAGAAGAGTGAGACTTCTAAGAGAGTGTGCTTTGATCCTTTCCTGTGAGACCAGTATTATTTTCCGATACACCACTGCAGGTTCAATGTATTCCTTGGTCCTTCACATTGACGACAAAATACAGAAATCACATCGGAATTAAATACAAAAGGCACAATGCCGCCTTAAGAACAAGAATAGAGACTCTTCTTACAGTCGGTGCTTTGATCCTTTCCTCTGAGACCAGTATTAATTTCCGATATACCACTGCAGATTCAATGTATTCCTTGTACATTCACATTGACGATGAAACACTGAAATTACATCGGAATTAAATACAAATGGCACAATGCCGCCTTAAATGCAAGAAGAGTGAGACTTCTTAGAGTCTGTGCTTTGATCCTTTCCTATGAGACCAGTATTACCACAGCAGTTTCAATGTATTCCTTGGACCTTCACATTGACGATGAAACACAGAAATTACATCGGAATTAAATACAAAAAGCACAATGACGCCTTAAATGCAAGAAGAGTGAGACTTCTTTGACTCAGTGCTTTGATCCTTTCTTGTGAGACCAGTATTAGTTTCCGATACACCACTGCGGGTTCAAAGTAATCCTTGGACCTTCACACTGACGATGAAACACTGTAATTACATCGGAATTAAATACAAAAGGCACAATGACGCCATAAGTACAAGAAGAGTGAGACTTCTTAGAGTATGTGCTTTGATCCTTTCCTGTGAGGCAAGTATTAGTTTCCGATACACTACTGCAAGTTCAATGTATTCCTTGGACGTTCACATTGACGATGAAACACTGAAATTACATCGGAATTAAAAACAAAAGGCACAACGCCGCCTTCAGTGCAAGAAGAGCGAGACTTCTTAGAGTCTGTCCTTTGATCCTTTCCTCTGAGACCAGTATTAATTTCCGATATACCACTGCAGGTTCAATGCATTCCTTGTACATTCACATTGAGGATGAAACACTGAAATTACATCGGAATTAAATACAAATGGCACAATGCCGCCTTAAATGCAAGAAGAGTGAGACTTCTTAGAGTCTGTGCTTTGATCCTTTCCTATGACACCAGTATTAGTTTCCGATATCCCACTGCAGGTTCAATGTATTCCTGGGACCTCCACATTGACGATGAAACACAGAAATTACATCGGAATTAAATACAAAAGGCACAATGTCGCCTTAAATGCAAGAAGAGTGGGACCTCTTAGAGTCTGTGTTTTGATCCTTTCCTGTGAGACCAGTATTAGTTTCCGATACACCACTGCAGATTCTATGTATTCTTTGGACATTAACATTGACAATGAAACACTGAAATTACATGAAAGTTAATTACAAAAGGCACAATGCCGCATTAAATGCAAGAAGAGTGAGACTTCTTAGAGTCTGCGCTTTGATCCTTTCCTATGAGACCTGTATTAGTTTCCGATACACCACTGCAGGTTCAATGTATTCCTTGGACCTTCACATTGACGACGAAACACAGAAATCGCATCGGAATTAAATACAAATGGCACAATGCCACCTTAAGTACAAGAATATAGACTCTTCTTAGAGTCGGTGTTTTGATCCTTTCCTATGAGACCAGTATTAGTTTCCGATACACCACTGCAAGTTCAATGTATTTCTTTTACATACACATTGACGATGAAACACTGAAATTACATAGGAATTAAATACAAAAGGCACAATGCCGCCTTAAGTGCAAGAAGAGTGAGACTTCTTAGAGTCTGTGCTGTGATCCTTTCCTATTAGACCAGTATTAGTTTCCGATTCACCACTGCACGGTCAATGTATTCCTTGGACATACACATTGACGATGAAACACTGAATTTACATAGGAATTGCATACAAAAGGCACAATGCTGCCTTAAGTGCAAGATGAGTGAGACTTCTTTGACTCTGTGCTTTGATCCTTTCTTGTGAGACCAGTATTAGTTTCCGATACACCACTGCGGGTTCAAAGTAATCCTCGGACCTTCACATTGACGATGAAACACTGAAATTACATCGGAATTAAATACAAAAGGCACAATGCCGCCTAAAGTGCAAGAAGAGTGAGACTTCTTAGAGTCTGTGCTTTGATCCTTTCCTGTGAGACCAGTATTAGTTTCCGATAGACCACTGCAGGTTCAATGTATTCCTTGGACCTTCACACTGACGACGATACACTGTAATTACATCGGAATTAAATACAAAAGGCACAATGACGCCATAAGTACAAGAAGAGTGAGACTTCTTAGAGTATGTGCCTTGATCCTTTCCTGTGAGGCAAGTATTAGTTTCCGATACACCACTGCAAGTTCAATGTATTCCTTGGACGTTCACATTGACGATGAAACCCTGAAATTACATCGGAATTAAAAACAAAAGGCACAACGCCGCCTTCAGTGCAAGAAGAGTGAGACTTCTTAGAGTCTGTGCTTTGATCCTCTCCTGTGAGACCAGTATTATTTTCCGATACACCACTGCATGTTCAATGTATTCCTTGGTCCTTCACATTGACGACAAAATACAGAAATCACATCGGAATTAAATACAAAAGGCACAATGCCGCCTTAGGAACAAGAATAGAGGCTCTTTTACAGTCGGTGTTTTGATCCTTTCCTCTGAGACCAGTATTAATTTCCGATATACCACTGCAGGTTCAATGTATTCCTTGTACATTCACATTGACGATGAAACACTGAAATTACATCGGAATTAAATACAAATGGCCCAATGCCGCCTTAAATGCAAGAAGAGTGAGACTACTTAGAGTCTGTGCTTTGATCCTTTCCTATGAGACCAGTATTAGTTTCCGATATACCACAGCAGTTTCAATGTATTCCTTGGACCTTCACATTGACGATGAAACACAGAAATTACATCGGAATTAAATACAAAAAGCACAATGACGCCTTAAATGCAAGAAGATTGAGACTTCTTAGAGTCTGTGTTTTGATCCTTTCCTGTGAGACCAGTATTAGTTTCCGATACACCACTGCAGGTTCTATGTATTCCTTGGACATTAATATTGACGATGAAACACTGAAATTACATGAAAATTAATTACAAAAGGCACGATGCCGCATTAAATGCAAGAAGAGTGAGACTTCTTAGAGTCTGCGCTTTGATCCTTTCCAATGAGACCTGTATTAGTTCCTGATACACCACTGCAGGTTCAATGTATTCCTTGGACCTTCACATTGACGACGAAACACAGAAATCGCATCGGAATTAAATACAAAAGGCACAACGCCACCTTAAGTACGAGAATATAGACTCTTCTTACAGTCGGTGCTTTGATCCTTTCCTATGAGACCAGTATTAGTTTCCGATACACCACTGCAGGTTCAATGTATTTCTTTTACATACACATTGAAGATGAAACACTGATAATTACATAGGAATTAAATACTAAAGGCACAATGCCGCCTTAAGTGCAAGAAGAGTGAGACTTCTTGGAGACTGTGATTTGATTCCTTCCTATGAGACCAGTATTAGTTTCCGATTCACCACTGCCGGTTCAATGTATTTCTTGGAACTTGACATTGACGACGAAACACAGAAATCGCATCGGAATTAAATACAAAAGGCACAATGCCGCCTTAAGTACAAGAATATAGACTCTTCTTAGAGTCGGTGCTTTGGTCCTTTCCTGTGAGACCAGTACTAGTTTCCGATACACCACTGCATGTTCAATGTATTCCTGGGACTTTCACATTGACGATGAAAAACTGCAATTACATCGGAATTAAATACAAAAGGCACAATACCGCCTTAAATGCAAGAAGAGTGAGACTTCTAAGAGAGTGTGCTTTGATCCTTTCCTGTGAATCCAGTATTAGTTTCCGATACACCACTGCAGGTTCAATGTATTCCTTGGACATTCACATTGACGATGAAACACTAAAATTACATCGGAATTAAATACAAATGGCACAACGCCGCATTAAGTGCAAGAAGAGTGAGACTTCTTACAGTCTGTGTTTTGATCCTTTCCTATGAGACCAGTATTAGTTTCCGATTCACCACTGCGCGTTCAATGTATTACTTGGACATACACATTGACGATGAAACACTGAATTTACATCGGAATTGCATACAAAAGGCACAATGCTGCCTTAAGTGCAAGAAGAGTGAAACTTCTTTGACTCAGTGCTTTGATCCTTTCTTGTGAGTCCAGTATTAGTTTCCGATACACCACTGCGGGTTCAAAGTAATCCTTGGACCTTCATATTGACGATGAAACACTGAAATTACATCGGAATTAAATACAAAAGGCACAATGCCGCCTAAAGTGCAAGAAGAGTGAGACTTCTTAGAGTCTGTGCTTTGATCCTTTCCTGTGAGACCAGTATTAGTTTCCGATTGACCACTGCAGGTTCAATGTATTCCTTGGACCTTCACACTGACGATGAAACACTGTAATTACATCGGAATTAAATACAAAAGGCACAATGACGCCATAAGTACAAGAAGAGTGAGACTTCTTAGAGTATGTGCTTTGATCCTTTCCTGTGAGGCAAGTATTAGTTTCCGATACACTACTGCAAGTTCAATGTATTCCTTGGACGTTCACATTGACGATGAAACACTGAAATTACATCGGAATTAAAAACAAAAGGCACAACGCCGCCTTCAGTGCAAGAAGAGCGAGACTTCTTAGAGTCTGTCCTTTGATCCTTTCCTCTGAGACCAGTATTAATTTCCGATATACCACTGCAGGTTCAATGTATTCCTTGTACATTCACATTGACGATGAAACACTGAAATTACATCGGAATTAAATACAAATGGCACAATGCCGCCTTAAATGCAAGAAGAGTGAGACTTCTTAGAGTCTGTGCTTTGATCCTTTCCTATGACACCAGTATTAGTTTCCGATATCCCACTGCAGGTTCAATGTATTCCTGGGACCTCCACATTGACGATGAAACACAGAAATTACATCGGAATTAAATACAAAAGGCACAATGACGCCTTAAATGCAAGAAGAGTGGGACCTCTTAGAGTCTGTGTTTTTATCCTTTCCTGTGAGACCAGTATTAGTTTCCGATACACCACTGCAGATTCTATGTATTCCTTGGACATTAACATTGACAATGAAACACTGAAATTACGTGAAAGTTAATTACAAAAGGCACAATGCCGCATTAAATGCAAGAAGAGTGAGACTTCTTTGAGTCTGCGCTTTGATCCTTTCCTATGAGACCTGTATTAGTTTCCGATACACCACTGCAGGTTCAATGTATTCCTTGGACCCTCACAATGACGACGAAACACAGAAATCGCATCAGAATTAAATACAAAAGGCACAATGCCACCTTAAGTACAAGAATATAGACTCTTCTTAGAGTCGGTGTTTTGATCCTTTCCTATGAGACCAGTATTAGTTTCCGATACACCACTGCAAGTTCAATGTATTTCTTTTACATACACATTGACGATGAAACACTGAAATTACATCGGAATTAAATACAAATGGCACAACGCCGCCTTAAGTGCAAGAAGAGTGAGACTTCTTACAGTCTGTGTTTTGATCCTTTCCTATGAGACCAGTATTAGCTTCCGATTCACCACTGCACATTCAATGTATTACTTGGACATACACATTGACGATGAAACACTGAGTTTACATCGGAATTGCATACAAAAGGCACAATGCTGCCTTAAGTGCAAGAAGAGTGAGACTTCTTAGAGTCTGTGCTTTGATCCTTTCCTGTGAGACCAGTATTAGTTTCCGATAGACCACTGCAGGTTCAATGTATTCCTTGGACCTTCACACAGACGATGAAACACTGCAATTACATCGGAATTAAATACAAAAGGCACAGTGACGCCATAAGTACAAGAAGAGTGAGACTTCTTAGAGTATGTGCTTTGATCCTGTCCTGTGAGGCAAGTATTAGTTTCCGATACACCACTGCAAGTTCAGTGTATTCCTTGGACGTTCACATTGACGATGAAACACTGAAATTACATCGGAATTAAAAACAAAAGGCACAAAGCCGCTTTCAGTGCAAGAAGAGTGAGAATTCTTAGAGTCTGTGCTTTGATCCTTTCCTGTGAGGCCAGAATTAGTTTCCGATAAACCACTGCAGGTTCAATGTATTCCTTTTGCATCCACATTGACGATGAAAAACTGAAATTACATAGGAATTAAATACAAAAGGCAAAATGCCGTCTTAAGTGCAAGAAGAGTGAGACTTCTTACAGTCTGTGCTTTGATCCTTTCCTGAGAGACCAGTATTAGTTTCCGGTACACCACTGCAGGTTCAATGTATTCCTTGGACCTTCACATTGACGATGAAACACAGAAATCGCGTCGGAATTAAATACAAGAGGCACAATGCCGCCTTAAGTACAAGAATAGAGACTCTTCTTACAGTCGGTGCTTTGATCCTTTCCTGTGAGACCAGTATTAGTTTCCGATACACCACTGCAGGTTCAATGTACTCCTTTTACATACACATTGACGATGGAACACTCATATTACATCAGAATTAAATACAAAAGGCACAATGCCACCTTAAGTACAAAAGGAGTGAGACTTCTTAGAGTCTGTGCTTAGATCCTTTCCTATGAGACCAGTATTAGTTTCCGATACAACACTGCAGGGTCAATGAATTCCTTTTACATACACATTGACGATGAAACACTGATATTACATCGGAATTAAATACAAAAGGCACAATGCCACCTTAAGTACAAAAGGAGTGAGACTTCTTAGAGTCTGTGCTTTGATCCTTTCCTATGAGACCAGTATTAGTTTCCGATACACCACTGCAGGTTCAATGTATTCCTTGGACCTTCACATTAACGACGAAACACAAAAATCGCGTCGGAATTAAATACAGAAGGCACAATGCCGCCGTAAGCACAAGAATAGAGACTCTTCTCACAGTCGGTGCTTTGATACTTTCCTGTGAGATTAGTATTAGTTTCCGATACACCACTGCAGGTTCTATGTATTCCTTGGATATTCACATTGACGATGAAACACTGAAATTACATCGGAATTAAATACAAAATGCACAGTGCCACCTTAAGTGCAAAAGGAGTGAGACTTCTTATAGTCTGTGCTTTGATCCTTTCCTATGAGACCAGTATTAGTTTACGATACACCACTGCAGGTTCAATGTATTCCTTTTACATACACATTGACGATGAGACACTGATATTACATCGGAATTAAATACAAAAGGCACAATGCCACCTTAAGTACAAAAGGAGTGCGACTTCTTAGAGTCTGTGCTTTGATCCTTTCCTATGAGACCAGTATTAGTTTCCGATACAATACTGCAGGTCCAATGTATTCCTTTTACGTACACATTGACGATGAAACACTGAAATAACATCTGAATTAAATACAAAAGGCACAATGCCACCGTAAGTGCAAAAGGTGAGAGACTTCTTCCAGTCTGTGCTTTGATCCTTTCCTATGAGACCAGTATTAGTTTCCGATACACCACTGCAGGTTCAATGTATTCCTTTTACATACACATTGACGATGAAACACTGAAATTACATCAGAATTAAATACAAAAGGCACAATGCCGCCTTAAGTGCAAGAAGAGTGAGACTTCTTAGTGTCTTTGATTTGATCCTTTCCTGTGAGACCAGTATTCGTTTCCGATACACCACTGCAGGTTCTATGTATTCCTTGGACCTTCACATTAACGACGTAACACAGATATCGCGTCGGAATTAAATACAAATGGCACAATGCCGCCTTAAGCACAAGAATAGAGACTCTTCTTACAGTCGGTGCTTTGATACTTTCCTGTGAGACCAGCATTAGTTTCCGATACACCACTTCAGGTTCAATGTATTGCTTTTACATACACATAGACGATGAAATACTGAAATTACATCGGAATTAAATACAAAAGGCACAATGCCGCCTTAAATGCAAGAAGAGTGAGACTTCTTAAAGTCTGTGCTTTGATCCTTTCCTATGAGACCAGTATTAGTTTCCGATACACCACTGCAGGTTCAATGTATTCCTTTTACATACACATTGACGATGAAACACTGAAATTACATCGGAATTAAATACAAAAGGCACAATGCCGCTTTAAATGCAAGAAGAGTGAGACACCTTAGAGTCTGTGCTTTGATCCTTTCCTATGAGATTAGTATTAGTTTCCGATACACCACTGCAGGTTGAATGTATTCGTTTTACGTACACGTTGCCAATGAAACACTGAAATTACATCGGAATTAAATACAAAAGGCACAATGCCGCCTTAAATGCAAGAAGAGTGAGACTTTTTAGAGTCTGTACTTTGATCCTTTCCTGTGAGACCAGTTATAGTTTCCGATACACCACTGCAGGTTCAATGTATTCCTTGGACCTTCACATTGAAGATGAAACACAGAAATCGCGTCGGAATTAAATACAACAGGCACAATGCTGCCTTACGTACAAGAATAGAGACTCTTCTTACAAAGGTGCTCTGATCCTTTCATGTGAGACCAGTATTAGTTTCCGATACACCACTGCAGGTTCTATGCATTCCTTGGATATTCACATTGACGATGACACACTGAAATTACATCGGAATTAAATACAAAATGCACAATGCCACCTTAAGTGCAAAAGGAGTGAGACTTCTTATAGTCTGTGTTTTGATCCTTTCCTATGAGACCAGTATTAGTTTCCGATACACCACTGCCGGTTCAATGTACTCCTTTTACACACACATTGACGATGGAACACTGATATTACATCAGAATTAAATACAAAAGGCACAATGCCACCTTAAGTACAAAAGGAGTGAGACTTCTTAGAGTCTGTGCTTAGATCCTTTCCTATGAGACCAGTATTAGTTTCCGATACAACACTGCAGGGTCAATGAATTCCTTTTACATTCACATTGACGATGAAACACTGATATTACATCGGAATTAAATACAAAAGCCACAATGCCACCTTAAGTACAAAAGGAGTGAGACTTCTTAGAGTCTGTGCTTTGATCCTTTCCTATGAGACCAGTATTAGTTTCCGATACACCACTGCAGGTTCAATGTATTCCTTGGACCTTCACATTAACGACGAAACACAAAAATCGCGTCGGAATTAAATACAGAAGGCACAATGCCGCCTTAAGTACAAAAGGAGTGCGACTTCTTATAGTCTGTGCTTTGATCCTTTCCTATGAGACCAGTATTAGTTTCCGATACAATACTGCAGATCCAATGTACTCCTTTTACATACACATTGACGATGAAACACTGAAATTACATCGGAATTAAATACAAAAGGCACAATGCCACCTTAAGTGCAAAAGGTGTGAGACTTCTTAGAGTCTGTGCATTGATCCTTTTCTATGAGACCAATATTAGTTTCCGATACACCACTGCAGGTTCAATGTATTCCTTTTACATACACATTGACGATGAAACACTGAAATAACATCTGAATTAAATACAAAAGGCACAATGCCACCGTAAGTGCAAAAGGTGAGAGACTTCTTCCAGTCTGTGCTTTGATCCTTTCCTATGAGACCAGTATTAGTTTCCGATACACCACTGCAGGTTCAATGTATTCCTTGTACATACACATTGACGATGAAACACTGAAATTACATCGGAATTAAATACAAAAGGCACAATGCCGCCTTAAGTGCAAGAATAGAGACTCTTCTTACAGTCGGTGCTTTGATCCTTTCCTGTGAGAGCAGTATTAGTTTCCGATACCCCACTACAGGGTCTATGTATTCCTTGGATATTCACATTGACGATGAAACACTGAAATTACATCGGAATTAAATACAAAATGCAGAATGCCACATTAAGTGCAAAAGGCGTGAGACTTCTTATAGTCTGTGCTTTGATCCTTTCCTATTAGACCAGTATTAGTTTCCGATACACAACTGCAGATTCAATGTATTCCTTTTACATACACATTGACGATGAAACACTGATATTACATCGGAATTAAATACAAAAGACACAATGCCACCTTAAGTACAAAAGGAGTGAGACTTCTTAGAGTCTGTACTTTGATCCTTTCCTGTAAGACCAGTATTCGTTTGTGATACACGACTGCAGGTTCGATGTATTCCTTTGACCTTCACATAAACGACGAAACACAGAAATCGCATCGGAATTAAATGCAAAAGGCACAATGCCGCCTTAAGAACAAGAATAGAGACACTTCTTACAGTCTGTGCTTTGATCCTTTCCTGTGAGACCAGTATTAGTTTCCGATACGCCACTGCAGGTTCTATGTATTCCTTGAACATTCACATTGACGATGAAACACTGAAATTGCATCGGAATTAAATACAAAAGGCGCAATGCCACCTTATGTGCAAAAGAAGTGACACTTCTTATAGTCTGTGCTTTGATCCTTTCCTGTGAGACCAGTATTAGATTCCGATACACCACAACAGGTTCAATGTATTCCTTTTTACATACACATTGACGATGGAACACTGATATTACATAGGAATTAAATACAACAGGCACAATGCCACCTTAAGTACAAAAGGAGAGAGACTTCTTAGTGTCTGTGCTTTGATCCTATCCTATGAGCTCAGTATTAGTTTCCGATACACCACTGCAGGTTCAATGTATTCCTTTTACATACTCATTGACGATGAAAGACTGAAATTACATAGGAATTAAATACAAAAGGCACAATGCCGCCTTAAGTGCAAGAAGAGTGAGACTTATTAGAGTCTGCGATTTGATCCTTTCCTGTGAGCCCAGTATTCGCTTCCGATACACCACTGCAGGTTCAATGTATTCCTTGCTCCTTCACATTAACGACGAAACACAGAAATCGCGTCGGAATTAAATACAAAAGGCACAATGCCGCCTTAAGTACAAGAATAGAGACGCTTCTTACAGTCGGTGCTTTGATCCTTTCCTGTGAGACCAGTATTAGTTTCCGATACACAACTGCAAGTTCAGTGTATTCCTTGGACATTCACATTGACGATGAAACACTGAAATTACATCGGAATGAAATAGAAAAGGCACAATGCCGACTTCAATGCAGGAAGAGTGAGACTTCTTAGAGTCTGTGCTTTCATCCTTTCCTATGAGACCAGTATTGGTTTCCGATACACCACTGCAGGGTCAATTAATTCCTTTTACGTACACATTGACGATGAAACACTTAAATTACATCGGAATTAAGTACAAAAGGCACAATGCCGCCTTACTTGCATGAAGAGTGAGACTTCTTAGAGTCTGTGATTTGATCCTTTCCTGTGAGACCAGTGTTAGTTTCCGATACTCCACTGCAGTTTCAATGTATTCCTTTTTACATACACATTGACGATGAAACACTGATATTACATAGGAATTAAATACAACAGGCACAATGCCACCTTAAGTACAAAAGGAGAGAGACTTCTTAGAGTCTGTGCTTTGATCCTATCCTATGAGCTCAGTATTAGTTTCCGATACACCACTGCAGGTTCAATGTATTCCTTTTACATACACATTGACGATGAAACACTGATATTACATCGGAATTAAATACAAAATGCACGATGCCGCCTTAAGTGCTAGAAGAGTGAGACTTCTTAGAGTCTGTGATTTGATATTTTCCTGTGAGACCAATATTCGTTTCCGATACACCACTGCAGGTTCAATGTATTCCTTTTAAATACACATTGACGATGAAACACTGAAATTACATCGGAATTAAATACAAAAGGCATAATGCCGCCTTAAGTGCAAAAGGAGTGAGACTTCTTTGAGTCTGTGCTTTCATCCTTTCCTATGAGACCAGTATTAGTTTCCGATACACCACTGCAGGTTCAATGTATTTCTTGGACCTTCACATTGACGATGAAACACAGAAATCGCATCGGAATTAAATACAAAAGGCACAATGCCGCCATAAGTACAAGAGTAAAGACTCTTCTGACAGTCGGTGTTTTGAGCATTCCCTGTGAAACCAGTATTAGTTTCCGAAACACCACTGCCGGTTCAATGTATTTCTTGGAGCTTCACATTGACGATGAAACACAGATATCGCATCGGTATTAAATACAAAAGTCACAATGCCGCCTTAAGTACAAGAATAGAGACTTTTCTTACAGTCGGTGCTTTGATCCTTTCCTGTGAGTCCAGTATTAGTTTCCGATACACCACTGCATTTTCAATGTATTCCTTGGACCTTCACATTGACGATGCAACACAGAGATCGAATCGGAATTAAATACAAAAGGCACAATGACGACTTAAGTACAAGAATAGAGACTCTTCTTACAGTCGGTGCTTTGATCCTTTCTTGTGAGACTAGTGTTAGTTTCCGATACACCACTGCTAGTTCTTTGTATTCCTTGGACATTCACAATGACGATGAAACACTGAAATTACATCGGAATTAAATACAAAAGGCACAATGCCGCCTTAAATGCAAGAAGAGTGAGACTTCGTAGAGTCTGTGCTTTGATCCTATCATATGAGACCAGTATTAGGTTCAGATACACCACTGCAGGTTCAATGTATTCCTTTTACATACACATTGACGATGAAACACTGAAATTTCATCGGAATTAAATACAAAAGGCATAATGCCGCCTTAAGTGCAAGAAGAGTAAGACTTCTTAGGGTCAGTGCTTTGATCGTTTCCTGTGAGACCAGACTTAGCTTCCGATACACCACTGCAGGTTCAATGTATTCCTTGGACCTTCACATTGACGATGAAACACAGATATCGCATCGGAATTAAATACAAAAGGCACAACGCCGTTTTAAGTTCAAGAATTGAGACTCTTCTTACAGTCGGTGCTTTGATCCTTTCCTGTGAGACCAGTATTCGTTTCCGATACACCACTGCTAGTTCTTTGTATTCCTTTACATTCACAATGACGATGAAACACTGAAATTACATCGGAATTAAATACAAAAGGCACAATGCCGCCGTATGTGCAAGAAGAGTGAGACTTCTTAGAGTCTGTGATTTGATCCTTTCCTGTGAGACCAGTATTAGATTCCGATACACCACTGCAGGTTCAATGTATTCCTTTTACATACACATTGACGATGAAACACTGAAATTACATCGGAATTAAATACAAAAGGCATACTGCCGCCTTAAGTGCAAAAGGAGTGAGACTTCTTTGAGTCTGTGCTTTCATCCTTTCCTATGAGACCAGTATTAGTTTCCGATACACCACTGCAGGTTCAATATATCCCTTGGACCTTCACATTGACGATGAAACACAGAAATCGCATCGGAATTAAATACAAAAGGCACAATGCCGCCATAAGTACAAGAGTAGAGACTCTTCTGACAGTCGGTGTTTTGAGCATTCCCTGTGAAAGCAGTATTAGTTTCCGATACACCACTGCCGGTTCAATGTATTTCTTGGATCTTCACATTGACGATGAAACACAGATATCGCATCGGTATTAAATACAAAAGGCACAATGCCGCCTTAAGTACAAGAATAGTGACTCTTCTTACAGTCGGTGTTTGATCCTTTCCTGTGAGACCAGTATTAGTTTCCGATACACCACAGCAGGTTCAATGTATTCCTTGGACATTCACATTGACGATGAAACACTGAAATTACATTGGAATTAAATATAAAAGGTGCAATGCCACCTTAAGTGCAAAAGGAGTGAGACTTCTTCGAGTCTGTGCTTTGATCCTCTCCTATGAGACCAGTATTAATTTCCGATACACCACTGCAGGTTCAATGTATTCCTTTTACCTACACATTGACGATGAACACACTGAAATTACATCGGAATTAAGTATAAAAGGCACAATGCCGCCTTACGTGCAAGAAGAGTGAGACTTCGTAGAGTCTGTGATTTGATCCTTTCCTGTGAGACCAGTATTAGTTTCCGACACACCACTGCAGGTTCAATGTTTTCCTTGGACATTCACATTGACGATGAAACACAGAAATCGCATCGGAATTAAATACAAAAGGCTCAATGCCGCTTTAAGTACAAGAATAGAGGCTCTTCTTACAGTCGGTGCTTTGAGCATTCCCTGTGAGACCAGTATTAGTTTCCGATACACCACTGCAAGTTCAATGTATTCCTTGGACCTTCACATTGTGGATGAAACACAGAAAAAGGCATCGGAATTAAATACAAAAGGCACAATGCCGCCTTAAGTACAAGAATAGAGAGTCTTCTTACAGTCGGTGCTTTGATCCTTTCCTGTGAGACCAGTATTAGTTTCCGATACACCACTGCAGGTTCAATGTATTCCTTGGACTGTCACATTGACGATGAAACACTGAAATTAAATCGGAATTAATTACAAAAGGCACAATGCCGCCTTAAATGCAAGAAGAGTGAGACACCTTAGAGTCTGTGCTTTGATCCTTTCCTATGAGACCAGTATTAGTTTCCGATACACCATTGCAGGTTGAATGTTTTCGTTTTACGTACACATTGACAATGAAACACTGAAATTACATCGGAATTAAATACAAATGGCACAATGCCGCCTTAAATGCAAGAAGAGTGAGACTTCTTAGAGTCTGTACTTTGATCCTTTCCTATGAAACCAGTATTAGTTTCCTATATACCACTGCAGGTTCAATGTATTCCTTTTACATACACATTGACGATGAAACACTGAAATTACATCGGAATTAAATACAATAGGCACAATGCCGCCTTAAGTGCATGAAGAGTGGGACTTCTTAGAGTCACTGCTTTGATCCTTTCCTGTGAGACCAGTATTAGTTTCCGATACAACACTGCAGGTTCAATGTATTCCTTGGACCTTCACATTGACGATGAAACACAGAAATCGCATCGGAATTATATACAAAAGGCACAACGCCGCCTTAAGTACAAGAATTGACACTCTTCTTACAGTCGGAGATTTGATCCTTTCCTGTGAGACGAGTATTAGTTTCCGATACACCACTGCTGGTACTATGTATTCATTGGACATTCACATTGACGATGAAACACTGAAATTACATCGAAAATAAATACAAAAGGCACAATGCCGCCTTACGTGCAAGAAGAGTAAGACCTCTTAGAGTCTGTGCTTTAATCCTTTCCTGTGAGACCAGTGTTACTTTCCGATACTCCACTGCAGGGTCAATGTATTCCTTGGACCTTCACATTGACGATGAAGCACAGAGATCGCATCGGAATTAAATACAAAAGGCACAATGCAGCCTTAAGTTCAAGAATAAAGACTCGTCTTACAGTCGGTGCTTTGAGCATTTCCTGTGAGTCCAGTATTAGTTTCCGATACAACACTGCGGGTTCAAAGTAATCCTTGGACCTTCACATTGACGATGAAACACTGAAATTACATCGGAATTAAATACAAAAGGCACAATGCCGCCTAAAGTGCAAGAAGAAAGAGACTTCTTAGAGTCAGTGCTTTGATCCTTTCCTGTGAGACCAGTATTAGTTTCCGATTGACCACTGCAGGTTCAATGTATTCCTTGGACCTTCACACTGACGATGAAACACTGCAATTACATCGGAATTAAATACAAAAGGCACAATGACGCCATAAGTACAAGAAGAGTGTGACTTCTTAGAGTATGTGCTTTGATCCTTTCCTGTGAGGCAAGTATTAGTTTCCGATACACCACTGCAAGTTCAATGTATTCCTTGGACGTTCACATTGACGATGAAACACTGAAATTACATCGGAATTAAAAACAAAAGGCACAACGCCGCCTTCAGTGCAAGAAGAGTGAGACTTCTTAGAGTCTGTCCTCTGATCCTTTCCTGTGAGACCTGTATTATTTTCCGATACACCACTGCAGGTTCAATGTATTCCTTGGTCCTTCACATTGACGACAAAGTACAGCAATCGCATCGCAATTAAATACAAAAGGCACAATGCCGCCTTAAGAACAAGAATAGAGACTCTTCTTACAGTCGGTGCTTTGATCCTTTCCTCTGTGACCAGTATTAGTTTCCTATATACCACTGCAGGTTCAATGTAATCCTTGCACATTCTCATTGACGATGAAACACTGAAATTACATCGGAATTAAATACAAATGGCACAATGCCGCCTTAAATGCAAGAAGAGTGAGACTTCTTAGAGTCTGTGATTTGATCCTTTCCTATGAGACCAGTATTAGTTTCCGATATACCACTGCAGGTTCAATGTATTCCTTGGACCTTCACATTGACGATGAAACACAGAAATTACATCGGAATTAAATACAAAAGGCACAATGACGCCTTAAATGCAAGAAGAGTGGGACCTCTTAGAGTCTGTGTTTTGATCCTTTCCTGTGAGACCAGTATTAGTTTCCGATACACCACAGCAGGTTCTATGTATTCCTCGGACATTAACATTGACAATGAAACACTGAAATTACATGAAAGTTAATCACAAAAGGCACAATGCCGCATTAAATGCAAGAAGAGTGAGACTTCTTAGAGTCTGCGCTTTGATCCTTTCCTATGAGACCTGTATTAGTTTCCGATACACCACTGCAGGTTCAATGAATTCCTTGGACCTTCACATTGACGACGAAACACAGAAATCGCATCGGAATTAAATACAAAAGGCACAATGCCACCTTAAGTACAAGAATATAGACTCTTCTAAGAGTCGGTTCTTTGATCCTTTCCTGTGAGACCAGTACTAGTTTCCGATACACCACTGCAGGTTCAATGTATTCCTGGGACATTTACATTGACGATGAAAAACTGCAATTACATCGGAATTAAATACAAAAGGCACAATGACGCCTTAAATGCAAGATGAGAGAGACTTCTTAGAGAGTGTGCTTTGATCCTTTCCTGTGAAACCAGTATTAGTTTCCGATACACCACTGCAGGTTCAATGTATTCCTTGGACATTCACATTGACGATCAAACACTAAAATTACATCGGAATTAAATACAAATGGCACAACGCCGCCTTAAGTGCAAGAAGAGTGAGACTTCTTACAGTCTGTGTTTGATTCTTTCCTATGAGACCAGTATTAGTTTCCGATTCACCACTGCACGTTCAATGTATTACTTGGACATACACATTGACGATGAAACACTGAATTTACATCGGAATTGCATACAAAAGGCACAATGCTGCCTTAAGTCCAAGAAGAGTGAGACTTCTTTGACTCAGTGCTTTGATCCTTTCTTGTGAGACCAGTATTAGTTTCCGATTCACCACTGCGGGTTCAAAGTAATCCTTGGACCTTCACATTGACGATGAAACACTGGAATTACATCGGAATTAAATACAAAATACACAATGCCGCCTTAGGTGCAAGAAGAGTGAGACTTCTTAGAGTCTGTGCTTGGATCCTATCCTGTGAGACCAGTATTAGTTTCCGATAGACCACTGCAGGTTCAATGAATTCCTTGGACCTTCACACAGACGATGAAACACTGCAATTACATCGGAATTAAATACAAAAGGCACAGTGACGCCATAAGTACAAGAAGAGTGAGACTTCCTAGAGTATTTGTTTTGATCCTTTCCTGTGAGGCAAGTATTAGTTTCCGATACACCACTGCGAGTTCAGTGTATTCCTTGGACGTTCACATTGACGATGAAACACTGAAATTACATCGGAATTAAAAACAAAAGGCACAACGCCGCATTCAGTGCAAGAAGAGTGAGAATTCTTAGAGTCTGTGCTTTGATCCTTTCCTGTGAGGCCAGTATTAGTTTTCGATAAACCACTGCGGGTTCAATGTATTCCTTTTGCATACACATTGACGATGAGAAAACTTGAATTACATCGGAATTAAATACAAAACGCAAAATGCCGTCTTAAGTGCAAGAAGAGTGAGACTTCTTACAGTCTGTGCTTTGATCCTTTCCTGAGAGACCAGTATTAGTTTCCGGTACACCACTGCAGGTTCAATGTATTCCTTGGACCTTCACATTGACGATGAAACACAGCAATCGCGTCGGAATTAAATACAAGAGGCACAATGCCGCCTTAAGTACAAGAATAGAGACTCTTCTTACAGTCGGTGCTTTGATCCTTTCCTGTGAGACCAGTATTAGCTTCCGATACGCCACTGCAGGTTCAATGTATTCCTTCGACATTCACATTGACGATGAAACACTGAAATTTCATCGGAAATAAATACAAAATGCAAAATGCCGTCTTAAATGCAAGAAGAGTGAGACTTCTTAGAGTCTCTGCTTTGATTCTTTCCTATGAGGTCAGTATTAGTTTGCGATACACCACTGCAGGTTCAATGTATTCCTTTTACATATACATTGACGCTGAAACACTGAAATTACATCGGAATGAAATACAAAAGGCACAATGCCGCGTTAAGTGCAAGAAGAGTGAGACTTCTTAGAGTCTGTGCTTTGATCCTTTCCTGTGAGACCAGTATTATTTTCCGATACACCACTGCAGGTTCAATGTATTCCTGGGACATTCACATTGACGATGAAAAACTGCAATTACATCGGAATTAAATACAAAAGGCACAATGACGCCTTAAATGCAAGAAGAGTGAGACTTCTTAGAGAGTGTGCTTTGATCCTTTCCTGTGAAACCAGTATTAGTTTCCGATACACCACTGCAGGTTCAATGTATTCCTTGTACATTCACATTGACGATCAAACACTAAAATTACATCGGAATTAAATACAAATGGCACAACGCCGCCTTAAGTGCAAGAAGAGTGAGACTTCTTACAGTCTGTGTTTGATCCTTTCCTATGAGACCAGTATTAGTTTCCGATTCACCACTGCACGTTCAATGTATTACTTGGACATACACATTGACGATGAAACACTGAATTTACATCGGAATTGCATACAAAAGGCACAATGCTGCCTTAAGTCCAAGAAGAGTGAGACTTCTTTGACTCAGTGCTTTGATCCTTTCTTGTGAGACCAGTATTAGTTTCCGATACACCACTGCGGGTTCAAAGTAATCCTTGGACCTTCACATTGACGATGAAACACTGAAATTACATCGGAATTAAATACAAAAGGCACAATGCCGCCTAAAGTGCAAGAAGAGTGAGACTTCTTAGAGTCTGTGCTTGGATCCTATCCTGTGAGACCAGTATTAGTTTCCGATAGACCACTGCAGGTTCAATGAATTCCTTGGACCTTCACACAGACGATGAAACACTGCAATTACATCGGAATTAAATACAAAAGGCACAGTGACGCCATAAGTACAAGAAGAGTGAGACTTCCTAGAGTATTTGCTTTGATCCTTTCCTGTGAGGCAAGTATTAGTTTCCGATACACCACTGCAAGTTCAGTGTATTCCTTGGACGTTCACATTGACGATGAAACACTGAAATTACATCGGAATTAAAAACAAAAGGCACAACGCCGCATTCAGTGCAAGAAGAGTGAGAATTCTTAGAGTCTGTGCTTTGATACTTTCCTGTGAGGCCAGTATTAGTTTTCGATAAACCACTGCGGGTTCAATGTATTCCTTTTGCATACACATTGACGATGAAAAACTTGAATTACATCGGAATTAAATACAAAACGCAAAATGCCGTCTTAAGTGCAAGAAGAGTGAGACTTCTTACAGTCTGTGCTTTGATCCTTTCCTGAGAGACCAGTATTAGTTTCCGGTACACCACTGCAGGTTCAATGTATTCCTTGGACCTTCACATTGACGATGAAACACAGCAATCGCGTCGGAATTAAATACAAGAGGCACAATGCCGCCTTAAGTACAAGAATAGAGACTCTTCTTACAGTCGGTGCTTTGATCCTTTCCTGTGAGACCAGTATTAGCTTCCGATACGCCACTGCAGGTTCAATGTATTCCTTGGACATTCACATTGACGATCAAACACTAAAATTACATCGGAATTAAATACAAATGGCACAACGCCGCCTTAAGTGCAAGAAGAGTGAGACTTCTTACAGTCTGTGTTTGATCCTTTCCTATGAGACCAGTATTAGTTTCCGATTCACCACTGCACGTTCAATGTATTACTTGGACATACACATTGACGATGAAACACTGAATTTACATCGGAATTGCATACAAAAGGCACAATGCTGCCTTAAGTCCCAGAAGAGTGAGACTTCTTTGACTCAGTGCTTTGATCCTTTCTTGTGAGACCAGTATTAGTTTCCGATACACCACTGCGGGTTCAAAGTAATCCTTGGACCTTCACATTGACGATATAACACTGAAATTACATCGGAATTAAATACAAAAGGCACAATGCCGCCTAAAGTGCAAGAAGAGTGAGACTTCTTAGAGTCTGTGCTTGGATCCTTTCCTGTGAGACCAGTTTTAGTTTCCGATAGACCACTGCAGGTTCAATGTATTCCTTGGACCTTCACAGAGACGATGAAACACTGCAATTACATCGGAATTAAATACAAAAGGCACAGTGACGCCATAAGTACAAGAAGAGTGAGACTTCCTAGAGTATGTGCTTTGATCCTTTCCTGTGAGGCAAGTATTAGTTTCCGATTCACCACTGCAAGTTCAGTGTATTCCTTGGACGTTCACATTGACGATGAAACACTGAAATTACATCGGAATTAAAAACAAAAGGCACAACGCCGCTTTTAGTGCAAGAAGAGTGAGAATTCTTAGAGTCTGTGCTTTGATCCTTTCCTGTGAGGCCAGTATTAGTTTCCGATAAACCACTGCGGGTTCATTGTATTCCTTTTGCATACACATTGACGATGAAAAACTGAAATTACATCGGAATTAAATACAAAAGGCAAAATGCCGTCTTAAGTGCAAGAAGAGTGAGACTTCTTACAGTCTGTGCTTTGATCCTTTCCTGAGAGACCAGTATTAGTTTCCGGTACACCACTGCAGGTTCAATGTATTCCTTGGACCTTCACATTGACGATGAAACACAGAAATCGCGTCGGAATTAAATACAAGAGGCACAATGCCGCCTTAAGTACAAGAATAGAGACTCTTCTTACAGTCGGTGCTTTGATCCTTTCCTGTGAGACCAGTATTAGCTTCCAATACGTCACTGCAGGTTCAATGTATTCCTTGGACATTCACATTGACGATGAAACACTGAAATTTCATCGGAATTAAATACAAAATGCAAAATGCCGTCTTAAATGCAAGAAGAGTGAGACTTCTTAGAGTCTCTGCTTTGATTCTTTCCTATGAGGTCAGTATTAGTTTGCGATACACCACTGCAGGTTCAATGTATTCCTTTTACATATACATTGACGCTGAAACACTGAAATTACATCGGAATGAAATACAAAAGGCACAATGCCGCGTTAAGTGCAAGAAGAGTGAGACTTCTTAGAGTCTGTGCTTTGATCCTTTCCTGTGAGACCAGTATTATTTTCCGATACACCACTGCAGGTTCAATGTATTCCTTGGACCTTCACATTGACGACAAAACACAGAAATCACATCGGAATTAAATACAAAAGGCACAATGCCGCCTTATGTACAAGAATAGAGACTCTTCTTGCAGTCGGTGCTTTGATCCTTTCCTGTGAGACCAGTATTTGCTTCCGATACGCCACTGCAGGTTCAATGTATTCCTTGGACATTCACATTGTCGATGAAACACTGAAATTACATTGTAATTAAATACAAAAGGCAAAATCCCGCCCTAAATGCAAGAAGAGTGAGACTTCTTAGTGTCTGTGCATTGATCCTTTCCTGTGAGACCAGTTATAGTTTCCGTTACGCCACTGCCGGTTCAATGTATACCTTGGACTGTCACATTGACGATGAAACACTGAAATTACATCGGAATTAAATACAAAAGGCACAATGCCGCATTAAATGCAAGAAGAGTGAGACACCTTAGAGTCTGTGCTTTGATCCTTTCCTATGAGATTAGTATTAGTTTCCGATACACCACTGAAGGTTGAATGTATTCGTTTTACGTACAAATTGCCAACGAAACACAGAAATTAGATCGGAATTAAATACAAAAGGCACAATGCCGCCTTAAATGCAAGAAGAGTGAGACTTCTTAGAGTCTGTACTTTGATCCTTTCCTGTGAGACCAGTTATAGTTTCCGATACACCACTGCAGGGTCAATGTATTCCTTGGACCTTCACATTGACGATGAAACACAGAAATCGCGTCGGAATTAAATACAAAAGGCACAATGCCGCCTTACGTACAAGAATAGAGACTCTTCTTACAGTCTGTGCTTTGATCCTGTCCTGTGAGACCAGTTATAGTTTCCGATACACCACTGCAGGTTCAATGTATTCCTTGGACATTCACATTGACGATCAAACACTAAAATTACATCGGAATTAAATACAAACGGCACAACGCCGCCTTAAGTGCAAGAAGAGTGAGACTTCTTACAGTCTGTGTTTGATCCTTTCCTATGAGACCAGTATTAGTTTCCGATTCACCACTGCACGTTCAATGAATTACTTGGACATACACATTGACGATGAAACACTGAATTTACATCGGAATTGCATACAAAAGGCACAATGCTGCCTTAAGAACAAGAAGAGTGAGACTTCTTTGACTCAGTGCTTTGATCCTTTCTTGTGAGACCAGTATTAGTTTCCGATACACCACTGCGGGTTCAATGTACTCCTTGCACATTCTCATTGACGATGAAACACAGAAATTACATCGGAATTAAATACAAAAGGCACAGTGACGCCTTAAATGCAAGAAGAGTGGGACCTCTTAGAGTCTGTGTTTTGATCCTTTCCTGTGAGACCAGTATTAGTTTCCGATACACCACTGCAGGTTCTATGTATTCCTTGGACATTAACATTGACAATGAAACACTGAAATTACATGAAAGTTAATTACAAAAGGCACAATCCCGCATTAAATGCAAGAAGAGTGAGACTTCTTAGAGTCTGCGCTTTGATCCTTTCCTATGAGACCTGTATTAGTTTCCGATACACCACTGCAGGTTCAATGAATTCCTTGGACCTTCACATTGACGACGAAACACAGATATCGCATCGGAATTAAATACAAAAGGCACAATGCCACCTTAAATACAAGAATATAGACTCTTCTAAGAGTCGGTTCTTTGATCCTTTCCTGTGAGACCAGTACTAGTTTCCGATACACCACTGCAGGTTCAATGTATCCCTGGGACATTCACATTGACGATGAAAAACTGCAATTACATCGGAATTAAATACAAAAGGCACAATGACGCCTTAAATGCAAGAAGAGTGAGACTTCTTAGAGAGTGTGCTTTGCTCCTTTCCTGCGAAACCAGTATTAGTTTCCGATACACCACCTCAGGTTCAATGTATTCCTTGGACATTCACATTGACGATCAAACACTAAAATTACATCGGAATTAAATACAAATGGCACAACGACGCCTTAAGTGCAAGAAGAGTGAGACTTCTTACAGTCTGTGTTTGATCCTTTCCTATGAGACCAGTATTAGTTTCCGATTCACCACTGCACGTTCAATGTATTACTTGGACATACACATTGACGATGAAACACTGAATTTACATCGGAATTGCATACAAAAGGCACAATGCTGCCTTATGTCCAAGAAGAGTGAGACTTCTTTGACTCAGTGCTTTGATCCTTTCTTGTGAGACCAGTATTAGTTTCCGATACACCACTGCGGGTTCAAAGTAATCCTTCTACCTTCACATTGACGATGAAACACTGAAATTACATCGAAATTAAATACAAAAGGCACAATGCCGCCTAAAGTGCAAGAAGAGTGAGACTTCTTAGAGTCTGTGCTTGGATCCTTTCCTGTGAGACCAGTATTAGTTTCCGATAGACCACTGCAGGTTCAATGTATTCCTTGGACCTTCACACAGACGATGAAACACTGCAATTACATCGGAATTAAATACAAAAGGCACAGTGACGCCATAAGTACAAGAAGAGTGAGACTTCCTAGAGTATGTGCTTTGATCCTTTCCTGTGAGGCAAGTATTAGTTTCCGATACACCACTGCATGTTCAGTGTATTCCTTGGACGTTCACATTGACGATGAAACACTGAAATTACATCGGAAATAAAAACAAAAGGCACAACGCCGCTTTCAGTGCAAGAAGAGTGAGAATTCTTAGAGTCTGTTCTTTGATGCTTTCCTGTGAGGCCAGTATTAGTTTCCGATAAACCACTGCGGGTTCAATGTATTCCTTTTGCATACACATTGACGATGAAAAACTGAAATTACATCGGACTTAATTACAAAAGGCAAAATGCCGTCTTAAGTGCAAGAAGAGTGAGACTTCTTACAGTCTGTGCTTTGATCCTTTCCTGAGAGACCAGTATTAGTTTCCGGTACACCACTGCAGGTTCAATGTATTCCTTGGACCTTCACATTGACGATGAAACACAGCAATCGCGTCGGAATTAAATACAAGAGGCACAATGCCGCCTTAAGTACAAGAATAGAGACTCTTCTTACAGTCGGTGCTTTGATCCTTTCCTGTGAGACCAGTATTAGCTTCCGATACGCCACTGCAGGTTCAATGTATTCCTTGGACATTCACATTGACGATCAAACACTAAAATTACATCGGAATTAAATACAAATGGCACAACGCCGCCTTAAGTGCAAGAAGAGTGAGACTTCTTACAGTCTGTGTTTGATCCTTTCCTATGAGACCAGTATTAGTTTCCGATTCACCACTGCACGTTCAATGTATTACTTGGACATACACATTGACGATGAAACACTGAATTTACATCGGAATTGCATACAAAAGGCACAATGCTGCCTTAAGTCCAAGAAGAGTGAGACTTCTTTGACTCAGTGCTTTGATCCTTTCTTGTGAGACCAGTATTAGTTTCCGATACACCACTGCGGGTTCAAAGTAATCCTTGGACCTTCACATTGACGATATAACACTGAAATTACATCGGAATTAAATACAAAAGGCACAATGCCGCCTAAAGTGCAAGAAGAGTGAGACTTCTTAGAGTCTGTGCTTGGATCCTTTCCTGTGAGACCAGTATTAGTTTCCGATAGACCACTGCAGGTTCAATGTATTCCTTGGACCTTCACAGAGACGATGAAACACTGCAATTACATCGGAATTAAATACAAAAGGCACAGTGACGCCATAAGTACAAGAAGAGTGAGACTTCCTAGAGTATGTGCTTTGATCCTTTCCTGTGAGGCAAGTATTAGTTTCCGATTCACCACTGCAAGTTCAGTGTATTCCTTGGACGTTCACATTGACGATGAAACACTGAAATTACATCGGAATTAAAAACAAAAGGCACAACGCCGCTTTTAGTGCAAGAAGAGTGAGAATTCTTAGAGTCTGTGCTTTGATCCTTTCCTGTGAGGCCAGTATTAGTTTCCGATAAACCACTGCGGGTTCATTGTATTCCTTTTGCATACACATTGACGATGAAAAACTGAAAATACATCGGAATTAAATACAAAAGGCAAAATGCCGTCTTAAGTGCAAGAAGAGTGAGACTTCTTACAGTCTGTGCTTTGATCCTTTCCTGAGAGACCAGTATTAGTTTCCGGTACACCACTGCAGGTTCAATGTATTCCTTGGACCTTCACATTGACGATGAAACACAGAAATCGCGTCGGAATTAAATACAAGAGGCACAATGCCGCCTTAAGTACAAGAATAGAGACTCTTCTTACAGTCGGTGCTTTGATCCTTTCCTGTGAGACCAGTATTAGCTTCCAATACGTCACTGCAGGTTCAATGTATTCCTTGGACATTCACATTGACGATGAAACACTGAAATTTCATCGGAATTAAATACAAAATGCAAAATGCCGTCTTAAATGCAAGAAGAGTGAGACTTCTTAGAGTCTCTGCTTTGATTCTTTCCTATGAGGTCAGTATTAGTTTGCGATACACCACTGCAGGTTCAATGTATTCCTTTTACATATACATTGACGCTGAAACACTGAAATTACATCGGAATGAAATACAAAAGGCACAATGCCGCGTTAAGTGCAAGAAGAGTGAGACTTCTTAGAGTCTGTGCTTTGATCCTTTCCTGTGAGACCAGTATTATTTTCCGATACACCACTGCAGGTTCAATGTATTCCTTGGACCTTCACATTGACGACAAAACACAGAAATCACATCGGAATTAAATACAAAAGGCACAATGCCGCCTTATGTACAAGAATAGAGACTCTTCTTGCAGTCGGTGCTTTGATCCTTTCCTGTGAGACCAGTATTTGCTTCCGATACGCCACTGCAGGTTCAATGTATTCCTTGGACATTCACATTGTCGATGAAACACTGAAATTACATTGTAATTAAATACAAAAGGCAAAATCCCGCCCTAAATGCAAGAAGAGTGAGACTTCTTAGTGTCTGTGCATTGATCCTTTCCTGTGAGACCAGTTATAGTTTCCGTTACGCCACTGCCGGTTCAATGTATACCTTGGACTGTCACATTGACGATGAAACACTGAAATTACATCGGAATTAAATACAAAAGGCACAATGCCGCATTAAATGCAAGAAGAGTGAGACACCTTAGAGTCTGTGCTTTGATCCTTTCCTATGAGATTAGTATTAGTTTCCGATACACCACTGAAGGTTGAATGTATTCGTTTTACGTACAAATTGCCAACGAAACACAGAAATTAGATCGGAATTAAATACAAAAGGCACAATGCCGCCTTAAATGCAAGAAGAGTGAGACTTCTTAGAGTCTGTACTTTGATCCTTTCCTGTGAGACCAGTTATAGTTTCCGATACACCACTGCAGGGTCAATGTATTCCTTGGACCTTCACATTGACGATGAAACACAGAAATCGCGTCGGAATTAAATACAAAAGGCACAATGCCGCCTTACGTACAAGAATAGAGACTCTTCTTACAGTCTGTGCTTTGATCCTGTCCTGTGAGACCAGTTATAGTTTCCGATACACCACTGCAGGTTCAATGTATTCCTTGGACATTCACATTGACGATCAAACACTAAAATTACATCGGAATTAAATACAAACGGCACAACGCCGCCTTAAGTGCAAGAAGAGTGAGACTTCTTACAGTCTGTGTTTGATCCTTTCCTATGAGACCAGTATTAGTTTCCGATTCACCACTGCACGTTCAATGAATTACTTGGACATACACATTGACGATGAAACACTGAATTTACATCGGAATTGCATACAAAAGGCACAATGCTGCCTTAAGAACAAGAAGAGTGAGACTTCTTTGACTCAGTGCTTTGATCCTTTCTTGTGAGACCAGTATTAGTTTCCGATACACCACTGCGGGTTCAATGTACTCCTTGCACATTCTCATTGACGATGAAACACAGAAATTACATCGGAATTAAATACAAAAGGCACAGTGACGCCTTAAATGCAAGAAGAGTGGGACCTCTTAGAGTCTGTGTTTTGATCCTTTCCTGTGAGACCAGTATTAGTTTCCGATACACCACTGCAGGTTCTATGTATTCCTTGGACATTAACATTGACAATGAAACACTGAAATTACATGAAAGTTAATTACAAAAGGCACAATGCCGCATTAAATGCAAGAAGAGTGAGACTTCTTAGAGTCTGCGCTTTGATCCTTTCCTATGAGACCTGTATTAGTTTCCGATACACCACTGCAGGTTCAATGAATTCCTTGGACCTTCACATTGACGACGAAACACAGATATCGCATCGGAATTAAATACAAAAGGCACAATGCCACCTTAAATACAAGAATATAGACTCTTCTAAGAGTCGGTTCTTTGATCCTTTCCTGTGAGACCAGTACTAGTTTCCGATACACCACTGCAGGTTCAATGTATCCCTGGGACATTCACATTGACGATGAAAAACTGCAATTACATCGGAATTAAATACAAAAGGCACAATGACGCCTTAAATGCAAGAAGAGTGAAACTTCTTAGAGAGTGTGCTTTGCTCCTTTCCTGCGAAACCAGTATTAGTTTCCGATACACCACCTCAGGTTCAATGTATTCCTTGGACATTCACATTGACGATCAAACACTAAAATTACATCGGAATTAAATACAAATGGCACAATGACGCCTTAAGTGCAAGAAGAGTGAGACTTCTTACAGTCTGTGTTTGATCCTTTCCTATGAGACCAGTATTAGTTTCCGATTCACCACTGCACGTTCAATGTATTACTTGGACATACACATTGACGATGAAACACTGAATTTACATCGGAATTGCATACAAAAGGCACAATGCTGCCTTATGTCCAAGAAGAGTGAGACTTCTTTGACTCAGTGCTTTGATCCTTTCTTGTGAGACCAGTATTAGTTTCCGATACACCACTGCGGGTTCAAAGTAATCCTTCTACCTTCACATTGACGATGAAACACTGAAATTACATCGAAATTAAATACAAAAGGCACAATGCCGCCTAAAGTGCAAGAAGAGTGAGACTTCTTAGAGTCTGTGCTTGGATCCTTTCCTGTGAGACCAGTATTAGTTTCCGATAGACCACTGCGGGTTCAATGTATTCCTTGGACCTTCACACAGACGATGAAACACTGCAATTACATCGGAATTAAATACAAAAGGCACAGTGACGCCATAAGTACAAGAAGAGTGAGACTTCCTAGAGTATGTGCTTTGATCCTTTCCTGTGAGGCAAGTATTAGTTTCCGATACACCACTGCATGTTCAGTGTATTCCTTGGACGTTCACATTGACGATGAAACACTGAAATTACATCGGAAATAAAAACAAAAGGCACAACGCCGCTTTCAGTGCAAGAAGAGTGAGAATTCTTAGAGTCTGTGCTTTGATCCTTTCCTGTGAGGCCAGTATTAGTTTCCGATAAACCACTGCGGGTTCAATGTATTCCTTTTGCATACACATTGACGATGAAAAACTGAAATTACATCGGACTTAATTACAAAAGGCAAAATGCCGTCTTAAGTGCAAGAAGAGTGAGACTTCTTACAGTCTGTGCTTTGATCCTTTCCTGAGAGACCAGTATTAGTTTCCGGTACACCACTGCAGGTTCAATGTATTCCTTGGACCTTCACATTGACGATGAAACACAGAAATCGCGTCGGAATTAAATACAAGAGGCACAATGCCGCCTTAAGTACAAGAATAGAGACTCTTCTTACAGTCGGTGCTTTGATCCTTTCCTGTGAGACCAGTATTAGCTTCCGATACGCCACTGCAGGTTCAATGTATTCCTTGGACATTCACATTGACGATGATACACTGAAATTTCATCGGAATTAAATACAAAATGCAAAATGCCGTCTTAAATGCAAGAAGAGTGAGACTTCTTAGAGTCTCTGCTTTGATTCATTCCTATGAGGTCAGTATTAGTTTGCGATACACCACTGCAGGTTCAATGTATTCCTTTTACATATACATTGACGCTGAAACACTGAAATTACATCGGAATGAAATACAAAAGGCACAATGCCGCGTTAAGTGCAAGAAGAGTGAGACTTCTTAGAGTCTGTGCTTTGATCCTTTCCTGTGAGACCAGTATTATTTTCCGATACACCACTGCAGGTTCAATGTATTCCTTGGACCTTCACATTGACGACAAAACACAGAAATCACATCGGAATTAAATACAAAAGGCACAATGCCGCCTTAACTACAAGAATATAGACTCTTCTTACAGTCGGTGCTTTGATCCTTTCCTGTGAGACCAGTATTAGTTTGCGATACACCACTGGAAGTTCAATGTATTCCTTGGACATTCACATTGACGATGAAACACTGAAATTACATCAGAATTAAATATAAAAGGCACAATGCCGACTTAAATGCAAGAAGAGTGAGACTTCTTAGAGTCTGTGCTTTCATCCTTTCCTATGAGACCAGTATTAGTTTCCGATACACCACTGCAGGTTCAATGTATTCCTTTTACATACACATTGACGATGAAACACTGAAATTACATCGGAATTAAGTAAAAAAGGCACAATGCCGCCTTAAGTGCAAGAAGAGTGAGACTTCTAAGAGTCTGTGCTTTGATCCTGTCCTGTGAGACCAGTTATAGTTTCCGATACACCACTGCAGGTTCAATGTACTCCTTGGACCTTCACATTAATGATGAAACACAGAAATCGCGTCGGAATTACATACAATAGACACAATGCCACCTTAAGTACAAGAATAGAGACTCTCCTTACAGTCGGTGCTTTGATCCTTTCCTGTGAGACCAGTATTTGCTTCCGATACGCCACTGCAGGTTCAATTTATTCCTTGGACATTCACATTGACGATGAAACACTGAAATTACATCGTAATTAAATACAAAAGGCAAAATGCCGCCTTAAATGCAAGAAGAGTGAGACTTCTTAGTGTCTGTGCATTGATTATTTCCTGTGAGACCAGTTATAGTTTCCGTTACGCCACTGCCGGTTCAATGTATACCTTGGACTGTCACATTGACGATGAAACACTGAAATTACATCGGAATTAAATACAAAAGGCACAATGCCGCTTTAAATGCAAGAAGAGTGAGACACCTTAGAGTCTGTGCTTTGATCCTTTCCTATGAGACCAGTATTAGTTTCCGATACACCATTGCAGGTTGAATGTTTTCGTTTTACGTACACATTGACAATGAAACACTGAAATTACATCGGAATTAAATACAAAAGGCACAATGCCGCCTTAAATGCAAGAAGAGTGAGACTTCTTAGAGTCTGTACTTTGATCCTTTCCTATGAAACCAGTATTAGTTTCCTATATACCACTGCAGGTTCAATCTATTCCTTTTACATACACATTGACGATGAAACACTGAAATTACATCGGAATTAAATACAATAGGCACAATGCCGCCTTAAGTGCATGAAGAGTGGGACTTCTTAGAGTCAGTGCTTTGATCCTTTCCTGTGAGACCAGTATTAGTTTCCGATACAACACTGCAGGTTCAATGTATTCCTTGGACCTTCACATTGACGATGAAACACAGAAATCGCATCGGAATTATATACAAAAGGCACAACGCCGCCTTAAGTACAAGAATTGACACTCTTTTTACAGTCGGAGATTTGATCCTTTCCTGTGAGACGAGTATTAGTTTCCGATACACCACTGCTGGTACTATGTATTCATTGGACATTCACATTGACGATGAAACACTGAAATTACATCGAAAATAAATACAAAAGGCACAATGCCGCCTTACGTGCAAGAAGAGTAAGACCTCTTAGAGTCTGTGCTTTAATCCTTTCCTGTGAGACCAGTGTTACTTTCCGATACTCCACTGCAGGGTCAATGTATTCCTTGGACCTTCACATTGACGATGAAGCACAGAGATCGCATCGGAATTAAATACAAAAAGCACAATGCAGCCTTAAGTTCAAGAATAAAGACTCGTCTTACAGTCGGTGCTTTGAGCATTTCCTGTGAGTCCAGTATTAGTTTCCGATACAACACTGCGGGTTCAAAGTAATCCTTGGACCTTCACATTGACGATGAAACACTGAAATTACATCGGAATTAAATACAAAAGGCACAATGCCGCCTAAAGTGCAAGAAGAAAGAGACTTCTTAGAGTCAGTGCTTTGATCCTTTCCTGTGAGACCAGTATTAGTTTCCGATTGACCACTGCAGGTTCAATGTATTCCTTGGACCTTCACACTGACGATGAAACACTGCAATTACATCGGAATTAAATACAAAAGGCACAATGACGCCATAAGTACAAGAAGAGAGTGACTTCTTAGAGTATGTGCTTTGATCCTTTCCTGTGAGGCAAGTATTAGTTTCCGATACACCACTGCAAGTTCAATGTATTCCTTGGACGTTCACATTGACGATGAAACACTGAAATTACATCGGAATTAAAAACAAAAGGCACAACGCCGCCTTCAGTGCAAGAAGAGTGAGACTTCTTAGAGTCTGTCCTCTGATCCTTTCCTGTGAGACCAGTATTATTTTCCGATACACCACTGCAGGTTCAATGTATTCCTTGGTCCTTCACATTGACGACAAAGTACAGCAATCGCATCGCAATTAAATACAAAAGGCACAATGCCGCCTTAAGAACACGAATAGAGACTCTTCTTACAGTCGGTGCTTTGATCCTTTCCTCTGTGACCAGTATTAGTTTCCGATATACCACTGCAGGTTCAATGTAATCCTTGCACATTCTCATTGACGATGAAACACTGAAATTACATCGGAATTAAATACAAATGGCACAATGCCGCCTTAAATGCAAGAAGAGTGAGACTTCTTAGAGTCTGTGATTTGATCCTTTCCTATGAGACCAGTATTAGTTTCCGATATACCACTGCAGGTTCAATGTATTCCTTGGACCTTCACATTGACGATGAATCACAGAAATTACATCGGAATTAAATACAAAAGGCACAATGACGCCTTAAATGCAAGAAGAGTGGGACCTCTTAGAGTCTGTGTTTTGATCCTTTCCTGTGAGACCAGTATTAGTTTCCGATACACCACAGCAGGTTCTATGTATTCCTTGGACATTAACATTGACAATGAAACACTGAAATTACATGAAAGTTAATTACAAAAGGCACAATGCCGCATTAAATGCAAGAAGAGTGAGACTTCTTAGAGTCTGCGCTTTGATCCTTTCCTATGAGACCTGTATTAGTTTCCGATACACCACTGCAGGTTCAATGAATTCCTTGGACCTTCACATTGACGACGATACACAGAAATCGCATCGGAATTAAATACAAAAGGCACAATGCCACCTTAAGTAAAAGAATATAGACTCTTCTAAGAGTCGGTTCTTTGATCCTTTCCTGTGAGACCAGTACTAGTTTCCGATACCCCACTGCAGGTTCAATGTATTCCTGGGACATTCACATTGACGATGAAAAACTGCAATTACATCGGAATTAAATACAAAAGGCACAATGACGCCTTAAATGCAAGATGAGAGAGACTTCTTAGAGAGTGTGCTTTGATCCTTTCCTGTGAAACCAGTATTAGTTTCCGATACACCACTGCAGGTTCAATGTATTCCTTGGACATTCACATTGACGATCAAACACTAAAATTACATCGGAATTAAATACAAATGGCACAACGCCGCCTTAAGTGCAAGAAGAGTGAGACTTCTTACAGTCTGTGTTTGATTCTTTCCTATGAGACCAGTATTAGTTTCCGATTCACCACTGCACGTTCAATGTATTACTTGGACATACACATTGACGATGAAACACTGAATTTACATCGGAATTGCATACAAAAGGCACAATGCTGCCTTAAGTCCAAGAAGAGTGAGACTTCTTTGACTCAGTGCTTTGATCCTTTCTTGTGAGACCAGTATTAGTTTCCGATTCACCACTGCGGGTTCAAAGTAATCCTTGGACCTTCACATTGACGATGAAACACTGAAATTACATCGGAATTAAATACAAAATACACAATGCCGCCTTAAGTGCAAGAAGAGTGAGACTTCTTAGAGTCTGTGCTTGGATCCTATCCTGTGAGACCAGTATTAGTTTCCGATAGACCACTGCAGGTTCAATGAATTCCTTGGACCTTCACACAGACGATGAAACACTGCAATTACATCGGAATTAAATACAAAAGGCACAGTGACGCCATAAGTACAAGAAGAGTGAGACTTCCTAGAGTATTTGCTTTGATCCTTTCCTGTGAGGCAAGTATTAGTTTCCGATACACCACTGCAAGTTCAGTGTATTCCTTGGACGTTCACATTGACGATGAAACACTGAAATTACATCGGAATTAAAAACAAAAGGCACAACGCCGCATTCAGTGCAAGAAGAGTGAGAATTCTTAGAGTCTGTGCTTTGATCCTTTCCTGTGAGGCCAGTATTAGTTTTCGATAAACCACTGCGGGTTCAATGTATTCCTTTTGCATACACATTGACGATGAAAAACTTGAATTACATCGGAATTAAATACAAAACGCAAAATGCCGTCTTAAGTGCAAGAAGAGTGAGACTTCTTACAGTCTGTGCTTTGATCCTTTTCTGAGAGACCAGTATTAGTTTCCGGTACACCACTGCAGGTTCAATGTATTCCTTGGACCTTCACATTGACGATGAAACACAGCAATCGCGTCGGAATTAAATACAAGAGGCACAATGCCGCCTTAAGTACAAGAATAGAGACTCTTCTTACAGTCGGTGCTTTGATCCTTTCCTGTGAGACCAGTATTAGCTTCCGATACGCCACTGCAGGTTCAATGTATTCCTTGGACATTCACATTGACGATGAAACACTGAAATTTCATCGGAAATAAATACAAAATGCAAAATGCCGTCTTAAATGCAAGAAGAGTGAGACTTCTTAGAGTCTCTGCTTTGATTCTTTCCTATGAGGTCAGTATTAGTTTGCGATACACCACTGCAGGTTCAATGTATTCCTTTTACATATACATTGACGCTGAAACACTGAAATTACATCGGAATGAAATACAAAAGGCACAATGCCGCGTTAAGTGCAAGAAGAGTGAGACTTCTTAGAGTCTGTGCTTTGATCCTTTCCTGTGAGACCAGTATTATTTTCCGATACACCACTGCAGGTTCAATGTATTCCTGGGACATTCACATTGACGATGAAAAACTGCAATTACATCGGAATTAAATACAAAAGGCACAATGACGCCTTAAATGCAAGAAGAGTGAGACTTCTTAGAGAGTGTGCTTTGATCCTTTCCTGTGAAACCAGTATTAGTTTCCGATACACCACTGCAGGTTCAATGTATTCCTTGTACATTCACATTGACGATCAAACACTAAAATTACATCGGAATTAAATACAAATGGCACAACGCCGCCTTAAGTGCAAGAAGAGTGAGACTTCTTACAGTCTGTGTTTGATCCTTTCCTATGAGACCAGTATTAGTTTCCGATTCACCACTGCACGTTCAATGTATTACTTGGACATACACATTGACGATGAAACACTGAATTTACATCGGAATTGCATACAAAAGGCACAATGCTGCCTTAAGTCCAAGAAGAGTGAGACTTCTTTGACTCAGTGCTTTGATCCTTTCTTGTGAGACCAGTATTAGTTTCCGATACACCACTGCGGGTTCAAAGTAATCCTTGGACCTTCACATTGACGATGAAACACTGAAATTACATCGGAATTAAATACAAAAGGCACAATGCCGCCTAAAGTGCAAGAAGAGTGAGACTTCTTAGAGTCTGTGCTTGGATCCTATCCTGTGAGACCAGTATTAGTTTCCGATAGACCACTGCAGGTTCAATGAATTCCTTGGACCTTCACACAGACGATGAAACACTGCAATTACATCGGAATTAAATACAAAAGGCACAGTGACGCCATAAGTACAAGAAGAGTGAGACTTCCTAGAGTATTTGCTTTGATCCTTTCCTGTGAGGCAAGTATTAGTTTCCGATACACCACTGCAAGTTCAGTGTATTCCTTGGACGTTCACATTGACGATGAAACACTGAAATTACATCGGAATTAAAAACAAAAGGCACAACGCCGCATTCAGTGCAAGAAGAGTGAGAATTCTGAGAGTCTGTGCTTTGATCCTTTCCTGTGAGGCCAGTATTAGTTTTCGATAAACCACTGCGGGTTCAATGTATTCCTTTTGCATACACATTGACGATGAAAAACTTGAATTACATCGGAATTAAATACAAAACGCAAAATGCCGTCTTAAGTGCAAGAAGAGTGAGACTTCTTACAGTCTGTGCTTTGATCCTTTCCTGAGAGACCAGTATTAGTTTCCGGTACACCACTGCAGGTTCAATGTATTCCTTGGACCTTCACATTGACGATGAAACACAGCAATCGCGTCGGAATTAAATACAAGAGGCACAATGCCGCCTTAAGTACAAGAATAGAGACTCTTCTTACAGTCGGTGCTTTGATCCTTTCCTGTGAGACCAGTATTAGCTTCCGATACGCCACTGCAGGTTCAATGTATTCCTTGGACATTCACATTGACGATCAAACACTAAAATTACATCGGAATTAAATACAAATGGCACAACGCCGCCTTAAGTGCAAGAAGAGTGAGACTTCTTACAGTCTGTGTTTGATCCTTTCCTATGAGACCAGTATTAGTTTCCGATTCACCACTGCACGTTCAATGTATTACTTGGACATACACATTGACGATGAAACACTGAATTTACATCGGAATTGCATACAAAAGGCACAATGCTGCCTTAAGTCCAAGAAGAGTGAGACTTCTTTGACTCAGTGCTTTGATCCTTTCTTGTGAGACCAGTATTAGTTTCCGATACACCACTGCGGGTTCAAAGTAATCCTTGGACCTTCACATTGACGATGAAACACTGAAATTACATCGGAATTAAATACAAAAGGCACAATGCCGCCTAAAGTGCAAGAAGAGTGAGACTTCTTAGAGTCTGTGCTTGGATCCTTTCCTGTGAGACCAGTATTAGTTTCCGATAGACCACTGCAGGTTCAATGTATTCCTTGGACCTTCACACAGACGATGAAACACTGCAATTACATCGGAATTAAATACAAAAGGCACAGTGACGCCATAAGTACAAGAAGAGTGAGACTTCCTAGAGTATGTGCTTTGATCCTTTCCTGTGAGGCAAGTATTAGTTTCCGATTCACCACTGCAAGTTCAGTGTATTCCTTGGACGTTCACATTGACGATGAAACACTGAAATTACATCGGAATTAAAAACAAAAGGCACAACGCCGCTTTTAGTGCAAGAAGAGTGAGAATTCTTAGAGTCTGTGCTTTGATCCTTTCCTGTGAGGCCAGTATTAGTTTCCGATAAACCACTGCGGGTTCATTGTATTCCTTTTGCATACACATTGACGATGAAAAACTGAAATTACATCGGAATTAAATACAAAAGGCAAAATGCCGTCTTAAGTGCAAGAAGAGTGAGACTTCTTACAGTCTGTGCTTTGATCCTTTCCTGAGAGACCAGTATTAGTTTCCGGTACACCACTGCAGGTTCAATGTATTCCTTGGACCTTCACATTGACGATGAAACACAGAAATCGCGTCGGAATTAAATACAAGAGGCACAATGCCGCCTTAAGTACAAGAATAGAGACTCTTCTTACAGTCGGTGCTTTGATCCTTTCCTGTGAGACCAGTATTAGCTTCCAATACGTCACTGCAGGTTCAATGTATTCCTTGGACATTCACATTGACGATGAAACACTGAAATTTCATCGGAATTAAATACAAAATGCAAAATGCCGTCTTAAATGCAAGAAGTGTGAGACTTCTTAGAGTCTCTGCTTTGATTCTTTCCTATGAGGTCAGTATTAGTTTGCGATACACCACTGCAGGTTCAATGTATTCCTTTTACATATACATTGACGCTGAAACAATGAAATTACATCGGAATGAAATACAAAAGGCACAATGCCGCGTTAAGTGCAAGAAGAGTGAGACTTCTTAGAGTCTGTGCTTTGATCCTATCCTGTGAGACCAGTATTATTTTCCGATACACCACTGCAGGTTCAATGTATTCCTTGGACCTTCACATTGACGACAAAACACAGAAATCACATCGGAATTAAATACAAAAGGCACAATGCCGCCTTATGTACAAGAATAGAGACTCTTCTTACAGTCGGTGCTTTGATCCTTTCCTGTGAGACCAGTATTTGCTTCCGATACGCCACTGCAGGTTCAATGTATTCCTTGGACATTCACATTGTCGATGAAACACTGAAATTACATTGTAATTAAATACAAAAGGCAAAATGCCGCCCTAAATGCAAGAAGAGTGAGACTTCTTAGTGTCTGTGCATTGATCCTTTCCTGTGAGACCAGTTATAGTTTCCCTTACGCCACTGCCGGTTCAATGTATACCTTGGACTGTCACATTGACGATGAAACACTGAAATTACATCGGAATTAAATACAAAAGGCACAATGCCGCTTTAAATGCAAGAAGAGTGAGACACCTTAGAGTCTGTGCTTTGATCCTTTCCTATGAGATTAGTATTAGTTTCCGATACACCACTGAAGGTTGAATGTATTCGTTTTACGTACAAATTGCCAACGAAACACAGAAATTAGATCGGAATTAAATACAAAAGGCACAATGCCGCCTTAAATGCAAGAAGAGTGAGACTTCTTAGAGTCTGTACTTTGATCCTTACCTGTGAGACCAGTTATAGTTTCCGATACACCACTGCAGGGTCAATGTATTCCTTGGACCTTCACATTGACGATGAAACACAGAAATCGCGTCGGAATTAAATACAAAAGGCACAATGCCGCCTTACGTACAAGAATAGAGACTCTTCTTACAGTCGGTGCTTTGATCCTTTCATGTGAGACCAGTATTAGTTTCCGATACACCACTGCAGGTTCAATGTATTCCTTGGACCTTCACATTGACGACAAAACACAGAAATAACATCGGAATTAAATACAAAAGGCACAATGCCGCCATAAGTACAAGAATATAGACTCTTCTTACAGTCTGTGATTTGATCCTGTCCTGTGAGACCAGTTATAGTTTCCGATACACCACTGCAGGTTCAATGTATTCCTTGGACATTCACATTGACGATCAAACACTAAAATTACATCGGAATTAAATACAAATGGCACAACGCCGCCTTAAGTGCAAGAAGAGTGAGACTTCTTACAGTCTGTGTTTGATCCTTTCCTATGAGACCAGTATTAGTTTCCGATTCACCACTGCACGTTCAATGAATTACTTGGACATACACATTGACGATGAAACACTGAATTTACATCGGAATTGCATACAAAAGGCACAATGCTGCCTTAAGAACAAGAAGAGTGAGACTTCTTTGACTCAGTGCTTTGATCCTTTCTTGTGAGACCAGTATTAGTTTCCGATACACCACTGCGGGTTCAATGTACTCCTTGCACATTCTCATTGACGATGAAACACAGAAATTACATCGGAATTAAATACAAAAGGCACAGTGACGCCTTAAATGCAAGAAGAGTGGGACCTCTTAGAGTCTGTGTTTTGATCCTTTCCTGTGAGACCAGTATTAGTTTCCGATACACCACTGCAGGTTCTATGTATTCCTTGGACATTAACATTGACAATGAAACACTGAAATTACATGAAAGTTAATTACAAAAGGCACAATGCCGCATTAAATGCAAGAAGAGTGAGACTTCTTAGAGTCTGCGCTTTGATCCTTTCCTATGAGACCTGTATTAGTTTCCGATACACCACTGCAGGTTCAATGAATTCCTTGGACCTTCACATTGACGACGAAACACAGATATCGCATCGAAATTAAATACAAAAGGCACAATGCCACCTTAAATACAAGAATATGGACTCTTCTAAGAGTCGGTTCTTTGATCCTTTCCTGTGAGACCAGTACTAGTTTCCGATACACCACTGCAGGTTCAATGTATCCCTGGGACATTCACATTGACGATGAAAAACTGCAATTACATCGGAATTAAATACAAAAGGCACAATGACGCCTTAAATGCAAGAAGAGTGAGACTTCTTAGAGAGTGTGCTTTGCTCCTTTCCTACGAAACCAGTATTAGTTTCCGATACACCACCTCAGGTTCAATGTATTCCTTGGACATTCACATTGACGATCAAACACTAAAATTACATCGGAATTAAATACAAATGGCACAACGACGCCTTAAGTGCAAGAAGAGTGAGACTTCTTACAGTCTGTGTTTGATCCTTTCCTATGAGACCAGTATTAGTTTCCGATTCACCACTGCACGTTCAATGTATTACTTGGACATACACATTGACGATGAAACACTGAATTTACATCGGAATTGCATACAAAAGGCACAATGCTGCCTTATGTCCAAGAAGAGTGAGACTTCTTTGACTCAGTGCTTTGATCCTTTCTTGTGAGACCAGTATTAGTTTCCGATACACCACTGCGGGTTCAAAGTAATCCTTCTACCTTCACATTGACGATGAAACACTGAAATTACATCGGAATTAAATACAAAAGGCACAATGCCGCCTAAAGTGCAAGAAGAGTGAGACTTCTTAGAGTCTGTGCTTGGATCCTTTCCTGTGAGACCAGTATTAGTTTCCGATAGACCACTGCAGGTTCAATGTATTCCTTGGACCTTCACACAGACGATGAAACACTGCAATTACATCGGAATTAAATACAAAAGGCACAGTGACGCCATAAGTACAAGAAGAGTGAGACTTCCTAGAGTATGTGCTTTGATCCTTTCCTGTGAGGCAAGTATTAGTTTCCGATACACCACTGCATGTTCAGTGTATTCCTTGGACGTTCACATTGACGATGAAACACTGAAATTACATCGGAAATAAAAACAAACGGCACAACGCCGCTTTCAGTGCAAGAAGAGTGAGAATTCTTAGAGTCTGTGCTTTGATCCTTTCCTGTGAGGCCAGTATTAGTTTCCGATAAACCACTGCGGGTTCAATGTATTCCTTTTGCATACACATTGACGATGAAAAACTGAAATTACATCGGACTTAATTACAAAAGGCAAAACGCCGTCTTAAGTGCAAGAAGAGTGAGACTTCTTACAGTCTGTGCTTTGATCATTTCCTGAGAGACCAGTATTAGTTTCCGGTACACCACTGCAGGTTCAATGTATTCCTTGGACCTTCACATTGACGATGAAACACAGAAATCGCGTCGGAATTAAATACAAGAGGCACAATGCCGCCTTAAGTACAAGAATAGAGACTCTTCTTACAGTCGGTGCTTTGATCCTTTCCTGTGAGACCAGTATTAGCTTCCGATACGCCACTGCAGGTTCAATGTATTCCTTGGACATTCACATTGACGATGATACACTGAAATTTCATCGGAATTAAATACAAAATGCAAAATGCCGTCTTAAATGCAAGAAGAGTGAGACTTCTTAGAGTCTCTGCTTTGATTCATTCCTATGAGGTCAGTATTAGTTTGCGATACACCACTGCAGGTTCAATGTATTCCTTTTACATATACATTGACGCTGAAACACTGAAATTACATCGGAATGAAATACAAAAGGCACAATGCCGCGTTAAGTGCAAGAAGAGTGAGACTTCTTAGAGTCTGTGCTTTGATCCTTTCCTGTGAGACCAGTATTATTTTCCGATACACCACTGCAGGTTCAATGTATTCCTTGGACCTTCACATTGACGACAAAACACAGAAATCACATCGGAATTAAATACAAAAGGCACAATGCCGCCTTAACTACAAGAATATAGACTCTTCTTACAGTCGGTGCTTTGATCCTGTCCTGTGAGACCAGTTATAGTTTCCGATACACCACTGCAGGTTCAATGTATTCCTTGGACATTCACATTGACGATCAAACACTAAAATTACATCGGAATTAAATACAAATGGCACAACGCCGCCTTAAGTGCAAGAAGAGTGAGACTTCTTACAGTCTGTGTTTGATCCTTTCCTATGAGCCCAGTATTAGTTTCCGATTCACCACTGCACGTTCAATGTATTACTTGGACATACACATTGACGATGAAACACTGAATTTACATCGGAATTGCATACAAAAGGCACAATGCTGCCTTAAGTCCAAGAAGAGTGAGACTTCTTTGACTCAGTGATTTGATCCTTTCTTGTGAGACCAGTATTAGTTTCCGATACACCACTGCGGGTTCAAAGTAATCCTTGGACCTTCACATTGACGATGAAACACTGAAATTACATCGGAATTACATACAAAAGGCACAATGCCGCCTAAAGTGCAAGAATATAGACTCTTCTTACAGTCGGTGCTTTGATCCTTTCCTGTGAGACTAGTATTAGCTTCCGATACGCCACTGCAGGTTCAATGTGATCCTTGGACATTCACATTGACGATGAAACACTGTAATTTCATCGGAATTAAATACAAAATGCAAAATGCCGTCTTAAATGCAAGAAGAGTGAGACTTCTTAGAGTCTCTGCTTTGATTCTTTCCTATGAGGTCAGTATTAGTTTGCGATACACCACTGCAGGTTCAATGTATTCCTTTTACATATACATTGACGCTGAAACACTGAAATTACATCGGAATGAAATACAAAAGGCACAATGCCGCGTTAAGTGCAAGAAGAGTGAGACTTCTTAGAGTCTGTGCTTTGATCCTTTCCTGTGAGACCAGTATTAATTTCCGATACACCACTGCAGGTTCAATGTATTCCTTGGACCTTCACATTGACGACAAAACACAGAAATCACATCGGAATTAAATACAAAAGGCACAATGCCGCCTTAAGTACAAGAATATAGACTCTTCTTACAGTCGGTGCTTTGATCCTTTCCTGTGAGACCAGTATTAGTTTGCGATACACCACTGGAAGTTCAATGTATTCCTTGGACATTCACATTGACGATGAAACACTGAAATTACATCGGAATTAAATATAAAGGGCACAATGCCGACTTAAATGCAGGAAGAGTGAGACTTCTTAGAGTCTGTGCTTTCACCCTTTCCTATGAGACCAGTATTAGTTTCCGATACACCACTGCAGGTTCAATGTATTCCTTTTACATACACATTGACGATGAAACACTGAAATTACATCGGAATTAAGTAAAAAAGGCACAATGCCGCCTTAAGTGCAAGAAGAGTGAGACTTCTTAAAGTCTGTGCTTTGATCCTGTCCTGTGAGACCAGTTATAGTTTCCGATACACCACTGCAGGTTCAATGTATTCCTTGGACATTCACATTGACGATGAAACACTGAAATTACATCGGAATTAAATACAAAAGGCACAATGCCGCTTTAAATGCAAGAAGAGTGAGACACCTTAGAGTCTGTGCTTTGATCCTTTCCTATGAGATTAGTATTAGTTTCCGATACACCACTGAAGGTTGAATGTATTCGTTTTACGTACAAATTGCCAATGAATCACTGAAATTAGATCGGAATTAAATACAAAAGGCACAATGCCGCCTTAAATGCAAGAAGAGTGAGACTTCTTAGAGTCTGTACTTTGATCCTTTCCTGTGAGACCAGTTATAGTTTCCGATACACCACTGCAGGTTCTATGCATTCCTTGGATATTCACATTGACGATGACACACTGAAATTACATCGGAATTAAATACAAAATGCACAATGCCACCTTAAGTGCAAAAGGAGTGAGACTTCTTATAGTCTGCGCTTTGATCCTTTCCTGTGAGACCAGTATTCGTTTGTGATACACGACTGCAGGTTCGATGTGTTCCTTGGACCTTCACATAAACGACGAAACACAGTAATCGCATCGGAATTAAATACAAAAGGCACAATGCCGCCTTAAGTACAAAAGGAGTGAGACTTCTTAGAGTCTGTGCTTAGATCCTTTCCTATGAGACCAGTAATAGTTTCCGATACAACACTGCAGGGTCAATGTATTCCTTTTACATTCACATTGACGATGAAACACTGATATTACATCGGAATTAAATACAAAAGGCACAATGCCACCTTAAGTACAAAAGGAGTGAGACTTCTTAGAGTCTGTGCTTTGATCCTTTCCTATGAGACCAGTATTAGTTTCCGATACACCACTGCAGGTTCAATGTATTCCATTTACATACACATTGACGATGAAACACTGAAATTACATCGGAATTAAATACAAAAGACACAAAGCCGCCTTAAGCACAAGAATAGAGACTCTTCTCACAGTCGGTGCTTTGATACTTTCCTGTGAGATTAGTATTAGTTTCCGATACACCACTGCAGGTTCTATGTATTCCTTGCATATTCACATTGACGATGAAACACTGAAATTACATCGGAATTAAATACAAAATGCACAGTGCCACCTTAAGTGCAAAAGGAGTGAGACTACTTATAGTCTGTGCTTTGATCCTTTCCAATGAGACCAGTATTAGTTTCCGATACAATACTGCTGGTCCAATGTATTCCTTTTACATACACATTGACGATGAAACACTGAAATTACATCTGAATTAAATACAAAAGGCACAATGCCACCGTAAGTGCAAAAGGTGAGAGACTTCTTCCAGTCTGTGCTTTGATCCTTTCCTATGAGACCAGTATTAGTTTCCGATACAATACTGCAGGTCCAATGTATTCCTTTTACATACACATTGACGTTGAAACACTGAAATTACATCGGAATTAAATACAAAAGGCACAATGCCGCCTTAAGTGCAAGAAGAGTGAGACTTCTTAGTGTCTTTGATTTGATCCTTTCCTGTGAGACCAGTATTCGTTTCCGATACACCACTGCAGGTTCTATGTATTCCTTGGACCTTCACATTAACGACGTAACACAGATATCGCGTCGGAATTAAATACAAATGGCACAATGCCGCCTTAAGCACAAGAATAGAGACTCTTCTTACAGTCGGTGCTTTGATACTCTCCTGTGAGACCAGCATTAGTTTCCGATACACCACTTCAGGTTCAATGTATTGCTTTTACATACACATAGACGACGAAACACTGAAATTACATCGGAATTAAATACAAAAGGCACAATGCCGCCTTAAATGCAAGAAGAGTGAGACTTCTTAAAGTCTGTGATTTGATCCTTTCCTATGAGACCAGTATTAGTTTCCGATACACCACTGCAGATTCAATGTATTCCTTTTACATACACATTGACGATGAAACACTGATATTACATCGGAATTAAATACAAAAGGCACAATGCCACCTTAAGTACAAAAAGAGTGAGACTTCTTAGAGTCTGTGCTTTGATCCTTTCCTGTGAGACCAGTATTCGTTTGTGATACACGACTGCAGGTTCGATGTGTTCCTTGGACCTTCACATAAACGACGAAACACAGTAATCGCATCGGAATTAAATACAAAAGGCACAATGCCGCCTTAAGAACAAGAATAGAGACTCTTCTTACAGTCTGTGCTTTGATCCTTTCCTGTGAGACCAGTATTAGATTCCGATACACCACAGCAGGTTCAATGTATTCCTTTTACATACACATTGACGATGAAACACTGAAATTACATCGGAATTAAATACAAAATGCACAATGCCGCCTTAAGTGCTAGAAGAGTGAGACTTCTTAGAGTCTGTGATTTGATACTTTCCTGTGAGACCAATATTCGTTTCCGATACACCACTGCAGGTTCAATGTATTCCTTTTACATACACATTGACGATGAAACACTGAAATTACATCGGAATTAAATACAAAAGGCACAATGCCGCCTTAAATGCAAGAAGAATGAGACTTCTTAGAGTCTGTGCTTTCATCCTTTCCTATGAGACCAGTGTTAGTTTCCGATACACCACTGCAGTTTCAATGTATTCCTTGGACCTACACATTGGTGATGAAACACCGAAATCGCATCGGAATTAAATACAGAAGGCACAATGCCGCCTTAAGTAAAAGAATAAAGACTCTTCTTACAGTTGGTGCTTTGAGCATTCCCTGTGAGACCAGTTTTAGTTTCCGATACACCACAGCAGGTTCAATGTATTCCTTTTACATACTCATTGACGATGAAAGACTGAAATTACATAGGAATTAAATACAAAAGGCACAATGCCGCCTTAAGTGCAAGAAGAGTGAGACTTCTTAGAGTCTGAGATTTGATCCTTTCCTGTGAGCCCAGTATTCGCTTCAGATACACCACTGCAGGTTCAATGTATTCCTTGGTCCTTCACATTAACGACGAAACACAGAAATCGCTGTCGGAATTAAAAAACAAAAGGCACAATGCCGCCTTAAGTACAAGAATAGAGACTCTTCTTACAGTCGGTGCTTTGATCCTTTCCAATTAGACCAGTATTGGTTTCCGATACACCACTGCAGGGTCAATTAATTCCTTTTACGTACAAAGTGACGATGAAACACTTAAATTACATCGGAATTAAGTACAAAAGGCACAATGCCGCCTTACTTGCAAGAAGAGTGAGACTTCTTAGAGTCTGTGATTTGATCCTTTCCTGTGAGCCCAGTGTTAGTTTCCGATACTCCACTGCAGTTTCAATGTATTCCTTGGAACTACACATTGGTGATGAAACACCGAAATCGCATCGGAATTAAATACAAAAGGCACAATGCCGCCTTAAGTAAAAGAATAAAGACTCTTCTTACAGTTGGTGCTTTGAGCATTCCCTGTGAGACCAGTTTTAGTTTCCGATACACCACTGCAGGTTCAAGGTGTTCCTTGGACCTTCACATTGACGATGAAACACAGATATCGCATCGGAATTAAATACAAAAGGCACAACGCCGCCTTAAGTACAAGAATTGAGGCTCTTCTTAGAGTTGGTGCTTTGATCCTTTCCTGTGAGACCAGTATTAGTTTCCGATACACCACTGCTGGGTCTATGTATTCCTTGGACATTCACATTGACGATGAAACACTGAAATTACATCGGAATTAAATACAAAAGTCACAATGCCGCCTTAAGTGCAAGAAGAGAGAGACTTCTTAGAGTCTGTGCTTTGTTCCTTTCCTGTGAGACCAGAGTTAGTTTCCGATACTCCACTGCAGGTTCAATGTATTCCTTGGACTTTCACATTGACGATGAAACACAGAAATGGCATCGGAATTAAATACCAAAGGCACAATGCCGCCTTAAGTACAAGAATAAAGACTCTTCTTAAAGTCGGTGCTTTGAGCATTCGCTGTGAGACCAGTATTAGTTTTCGAAACACCACTGCAGGTTCAATGTATTCCTTGGACCTTCACATTGACGATGAAACGCAGAAATCCCATCGGAATTAAATACAAAAGGCACAATGCCGCCTTAAGTACAAGACTAGAGAATCTTCTTACAGTCGGTGCGTTGATCCATTCCTGTGAGACCAGTATTAGTATCCGATACACCACTGCAGGTTCAATGTATTCCTTGGACATTCACATTGACGATGAAACACTGAAATTACATCGGAATTAAATACAAAAGGCACAATGCCGCCTTAAATGCAAGAAGAGTGAGACTTCGTAGAGTCTGTGCTTTGATCCTTTCCTATGAGACCAGTATTAGATTCCGATACACCACTGCAGGTTCAATGTATTCCTTTTACATACACATTGACGATGAAACACTGAAATTACATCGGAATTAAATACAAAAGGCATAATGCCGCCTTAAGTGCAAAAGGAGTGAGACTTCTTTGAGTCTGTGCTTTCATCCTTTCCTATGAGACCAGTATTAGTTTCCGATACACCACTGCAGGTTCAATGTATTCCTTGGACCTTCACATTGACGATGAAACACAGAAATCGTATCGGAATTAAATACAAAAGGCACAATGCCGCCATAAGTACAAGAGTAAAGACTCTTCTGACAGTCGGTGTTTTGAGCATTCCCTGTGAAACCAGTATTAGTTTCCGAAACACCACTGCCGGTTCAATGTATTTCTTGGACCTTCACATTGACGATGAAACACAGATATCGCATCGGTATTAAATACAAAAGGCACAATGCCGCCTTAAGTACAAGAATAGAGACTCTTCTTACAGTCGGTGCTTTGATCCTTTCCTGTGAGACCAGTATTAGTTTCCGATACACCACAGCAGGTTCAATGTATTCCTTGGACATTCACATTGACGATGAAACACAGAAATTACATTGGAATGAAATACAAAAGGTGCAATGCCACCTTAAGTGCAAAAGGAGTGAGACTTCTTCGAGTCTGTGCTTTGATCCTCTAGTATGAGACCAGTATTAATTTCCGATACACCACTGCAGGTTCAATGTATTCCTTTTACCTACACATTGACGATGAAACACTGAAATTACATCGGAATTAAGAACAAAAGGCAAAATGCCACCTTAAGTGCAAAAGGAGTGAGACTTCCTAGAGTCTGTGCTTTGATCCTTTCCTATGAGACCAGTATTAGTTTCCGATACACCACTGCAGGTTCAATGTATTCCTTTTACATACACATTGACGATGAAACACTGAAATTACATCGGAATTAAGTACAAAAGGCACAATGCCGCCTTACGTGCAAGAAGAGTGCGACTTCGTAGAGTCTGTGATTTGATCCTTTCCTGTGAGACCAGTATTAGTTTCCGACACACCACTGCAGGTTCAATGTTTTCCATGGACATTCACATTGACGATGAAACACAGAAATCGCATCGGAATTAAATACAAAAGGCTCAATGCCGCCTTAAGTACAAGAATAGAGGCTCTTCTTACAGTCGGTGCTTTGAGCATTCCCTGTGAGACCAGTATTAGTTTCCGATACACCACTGCAAGTTCAATGTATTCCTTGGACCTTCACATTGATAATGAAACACAGAAAAAGGCATCGGAATTAAATACAAAAGGCACAATGCCGCTTAAATGCAAGAAGAGTGAGACCCCTGAGAGTCTGTGCTTTGATCCTTTCCTATGAGACCAGTATTAGTTTCCGATACACCACTGCAGGTTGAATGTATTCGTTTTACGTACACATTGACAATGAAACACTGAAATTACATCGGAATTAAATACAAAAGGCACAATGCTGCCGTAATGCAAGAAGAGTGAGACTTCTTAGAGTCTGTACTTTGATCCTTTCCTATGAAACCAGTATTAGTTTCCGATATACCACTGCAGGTTCAATGTATTCCTTTTACATACACATTGACGATGAAACACTGAAATTACATCGGAATTAAATACAAAAGGCACAATGCTGCTGTAACGCAAGAAGAGTGAGACTTCTTAGAGTCTGTACTTTGATCCTTTCCTATGAAACCAGTATTAGTTTCCGATATACCACTGCAGGTTCAATGTATTCCTTTTACATACACATTGACGATGAAACACTGAAATTACATCGGAATTAAATACAATAGGCACAATGCCGCCGTGATGCAAGAAGAGTGGGACTTCTTAGAGTCAGTGCTTTGATCCTTTCCTGTGAGACCAGTATTAGTTTCCGATACAACACTGCAGGTTCAATGTATTCCTTGGACCTTCACATTGACGATGAAACACAGAAATCGCATCGGAATTATATACAAAAGGCACAACGCCGCCTTAAGTACAAGAATTGACACTCTTCTTACAGTCTGAGATTTGATCCTTTCCTGTGAGACAAGTATTAGTTTCCGATACACCACTGCTGGTACTATGTATTCATTGGACCTTCACATTGACGATGAAACACAGAGATCGCATCGGAATTAAATACAAAAGGCACAACGCTGCCTTAAGTTCAAGAATTGAGACTCTTCTTACAGTCGGTGCTTTGATCCTTTCCTGTGAGACCAGTATTCGTTTCCGATACACCACTGCTAGTTCTTTGTATTCCTTTACATTCACAATGACGATGAAACACTGAAATTACATCGGAATTAAATACAAAAGGCACAATGCCGCCTTAAGTGCAAGAAGAGTGAGACTTCTTAGAGTCTGTGCTTTGATCCTTTCCTGTGAGACCAGTGTTAGATTCCTATACTCCACTGCAGGTTCAATGTATTCCTTTTACATACAGATTGACGATGAAACACTGAAATTTCATTGGAATTAAATACAAAAGGTACAATGCCACCTTAAGTGCAAAAGGAGTGAGACTTCTTAGAGTCTGTGCTTTGATCCTCTCCTATGAGACCAGTATTAATTTCCGATACACCACTGCAGGTTCAATGTATTCCTTTTACCTACACATTGACGATGAAACACTGAAATTACATCGGAATTAAGTACAAAAGGCACAATGCCGCCTTACGTGCAAGAAGAGTGAGACTTCTTAGAGTCTGTGATTTGATCCTTTCCTGTGAGACCAGTATTAGTTTCCGACACACCACTGCAGGTTCAATGTATTCCGTGGACATTCACATTGACGATGAAACACAGAAATCGCATCGGAATTAAATACAAAAGGCACAGTGCCGCCTTAAGTACAAGAATAGAGACTCTTCTTACAGTCGTTGCTTTGAGCATTCCCTGTGAGACCAGTATTAGTTTCCGATGCACCACTGCAAGTTCAATGTATTCCTTGGACCTTCACATAGAGGATGAAACACAGAAAAAGGCATCGGAATTAAATACAAAAGGCATAATGCCGCCTTAAGTACAAGAATAGGGAGTCTTCTTACAGTCGGTGCTTTGATCCTTTCCTGTGAGACTAGTATTAGTTTCCGATACACCACTGCAGGTTCAATGTATTCCTTGGACTGTCACATTGACGATGAAACACTGAAATTACATCGGAATTAAAAACAAAAGGCACAATGCCGCCTTAAATGCAAGAAGAGTGAGACACCTTAGAGTCTGTGCTTTGATCTTTTCCTATGAGACCAGTATTAGTTTCCGATACACCACTGCAGGTTGAATGTATTCGTTTTACGTACACATTGCCAATGAAACACTGAAATTACATCGGAATTAAATACAAAAGGCACAATGCCGACTTAAATTCAAGAAGAGTGAGACTTCTTAGAGTCTGTACTTTGATCCTTTCCTATGAGACCAGTATTAGTTTCCGATACACCACTGCAGATTCAATGTATTCCTTTTACATACACATTGACAATGAAACACTGAAATTACATCGGAATTAAATACAATAGGCACAATGCCGCCTTAAGTGCAAGAAGAGTGGGACTTCTTAGAGTCAGTGCTTTGATCCTTTCCTGTGAGACCAGTATTAGTTTCCGATACACCACTGCAGGTTCAATGTATTCCTTGGACCTTCACATTGACGATGAAACACAGAAATCGCATCGTAATTAAATACAAAAATCACAATGTCACCTTATGTACAAGAATACAGACTCTTCTTACAGTCGGTGTTTTGAGCATTCCCTGTGAGACCAGTATTAGTTTCCGATACACCAATGCAGGTTCAATGTATTCCTCGGACCTTCACATTGACGATGAAACACAGAAATCGCAACGGAATTAAAGACAAAAGTCACAATGCCGCCATAAGTACAAGAATAGAGACTCTTCTTACAGTCGGTGCATTGAGCATTCCCTGTGAGACCAGTATCAGTTTCCGATACATCACTGCAGGATCAATGTAATCCTTGGACCTTCACATTGACGATAAAAAACAGAAATCGTATCGCAATTACATACAAAAAGCACAATGCCGCCTTAAGTACAAGAATAGAGACTCTTCTTACAGTCGGTGCTTTGAGCATTCCCTGTGTGACCAGTATTAGTTTCCGATACACCACTGCAGGTTCAATGTATTACTTGGACCTTCACATTGACGAAGAAACACAAAAATCGCATCGGAATTAAATACAAAAGGCACAATGCCGTCTTAAGTACAAGAATAGAGACTCTTCTTACAGTCGGTGCTTTGAGCATTCCCTGTGAGCCAGTATTAGTTTCCGATAGACCACTGCACGTTCCATGTATTCCTTGGACCTTCAAATTGAAGATGAAACACGGAAATCGCATTGGAATTAAATACAAAAGGTACAATGCCACCTTAAGTGCAAAAGGAGTGAGACTTCTTCGAGTCTGTGCTTTGATCCTCTCCTATGAGACCAGTATTAATTTCCGATACACCACTGCAGGTTCAATGTATTCCTTTTACCTACACATTGACGATGAAACACTGAAATTACATCGGAATTAAGTACAAAAGGCACAATGCCACCTTAAGTGCAAAAGGAGTGAGACTTCTTCGAGTCTGTGCTTTGATCCTTTCCTATGAGACCAGTATTAGTTTCCGATACAGCACTACAGGTTCAATGTATTCTTTGGACATAAAAATTGACGATGAAACACTGAAATTATCTCGGAATTAAATACAAAAGGCACAATGCCGCCATAAGTGCAACAAGAGTGAGACTTCTTAGAGTCTGTGCTTTGATCCTTTCCTGTGAGACCAGTGTTAGATTCCTATACTCCACTGCAGGTTCAATGTATTCCTTTTACATACACATTGACGATGAAACACTGAAATTACATTGGAATTAAATACAAAAGGTACAATGCCACCTTAAGTGCAAAAGGAGTGAGACTTCTTCGAGTCTGTGCTTTGATCCTCTAGTATGAGACCAGTATTAATTTCCGATACACCACTGCAGGTTCAATGTATTCCTTTTACCTACACATTGACGATGAAACACTGAAATTACATCGGAATTAAGAACAAAAGGCAAAATGCCACCTTAAGTGCAAAAGGAGTGAGACTTCCTAGAGTCTGTGCTCTGATCCTTTCCTATGAGACCAGTATTAGTTTCCGATACACCACTGCAGGTTCAATGTATTCCTTTTACATACACATTGACGATGAAACACTGAAATTACATCGGAATTAAGTACAAAAGGCACAATGCCGCCTTACGTGCAAGAAGAGTGCGACTTCGTAGAGTCTGTGATTTGATCCTTTCCTGTGAGACCAGTATTAGTTTCCGACACACCACTGCAGGTTCAATGTTTTCCATGGACATTCACATTGACGATGAAACACAGAAATCGCATCGGAATTAAATACAAAAGGCTCAATGCCGCCTTAAGTACAAGAATAGAGGCTCTTCTTACAGTCGGTGCTTTGAGCATTCCCTGTGAGACCAGTATTAGTTTCCGATACACCACTGCAAGTTCAATGTATTCCTTGGACCTTCACATTGAGGATGAAACACAGAAAAAGGCATCGGAATTAAATACAAAAGGCACAATGCCGCTTAAATGCAAGAAGAGTGAGACACCTGAGAGTCTGTGCTTTGATCCTTTCCTATGAGACCAGTATTAGTTTCCGATACACCACTGCAGGTTGAATGTATTCGTTTTACGTACACATTGACAATGAAACACTGAAATTACCCATCGGAATTAAATACAAAAGGCACAATGCTGCCGTAATGCAAGAAGAGTGAGACTTCTTAGAGTCTGTACTTTGATCCTTTCCTATGAAACCAGTATTAGTTTCCGATATACCACTGCAGGTTCAATGTATTCCTTTTACATACACATTGACGATGAAACACTGAAATTACATCGGAATTAAATACAAAAGGCACAATGCTGCTGTAACGCAAGAAGAGTGAGACTTCTTAGAGTCTGTACTTTGATCCTTTCCTATGAAACCAGTATTAGTTTCCGATATACCACTGCAGGTTAAATGTATTCCTTTTACATACACATTGACGATGAAACACTGAAATTACATCGGAATTAAATACAATAGGCACAATGCCGCCGTGATGCAAGAAGAGTGGGACTTCTTAGAGTCAGTGCTTTGATCCTTTCCTGTGAGACCAGTATTAGTTTCCGATACAACACTGCAGGTTCAATGTATTCCTTGGACCTTCACATTGACGATGAAACACAGAAATCGCATCGGAATTATATACAAAAGGCACAACGCCGCCTTAAGTACAAGAATTGACACTCTTCTTACAGTCGGAGATTTGATCCTTTCCTGTGAGACAAGTATTAGTTTCCGATACACCACTGCTGGTACTATGTATTCATTGGACCTTCACATTGACGATGAAACACAGAGATCGCATCGGAATTAAATACAAAAGGCACAACGCCGCCTTAAGTTCAAGAATTGAGACTCTTCTTACAGTCGGTGCTTTGATCCTTTCCTGTGAGACCAGTATTCGTTTCCGATACACCACTGCTAGTTCTTTGTATTCCTTTACATTCACAATGACGATGAAACACTGAAATTACATCGGAATTAAATACAAAAGGCACAATGCCGCCTTAAGTGCAAGAAGAGTGAGACTTCTTAGAGTCTGTGCTTTGATCCTTTCCTGTGAGACCAGTGTTAGATTCCTATACTCCACTGCAGGTTCAATGTATTCCTTTTACATACAGATTGACGATGAAACACTGAAATTTCATTGGAATTAAATACAAAAGGTACAATGCCACCTTAAGTGCAAAAGGAGTGAGACTTCTTAGAGTCTGTGCTTTGATACTCTCCTATGAGACCAGTATTAATTTCCGATACACCACTGCAGGTTCAATGTATTCCTTTTACCTACACATTGACGATGAAACACTGAAATTACATCGGAATTAAGTACAAAAGGCACAATGCCGCCTTACGTGCAAGAAGAGTGAGACTTCTTAGAGTCTGTGATTTGATCCTTTCCTGTGAGACCAGTATTAGTTTCCGACACACCACTGCAGGTTCAATGTATTCCGTGGACATTCACATTGACGATGAAACACAGAAATCGCATCGGAATTAAATACAAAAGGCACAGTGCCGCCTTAAGTACAAGAATAGAGACTCTTCTTACAGTCGTTGCTTTGAGCATTCCCTGTGAGACCAGTATTAGTTTCCGATGCACCACTGCAAGTTCAATGTATTCCTTGGACCTTCACATAGAGGATGAAACACAGAAAAAGGCATCGGAATTAAATACAAAAGGCATAATGCCGCCTTAAGTACAAGAATAGGGAGTCTTCTTACAGTCGGTGCTTTGATCCTTTCCTGTGAGACTAGTATTAGTTTCCGATACACCACTGCAGGTTCAATGTATTCCTTGGACTGTCACATTGACGATGAAACACTGAAATTACATCGGAATTAAAAACAAAAGGCACAATGCCGCCTTAAATGCAAGAAGAGTGAGACACCTTAGAGTCTGTGCTTTGATCTTTTCCTATGAGACCAGTATTAGTTTCCGATACACCACTGCAGGTTGAATGTATTCGTTTTACGTACACATTGCCAATGAAACACTGAAATTACATCGGAATTAAATACAAAAGGCACAATGCCGACTTAAATGCAAGAAGAGTGAGACTTCTTAGAGTCTGTACTTTGATCCTTTCCTATGAGACCAGTATTAGTTTCCGATACACCACTGCAGATTCAATGTATTCCTTTTACATACACATTGACAATGAAACACTGAAATTACATCGGAATTAAATACAATAGGCACAATGCCGCCTTAAGTGCAAGAAGAGTGGGACTTCTTAGAGTCAGTGCTTTGATCCTTTCCTGTGAGACCAGTATTAGTTTCCGATACACCACTGCAGGTTCAATGTATTCCTTGGACCTTCACATTGACGATGAAACACAGAAATCGCATCGTAATTAAATACAAAAATCACAATGTCACCTTATGTACAAGAATACAGACTCTTCTTACAGTCGGTGTTTTGAGCATTCCCTGTGAGACCAGTATTAGTTTCCGATACACCAATGCAGGTTCAATGTATTCCTCGGACCTTCACATTGACGATGAAACACAGAAATCGCAACGGAATTAAAGACAAAAGTCACAATGCCGCCATAAGTACAAGAATAGAGACTCTTCTTACAGTCGGTGCATTGAGCATTCCCTGTGAGACCAGTATCAGTTTCCGATACATCACTGCAGGATCAATGTAATCCTTGGACCTTCACATTGACGATAAAAAACAGAAATCGTATCGCAATTACATACAAAAAGCACAATGCCGCCTTAAGTACAAGAATAGAGACTCTTCTTACAGTCGGTGCTTTGACCATTCCCTGTGAGAACAGTATTAGTTTCCGATACACCACTGCAGGTTCAATGTATTCCTTGGACCATCACATTGACGATGAAACACTGATATCGCATCGGAATTAAATACAAAAGGCACAATGCCGCCATAAGTGCAACAAGAGTGAGACTTCTTAGAATCTGTGCTTTGATCGTTTCCTATGAGACCTGTATTAGTTTCCGATACACGACTGCAGGATCAGTGTATTCCTTGGACATACACATTGACGATGAAATACTGAAATTACATGGGAATTAAATAAAAAAGGCACCACGCCTCCTTAAGTGCCAGAAGAGTGAGACTTCTTAGAGTCTGTGATTTGATCCTTTCCTGTGAGGCCAGAATTAGGTTCCGATACACCACTGCAGGTTCAATGTATTCCTTTGACCTTCACATTGACGATAAAACACAGAAATCGCATCGGAATTTAATACAAAAGGCACAATGCCGCCTTAAGTACAAGAATAGAGACTCTTCTTACAGTCGGTGCTTTGAGCATTCCCTGTGAGCCAGTATTAGTTTCCGATAGACCACTGCACGTTCCATGTATTCCTTGGACCTTCAAATTGAAGATGAAACACGGAAATCGCATTGGAATTAAATACAAAAGGTACAATGCCACCTTAAGTGCAAAAGGAGTGAGACTTCTTCGAGTCTGTGCTTTGATCCTCACCTATGAGACCAGTATTAATTTCCGATACACCACTGCAGGTTCAATGTATTCCTTTTACCTACACATTGACGATGAAACACTGAAATTACATCGGAATTAAGTACAAAAGGCACAATGCCACCTTAAGTGCAAAAGGAGTGAGACTTCTTCGAGTCTGTGCTTTGATCCTTTCCTATGAGACCAGTATTAGTTTCCGATACAGCACTACAGGTTCAATGTATTCTTTGGACATAAAAATTGACGATGAAACACTGAAATTATCTCGGAATTAAATACAAAAGGCACAATGCCGCCATAAGTGCAACAAGAGTGAGACTTCTTAGAGTCTGTGCTTTGATCCTTTCCTGTGAGACCAGTGTTAGATTCCTATACTCCACTGCAGGTTCAATGTATTCCTTTTACATACACATTGACGATGAAACACTGAAATTACATTGGAATTAAATACAAAAGGTACAATGCCACCTTAAGTGCAAAAGGAGTGAGACTTCTTCGAGTCTGTGCTTTGATCCTCTCCTATGAGACCAGTATTAATTTCCGATACACCACTGCAGGTTCAATGTATTCCTTTTACCTACACATTGACGATGAAACACTGAAATTACATCGGAATTATGTACAAAAGGCACAATGCCACCTTAAGTGCAAAAGGAGTGAAACTTCTTAGAGTCTGTGCTTTGATCCTTTCCTATGAGACCAGTATTAGTTTCCGATACACCACTGCAGGTTCAACGTTTTCCTTTTACATACACATTGACGATGAAACACTGAAATTACATCGGAATTAAGTACAAAAGGCACAATGCCGCCTTACGTGCAAGAAGAGTGTGACTTTTTAGAGTCTGTGATTTAATCCTTTCCTGTGAGACCAGTATTAGTTTCCGACACACCACTGCAGGTTCAATGTATTCTGTGGACATTCACATTGACGATGAAACACAGAAATCGCATCGGAATTAAATACAAAAATCACAGTGCCGCCTTAAGTACAAGAATAGAGACTCTTCTTACAGTCGGTGCTTTGAGCATTCCCTGTGAGACCAGTATTAGTTTCCGATACACCACTGCAAGTTCAATGTATTCCTTGGACCTTCACATTGAGGATGAAACACAGAAAAACGCATCGGAATTAAATACAAAAGGCACAATGCCGCCTTAAGTACAAGAATAGAGAGTCTTCTTACAGTCGGTGCTTTGATCCTTTCCTGTGAGACTAGTATTAGTTTCCGATACACCACTGCAGGTTCAATGTATTCCTTGGACTGTCACATTGACGATGAAACACTGAAATTACATCGGAATTAAATACAAAATGCACAATGCCGCCTTAAATTCAAGAAGAGTGAGACACCTTAGAGTCTGTGCTTTGATCTTTTCCTATGAGACCAGTATTAGTTTCCGATACACCACTGCAGGTTGAATGTATTCGTTTTACGTACACATTGCCAATGAATCACTGAAATTACATCGGAATTAAATACAAAAGGCTCAATGCTGCCTTAAATGCAAGAAGAGTGAGACTTTTTAGAGTCTGTACTTTGTTCCTTTCCTATGAGACCAGTATTAGTTTCCGATATACCACTGCAGGTTCAATGTATTCCTTTTACATACACATTGACGATGAAACACTGAAATTACATCGGAATTAAATACAATAGGCACAATGCCGCCTTAAGTGCAAGAAGAGTGGGACTTCTTAGAGTCTGTGCTTTGATCCTTTCCTGTGAGACCAGTATTAGTTTTCGATACACCACTGCAGGTTCAATGTATTTCTTGGACCTTCACATTGACGATGAAACACTGAAATTACATCGGAATTAAGAACAAAAGGCAAAATGCCACCTTAAGTGCAAAAGGAGTGAGACTTCCTAGAGTCTGTGCTTTGATCCTTTCCTATGAGACCAGTATTAGTTTCCGATACACCACTGCAGGTTCAATGTATTCCTTTTACATACACATTGACGATGAAACACTGAAATTACATCGGAATTAAGTACAAAAGGCACAATGCCGCCTTACGTGCAAGAAGAGTGCGACTTCGTAGAGTCTGTGATTTGATCCTTTCCTGTGAGACCAGTATTAGTTTCCGACACACCACTGCAGGTTCAATGTTTTCCATGGACATTCACATTGACGATGAAACACAGAAATCGCATCGGAATTAAATACAAAAGGCTCAATGCCGCCTTAAGTACAAGAATAGAGGCTCTTCTTACAGTCGGTGCTTTGAGCATTCCCTGTGAGACCAGTATTAGTTTCCGATACACCACTGCAAGTTCAATGTATTCCTTGGACCTTCACATTGAGGATGAAACACAGAAAAAGGCATCGGAATTAAATACAAAAGGCACAATGCCGCTTAAATGCAAGAAGAGTGAGACACCTGAGAGTCTGTGCTTTGATCCTTTCCTATGAGACCAGTATTAGTTTCCGATACACCACTGCAGGTTGAATGTATTCGTTTTACGTACACATTGACAATGAAACACTGAAATTACATCGGAATTAAATACAAAAGGCACAATGCTGCCGTAATGCAAGAAGAGTGAGACTTCTTAGAGTCTGTACTTTGATCCTTTCCTATGAAACCAGTATTAGTTTCCGATATACCACTGCAGGTTCAATGTATTCCTTTTACATACACATTGACGATGAAACACTGAAATTACATCGGAATTAAATACAAAAGGCACAATGCTGCTGTAACGCAAGAAGAGTGAGACTTCTTAGAGTCTGTACTTTGATCCTTTCCTATGAAACCAGTATTAGTTTCCGATATACCACTGCAGGTTCAATGTATTCCTTTTACATACACATTGACGATGAAACACTGAAATTACATCGGAATTAAATACAATAGGCACAATGCCGCCGTGATGCAAGAAGAGTGGGACTTCTTAGAGTCAGTGCTTTGATCCTTTCCTGTGAGACCAGTATTAGTTTCCGATACAACACTGCAGGTTCAATGTATTCCTTGGACCTTCACATTGACGATGAAACACAGAAATCGCATCGGAATTATATACAAAAGGCACAACGCCGCCTTAAGTACAAGAATTGACACTCTTCTTACAGTCGGAGATTTGATCCTTTCCTGTGAGACAAGTATTAGTTTCCGATACACCACTGCTGGTACTATGTATTCATTGGACCTTCACATTGACGATGAAACACAGAGATCGCATCGGAATTAAATACAAAAGGCACAACGCCGCCTTAAGTTCAAGAATTGAGACTCTTCTTACAGTCGGTGCTTTGATCCTTTCCTGTGAGACCAGTATTCGTTTCCGATACACCACTGCTAGTTCTTTGTATTCCTTTACATTCACAATGACGATGAAACACTGAAATTACATCGGAATTAAATACAAAAGGCACAATGCCGCCTTAAGTGCAAGAAGAGTGAGACTTCTTAGAGTCTGTGCTTTGATCCTTTCCTGTGAGACCAGTGTTAGATTCCTATACTCCACTGCAGGTTCAATGTATTCCTTTTACATACAGATTGACGATGAAACACTGAAATTTCATTGGAATTAAATACAAAAGGTACAATGCCACCTTAAGTGCAAAAGGAGTGAGACTTCTTAGAGTCTGTGCTTTGATCCTCTCCTATGAGACCAGTATTAATTTCCGATACACCACTGCAGGTTCAATGTATTCCTTTTACCTACACATTGACGATGAAACACTGAAATTACATCGGAATTAAGTACAAAAGGCACAATGCCGCCTTACGTGCAAGAAGAGTGAGACTTCTTAGAGTCTGTGATTTGATCCTTTCCTGTGAGACCAGTATTAGTTTCCGACACACCACTGCAGGTTCAATGTATTCCGTGGACATTCACATTGACGATGAAACACAGAAATCGCATCGGAATTAAATACAAAAGGCACAGTGCCGCCTTAAGTACAAGAATAGAGACTCTTCTTACAGTCGTTGCTTTGAGCATTCCCTGTGAGACCAGTATTAGTTTCCGATGCACCACTGCAAGTTCAATGTATTCCTTGGACCTTCACATAGAGGATGAAACACAGAAAAAGGCATCGGAATTAAATACAAAAGGCATAATGCCGCCTTAAGTACAAGAATAGGGAGTCTTCTTACAGTCGGTGCTTTGATCCTTTCCTGTGAGACTAGTATTAGTTTCCGATACACCACTGCAGGTTCAATGTATTCCTTGGACTGTCACATTGACGATGAAACACTGAAATTACATCGGAATTAAAAACAAAAGGCACAATGCCGCCTTAAATGCAAGAAGAGTGAGACACCTTAGAGTCTGTGCTTTGATCTTTTCCTATGAGACCAGTATTAGTTTCCGATACACCACTGCAGGTTGAATGTATTCGTTTTACGTACACATTGCCAATGAAACACTGAAATTACATCGGAATTAAATACAAAAGGCACAATGCCGACTTAAATGCAAGAAGAGTGAGACTTCTTAGAGTCTGTACTTTGATCCTTTCCTATGAGACCAGTATTAGTTTCCGATACACCACTGCAGATTCAATGTATTCCTTTTACATACACATTGACAATGAAACACTGAAATTACATCGGAATTAAATACAATAGGCACAATGCCGCCTTAAGTGCAAGAAGAGTGGGACTTCTTAGAGTCAGTGCTTTGATCCTTTCCTGTGAGACCAGTATTAGTTTCCGATACACCACTGCAGGTTCAATGTATTCCTTGGACCTTCACATTGACGATGAAACACAGAAATCGCATCGTAATTAAATACAAAAATCACAATGTCACATTATGTGCAAGAATACAGACTCTTCTTACAGTCGGTGTTTTGAGCATTCCCTGTGAGACCAGTATCAGTTTCCGATACATCACTGCAGGATCAATGTAATCCTTGGACCTTCACATTGACGATAAAAAACAGAAATCGTATCGCAATTACATACAAAAAGCACAATGCCGCCTTAAGTACAAGAATAGAGACTCTTCTTACAGTCGGTGCTTTGACCATTCCCTGTGAGAACAGTATTAGTTTCCGATACACCACTGCAGGTTCAATGTATTCCTTGGACCATCACATTGACGATGAAACACTGATATCGCATCGGAATTAAATACAAAAGGCACAATGCCGCCATAAGTGCAACAAGAGTGAGACTTCTTAGAATCTGTGCTTTGATCGTTTCCTATGAGACCTGTATTAGTTTCCGATACACGACTGCAGGATCAGTGTATTCCTTGGACATACACATTGACGATGAAATACTGAAATTACATGGGAATTAAATAAAAAAGGCACCACGCCTCCTTAAGTGCCAGAAGAGTGAGACTTCTTAGAGTCTGTGATTTGATCCTTTCCTGTGAGGCCAGAATTAGGTTCCGATACACCACTGCAGGTTCAATGTATTCCTTTGACCTTCACATTGACGATAAAACACAGAAATCGCATCGGAATTTAATACAAAAGGCACAATGCCGCCTTAAGTACAAGAATAGAGACTCTTCTTACAGTCGGTGCTTTGAGCATTCCCTGTGTGCCCAGTATTAGTTTCCGATACACCACTGCAGGTTCAATGTATTACTTGGACCTTCACATTGACGAAGAAACACAAAAATCGCATCGGAATTAAATACAAAAGGCACAATGCCGTCTTAAGTACAAGAATAGAGACTCTTCTTACAGTCGGTGCTTTGAGCATTCCCTGTGAGCCAGTATTAGTTTCCGATAGACCACTGCACGTTCCATGTATTCCTTGGACCTTCAAATTGAAGATGAAACACGGAAATCGCATTGGAATTAAATACAAAAGGTACAATGCCACCTTAAGTGCAAAAGGAGTGAGACTTCTTCGAGTCTGTGCTTTGATCCTCTCCTATGAGACCAGTATTAATTTCCGATACACCACTGCAGGTTCAATGTATTCCTTTTACCTACACATTGACGATGAAACACTGAAATTACATCGGAATTAAGTACAAAAGGCACAATGCCACCTTAAGTGCAAAAGGAGTGAGACTTCTTCGAGTCTGTGCTTTGATCCTTTCCTATGAGACCAGTATTAGTTTCCGATACAGCACTACAGGTTCAATGTATTCTTTGGACATAAAAATTGACGATGAAACACTGAAATTATCTCGGAATTAAATACAAAAGGCACAATGCCGCCATAAGTGCAACAAGAGTGAGACTTCTTAGAGTCTGTGCTTTGATCCTTTCCTGTGAGACCAGTGTTAGATTCCTATACTCCACTGCAGGTTCAATGTATTCCTTTTACATACACATTGACGATGAAACACTGAAATTACATTGGAATTAAATACAAAAGGTACAATGCCACCTCAAGTGCAAAAGGTGTGAGACTTCTACGAGTCTGTGCTTTGATCCTCTCCTATGAGACCAGTATTAATTTCCGATACACCACTGCAGGTTCAATGTATTCCTTTTACCTACACATTGACGATGAAACACTGAAATTACATCGGAATTAAGTACAAAAGGCACAATGCCACCTTAAGTGCAAAAGGAGTGAAACTTCTTAGAGTCTGTGCTTTGATCCTTTCCTATGAGACCAGTATTAGTTTCCGATACACCACTGCAGGTTCAACGTTTTCCTTCTACATACACATTGACGATGAAACACTGAAATTACATCGGAATTAAGTACAAAAGGCACAATGCCGCCTTACGTGCAAGAAGAGTGTGACTTTTTAGAGTCTGTGATTTAATCCTTTCCTGTGAGACCAGTATTAGTTTCCGACACACCACTGCAGGTTCAATGTATTCTGTGGACATTCACATTGACGATGAAACACAGAAATCGCATCGGAATTAAATACAAAAGGCACAGTGCCGCCTTAAGTACAAGAATAGAGACTCTTCTTACAGTCGGTGCTTTGAGCATTCCCTGTGAGACCAGTATTAGTTTCCGATACACCACTGCAAGTTCAATGTATTCCTTGGACCTTCACATTGAGGATGAAACACAGAAAAAGGCATCGGAATTAAATACAAAAGGCACAATGCCGCCTTAAGTACAAGAATAGAGAGTCTTCTTACAGTCGGTGCTTTGATCCTTTCCTGTGAGACTAGTATTAGTTTCCGATACACCACTGCAGGTTCAATGTATTCCTTGGACTGTCACATTGACGATGAAACACTGAAATTACATCGGAATTAAATACAAAATGCACAATGCCGCCTTAAATTCAAGAAGAGTGAGACACCTTAGAGTCTGTGCTTTGATCTTTTCCTATGAGACCAGTATTAGTTTCCGATACACCACTGCAGGTTGAATGTATTCGTTTTACGTACACATTGCCAATGAAACACTGAAATTACATCGGAATTAAATACAAAAGGCTCAATGCTGCCTTAAATGCAAGAAGAGTGAGACTTTTTAGAGTCTGTACTTTGATCCTTTCCTATGAGACCAGTATTAGTTTCCGATATACCACTGCAGGTTCAATGTATTCCTTTTACATACACATTGACGATGAAACACTGAAATTACATCGGAATTAAATACAATAGGCACAATGCCGCCTTAAGTGCAAGAAGAGTGGGACTTCTTAGAGTCTGTGCTTTGATCCTTTCCTGTGAGACCAGTATTAGTTTTCGATACACCACTGCAGGTTCAATGTATTTCTTGGACCTTCACATTGACGATGAAACACAGATATCGCATCGGTATTAAATACAAAAGGCACAATGCCGCCTTAAGTACAAGAATAGAGACTCTTCTTACAGTCGGTGCTTTGAGCATTCCCTGTGAGACCAGTATGAGTTTCCGATACACCACTGCAGGTTCAATGTATTCCTTGGAGCTTCACATTGACGATGAAACACAGATATCGCATCGGAATTAAATACAAAAGGCACAATGCCGCCTTAAGTAAAAGAATAGAGACTCTTCTTACAGTCGGTGCTTTGATCCTTTCCTGTGAGACCAGTATTAGTTTCCGATACACCACAGCAGGTTCAATGTATTCCTTGAACATTCACATTGACGAAGAAACACTGAAATTACATTGGAATTAAATACAAAAAGATACAATGCCACCTTAAGTGCAAAAGGAGTGAGACTTCTTCGAGTCTGTGCTTTGATCCTCTCCTATGAGACCAGTATTAATTTCCGATACACCACTGCAGGTTCAATGTATTCCTTTTACCTACACATTGACGATGAAACACTGAAATTACATCGGAATTAAGTACAAAAGGCACAATTCCACCTTAAGTGCAAAAGGAGTGAGACTTCTTAGAGTCTGTGCTTTGATCCTTTCCTATGAGACCAGTATTAGTTTCCGATACACCACTGCAGGTTCAATGTATTCCTTTTACATACACATTGACGATGAAACACTGAAATTACATCGGAATTAAGTACAAAAGGCACAATGCCGCCAAACGTGCAAGAAGAGTGGGACTTCTTAGAGTCTGTGATTTGATCCTTTAGTGTGAGACCAGTATTAGTTTCCGACACACCACTGCAGGTTCAATGTTTTCCTTGGACATTCACTTTGACGATGAAACACAGAAATCGCATCGGAATTAAATACAAAAGGCACAATGCCGCCTTCAGTACAAGAATAGAGACTCTTCTTACAGTCGGTGCTTTGAGCATTCCCTGTGAGACCAGTATCTGTTTCCGACACACCACTGCAATTTCAATGTATTTCTTGGACCTTCACATTGAGGATGAAACACAGAAAAAGGCATCGGAATTAAATACAAAAGCCACAATGCCGCCTTAAGTACAAGAATAGAGAGTCTTCTTACTGTCGGTGCTTTGATCCTTTCCTGTGAGATCAGTATTAGTTTCCGATACACCACTGCAGGTTCAATGTATTCCTTGGACTGTCACATTGACGATGAAACACTGAAATTACATCGGAATTAAATACAAAAGGCACAATGCCGCCTTAAATGCAAGAAGAGTGAGTCACCTTAGGGTCTGTGCTTTGATCCTTTCCTATGAGACCAGTTATAGTTTCCGATACACCACTGCAGGTTGAATGTATTCGTTTTACGTACACATTGCCAATGAAACACTGAAATTACATCGGAATTAAATACAAAAGGCACAATGTCGCCTTAAATGCAAGAAGAGTGAGACTTCTTAGAGTCTGTACTTTAATCCTTTCCTATAAAAACCAGTATTAGTTTCCGATATACCACTGCAGATTCAATGTATTCCTTTTACATACACATTGACGATGAAACACTGAAATTACATCGGAATTAAATACAATAGGCACAATGCCGCCTTAAGTGCAAGAAGAGTGGGACTTTTTAGAGTCAGTGCTTTGATCCTTTCCTGTGAGACCAGTATTAGTTTCCGATACACCACTGCTGGTACTATGTATTCATTGGACATTCACATTGACGATGAAACACTGAAATTACATCGGAAATAAATACAAAAGGCACAATGCCGCCTTACGTGCAAGAAGAGTAAGACCTCTTAGAGTCTGTGCTATGATCCTTTCCTGTGACACCAGTGTTATTTTCTGATACACCACTGCAGGGTCAATGTATTCCTTGGACCTTCACATTGACGATGAAACACATAAAATCGCATCGGAATTAAATACAAAAGGCACAATGCGGCCTTAAGTTCAAGAATAACGACTCGTCTTACTGTCGGTGCTTTGAGCATATCCTGTGAGTTTAGTATTAGTTTCCGATACGCCACTGCAGGTTCAATGTATTCCTTGGACCTTCACATTGACGATGAAACACAGAAATCACATCGGAATTAAATACAAAAGGCACAATGACGACTTAAGTACAAGAATAGAGACTCTTCTTACAGTCGGTGCTTTGATCCTTTCCTGTGAGACTAGTAGTAGTTTCCGATACACCACTGCTAGTTCATTATATTCCTTGGACATTCACAATGACGATGAAATACTGAAATTACATCGGAATTAAATACAAAATGCACAATGCCGCCTTAAATGCAAGAAGAGTGAGACTTCGTAGAGTCTGTGATTTGATCCTTTAATATGAGACCAGTATTAGGTTCAGATACACCACTGCAGGTTCAATGTATTCCTTTTACATACACATTGACGATGAAACACTGAAATTACATCGGAATGAAATACAAAAGGCACAATGCCGCCTTAAGTGCAAGAAGAGTGAGACTTCTTAGAGTCTGTGCTTTGATCCTTTCCTGTGAGACCAGTGTTAGATTCCTATACTCCACTGCAGGTTCAATGTTTCCTTTTACATACACATTGACGATGAAACACTGAAATTACATTGGAATTAAATACGAAAGGTACAATGCCACCTTAAGTGCAAAAGGAATGAGACTTCTTCGAGTCTGTGCTTTGATCCCCTCCTATGAGACCAGTATTAATTTCCGATACACCACTGCAGGTTCAATGTATTCCTTTTACCTACACATTGACGATGAAACACTGAAATTACATCGGAATTAAGTACAAAAGGCACAATGCCGACTTACGTGCAAGAAGAGTGAGACTTCTTAGAGTCTGTGATTTGATCCTTTCCTGCGAGACCAGTATTAGTTTCCGACACACCACTGCAGGTTCAAAGTATTCCTTGGACATTCACATTGACGATGAAACACAGAAATCGCATCGGAATTAAATACAAAAGGCACAATGAGGCCTTAAGTACAAGAATAGAGACTCTTCTTACAGTCGGTGCTTTGAGCATTCCCGGTGAGACCAGTATTAGTTTCCGATACACCACTGCAAGTTCAATGTATTCCTTGGACCTTCACATTGAGGATGAGACGCAGAAAAAGGCATCGGAATTAAATACAAAAGGCACAATGCCGCCATAAGTACAAGAATAGATAGTCTTCTTACAGTCGGTGCTTTGATCCATTCCTGTGAGACTAGTATTAGTTTCCGATACACAACTGCAGGTTCAATGTATTCCTTGGACTGTCACATTGACGATGAAACACTGAAATTACATCGTAATTAAATACAAAAGGCACAATGCCGCCTTAAATGCAAGAAGAGTGAGACTTCTTAGAGTCTGTACTTTGATCCTTTCCTATGATACCAGTATTAGTTTCCGATATACCACTGCAGGTTCAATGTATTCCTTTTACATACACTTTGACGATGAAACACTGAAATTACATCGGAATTAAATACAATAGGCACAATGCCGCCTTAAGTGCAAGAAGAGTGGGACCTCTTAGAGTCAGTGCTTTGATCCTTTCCTGTGAGACCAGTATTAGTTTCCGATACACCACTGCAGGTTCAATGTATTTCATGGACCTTCACATTGACGATGAAACACAGATATCGCATCGGTATTAAATACAAAAGGCACAATGCCGCCTTAAAAACAAGAATAGAGGCTCTTCTTACAGTCGGTGCTTTGAGCATTCCCTGTGAGACCAGTATTAGTTTCCGATACACCACTGCAGGCTCAATGTATTCCTTGGAGCTTCACTTTGACGATGAAACACAGATATCGCATCGGTATTAAATACAAAAGGCACAATGCCGCCTTAAAAACAAGAATAGAGATTCTTCTTACAGTCGGTGCTTCGAGCATTACCTGTGAGACCAGTATTAGTTTCCGATACACTACTGCAGGCTCAATGTATTCCTTGGAGCTTCACTTTGACGATGAAACACAGATATCGCATCGGAATTAAATACAAAAGGCACAATGCCGCCTTAAGTACAAGAATAGAGACTCTTCTTACAGTCGGTGCTTTGATCCTTTCCTGTGAGACCAGTATTAGTTTCCGATACACCACAGCAGGTTCAATGTATTCCTTGGACATTCACATTGACGATGAAACATTGAAATTACATTGGAATTAAATACAATAGGTACAATGCCACCTTAAGTGCAAAAGGAGTGAGACTTCTTCGAGTCTGGGCTTTGATCCTCTCCTATGAGACCAGTATTAATTTCCGATACACCACTGCAGGTTCAATGTATTCCTTTTACCTACACATTGACGATGAAACACTGAAATTACATCGGAATTAAGTACAAAAGGCACAATGCCACCTTAAGTGCAAAAGGAGTGAGACTTCTTAGAGAGTGTGCTTTGATCCTTTTCTATGAGACCAGTATTAGTTTCCGATACACCACTGCAGGTTCAATGTATTCCTTTTACATACACATTGACGATGAAACACTGAAATTACATCGGATTTAAGTACAAAAGGCACAATGCCGCCTTACGTGCAAGAAGAATGAGACTTCTTAGAGTCTGTGATTTGAGCCTTTCCTGTGAGACCAGTATTAGTTTCCGACACACCACTGCAGGTTCAATGTTTTCCTTGGACATTCACATTGACGATGAAACACAGAAATCGCATCGGAATTAAATACAAAAGGCACAATGCCGCCTTAAGTACAAGAATAGAAACTCTTCTTACAGTCGGTGCTTTGAGCATTCCCTGTGAGACCAGTATTAGTTTCCGATACACCACTGCTAGTTCAATGTATTCCTTGGACCTTCACATTGAGGATGAAACACGGAAAAAGGCATCGGAATTAAATACAAAAGGCACAATGCCGCCTTAAGTACAAGAATAGAGAGTCTTCTTACAGTCGGTGCTTTGATCCTTTCCTGTGAGACCAGTATTAGTATCCGATACACCACTGCAGGTTCAATGTATTCCTTGGACTGTCACATTGACGATGAAACACTGAAATTACATCGGAATTAAATACAAAAGGCACAATGCCGCCATAAATGCAAGAAGAGTGAGACTTCTTAGAGTGTGTACTTTGATCCTTTCCTATGAAACCAGTATTAGTTTCCGATATACCACTGCAGGTTCAATGTATTACTTTTACATACACATTGACGATGAAACACTGAAATTACATCGGAATTAAATACAATAGGCACAATGCCGCCTTAAGTGCAAGAAGAGTGGGACTTCTTAGAGTCAGTGCTTTGATCCTTTCCAGTGAGACCAGTATTAGTTTCCGATACACCACTGCAGGTTCAATGTATTCCTTGGACTTTCACATTGACGATGAAACACAGAAATCGCATCTGAATTATATACAAAAGGCACAACGCCGCCTTTAGTACAAGAATTGACACTCTTCTTACAGTCGGAGCTTTGATCCTTTCCTGTGAGACCAGTATTAGTTTCCGATACACCACTGCTGGTACTATGTATTCATCGGACATTCACAATGACGATGAAACACTGAAATTACATCGGAATTAAATACAAAAGGCACAATGCCGCCTTAAATGCAAGAAGAGTGAGAGTTCGTAGAGTCTGTGCTTTGATCCTTTCCTAGGAGACCAGTATTGGGTTCAGATACACCACTGCAGGTTCAATGTATTCCTTTTACATGCACATTGACGATGAAACACTGAAATTACATCGGAATTAAATACAAAAGGCGTAATGCCGCCTTAAGTGCAAGAAGAGTGAGACTTCTTAGAGTCTGTGCTTTGATCCTTTCCTGTGAGACCAGTGTTAGATTCCTATACTCCACTGCAGGTTCAATGTATTCCTTTTACATACACATTGACGATGAAACACTGAAATTACATTGGAATTAAATACAAAAGGTACAATGCCACCTCAAGTGCAAAAGGAGTGAGACTTCTTCGAGTCTGTGCTTTGATCCTCTCCGATGAGACCAGTATTAATTTCCAATACACCACTTCAGATTCAATGTATTCCTTCTACCTACACATTGACGATGAAACACAGAAATTACATCGGAATTAAGTACAAAAGGCACAATGCCACCTTAAGTGCAAAAGGAGTGAAACTTCTTAGAGTCTGTGCTTTGATCCTTTCCTATGAGACCAGTATTAGTTTCCGATACACCACTGGAGGTTCAATGTATTTCTTTTACATACACATTGACGATGAAACACTGAAATTACATCGGAATTATGTACAAAAGGCACAATGCCGCCTTACGTGCAAGAAGAGTGAGACTTCTTAGAGTTTGTGATTTGATCCTTTCCTGTGAGACCAGTATTAGTTTTCGACACACCACTGCAGGTTCAATGTATTCCTTGGACATTCACATTGACGATGAAACACAGAAATCGCATCGGAATTAAATACAAAAGGCACAATACCGCCTTAAGTACAAGAATAGAGACTCTTCTTACAGTCGGTGCTTTGAACATTCCCTGTGAGACCAGTATTAGTTTCCGATACACCACTGCAAGTTAATGTATTCCTTGGACGTTCACAATGAGGATGAAACACAGAAAAAGGCATCGGAATTAAATACAAAATGCACAATGCCGCCTTAAGTACAAGAATAGAGAGTCTTCTTACAGTCGGTGCTTTGATCCTTTCCTGTGAGACTAGTATTAGTTTCCGATGCACCACTGCAGGTTCAATGTTTTCCTTGGACTGCCACATTGACGATCAAACACTGAAATTACATCGGAATTAAATACAAAAGGCACAATGCCGCCTTAAATGCAAGAAGAGTGAGACACCTTAGAGTCTGTGCTTTGATCTTTTCCTATGAGACCAGTATTAGTTTCCGATACACCACTGCAGGTTGAATGTATTCGTTTTACGTACACATTGCCAATGAAACACTGAAATTACATCGGAATTAAATACAAAAGGCACAATGCCGCCTTAAATGCAAGAAGAGTGAGACTTCTTAGAGTCTGTATTTTGATCCTTTCCTATGAGACCAGTATTAGTTTCCGATATACCACTGCAGGTTCAATGTATTCCTTTTACATACACATTGACGATGAAACACTGAAATTACATCGGAATTAAATACAATAGGCACAATGCCGCCTTAAATGCAAGAAGAGTGAGACTTCTTAGAGTCGGTATTTTGATCCTTTCCTGTGAGACTAGTATTAGTTTCCGATACACCACTGCAGGTTCAATGTATTCCTTGGAGCTTCACATTGACGATGAAACACAGATATCGCATCGGAATTAAATACAAAAGGCACAATGCCGCCTTAAGTACAAGAATAGAGACTCTTCTTACAGTCGGTGCTTTGAGCATTCCCTGTGTGACCAGTATTAGTTTCCGATACACCACTGCAAGTTCAATGTATTCCTTGGACCTTCACGTTGAGGATGAAACACAGAAAAAGGCATCGGAATTAAATACAAAAGGCACAATGCCGCCTTAAGTACAAGAATAGAGAGACTTCTTACAGTCGGTGCTTTGATCCTTTCCTGTGAGACCAGTATTAGTTTCCGATACACCACAGCAGGTTCAATGTATTCCTTGGAATGTCACATTGACGATGAAACACTGAAATTACATCGGAATTAAATACAAAAGGCACAATGCCGCCTTAAATGCAAGAAGAGTGAGTCACCTTAGAGTCTGTGCTTTGATCCTTTCCTATGAGACCACTATTAGTTTCCGATACACCACTGCAGGTTGAATGTATTCGTTTTACGTTCACATTGCCAATGAAACACTGAAATTACATCGGAATTAAATACAAAATGCACAATGCCGCCTTAAATGCAAGAAGAGTGAGACTTCTTAGAGTCTGTACTTTGATCCTTTCCTATGAAACCAGTATTAGTTTCCGATATACCACTGCAGGTTCCATGTATTCCTGTTACATACACTTTGACGATGAAACACTGAAATTACATCGGAATTAAATACAATAGGCACAATGCCGCTATAAGTGCAAGAAGAGTGGGACTTCATAGAGTCAGTGCTTTGATCCTTTCCTGTGAGACCAGTATTAGTTTCCGATACACCACTGCAGGTTCAATGTATTCCTTGGACTTTCACATTGACGATGAAACACAGAAAACGCATCGGGATTAAATACAAAAGGCACAACGCTGCCTTAAGTACAAGAATAGAGACTCTTCTTACAGTCGGTGCTCTGATCCTTTCCTTTGAGTCCAGTATTAGTTTACGATACACCACTGCAGGTTTAATGTATCCCTTATTAAACACACATTGACGATGAAACACTGAAATTACATTGGAATTAAATACAAAAGGCACAATGCCGCCATAAGTGCAAGAATAAAGACTCTTCTGACAGTCGGTGTTTTGAGCATTCCCTGTGAGACCAGTATTAGTTTCCGATACACCACTGCAGGTTCAATGTATTTCTTGGACCTTCACATTGACGATGAAACACTGAAATTACATCGGAATTAAATACAAAAGGCACAATGCCGCCATAAGTACAAGAATAAAGACTCTTCTGACAGTCGGTGTTTTCAGCATTCCCTGTAAGACCAGTATTAGTTTCCGATACACCACTGCAGGTTCAATGTATTTCTTGGACCTTCACATTGACGATGAAACACAGATATCGCATCGGAATTAAATACAAAAGGCACAATGCCGCCTTAAGTACAAGAATAGAGACTCTTCTTACAGTCGGTGCTTTGAGCATTCCCTGTGAGACCAGTATTAGTTTCCGATACACCACTGCAGGTTCAATGTATTCCTTGGACATCCACATTGACGATGAAACACTGAAATTGCATTGGAATTAAATACAAAAGGTACAATGCCACCTTAAGTGCAAAAGGAGTGAGACTTCTTCGAGTCTGTGCTTTGATCCTCTCCTATGAGACCAGTATTAATTTCCGATTCACCACTGCAGGTTCAATGTATTCCTTTTACCTACACATTGACGATGAAACACTGAAATTACATCGGAATTAAGTACAAAAGGCACAATGCCACCTTAAGTGCAAAAGGAGTGAGACTTCTTAGAGTCTGTGCTTTGATCATTTCCTATGAGACCAGTATTAGTTTCCGATACACCACTGCAGGTTCAATGTATTCCTTTTACATACACATTGACGATGAAACACTGAAATTACATGGGAATTAATTACAAAAGGCACAATGCCGCCTTACGTGCAAGAAGAGTGAGACTTCTTTGAGTCTGTGATTTGATCCTTTCCTGTGAGACCATTATTAGTTTCGGACACACCACTGCAGGTTCAATGTATTCCTTGGACATTCACATTGTCGATGAAAAACAGAAATCGCATCGGAATTAAATTCAAAAGGCACAATGCCGCCTTAAGTACAAGAATAGAGACTCTTCTTACAGTCGGTGCTTTGAGCATTCCCTGTGAGACCAGTATTAGTTTCCGATACACCACTGCAAGTTCAATGTATTCCTTGGACCTTCACATTGAGGATGAAACACAGAAAAATGCATCGGAATTAAATACAAAAGGCACAATGCCGCCTTAAGTACAAGAATAGAGAGTCTTCTTACAGTCGGTGCTTTGATCCTTTCCTGTGTGACCAGTATTAGTTTCCGATACACCACTGCAGGTTCAATGTATTCCTTTGACTGTCACATTGACGATGAAACACTGAAATTACATCGGAATTAAATACAAAAGGCACAATGCCGCCTGAAATGCAAGAAGAGTGAGACACCTTAGAGTCTGTGCTTTGATCCTTTCCTATGAGACCAATATTAGTTTCCGAGACACCACTGCAGGTTGAATGTATTCGTTTTACGTACACATTGCCAATGAAACACTGAAATTACATCGGAATTAAATACAAAAGGCACAATGCCGCCTTATATGCAAGAAGAGTGAGACTTCTTAGAGTCTGTGCTTTGATCCTTTCCTGTGAGCCCAGTGTTAGATTCCTATACTCCACTGCAGGTTCAATGTATTCCTTTTACATACACATTGACGATGAAACAGTGAAATTACATCGGAATTAAATACAAAAGGCACAATGCCGCCTTAAGTGCAAGAAGATTGAGACTTCATTGAGTCTGTGCTTTGATCCTTTCCTGTGTGACCAGTTTTAGTTTCCGATACACCACTGCAGGTTCAATGTATTGCTTGGAGCTTCACATTGACGATGAAACACAGAAAACGCATCGGGATTAAATACATAAGGCACAACACCGCCTTAAGTACAAGAATAGAGACTCTTCTTACAGTTGGTGCTCTGATCCTTTCCTGTGAGTCCAGTATTAGTTTCCGATACACCATTGCAGGTTCAATGTATCCCTTTTAGATACACATTGACGATGAAACACTGAAATTACATCGGAATTAAATACAAAAGGCACAATGCCGCCTTATGTGCAAGAAGAGTGAGACTTCTTAGAGTCTGTGCTTTGATCCTCTCCCATGACACCATTTTGAGTTTCCGATACAGCACTGCAGGTTCAATGGATTCCTTTTACATACACATTGACGATGAAACACTAAAATTACATCAGAATTAAATACAAAAGGCACAATTCCGCCTGAAATGCAAGAAGAGTGACACTTCCTAGAGTCTCTTCCTTGATCCTTTCCTATAAGACCAGTATTAGTTTCCGATACACCACTGCAGGGTCAATGTATTCCTTGGAAATTCACATTGACGATGAAACACAGAAATCGCATCGCAATTAAATACAAAAGGCACAATGCCGCCTTAAGTACTAGTATAGAGACTCTTCTTACAGTCGGTGTTTTGATCCTTTCCTGTGAGACCAGTATTAGTTTCCGATACACCACTGCACGTTCAATGTATTCCTTGGACATTCCCAATGACGATGAAACACTGAAATTACTTCGGAATTAAATACAAAAGGCACAATGCCGCCTTAAGTGCAAGAAGAGTGAGACTTTTTAGAGTCTGTGCCTTGATCCTTTCCTTTCAGACCAGTATTAATTTCCGATACACCACTGCAGGTTCAATGTATTCCTTTTACAAACACATTGACGATGAAACACTGAAATTACATCGGAATTAAATACAAATGGCACAATGCCGCCTTAAGTGCAAGAAGAGTGAGACTTTTTAGAGTCTGTGCTTTGATCCTTTCCTATGACACCAGTATTATTATCCGATACACCACTGCAGGTTCAATGTATTCCTTGGACCTTCACATTGACGGCAAATCACAGAAATCGCATCGGAATTAAATACAAACGGCACAATGCCGCCTCAAGTACAAGAATATAGACTCATCTTACAGTCGGCGCTTTGATCCTTTCCTGTGAGACCAGTATTAGTTTCCGATACACCACTGCACGTTCAATGTATTCCTTGGACATTCCCAATGACGATGAAACACTGAAATTAATTCGGAATTAAATACAAAAGGCACAATGCCGCCTTAAGTGCAAGAAGAGTGAGACTTCTTAGAGTCTGTGCTTTGATTCTTTCCTATGAGCCAGTATTAGTTTCCGATACACCACTGAAGGTTCAATGTATTCCTTGGACCTTCACATTGACGGCAAATCACTGACATCGCATCGGAATTAAATACAGACGGCACAATGCCGCCTTGAGTACAAGATTATAGACTCTTCTTACAGTCGGTGCTTTGATCCTTTCCTGTGAGACCAGTATTAGTTTCCGATACACCACAGCAGGTTCAATGTATTCCTTTTACATACACATTGACGATGAAACACTGAAATTACATTGGAATTAAATACAAAAGGTACAATGCCACCTTAAGTGCAAAAGGAGTGAGACTTCTTCGAGTCTGTGCTTTGATCCTCTCCTATGAGACCAGTATTAATTTCCGATACACCACTGCAGGTTCAATGTATTCCTTTTACCTACACATTGACGATGAAACACTGAAATTACATCGGAATTAAGTACAAAAGGCACAATGCCACCTTAAGTGCAAAAGGAGTGAGACTTCTTAGAGTCTGTGATTTGATCCTTTCCTATGAGACCAGTATTTGTTTCCGATACACCACTGCAGGTTCAATGTATTCCTTGGACATTCCCAATGACGATGAAACACTGAAATTAATTCGGAATTAAATACAATAGGCACAATGCCGCCTTAAATGCAAGAAGAGTGAGACTTCTTAGAGTCGGTATTTTGATCCTTTCCTGTGAGACTAGTATTAGTTTCCGATACACCACTGCAGGTTCAATGTATTCCTTGGAGCTTCACATTGACGATGAAACACAGATATCGCATCGGAATTAAATACAAAAGGCACATTGCCGCCTTAAGTACAAGAATAGAGACTCTTCTTACAGTCGGTGCTTTGATCCTTTCCTGTGAGACCAGTATTAGTTTCCGATACACCACTGCACGTGCAATGTATTCCTTGGACATTCCCAATGACGATGAAACACTGAAATTAATTCGGAATTAAATACAATAGGCACAATGCCGCCTTAAATGCAAGAAGAGTGAGACTTCTTAGAGTCGGTATTTTGATCCTTTCCTGTGAGACTAGTATTAGTTTCCGATACACCACTGCAGGTTCAATGTATTCCTTGGAGCTTCACATTGACGATGAAACACAGATATCGCATCGGAATTAAATACAAAAGGCACAATGCCGCCTTAAGTACAAGAATAGAGACTCTTCTTACAGTCGGTGCTTTGATCCTTTCCTGTGAGACCAGTATTAGTTTCCGATACACCACAGCAGGTTCAATGTATTCCTTTTACATACACATTGACGATGAAACACTGAAATTACATTGGAATTAAATACAAAAGGTACAATGCCACCTTAAGTGCAAAAGGAGTGAGACTTCTTCGAGTCTGTGCTTTGATCCTCTCCTATGAGACCAGTATTAATTTCCGATACACCACTGCAGGTTCAATGTATTCCTTTTACCTACACATTGACGATGAAACACTGAAATTACATCGGAATTAAGTACAAAAGGCACAATGCCACCTTAAGTGCAAAAGGAGTGAGACTTCTTAGAGTCTGTGATTTGATCCTTTCCTATGAGACCAGTATTTGTTTCCGATACACCACTGCAGGTTCAATGTATTCCTTTAACATACACATTGACGATGAAACACTGAAATTACATCGGCATTAAGTACAAAAGGCACAATGCCGCCTTACGTGCAAGAAGAATGAGACTTCTTAGAGTCTGTGATTTGATCCTTTCCTGTGAGACCAGTATTAGTTTCCGACACATCACTGCATGTTCAATGTTTTCCTTGGGCATTCACATTGACGATGAAACACAGAAATCGCATCGGCATTAAATACAAAAGGCACAATGCCGCCTTAAGTACAAGAATAGAGACTCTTCTTACAGTCGGTGCTTTGAGCATTCCCTGTGTGACCAGTATTAGTTTCCGATACACCACTGCAAGTTCAATGTATTCCTTGGACCTTCACGTTGAGGATGAAACACAGAAAAAGGCATCGGAATTAAATACAAAAGGCACAATGCCGCCTTAAGTACAAGAGTAGAGAGTCTTCTTACAGTCGGTGCTTTGATCCTTTCCTGTGAGACCAGTATTAGTTTCCGATACACCACAGCAGGTTCAATGTATTCCTTGGAATGTCACATTGACGATGAAACACTGAAATTACATCGGAATTAAATACAAAAGGCACAATGCCGCCTTAAATGCAAGAAGAGTGAGTCACCTTAGAGTCTGTGCTTTGATCCTTTCCTATGAGAACACTATTAGTTTCCGATACACCACTGCAGGTTGAATGTATTCGTTTTACGTACACATTGCCAATGAAACACTGAAATTACATCGGAATTAAATACAAAATGCACAATGCCGCCTTAAATGCAAGAAGAGTGAGACTTCTTAGAGGTTGTACTTTGATCCTTTCCTATGAAACCAGTATTAGTTTCCGATATACCACTGCAGGTTCAATGTATTCCTGTTACACACACATTGACGATGAAACACTGAAATTACATCGGAATTAAATACAATAGGCACAATGCCGCTATAAGTGCAAGAAGAGTGGGACTTCATAGAGTCAGTGCTTTGATCCTTTCCTGTGAGACCAGTACTAGTTTCCGATACACCACTGCAGGTTCAATGTATTCCTTGGACTTTCACATTGACGATGAAACACAGAAAACGCATCGGGATTAAATACAAAAGGCACAACGCTGCCTTAAGTACAAGAATAGAGACTCTTCTTACAGTCAGTGCTCTGATCCTTTCCTTTGAGTCCAGTATTAGTTTACGATACACCACTGCAGGTTTAATGTATCCCTTATTAAACACACATTGACGATGAAACACTGAAATTACATTGGAATTAAATACAAAAGGCACAATGCCGCCATAAGTGCAAGAATAAAGACTCTTCTGACAGTCGGTGTTTTGAGCATTCCCTGTGAGACCAGTATTAGTTTCCGATACACCACTGCAGGTTCAATGTATTTCTTGGACCTTCACATTGACGATGAAACACTGAAATTACATCGGAATTAAATACAAAAGGCACAATGCCGCCATAAGTACAAGAATAAAGACTCTTCTGACAGTCGGTGTTTTCAGCATTCCCTGTAAGACCAGTATTAGTTTCCGATACACCACTGCAGGTTCAATGTATTTCTTGGACCTTCACATTGACGATGAAACACAGATATCGCATCGGAATTAAATACAAAAGGCACAATGCCGCCTTAAGTACAAGAATAGAGACTCTTCTTACAGTCGGTGCTTTGAGCATTCCCTGTGAGACCAGTATTAGTTTCCGATACACCACTGCAGGTTCAATGTATTGCTTGGAGCTTCACATTGACGATGAAACACAGAAAACGCATCGGGATTAAATACATAAGGCACAACACCGCCTTAAGTACAAGAATAGAGACTCTTCTTACAGTTGGTGCTCTGATCCTTTCCTGTGAGTCCAGTATTAGTTTCCGATACACCATTGCAGGTTCAATGTATCCCTTTTAGATACACATTGACGATGAAACACTGAAATTACATCGGAATTAAATACAAAAGGCACAATGCCGCCTTATGTGCAAGAAGAGTGAGACTTCTTAGAGTCTGTGCTTTGATCCTCTCCCATGACACCATTTTGAGTTTCCGATACAGCACTGCAGGTTCAATGGATTCCTTTTACATACACATTGACGATGAAACACTGAAATTACATTGGAATTAAATACAAAAGGCACAATGCCGCCTTAAATGCAAGAAGAGTGAGACTTCTTAGAGAATGTGCTTCGATCCTTTCCTATGAGAACTGTATTAGTTTCCCACACACCACTGCAGGTTCAATGTATTCCTTTTACATACACATTGACGATGAAACACTGAATTTACATCGGGATTAAATACAAAAGGCACAATGTCGCCTTAAATGCAAGAAGAGTGAGACTTCATACAGTCTGTGCTTTGATCCTAACCTATGAGACCCGTATTAGTTTCCAATACACCACTGCAGGTTCAATGTATTCCTTTTACATACACATTGACGATGAAACACTAAAATTACATCAGAATTAAATACAAAAGGCACAATTCCGCCTTAAATGCAAGAAGAGTGACACTTCTTAGAGTCTCTTCCTTGATCCTTTCCTATAAGACCAGTATTAGTTTCCGATACACCACTGCAGGGTCAATGTATTCCTTGGAAATTCACATTGACGATGAAACACAGAAATCGCATCGCAATTAAATACAAAAGGCACAATGCCGCCTTAAGTACTAGTATAGAGACTCTTCTTACAGTCGGTGTGTTGATCCTTTCCTGTGAGACCAGTATTAGTTTCCGATACACCACTGCACGTTCAATGTATTCCTTGGACATTCCCAATGACGATGAAACACTGAAATTACTTCGGAATTAAATACAAAAGGCACAATGCCGCCTTAAGTGCAAGAAGAGTGAGACTTTTTAGAGTCTGTGCCTTGATCCTTTCCTTTCAGACCAGTATTAATTTCCGATACACCACTGCAGGTTCAATGTATTCCTTTTACAAACACATTGACGATGAAACACTGAAATTACATCGGAATTAAATACAAATGGCACAATGCCGCCTTAAGTGCAAGAAGAGTGAGGCTTTTTAGAGTCTGTGCTTTGATCCTTTCCTATGACACCAGTATTATTATCCGATACACCACTGCAGGTTCAATGTATTCCTTGGACCTTCACATTGACGGCAAATCACAGAAATCGCATCGGAATTAAATACAAACGGCACAATGCCGCCTCAAGTACAAGAATATAGACTCATCTTACAGTCGGCGCTTTGATCCTTTCCTGTGAGACCAGTATTAGTTTCCGATACACCACTGCACGTTCAATGTATTCCTTGGACATTCCCAATGACGATGAAACACTGAAATTAATTCGGAATTAAATACAAAAGGCACAATGCCGCCTTAAGTGCAAGAAGAGTGAGACTTCTTAGAGTCTGTGCTTTGATTCTTTCCTATGAGCCAGTATTAGTTTCCGATACACCACTGAAGGTTCAATGTATTCCTTGGACCTTCACATTGACGGCAAATCACTGACATCGCATCGGAATTAAATACAGACGGCACAATGCCGCCTTGAGTACAAGATTATAGACTCTTCTTACAGTCGGTGCTTTGATCCTTTCCTGTGAGAACAGTATTAGTTTCCGATACACCACTGCAGGTTCAATGTACTCCTTGGACCATCACATTGACGATGAAACACAGAAATCGCATCGGAATTAAATACAAAAGGCACAACGCCGCCTTAAGTAGAAGAATTGAGACTCTTCTTACAGTCGGTGCTTTGATCCTTTCCTGTGAGACCAGTATTAGTTTCCGATACACCACTGCTGGTTCTATGTTTTCCTTGGACATTCACATTGACGATGAAACACTGAAATTACATCGGAATTAAATACAAAAGGCACAATGCAGCCTTAAATGCAAGAAGAGTGAGGCTTCTTAGGGTCTGTGCTTTGATCCTTTCCTATGAGACCAGTATTAGTTTCCGATACACCACTGCAGGTTCAATGTATTCCTTGGACCTTTACATTGACGATGAAACACAGAAATCGCATCGGAATTAAATACAAAAGGCACAATGCCGCTTTAAGTACAAGAATTAAGACTCTACTTAGAGTCTATGCTTTGATCCTTTCCTGTGAGACCAGTATCAGTTTCAGATACACCACTGCTGGTTTTATGTATTCCTTGGACCTTCACATTGACGATGAAACACAAACATCGCATCGGAATTAAATACAAAAGGCTCAACGCCGCCTTAAGTAGAAGAATTAAGACTCTTCTTACAGTCGGTGCTTTGATCCTTTCCTGTGAGAACAGTATTAGTTTCCGATACACCACTGCTGGTTCTATGTATTCCTTGGACATTCACATTGACGATGAAACACTGAAATGACATCGGATTTAAATACAAAAGGCACAATTCCACCTTAAGTGCAAAAGGAGTGAGACTTCATAGAGTCTGTGCTTTGATCCTTTCCTATGAGACCAGTATTAGTTTCCGATACCCCACTGCAGGTTCAATGTATTCCTTGGACCTTCACATTGACGATTAACCACAGAAATCGAATCGGAATTAAATACAAAAGGCACAACGCCGCTTTAAGTACAAGAATTAAGTCTCTACTTACAGTCGGTGCTTTGATCCTTTCCTGTGAGACCAGTATTAGTTTCAGATACACCACTGCTGGTTTTATTATACCTTGGACCTTCACATGGACGATGAATCACAAAAATCGCATCGGAATTAAATACAAAATGCTCAACGCCGCCTTAAGTAGATGAATTGAGACATTTCTTACAGTCGGTGCTTTGATCCTTTCCTGTGAGACCAGTATTAGTTTCCGATACGCCACTGCAGGTTCAATGTATTCCTTGGACATTCACATTGACGATGAACTCTGAGATTACATCGGAATTAAATACAAAAGGCACAATGCCGCCTTAAATGCAAGAAGAGTGAGACTTCTTAGAGTCTGTGCTTTGATTCTTTCCTATGAGACCATTATTAGTTTCCGATTCACCACTGCAGGTTCAATGTATTCTTTTACATAAACATTGACGATGAAACACTGAAATTACATCGGAATTAAATACAAAAGGCACAATGCCGCCTTAAATGCAAGAAGAGTGAGACTTCTTAGAGTCTGTGCTTTGATTCTTTCCTATGAGACCAGTATCAGTTTCCGATACACCACTGCAGGTTCAATGTATTCCATTTACATATACATTGACGATGAAACTCTGAATTTACATCGGAATTAAATACAAAAGGCACAATGCCACCTTAAGTACAAAAGGAGTGAGACTTCTTAGAGTCTGTGCTTTGATCCTTTTCTATGAGACCAGTATTAGTTTCCGATACACCACTGCTGGTTCAATGTATTCCTTTTACTTACACATTGACGATGAATCACTGAAATTACATCGGAATTAAATACAAAAGGCACAATGCCGCCTTAAGTGCAAGAAGAGTGAGACTTCTTAGAGTCTGTGCTTTGATCCTTTCCTGTGAGACCAGTTATAGTTTCCGAAACACCACTGAAGATTCAATGTATTCCTTGGACCTTCACATTGACGATGAAACACAGAAATCGCATCGGAATTAAATACAAAAGGAACAACGCCGCTTTAAGTACAAGAATTAAGACTCTACTTACATTCGGTGCTTTGATCCTTTCCTGTGAGACCAGTATTAGTTTCAGATACATCACTGCTGGTTTTATGTATTCCTTGGACCTTCACATTGACGATGAAACACAGAAATCGCATCGGAATTAAATACAAGAGGCACAATGCCGCCATAAATGCAAGAAGAGTGAGACTTCGTAGAGTCTGCGCTTTGATCCTTTCGTATGAGACCAGTATTAGTTTCCGATACACCACTGCAGGTTCAATGTATTCATTTTACATACACATCGACGATGAAACACTGAAATTACATCGGAATTTAATACAAAAGGCATAAAGCCGCCTTAAGTGCAAGAAGAGTGAGACTTCATAGAGTCAGTGCTTTAATCCTTTCCTGTGAGATCAGTATTAGTTTCCGATACACCACTGCAGGTTCAATGTATTCCTTTTACCTACACATTGACGATGAAACACTGAAATTACATCGGAATTAAGTACAAAAGGCACAATGCCACCTTAAGTGCAAAAGGAGTGAGACTTCTTAGAGTCTGTGCTTTGATCATTTCCTATGAGACCAGTATTAGTTTCCGATACACCACTGCAGGTTCAATGTATTCCTTTTACATACACATTGACGATGAAACACTGAAATTACATGGGAATTAATTACAAAAGGCACAATGCCGCCTTACGTGCAAGAAGAGTGAGACTTCTTTGAGTCTGTGATTTGATCCTTTCCTGTGAGACCATTATTAGTTTCGGACACACCACTGCAGGTTCAATGTATTCCTTGGACATTCACATTGTCGATGAAAAACAGAAATCGCATCGGAATTAAATTCAAAAGGCACAATGCCGCCTTAAGTACAAGAATAGAGACTCTTCTTACAGTCGGTGCTTTGAGCATTCCCTGTGAGACCAGTATTAGTTTCCGATACACCACTGCAAGTTCAATGTATTCCTTGGACCTTCACATTGAGGATGAAACACAGAAAAAGGCATCGGAATTATATACAAAAGGCACATTGCCGCCTTAAGTACAAGAATAGAGAGTCTTCTTACAGTCGGTGCTTTGATCCTTTCCTGTGTGACCAGTATTAGTTTCCGATACACCACTGCAGGTTCAATGTATTCCTTTGACTGTCACATTGACGATGAAACACTGAAATTACACCGGAATTAAATACAAAAGGCACAATGCCGCCTGAAATGCAAGAAGAGTGAGACACCTTAGAGTCTGTGCTTTGATCCTTTCCTATGAGACCAATATTAGTTTCCGAGACACCACTGCAGGTTGAATGTATTCGTTTTACGTACACATTGCCAATGAAACACTGAAATTACATCGGAATTAAATACAAAAGGCACAATGCCGCCTTATATGCAAGAAGAGTGAGACTTCTTAGAGTCTGTGCTTTGATCCTTTCCTGTGAGCCCAGTGATAGATTCCTATACTCCACTGCAGGTTCAATGTATTCCTTTTACATACACATTGACGATGAAACAGTGAAATTACATCGGAATTAAATACAAAAGGCACAATGCCGCCTTAAGTGCAAGAAGATTGAGACTTCATTGAGTCTGTGCTTTGATCCTTTCCTGTGTGACCAGTTTTAGTTTCCGATACACCACTGCAGGTTCAATGTATTGCTTGGAGCTTCACATTGACGATGAAACACAGAAAACGCATCGGGATTAAATACATAAGGCACAACACCGCCTTAAGTACAAGAATAGAGACTCTTCTTACAGTTGGTGCTCTGATCCTTTCCTGTGAGTCCAGTATTAGTTTCCGATACACCATTGCAGGTTCAATGTATCCCTTTTAGATACACATTGACGATGAAACACTGAAATTACATCGGAATTAAATACAAAAGGCACAATGCCGCCTTATGTGCAAGAAGAGTGAGACTTCTTAGAGTCTGTGCTTTGATCCTCTCCCATGACACCATTTTGAGTTTCCGATACAGCACTGCAGGTTCAATGGATTCCTTTTACATACACATTGACGATGAAACACTGAAATTACATTGGAATTAAATACAAAAGGCACAATGCCGCCTTAAATGCAAGAAGAGTGAGACTTCTTAGAGAATGTGCTTCGATCCTTTCCTATGAGAACTGTATTAGTTTCCCACACACCACTGCAGGTTCAATGTATTCCTTTTACATACACATAGACGATGAAACACTGAATTTACATCGGGATTAAATACAAAAGGCACAATGTCGCCTTAAATGCAAGAAGAGTGAGACTTCATACAGTCTGTGCTTTGATCCTAACCTATGAGACCCGTATTAGTTTCCAATACACCACTGCAGGTTCAATGTATTCCTTTTACATACACATTGACGATGAAACACTAAAATTACATCAGAATTAAATACAAAAGGCACAATTCCGCCTTAAATGCAAGAAGAGTGACACTTCTTAGAGTCTCTTCCTTGATCCTTTCCTATAAGACCAGTATTAGTTTCCGATACACCACTGCAGGGTCAATGTATTCCTTGGAAATTCACATTGACGATGAAACACAGAAATCGCATCGCAATTAAATACAAAAGGCACAATGCCGCCTTAAGTACTAGTATAGAGACTCTTCTTACAGTCGGTGTGTTGATCCTTTCCTGTGAGACCAGTATTAGTTTCCGATACACCACTGCACGTTCAATGTATTCCTTGGACATTCCCAATGACGATGAAACACTGAAATTACTTCGGAATTAAATACAAAAGGCACAATGCCGCCTTAAGTGCAAGAAGAGTGAGACTTTTTAGAGTCTGTGCCTTGATCCTTTCCTTTCAGACCAGTATTAATTTCCGATACACCACTGCAGGTTCAATGTATTCCTTTTACAAACACATTGACGATGAAACACTGAAATTACATCGGAATTAAATACAAATGGCACAATGCCGCCTTAAGTGCAAGAAGAGTGAGACTTTTTAGAGTCTGTGCTTTGATCCTTTCCTATGACACCAGTATTATTATCCGATACACCACTGCAGGTTCAATGTATTCCTTGGACCTTCACATTGACGGCAAATCACAGAAATCGCATCGGAATTAAATACAAACGGCACAATGCCGCCTCAAGTACAAGAATATAGACTCATCTTACAGTCGGCGCTTTGATCCTTTCCTGTGAGACCAGTATTAGTTTCCGATACACCACTGCACGTTCAATGTATTCCTTGGACATTCCCAATGACGATGAAACACTGAAATTAATTCGGAATTAAATACAAAAGGCACAATGCCGCCTTAAGTGCAAGAAGAGTGAGACTTCTTAGAGTCTGTGCTTTGATTCTTTCCTATGAGCCAGTATTAGTTTCCGATACACCACTGAAGGTTCAATGTATTCCTTGGACCTTCACATTGACGGCAAATCACTGACATCGCATCGGAATTAAATACAGACGGCACAATGCCGCCTTGAGTACAAGATTATAGACTCTTCTTACAGTCGGTGCTTTGATCCTTTCCTGTGAGAACAGTATTAGTTTCCGATACACCACTGCAGGTTCAATGTACTCCTTGGACCATCACATTGACGATGAAACACAGAAATCGCATCGGAATTAAATACAAAAGGCACAACGCCGCCTTAAGTAGAAGAATTGAGACTCTTCTTACAGTCGGTGCTTTGATCCTTTCCTGTGAGACCAGTATTAGTTTCCGATACGCCACTGCAGGTTCAATGTATTCCTTGGACATTCACATTGACGATGAACTCTGAGATTACATCGGAATTAAATACAAAAGGCACAATGCCGCCTTAAATGCAAGAAGAGTGAGACTTCTTAGAGTCTGTGCTTTGATTCTTTCCTATGAGACCATTATTAGTTTCCGATTCACCACTGCAGGTTCAATGTATTCTTTTACATAAACATTGACGATGAAACACTGAAATTACATCGGAATTAAATACAAAAGGCACAATGCCGCCTTAAATGCAAGAAGAGTGAGACTTCTTAGAGTCTGTGCTTTGATTCTTTCCTATGAGACCAGTATCAGTTTCCGATACACCACTGCAGGTTCAATGTATTCCATTTACATATACATTGACGATGAAACTCTGAATTTACATCGGAATTAAATACAAAAGGCACAATGCCACCTTAAGTACAAAAGGAGTGAGACTTCTTAGAGTCTGTGCTTTGATCCTTTTCTATGAGACCAGTATTAGTTTCCGATACACCACTGCTGGTTCAATGTATTCCTTTTACTTACACATTGACGATGAATCACTGAAATTACATCGGAATTAAATACAAAAGGCACAATGCCGCCTTAAGTGCAAGAAGAGTGAGACTTCTTAGAGTCTGTGCTTTGATCCTTTCCTGTGAGACCAGTTATAGTTTCCGAAACACCACTGAAGATTCAATGTACTCCTTGGACCTTCACATTGACGATGAAACACAGAAATCGCATCGGAATTAAATACAAAAGGAACAACGCCGCTTTAAGTACAAGAATTAAGACTCTACTTACATTCGGTGCTTTGATCCTTTCCTGTGAGACCAGTATTAGTTTCAGATACATCACTGCTGGTTTTATGTATTCCTTGGACCTTCACATTGACGATGAAACACAGAAATCGCATCGGAATTAAATACAAGAGGCACAATGCCGCCATAAATGCAAGAAGAGTGAGACTTCGTAGAGTCTGCGCTTTGATCCTTTCGTATGAGACCAGTATTAGTTTCCGATACACCACTGCAGGTTCAATGTATTCATTTTACATACACATCGACGATGAAACACTGAAATTACATCGGAATTTAATACAAAAGGCATAAAGCCGCCTTAAGTGCAAGAAGAGTGAGACTTCATAGAGTCAGTGCTTTAATCCTTTCCTGTGAGATCAGTATTAGTTTCCGATACACCACTGCAGGTTCAATGTATTCCTTTTACCTACACATTGACGATGAAACACTGAAATTACATCGGAATTAAGTACAAAAGGCACAATGCCACCTTAAGTGCAAAAGGAGTGAGACTTCTTAGAGTCTGTGCTTTGATCATTTCCTATGAGACCAGTATTAGTTTCCGATACACCACTGCAGGTTCAATGTATTCCTTTTACATACACATTGACGATGAAACACTGAAATTACATGGGAATTAATTACAAAAGGCACAATGCCGCCTTACGTGCAAGAAGAGTGAGACTTCTTTGAGTCTGTGATTTGATCCTTTCCTGTGAGACCATTATTAGTTTCGGACACACCACTGCAGGTTCAATGTATTCCTTGGACATTCACATTGTCGATGAAAAACAGAAATCGCATCGGAATTAAATTCAAAAGGCACAATGCCGCCTTAAGTACAAGAATAGAGACTCTTCTTACAGTCGGTGCTTTGAGCATTCCCTGTGAGACCAGTATTAGTTTCCGATACACCACTGCAAGTTCAATGTATTCCTTGGACCTTCACATTGAGGATGAAACACAGAAAAAGGCATCGGAATTATATACAAAAGGCACATTGCCGCCTTAAGTACAAGAATAGAGAGTCTTCTTACAGTCGGTGCTTTGATCCTTTCCTGTGTGACCAGTATTAGTTTCCGATACACCACTGCAGGTTCAATGTATTCCTTTGACTGTCACATTGACGATGAAACACTGAAATTACACCGGAATTAAATACAAAAGGCACAATGCCGCCTGAAATGCAAGAAGAGTGAGACACCTTAGAGTCTGTGCTTTGATCCTTTCCTATGAGACCAATATTAGTTTCCGAGACACCACTGCAGGTTGAATGTATTCGTTTTACGTACACATTGCCAATGAAACACTGAAATTACATCGGAATTAAATACAAAAGGCACAATGCCGCCTTATATGCAAGAAGAGTGAGACTTCTTAGAGTCTGTGCTTTGATCCTTTCCTGTGAGCCCAGTGATAGATTCCTATACTCCACTGCAGGTTCAATGTATTCCTTTTACATACACATTGACGATGAAACAGTGAAATTACATCGGAATTAAATACAAAAGGCACAATGCCGCCTTAAGTGCAAGAAGATTGAGACTTCATTGAGTCTGTGCTTTGATCCTTTCCTGTGTGACCAGTTTTAGTTTCCGATACACCACTGCAGGTTCAATGTATTGCTTGGAGCTTCACATTGACGATGAAACACAGAAAACGCATCGGGATTAAATACATAAGGCACAACACCGCCTTAAGTACAAGAATAGAGACTCTTCTTACAGTTGGTGCTCTGATCCTTTCCTGTGAGTCCAGTATAAGTTTCCGATACACCATTGCAGGTTCAATGTATCCCTTTTAGATACACATTGACGATGAAACACTGAAATTACATCGGAATTAAATACAAAAGGCACAATGCCGCCTTATGTGCAAGAAGAGTGAGACTTCTTAGAGTCTGTGCTTTGATCCTCTCCCATGACACCATTTTGAGTTTCCGATACAGCACTGCAGGTTCAATGGATTCCTTTTACATACACATTGACGATGAAACACTGAAATTACATTGGAATTAAATACAAAAGGCACAATGCCGCCTTAAATGCAAGAAGAGTGAGACTTCTTAGAGAATGTGCTTCGATCCTTTCCTATGAGAACTGTATTAGTTTCCCACACACCACTGCAGGTTCAATGTATTCCTTTTACATACACATAGACGATGAAACACTGAATTTACATCGGGATTAAATACAAAAGGCACAATGTCGCCTTAAATGCAAGAAGAGTGAGACTTCATACAGTCTGTGCTTTGATCCTAACCTATGAGACCCGTATTAGTTTCCAATACACCACTGCAGGTTCAATGTATTCCTTTTACATACACATTGACGATGAAACACTAAAATTACATCAGAATTAAATACAAAAGGCACAATTCCGCCTTAAATGCAAGAAGAGTGACACTTCTTAGAGTCTCTTCCTTGATCCTTTCCTATAAGACCAGTATTAGTTTCCGATACACCACTGCAGGGTCAATGTATTCCTTGGAAATTCACATTGACGATGAAACACAGAAATCGCATCGCAATTAAATACAAAAGGCACAATGCCGCCTTAAGTACTAGTATAGAGACTCTTCTTACAGTCGGTGTGTTGATCCTTTCCTGTGAGACCAGTATTAGTTTCCGATACACCACTGCACGTTCAATGTATTCCTTGGACATTCCCAATGACGATGAAACACTGAAATTACTTCGGAATTAAATACAAATGGCACAATGCCGCCTTAAGTGCAAGAAGAGTGAGACTTTTTAGAGTCTGTGCCTTGATCCTTTCCCTTCAGACCAGTATTAATTTCCGATACACCACTGCAGGTTCAATGTATTCCTTTTACAAACACATTGACGATGAAACACTGAAATTACATCGGAATTAAATACAAATGGCACAATGCCGCCTTAAGTGCAAGAAGAGTGAGACTTTTTAGAGTCTGTGCTTTGATCCTTTCCTATGACACCAGTATTATTATCCGATACACCACTGCAGGTTCAATGTATTCCTTGGACCTTCACATTGACGGCAAATCACAGAAATCGCATCGGAATTAAATACAAACGGCACAATGCCGCCTCAAGTACAAGAATATAGACTCATCTTACAGTCGGCGCTTTGATCCTTTCCTGTGAGACCAGTATTAGTTTCCGATACACCACTGCACGTTCAATGTATTCCTTGGACATTCCCAATGACGATGAAACACTGAAATTAATTCGGAATTAAATACAAAAGGCACAATGCCGCCTTAAGTGCAAGAAGAGTGAGACTTCTTAGAGTCTGTGCTTTGATTCTTTCCTATGAGCCAGTATTAGTTTCCGATACACCACTGAAGGTTCAATGTATTCCTTGGACCTTCACATTGACGGCAAATCACTGACATCGCATCGGAATTAAATACAGACGGCACAATGCCGCCTTGAGTACAAGATTATAGACTCTTCTTACAGTCGGTGCTTTGATCCTTTCCTGTGAGAACAGTATTAGTTTCCGATACACCACTGCAGGTTCAATGTACTCCTTGGACCATCACATTGACGATGAAACACAGAAATCGCATCGGAATTAAATACAAAAGGCACAACGCCGCCTTAAGTAGAAGAATTGAGACTCTTCTTACAGTCGGTGCTTTGATCCTTTCCTGTGAGACCAGTATTAGTTTCCGATACACCACTGCTGGTTCTATGTTTTCCTTGGACATTCACATTGACGATGAAACACTGAAATTACATCGGAATTAAATACAAAAGGCACAATGCAGCCTTAAATGCAAGAAGAGTGAGGCTTCTTAGGGTCTGTGCTTTGATCCTTTCCTATGAGACCAGTATTAGTTTCCGATACACCACTGCAGGTTCAATGTATTCCTTGGACCTTTACATTGACGATGAAACACAGAAATCGCATCGGAATTAAATACAAAAGGCACAATGCCGCTTTAAGTACAAGAATTAAGACTCTACTTAGAGTCTATGCTTTGATCCTTTCCTGTGAGACCAGTATCAGTTTCAGATACACCACTGCTGGTTTTATGTATTCCTTGGACCTTCACATTGACGATGAAACACAAACATCGCATCGGAATTAAATACAAAAGGCTCAACGCCGCCTTAAGTAGAAGAATTAAGACTCTTCTTACAGTCGGTGCTTTGATCCTTTCCTGTGAGAACAGTATTAGTTTCCGATACACCACTGCTGGTTCTATGTATTCCTTGGACATTCACATTGACGATGAAACACTGAAATGACATCGGATTTAAATACAAAAGGAACAATTCCACCTTAAGTGCAAAAGGAGTGAGACTTCATAGAGTCTGTGCTTTGATCCTTTCCTATGAGACCAGTATTAGTTTCCGATACCCCACTGCAGGTTCAATGTATTCCTTGGACCTTCACATTGACGATTAACCACAGAAATCGAATCGGAATTAAATACAAAAGGCACAACGCCGCTTTAAGTACAAGAATTAAGTCTCTACTTACAGTCGGTGCTTTGATCCTTTCCTGTGAGACCAGTATTAGTTTCAGATACACCACTGCTGGTTTTATTATACCTTGGACCTTCACATGGACGATGAATCACAAAAATCGCATCGGAATTAAATACAAAATGCTCAACGCCGCCTTAAGTAGATGAATTGAGACATTTCTTACAGTCGGTGCTTTGATCCTTTCCTGTGAGACCAGTATTAGTTTCCGATACGCCACTGCAGGTTCAATGTATTCCTTGGACATTCACATTGACGATGAACTCTGAGATTACATCGGAATTAAATACAAAAGGCACAATGCCGCCTTAAATGCAAGAAGAGTGAGACTTCTTAGAGTCTGTGCTTTGATTCTTTCCTATGAGACCATTATTAGTTTCCGATTCACCACTGCAGGTTCAATGTATTCTTTTACATAAACATTGACGATGAAACACTGAAATTACATCGGAATTAAATACAAAAGGCACAATGCCGCCTTAAATGCAAGAAGAGTGAGACTTCTTAGAGTCTGTGCTTTGATTCTTTCCTATGAGACCAGTATCAGTTTCCGATACACCACTGCAGGTTCAATGTATTCCATTTACATATACATTGACGATGAAACTCTGAATTTACATCGGAATTTAATACAAAAGGCACAATGCCACCTTAAGTACAAAAGGAGTGAGACTTCTTAGAGTCTGTGCTTTGATCCTTTTCTATGAGACCAGTATTAGTTTCCGATACACCACTGCTGGTTCAATGTATTCCTTTTACTTACACATTGACGATGAATCACTGAAATTACATCGGAATTAAATACAAAAGGCACAATGCCGCCTTAAGTGCAAGAAGAGTGAGACTTCTTAGAGTCTGTGCTTTGATCCTTTTCTGTGAGACCAGTTATAGTTTCCGAAACACCACTGAAGATTCAATGTATTCCTTGGACCTTCACATTGACGATGAAACACAGAAATCGCATCGGAATTAAATACAAAAGGAACAACGCCGCTTTAAGTACAAGAATTAAGACTCTACTTACATTCGGTGCTTTGATCCTTTCCTGTGAGACCAGTATTAGTTTCAGATACATCACTGCTGGTTTTATGTATTCCTTGGACCTTCACATTGACGATGAAACACAGAAATCGCATCGGAATTAAATACAAGAGGCACAATGCCGCCATAAATGCAAGAAGAGTGAGACTTCGTAGAGTCTGCGCTTTGATCCTTTCGTATGAGACCAGTATTAGTTTCCGATACACCACTGCAGGTTCAATGTATTCATTTTACACACACATCGACGATGAAACACTGAAATTACATCGGAATTTAATACAAAAGGCATAAAGCCGCCTTAAGTGCAAGAAGAGTGAGACTTCATAGAGTCAGTGCTTTAATCCTTTCCTGTGAGATCAGTATTAGTTTCCGATACACCACTGCAGGTTCAATGTATTCCTTGGACCTTTACATTGACGATGAAACATAGAAATCGCATCGGAATTAAATACAAAAGGCACAGCTCCGCCTTAGGTACAAGAATTGGGACTCTTCTTACAGTTGGTGCTTTGACCCATTCCTGTGAGAGCAGTATTAGTTTCCCATACACCACTGCTGGTTCTATGTATTCCTTTGACATTCACATTGACGATGAATCACTGACATTACATCGGAATTAAATACAAAAGGCATATTTCCGCCTTAAGTGCAAAAAGAGTGAGGCTTCTTAGAGTCTGTGCTTTGATCCTTTCCTGTGAGACCGGTGTTAGTTTCCGATACTCCACTGCAGGTTCAATGAATTCGTTTTACATTCACATTGACGATGAAATACTGAAATTACATCGGAATTAAATACAAAAGGCACAATGCCACCTTAAGTGCAAATGGAGTGAGACTTCTTCGAGTCTGTGCTTTGATCCTTTCCTATGAGACCAGTATTAATTTCCGATACACCACTGCAGCTTCATTGTATTCCTTTTACATACACATTGACGATGAAACACTGAAATTACATCGAAATTAAGTACAAAAGGCACAATGCCACCTTAAGTGCAAAAGGAGTGAGACTTCTTACAGTCTGTGCTTTGATCCTTACCTATGAGACCAGTATTAGTTTCCGATACACCACTGCAGGTTCAATGTATTCCTTTTATATACACATTGACGATGAAACACTGAAATTACATCGGAATTAAGTACAGAAGGCACAATGCCGCCTTACGTGCAAGATGGGTGAGACTTCTTAGAGTCCGTGATTTGATCGTTTCCTGTGAGACCAGTATTATTTTCCGATACACCACTGCAGGTTCAATGCATCCCTTGGACATTCACATTGGCGATGAAACACAGAAATCGCATCGGAATTAAATACAAAAGGCACAATGCCGCCTTAAGTACAAGAATAGAGACTCTTCTTACAGTCGGTGATTTGAGCATTCTCTGTGAGAACAGTATTAGTTTCCGATACACCACTGCAAGTTCAATGTATTCCTTGGACCTTCACATTGACGATGAAACAGAGAAATCGCATCGGAATTAAATACAAAAGGCAATATGCCGCCTTAAGTACAAGAATAGAGACTCTTCTTACAGTCGGTGCTTTGATCCTTTCCTGTGAGACCAGTATTAGTTTCCGATACACCACTGCAGGTTCTATGTATTCCTTGGACAATCACATTAACTATGAAACACTGAAATTACGTCGGAATTAAATACAAAAGGCACAATGCCGCCTTAAATGCAAGAAGAGTGAGACACCTTAGGGTCTGTGCTTTGATCCTTTCCTATAAGACCAGTATTAGTTTCCGACACACCACTGCAGGTTCAATGTATTCCTTTTACACACACATTGACGATGAAACACTGAAATTACATCGGAATTAAATACAATATGCACAATGCCGCCTTAAGTGCAAGAAGAGTGGGACTTCTTAGAGTCAGTACTTTGATCCTATCCTGTGAGACCAGTATTAGTTTCCGATACACCACTGCAGGTTCAATGTATTCCTTGGACCTTCACATTGACGATGAAACACTAAAATTACATCGGAATTAAATACAAAAGGCACAATACCGCCTTAAATGCAAGAAGAGTGAGACTTCTTACAGTCTGCGCTTTGATCCTTTCCTATGAGACCAGTATTAGTTTTCGATACACCACTGCAGGTTGAATGTATTCCTTTTACATACACATTGGCGATGAAACACTGAAATTACATCAGATTTAAATACAAATGGCACAATTCCACCTTAAATGCAAGAAGAGTGAGACTTCTTAGAGTCTCTGCTTTGATCCTTACCTATAAGACCAGTATTAGTTTCCGATACACCACTGCACGTTCAATGTATTCCTTGGACATTTCCAATGACGATGAAACACTGAAATTACTTCGGAATTAAATACAAAAGGCACAATGCCGCCTTAAGTGCAAGAAGAGTGAGACTTCTTAGAGTCTGTGCTTTGACCCTTTCCTATGAGACCAGTATTAATTTCCGATACACCATTGCAGGTTCAATGTATTCCTTTTACATACACATTGACGATGAAACACTGAAATTACATCAGAATTAAGTACAAAAGGCACAATGCCACCTTAAGTGCAAAAGGAGTGAGACTTCTTAGAGTCTGTGCTTTGATCCTTTCCTATGAGACCAGTATTAGTTTCCGATACACCACTGCAGGTTCAATGTATTCCTTGGACCTTCACATTGACGATGAAACACAAAAATCGCATCGGAATTAAATACAAAAGGCACAATGCCGCCTTACGTGCAAGAAGGGTGAGACTTCATAGAGTCTGTGATTAGATCCTTTCTTGTGAGACCAGTATTAGTTTCCGATACACCACTGCAGGTTCAATGTATTCCTTGGACATTCACATTGACGATGAAACACAGAAATCGCATCGGAATTAAATACAGAAGGCACAATGCCGCCTTAACTACAAGAATAGAGACTCTTCTTACAATCGGTGCTTTGATCGTTTCCTGTGAGACCGGTATTAGTTTCCGATACACCACTGCAAGTTCAATGTATTTCTTGGACGTTCACATTGACGATGAAACCCTGAAATTACATCGGAATTAAATACAAAAGGCACAATGCCACCTTAAGTGCAAAAGGAGTGAGACTTCTTAGAGTCTCAGCTTTGATCCTTTCCTATTAGTCCAGTATTAGTTTCCGAAACACCACTGAAGGTTCAATGTATTCCTTGGACCTTCACATTGACGATGAAACACAGAAATCGCATCGGCATTAAATACAAAAGGAACAACGCCGCTTTAAGTACAAGAATTAAGACTCTACTTACAGTCGGTGCTTTGATCCTTTCCTGTGAGACCAGTATTAGTTTCAGATACATCACTGCTGGTTTTATGTATTCCTTGGACCTTCACATTGACGATGAAACACAAAAATCACATCGGAATTAAATACAAAAGGCACAATGCCGCCATAAGTACAAGAATAAAGACTCTTCTTACAGTCGGTGCTTTGAGCATTCCCTGTGAGACCAGTTTTAGTTTCCGATACACCACTGCTGGTTCTATGTATTCCTTGGACATTCGCATTGACGATGAAACACTGAGATTATATCGGAATTAAATACAAAAGGCACAATGCCGCCTTAAGTGCAAGAAGAGTGAGGCTTCTTAGAGTCTGTGCTTTGACCCTTTCCTGTGAGACCAGTGTTAGTTTCCGATACTCCACTGCAGTTTCAATGTATTCCTTGGACCTACACATTGGCGATGAAACACAGAAATCGCAACGGAATTAAATACAAAAGGCACAATGCCGCCTTAACTACATGAATAGAGACGCTTCTTACAGTCGGTGCTTTAATCCTTTCCTGTGAGACATGTATTAGTTTCCGATACACCACTGCAGGGTCAGTGTATTCCTTGGACATTCACATTGACGATGAGACACTGAAATTACATCGGAATTAAATACAAAAGGCACAATGCCGCCATAAATGCAAGAAGAGTGAGACTTCGTAGAGTCTGCGCTTTGACCCTTTCGTATGAGACCAGTATTAGTTTCCGATACACCACTGCAGGTTCAATGTATTCATTTTACATACACATTGACGATGAAACACTGAAATTACATCGGAATTTAATACAAAAGGCATAAAGCCGCCTTAAGTGCAAGAAGAGTGAGACTTCTTAGAGTCAGTGCTTTAATCCTTTCCTGTGAGATCAGTATTAGTTTCCGATACACCACTGCAGGTTCAATGTATTCCTTGGACCTTTACATTGACGATGAAACATAGAAATCGCATCGGAATTAAATACAAAAGGCACAGCTCCGCCTTAGGTACAAGAATTGGGACTCTTCTTACAGTTGGTGCTTTGACCCTTTCCTGTGAGAGCAGTATCAGTTTCCCATACACCACTGCTGGTTCTATGTATTCCTTTGACATTCACATTGACGATGAATCACTGAAATTACATCGGAATTAAATACAAAAGGCATAATTCCGCCTTAAGTGCAAAAAGAGTGAGGCTTCTTAGAGTCTGTGCTTTGATCCTTTCCTGTGAGACCGGTGTTAGTTTCCGATACTCCACTGCAGTTTCAATGAATTCCTTTTACATTCACATTGACGACGAAATACTGAAATTACATCGGAATTAAGTACAAAAGGCACAATGCCACCTTAAGTGCAAAAGGAGTGAGACTTCTTAGAGTCTGTGCTTTGATCCTTACCTATGAGACCAGTATTAGTTTCCGATACACCACTGCAGGTTCAATGTATTCCTTTTACATACACATTGACGATGAAACACTGAAATTACATCGGAATTAAGTACAAAAGGCACAATGCCACCTTACGTGCAAGATGGGTGAGACTTCTTAGAGTCCGTGATTTGATCGTTTCCCGTGAGACCAGTATTATTTTCCGATACACCACTGCAGGTTCAATGAATCCCTTGGACATTCACATTGACGATGAAACACAGAAATCGCATCGGAATTAAATACTAAAGGCACAATGCCGCCTTAAGTACAAGAATAGAGACTCTTCTTACAGTCGGTGCTTTGAGCATTCCCTGTGAGACCAGTATTAGTTTCCGATACACCACTGCAAGTTCAATGTATTCCTTGGACCTTCACATTGACGATGAAACACAGAAATCGCATCAGAATTAAATACAAAAGGCACAATGCCGCCTTAAGTACAAGAATAGAGACTCTTCTTACAGTCGGTGCTTTGATCCTCTCCTGTGAGACCAGTATTAGTTTCCGATACACCACTGCAGGTTCTATGTATTCCTTGGACATTCACATTGACGATGAAACACTGAAATTACATCGGAATTAAATACAAAAGGCACAATGCCGCCTTAAATGCAAGAAGAGTGAGACACCTTAGGGTCTGTGCTTTGATCCTTTCCTATGAGACCAGTATTAGTTTCCGACACACCACTGCAGGTTCAATGTATTCCTTTTACACACACATTGACGATGAAACACTGAAATTACATCGGAATTAAATACAATATGCACAATGCCGCCTTAAGTGCAAGAAGAGTGGGACTTCTTAGAGTCAGTGCTTTGATCCTATACTGTGAGACCAGTATTAGTTTCCGATACACCACTGCAGGTTCAATGTATTCCTTGGACCTTCACATTGACGATGAAACACTGATATTACATCGGAATTAAATACAAAAGGCACAATACCGACTTAAATGCAAGAAGAGTGAGACTTTTTAGAGTCTGTGCTTTGATCCTTTCCTATGAGACCAGTATTAGTTTCCGACACACCACTGCAGGCTCAATGTATTCCTTTTACATACACATTGACAATGAAACACTGAAATTACATTGGAATTAAATACGAAAGGCACAATACCGCCTTAAATGCAAGAAGAGTGAGACTTCTTACAGTCTGCGCTTTCATCCTTTCCTATGAGACCAGTATTAGTTTTCGATACACCACTGCAGGTTCAATGTATTCCTTTTACATACACATTGGCGATGAAACACTGAAATTACATCAGATTTAAATACAAAAGGCACAATTCCACCTTAAATGCAAGAAGAGTGAGACTTCTTAGAGTCTCTGCTTTGATCCTTTCCTATAAGACCAGTATTAGTTTCCGATACACCACTGCACGTTCAATGTAATCCTTGGACATTTCCAATGACGATGAAACACTGAAATTACTTCGGAATTAAATACAAAAGGCACAATGCCGCCTTAAGTGCAAGAAGAGTGAGACTTCTTAGAGTCTGTGCTTTGATCCTTTCCTATGGGACCAGTATTAATTTCCGATACACCATTGCAGGTTCAATGTATTCCTTTTACATACACATTGACGATGAAACACTGAAATTACATCAGAAATAAGTACAAAAGGCACAATGCCACCTTAAGTGCAAAAGGAGTGAGACTTCTGAGAGTCTGTGTTTGATCCTTTCCTATGAGACCAGTATTAGTTTCCGATACACCACTGCAGGTTCAATGTATTCCTTTTACATACACATTGACGATGAAACACTGAAATCACATCGGAATTAAGTACAAAAGGCACAATGCCGCCTTACGTGCAAGAAGGGTGAGACTTCTTAGAGTCTGTGATTAGATCCTTTCTTGTGAGACCAGTATTAGTTTCCGATACACCACTGCAGGTTCAATGTATTCCTTGGACATTCACATTGACGATGAAACACAGAAATCGCATCGGAATTAAATTCAAAAGGCACAATGCCGCCTTAAATGCAAGAAGAGTGAGACACCTTAGAGTCTGTGCTTTGATCCTTTCCCATGAGACCAGTATTAGTTTCCGATACTCCACTGCAGGTTCAATGTATTCCTTGGATCTTCACATTGACGATGAAACACAGAAATCGCATCGGAATTAAATACAGAAGGCACAACGTTGTCTTAAGTACAAGAATTGAGACTCTTCTTACAGTCGGTGTTTTGATCCTTTCCTGTGAGAACAGTATTCGTTTCCGATACACCACTGCCGGTTCTATGTATTCCTTGGACATTCATATTGACGATGAAACACTGAAATTACATCGGAATTAAATTCAAAAGGCATAATGCCGCCATAAGTGCAAGAAGAGTGAGACTTCTTAGAGTCTGTGCTTTGATCCTTTCCAGTGAGACCAGTGTTAGTTTCCGATACTCCACTGCAGGTTCAATGTATTCGTTTTACATACACTATGACGATGAAACACTGAAATTACATCGGAATTAAATACAAAAGGCACAATGCCGCCATAAATGCAAGAAGAGTGAGACACCTTAGAGTCTGTGCTTTGATCCTTTCCTATGAGACCAGTATTAGTTTCCGATACACCACTGCAGGTTCAATGTATTCCTTGGACCTTCACATTGACGATGAAACACAGAAATCACATCGGAATTATATACAGAAGGCACAACGCTGTCTTAAGTACAAGAATTGAGACTCTTCTTACAGTCGGTGTTTTGATCCTTTCCTGTGAGACCGGTATTAGTTTCCGATACACCACTGCAGGTTCAATGTATTCCTTGGACCTTCACATTGACGATGAAACACAGAAATCGCCTCGGAATTATATACAAAAGGCACAACGCCACCTTAAGTACAAGAATTGAGACTCTTCTTACAGTCGATGCTTTGATCCTTTCCTGTGAGACCAGTATTAGCTTCCGATACACCACTGCAGGTTCAATGTATTCCTTGGACATTCACATTGACAATGAAACACTGAAATTACATCGGAATTAAATACAAAAGGCACAATGCCGCCTTAAGAGCAATATGAGTGAGACTTCGTAGAGTCTGTGCTTTGATCCTTTCCTGTGAGACCAGTGTTAGTTTCCGATACTCCACTGCAGGTTCAATGTATTCGTTTTACATACACTTTGACGATGGAACACTGAAATTACATCGGAATTAAATACAAAAGGCACAATACCACCTTAAATGCAAGAAGAGTGAGACTTTTTAGAGTGTGTGCTTTGATCCTCTCCTATGACACCAGTATTAGTTTCCGATACACCACTGCAGGTTCAATGTATTCCTTGGACATTTCCAATGACGATGAAACACTGAAATTACTTCGGAATTAATTACAAAAAGCACAATGCCGCCTTAAGTGCAAGAAGAGTGAGACCTCTTAGAGTCTGTGCTTTCATCCTTTCCTATGAGACCAGTGTTAATTTCCGATACACCATTGCAGGTTCAATGTATTCCTTTTACATACACATTGACGATAAGACACTGAAATTACATCAGAATTAAGTACAAAAGGCACATTGCCACCTTAAGTGCAAGAGGAGTGAGACCTCTTAGAGTCTGTGCTTTGATCCTTTCCTATGAGACCAGTATTAGTGTCCGATACACCACTGCAGGTTCAATGTGTTCCTTTTACATACACATTGACGATGAAACACTGAAATTACATCGGAATTAAGTACAAAAGGCACAATGCCGCCTTACGTGCAAGAAGGGTGAGACTTCTTAGAGTCTGTGATTAGATCCTTTCTTGTGAGACCAGTATTAGTTTCCGATACACCACTGCAGGTTCAATGTATTCCTTGGACCTACACATTGACGATGAAACACTGAAATTACATCGGAATTAAGTACAAAAGGCACAATGCCGCCTTACGTGCAAGAAGAGTGAAACTTCTTAGAGTCTCTGCTTTGATCCTTTCCTATAAGACCAGTATTAGTTTCCGATACACCACTGCACGTTCAATGTATTCCTTGGACATTCCCAATGACGATGAAACACTGAAATTACTTCGGAATTAAATACAAAAGGCACAATGCCGCCTTAAGTGCAAGAAGAGTGTGACTTCTTAGAGTCTGTGCTTTGATCCTTTCCTATGAGACCACTATTAATTTCCGATACACCACTGCAGGTTCAATGTATTCCTTTTACATACACATTGACAATGAAACACTGAAATTACATCAGAATTAAGTACAAAAGGCACAATGCCACCTTAAGTGCAAAAGGAGTGAGACTTCTTAGAGTCTGTGCTTTGATCCTTTCCTATGAGACCAGTATTAGTTTCCGATACACCACTGCAGGTTCAATGTATTCCTTTTACATACACATTGACGATGAAACACTGAAATTACATCGGAATTAAGTACAAAAGGCACAATGCCGCCTTACGTGCAAGAAGGGTGAGACTTCTTAGAGTCTGTGATTAGATCCTTTCCTGTGAGACCAGTATTAGTTTCCGATACACCACTGCAGGTTCAATGTATTCCTTGGACATTCACATTGACGATGAAACACAGAAATCGCATCGGAATTAAATACAAAAGGCACAATGCTGCCTTAAGTACAAGAATAGAGACTCTTATTATAGTCGGTGCTTTGATCCTTTCCTGTGAGACCAGTATTAGTTTCCGATACACCACTGCAATTTCAATGTATTCCTTGGAGGTTCACATTGACGATGAAACCCTGAAATTACATTGGAATTAAATACAAAAGGCACAATGCCGCCTTAAATGCAAGAAGAGAGAGACACCTTAGAGTCTGTGCTTTGATCCTTTCCTATGAGACCAGTATTTGTTTCCGATACACCACTGCAGGTTCAATGTATTCCTTGGACCTTCACATTGACGATGAAACACAGAAATCGCATCGGAATTAAATACAGAAGGCACAACGCCGTCTTAAGTACAAGAATTGAGACTCTTCTTACAGTCGGTGTTTTGATCCTTTCCTGTGAGAACAGTTTTCGTTTCCGTTACACCACTGCTGGTTCTATGTATTCCTTGGACATTCATATTGACGATGAAACACTGAAATTACATCGGAATTAAATTCAAAAGGCACAATGCCGCAAAAAGTGCAAGAAGAGTGAGACTTCTTAGAGTCTGTGCTTTGATCCTTTCCAGTGAGACCAACGTTAGTTTCCGATACTCCACTGCAGGTTCAATGTATTCGTTTTACATACACTTTGACGATGAAACACTGAAATTACATCGAAATAAATACAAAAGGCACAATGCCGCCTTAAATGCAAGAAGAGTGAGACACCTTAGAGTCTGTGCTTTGATCCTTTCCTATGAGACCAGTATTAGTTTCCGATACACCACTGCAGGTACAATGTATTCCTTGGACCTTCACATTGACGATGAAACACAGAAATTGCATCGGAATTATATACAAAAGGCACAAGGCCACCTTAAGTACAAGAATTGAGACTCTTCTTACAGTCGATGCTTTGATCCTTTCCTGTGAGACCAGTATTAGCTTCCGATACACCACTGCAGGTTCAATGTATTCCTTGGACATTCACATTGACGATGAAACACTGAAATTACATCGGAATTAAATACAAAAGGCACAATGCCGCCTTAAGAGCAATATGAGTGAGACTTCTTAGAGTCTGTGCTTTGATCCTTTCCTGTGAGACCAGTGTTAGTTTCCGATACTCCACTGCAGGTTCAATGTATTCGTTTTACATACACTTTGACGATGAAACACTGAAATTACATCGGAATTAAATACAAAAGGCACAATACCGCCTTAAATGCAAGAAGAGTGAGACTTCTTAGAGTCTCTGCTTTGATCCTTTCCTATAAGACCAGTATTAGTTTCCGATACACCACTGCAGGTTCAATGTATTCCTTGGACATTTACATTGACGATGAAACACTGAAATTACATCGGAATTAAATACAAAAGGCACAATGCCGCCTTAAGAGCAATATGAGTGAGACTTCTTAGAGTCTGTGCTTTGATCCTTTCCTGTGAGACCAGTGTAAGTTTTCGATACTCCACTGCAGGTTCAATGTATTCGTTTTACATACACTTTGACGATGAAACACTGAAATTACATCTTAATTAAATACAAAAGGCACAATACCGCCTTAAATGCAAGAGGAGTGAGACTTCTTAGAGTCTGTGCTTTGGTCCTTTCCTATGAGACCAGTATTAATTTCCGATACACCATTGCAGGTTCAATGTATTCCTTTTACATACACATTGACGATGAAACACTGAAATTACATCAGAATTTAGTACAAAAGGCACAATGCAACCTTAAGTGCAAAAGGTGTGAGACTTCTTAGAGTCTGTGCTTTGATCCTTTCCTATGAGACCAGTATTAGTTTCCGATACACCACTGCAGGTTCAATGTATTCCTTTTACATACACATGGACGATGAAACACTGAAATTACATCGGAATTAAGTACAAAAGGCACAATGTCGCCTTACGTGCAAGAAGGGTGAGACTTCTTATAGTCTGTGACTAGATCCTTTCTTGTGAGACCAGTATTAGTTTCCGATACACTACTGAAGGTTCAATGTATTCCTTGGACATCCACATTGACGATGAAACACAGAAATCGCATCGGAATTAAATACAAAAGGCACAATGCCGCCTTAACTACAAGAATAGAGACTCTTCTTACAGTCGGTGCTTTGATCCTTTCCTGTGAGACCAGTATTAGTTTCCGATTCACCACTGCTGGTTCTATGTGTTCCTTGGACATTCATATTGACGATGAAACACTGAAATTACATCGGAATTAAATTCAAAAGGCACAATGCCGCCATAAGTGCAAGAAGAGTTAGACTTCTTAGAGTCTGTGCTTTGATCCTTTCCAGTGAGACCAGTGTTAGTTTCCGATACTCCACTGCAGGTGCAATGTATTCGTTTTACATACACTTTGACGATGAAACACTGAAATTACATCGGAATTAAATACAAAAGGCACAATGCCGCCTTAAGTACAAGAAGAGTGAGACTTCTTAGAGTCACTGCTTTGATCCTTTCCTATGAGACCAGTATTAGTTTCCGATACACCACTGCAGGTTCAATGTATTCCTTGGACCTTCACATTGACGATGAAACACAGAAATCGCATCGGAATTAAATACAGAAGGCACAACGCCGTCTTAAGTACAAGAATTGAGACTCTTCTTACAGTCGGTGGTTTGATCCTTTCCTGTGAGAACAGTATTCGTTTCCGATACACCACTGCAGGTTCAATGTATTCCTTTTACATACACATTGACGATGAAACACTGAAATTACATCGGAATTAAATACAATATGCACAATGCCGCCTTAAGTGCAAGAAGAGTGGGACTTCTTAGAGTCAGTGCTTTGATCCTATCCTGTGAGACCAGTATTAGTTTCCGATACACCACTGCAGGTTCAATGTATTCCTTGGACCTTCACATTGACGATGAAACACAGAAATCGCTTTGGAATTATATACAAAAGGCACAACGCCATCTTAAGTACAAGAATTGAGACTCTTCTTACAGTCGGTGCTTTGATCCTTTCCTGTGAGACCAGTATTAGCTTCCGATACACCACTGCAGGTTCAATGTATTCCTTTTACATACACATTGACGATGAAACACTGAAATTACATTGGAATTAAATACAAAAGGCACAATGCAGCCTTAAATGCAAGAAGAGTGAGACTTCTTAGGGTCTGTGCTTTGATCCTTTCCTATGAGACCAGTATTAGTTTCCGACACACCACTGCAGGTTCAATGTATTCCTTTTACATACACATTGACGATGAAACACTGAAATTACATTGGAATTAAATACAAAAGGCACAATACCGCCTTAAATGCAAGAAGAGTGAGACTTCTTACAGTTTGTGCTTTGATCCTTTCCTATAAGACCAGTATTAGTTTTCGATAGACCACTGCAGGTTCAATGTATTCCTTTTACATACACATTGGCGATGAAACACTGAAATTACATCAGATTTAAATACAAATGGCATAATTCCGACTTAAATGCAAGAAGAGTGAGACTTCTTAGAGTCTATGCTTTGATCCTTTCCTATAAGACCAGTATTAGTTTCCGATACACCACTGCACGTTCAATGTATTCCTTGGACATTCCCAATGACGATGAAACACTGAAATTACTTCGGAATTAAATAAAAAAGGCACAATGCCGCCTTAAGTGCAAGAAGAGAGAGACACCTTAGAGTCTGTGCTTTGATCCTTTCCTATGAGACCAGTATTTGTTTCCGATACACCACTGCAGGTTCAATGTATTCCTTGGACCTTCACATTGACGATGAAATGCAGAAATCGCATCGGAATTAAATACAGAAGGCACAACGCCGTCTTAAGTACAAGAATTGAGACTCTTCTTACAGTCGGTGTTTTGATCCTTTCCTGTGAGAACAGTATTCGTTTCCGATACATCACTGCTGGTTCTATGTATTCCTTGGACATTCATATTGACGATGAAACACTGAAATTACATCGGAATTAAATTCAAAAGGCACAATGCCGCAATAAGTGCAAGAAGAGTGAGACTTCTTAGAGTCTGTGCTTTGATCCTTTCCAGTGAGACCAGTGTTAGTTTCCGATACTCCACTGCAGGTTCAATGTATTCGTTTTACATACACTTTGACGATGAAACACTGAAATTACATCGAAATAAATACAAAAGGCACAATGCCGCCTTAAATGCAAGAAGAGTGAGACACCTTAGAGTCTGTGCTTTGATCCTTTCCTATGAGACCAGTATTAGTTTCCGATACACCACTGCAGGTTCAATGTATTCCTTGGACCTTCACATTGACGATGAAACACAGAAATTGCATTGGAATTATATACAAAAGGCACAAGGCCACCTTAAGTACAATAATTGAGACTCTTCTTACAGTCGATGCTTTGATCCTTTCCTGTGAGACCAGTATTAGCTTCCGATACACCACTGCAGGTTCAATGTATTCCTTGGACATTCACATTGACGATGAAACACTGAAATTACATCGGAATTAAATACAAAAGGCACAATGCCGCCTTAAGAGCAATATGAGTGAGACTTCTTAGAGTCTGTGCTTTGATCCTTTCCTGTGAGACCAGTGTTAGTTTCCGATACTCCACTGCAGGTTCAATGTATTCGTTTTACATACACTTTGACGATGAAACACTGAAATTACATCGGAATTAAATACAAAAGGCACAATACCGCCTTAAATGCAAGAAGAGTGAGACTTCTTAGAGTCTCTGCTTTGATCCTTTCCTATAAGACCAGTATTAGTTTCCGATACACCATTGCAGGTTCAATGTATTCCTTGGACATTTACATTGACGATGAAACACTGAAATTACATCGGAATTAAATACAAAAGGCACAATGCCGCCTTAAGAGCAATTTGAGTGAGACTTCTTAGAGTCTGTGCTTTGATCCTTTCCTGTGAGACCAGTGTAAGTTTTCGATACTCCACTGCAGGTTCAATGTATTCGTTTTACATACACTTTGACGATGAAACACTGAAATTACATCGGAATTAAATACAAAAGGCACAATACCGCCTTAAATGCAAGAAGAGTGCGACTTCTTAGAGTCTGTGCTTTGGTCCTTTCCTATGAGACCAGTATTAATTTCCGATACACCATTGCAGGTTCAATGTATTCCTTTTACATACACATTGACGATGAAACACTGAAATTACATCAGAATTAAGTACAAAAGGCACAATGCAACCTTAAGTGCAAAAGGTGTGAGACTTCTTAGAGTCTGTGCTTTGATCCTTTCCTATGAGACCAGTATTAGTTTCCGATACACCACTGCAGGTTCAATGTATTCCTTTTACATACACATTGACGATGAAACACTGAAATTACATCGGAATTAAGTACAAAAGGCACAATGTCGCCTTACGTGCAAGAAGGGTGAGACTTCTTAGAGTCTGTGACTAGATCCTTTCTTGTGAGACCAGTATTAGTTTCCGATACACCACTGCAGGTTCAATGTATTCCTTGGACATTCACATTGACGATGAAACACAGAAATCGCATCGGAATTAAATACAAAAGGCACAATGCGGCCTTAACTACAAAAATAGAGACTCTTCTTACAGTCGGTGCTTTGATCCTTTCCTGTGAGACCAGTATTAGTTTCCGATTCACCACTGCTGGTTCTATGTGTTCCTTGGACATTCATATTGACGATGAAACACTGAAATTACATCGGAATTAAATTCAAAAGGCACAATGCCGCCATAAGTGCAAGAAGAGTTAGACTTCTTAGAGTCTGTGCTTTGATCCTTTCCAGTGAGACCAGTGTTAGTTTCCGATACTCCACTGCAGGTGCAATGTATTCGTTTTACATACACTTTGACGATGAAACACTGAAATTACATCGGAATTAAATACAAAAGGCACAATGCCGCCTTAAGTACAAGAAGAGTGAGACTTCTTAGAGTCACTGCTTTGATCCTTTCCTATGAGACCAGTATTAGTTTCCGATACACCACTGCAGGTTCAATGTATTCCTTGGACCTTCACATTGACGATGAAACACAGAAATCGCATCGGAATTAAATACAGAAGGCACAACGCCGTCTTAAGTACAAGAATTGAGACTCTTCTTACAGTAGGTGTTTTGATCCTTTCCTGTGAGAACAGTATTCGTTTCCGATACACCACTGCAGGTTCAATGTATTCCTTTTACATACACATTGACGATGAAACACTGAAATTACATCGGAATTAAATACAATATGCACAATGCCGCCTTAAGTGCAAGAAGAGTGGGACTTCTTAGAGGCAGTGCTTTGATCCTATCCTGTGAGACCAGTATTAGTTTCCGATACGCCACTGCAGGTTCAATGTATTCCTTTTACATACACATTGACGATGAAACACTGAAATTACATCGGAATTAAGTACAAAAGGCACAATGCCGCCTTAAATGCAAGAAGAGTGAGACTTCTTACAGTCTGTGCTTTGATCCTTTCCTATCAGACCAGTATTAGTTTTCGATACACCACTGCAGGTTCAATGTATTCCTTTTACATACAAATTGACGATGAAACACTGAAATTACATTGGAATTAAATACAAAAGGCACAATGCCGCCTTAAATGCAAGAAGAGTGAGACTTCTAAGGGTCTGTGCTTTGATCCTTGAATATGAGACCAGTATTAGTTTCCGACACACCACTGCAGGTTCAATGTATTCCTTTTACATACACATTGACGATGAAACACTGAAATTACATTGGAATTAAATACAAAAGGCACAATATCGCCTTAAATGCAAGAAGAGTGAGACTTCTTACAGTCTTTGCTTTGATCCTTTCCTATGAGACCAGTATTAGTTTTCGATACACCACTGCAGGTTCAATGTATTCCTTTTACATACACATTGGCGATGAAACACTGAAATTACATCAGATTTAAATACAAAAGGCACAATTCCGCCTTAAATGCAAGAAGAGTGAAACTTCTTAGAGTCTCTGCTTTGATCCTTTCCTATAAGACCAGTATTAGTTTCCGATACACCACTGCACGTTCAATGTATTCCTTGGACATTCCCAATGACGATGAAACACTGAAATTACTTCGGAATTAAATACAAATGGCACAATGCCGCCTTAAGTGCAAGAAGAGTGAGACTTCTTAGAGTCTGTGCTTTTATCCTTTCCTATGAGACCAGTATTAATTTCAGATACACCACTGCAGGTTCAATGTACTCCTTTTACATACACATTGACGATGAAACACTGAAATTACATCAGAATTAAGTACAAAAGGCACAATGCCACCTTAAGTGCAAAAGGAGTGAGACTTCTTAGAGTCTGTGCTTTGATCCTTTTCTATGAGACCAGTATTTGTTTCCGATACGCCGCTGCAGGTTCAATGTATTCCTTTTACATACACATTGACGATGAAACACTGAAATGACATCGGAATTAAGTACAAAAGGCACAATGCCGCGTTACGTGCAAGAAGGGTGAGACTTCTTAGAGTCTGTGATTAGATCCTTTCTTGTGAGACCAGTATTAGTTTCCGATACACCACTGCAGGTTCAATGTATTCCTTGGACATTCACATTGACGATGAAACACAGAAATCGCATCGGAATTAAATACAAAAGGCACAATGCTGCCTTAAGTACAAGAATAGAGACTCTTCTTATAGTCGGTGCTTTGATCCTTTCCTGTGAGACCGGTATTAGTTTGCGATACACCACTGCAAGTTCAATGTATTCCTTGGACGTTCACATTGACGATGAAACCCTGAAATTACATCGGAATTAAATACAAAAGGCACAATGCCGCCTTAAATGCAAGAAGAGTGAGACACCTTAGAGTCTGTGCTTTGATCCTTTCCTATGAGACCAGAATTAGTTTCCGATACACCACTGCAGGTTCAATGGATTCCTTGGACCTTCACATTGACGATGAAACACAGAAATCGCATCGGAATTAAATACAGAAGGCACAGCGCCGCCTTAAGTACAAGAATTCAGACTCTTCTTAGAGTCGGTGCTTTGATCCTTTCCTGTGAGACCAGTATTCGTTTCCGATACACCACTGCTGGTTCTATGTATTCCTTGGACATTAATATTGACGATGAATCACTGAAATTACATCGGAATTAAATTCAAAAGCACAATGCCGCCTTAAGTGCAAGAAGAGTGAGACTTCTTAGAGTCTGTGCTTTGATCCTTTCCTGTGAGACCAGTGTTAGGTGCCGATACACCACTGCAGGTTCAATGTAATCCTTCTGTATACACTTTGACGATGGAACACTGAAATTACATAGGAATTAAATACAAAAGGCACAATGCCGCCTTAAGTGCAAGAAGATTGAGACTTCATTGAGTCTGTACTATGATCCTTTTCTGTGAGACCAGTTTTATTTTCCGATACACCACTGCAGGTTCAATGTATTGCTTGGACCTTCGCATTGAAGATGAAACACAGAAAACGCATCGGGATTAAATACAAAAGCCACAACGCCGCCTTAAATACAAGAATAGAGACTCTTCTTACAGTCGGTGCTCTGATCCTTTCCTGTGAGACCAGTATTAGTTTCCGATACACCACTGCAGGTTCAATGTATTCGTTTCACATACAAATTGACGATGAAACACTGAAATTACATCGGAATTAAATACAAAAGGCACAATGCCGCCTTAAATGCAAGAAGAGTGAGACTTCTTAGAGTCTGTGCTTTGATCCTTTCCTATGACATCAGTAGTAGTTTCCGATACACCACTGCAGATTCAATGTGTTCCTTTTACATACAAATTGACGATGAAACAATGAAATTACATTGGAATTAAATACAAAAGGCTCAATGCCGCCTTAAGTGCGAGAGGAGTGGGACTTCTTAAAGTCTGTGCTTCGATCCTTTCCTATGAGACCAGTATTAGTTTCCGATACACCACTGCAGGGTCAATGTATTCCTTGGACATTCACATTGACGATGAAACACTGAAATTACATCGGAACTAAATACAAAAGGCACAATGCCGCCTTAAGAGCAAGATGAGTGAGACTTCTTAGAGTCTGTGCTTTGATCCTTTCCTATGAGACCAGTATTAGTTTCCGATACGCCACTGCAGGTTCAATGTATTCGTTTTACGTACACATTGCCAATGGAACACTGAAATTACATCGGAATTAAATACAAAAGGCACAATGCCGCCTTAAATGCAAGAAGAGTGAGACTTCTTAGAGTCTGTACTTTGATTTTTTCCTATGAGACCAATATTAGTTTCCGATACACCACTGCAGGTTCAATGTATTCCTTTTACATACACATTGACGATGAAACACTGAAATTACATCGGAATTAAATACAATATGCACAATGCCGCCTTAAGTGCAGGCAGATTGGGACTTCTTAGAGTCAGTGCTTTGATCCTATCCTGTGAGACCAGTATTAGTTTCCGATACACCACTGCAGGTTCAATGTATTCCTTGGACATTCACATTGACGATGAAACACTGAAATTACATCGGAATTAAATACAAAAGGCATAATAACGCCTTAAGTGCAAGAAGAATGAGACTTCTTAGAGTCAGTGTTTTCATCCTTTCCTGTGAGACCAGACTTAGTTTCCGATACACCACTGCAGGTTCAATGTATTCCTTGGACCTTCACATTGACGATGAAACACAGAAATCGCATCGTATTTAAATACAGAAGGCACAACGCCGCCTTAAGTACAAGAATTGAGACTCTTCTTGCAGTCGGTGCTTTGATCCTTCCCTGTGAGACCAGTATTCGTTTCCGATACACCACTGCTGGTTCTATGTATTCCTTGGACATTCATATTGACGATGAAACACTGAAATTACATTGGAAATAAATTCAAAAGGCACAATGCCGCCTTAAGTGCTAGAAGAGTGAGACTTCTTTGAGTCTGTGCTTTGATCCTTTCCTATGACACCAGTATTAGTTTTCGATACACCACTGCAGGTTCAATGTATTCCTTTTACATACGAATTGACGATGAAACACTGAAATTACATTGGAATTAAATACAAAAGGCACAACGCCGCCTTAAATGCAAGAAGAGTGAGACTTCTTAGAGTCTGTGCTTTGATCCTGACCAGTATTAGTTTCCGATACACCACTGCAGGTTCAATATATTCCTTTTACATACACATTGACGATGAAACACTGAAATTACATTGGAATTAAATACAAAAGTCACAATGCCGCCTTAAATGCAAGAAGAGTGAGACTTCTTACAGTCTGTGCTTTGATCGTTTCCTATGAGACCAGTATTAGTTTCCGATACACCACTGCAGGGTCAATGTATTCCTTGGACCTTCACATTGACGATGAAACATAGAAATCGCATCGCAATTAAATACAAACTCACAATGCCGCCTTAAGTACTAGAATAGGGACTCTTCTTACAGTCTGTGTTTTGATCCTTTCCTGTGAGACCAGTATTAGTTTCTGATACACCACTTCAGGTTCAATGTATTCCTTGGACATTCACATTGACGATGAAACACTGAAGTTACATCGGAATTAAATACAAAAGGCACAATGCCGCCTTAAGGGAAAGATGAGTGAGACTTCTTAGAGTCTGTGCTTTGATCCTTCCCTATGAGACCAGTATTAGTTTCCGATACACCACTGCAAGTTCAATGTATTCCGTTTACATACACATTGACGATGAAACACCGAAACTTCATCGGTATTAAATACAAAGGCACAATGCCGCCTTTAGTGCAAGAAGAGTGAGACTTCTTAGCGTCTGTGCTTTGATCCTTTCCTGTGAGACCAGTATTAGTTTCCGACACACCACTGCACGTTAAATGTATTCCTTGGACCTTCACATTGACGATGAAACACGGAAATAACTTCGGAATTAAATACAAAACGCACAATACCGCCTTAAGTGCAAGAAGAGTGAGACTTCTTAGAGTCTGTGCTTTGATCCTTTCCTATGAGACCTGTATTAGTTTCCGATACACCACAGCAGGTACAATGTATTCCTTTTACATACACATTGACGATGAAACACAGAGATTACATCGGAATTTAATACAAAATGCACAATGCCGCCTTAAGTACAAGAATAGAGACTCTTCTTACAGTCTGATCTTTGATCTTTTCCTGTGAGACCAGTATTAGTTTCCGATACAACATTGCACGTTCAATGTATTCCTTGGACGTTCCCAATGACGATGAAACACTGAAGTTACTTCGGAATTAAATACAAAAGGCACAATGCCGCCTTAAGTGCAAGTAGAGAGAGACTTCTTAGAGTCTGTGCTTTGATCCTTTCCTATGAGACCAGTACTACTTTCCGATACACCACTGCAAAGTCAATGTATTCCTTGGACCTTCACATTGACGATAAAACACAGAAATCGCATCGGAATTAAATACAACAGACACAATGCCGCCTTAAGTACAAGAATAGAGACTCTTCTTACAGTCGGTGCTTTGATCCCATCCTGTGAGACCAGTATTAGTTTCCGATACACTATTGCAGGTGCAATGTATTCCTTGGACATTCACATTGACGATGAAACACTGAAATTACATCGGAATTAAATACAAAAGGCACAATGCCGCCTTAAATGCAAGCAGAGTGAGACTTCTTATAGTCTGTGCTTTGATCCTTTCCTATGATAGCAGTATTAGTTTCCGATACACCACTGCACCTTCAATGTATTCCGTTAACATACACATTGACGATGAAACACTGAAACTACATCGGAATAAAATAAAAAGGCACAATGCTGCCTTAAGTGCAAGAAGAGTGAGACTTCTCAGAGTCTGTGCTTTGATCCTTTCCTGTGAGACCAGTATTAGTTTCTGATACACCACTGCAGGTTCAATGCATTCCTTGGACATTCACATTGACGATGAAACACAGAAATCGCATCGGAATTAAATACAAAAGGCACAATGCCGCCTTAAGTACAAGAATAGAGACAATTCTTACAGTCGGTGCTTTGATCCTTTCCTGTGAGACCAGTATTAGTTTCCGATACACCACTGCAAGTTCAATGTATTCCTTGGACGTTCACATTGACGATGAAACCCTGAAATTACATCGGAATTAAATACAAAAGGCACAATGCCGCCTTAAATGCAAGAAGAGTGAGACACCTTAGAGTCTGTGCTTTGATCCTTTCCTATGAGACCAGTATTAGTTTCCGATACACCACTGCAGGTTCATTGAATTCGTTTTACGTACACATTGCCAATGAAACACTGAAGTTACATCGGAATTAAATACAAAAGGCACAATGCCGCCTTAAATGCAAGAAGAGTGAGACTTCTTAGAGTCTGTACTTTGATTTTTTTCTATGAGACCAGTATTAGTTTCCGATACACCACTGCAGGTGCAATGTATTCCTTTTACATACACATTGACGATGAAACACTGAAATTACATCGGAATTAAATACAATATGCACAATGCCGCCTTAAGTGCAAGAAGATTGGGACTTCTTAGATTCAGTGCTTTGATCCTATCCTGTGAGACCAGTATTAGTTTCCGATACACCACTGCAGGTTCAATGTATTCCTTGGACCTTCACATTGACGAAGAAACAAAGAAATCGCATTGGAATTATATACAAAAGGCACAACGCCACCTTAAGTACAAGAATTGAGACTCTACTTACTGTAGGTGCTTTGATCCTTTCCTGTGAGACCAGTATTAGTTTCCGATACACCACTGCAGGTTCAATGTATTCCTTGGACATTCACATTGACGATGAAACACAGAAATTACATCGGAATTTAATACCAAAGGCACAATGCCGCCTTAAGTGCAAGCAGAGTGAGACTTCTTTGAGTCTGTGCTTTGATCCTTTCCTATGACACCAGTATTAGTTTCCGATACACCACTGCAGGTTCAATGTATTCCTTTTACATACAAATTGACGATGAAACACTGAAATTACATTGGAATTAAATACAAAAGGCACAATGCCGCCTGAAATGCAAGAAGAGTGAGATTTCTTAGAGTCTGTGCTTTGATCCTTTCCTATAAGACCAGTATTAGTTTCCGATACACCACTGCAGGTTCAATGTATTCCTTTTACATACACATTGACGATGAAACACTGAAATTACATCGGAATTAAATACAATATGCACAATGCCGCCTTAAGTGCAAGAAGATTGAGACTTCTTAGAGTCAGTGCTTTGATCCTATCCTGTGAGAACAGTATTAGTTTCTCATACACCACTGCAGGTGCAATGTATTCCTTGGACCTTCACATTGACGAAGAAACACAGAAATTACATCGGAATTAAATACAAAAGGCACAATGCCGCCTTAAGTACTAGAATAGGGACTCTTCTTACAGTCGGTGTTCTGATCCTTTCCTGTGAGACCAGTATTAGTTTCCGAAACACCACATCAGGTTCAATGTATTCCTTGGACATTCACATTGACGATGAAACACTGAAATTGCATCGGAATTAAATACAAAATGCACAATGCCGCCTTAAGGGAAAGATGAGTGAGACTTCATAGAGTCTGTGCTTTGATCCTTCCCTATGAGACCAGTATTAGTTTCCGATACACCACTGCAGGTTCAATGTATTCCGTTTACATTCACATTGACGATGAAACACTGAAATTACATCGGAATTAAATACAAAGGCACAATGCCGACTTAAGTGCAAGAAGAGTGAGACTTCTTTCCGTCTGTGCTTTGATCCTTTCCTGTGAGACCAGTATTAGTTTCCGACATACCACTGCACGTTAAATGTATTCCTTGGACATTCACATTGACGATGAAACACTGATATTACTTCGGAATTAAATAAAAAAGGCACAATTTCACCTTAAGTGCAAGAAGAGTGGGACTTCTTAGAGTCTGTGCTTTGATCCTTTCCTATGAGACCAGTATAAGTTTCCGATACAACACAGCAGGTTCAATGTATTCCTTTTACATACACATTGACGATGAAACACTGAAGTTACATCGGAATTAAATACAAAAGGCACAATGCCGCCTTAAGTACAAGAATAGAGACTCTTCTTAGAGTCTGAGCTTTGATCGTTTCCTGTGACACCAGTATTAGTTTCCGATACACCACTGCACGTTCAATGTATTCCTTGGACGTTCCCAATGACGATGAAACACTGAAATTACTTCGGAATTAAATACAAAAGGCACAATGCCGCCTTAAGTGCAAGAAGAGTGAGACTTCTTAGAGTCTGTGCTTTGATCCTTTCCTATGAGACCAGTATTAGTTTCCGATACACCACTGCAGGGTCTATGTATTCCTTGGACCTTCACATTGACGATGAAACACAGAAATCGCATCGGAATTAAATACAAAAGACACAATGCCTCCTTAAGTACAAGACTAGAGACTCTTCTTACAGTCGGTGCTTTGATCCTTTCCTGTGAAACCAGTATTAGTTTCCGATACACCACTGCAGGTGCAATGTATTCCTTGGACATTCACATTGACGATGAAACACTGAAATTACATCGGAATTAAATACAAAAGGCACAATGCTGCCTTAAGTGCAAGCAGAGTGAGACTTCTTATAGTCTGTGCTTTGATCCTTTCCTATGAGACCAGTATTAGTTTCCGATACACCACTGCAGGTTCATTGTATTCGTTTTACGTACACATTGCCAATGAAAAACTGAAATTACATCGGAATTAAATACAAAAGGCACGATGCCGACTTAATTGCAAGGAGAGTGAGACTTCTTAGAGTCTGTACTTTGATCCTTTCCTATGAGACCAGTATTAGTTTCCGATACACCACTGCAGGTGCAATGTATTTCTTTTACATACACATTGACGATGAAACACTGAAATAACATCGGAATTAAATACAATATGCACATAGCCGCCTTAAGTGCAAGAAGAGTGGGACTTCTTAGAGTCAGTGTTTTGATCCTATCCTGTGAGACCAGTATTTGTTTCCGATACACCACTGCAGGTTCAATGTATTCCTTGGACCTTCACATTGACGATGAAACACAGAAATCGCATTGGAATTATATACAAAAGGCACAACGCCACCTTAAGTACAAGAATTGGGACTCTTCTTACAGTCGGTGCTTTGATCCTTTCCTGTGAGACCAGTATTCGTTTCTGATACACCACTGCAGGTTCAATGTATTCCTTGGACATTCACATTGACGATGAAACAAAGAAATCGCATCGGAATTATATACAAAAGGCACAATGCCGCCTTAAGTACAAGAATAGAGACTCTTCTAACAGTCGGTGCTTTGATCCTTTCCTGTGAGACCAGTATTAGTTTCCGATACACCACTGCAAGTTCAATGTATACCTTGGACATTCACATTCACGATGAAATACTGTAATTACATCGGAATTAAATACAAAAGGCACAATGCCGCCTCAAATGCAAGAAGAGTGAGACACCTTAGAGTCTGTGCTTTGATCCTTTCCTATGAGACCTGTATTAGTTTCCGCTACACCACTGCGGGTTCAATGTATTCCGTTTACATACACATTGACGATGAAACACTGAAATTACATCGGAATAAAATAAAAAGGCACAATGCTGCCTTACGTGCAAGAAGAGTGAGACTTCTCAGAGTCTGTGCTTTGATCCTTTCCTGTGAACTAGTATTAGTTTCCGATACACCACTGAACGTTCAATATATTCCTTGCACCTCCACATTGACGATGAAACACTGATATTACTTCGGAATTAAATACAAAAGGCACAATGCCGCCTTAAGTGGAAGAAGATTGAGACTTCTTAGAGTCAGTGCTTTGATCCTTTCCGATGAGACCAGTATTAGTTTCCGATACACCACTGCAGGTTCAATGTATTCCTTTTACATACACATTGACGATGAAACACTGAAATTACATCGGAATTAAATACAAAAAGCACAATGCCGACTTAAGTACAAGAATAGAGACTCTTCTTACAGTCTGTACTTTGATCCTTTCCTGTGAGACCAGTATTAGTTTCCGATACACCACTGCACGTTCAATGTATTCGTTGGACATTCACATTGACGATGATACACTGAAATTACATCGGAATTAAATACAAAAGGCACAATGCCGCCTTAAGTGCAAGAAGAGTAAGACTTCTTAGAGTTTGTGCTTTAATCCTTTCCTATGAGACCAGTATTAGTTTCCGATACACCACTGCAGGTGCAATGTATTCCTTTTACATACACATTGACGATGAAACACTGAAATTACATCGGAATTAAATACAAAAGGCACAATGCCGCCTTAAGTGCAAGGAGATTGAGACTTCATAGAGTCTGTTCTTTGATCCTTTCCTATGAGACCAGTATTAGTTTCCGATACACCATTGCAGGTTCAATGTATTCCTTGGACCTTCACATTGACGATGAAACACAGATATCGCATCGGAATTAAATACAAAAGATACAATGCCGCCTTAAGTATAAGAATAGAGACTCTTCGTACAGTCTGTGCTTTGATCCTTTCCTATGGGACCAGTATTAGTTTCCGATACACCACAGCATATTCAGTGTATTCCTTTTACATACACATTGACGATGAAGCACTGAAATTACATCGGAATTAAATACAAAAGGCAAATTGCCGCCTTAAGTCTAAGAATAGATATTCTTCTTAAAGTCTGAGCTTTGATCCTTTCCTATGACACCAGTATTAGTTTCCGATACACCATTGCAAGTTCAATGTGTTCCTTGGACCTTCACATTGACGATGAAACACAGAAATCGCATCGCAATTAAATACAAAGGGCACAATGCCGCCATAAGTACTAGAATAGAGACTCTTCTTACAGTCGGTGTTTTTTATCAGTTCCTGTGGGACCAGTATTAGTTTCCGATACACCACTGCAGGTTCAATGTATTCCTTGGACATTCGCATTGACGATGAAACACTGAATTTACATCGGAATTAAATACAAAAGGCACGATGCCGCCTTAAGTGCAAGAAGAGTAGGCCTTCTTAGAGTCTGTGCTTCGATCCTTTCCTATGAGACAAGTATTAGTTTCCGATACACCTCTGCAAGTTCAATGTATTCCGTTTACATACACATTGACGATGAAACACTGAAATTACATCGGAATTAAATACAAAGGCACAATGCCGCCTTAAGTTCATGAAGAGTGAGGCTTCTTAGCGTCTGTGCTTTGATCCTTTCCTGTGAGACCAGTATTAGTTGTCGATAGACCACTGCACGTTCAATGTATTCCTCCGACCTTCACATTGACGATGAAACACTGATATTACTTCGGAATTAAATACAAAAGGCACAATGCCGCCATAAGTGCAAGAAGAGTGAGACTTCTTAGAATCTGTGCTTTGATCCTTTAATATGAGACCAGTATTAGTTTCCGATACAACACAGCAGGTTCAATGTATTCCTTTTACATACACATTGACGATGAAACACTGAAATTACATCGGAATTAAATACAAAAGGCACAATGCCGCCTTAAGTACAAGAATAGAGACTCTTCTTACAGTCTGAGCTTTGATCCTTTCCTGTGAGACCAGTATTAGTTTCCGATACACCACTGCACGTTCAATGTATTCCTTGGACATTCCCAATCGCGATGTAACACTGAAATTACTTCGGAGTTATATACAAAACGCACAATGCCGCCTTAAGTGCAAGAAGAGTGAGACTTCTTAAAGTCTGTGCTTTGATCCTTTCCTATGAGACCAGTATTAATTTCCGATACACCACTGCAGGTTAAATGTATTCCTTTTACATACACATTGACGATGAAACACTGTAATTACATCGGAATTAAGTACAAAAGGCACAATGCCACCCTAAGTGCAAAAGAAGTGAGACTTCTTAGAGTCTGTGCTTTGTTCCTTTCCTATGAGACCAGTATTACTTTCCGATACACCACTGCAGCTTCAATGTATTCCTTTTACATACACATTGACGATGAAACACTGAAATTACATCGGAATTAAGTACAAAATTCACAATGCCGCCTTACGTGCAAGAAGGGTGAGACTTCTTAGAGTCTGTGATTTGATCCTTTCCTGTGAGACCAGTATTAGTTTCCGATACACCACTGCAGGTTCAATGTATTCGTTTTACGTACACATTGCCAATGAAACACTGAAATTACATCGGAATTAAATACAAAAGGCACAATGCCGCCTTAAATGCAAGGAGAGTGAGACTTCTTAGAGTCTGTACTTTGATCCTTTCCTATGAGACCAGTATTAGTTTCCGATACACCACTGCAGGTTCAATGTATTCCTTTTACATACACATTGACGATGAAACACTGAAATTACATCGGAATAAAAAACAATATGCACAATGCCGCCGTAAGTGCAAGAAGAGTGGGACTTCTTAGAGTCAGTGCTTTGATCCTATCCTGTGAGACCAGTATTAGTTTCCGATACACCACTGCAGGTTCAATGTATTCCTTGGACCTTCACACTGACGAAGAAACACATAAATCGCATTGGAATTATATACAAAAGGCACAACGCCACCTTAAGTACAAGAATTGAGACTCTACTTACCGTCGGTGCTTTGATCCTTTCCTGTGGGACCAGTATTAGTTTCCGATACACCACTGCAGGTTCAATGTATTCCTTGGACATTCACATTGACGATGAAACGCTGAAATTACATCGCAATTAAAAACAAAAGGCATAATGCCGCCTTAAATGCAAGAAGATTGAGTCCTCGTAGAGTCTGTGCTTTGATCCTTTCCAATGAGACCAGTATTAGTTTCCGATACACCACTGCTGGTTCAATGTATTCCTTTTACATACACAATGACGATGAAACACTGAAATTACATTGGAATTAAATACAAAAGGCACAATGCCGCCTTAAATGCAAGAAGAGGGAGACTTCTTAGAGTCTCTGCTTTGATCCTTTCCTATAAGACCAGTATTACTTTACGATACACCACTGCAGGTTCAATGTATTCCTCTTACATTCACATTGACGATGAAACACTGAAATTACACCGGAATTAAATACAAAAGGTCCAATGCCGCCTTAAGTGCAAGAAGAGTAAGACTTCTTAGAGTCTGTGCTTTGATCCTTTCCTATGAGACAAGTATTAGTTTCCGATACACCACTGCTGGGTCAATGTATTCCTTGGACCTTCACATAGACGATGAAACGCAGAAATCGCATCGCAATTAAATACAAAAGGCACAATGATTCCTTAAGTACTAGAATAGAGTCTCTTCTTACAGTCGGTGTTTTGATCCTTTCCTGTGAGACCAGTATTAGTTTCCGATACACCACTTCAGGTTCAATGTATTCCTTGGACATTCACATTGACGATGAAACACTGAAATTACATTGGAATTAAATACAAAATGCACAATGCCGCCTTAAGGGAAAGATGAATGAGACTTCTTAGAGTCTGTGCTTTAATCCTTCCCTATGAGACCAGTATTAGTTTCCGATACACCACTGCAATTTCAATGTATTCCGTTTATATACACATTGACGATGAAACACTGAAATTACATCGGAATTAAATACAATGGCACAATGCCGCCTAAAGTGCAAGAAGAGTGAGACTTCTTAGCGTCTGTGCTTTGATCCTTTCCTGTGAGAGCAGTATTAGTATCCGATACACCACTGCACGTTCAATGTATTCCTTGGACCTTCACATTGACGATGAAACACTGATATTACTTCGGAATTAAATACAAAAGGCACAATGCCGCCTTAAGTGCAAGAAGAGTGGGGCTTCTTAGAGTCTGTGCTTTGATCCTTTCCTATGAGACCAGTATTAGTTTCCGATATAAGACAGCAGGTTCAATGTATTCCTTTTACATACACATTGACGATGAAACACTGAAGTTACATCGGAATTAAATACAAAAGGCACAATTCCGCCTTAAATGCAAGAAGAGTGAGACTTCTTACAGTCTGAGCTTTGATCCTTTCCTGTGAGACCAGTATTAGTTTCCGATTCACCACTGCACGTTCAATGTATTCCTTGGACATTCCCAATGACGATGAAACACGGAAATTACTTCGGAATTAAATACAAAAGGCACAATGCCGCGTTAAGGGAAAGATGAGTGAGACTTCTAAGAGTCTGTGCTTCGATCCTTCCCTATGAGACCAGCATTAGTTTCCGATACACCACTGCATTTTCAATGTATTCCGTTTACATAAACATTGACGATGAAACACTGAAATTACATCGGAATTAAATACAATGGCACAATACCGCCTTAAGTGCAAGAAGAGTTAGACTTCTTAGCGTCTGTGCTTTGATCCTTTCCTGTGAGACCAGTATTAGTTTCCGATACACCACTGCACGTTCAATGTATTCCTTGGACCTTCACATTGACGATGAAACACTGAAATTACATTGGAATTAAATACAAAAGGCACAATGCCACCTTAAATGCTGGAAGAGTGAGACTTCTTACTGTCTGTGCTTTGATATTTCCTATGAGACCAGTATTAGTTTCCGATACACCACTGCAGGTTCAATGTATTCCTTTTACATACACATTGACAATGAAACACTAAAATTACATCAGAATTAAATACAAAAGGCACAATTCCGCCTTAAATGCAAGAAGAGTGAGACTTCTTAGAGTCTCTGCTTTGATCCTTTCCTATAAGACCAGTATTAGTTTACGATACACCACTGCACGTTCAATGTATTCCTTGGACATTCACATTGACGATGAAACACTGAAATTACATCGGAAATAAATACAAAGCCACAATGCCGCCTTAAGTGTAAGAAGAGTGACACTTCTTAGCGTCTGTGCTTTGATCCTTTCCTGTGAGACCAGTATTAGTTTCCGATATAAGACAGCAGGTTCAATGTATTTCTTTTACATACACATTGACGATGAAACACTGAAGTTACATCGGAATTAAATACAAAAGGCACAATGCTGCCTTAAGTACTAGAATAGAGACTCTTCTTACAGTCTGAGCTTTGATCCTTTCCTGTGAGACCAGTATTAGTTTCCGATACACCACTGCACGTTCAATGTATTCCTTGGACATTCCCAATGACGATGAAACACGGAAATTACTTCGGAATTAAATACAAAAGGCACAATGCCGCCTTAAGTGCAAGAAGAGTGAGACTTCTTAGAGTCTGTGCTTTGATCCTTTCCTATGGGACCAGTATTAGTTTCCGATACACCACAGCAGGTTCAATGTATTCCTTTTACATACACATTGACGATGAAACACAGAAATTACATCGGAATTAAATACAAAAGGCACAATGCCGCCTTAAGTACAAGAATAGAGACTCTTCTTAGAGTCTGAGCTTTGATCCTTTCCTGTGAGCCCAGTGTTAGTTTCCGATACATCACTGCAAGGTCAATGTAATCCTTGGACATTCCCAATGACGATGAAACACTGAAATTACATCGGAATGAAATAGAAAGGCACAATGCCGCCTTAAGTGCAAGAAGAGTGAGACTTCTTATAGTCTGTGCTTTGATCCTTTCCTATGAGACCAGTATTAGTTTCCGATACACCACTGCACGTTCAGTATATTCCTTGGACCTTCACATTGACGATGAAACACTGAAATTACGTCGGAATTAAATACAAAAGGCACAATGCTGCCTTAAGTGCATGGAGATTGAGACTTCATAGAGTCTGTGATTTGATCCTTTCCTATGAGACCAGTATTAGTTTCCGATACACCATTGCAGGTTCAATGTATTCCTTGGACCTTCACATTGACGATGAAACACAGAAATCGCATCGGAATTAAATTCAAAAGCCACAATGCCGCCTTAAAAATAAGAAGAGTGAGACTTTTTCGTGTCTGTGCTGTGATCCTTTCCTATGAGACCAGTATTAGTTTCCGATACACCACTGCAGGGTCAATGTATTCCTTGGACCTTCACATTGGCGATGAAACACAGAAATCGCAACGGAATTAAATACAAAAGGCACAATGCCGCCTTAAGTACAAGAATAGGGACTCCTCTTACAGTCGGTGCTTTGATCCTTTCCTGTGGGACCAGTATTAGTTTCCGATACACCACTGCAGGTTCAATGTATTCCTTGGACATTCATATTGACGATGAAACACTGATATTACATCGGAATTAAATACAAAAGGAACAATGCCACCTTAAGTGCAAGAAGAGTGAGACTTCTTAGAGTCTTTGCTTTGATCCATTCCTATGAGACCAGTATTAGTTTCCGATACACCACTGCAGGTTCAATGTATTCCGTTTACATACATATTGATGATGAAACACTGAAATTACATCGGAATTAAATACAAAGGCACAATGCCGCCTTAGCTGCCAGAAGAGTGAGACTTCTTAGAGTCTGTGCATTGATCCTTTCCTGTGAGACGAGTATTAGTTTCCGATACAGCACTGCACGTGCAATGTATTCCTTGGACCTTCACATTGACGATGAAACACTGATATTACTTCGGAATTAAATACAAAAGGCACAATGCCGCCTTAAGTGCAGGAAGAGTGAGACTTCTTAGAGTCTGTGCTTTGATCCTTTCCTATGAGACCAGTATTAGTTTCCGATACACCACTGCAGGTTCAATGTATTCTTTGGACCTTCACATAGACGTTGAAACACAGAAATCGCATCGGAATTAGATACAAAAGCCACAATGCCGCCTAAAGTATAAGAATAGAGACTCTTCTTACAGTCGGTGCTTTGATCCATTCCCGTGAGACCAGTAGTAGTTTCTGATACACCACTGCAGGTTCAATGTATTCGTTGGACATTCACATTGACGATGAAACACTGAAATTACATCGGAATTAAATACAAAAGGCACAATGCCGCCCTAAGTGCAAGAAGAGTGAGACTTCTTAGTGTCTGTGCTTTGATCCTTTCCCATGAGACCAGTATTAGTTTCCGATACACCACTGCAGGGTCAATGTATTCCTTGGACCTTCACATTGACGATGAAACACAGAAATCGCATCGGAATTAAATACCAAAGGCACAATGCCGCCTTAAGTACAAGAATAGACACTCTTCTTACAGTCGGTGCTTTGATCCTTTCCTGTGAGACCAGTATTAGTTAATGATACACCACTGCAGGTTCAATGTATTCCTTTTACATACACATTCACGATGAAGCACTGAAATTACATCGGAATTAAATACAAAAGGCAAAATGCCTACTTAAGTGCAATAAGAGTGAGACTTCTTAGAGTCTGTGCTTTGATCCTTTCCTACGAGACCAGTATTAGTTTTCGATACACCACTGCAGGTTAGATGTACTCCTTTTACATACACATCGACGATGAAACACTGAAATTACATCGGAATTAAATACAAAAGGCACAATCCCGCCTTAAGTGCAAGAAGAGTGAGACTTCTTAGAGTCTGTGCTTTGATCCTTTCCTATGAGACCAGTATTAGTTTCCGATACACCACTGTAGGTTCAACGTATTCCGTGGACATTCACATGGACGATGAAACACTGAAATTACATCGAAATTAAATGCAAAAGGCACTATGCTGCCTTAAGTGCAAGAAGAGTGAGACTACTTAGAGTCTGTGCTTTGATCCTTTCCTATGAGCCCAGTATTAGTTTCCTATACACCATTGCAGGTTCAATGTATTCCTTGGACATTCACATTGACGATGAAACACTGAAATTACGTCGGAATTAAATACAAAAGGCACAATGCCGCCTTAAGTGCAAGAAGAGTGAGACTTCTTAGAGTCTTTGCTTTGATCCTTTCCTATGAGACCACTATTAGTTTCCGATAACCCACTGAATGTTCAATGTATTCCGTTTACATACACATTGACGAAGAAACACTGAAATTACATCGGAATTAAATACAAAGGGCACAATGCCGCCTTAAGTGCAAGAATGGTGAGACTTCTAAGAGTCTGTGCTTTGATCCTTTCCTATGAGACCAGTATTAGTTTCCGATACACCACTGCAGGTTCAATGTATTGCGTTTACATACACATTGACGATGAAACACTGAAATTACATCGGAATTAAATACAAAGGCACAATGCCGCCTTAAGTGCAAGAAGAGTGAGACTTCTTAGAGTCTGTGCTTTGATCCTTTCCTGTGAGACCAGTATTAGTTTCCGATACACCACTGAACGTTCAATGTATTCCTTGGACCTTCACATTGACGATGAAACACTGATATTACTACGGAATTAAATACAAAAGTCACAATGCCACCTTAAGTGCTAGAAGAGTGACACTTCTTAGAGTCTGTGCTTTGATCCTTTCCTATGAGACCAGTATTAGTTTCCGATACACCACTGCACGTTCAATGTATTCTTTGGACCTTCACATTGACGATGAAACACGAAAATCGTATCGGAATTAAATCCAAAGCCACAATGCCGCCTTAGTTTAAAAGTAGAGACTCTTCTTACAGTCGGTGCTTTGATCCTTTCCCGTGAGACCGGTATTAGTTTCGGATACACCACTGCAGGTTCAATGTATTCCTTGGACATTCACATTGACGATGAAACACTGATATTGCATCGGAATTAAATACAAAAGGCACAATGCCGCCTTAAGTGCTAGAAGAGTGAGACTCCTTAGTGTCTATGCCTTGATCCTTTCCTATGAGACCAGTATTAGTTTCCGATACACCACTGCAGGTTCAATGTATTCTTTGGACCTTCACATAGACGTTGAAACACAGAAATCGCATCGGAATTAGATACAAAAGCCACTATGCCGCCTAAAGTATAAGAATAGAGACTCTTCTACAGTCGGTGCTTTGATCCATTCCCGTGAGACCAGTAGTAGTTTCGGATACACCACTGCAGGTTCAATGTATTCGATGGACATTCACATTGACGATGAAACACTGAAATTACATCGGAATTAAATACAAAAGGCACAATGCCGCCCTAAGTGCAAGAAGAGTGAGACTTCTTAGTGTCTGTGCATTGATCCTTTCCCATGAGACCAGTATTAGTTTCCGATACACCACTGCAGGTTCAATGTATTCCTTTTACATACACATTGACGATGAAACACTGAAATTACATCGGAATTAAATACAAAAGACACAATGCCGCCTTAATTGCAAGAAGAGTGAGACTTCTTACAGTCTGTGCTTTGTTCCTTTCCTATGAGACCAGTATTAGTGTCCACTACACCACTGCAGGTTCAATGTATTCCTTTGACATACACAATAACGATGAAACACTGAAATTACATCGGAATTAAATACAAAAGGCACAATGCCGCCTTAAATGCAAGATGAGTGAGACTTCTTAGAGTCTGTGCTTTGATCCTTTCCTATGTACCCAGTATTAGTTTCCGATACACCACTGCAGGGTCAATGTATTCCTTGGACCTTCACATTGACGATGAAACACAGAAATCGCATCGGAATTAAATACCAAAGGCACAATGCCGCCTTAAGTACAAGAATAGACACTCTTCTTACAGTCGGTGCTTTGATCCTTTCCTGTGAGACCAGTATTAGTTTCTGATACACCACTGCAGGTTCAATGTATTCCTTTTACATACACATTCACGATGAAGCACTGAAATTACATCGGAATTAAATACAAAAGGCAAAATGCCGCCTTAAGTACAAGAATAGAGACTCTTCTTACAGTCTGAGCTTTGATCCTTTCCTGTGAGACCAGTATTAGTTTCCGATACACCACTGCACGTTCAATGTATTCCTTGGACATTCACATTGACGGTGAAACACTGAAATTACTTCGGAATTAAATACAAAAGGCACAATGCCACCTTAAGTGCAATAAGAGTGAGACTTCTTAGAGTCTGTGCTTTGATCCTTTCCTACGAGACCAGTATTAGTTTTCGATACACCACTGCAGGTTAGATGTACTCCTTTTACATACACATCGACGATGAAACACTGAAATTACATCGGAATTAAATACAAAAGGCACAATCCCGCCTTAAGTGCAAGAAGAGTGAGACTTCTTAGAGTCTGTGATTTGATCCTTTCCTATGAGACCAGTATTAGTTTCCGATACACCACTGCAGGTTCAACGTATTCCGTGGACATTGACATGGACGATGAAACACTGAAATTACATCGAAATTAAATGCAAAAGGCACTATGCTGCCTTAAGTGCAAGAAGAGTGAGACTACTTAGAGTCTGTGCTTTGATCCTTTCCTATGAGCCCAGTATTAGTTTCCTATACACCATTGCAGGTTCAATGTATTCCTTGGACATTCACATTGACGATGAAACACTGAAATTACGTCGGAATTAAATACAAAAGGCACAATGCCGCCTTAAGTGCAAGAAGAGTGAGACTTCTTAGAGTCTTTGCTTTGATCCTTTCCTATGAGACCACTATTAGTCTCCGATAACCCACTGAAGGTTCAATGTATTCCGTTTACATACACATTGACGAAGAAACACTGAAATTACATCGGAATTAAATACAAAGGGCACAATGCCGCCTTAAGTGCAAGAATGGTGAGACTTCTAAGAGTCTGTGCTTTGATCCTTTCCTATGAGACCAGTATTAGTTTCCGATACACCACTGCAGGTTCAATGTATTTCGTTTACATACACATTGACGATGAAACACTGAAATTACATCGGAATTAAATACAAAGGCACAATGCCGCCTTAAGTGCAAGAAGAGTGAGACTTCTTAGAGTCTGTGCTTTGATCCTTTCCTGTGAGACCAGTATTAGTTTCCGATACACCACTGCACGTTCAATGTATTCCTTGGACCTTCACATTGACGATGAAACACTGATATTACTACGGAATTAAATACAAAAGTCACAATGCCACCTTCAGTGCTAGAAGAGTGACACTTCTTAGAGTCTGTGCTTTGATCCTTTCCTATGAGACCAGTATTAGTTTCCGATACACCACTGCACGTTCAATGTATTCTTTGGACCTTCACATTGACGATGAAACACAAAAATCGTATCGGAATCAAATCCAAAGCCACAATGCCGCCTTAGTTTAAAAGTAGAGACTCTTCTTACAGTCGGTGCTTTGATCCTTTCCCGTGAGACCGGTATTAGTTTCGGATACACCACTGCAGGTTCAATGTATTCCTTGGACATTCACATTGACGATGAAACACTGATATTGCATCGGAATTAAATACAAAAGGCACAATGCCGCCTTAAGTGCTAGAAGAGTGAGACTCCTTAGTGTCTATGCCTTGATCCTTTCCTATGAGACCAGTATTAGTTTCCGAAACACCACTGCAGGTTCAATGTATTCCTTTTACATACATATTGACGATGAGACACTGAATTACATCGGAATTGAATACAAAAGGCACAATGCCGCCTTAAATGCAAGAAGAGTGAGACTTCTTACAGTCTTTGCTTTGATCCTTTCCTATGAGACCAGTATTAGTTTCCACTACACCACTGCAGGTTCAATGTATTCCTTTTACATACACATTAACGATGAAACACAGAAATCGCATCGGAATTAAAAACAAAAGGCACAATGCCGCCTTAAGTACAAGAATAGAGACTCTTCTTACAGTCGGTGCTTTGATCCTTTCCTGTGAGATCAGTATTAGTTTCCGATACACCACTGCTGGTTAAATGTATTCCTTGGACATTCACAATTACGATGAAACACTGAAATTACATAGGAATTAAATACAAAAGGCACAATGCCGCCTTAAGTGCAAGGAGAGTGAGACTTCTTAGAGTCTGTGCTTTCCTATGAGACCAGTATTAGGTACCGATACACCACTGCAGGTTCAATGTATTCCGTTTACATACACATTGACGATGAAACACTGAAATTACATCGGAATTGAAGACAAAGGCACAATGCCGCGTTAAGTGCAAGAAGAGTGAGACTTCTTAGAGTCTGTGCTTTGATCCTTTCCTGTGAGACCAGTATTAGTTTCCGACACAACCACTGCACGTTCAATGTATTCCTTGGACCTTCACATTGACGATGAAACACTGATATAACTTCGGAATTAAATAAAAAAGGCACAATGCCGCCTTAAGTGCCAGAAGAGTGAGACTTCTTAGAGTCTGTGCTTTGATCCATTCCTATGACACCAGTATTACTTTTCGATACACCACTGTAGGTTGAATGTATTCCTTTTACATACACATTGACGATGAAACACTGAAATTACGTCGGAATTAAATACAAAAGGCACAATGCCGCCTTAAGTGCAAGAAGATTGAGACTTCATGGATTCTGTGCTTTGATCCTTTCCTATGAGACCAGTTTTAGTTTCCGATACACCACTGCAGGTTCAATGTATTCCTTGGACCTTCACATTGACGATGAAACACAGAAATCGCATCGGACTTAAATACAAAATCCACAATGCCGCCTTAACTACAAGAATAGAGACTCTTCTCACAGTCGGTGCTTTGATCCTTTCCTGTGGGTCCAGTATTAGTTTCCGATACACCACTGCAGGTTCAATGTATTCCTTGGACACTCACATTGACGATGAAACACTGAAATTACTTGGGAATTAAATACAAAAGGCACAACGCCGACTTAAGTGCAAGAAGAGTGAGACTTCTTAGAGTCTGTGCTTTGATCCTTTCCTATGAGACCAGTATTAGTTTCCGATACACCACTACAGGTTCAATGTATTTCTTGGACATTCACATTGACGATGAAACACTGAAATTACATCGGAATTAAATACAAAAGGCACAATGCCGCCTTAAGTGCAAGAAGAGTGAGACTTCTTAGAGTCTGTGATTTGATCCTTTCCAATGAGACCATTATTAGTTTCCGATAACCAACTGCAGGTTCAATGTATTCCGTTTACATACACATTGACGATGAAACACTGAAATTACATCGGAATTAAATACAAAAGGCATTATGCCGCCTTAAATGCAAGAAGAGTGTGACTTCGTAGAGTCTGTGCTTAGATCCTTTCCTATGAGACCAGTATTAGTTTCTGATACACCACTGCGGGTTCAATGTATTCCTTGGTCCTTCACATTGACGATGAAACACTGAAATTACTTCGGAATTAAATACAAAAGCCACAATGCCGCCTTAAGTACAAGAAGAGTTAGACTATTTTGAGTCTGTGCTTTAATCCATTCCTGCGAAACCAGTATTATCTCCGATATACCACTGCAGGTTCAATGTATTCCTTGGACCTTCACATTGATGATGAAACACAGATATCGCATCGGAATTAAATACAAATGGCACAGTGACGCCTTAAGTACAAGAATAGAGACTCTTCTTACAGTCGGTGCTTTGAGCATTCCCTGTGAGACCAGTATTAGTTTCCGATACACCACTGCAGATTCAATGTATTCCTTGCACCTACACATTGACGATGAAACACAGAAATCGCATCGAAATTAAACACGAAACTCATAACGCAGCCTTAATTACAAGATTAGAGACTCTTCATACAGTCGGTGGTTTGATCTTTTCCTGTGAGACCAGTGTTAGTTTCCGACACACCACTGCAGGTTCAATGTATCCTTGGACCTACACATTGACGATGAAACACTGAAATTCCATCGGAATTAAATACAAATGGCACATTGCCGCCTTAAGTGCAAGAAGAGTGAGACTTCTTAGTGTCTGTGCTTTGATCCTTTAATGTGAGACCAGTATTAGTTTCCGATACACCTCTGCATGTTCAATGTATTCCTTGGACATACACATTGACGAGGAAACACTGAAATTACATTGGAATTAAATACAAAAGGCACAATGCCGCCTTAAGTTCAAGAAGAGTGAGACTTCTTAGAGTCTGTGGTTTGATCCTTTCCTGTGAGACCAGTATTAGTTTCCGATACACCACTGGAGGTTCAATGTATTCCTTGGACATACACATTGACGATGAAACATCGAAATCGCATCGGAATTAAATACAAAAGGCATAACGCCGCCTTAATTACAGGATAAGAGACTCTTCTTACAGTCGGTGCTTTGATCTCTTCCTGTGAGACCTGTATTACATTCCGATACACCACTGCTGGTTCAATGTATTCCTTGGACCTTAACATTGACGACGAAACACCGAAATCGCATCGGACGTAAATAAAAAAGGCACAATGCCGCCTTAAGTACAAGAATAGAGACTCTTCTTACAGTCGGTGTTTGATCTTTTCCTGTGAGACCAGTATTAGTTTCCGATACACCACTGCAGGTTCAATGTATTCCTTGGACATTCACATTGACGATGAAACACTGAAATTACATAGGAATTAAATACAAAAGGCGCAATGCCGCCTTAAGTGTAAGAAGACTGAGACTTCTTAGAGTCTGTGCTTTGATCCTTTCCTATGAGACCATTATTAGTTTCCGATACACCACTGCATGTTCAATGTATTCCGTTTACATACACATTGACGATGAAACACTGAATTTCCATCGGAATTAAATACAAAGGCACAATGCTGCGTTAAGTGCAAGAAGAGTGAGACTTCCTAGAGTCTGTGCTTTGATCCTTTCCTGTGAGACCAGTATTAGTTTCCGATACACCATTGCACGTTCAGTGTATTCCTTGGACCCTCACATTGACGATGAAACACAGAAATCGCATCGGAATTATACACAAAAGGCACAATGCCGCCTTAAGTACAAGAATAGAGACTCTTCTTACAGTCGGTGTTTGATCCTTTCCCGTGAGACTAGTATTAGTTTCCCACACACCACTGCAGGTTCACTGTATTCCTTGGACATTCACATTAATGATGAAACACTGATAATATATAGGAATTAAATACAAAAGGCACAATGCCGCCTTAAGTGCAAGAAGAGTGAAACTTCTTAGAGTCTGTCCTTTGATCCTTTCCTATGAGACCATTCTTAGTTTCCGATACACCACTGCAGGTTCAATGTATTCCGTTTAACAACACATTGACGATGAAACACTGCAATTACATCGGAATTAAATACAAAGGCACAATGCCGCGTTAAGTGCAAGAAGAGTGAGACTTCTTAGAGTCTGTGCTTTGATCCTTTCCTGTGAGACCAGTATTAGTTTCCGATACACCACTGCAGGTTCAATGTATTCCTTGGACATTCACATTGACGATGAAACACTAAAATTACATAGGAATTGAATACAGTAGGCACAATGCCTCCTTAAGTGCAAGAAGAGTGAGACTTCTTAGAGTCTGTGCTTTGATCCTTTCCTATGAGACCAGTATTAGTTTCCGATAACCCACTGCAGGTTCAATGTATTCCGATTACATACACATTGACGATGAAACACTGAAATTACATCGGAATTAAATACAAAAGGCACAATGCCGCCTTAAGTGCAAGAAGAGTGTGATTTCTTAGAGTCTGTGCTTTGATCCGTTCCTATGACACCAGTATTAGTTTCCGATGCACCACTGCAGGTTTAATGTATTCCGTTTACATACTCATTGACGATGAAAGACTGAAATTACATCGGAATTAAATACAAAAGGCACAATGTCGCCTTAAGTGGAAGAAGAGTGAGACTTCTTAGAGTCTGTGCTTTGATCCTTTCCTGTGAGACCAGTATTAGTTTCCGATACACCACTACAGGTTCAAAGTATTCCTTGGCCCTTCACATTGACGATGAAACACAGAAATCGCATCGGAATTATATCCAAAAGGCACAATGCCTCAATAAGTACAAGAATAGAGACTCTTCTTACAGTCGGTGCTTTGATCCTTTCCTGTGAGAGCAGTATTAGTTTCCGATACTCCACTGCAGGTTCAATGTATTCCTTGGACATTCCCATTGACGATGAAACACTGAAATTACATCAAAATTAAATACAAAAGGCACAATGCCGCCTTAAGTGCAAGTTGAGTGAGACTTCTTAGAGTCTGTGCTTTGATCCTGTCCTTCGAGACCAGAATAAGTTTCCGATCCACCACTGCAGGTACAATGTATTCCGTTTACAAACACATTGACGTTGAAACCCTGAAATTACATCGGAATTAAATACAAAAGGCACAATGCCGCCTTAAGTGCAAGAAAAGTGAGACTTCTTAGAGTCTGTGCTTTGATCCATTCCAGTGAGACCAGTATTAGTTTCCGATACACCACTGCAGGTTCAATGTATTCCTTGGACCATCGCATTGACGATGAAACACAGAAATCGCATCGGAATTAAATACAAAAGGCACAATGCGGCCTTAAGTACAAGAATAGAGACTCTTCTTAAAGTCGGTGCTTTGAGCATTCCCTGTGAGACCAATATTAGTTTCCGATACACCACATCAGGTTCAATGTATTCCTTGGACATTCCCATTGACGATGAAACACTGAAATTACATCACAATTAATTACAAAAAACACAATGCCGCCTTAGGTGCATGAAGAGTGAGACTTCTTAGAGTCTGTGCTTTTATCCTTTCCTATGAGACCAGTATTAGTTTCCGATAACCCACTGCATGTTCAATGTATTTCGATTACATACACATTGACGATGAAACACTGAAATTACATCGGAAATATATACAAAAGGCACAGTGGCGCCTTAAGTGCAAGAAGAGTTTGACTTCTTAGAGACTGTGCTTTGAACCTTTCCTATGAGACCAGTATTAGTCTCCGATACACCACTGCAGGTTCAATGTATTCCGTTTACATACACATTGACGATGAAACACAGAAATCGCATCGGAATTATACACAAAAGGCACAATGCCGCCTTAAGTACAAGAATAGAGACTCTTCTTACAGTCGGTGTTTAATCCTTTCCTGTGAGACCAGTATTAGTTTCCGATGCACCACTGCAGGTTCACTGTATTCCTTGGACATTCACATTAATGATGAAACACTGAAAATACATAGGAATTAAATACAAAAGGCACAATGCCGCCTTAAGTGCAAGAAGAGTGAAACTTCTTAGAGTCTGTGCTTTGATCCTATCCTATGAGACCATTATTAGTTTCCGATACACCACTGCATCTTCAATGTATTCCGTTTACATACACATTGACGATGAAACACTGAAATTCCATCGGAATTAAATACAAAGGCACAATGCTGCGTTAAGTGCAAGAAGAGCGAGACTTCCTAGAGTCTGTGCTTTGATCCTTTCCTGTGAGACCAGTGTTAGTTTCCGATACACCACTGCACGTTCAATGTATTCCTTGGACCCTCACATTGACGATGAAACACAGAAATCGCATCGGAATTATACACAAAAGGCACAATGCCGCCTTAAGTACAAGAATAGAGACTCTTCTTACAGTCGGTGTTTGATCCTTTCCCGTGAGACTAGTATTAGTTTCCCATACACCACTCCAGGTTCACTGTATTCCTTGGACATTCACATTAATGATGAAACACTGATAATACATAGGAATTAAATACAAAAGGCACAATGCCGCCTTAAGTGCAAGAAGAGTAAACTTCTTAGAGTCTGTCCTTTGATCCTTTCCTATGAGACCATTCTTAGTTTCCGATACACCACTGCAGGTTCAATGTATTCCGTTTAACAACACATTGACGATGAAACACTGCAATTACATCGGAATTAAATACAAAGGCACAATGCCGCGTTAAGTGCAAGAAGAGTGAGACTTCTTAGAGTCTGTGCTTTGATCCTTTCCTGTGAGACCAGTATTAGTTTCCGATACACCACTGCACGTTCAATGTATTCCTTGGACCTTCACATTGACGATGAAACAATGATATTACTTCGGTATTAAATACAAAAGGCACAATGCTGCCTTAAGTGCGAGAAGAGTGAGACTTCTTAGAGTCTGTGCTTTGATCCTTTCCTATGATACCAGTATTAGTTTCCGATACACCACTGCAGGTTCAATGTATTCCTTGGACATTCACATTGACGATGATACACTAAAATTACATAGGAATTGAATACCGTAGGCACAATGCCTCCTTAAGTGCAAGAAGAGTGAGACTTCTTAGAGTCTGTGCTTTGATCCTTTCCTATGAGACCAGTATTAGTTTCTGATAACCCACTGCAGGTTCAATGTATTCCGATTACATAAACATTGACGATGAAACACTGAAATTACATCGGAATTAAATACAAAAGGCACAATGCCGCCTTAAGTGCAAGAAGAGTGTGATTTCTTAGAGTCTGTGCTTTGATCCGTTCCTATGAGACCAGTATTAGTTTCCGATACACCACTGCAGGTTCAATGTATTCCGTTTACATACTCATTGACGATGAAACACTGAAATTACATCGGAATTAAATACAAAAGGCACAATGTCGCCTTAAGTGGAAGAAGAGTGAGACTTCTTAGAGTCTGTGCTTTGATCCTTTCCTGTGAGACCAGTATTAGTTTCCGATACACCACTACAGGTTCAAAGTATTCCTTGGCCCTTCACATTGACGATGAAACACAGAAATCGCGTCGGAATTATATACAAAAGGCACAATGCCGCATTAAGTACAAGAATAGAGACTCTTCTTACAGTCGGTGCTTTGATCCTTTCCTGTGAGAGCAGTATTAGTTTCCGATACACCACTGCAGGTTCAATGTATTCCTTGGACATTCCCATTGACGATGAAACACTGAAATTACATCAAAATTAAATACAAAAGGCACAATGCCGCCTTAAGTGCAAGTTGAGTGAGATTTCTTAGAGTCTGTGCTTTGATCCTGTCCTTCGAGACCAGAATTAGTTTCCGATCCACCACTGCAGGTACAATGTATTCCGTTTACAAACACATTGACGTTGAAACCCTGAAATTACATCGGAATCAAATACAAAAGGCACAATGCCGCCTTAAGTGCAAGAAAAGTGAGACTTCTTAGAGTCTGTGCTTTGATCCATTCCAGTGAGACCAGTATTAGTTTCCGATACACCACTGCAGGTTCAATGTATTCCTTGGACCATCACATTGACGATGAAACACAGAAATCGCATCGGAATTAAATACAAAAGGCACAATGCGGCCTTAAGTACAAGAATAGAGACTCTTCTTACAGTCGGTGCTTTGAGCATTCCCTGTGAGACCAATATTAGTTTCCGATACACCACATCAGGTTCAATGTATTCCTTGGACATTCCCATTGACGATGAAACACTGAAATTACATCACAATTAATTACAAAAAACACAATGCCGCCTTAGGTGCATGAAGAGTGAGACTTCTTAGAGTCTGTGGTTTGATCCTTTCCTGTGAGACCTGTATTAGTTTCCGATACACCACTGCAGTTTCAATGTATTCCTTGGACCTTCACATTGACGATGAAACACAGAAATCGCATCAAAAGTAAATACAAAAGGCACATTGCCGCCTTAAGTAAGGAATAGAGCCTCTTCTTACAGTCTGTGATTTGAGTATTCCCTGTGAGACCAGTATTAGTTTCCGATACACCACTGCAGGTTCAATGTATTCCTTGGACCCTCTCATTGACGATGGAACACAGAAATCGCATCGTAATTAAATACAAATGGCATATTGACGCCTTTAGTACAAGTATAGAGACTCTTCTTACAGTCGGTGCTTTGATCCATTCCTGTGAGACCAGTATTAGTTTCCGATACACCACTGCAGTTCAATGTATTCCTTGGACATTCACATTGACGATGAAACACTGAAATTACATCGGAATTAAATTCAAAAGGCACAATGCCGCCTTAAATGCAAGAAGAGTGAGACTTCTTAGAGTCTGTGCTTTGATCCTTTCCTATGAGAGCAGTATTAGTCTCCGATACACCACTGCAGGATCAATGTATTCCTGTTACATACACATTGACGTTGAAAAACTGAAATTACATCGGAATTAAATACAAAAGGCACAACGCCGCCTTAAGTGCAAGAAGAGTGAGACTTCTTAGAGTCTGTGCTTTGATCCCTTCCTGTGAGACCAGTATTAGTTTCCGATACACCACTGCAGGTTCAATGTATTCCTCGAACCTTCTCATTGACGGTGAAACACAGAAATCGCATCGGAATTAAATACAAAATGCACAATGCTGCGTTAAGTACAAGAATAGAGACTCTTCTTAGAGTCGGTGATTTGATCCTTTTCTATGAGACCAGTATTAGTTTCCGATACACCACTGCACGTTCAATTTATTCCTTTTACATACACATTGACGATGAAACACTGAAATTACATCGGAATTAAATACAAAAGGCACAATGCCGCCTTAAGTGCAAGAAGAGTGGGACTTCTTAGAGTCTGTGCTTTGATCTTTTCCTGTGAGACCAGTATTAGTTTCCGATACAACACTGCAGGTTCAATGTATTCCTTGGACATTCGCATTGACGATGAAACACTGAAATTACATCGGAATTAAATACAAAAGGCATTATGCCGCCATAAGTGCAAGAAGAGTGAGACTTCTTAGACTCTGTGCTTTGATCCTATCCTGTGAGACCAGTATTAGTTTCCGATACACCACTGCAGGTTCAATGTATTCCTTGGACCATCACATTGACGATGATACACAGAAATCGCATCGGAATTAAATACAAAAGGCACAATGCCGACTTAAGTACAAGAATAGAGTTTCTTCATACAGACGGTGCTTTGATCCTTTCCTGTGAGACCAGTATTAGTTTCCGATACACCACTGCAGATTCAATGTATTCCTTGGACCTTCACATTGACGATGAAACACAGAAATCGCATCGTAATTAAATACAAAAGGCACAATGCCGCCATAAGTACGAGAATAGAGACTCTTCTTACATTCGGTGCTTTGATCCTTTCCTGTGAGACCAGTATTAGTTTCCGATACACCACTGCAGGGTCAATGAATTCCTTGGACCTTCACATTGACGATGAAACACAGAAATCGCATGCGAATTAAATACAAAAGGCACAATGTCGCCTTAAGTACAAGAATAGAGACTCTTCTAACAGTCGGTGCTTTGATCCATTCCCGTGAGACCAGTATTAGTTTCCGATACACTACTGCAGGTTCAATGTTTTCCTTTTACATACACATTGACGATGAAACACTGAAATTACATCGGAATTAAATACAAAAGGCATTATGCCGCCATAAGTGCAAGAAGAGTGAGACTTCTTAGACTCTGTGCTTTGATCCTATCCTGTGAGACCAGTATTAGTTTCCGATACACCACTGCAGGTTCAATGTATTCCTTGGACCATCACATTGACGATGATACACAGAAATCGCAACGGAATTAAATACAAAAGGCACAATTCCGACATAAGTACGAGAATAGAGACTCTTCTTACAGTCGGTGCTTTGATCCGTTCCTGTGAGACCAGTACTAGCTTCCGATACACCACTGCAGGTTCAATGTATTCCTTGGACCTTCACATTGACGATGAAACACAGAAATCGCATCGGAATTAAATACAAAGGCACAATGCCGCCTTCAGTACAAGAATAGTGACTCTTCTTACAGTCGGTGCTTTTATCCTTTCCTGTGAGACCAGTATTAGATTCCGATACACCATTTCCGGTTCAATGTATTCCTTGGACCTTCACATTGACGATGAAACACAGAAATCGCATCGGAATTAAATAGAAAAGGCACAATGCCGCCTTAAGTACAAGAATAGAGACTCTTCTTACAGTCGCTCCTTTGATCCGTTCCTGTGAGACCAGTTTTATTTTCCGATACCACACTGCAGGTTCAATGTATTCCTTTTACATACACATTGACGATGAAACACTGAAATTACATCGGAATTAAATACAAAAGGTACAATGCCGCCTTAAGTGCAAGAAGAGTGAGACTTCTTAGAGTCTGTGGTTTCATCCTTTCCTATGACACCAGTATTAGTTTCCGATTCACCACTACCGGTTCAATGAATTCCTTTTACATACACATTGACGATGAAACTCTGAAATTACATCGGAATTAAATACAAAAGGCACAATGCCGCCTTAAGTGCAAGAAGAGTGAGACTTCTTAGAGTCTGTGCTTTGAACCTTTCGTGTGAGACCAGTATTAGTTTACGATGAACCACTGCAGGTTCAATGTAATTCTTGGACCTTCACATTGACGATGAAACACAGAAATCGCATCGGAATTAAATACAAAAGGCACAATGCCGCCTTTAGTACAAGAATAGAGACTCTTCTTACAGTCGGTGCTTTGATCCTTTCCTGTGAGACCAGTATTAATTTCCGATACACCACTGTAGGTCTAATGTATTCCTTGGACCTTCACACTGACGATGAAGCACATCAATCGCAACGGAATTAAAAACAAATGGCACAATGCCGCCTTAAGTACAAGAATAGAACCTCTTCTTACACTCGGTGCTTTGATCCTTTCCTATGAGAGCAGTTTTAGTTTCCGATACACCACTGCAGATTCAATGTATTCCTTTTACATACACATTGACGATGAGACACTGAAATTACATCGGAATTAAATACAAAAGGCACAATGCCGCCTTAAGTGCAAGAAGAGTGGGACTTCTTAGAGTCTGTGTTTTGATCCTTTCCTGTGAGACCAGTATTAGTTTCCGATACAACACTGCAGGTTCAATGTATTCCTTGGACATTCACATTGACGATGAAACACTGAAATTACATCGGAATTAAATACAAAAGGCACAATGCAACCTTAAATGCAAGAAGAGTGAGACTTTTTAGAGTCTGTGCTTTCATCCTTTCCTATGACACCAGTATTAGTTTCGAATTCACCACTGCAGATTCAATGTATTCCTTGGACCTTCACATTGACGATGAAACACAGAAATCGCATCGTAATTAAATACAAAAGGCACAATGCCGCCATAAGTACGAGAATAGAGACTCTTCTTACAGTCGGTGCTTTGATCCTTTCCTGTGAGACCAGTATTAGTTTCCGATACACCACTGCAGGGTCAATGTATTCCTTGGACCTTCACATTGACGATGACACACAGAAATCGCATCGGAATTAAATACAAAAGGCACAATGTCGCCTTAAGTACAAGAATAGAGACACCTCTAAAAGTCGGTGCTTTGATCCATTCCTGTGAGACCAGTATTAGTTTCCGATACACCATTTCAGGTTCAATGTATTCCTTGGACATTCACGTTGACGATGAAACACAGAAATCGCATCGGAATTAAATACAAAAGGCACTATGCCGCCTTAAGTACAAGAATAGATTCTTCTTACAGTCGGTGCTTTGATCCCTTCCTGTAAGACCAGTATTAGTTTCCGATACACTACTGCAGGTTCAATGTTTTCCTTTTACATACACATTGACGATGAAACACTGAAATTACATCGGAATTAAATACAAAAGGCACAATGCCGCCTTAAGTGCAAGAAGAGTGAGACTTCTTAGAGTCTGTGCTTTCATCCTTTCTTATGACACCAGTATTAGTTTCCGATTCACCACTGCCGGTTCAATGAATTCCTTTTACATACACATTGACGATGAAACTCTGAAATTACATCGGAATTAAATACAAAAGGCACAATGCCGCCTTAAGTGCAGGAAGAGTGAGACTTCTTAGAGTCTGTGCTTTGATCCTTTCGTGTGAGACCTGTATTAGTTTCCGATACACCACTGCAGGTTCAATGTATTCCTTGGACCTTCACATTGACGATGAAACACAGAAATCGCATCGGAATTAAATACAAAAGGCACAATGCCGTCTTAAGTAAAAGAACAGAGACTCTTCTTACAGTCGGTGCTTTGATCCTTTCCTGTGACACCAGTATTAGTTTCCGATACACCACTGCAGGTTCAATGTATTCCTTGGACCTTCACATTGACGATGAAACACAGAAATCGCATCGGAATTAAATACAAAAGGCACAATGCCGCCTTTAGTACAAGAATACAGACTCTTCTAACAGTCGGTGCTTTGATCCTTTTATGTGAGACCAGTATTAGTTTCCGATACACCACTGTAGGTCTAATGTATTCCTTGGACCTTCACATTGACGATGAAACACAGAAATCGCATCGGAATTAAATACAAAAGGCATAATGCCGCCTTAAGTAAAAGAATAGAGACTCTTCTTACACTCGGTGCTTTAAACCTTTCCTATGAGACCAGTTTTAATTTCCGATACACCACTGCAGATTCAATGTATTCCTTTTACATACACATAGACGATGAAACACTGAAATTACATCAGAATTTAATTCAAAAGGCACATTGCTGCCTTAAGTGCAAGAAGAGTGAGACTTCTTAGAGTCTGTGCTTTGATCCTTTCCTGTGAGACCAGTATTAGTTTCCGATACACCACTGCAGGTTAAATGTATTCCCTGGACCTTCACATTGACGACGAATCACAAAAATCAAATCGGAATTAAATACAAAAGTCACAATGCCGCCTTTAGTACAAGAATAGAGACTCTTCTTTCAGTCGGTGCTTTGATCCTTTCCTGTGAGACCAGTATTAGTTTCTGATACACCACTGCAGGTTCAATGTATTCCTTCGACCTTCACATTGACGATGAAACACTGGAACCGCATCGGAATTAAATACAAAAGGCACAATGCCGCCTTAAGTACAAGAATAGAGGCTCTTCTTACAGTCGGTTCTTTGATCCTTTCCTATGACACCAGTATTAGTTTCCGACACACCACTGCAGGTTCAATGTATTCCTTGGACCTTCACATTGACGATGAAACACAGAAATCGCATCGGAATTAAATACAAAAGGCACAATGCCGCCTTTAGTACAAGAATAGAGACTCTTCTTACAGTCGGTGCTTTGATCCTTTTATGTGAGACCAGTATTAGTTTCCGATACACCACTGTAAGTCTAATGTATTCCTTGGACCTTCACATTGACGATGAAACACAGAAATCACATCGGAATTAAATACAAAAGGCACAATGCCGCTTTAAGTAAAAGAATAGAGACTCTTCTTACACTCGGTGCTTTGAACCTTTCCTATGAGACCAGTTTTAATTTCCGATACACCACTGCAGATTCAATGTATTCCTTTTACATACACATTGACGATGAAACACTGAAATTACATCAGAATTTAATTCAAAAAGCACATTGCCGCCTTAAGTGCAAGAAGAGTGAGACTTCTTAGAGTCTGTGCTTTGATCCATTCCTGTGAGACCAGTATTAGTTTCCGATACAACACTGCAGGTTCAATGTATTCCTTGGACATTCACATTGACGATGAAACACTGAAATTACATCGGTATTAAATACAAAAGGCACAATGCCGCCTTAAATGCAAGAAGAGTGAGACTTTTTAGAGTCTGCGCTTTCATCCTTTCCTATGACACCAGTATTAGTTTCGAATTCACTACTGCTGGTTCAATGTATTCCTTTTACATACACATTGACGCTTAAACACTGAAATTACATCGGAATTAAATATTAAAGGCACAATGCCGCCTTAAGTGCAAGAACAGTAAGACTTTTTAGAGTCTGTGCTCTGTTCCTTTCCTATGACACCAGTATTAGTTTCCGATACACCACTGCAGCTTCAGTGTATTCTTAGGACCTTCACATTGACGATGAAACACAGAAATCGCATCGGAATTAAAAACAAAAGGCACAATGCCGACTTAAGTACAAGAATAGAGTTTCTTCTTACAGACGGTGCTTTGATCCTTTCCTGTGAGACCAGTATTAGTTTCCGATACACCACTGCAGATTCAATGTATTCCTTGGACCTTCACATTGACGATGAAACACAGAAATCGCATCGTAATTAAATACAAAAGGCACAATGCCGCCATAAGTTCGAGAATAGAGACTCTTCTTACATTCGGTGCTTTGATCCATTCCCGTGAGACCAGTATTAGTTTCCGATACACCATTTCAGGTTCAATGTATTCCTTGGACATTCACATTGACGATAAAACACAGATATCGCAACGGAATTAAATACAAAAGGCACAATGCCGCCTTAAGTACAAGAATAGACTCTTCTTACAGTCGGTGCTTTGATCCCTTCCTGTATGACCAGTATTAGTTTCCGATACACTACTGCAGGTTCAATGTTTTCCTTTTACATACACATTGACGATGAAACACTGAAATTACATCGGAATTAAATACAAAAGGCATTATGCCGCCATAAGTGCAAGAAGAGTGAGACTTCTTAGACTCTGTGCTTTGAACCTTTCCTGTGAGACCAGTATTAGTTTCCGATACACCACTGCAGGTTCAATGTATTCCTTGGACCTTCACATTGACGATGAAACACAGAAATCGCATCGGAATTAAATAGAAAAAGGCACAATGCCGCCTTAAGTACAAGAATAGAGACTCTTCTTACAGTCGCTCCTTTGATCCGTTCCTGTGAGACCAGTTTTATTTTCCGATACCGCACTGCAGGTTCAATGTATTCCTTTTACATACACATTGACGATGAAACACTGAAATTACATCGGAATTAAATACAAAAGGTACAATGCCGCCTTAAGTGCAAGAAGAGTGAGACTTCTTAGAGTCTGTGGTTTCATCCTTTCCTATGACACCAGTATTAGTTTCCGATTCACCACTACCGGTTCAATGAATTCCTTTTACATACACATTGACGATGAAACTCAGAAATTACATCGGAATTAAATACAAAAGGCACAATGCCGACTTAAGTGCAAGAAGAATGAGATTTCTTAGAGTCTGTGCTTTGATCGTTTCGTGTGAGACCAGTATTAGTTTACGATGAACCACTGCAGGTTCAATGTAATCCTTGGACCTTCACATTGACGATGAAACACAGAAATCGCATCGGAATTAAATACAAAAGGCACAATGCCGCCTTAAGTAAAAGATTAGAGACTCTTCTTACAGTCGGTGCTTTGATCCTTTCCTGTGAGACCAGTATTAGTTTCCGATACACCTCTGCAGGTTCAATGTATTTTTGGACCTTCACATTGACGATGAAACACAGATATCGCATCGGAATTAAATACAAAAGGCACAATGCCGCCTTTAGTACAAGAATAGAGGCTCTTCTTACAGTCGGTGCTTTGATCCTTTCCTGTGAGACCAGTATTAGTTTCCGATACACCACTGTAGGTCTAATGTATTCCTTGGACCTTCACACTGACGATGAAGCACATAAATCGCAACGGAATTAAAAACAAATGGCACAATGCCGCCTTAAGTACAAGAATAGAACCTCTTCTTACACTCGGTGCTTTGATCCTTTCCTATGAGACCAGTTTTAGTTTCCGATACACCACTGCAGATTCAATGTATTCCTTTTACATACACATTGTCGATGAAACACTGAAATTACATCGGAATTAAATACAAAAGGCACAATGCCGCCTTAAGTGCAAGAAGAGTCGGACTTCTTGGAGTCTGTGCTTTGATCCTTTCCTGTGAGACCAGTATTACTTTCCGATACAACACTGCAGGTTCAATGTATTCCTTGGACATTCACATTGACGATGAAACACTGAAATTACATCGGAATTAAATACAAAAGGCACAATGCAACCTTAAATGCAAGAAGAGTGAGACGTTTTAGAGTCTGTGCTTTCATCCTTTCCTATGACACCAGTATTAGTTTCGAAAACACCACTGCAGGTTCAATGTATTCCTTTTACATACACATTGACGATTAAACACTGAAATTACATCGGAATTAAATACTAAAGGCACAATGCAGAGATAAGTGCAAGAACAGTAAGACTTTTTAGAGTCTGTGCTCTGTTCCCTTCCTATGACACCAGTATTAGTTTCCGATACACCACTGCAGCCTCAATGTATTCCTTGGACCTTCACATTGACGATGAAACACAGAAATCGCATTGGAATTAAAAACCAAAGGCACAATGCCGACTTAAGTTCAAGACTAGAGTTTCTTCTTACAGTCGGTGCTTTGAACCTTTCCTGTGAGACCAGTATTAGTTTCCGATACACCACTGCAGATTCAATGTATTCCTTGGACCTTCACATTGACGATGAAACACAGAAATCGCATCGGAATTAAATACAAAAGGCACAATGCCGCCTTTAGTACAAGAATAGAGACTCTTCTTACAGTCGGTGCTTTGATCCTTTTATGTGAGACCAGTATTAGTTTCCGATACACCACTGTAGGTCCAAAGTATTCCTTGGACCTTCACATTGACGATGAAACACAGAAATCGCATCGGAATTAAATACAAAAGGCACAATGCCGCCTGAAGTAAAAGAATAGAGACTCTTCTTACACTCTGTGCTTTGAACCTTTCCTATGAGACCAGTTTTAATTTCCGATACACCACTGCAGATTCAATGTATTCCTTTTACATACACATTGACGATGAGACACTGAAATTACATCGGAATTAAATACAAAAGGCACAATGCCGCCTTAAGTGCAAGAAGAGTGGGACTTCTTAGACTCTGTGCTTTGATCCTTTCCTGTGAGACCAGTATTAGTTTCCGATACACCACTGCAGGTTGAATGTATTCCTTGGACCTTCACATTGACGATGAAACACAGAAATCGCATCGGAATTAAATACAAAAGGCACAATGCCGCCTTAAGTAAAAGAATAGAGACTCTTCTTACACTCTGTGCTTTGAACCTTTCCTATGAGACCAGTTTTAATTTCCGATACACCACTGCAGATTCAATGTATTCCTTTTACAATACACATTGACGATGAAACACTGAAATTACATCAGAATTTAATTCAAAAGGCACATTGCCGCCTTAAGTGCAAGAAGAGTGAGACTTCTTAGAGTCTGTGTTTTGATCCTTTCCTGTGAGACCAGTATTAGTTTCCGATACACCACTGCAGGTTTAATGTATTCCCTGGACCTTCACATTGACGATGAATCACAAAAATCACATCGGAATTAAATACAAAAGTCACAATGCCGCCTTTTGTACAAGAATAGAGACCCTTCTTTCAGTCGGTGCTTTGATCCTTTCTTGTGAGACCAGTATTAGTTTCTGACACACCACTGCAGGTTCAATGCATTCCTTCGACCTTCACATTGACGATGAAACACTGAAACCGCATCGGAATTAAATACAAAAGGCACAATGCCGCCTTAAGTACAAGAATAGAGGCTCTTCTTACAGTCGGTGCTTTGATCCTTTCCTATGACACCAGCATTAGTTTCCGTCACACCACTGCATGTTCAATGTATTCCTTGGACCTTCACGTTGACGATGAAACACAGAAATCGCATCGGAATTATATACAAAAGGCACAATGCCGCCTTAAGTAAAAGAATAGAGACTCTTCTTACAGTCGGTGCTTTGATCCTTTCCTATGAGACCAGTTTAAGTTTCCGATACACCACCGCAGGTTCAATGTATTCCTTTTACATACACATTGACGATGAAACACTGAAATTACATCGAAATTAAATACAATAAACACAATGCCGCCTTCAGTGCAAGAACAGTGACACTTCTTTGGATCTGTGCTTTGATCCTTAACTGTGAGACCAGTATTAGTTTCCGATACACCACTGCAGGTTTAATGTATTCCTTGAAACTTCACATTGACGATGAGACACAGAAATCACATCGGAGATAAATACAATAGGCACAATGTTGCCTTAAGTGCAAGAAGCGTAAGACTTCTTAGTGTCTCTGCTTTGATCCTTTCCTGTGAGACCAGTATTAGTTTTCGATACACCACTGCAGGTTCAATGTATTCTTTGGACATTCACATTGACGATGAAACACAGAAATCGCATCGGTATTAAATACAAAAGGCTCAATGCCGCCTTAAGTAAAGGAATAGAGACTCTTCTTACAGTCGGTTTTTGATCCTTTAATATGACACTTGTATTAGTTTCCGACACACCACTGCAGGTTAAGTGTATTCTTTGGACATTCACATTGACGATGAAACACAGAAATCGCATCGGAATTAAATACAAAAGGCACAATGCCGCTTTAAGTACAAGAATAGAGACTCTTCTTTCAGTCGGTACTTTGATCCTTTCCTGTGAGACCAGTATATGTTTGCGATGCACCACTGCAGGTCTAATGAATTCCTTGGAACTTCACATTGACGATGAAACAAAGAAATCGCATCGGAACTAAATACAATTGGCACATTGCCCCCTTAAGTGCAAGAATAGAGACTCTTCTTACAGTCGGTGCTTTGATCCTTTCCTATGAGACCAGCTTTAGTTTCCGATACACCACTGCAGGTTCAATGTATTCCTTTTACACACACATTGACGATGAAACACTGAAATTACATCGGAATGAAATACAAAAGGCACAATACCGCCTTAAGTGCAAGAAGAGTGAGACTTCTTAGAGTCTGGGCTTTGATCTTTTCCTGTGAGACCAGTATTTGTTTCCGATACACCACTGCAGGTTCAATGTATTTCTTGGACCCTCACATTGACGTTGAAACACAGAAATCGCATCGGAAATAAATACAAAAGGCACAATGCCGCCTTAAGTACAAGAATAGACACTCTTCTTTCAGTCGGTGCTTTGATCCTTTCCTGTGAGAGCAGTGTTTGTTTCCGATACACCATTGCTGGTGCAATGTATTCCTTTCACATACACATTGACGATGAAACACTGAATTTACATCGAAATTAAATACAAAAGGCACCATGCCGCCTTAAGTGCAAGAGGAGTGAGACTTCTTAGAGTCTGTGCTTTGACCCTTAACTGTGAGACCAGTATTAGTTTCCGATACACCACTGCAGGATCAATGTATTCCTTGGACATACACGTTGACGATGAAACACAGAAAACGCATCGGAATTAAATACGAAAGACACAATGCCGCCTTAACTGCAAGTAGAGTGACACCTCTTAGAGTCTGTGCTTTGACCCTTTCCTGTGAGACCAGTATTAGTTTCCGATACACCACTGCAGGTTCAATGTAATCCTTGGACATACATGTTGACGATGAAACACAGAAATAGCATTGGAATTAAATACGAAAGGCACAATGCCGCCTTAAGTGCAAGAAGAGTGACACCTCTTAGAGTCTGTGCTTTGATCCTTTCCTGGGAGACCAGTATTAGTTTCCGATACACCACTGAAGGTTCAATGTATTCCTTGGACATACACATTGACACGGAAACACTGAAATTACATCGGAATTAAATAAAAAAGCACAATGCCGACTTAAGTGCAAAAAGTGTGAGACTTCTTATAGTCTGTGCTTTGATCCTTTCCGGTGAGACCAGTTTTGGTTTCCGATACACCTCTGCACGTTCAATGTATTCCTTGAAAATACACATTGACGATGAAACACAGAAATTAATCGCAATTAAATACAAAAGGCACAATGCCGCCCTAAGTACAAGAATAGGGACTCTTCTTACAGCCGGTGCTTTGATCCTTTCCTGTGAGACCAGTATTAGTTTCCGATACACCACTGCAGATTAAATGTATTCCTTGGACCGTCACATGAACGTTGAAACACAGAAACCGCATTGGAATTAAATACAAAAGGCACAATGCCGCATTAAGTGCAAGAATAGTAAGACTTCTTAGAGTCTTTGCTTTGATCCTTTCCTGTGAGACCAGCATTAGTTTCCGATACACAACTGCAGGTTTAATGTATTCCTTGGACCTTCACATTGACGATGAAACACAGAAATCGCGTCGGAATTAAATACAAAATGCCAAATACTGCCTTAGGTATAAGAATAGAGACTATTGTTACAGTCGGTGTTTTTGAGTAGTCCCTGTGAGAACAGTATTAGTTTACGATACACCACTGCAGGGTCATTGTTTTCCTTCGACATACACATTGACGATGAAACAGTGAAATTAGATCGGAATAAAATACTAAACTCACAATGCCGCCTTAAGTGCAAGAAGAGTGACACCTCTTAGAGTCTGTGCTTTGATCCATTCCTGTGCGACCAGTTTTAGTTTCCGATACACCACTGCAGGTTCAATGTATTCCTTGGACCGTCACATTGACGATGAAACACAGAAATCGCGTCGGAATTAAATTCAAAAGGCACAATGCCGCCTTAAGTACAAGAATAGAGACTCTTCTTACAGTCGGTGTTTTGAGCAATCCCTGTAAGACCAGTATTAGTTTCCGTTACACCACTGCAGGTTCAATGTATTCCTTGGTCCTAAACATTGACGATGAAACACAGAAATCGCGTCGGAATTAAATACAAACGGCACAATGCCGCCGTAAGTATAAGAATAGAGACTCTTCTTACAGTCGGTGTTTTGAGCATTCCCTGTGAGACCAGTCTTAGTTTCCGATACTCCACTGCTGGTTCAATGTATTCCTTGGACATACACATTGACGATGAAACACTGAAATTACATCGGTAGTAAATACAAAAGGCACAATGCATTCTTAACCGCAAGAAGAGTGAGACTACTTAGAGTCTGTGCTTTCATCTTTTCCTGTGAGACCAGTATTAGTTTCCGATACACCACTGCAGGTTCAATGTATTCCTTGGACATTCACATTGACGATGAAACACAGAAATCACATCGGAATTAAATACAAAAGGCACAATGCCGCCTTAAGTACAAGAATAGAGACTCTTCTTACTGTCGGTGCTTTGATCCTTTCCTGTGAGACCAGTATTTGTTTCCGATACACCACTGCAGGTCTAATGTATTCCTTGGACCTTCACATTGACCATGATATACAGAAATCGCATCGGAATTTAATACAAAAGGGACAATGCTGCCTTAAGTGCTAGAAGAGTGAGACTTCTTAGAGTCTGTCCTTTGATCTTTTGCTGTGAGACCAGTATTAGTTTCCAATACTACACTGCAGGTTCAATGTATTCCTTGGACCTTCACATTGACGATGAAACACAGAAAGCGCATCGGAATTAAATAAAAAGGCACAACGCCGCCTTAAGTACAAGAATAGAGAGTCTTCTTACAGTCGGTGCTTTGCTCCTTTCCTATGAGACCAATTTAGTTTCCGCTACACCACTGCAGGTTCAATGTATTCCTTTTACACACACATTGACGATGAAACACTGAGATTACATCGGAATTCAATACAAAAGGCACAATACCGCCTTAAGTGCAAGAAGAGTGATACTTTTTAGAGTCTGTGCTTTGATCCTCTCCTGTGAGGCCAGTATTAGTTTCCGATACACCACTGCAGGTTCAATATATTCCTTGGCCTTCACATTGACGATGAAACACAGAAATCGCATCGGAATTAAATAAAAAAGGCACAATGCTGCCTTAAGTACAAGAATAGAGACTCTTCTCTCAGTCGGTGCTTTGATCCTTTCCTGTGAGAGCAGTATTAGTTTCCGATACATCACTGCAGGTTCAATGTATTCCTTTTACATACACATTGACGATGAAACACTGAATTTACTTCGGAAATAAATACAAAAGGCACAATGCCGCCTAAAGTGCAAGAGGAGTTAGACTTCTTAGACTCTGTGCTTTGATCCTTAACTGTGAGACTAGTATTAGTTTCCGATACACCACTGCAGGTTCAATGTATTCCATGGACATACATGTTGACGATGAAACACAGAAATAGCATTGGAATTAAATACGAAAGGCACAATGCCGCCTTAAGTGCAAGAAGAGTGACACCTCTTAGAGTCTGTGCTTTGATCCTTTCCTGGGAGACCAGTATTAGTTTCCGATACACCACTGCAGGTTCAATGTATTCCTTGGACCTTCACATTGCCGAGGAAACACAGGAATCGCGTAGAATTAAAAGCAAAAGGCACAATGCCGCCTTAAGTACAAGAATAGAGACTCTTCTTACAGTCGGTGTTTTGAGCAATCCCTGTGAGACCAGTATTAGTTTCCGATACACCACTGCAGGTTCAATGTATTTCTTGGACCTTCACATTGACGATGAAACACAGAAATCGCGTCGGAATTAAATACAAAAGGCACAATGCCGCCTTAACTATAAGAATAGAGACTCTTCTTACAGTCGGTGTTTTGAGCATTCCCTGTGAGACCAGTATTAGTTTCCGATACACCACTGCAGGTTCAATGTATTACTTGGACATACACATTGACGATGAAACAGTGAAATTAGATCGGAAATAAATGCAAAAGGCACAATGCCGCCTTAAGTGCAATAAGAGTGAGACTTCTTAGTGTCTGTGCTATTATCCTTTCCTGTGAGACCAGTATTAGATTCCAATACTACACTGCAGGTTCAATGTTCTCCTCGGACCATCACATTGACGATGAAACACAGAAATCGCATCGGAATTAAATACAAAAGGCACAATGCTGACTTAAGTATAAGATTAGAGACTCTTCTTACAGTCGGTGTTTTGAGCAATCACTGTGAGACCAGTATTAGTTTCCGATACACCACTGCAGGTGCAATGTATTCCTTGGACCTTCACATTGACGATGAAACGCAGAAATCGCGTCGGAATTAAATACAAAAGGCACAAGGCCGCCTTAAGTACATGAATAGAGACTATTCTCACAGTCGGTGCTTTGAGCATTCCCTGTGAGACCAGCATTAGTTTTCGATACACCACTGCTGGTTCAATGTATTCCTTGGACATACACTTTGACGATGAAACACTGAAATTGCATTGGAATTAAATACAAAAGGCACAATGCATTCTTAAGCGCAAGAAGAGTGAGACTTCTTGGAGTCTGTGCTTTCATCTTTTCCTGTGAGACCAGTATTAGTTTCCGATACACCACTGCAGGTTCAATGCACTTCTTGGACCTTCACAAGGACGATGAAACGCAGAAATCGCGTCGGAATTAAATACAAACTGCACAAGGCCGCCTTAAGTACATGAATAGAGACTATTCTCACAGTCGGTGCTTTGAGCATTCCCTGTGAGACCAGCATTAGTTTTCGTAACACCACTGCTGGTTCAATGTATTCCTTGGACATACACATTGATGATGAAACACTGAAATTACATTGGAATTAAATACAAAAGGCACAATGCATTCTTAAGCGCAAGAGGAGTGAGCCTTCTTATAGTCTGTGCTTTGATCCTTTCCTGTGAGACCAGTATTAGTTTCCGATACACCACTGCAGGTTCAATGTATTCCTTGGACCTTCAAATTGACCATGATATACAGAAATCGCATCGGAATTTAATACAAAAGGGACAATGCTGCCTTAAGTGCTAGAAGAGTGAGACTTCTTAGAGTCTGTCCTTTGATCTTTTGCTGTGAGACCAGTATTAGTTTCCAATACTACACTGCAGGTTCAATGTATTCCTTGGACCTTCACATTGACGATGAAACACAGAAAGCGCATCGGAATTAAATAAAAAGGCACAACGCCGCCTTAAGTACAAGAATAGAGAGTCTTCTTACAGTCGGTGTTTTGAGCATTCCCTGTGAGACCAGTATTAGTTTCCGATACACCACGGCTGGTTCAATATATTCCTTGGACATACACATTGACGATGAAACACAGAAATCGCATCGGAAATAAATACAAAAGGCACAATGCCGCCTTAAGTGCAAGAAGAGTGCGACTTCTTACAGTCTGTGCATTGATCCTTTCCTGTGGGACCAGTATTAGTTTCCGAAACTCCTCTGCAGGTTCAATGTATTCCTTGGACCTTCACATTGACGATGAAACACAGAAATCGCATCGGAATTAAATACAAATGCACAATGCCGCCTTAAGTGCAAGAAGACTGAGACTTCTTACAGTCTGTGCTTTGATCCTTTCATGTGAGACCAGTATTAGTTTCCGATACACCTCTTCAGGATCTATGTATTCCTTGGACCTTCACGTTGACGATGAAACACAGAAATGGCATCGGAATTAAATACAAAAGGCACAATGCTGCCTTACGTGCAAGAAGAGTGACACTTCTTAGAGTGTCTGCTTTGATCCTTTCCTGTGAGACCAGTATTGGTTTCCGATACACCACTGCAGGTTCAATGTATTCCTAGGACATACACTTTGACGAAGAAACACTGAAATTACATCGGAATTAAATACAAAAGGCGCAATGCCACCTTAAGTGCAAGTAGAGTGGGACTTCTTGGAGTCTGTGCTTTGATCCTTTCCTGTGGGACCAGTATTAGTTTCCGATACTCCACTGCAGGTTCAGTTTATTCTTTGGACCTTCACATTGACGATGAAACACAGAAATCGCATCGGAATTAAATACAAAAGGCACAATGCAACCTTAAGTACAAGAACAGGGTCTCATCTTACAGTCGGTGCTTTGGGCATTCCCTGTGAGACCAGTATTAGTTTCCGACACACCACTGCAGGTTCACTGTATTCCCTGGACCTTCACATTGACGATGAAACTCAGAAATCGCGTCGGAATTAAACACAAAAGGCACAATGCGGCCTTAAGTACAAGAGTAGAACTCTTCTGCTGTCGGTGTTTTGAGCATTCCCTGTGAGACCAGTATTAGTTTCCGATACACCACTGCAGGTTCAATGTATTCCTTGGACATACACATTGACGATGAAACACTGAAATTACATCGGAATTAAATACAAAAGGCACAATGCCGCCTTAAGTGCAAGAAGAGTGAGACTTCTTAGAGTCTGTGCTCTGATCCTTTCCTGTGAGACCAGTAATAGTTTCCGATACACCACTGCAGGTTCAATGTATTCCTTGGACCTTCACATTGACGATGAAACACAGAAATCGCATCGGAATGAAATACAAAAGGCACAATGCCGACTTAAGTTGCAAGAACAGAGACCCTTCTTACAGTCGGTGCTTTGATCATTCCGTGTGAGACCAGTATTAGTTTCCGACACACCACTGCAGGTTCAATGTATTCCTTTGTCCTTCACATTGACTATGAAATTCAGAAATCGCGTCAGAATTAAATACAAAAGGCACAATGCAGCCTTAAGTACAAGAATAGACACACTTCTTACAGTTATTGTTTTGAGCATTCCCTGTGAGACAAGTATTAGTTTCCGATACACCACTGCAGGTTCAATGCATTCCGTGGACCTTCAGATTGACGATGAAACACAGAAATCGCATCGGAATTAAATACAAAAGGCACAATGCCGACTTAAGTGCAAGAAGAGTGAGACTTCTTATAGTCTGTGCTTTGATCCTTTCCTGTGAGACCAGTATTAGTTTCCGATACACCACTGCAGGCTCAATGTATTCCTTCGACATACACATTAACGATGAAACACTGAAATTAGATCGGAATGAAATAGAAAAGGCTCAATGCCGCCATAACTGCAAGAAGAGTGAGACTTCTTATAATCTGTGCTTTGATTCTTTCCTGTGAGACCAGTATTAGCTTCCGATACACCACTGCAATTTCAATGTAATCCTTGGACCTTCACATTGACGATGAAACACAGAAATCGCGTCGCAATTAAATACAAAAGGCACAAATCCTCCATAAGTACAAGAATAGAGACTCTTCTTACAGTCGGTGTTTTGAGCACTCCCTGTGAGACCAGTATTAGTTTGTGATACGCCACTGCAGGTTCAATATATTCCTTGGACATACATATTGACGATGAAACACTGAAATTAGATCGGAATTAAATAAAAAAGGCTCAATGCCGCCTTAAGTGCAAGAAGAGTGAGACTTCTTAGAGTCTGTGATCTGATCCTTTCCTGTGAGACCAGGATTAGTTTCCGATACACCACTGCAGGTTCAATGTATTCCTTGGATCTTCACATTGACGATGAAACACAGAAATCACATTGGAATTAAATACAAAAGGCCCAATGCCGCCTTAGGTGCAAGAACAGTGAGACTTCTTAGAGTCTGTGCGTTGATCCTTTCCTGTGGGACCAATATTAATTTCCGATACTGCACTGCAGGTTCAATGTATTCCTTGGACCTTGACATTGACGATGAAACACAGAAATCACATCGGAGATAAATGCAACAGGCACAATGGCGCCTTAAGTGCAAGAAGAGTGAGACTTCTTAGAGTCTGTGAATTGATCCTTTCCTGTGAGACCAGTATTAGTTTCCGCTACAGCTCTTCAGGATCTATGTATTCCTTGGACCTTCACGTTGACGATGAAACACAGAAATCGCATCGGAATTAAATACAAAAGACACATTGCCGCTTAAAGTACAAGAATAAAGACTCTTAGTAAAATCGGTGTTTTGAGCATTCCCTGTGAGACCAGTATTAGTTTCCGATACACCACTACTGTTTCAATGTATTCCTTGGACATACACATTGACGATGAAACACTGAAATTACATCGGAATTTAACACAAAAGGCGCACTACCGCCTTAAGTGCAAGAAGAGTGAGACTTCTTAGATCTGTGCTTTGTTCCTTTCCTGTGAGACCAGTATTAGTTTCCGATACACCACTGCAGGTTCAATGTATTCCTAGGACCTTCACATTGACGATGAAACACAGAAATCGCATCGGAATTAAATAGAAAAGGCACAATACCGCCATAAGTGCAAGAAGAGTGAGACTTCTTAGAGTCTGTGCATTGATCGTTTCTTGTGAGACCAGTATTAGTTTCCGATACTCCACTGCAGGTTCAGTTTATTCTTTGGACCTTCACATTGACGATGAAACACAGAAATCGCATCGGAATTAAATACAAAAGGCACAATGCCACCTTAAGTACAAGAACAGGGACTCATCTTACAGTCGGTGCTTTGAGCATTCCCTGTGAGACCAGTATTAGTTTCCGACACACCACTGCAGGTTCAATGTATTCCCTGGACCTTCACATTGACGATGAAACACAGAAATCGCATCGGAATTAAATACAAAAGGCACAATGCCGCCTTAAGTGCAAGAAGAGTGAGACATCTTAGAGTCTGTGCATTGATCCTTTCCTGTGAGACCAGTATTAGTTTCCGATACTCCACTGCAGGTTCAATGCATTCCTTGGACCTTCACATTGACGGTGAAACACAGAAATCGCATCGGAATTAGATACAAAAGGCACAATGCCACCTTAAGTGCAAGAAGAGTGAGACATCTTAGAGTCTGTGCATTGATCCTTTCCTGTATGACCAGTATTAGTTTCCGATACTCCACTGCAGGTTCAATGCATTCCTTGGACCTTCACATTGACGATGAAACACAGAAATCGCATCGGAATTAGATACAAAAGGCACAATGCCGACTTAAGTGCAAGAACAGAGACTCTTCTTACAGTCGGTGCTTTGATCATTCCGTGTGAGACCAGTATTAGTTTGCGATACACCACTGCAGGTTCAATGCATTCCTTGGACCTTCAGATTGACGATGAAACACAGAAATCGCATCGGAATTAAATACAAAAGGCACAATGCCGACTTAAGTGTAAGAAGAGTGAGCCTTCTTATAGTCTGTGCTTTGATCCTTTCCTGTGAGACCATTATTAATTTCCGATACACCACTGCAATTTCAATGTAATCCTTAAACCTTCACATTGACGATGAAACACAGAAATCGCGTCGAAATTAAATACAAAAGTCACAATTCCTCCATAAGTACAAGAATAGAGACTCTTCTTACAGTCGGTGTTTTGAGCACTCCCTGTGAGACCAGTATTAGTTTGTGATACACCACTGCAGGTTCAATATATTCCTTGGACATACATATTGACGATGAAACACTGTAATTAGATCGGAATTAAATAAAAAAGGCTCAATGCCTTCTTAAGTGCAAGAAGAGTGAGACTTCTTAGAGTCTGTGATTTGATCCTTTCCTGTGACACCAGGATTAGTTTCCGATACACCACTGCAGGTTCAATGTATTCCTTGGATCTTCACATTGACGATGAAACACAGAAATCACATCGGAATTAAATTCAAAAGGCCCAATGCCGCCTTAGGTGCAAGAACAGTGAGACTTCCTAGAGTCTGTGCGTTGATCCTTTCCTGTGGGACCAATATTAATTTCCGATACTCCACTGCAGGTTCATTGTATTCTTGGACCTTTACATTGACGATGCAACACAGAAATCACATCGGAGATTAATACAACAGGCACAATGCCGCCTTAAGTGCAAGAAGAGTGAGACTTCTTAGAGTCTGTGAATTGATCGTTTCCTGTGAGACCAGTACTAGTTTTTGATACACCACTGCTGGGTCAATGTATTCCTTGGACATACACATTGACGATGAAACACAGAAATCGCATCGGAATTAATTACAAAACGAACAATGCCGACTTAAGTGCAAGAAGTGTGAGACTTCTTATACTCTGTGCTTTGATCCTTTCCTGTGAGACTAGTATTAGTTTTCGATACACCACTGCAGGTTCAATGTAATCCTTGGACCTTCACATTGACGATGAAACACAGAAATCGCGTCGGAATTAAATACAAAAGGCACAATGCCTCCATAAGTACTAGAATAGAGACCCTTCTTACAGTCGGTGTTTTGAGCACTCCCTGTGAGACCAGTAAGAGTTTGCGATACACCACTGCAGGTTCAATGTATTAATTGGAGATACACATTGACGATGAAACACTGAAATTAGATCGGAATTAAATAAAAAAGGCTCAATGCCGCCTTAAGTGCAAGAAGAGTGAGACTTCTTAGAGTCTGTGCTTTGATCCCTTCCTGTGAGACCAGTATTAGTATCCGATACACCACTGCAGGTTCTATGTATTCCTTGGACCTTCACGTTGACGATGAAACACAGAAATCGCATCGGAAATAAATACAAAAGGCACAATGCCGCCTTATGTGCAAGAAGAGTGACACTTCTTATAGTCTGTGCTTTGATCCTTTCCTGTACGACCAGTATTAGTTTCCGATACACCACTGCAGGTTCAATGTATTCCTTGGACCTTCACATTGACGATGAAACACAGAAATCACATCGGAGATAAATACAACAGGCACAATGCCGCCTTAAGTGCAAGAAGAGTGAGACTTCTTAGAGTCTGTGCATTGATCCTTTCCTGTGAGACCAGTATTAGTTTCCGATACACCACTGCTGGTTCAATGTATTCCTTGGACATACACATTGACGATGAAACACAGAAATCGCATCGGAATTAAATACAAAAGGGACAATGCCGACTTAAGTGCAAGAAGAGTGAGACTTCTTATAGTCTGTGCTTTGATCCTTTCCTGTGAGTCCAGTATTAGTTTCCGATACACCACTGCAGGTTCAATGTAATCCTTGGACCTTCACACTGACGATGAAACACAGAAATCGCGTCGGAATGAAATACTAAAGGAACAATGCCTCCATAAGTACAAGAATAGGGACTCTTCTTACTGTCGGTGTTTTGAGCACTCCCTGTGAGACCAGTAACAGTTTGCGATACACCACTGCAGGTTCAATGTATTCCTTGGACATACACATTGACAATGAAACACTGAAATTAGATCGGAATTAAATAAAAAAGTCTCAATGCCGCCTTAAGTGCAAGAAGAGTGAGACTTCTTAGAGTCTGTGCTTTGATCCTTTCCTGTGAGACCAGTATTAGTTTCCGATACACCACTACATGTTCTATGTATTCCTTGGACCTTCACGTTGACGATGAAACACAGAAATCGCATCGGAATTAAATACAAAAGGCACAATGCCGCCTTAAGTGCAAGAAGAGAGACACTTCTTCGAGTCTGTTCTTTGATCCTTTCCTGTGAGACCAGTATTAGTTTCCGACACACCAATGCCGGTTCAATGTATTCCTTGGACCTTCACATTGACGATGAAACACAGAAATCACATCGGAGATAAATACAACAGGCACAATGCCGCCATAAGTGCAAGAAGAGTGAGACTTCTTATGGTCTGTTCATTGATCCTTTCCTGTGAGACCAGTATTAGTTTCCGATACACCACTGCAGGTTCAATGTATTCCTTGGACCTTCACATTGACGATGAAACACAGAAATCGCATCGGAATTAAATACAAAATGCACAATGCCTCTTAAGTACAAGAATACAGTCTCTTCTTACAGTCGGTGTTTTGAGCACTCCCTGTGAGACCAGTATTAGTTTGCGATACACCACTGCAGGTTCAATGTAATCCTTGGACATACACATTGACGATGAAACACTGAAATTAGATCGGAATTGAATAAAAAAGGCTCAATGCCGCCTTAAGTGCAAGAAGAGTGAGACTTCTTAGAGTCTGTGCTTTGATCCTTTCCTGTAAGACCAGTATTAGTTTCCGATACACCACTGCAGGTTCTATGTATTCCTTGGACCTTCACATTGACGATGAAACACAGAAATCGCATCGGAATTAAATACAAAAGGCACAATGCCTCCATAAGTACAAGTATAGAGACTCTTCTTACAGTCGGTGTTTTGAGCACTCCCTGTGAGACCAGTATTAGTTTTCGATACAACACTGCAGGTTCAATGTATTCCTTGGACATACACATTGACGATGAAACACTGAAATTAGATCGGAATTAAATAAAAAAGGCTCAATGCCGCCTTAAGTGCAAGAAGAGTGAGACTTCTGAGAGTCTGTGCTTTGATCCTTTCCTGTGAGACCAGTATTAGTCTCCGATACACCACTGCAGGTTCAATGTATTCCTTGGACCTTCACATTGACGATGAAACACAGAAATCGCATCGGAATTAAATACAAAAGGCACATTGCCTCCATAAGTACAAGAATAGAGACTCTTCTTACAGTCGGTGTTTTGAGCACTCCCTGTGAGACCAGTATTAGTTTGCGATACACCACTGCAGGTTCAATGTACTCCTTGGACATACACATTGACGATGAAACACTGAAATTAGATCGAAATTAAATAAAAAAGGCTCAATGCCGCCTTAAGTGCAAGAAGAGTGAGACTTCTTAGAGTCTGTGCTTTGATCCTTTCCTGTGAGACCAGTATTAGTTTCCGATACACCACTGCAGGTTCAATGTATTCCTTGGACCTTCACATTGACGATGAAACACAGAAATCGCATCGGAATTAAATACAAAAGGAACAATGCCTCCATAAGTACAAGAATAGAGACTCTTCTTACAGTCGGTGTTTTGAGCACTCCCTGTGAGACCAGTATTAGTTTTCGATACAACACTGCAGGTTCAATGTATTCCTTGGACATACGCATTGACGATGAAACACTGAAATTATATCGGAATTAAATAAAAAAGTCTAAATGCCGCCTTAAGTGCAATGAAGAGTGAGACTTCTTAGAGTCTGTGCTTTGATCCTTTCCTGTGAGACCAGTATTAGTTTCCGATACACCACTGCAGGTTCGATGTATTCCTTGGACCTTCACATTGACGATGAAACACAGAAATCGCACCGGAATTAAGTACAAAAGGCACAATGCCGCCATAAGTACAAGAATAGAGACTCTTCTTACAGTCGGTGTTTTGAGCACTCCCTGTGAGACCAGTATTAGTTTGCGATACACCACTGCAGGTTCAATGTATTCTTTGGACATACACATTGACGATGAAATACTGAAATTAGATCGGAATTAAATAAAAAAGGCTCAATGCCGCCTTAAGTGCAAGAAGAGTGAGACTTCTTAGAGTCTGTGCTTTGATCCTTTCCTGTGAGATTAGTATTAGTGTCCGATACACCACTGCAGGTTCAATGTATTCCTTGGACCTTCACATTGACGATGAAACAAAGAAATCGCATCGGAATTAAATACAAAAAGCACAATGCCTCCATAAGTACAAGAATAGAGACTCTTCTTACAGTCGGTGTTTTGAGCACTCCCTGTGAGACCAGTACTAGTTTGCGATACACCACTGCAGGTTCAATGTATTCCTTGGACATACACATTGACGATGAAACACTGAAATTAGATCAGAATTAAATAAAAAAGGCTCAATGCCGCCTTAAGTGCAAGAAGAGTGTGGCTTCTTAGAGTCTGTGCTTTGATCCTTTCCTGTGAGACCAGTATTAGTCTCCGATACTCCACTGCAGGTTCAATGTATTCCTTGGACCTTCACATTGACGATGAAACACAGAAATCGCATCGGATTTAAATACAAAAGGCACAATGCCTCCATAAGTACAAGAATAGAGACTATTCTTACAGTCGGTGTTTTGAGCATCCCTGTGAGACCAGTATTAGTTTGCGATACACCACTGCAGGTTCAATGTATTCCTTGGACATACACATTGACGATGAAACACTGAAATTAGATCGGAATTACATAAAAAAGGCTCAATGCCGCCTTAAGTGCAAGAAGGGTGAGACTTCTTAGCGTCTGTGCTTTGATCCTTTCCTGTGAGACCAGTATTAGTTTCCGATACACCACTGCAGTTTCAATGTATTCCTTGGACCTTCACATTGACGATGAAACACAGAAATCGCATCGGAATTAAATACAAAAGGCACAATGCCGCCATAAGTACAAGAATAGAGACTCTTCTTACAGTCGGTGTTTTGAGCACTGCCTGTGAGACCAGTATTAGTTTGCGATACACCACTGCTGGTTCAATGTATTCCTTGGACATACGCATTGACGATGAAACACTGAAATTATATCGGAATTAAATAAAAAAGGCTAAATGCCGCCTTAAGTGCAATGAAGAGTGAGACTTCTTAGAGTCTGTGCTTTGATCCTTTCCTGTGAGACCAGTATTAGTTTCCGATACACCACTGCAGGTTCGATGTATTCCTTGGACCTTCACATTGACGATGAAACACAGAAATCGCACCGGAATTAAGTACAAAAGGCACAATGCCGCCATAAGTACAAGAATAGAGACTCTTCTTACAGTCGGTGTTTTGAGCACTCCCTGTGAGACCAGTATTAGTTTGCGATACACCACTGCAGGTTCAATGTATTCTTTGGACATACACATTGACGATGAAACACTGAAATTAGATCGGAATTAAATAAAAAAGGCTCAATGCCGCCTTAAGTGCAAGAAGAGTGAGACTTCTTAGAGTCTGTGCTTTGATCCTTTCCTGTGAGATTAGTATTAGTGTCCGATACACCACTGCAGGTTCAATGTATTCCTTGGACCTTCACATTGACGATGAAACACAGAAAGCGCATCGGAATTAAATACAAAAAGTACAATGCCTCCATAAGTACAAGAATAGAGACTCTTCTTACAGTCGGTGTTTTGAGCACTCCCTGTGAGACCAGTACTAGTTTGCGATACACCACTGCAGGTTCAATGTATTCCTTGGACATACACATTGACGATGAAACACTGAAATTAGATCAGAATTAAATAAAAAAGGCTCAATGCCGCCTTAAGTGCAAGAAGAGTGTGGCTTCTTAGAGTCTGTGCTTTGATCCTTTCCTGTGAGACCAGTATTAGTCTCCGATACTCCACTGCAGGTTCAATGTATTCCTTGGACCTTCACATTGACGATGAAACACAGAAATCGCATCGGATTTAAATACAAAAGGCACAATGCCTCCATAAGTACAAGAATAGAGACTATTCTTACAGTCGGTGTTTTGAGCATCCCTGTGAGACCAGTATTAGTTTGCGATACACCACTGCAGGTTCAATGTATTCCTTGGACATACACATTGACGATGAAACACTGAAATTAGATCGGAATTAAATAAAAAAGGCTCAATGCCGCCTTAAGTGCAAGAAGAGTGAGACTTCTTAGCGTCTGTGCTTTGATCCTTTCCTGTGAGACCAGTATTAGTTTCCGATACACCACTGCAGTTTCAATGTATTCCTTGGACCTTCACATTGACGATGAAACACAGAAATCACGTCAGAATTAAATACAAAAGGCACATGGCCTCCATAAGTACAAGAATAGAGACTCTTCTTACAGTCGGTGCTTTGAGCACTCCCTGTGAGACCAGTATTAGTTTCCGATACACCACTACTGTTTCAATGTATTCCTTGGACATACACATTGACGATGAAACACTGAAATTACATCGGAATTAAATACAAAAGGCGCACTACCGCCTTAAGTGCAAAAAGAGTGAGACTTCTTAGAGTCTGTGCTTTGTTCCTTTCCTGTGAGACCAGTATTAGTATCCGATACACCACTGCAGGTTCAATGTATTCCTAGGACCTTCACATTGACGATGAAACACAGAAATCGCATCGGAAATAAATAGAAAAGGCACAATACCGCCTTAAGTGCAAGAAGAGTGAGACTTCTTAGAGTCTGTGCATTGATCGTTTCTTGTGAGACCAGTATTAGTTTCCGATACTCCACCACAATTTCAGTTTATTCTTTGGACCTTCACATTGACGATGAAACACAGAAATCGCATCGGAATTAAATACAAAAGGCACAATGCCACTTTAAGTACAAGAACAGGGACTCATCTTACAGTCGGTGCTTTGAGCATTCCCTGTGAGACCAGTATTAGTTTCCGACACACCACTGCAGGTTCAATGTATTCCCTGGACCTTCACATTTTCGATGAAACTCATAAATCGCCTGGAATTAAATTCAAAACGCACAATGCAGCCTTAAGTACAAGAGTAGAACTCTTCTACAATCGGTGTTTTGAGCATTCCCTGTGAGACCAGTATTAGTTTCCGATACACCACTGCAGGTTCAATGTATTCCTTGGACATACACATTGACGATGAAACACTGAAATTACATCGGAATTAAATACAAAAGGCACAATGCCGCCTTAAGTGCAAGAGGAGTGAGACTTCGTAGAGTCTGTGCTTTGATCCTTACCTGTGAGACCAGTAATAGTTTCCGATACACCACTGCAGGTTCAATGTATTCCTTGGACCTTCACATTGACGATGAAACACAGAAATCGCATCGGAATTAAATACAAAAGGCACAATGCCGCGTTAAGTGCAAGAAGAGTGAGACATCTTAGAGTCTGTGCATTGATCCTTTCCTGTGAGACCAGTATTAGTTTCCGATACTCCACTGCAGGTTCAATGCGTTCCTTGGACTTTCACATTGACGATGAAACACATAAATCGCATCGGAATTAGTTACAAAAGGCACAATGCCGACTTAAGTGCAAGAACAGAGACTCTTCTTACAGTCGGTGTTTTGATCATTCCGTGTGAGACCAGTATTAGTTTCCGACACACCACTGCAGGTTCAATGTATTCCTTTGACCTTCACATTGACTACGAAATTCAGAAATCGCGTCAGAATTAAATACAAAAGGCACAATGCAGCCTTAAGTACAAGAATAGACACACTTCTTACAGTTATTGTTTTGAGCATTCCCTATGAGACCAGTATTAGTTTCCGATACACCACTGCAGGTTAGATGTATTCCTTGGACATACACATTGACGATGAAACACTGAAATTATATCGGAATTAAATAAAAAAGGCTCAATGCCGCCTTAATTGCAAGAAGAGTGAGACTACTTATAGACTGTGCTTTGATCCTTTCCTGTGAGACCATAATTAGTTTCCGATACACCACTGCAATTTCAATGTAATCCTTTGACTTTCACATTGACGATGAAACACAGAAATCGCGTCAGAATTAAATACAAAAGGCACTTGGCCACCATAAGTACAAGAATTGAGACTCTTCTTACAGTCGGTGTTTTGAGCACTCCCTGTGGGACCAGTATTAGTTTGCGATACACCACTGCAGGTTCAATGCATTCCTTGGACCTACAGATTGACGATGAAACACAGAAATCGCATCGGAATTAAATACAAAAGGCACAATGCCGACTTAAGTGCAAGAAGAGTGAGACTTCTTATAGTCTGTGCTTTGATCCTTTCCTGTGGGACCAGTATTAGTTTCCGATACACCACTGCAGGTTCAATGTATTCCTTCGACATACATATTAACGATGAAACACTGAAATTAGATAGGAATGAAATAAAAAAGGCTCAATGCCGCCATAAGTGCAAGAAGAGTGAGACTTCTTATAATCTGTGTTTGATTCCTTCCTGTGTGACCAGTATTAGTTTAGGATACACCACTGCAATTTCAATGTAATCCTTGGACCTTCACATTGACGATGAAACACAGAAATCGCGTCGGAATTAAATACAAAAGGCACAATTCCTCCATAAGTACAAGAATAGAGACTCTTCTTACAGTCGGTGTTTTGTGCACTCCCTGTGAGACCAGTATTAGTTTGTGATACACCACTGCAGGTTCAATATATTCCTTGGACATACATATTGACGATGAAACACTGAAATTAGATCGGAATTAAATAAAAAAGGCTCAATGCCGCCTTAAGTGCAAGAAGAGTGAGACTTCTTAGAGTCTGTGATTTGATCCTTTCCTGTGAGACCAGGATTAGTTTCCGATACACCACTGCAGGTTCAATGTATTCCTTGGATCTTCACATTGACGATGAAACACAGAAATCACATCGGAATTAAATACAAAAGGCCCAATGCCGCCTTAGGTGCAAGAACAGTGAGACTTCTTAGAGTCTGTGCTTTGATCCTTTCCTGTGAGACCAGTATTAGTTTCCGATACACCACAGCAGGTTCAATGTATTACTTGGACCTTCACATTGAAGATGAAACACAGAAATCACATCGGAGATAAATACAACAGGCACAATGCCGCCTTAAGTGCAAGAAGAGTGAGACTTCTTAGAGTCTGTGCATTGATCCTTTCCTGTGAGACCAGTATTAGTTTCCGATACACCACTGCTGGTTCAATGTATTCCTTGGACATACACATTGACGATGAAACACAGAAATCGCATCGAATTACATACAAAACGCACAATGCCGACTTAAGTGCAAGAAGAGTGAGACTTCTTTTAGTCTGTGCTTTGATCCTTTCCTGTGAGACCAGTATTAGTTTCCGATTCACCACTGCAGGTTCAATGTAATCCTTGGACTTTCACATTGACGATGAAACTTAGAAATCGCGTCGGAATTAAATACAAAAGGCACAATGCCTCCATAAGTACAAGAATAGAGACTCTTCTTACAGTCGGTGTTTTGAGCACTCCCTGTGAGACCAGTATTAGTTTGCGATACACCACGGCAGGTTCAATGTATTCCTTGGACATACACATTGACGATGAAACACTGAAATTAGATCGGAATTAAATAAAAAAGGCTCAATTCCGCCTTAAGAGCAAGAAGAGTGAGACTTCTTAGAGTCTGTGCTTTGATCCTTTCCTGTGAGACCAGTATTAGTTACCGATACACCACTGCAGGTTCAATGTATTCCTTGGACATTCACATTGACGATGAAACACAGAAATCGCATCGGAATTAAATACAACAGGCACAATGCCTCCATAAGTACAAGAATAGAGACCCTTCTTACAGTCGGTGTTTTGAGCACTACCTGTGAGACCAGTATTAGTTTGCGATACACCACTGCAGGTTCAATGTATTCCTTGGACATACACATTGACGATGACACACTGAAATTAGATCGGAATTAAATAAGAAAGGCTCAGTGCCGCCTTAAGTGCAGGAAGAGTGAGACTTCTTATAGTCTGTGCTTTGATCCTTTCCTGTGAGACCAGTTTTAGTTTCCGATACACCACTGCAGTTTCAATGTATTCCTTGGACCTTCACATTGACGATGAAACACAGAAATCACGTCAGAATTAAATACAAAAGGCACATGGCCTCCATAAGTACAAGAATAGAGACTCTTCTTACAGTCGGTGCTTTGAGCACTCCCTGTGAGACCAGTATTAGTTTCCGATACACCACTACTGTTTCAATGTATTCCTTGGACATACACATTGACGATGAAACACTGAAATTACATCGGAATTAAATACAAAAGGCGCACTACCGCCTTAAGTGCAAAAAGAGTGAGACTTCTTAGAGTCTGTGCTTTGTTCCTTTCCTGTGAGACCAGTATTAGTATCCGATACACCACTGCAGGTTCAATGTATTCCTAGGACCTTCACATTGACGATGAAACACAGAAATCGCATCGGAAATAAATAGAAAAGGCACAATACCGCCTTAAGTGCAAGAAGAGTGAGACTTCTTAGAGTCTATGCTTTGATCCTTACCTGTGAGACCAGTAATAGTTTCCGATACACCACTGCAGGTTCAATGTATTCCTTGGACCTTCACATTGACGATGAAACACAGAAATCGCATCGGAATTAAATACAAAAGGCACAATGCCGCGTTAAGTGCAAGAAGAGTGAGACATCTTAGAGTCTGTGCATTGATCCTTTCCTGTGAGACCAGTATTAGTTTCCGATACTCCACTGCAGGTTCAATGCGTTCCTTGGACTTTCACATTGACGATGAAACACATAAATCGCATCGGAATTAGTTACAAAAAGCACAATGCCGACTTAAGTGCAAGAACAGAGACTCTTCTTACAGTCGGTGTTTTGATCATTCCGTGTGAGACCAGTATTAGTTTCCGACACACCACTGCAGGTTCAATGTATTCCTTGGACCTTCACATTGACGATGAAACACAGAAATCGCATCGGAATTAAATACAAAAGGCACAATGCCGCGTTAAGTGCAAGAAGAGTGAGACATCTTAGAGTCTGTGCTTTGATCCTTTCCTGTGAGACCATAATTAGTTTCCGATACACCACTGCAATTTCAATGTAATCCTTTGACTTTCACATTGACGATGAAACACAGAAATCGCGTCAGAATTAAATACAAAAGGCACTTGGCCACCATAAGTACAAGAATTGAGACTCTTCTTACAGTCGGTGTTTTGAGCACTCCCTGTGGGACCAGTAATAGTTTGCGATACACCACTGCAGGTTCAATGCATTCCTTGGACCTACAGATTGACGATGAAACACAGAAATCGCATCGGAATTAAATACAAAAGGCACAATGCCGACTTAAGTGCAAGAAGAGTGAGACTTCTTATAGTCTGTGCTTTGATCCTTTCCTGTGGGACCAGTATTAGTTTCCGATACACCACTGCAGGTTCAATGTATTCCTTCGACATACATATTAACGATGAAACACTGAAATTAGATAGGAATGAAATAAAAAAGGCTCAATGCCGCCATAAGTGCAAGAAGAGTGAGACTTCTTATAATCTGTGTTTGATTCCTTCCTGTGTGACCAGTATTAGTTTAGGATACACCACTGCAATTTCAATGTAATCCTTGGACCTTCACATTGACGATGAAACACAGAAATCGCGTCGGAATTAAATACAAAAGGCACAATTCCTCCATAAGTACAAGAATAGAGACTCTTCTTACAGTCGGTGTTTTGTGCACTCCCTGTGAGACCAGTATTAGTTTGTGATACACCACTGCAGGTTCAATATATTCCTTGGACATACATATTGACGATGAAACACTGAAATTAGATCGGAATTAAATAAAAAAGGCTCAATGCCGCCTTAAGTGCAAGAAGAGTGAGACTTCTTAGAGTCTGTGATTTGATCCTTTCCTGTGAGACCAGGATTAGTTTCCGATACACCACTGGAGGTTCAATGTATTCCTTGGATCTTCACATTGACGATGAAACACAGAAATCACATCGGAATTAAATACAAAAGGCCCAATGCCGCCTTAGGTGCAAGAACAGTGAGACTTCTTAGAGTCTGTGCTTTGATCCTTTCCTGTGAGACCAGTATTAGTTTCCGATACACCACAGCAGGTTCAATGTATTACTTGGACCTTCACATTGAAGATGAAACACAGAAATCACATCGGAGATAAATACAACAGGCACAATGCCGCCTTAAGTGCAAGAAGAGTGAGACTTCTTAGAGTCTGTGCATTGATCCTTTCCTGTGAGACCAGTATTAGTTTCCGATACACCACTGCTGGTTCAATGTATTCCTTGGACATACACATTGACGATGAAACACAGAAATCGCATCGAATTACATACAAAACGCACAATGCCGACTTAAGTGCAAGAAGAGTGAGACTTCTTTTAGTCTGTGCTTTGATCCTTTCCTGTGAGACCAGTATTAGTTTCCGATACACCTCTGCAGGTTCAATGTAATCCTTGGACTTTCACATTGACGATGAAACTTAGAAATCGCGTCGGAATTAAATACAAAAGGCACAATGCCTCCATAAGTACAAGAATAGAGACTCTTCTTACAGTCGGTGTTTTGAGCACTCCCTGTGAGACCAGTATTAGTTTGCGATACACCACGGCAGGTTCAATGTATTCCTTGGACATACACATTGACGATGAAACACTGAAATTAGATCGGAATTAAATAAAAAAGGCTCAATGCCGCCTTAAGAGCAAGAAGAGTGAGACTTCTTAGAGTCTGTGCTTTGATCCTTTCCTGTGAGACCAGTATTAGTTACCGATACACCACTGCAGGTTCAATGTATTCCTTGGACATTCACATTGACGATGAAACACAGAAATCGCATCGGAATTAAATACAACAGGCACAATGCCTCCATAAGTACAAGAATAGAGACCCTTCTTACAGTCGGTGTTTTGAGCACTACCTGTGAGACCAGTATTAGTTTGCGATACACCACTGCAGGTTCAATGTATTCCTTGGACATACACAATGACGATGACACACTGAAATTAGATCGGAATTAAATAAGAAAAACTCAGTGCCGCCTTAAGTGCAGGAAGAGTGAGACTTCTTATAGTCTGTGCTTTGATCCTTTCCTGTGAGACCAGTATTAGTTTCCGATACACCACTGCAGGTTCAATGTATTCCTTGGACCTTCACATTGACGATGAAACACAGAAATCGCATCGGAATTAAATACAATACGCACAATGCCTCCATACGTACAAGAATAGAGACTATTCTTACAGTCGGTGTTTTGAGCACTCCCTGTGAGACCAGTGTTAGTTTGCGATACACCACTGCAGGTTCAATGTATTCTTTGGACATACACATTGACGATGAAACACTGAAATTAGATCGGAATTAAATAAAAAAGCTCAATGCCGCCTCAAGTGCAAGAAGAGTGAGACTTCTTAGAGTCTGTGTTGGATCCTTTCCTGTGAGACCAGTATTAGTTTCCGATACACCACTGCAGGTTCAATGTATTCCTTGGACATTCACATTGACGATGAAACACAGAAATCGCATCGGAATTAAATACAAGTGGCACAATGCCTCCCTAAGTACATGAATAGAGACTCTTCTTACAGTCGGTATTTTGAGCATTCCCTGTGAGACCAGTATTAGTTTGCGATACACCACGGCAGGTTCAATGTATTCCTTGGACATACACATTGACGATGAAACACTGAAATTAGATCGGAATTAAATAAAAAAGGCTCAATGCCGCCTTAAGTGCAAGAAGAGTGAGACCTCTTAGAGGCTGTGCTTTGATCCTTTCCTGTGAGACCAGTATTAGTTTCCGATACACCACTGCCGGTTCAATGTATTCCTTGGACCTTCACAATGACGATGAAACACAGAAATCGCATCGGAATTAAATACAAAAGGCACAATGCCTCCATAAGTACAAGAATAGAGACTCTTCTTCCAGTCGGTGTTTTGAGCACTCCCTGTGAGACCAGTATTAGTTTGCGATACCCCAGTGCAGGGTCAATGTATTCATTGGACATACACATTGACGATGAAACACTGAAATTAGATCGGAATTAAATAAAAAAGGCTAAATGCCGCCTTAAGTGCAAGAAGAGTGAGACTTCTTAGAGTCTGGGCTTTGATCCTTTCCTGTGAGACCAGTATTAGTTTCCGATACACCACTGCAGGTTCAATGTATTCCTTGGACCTTCACAATGACGATGAAACACAGAAATCGCATCGGAATTAAATACAAAATGCACAATGCCTCTTAAGTACAAGAATAGAGACCCTTCTTACAGTCGGTGGTTTGAGCACTCCCTGTGAGACCAGTATTAGTTTGCGATACACCACTGCAGGTTCAATGTAATCCTTGGACATACACATTGACGATGAAACACTGAAATTAGATCGGAATTAAATAAAAAAGGCTCAATGCCGCCTTAAGTGCAAGAAGAGTGAGACTTCTTAGAGTCTGTGCTTTGATCCTTTCCTGTGAGACCAGTATTAGTTTCCGATACACCACTGCAGGTTCTATGTGTTCCTTGGACCTTCACATTGACGATGAAACACAGAAATCGCATCGGAATTAAATACAAAAGGCACAATGCCTCCATAAGTACAAGAATAGAGACTCTTCTTACAGTCGGTGTTTTGAGCACAACCTGTGAGACCAGTATTAGTTGGCGATACACCACTGCAGGTTCAATGTATTCCTTGGAAATACACATTGACGATGAAACACTGAAATTAGATCGTAATTAAATAAAAAAGGCTCAATGCCTCCATAAGTAAAAGAATAGAGACTCTTCTTACAGTCGGTGTTTTGAGCACTCCCTGTGAGACCAGTATTAGTTTTCGATACACCACTGCAGGTTCAATGTATTCCTTGGACATACACATTGACGATGAAACACTGAAATTAGATCGGAATTAAATAAAAAGGCTCAATGCCGCCTTAAGTGCAAGAAGAGTGAGACTTCTGAGAGTCTGTGCTTTGATCCTTTCCTGTGAGACCAGTATTAGTCTCCGATACACCACTGCAGGTTCAATGTATTCCTTGGACCTTCACATTGACGATGAAACACAGAAATCGCATCGGAATTAAACACAAAAGGCACATTGCCTCCATAAGTACAAGAATAGAGTCTCTTCTTACAGTCGGTGTTTTGAGCACTCCCTGTGAGACCAGTATTAGTTTGCGATACACCACTGCAGGTTCAATGTATTCCTTGGACATACACATTGACGATGAAACACTGAAATTAGATCGAAATTAAATAAAAAAGGCTCAATGCCGCCTTAAGTGCAAGAAGAGTGAGACTTCTTAGAGTCTGTGCTCTTATCCTTTCCTGTGAGACCAGTATTAGTTTCCGATACACCACTGCAGGTTCAATGTATTCCTTGGACCTTCACATTGGCGATGAACAACAGAAATCGCATCGGAATTAAATACAAAAGGAACAATTCCTCCATATGTACAAGAATAGATACTCTTCTTACAGTCGGTGTTTTGAGCACTCCCTGTTGTAGCGTTGCTCTTGGGGGACAAAAATAAAAAGAATTGTTACTTTTTTTTTTAATGTCGAAAAAGTGAATATTTTGGTGGGCCACTTGGCAACAGAATCAGGGATTTATTACGCTATTATAATAACATACGTTGACCATTAAATACCTGAATAAGAGCAGCATATTGATATATATATATATATATATATATATATATATATATATATATATTTGAGATCGCTCGGAAGAAACATTATCATTTCTGTGCATTTTTATAGTCGCGATGTAGTCATACCCGGATCAACACTAAGGGACCAGAAGATTTATAGACTTTAAAAGAAATGCAACACTACACAATTAAAAAGAGTTGGTTCAGAAATAATAGGAAAACGATAATTTTCCTTCTGCCTCATGCTGCGTTCGGCCCATCAGCGTGATCGTAATTTCTGATGATGAAGTAACACAAAAATAATTATCATTCAGTTAAATAAGGAGATGGAATCATCAAGGTTAATTTACGAAAATAAGCACACTTATCTTTAACACACGTTTTTTTTAATGCTACGTACCTTTTCATATTAAATTACAATAGATGACCATTGTGGTTAAATACTTTATACATAACAGTCAAAATGTCCTCTTGACGCTGTCTGTTCGATATCAGTTACAAGAAACTACATGTTTTCTGATTGGAAAAAATAACAATTAGCATATTCACTAAATATTTTCACATAAAATATAAAATACAGTTGCGGAACGCAGCAAGTCCGCGTCCGCCTCTCATGGAATACAAACAGTAAAAGGTGAGGCGCCAAAAGCCTCATTTGTCTTGAAACAACAGAATTCTTTTTTATACCATTAATCGATACATGTACATAGAGATTTACTGGCACCGCGCAAGAACGGCAAAGATAAAGAATGATAGATTCTGTCGCTGCTATGCGATGATTCATTTCTTTTACTTTACAATTTTTCGATAACTTTAGGCCATCAGGCGTTTACTGTTGAGCGTATATTAATGTTTGTGAGGCGAAAATTACTAATATTACACTGCCTCCCATGAGGAGGGAAGGAATACCGAAGGTATTACTTTCATCCTCATGCCCATTGGAATATTTGTGATTTTCGGGTGTAACACACAGGTTATTAAAAGTTTCATTTCATATTAATTCCATAGTAAAAGAATTAACGTTTCAATTTGTAATTACTGACGGTGGATCATTGTGAATTTGTTCTGTTTTCTATCAGTGTTTGCATGGATTCAGTCTTTCCTGGTGATTCTTAAAATTAAGGCTATAAGTACACATATTTGCAAAATTTATAAGGAAATAGAGTCACACTTCATTTTTCATCGTTGCAAAAGTAATTTGACTATCACAACTGGTACACAACTTTCTGTTTTGACAGTATTCATTATATTGTCATCGTCTTGTCGATTGATTGCCTTGTCCGTCGTCGCATTTAATTATACATTTATTTTCGTCGCACATACACTATTTATGACAGACTTGGATTGTAGAGCGGCCACTGGTGATGGCTTCGAAAAGGAAGTCCATATCTTTCACTTTCAGGGCTCGAGTGTGGCTCTCCGAATTATTTCACATATGAAACAGATAAAATGTCTTATATTAGAATAGCTTACAAAACTAATTTTATATACATGTGGGATGGGATATAGGAAGGATCGGATCCTTTGACGTATTTTCGTGTGCTTATTTTCATTCGTATCGTGACCTCTCGTCAAAGTTTACATTTCAACAGTGTTCAGAGGTGACCTTGTGACTTGCCTCTGTGTACAATCAGTCATTATAATAATTACGTTAACTTCTATATTTTAGAGTCTCTCGGAAGGTTTATGATACATACTAAATGTTTTCAGTACTGGGTGTGAATGTTTTTGCTACAGAATGTAGCGCACAGCAACTGTGTTGTCGGTTGAACGTTTACATTATTTCGTCACGTGGTGGCTGTCCGCCTCCACTGTTGCGAGCAATCTTGAAATTCAGTCTGTGCGCGCGCACGTGACCGGAGCTTTCTTGCAGAGCGTTGATTTCGCGCTTGAGGTGCCGTGCGTCGCTTTTGTTCGGCGGATCGTGGCTTTCTGCTTTTTTAAATTGCTGGAGGGAGCTTCTGCCACCGAAACTGCCTCACATCACTTCCTGTCCACTATCCAGTTACGGATTCACAGGTAAGTGGTAGTTACCGCTGCAACTGCATGTGTGGAATGACACTGATTATTACACACTGCACACATCAACGAAATTGTTCACACATATGGTGCAGTAGAATACTGCCACTGACAATCGTCGAACTTTAAAACTTCACTTGCACTGTGGTGAGCGTCTGCGTGAACGGTGTATTAACAGAAATTCTCGCGTCATAACATCACACGGTGTTTACAAGTTGATTTACATACTAATATTTACAAGAGTTCATTTAAATCGATAAATAATCTAATTGACCACTTTGAATCAAAACAATTGTTTCTTAATTAGTCTTTTTTTTTTATTTATGCCTACGGTCACAGGTAGGCTATTATAAGTACTTTTTCTTTGACCAAATCCATTCCAATCTCCTTTACAAATTAATTTCATTTATAGTAATCTTTATCACGCTTGCTTATTCATTTTGTAGGACCAATACTTTTTTTTTTTAGTGCTCGTCTTGTTTAGTGTCAAAAGTTTTTCTCGTATGTGCTTGTCTTTAAAGAAAGTTCGAGGACAGATTTGAAAATAGCAATTCCGCCTCTGAGTTTCGTGTAGAAATACAAACAGTCGAAAAAAGAAAGGTGGGAAAAGCGGGCCTACTCGCGGATCGTCGACAGAATTTAAATTACTCCTCAACCAGGTCGAAAATTTAATTTACCTTGCGCATTACAAAAGCAATATGCGCGTCGCGAACCTACTCATTTTTATATGTAGTGCCTCACTTCCTAAGCACACGTGCATCTTTACAAGTTGATCCTGAGGAGTGGATAGGATCAAGGATCTTAAAGGATTTGCACTTAGGAAAGTGATTCAATAATCACATAATCACATAATCACAGAGAAAACAATAAATATTGCAGTGCACACTTAAAATAAAATCTATCACTTCAAGCATGTATATCTAATATGTATCTTGCTGCAGCTTGCTTACTACTCTTTGCTCATTTCTTAGACTAAGTCAAGTTTATGCATTACGCATTTGGGTATTAATTATCATTTGTATATATATATAAGCCTCTCACTAGAGTGTTGTTTTTTTCTGCTGTCGCTACCTGTGAAGCTTGGGCGAGATCCTTATTATATGTGCTGCTAGCTTGTGAATTTGCAGTATCGCTAATGCTCAATAGTACCGTGAAGTTGGCATAATAAACCATGTTACTCATATCTTCTTTGACTCAGCTTGTTTATAGTCTGGACTCATCTTACTTTGCGTTATACAATAAACTTCCTTTTTATTCCATCACGCTTTTACTTAAGGTTAACGTCAGGCCTTTTTAGAACAATTGCACTGCGTCATCAATCTGTTCATGCTTAATCCTAGGTATCTGTTCACTTCAAAGAGATGTTATTTTATCGCTGGCACAGCACTGTGCTGGAATTTACAAGTTAAATCTACCGACTGTTTTACGCTAACAGGTGGTGCCTTATTTACGTCACATTTGAAAATAGGGAATAACCTCATGGAATCGAATCCTTCTCACAACTTTCCTCTTTTGCCTGGACGTTTAAGTATTTCCTTTTAAAACAGGTAATTAATTTGTCCTCGATTAAATTTCACTTACTAATACTAAGCACATATAATCATCATTTTCATATTACTATTTAGGGAGAGAAGTGCATTATTCGCTCCTTCCTGCTCATTCTCAAATTACTATTTAGCGAGAGAAGTGCATTATTCGCTCCTTCCTCTTTCCTCATTTTAGTACCTCGGGGCTAATTAATACCTCTCGAGTACATCATTTTCCTTACATACTAACTTATAACTAGAATTGAAAATCGCCTCTAGGACATGTCCTCCTGTTTACATAAAGATTATTCATGTAAATACTTGTCTGCAACTTATTCTGTATTTTATTTTCCAGACACGTTGCTTTGATACATAAGGTTTCCTTTTAGCACCGGTTAACGTCCGTAGTCAGTTCAGTTCCGTTCTTGTTACTCATTGGTTAATCCTGATCTCCAATACCTTAGAATTTTCTTACAGCTTAAATTAACTTAATTCCTGGCGTTATAAAATTTTCTTAAATCTTGATGGTGGAACAATCCTTTGATTTTATTCGTGGCAGGGTCAGATAACAAATAGCTACCAATGTGTGGTTTCCTCATTATCACAAAGGGACCTTCATAAATGTGTTGCCACTTACGATTCTTCTTTAACAACAGGGATGGTTTAAAGTGAGTCCTGACTAATAACTAACTCCAAGAAACTTCTGCAGATGCTCTTCAAGAGCCTCTGGTCTCGTTCTTATAGGTACTATAATTTTATTGATTAATCTTGCATCTAGGACTAGCCTTACGCTACCATCTGATTTTAGCACAGACAATAAAGGACTCGAATACGGTGAATGAGATACTTCTATCACATTCCAGCGTAACATTTTCTTGATCTCGCACTTGACAGCTTCGCGTCTCGCATATGGAATGGAATAGCTTGTTCTACAGTAGGTTGAATGGGGCAGGACATCCATTCGATATTCAAAGCCTTTTATTAGTCCAGGTTTCTTAGAAAATACTTGAACGTAATCTGTTAACAAATTGTAAAGCTCATTCTTCTGTTGTTTGGATAATTCAATGGACTCACTAGCTTTACCGTATAATTCATTCTGACCGGGAATTAGGTCTTTATACTCATCGTCATTAACACTTTCAAGATCTGTCATGTCTTCTGTCTGACTGTACTGTTGTCTTTTAGTCCATGGCCGTACTGCTGTTTGAAGCACCCCAAAGTTTGTCTTCACCTTACTTCTTAACAAATTTACAGTTACTTGTTGCTGGCTCGCTACTAGAGTACAGATTCCACACTCGATGTCAATTTTAGCTTTCGTCTGCCTCAAGAATTCCATACTCAGGATACATGGCACTGATAGGTTTTTAACAATAAGAAAAATGCACGTTACTGAAATAGACTCTATCTGGATTTGAAGCTGAGTCTGAAGATTTACACGTTGTGTTAGTGGACCAATTGCTCCCGATATGGTGCAACCTTGAATTGGAAGTGATAAAACTTTGCATACAGAGGATATTTGCTTAAATAAACATAAAGATAAGACATTTATATTCGCTCCTGTATCTACAATAGCTGTTACAGGTATGTTGGCAATTGATACCCTTATGGAAGCTTGAACTTGTTCGTCCCATACGTCATCATTGTCTTTCGTCTCAGTGTCTGCTACTAGATCATCCCGTAAGTTTGTCTCTTTGTCATACCTAATTGCTTTAATTTCGTGTGGACTAAGGGACAGGGTGCCCCCATTCAAACCTGCAGCATCCTCTAGGAGGCTCAAAGGTGCTGCTTTTAATTTTCCGCTCGACGCTTACTTTCCTGCTGATTTATATTTCTTAATGTTTCTTCCGTCTGGAACTGGTGTTGGTTTTGTGGTACGAACTCGGTTGGAAACGGATCTTGTTGTCCTGGCGTATTCGCTTGCGCATAATAAATTTGCGTATTATGCGGGCGTTTAGGCTTCAGAGTTCCCGAAGGTCCGTTCGCTTGTTGCGTGAAGTGTATATTTTGTGGCTGAAAGGTATTTTGCTGTGGCTTGTGCTGATTGTAACCGTTAGTGAAAGGTGTACATTGGTCTCTACCTTGATTATGCCATTTATTTCTTTTCCACTGACGATTTGAATCGTAAGACTGATCGTTTTGATAATTACCGTTGATCGGTTGCGTGTTTCCATATTGCTGGGGCTGTGTGCTATAATGTGTATTTTCGTACTGAGGTGGTGACGAATTATATATTGGATTGTATCTCTGGCCGTTATTGTACTTATTTTTGTATTTGCTGTTGGAGTACGTAGTGTGTTTATTTTTGAAACCGTTGTGGGGTTGGTACTGGCTGTCGCTGTGACGCGCTTTCGCTCGGCCACCATTGTTGCCTGCGTATTCTGTATTGTGCTGGCCGCCTGCACTGAAGTGGGCGTTGCCAACATCAACTCTAGCGTCCTCGTAAATCAGATCTAACGAGTCTAACACAGATAGGAAAGTGTCCGTATCGTCCTCAGACACGTTTACTAACTTTTCTCTGATCGCAATCGGTAGCTTAGTTTTTAGAATCATAATAACGTCTTTGGCGGTGATCGGCGAATCCCAGAACTTGATTTTCGCTAAATACTTTTCAAAATATCTTCTCAAACTACCGCGCTTACTGTTAAACACTTCGGCGTTGTAAACCTCTTTTCTCAGGCGCTGCTGCACACCAGAACTCCAGAATTTAGCTAAAAACATCTGTTCAAACTCTTTGTAACTTTTACAAGAGTCGACCATTTCGGTTCCCCATAAGGCAGCATCGCCTACGATAAATCCACTAACAAATAGAATTCGCTGGCGGTCACTCCAGCTACTCGGGAAAATTCCTGAAAAATTTCGGAGGAACACTATAGGATGAATTTCTCTTTTCTGTGGGTGAAAGGTCGGAAAAATACGATGTTTGATCACGCTTTCCTCCTGCATCAAACTGACAAAAGTGGGTGGGCTGGTAGTCTGGTTAACTTGTGCTTCTATAGAACTATGAGTTTGAGCGTTAACAAATGGTGAACGGTAATGTACCTGCTGTTGTTCATTACTTCGTGGTGAATTATTCCAGTTTCCTGACACGGGAGGTGGGGAATTTTCAACTTGACATTTTAGTGTACGAACTTCATCAACTATCTGTTGACGCCATTCAGGTAAATCTTGAGCTAACGTTCGTCTTATCTGGCCTAATTCTGACATCACCGTGTCTCCTGTTTTTCCAGGGGCTGCCAATATTTCAAAGGTCATGTTTTTGACAGTTTCCCTGAGTTCGTTCTTGACCTTGTTTTCTATGAATCCGTCTTTGTTTTTAATCCACTCTTGGTAGTGATCAGACAATGCTTCAGCATGTGCCTTAACAGTATTCTTTATTTGGTCCTCTACATTAAGAGTCTCAATCTGTTTCGAAAGATCATCAACAACATTCTCGATCGTGTCTACTGCGGTTTTAACTCCTTTGACCTCATCAGAGATTGCAGTATAATCTTCTTTTAAGGTCGCAGCTTGTTTTTGATATTCTATCACTTTTGAATTTATCTCCCCCTTGGCTGCTTCGATTTTTTCATCTAACCGTTTTGAAATATCTTCTATTTTTGACTCTACTTGTGTGTCAATTTCTAGCCTCATGATCGTGATCTGACTGCTGATTTGGCTTTGGACATTACCCAACAGGGTATTTAAATCAGCTGTTATGTCTGCCTTTAGTTCGGCCTTTACCGAATTTAACCGTGTATTTAGGTCATTTATCTCCGTTTGCAGATCTGTTTTTACTGAATTTATGTCTGTTTTTACCGAATTTATTTCTGTTTTTACTGAATTTATGTCTTCTTTTACTGAGTTGCACAGATTTGTAAGGACCTGATTTTTATTATGCCGTCTTTCGGCCTTCTCTTTTTCTTCGCGGGCCTTTTCATCTAATTTTTCCTGCTTTTCACGTTCCTGTCTTTGCGCCTCTCTCTGTCTTTGACTTTCGAACTTGCGTTCCATTATTGCTTCGATCATTGCAGCCAAGTCATTTTTTTCAAAAGCGGGAATAGTTTGCACACTAGGACCAGCTTCTAAAACTTCGGTCGAGGCTGCTTCTGCCTCCGCTCGTGTACCTATCGCGCGTGATCGTAATGGATAGTGAGGTCCATTCGCATCACCGCTGTCGTCTGGTTTTGTTTGTGTCCGCTGTTTACCGTCAGCCATGTTCATGAATTATTTGTCAAACGTCAAAATGCTACAGATATTGTTTGTCACTGCCGTCAGTCGTTTGTCTGTGACGTAGTGCTATGGCTTACTGGGACCTAAGATAAAATTTTAACTCTGGGTAACAACTGACGTTCATTTACGCCAAGAAGACAAGATGGTTCCTACTAATTACAAACAAATGAAATATCACACGTTTTACCAGTTTTGAGCGTAGTTATCCGCCATATCGTAATTTTTTTATGCACTGACAACAATGTTACACTTTCACTGAATTTAACTACGTAAGAATGGACTATGGACAAATTGAAATAAAGCTGTTTCAAGGCAAGGAAAGACAGGTTTACGTTCTGATCAACTCGAAAGATGCTACGTCACTACGAAAGCTTGGCTACTGCGTATAAAAATTTGACTTACTATGGCTGTCTTGATAATGATACAGCTGGATACTCGCGTTTTTTGGTAATTTCATCAATCGTTCTTCTGAATTAATTAAATGGTTTTCCCACTTCTCTTTCTCGGTTGAATTGCATCCACATGAAAAAATGAAACAGTTATTAGAACAAGAACTGAAAATTTTTTTAAACACATACATGAAATGATTTTTTGATCAAGTCCCTGTTCGGGCGCCAAGTGTATGCGTTGCTCTTGGGGGACAAAAATAAAAAGAATTGTTACTTTTTTTTTTAATGTCGAAAAAGTGAATATTTTGGTGGGCCACTTGGCAACAGAATCAGGGATTTATTACGCTATTATAATAACATACGTTGACCATTAAATACCTGAATAAGAGCAGCATATTGATATATATATATATATATATATATATATATATATATATTTGAGATCGCTCGGAAGAAACATTATCATTTCTGTGCATTTTTATAGTCGCGATGTAGTCATACCCGGATCAACACTAAGGGACCAGAAGATTTATAGACTTTAAAAGAAATGCAACACTACACAATTAAAAAGAGTTGGTTCAGAAATAATAGGAAAACGATAATGTTCCTTCTGCCTCATGCTGCGTTCGGCCCATCAGCGTGATCGTAATTTCTGATGATGAAGTAACACAAAAATAATTATCATTCAGTTAAATAAGGAGATGGAATCATCAAGGTTAATTTACGAAAATAAGCACACTTATCTTTAACACACGTTTTTTTTAATGCTACGTACCTTTTCATATTAAATTACAATAGATGACCATTGTGGTTAAATACTTTATACATAACAGTCAAAATGTCCTCTTGACGCTGTCTGTTCGATATCAGTTACAAGAAACTACATGTTTTCTGATTGGAAAAAATAACAATTAGCATATTCACTAAATATTTTCACATAAAATATAAAATACAGTTGCGGAACGCAGCAAGTCCGCGTCCGCCTCTCATGGAATACAAACAGTAAAAGGTGAGGCGCCAAAAGCCTCATTTGTCTTGAAACAACAGAATTCTTTTTTATACCATTAATCGATACATGTACATAGAGATTTACTGGCACCGCGCAAGAACGGCAAAGATAAAGAATAATAGATTCTGTCGCTGCTATGCGATGATTCATTTCTTTTACTTTACAATTTTTCGATAACTTTAGGCCATCAGGCGTTTACTGTTGAGCGTATATTAATGTTTGTGAGGCGAAAATTACTAATATTACACTGTGAGACCAGTATTAGTTTGCGATACACCAGTGCAGGGTCAATGTATTCATTGGACATACACATTGACGATGAAACACTGAAATTAGATCGGAATTAAATAAAAAAGGCTAAATGCTGCCTTAAGTGCAAGAAGAGTGAGACTTCTTAGAGTCTGTGCTTTGATCCTTTCCTGTGAGACCAGTATTAGTTTCCGATACACCACTGCAGGTTCAATGTATTCCTTGGACCTTCACATTGACGATGAAACACAGAAATCGCATCGGAATTAAATACAAAATGCACAATGCCTCTTAAGTACAAGAATAGAGACTCTTCTTACAGTCGGTGGTTTGAGCACTCCCTGTGAGACCAGTATTAGTTTGCGATACACCACTGCAGGTTCAAAGTAATCCTTGGACATACACATTGACGATGAAACACTGAAATTAGATCGGAATTAAATAAAATAGGCTCAATGCCGCCTTCAGTGCAAGAAGAGTGAGACTTCTTAGAGTCTGTGCTTTGATCCTTTCCTGTGAGACCAGTATTAGTTTCCGATACACCACTGCAGGTTCTATGTATTCCCTGGGACATTCACATTGACGATGAAACACAGAAATCGCATCGGAATTAAATACAAAAGGCACAATGCCTCCATAAGTACAAGAATAGAGACTCTTCTTACAGTCGGTGTTTTGAGCACTCCCTGTGAGACCAGTATTAGTTGGCGATACACCACTGCAGGTTCTATGTATTCCTTGGAAATACACATTGACGATGAAACACTGAAATTAGATCGGAATTAAATAAAAAAGGCTCAATGCCTCCATAAGTACAAGAATAGAGACTCTTCTTACAGTCGGTGTTTTGAGCACTCCCTGTGAGACCAGTATTAGTTTTCGGTACACCACTGCAGGTTCAATGTATTCCTTGGACATACACATTGACGATAAAACACTGAAATTAGATCGGAATTAAATAAAAAAGGCTCAATGCTGCCTTAAGTGCAAGAAGAGTGAGACTTCTGAGAGTCTGTGCTTTGATCCTTTCCTGTGAGACCAGTATTAGTCTCCGATACACCACTGCAGGTTCAATGTATTCCTTGGACCTTCACATTGACAATGAAACACAGAAATCGCATCGGAATTAAATACAAAAGGCACATTGCCTCCATAAGTACAAGAATAGAGACTCTTCTTACAGTCGGTGTTTTGAGCACTCCCTGTGAGACCAGTATTAGTTTGCGATACACCACTGCAGGTTCAATGTATTCCTTGGACATACACATTGACGATGAAACACTGAAATTAGATCGAAATTAAATAAAAAAGGCTCAATGCCGCCTTAAGTGCAAGAAGAGTGAGACTTCTTAGAGTCTGTGCTCTTATCCTTTCCTGTGAGACCAGTATTAGTTTCCGATACACCACTGCAGGTTCAATGTATTCCTTGGACCTTCACATTGGCGATGAAACACAGAAATCGCATCGGAATTAAATACAAATGGAACAATGCCTCCATAAGTACAAGAATAGATACTCTTCTTACAGTCGGTGTTTTGAGCACTCCCTGTGAGACCAGTATTTGTTTGCGATACACCACTGCGGGTTCAATGTATTCCTTGGACATACACATTGACGATGAAACACTGAAATTAGATCGGAATTAAATAAAAAAGGCTCAATGCCGCCTTAAGTGCAAGAAGAGTGTGACTTCTTAGAGTCTGTGCTTTGATCCTTTCCTGTGAGACCAGTATTAGTTTCCGATACACCACTGCAGGTTCAATGTATTCCTTGGACCCTCACATTGACGATGAAACACAGAAATCGCATCGGAATTAAATACAAAAGGCACAATGCCGCCATAAGTACAAGACTAGAGACTCTTCTTACAGTCGGTGTTTTGAGCACTTCCTGTGAGGCCAGTATTAGTTTGCGATACACCACTGCAGGTTCAATGTATTCCTTGGACATTCACATCGACGATGAAACACTGAAATTAGATCGGAATTAAATAAAAAACGCTCATTGCCGCCTTAAGTGCAAGAAGAGTGAGACTTCTTAGAGTCTGTGCTTTGATCCTTTCCTGTGAGAATAGTATTAGTTTCCGATACACCACTGCAGGTTCAATGTATTCTTTGGACCTTCACATTGACGATGAAACACAGAAATCGCATCGGAATTAAATACAAAAGGCACCATGCCTCCATAAGTACAAGAATAGAGACTCTTCTTACAGTCGGTGTTTTGAGCACTCCCTGTGAGACCAGTACTAGTTTGCGATACACCACTGCAGGTTAAATGTATTCCTTGGACATAAACATTGACGATGAAACACTGAAATTAGATCGGAAGTAAATAAAAAAGGCTCAATGCCATCTTCAGTGCACGAAGAGTGAGACTTCTTAGAGTCAGTGCTTAGATCCTTTCCTGTGAGACCAGCATTAGTTTCCGATACACCACTGCAGGTTCTATGTATTCCTTGGACCTTCACATTGACGATGAAACACAGAAATCGCATCGGAATTAAATACAAAAGGCACAATGCCACCTTAAGTGCAAAAGGAGTGAGACTTCTGATAGT